>NC_143391.1:59394476-60681976 GCF_980474605.1 Leiobunum rupestre
AAAGATTTAGATCAACTTCACGTATGGTGCTCATATAATAATATTCCCATTGACGCCGCTAAAACCGTTGTTGTTACCTATACGCGAAAAACCCTGCCGATTCATTACAATTATACTATTAATGGCGTTCTCCTACCAAGGGCAACCACCGTTAAAGACCTCGGTGTTTACTTTGACCACAAGTTACTTTTCGATAAACATGTGAACCTGACTGTTGCCAAGTCAAAAAAATTGTTGGGCGCCTCTTATCGAATTTATCGCCAGTTAAATTCCAAACAGTGTTTTAAGAGTTTATTTCAAACGTTAGTTAAATCTACCATTATCTATGGTTCAGTAATTTATTCCGACACCTGTGACACAAATATTGATAAACTCGAGAACGTTTTTAAAAAATTTATACACTTATACAAGTCTTTTAATGACAATATACTTTTAAGCGATTATGAAAATAATCTTAAAACACTGTACATGGATTCTCTTCGATCAACGCTGATCAAAAATGATGTAAAAATTATACAGAGACTTATTAACCAAAAAATTAATTGCCCCAATATCTTACAGTTTATTAATTTTTATTGTGGAGCTTTTTGTTCTAGAAATAGAAAGTTATTTTATCTAAATGGCACTTACACTCGCACTGTTAATAGGTTAATGTATAATTTTAATAAATATGGCTATGTAAATGACTTATTTAACGCTAGCAAGTTGAAAAATAATCAAATTAAATTGACTGAATTTACCTAGCTCTGTACTATTTAATGAATTTTAAACTTTTTCCTATGTATTTACTTTTTTTTTCCTATTTTTAAATGTGACTTTTGGTATTACCCTTAATCCAAATTTTATCTATCATACCAAATATATACAGTGTTATACATGCGTACGTAATTTAATTTTAATTTTAAAACTAATACGCATTCTTTGTATCAAACTTGATATTAACCACTGTGGCTTAACTTGTTGGTGCAACTGTACTGTTTTTTATCACAATAAAAATCTATTCTATTCTATTCTCTATATATATATATATATATATATATATATATATATATATATATATATATATATATATATATATATATATATATATATATATATATATATATATATATATATATATAAATATATATATATATATATATATATATAAATATATATATATATATAAATATATATATATATATATATATATATATAAATATATAAATATATATATATATATATATATATATATATATATATATATATATATATATATATATAAATATATATATATATATAAATATATATATATATATAAATATATATATATATATAAATATATATATATATATAAATATATATATATATATATATATATATATAAATATATATATATATATATATATATATATATATATATATATATATATATATAAATATATATATATATAAATATATATATAAATATATATATAAATATATATATAAATATATATATAAATATATATATATATATATATATATATATATATATATATATATATTTATATATATATTTATATATATATTTATATATATATTTATATATATATTTATATATATATTTATATATATATTTATATATATATTTATATATATATTTATATATAAAGAAACCTTTGGCATTCATTTTCAACTTATCGCTTACATCCGGCGTATTTCCGACCGCTTGGAAAACAGCCCTGATTTCTCCGATCTACAAAAAAGGCTTCAAAGGAGACCCAGCTAATTATAGGCCAATCTCGGTTTTAACTTCTCTCAGTATGGTGTTTGATTTTATCGTCCAACGTCACCTATATAATTGGTTCAAGCTATACCTTCCTGATAGTCAGCACGGGTTCGTCAAGGGACGATCAGTGGAAACAAATCTACTTACATTTTCCAATTTTGTTGACCCAATCGTAACCAAGCGTGGACAAGTTGATTGCATCTACATAGATCTGTCAAAGGCCTTTGATAGGGTGTCCCACCCACGCCTTATAGAGAAGTTGCAAAACCATGGTCTATCTGGCTCTATTCTACGCTGGTGTCATGATTACCTATCAAATCGATTGAACGTTTTAAAATGCAATGGCCAAATTACTGACGTAACCTATGACGTCACCTGTGGCGTTCCACAGGGGTCGTCATTAGGGCCTCTACTTTTTAACGTTTATATTCATGATATACCGCCCAGTGTAAAATGGTCGAGAATTTTTCAGCTGGCTGTCGACCATAAATTTGCTAAAGAAATTAACCATTTCTTGGACTGTCAACTCCTTCAGCAAGACCTGGATCAATTATATATATGGTGCAGCCAAAACAACATTCCAATAAATGCAGCGAAAACCGTCGTAGTGACGTTTACCAGAAAAACCAATTCGGTCTTTTTCAACTACAAAATAGATGGCATTCTTCTGACTAGGGCCAAAACAGTTAAGGACCTCGGGGTACATTTCGACAGTAAGTTATTTTACAGTGAACATATCAGTCACACCGTCGCAATAGCAAATAGACTTTTAGCTGCATCTTATCGAATTTCTCGTGTACTTAGTTCGCATTTGTGCTTTTTAACATTATTTAACTCTTTAGTAAAATCTTGTATACTCTACGGCTCAATAATTTATGCCGACACCTGCGATTCTATTATCAAGAAGGTCGAAACTATTTTTAAAAAATTTTCTTATCTTTACAAAACTTTTAAAAACTCTGATTATTATACTAATTCAAATCTGGACAATGTTAAACAATCCCTAATCAAAGTTGACATAAAATTTCTCCACCACTTAATTAATCATAAAATTACTTGTCCTTTACTTTTGCAATCTCTCAATTTTAATTGCGGCAGCCATTGCTCTAGAAAAATAAATTTATTTTATATTCATGAGAAAAACTGTCGAGCCGTTAATAGAATAATGAATAATTTTAACGTATATGGCAATAAAAATGATTTGTTCAACAAAGCTATACTAAAAAATAACCGAATAGTTTTAGAAAAGTTAGGGTGAACCTTACAATATATATATATTTTTTTATTTTATAATTTTATTTATTTTCATGTAATATGATATATACGACACTACAAAAACAAGTGGCTTAACTTAATTTAATTTAATGGTTTTTGTATTTAGTGACGACTGTGTAAGAACTTGCTGGTTTTTGTAAAACTGTTTTATTGCACAATAAACTCCTATTCTATTCTATTCTATATATATATATATATATATATATATATATATATATATATATATATATATATATATATATATATATATATTTATATATATTTATTTATATATATTTATTTATATATATTTATTTATATATATTTATTTATATATATTTATTAATATATATATTTATATATATATATTTATATCTATATGTTTATATCTATATTTATATATATATTTATATCTATATTTATATCTATATTTATATCTATATTTATATCTATATTTATATCTATATTTATATCTATATTTATATATATATTTATATCTATATTTATATTTATATTTATGAGCGCACTAAACTTGTCTACTGACGATGACGAGGATGGTAGTTTGGATGAATGGGTGGATGATGTGGACAATTTTTCAAGTACCGGTAAGACAATTAATACTACTAGCAAGGATAATGCCTCTTTTCGTCTAATTCTGACATTGCTAAATCACCTTAAAACGGAAATGTGTGACTTAAAAGTTCAAAATATGGATTTAAAAATAGAGCTAGATAAGGTGAAGCAACAAAATTTGGATATAAAAAATGTTCTTGTTTTATCGCCGGTGCATACCCTAGACGCACATGACACGGATAGCGTAAATGTCCATAAAAAACCTGAACAGCATTCAGACCCAGATAACGAGCCAAATGGCATTTCAGTAGACGATAATGCGGATGGATTTATCGAAGTAATAAGGAACTGACCTACTTCCTATGTTAATGTTTTTAAAAATAGACCACAAACGAATTCGAAAACTTTCCACCAACCTTCGAATGGACGTTTTTTTCAGCACTCACAAACTCAATCAAAACACAATAATAAACTAGAACAAGATAACAGAACCAAGACTAAGAAAAAACTACTCGTGGGAGGTAAAAGCTCGGACACTTTTTTTTTTTTTGAGATACACAAACATCGGTGTCGACCCGAGGCCTTAGACACCAGCACACACACAATAACTGATTAATCAGGGTGAGATACGTGTAACGGCCACGCCAACGGGGGGATACGTGGGGACAGGGGTGGGGACACCCGTGGCGGAAGTATCCCGACCACCCGTTGGGGGATTGGTAGTCGTCCACACACGGCCTCCCACAAACTCTGCCTCCCGGACGCCTGGGATTACAGGAGTGAGCCACTACTCCCGGCAAAGCTCGGACACTATACAAGCTATAACTAAACAACCTAAAGTTCCCCGTAATAAAGCTTTATTTATATCGAGGTTGCCCGCTAGCGTCACCAATTTGGAACTAAAAGAGTATATCGAGACCGATACGAATCTTGGATCTGTGCTATGTGGAAAAGTTTCCACACTACTCGTCTTTCCACGTTACCTGTAACGCCGAAGAATTCGATAAACTTTTTAACCCGGACAATTTTCCGAGAAATTGTCTAGTATCCGAATTTTTCGGTTTCTTGAAAGATGACCAAAAGTACACTTTTCCGGCCCCTGGAGACAGCGCAAATAGTGCACCTTGTGACCCTCAATCTACAGAATAATAATGAACAGGACCGAACTAACGATTCTTTATCAGAATGTACGCGGACTCTGTACTAAAGACGTGGAGTTTTACGAGAGCGTACTCGAGTATAACTGCTCTATTTACTGTGTAACCGAGACTTTTCTTACCTCGGAACACTTTGATACGAATTACTTCAACGATAATTACATTGTACATCGTAACGACCGCGCCACGTTTGGCGGGGGAACCTTGATTGCCATTTCTAAAGATATAAATTCCTTTCGTCGTAATGACCTGGAGCTAGATTTCGAAGCAGTATGGATCGAAATAGGGCTTGGAAAAAAAAAACTACTAATCGGGAACATATACTTACCATCATGTAGCACAATAGAAACTTATGAAAAATTGGATGTACATTTACGCTCTTTCTTGACAAGTTACGAGGGGGACGTCTTACTCGTAGGAGATTTTAATTTACCAAAGGTCTGTTGGAAGACGCTTAATTATTCAAGCTGCCCTTATTACGCTAAACGGAAAGCGGAAATCTTAATCAATATGGCTCAGTTTTGCAACTTAACTCAGACCAATAATATTATAAACTCTCAAGGTAATTCTTTGGATTTATGTTTTTCTAACAACCAACTTTCTTGCTTGTCTCCGCATCCGCCGTTAGTTAAGGAAGACAAGTTCCACCCGACTTTCAGCGTAACGTATCATGGAAATCTGGAAAAGTTGTCCCCTCCAAATTCGAACCATTATATGTTTGGAAAGGGTGATTAATTCTCAATTATAAATTTATGGACTCAGTCGACTGGACACCTGTGTACGATGCTACCAGTGTAAATGACGCAGTCAATTTTATTTCCGATACAATTATCAAAGGTATGGACATTTTTATACCAAAGCGTTCGTTAGTACGGAATACGACCTCTACGAAATATAAAGAGCCCTTCCCAGACTGGTTTTCCCTTGAATTAATCAAAGCCCTTAAGAAGAAAGCGTATCTCTACAGGAAATTGAAGAGGATACCTTCTATCAATAACAGGAAAATGTATAACGAGCAGCGTCTCCTTACGAAATCCCTTATTAAGAGGGACAAATCTGATTACCATTCGGCCATAGCTAATTCTCTAAAAACTAATACCAAGAACTTTTGGTCATTTATTAACAAACATAAAAACCCTACTTACCTCTCCGTCAGTCTTATAAAAGAAGGAAACACTTTAGTGGATAACATTTCAATATCTAAAGAATTTACTCGCGTGTTTTCCTCAATTGCAGTAGACGATTCTAACCCATCACTTGTTCCAGTTATAATCTGTTGCCCAAACGAATTCTTCGATCTTAAAATTATAGAAGCGGATGTAGTCTCGGCCCTGAGGAAACTGAAACCTAAAACAACACATGGTATCGATCGTATCCCAAACTTCATTTTAAAAGGCTGTTCAAGGCCGTTATTAAAACCACTAACTTTTCTATTTAATTTGTCCTTGAAAACCGGAATATTCCCTGAAAATTGGAGGCAAGCCGTTATCTCCCCGGTCTTCAAGAAGGGTTTTAAAGGGGATCCAGAGAATTATCGCCCTGTCTCGGTTTTATGCTCCCTCGCTATGGTGTTTGACTATGTCATGCACTCTCATCTTTATAACTGGTTTAAACGCTTTATTCCGGATACCCAACATGGCTTTGTCAAAGGTCGTTCGGTTGAGACTAACCTTTTGAATTTTGTGAATTACGTGGACCCAATCGTAACTAATCGGGGACAGGTGGACACCATTTACATTGATCTGTCCAAAGCTTTTGACCGTGTTTCACACCGTTGCTGGATTCAAAAACTCTCGGCCTATGGACTTTCTGGGGTGTTACTTGATTGGTGTAAGGACTACCTTAAGGATCGTCTCAACTTTATAAAATGTAATGGTGAAATTTCGTCATCTTCTTATCCAGTTGCGTGCGGTGTCCCCCAGGGGTCGTCCCTTGGTCCATTACTGTTCAACATTTATATCGCCGATATATCGACCGAAATTGAGTATAGCAAACTATTACAATTAGCAGACGACCATAAGCTGATTAAAAATATCCAATTTCAATCTGACTGTGGAAAACTTCAGCTTGACCTTAATAAAATTAACTCTTGGTTCCTAATTAATAATTTACCAATTAATGAAAATAAAACGATCGTTTTAACGTATACAAGAAAAATAAATAAGGTCCAATTTAATTATGAAATCAACGGACAAAGTTTACTACGCGATAATTTAACTAAAGACTTGGGACTTTACTTTGATGGTAAACTCAATTTTACAACCCATGTGGAAAAAGCACTTTTAAAAAGCCAAAAAAATTTAGGTATAAGTTTTAGATTATCTCGACAAATAAATTCTGGTGCCTGCTTTTTAACCCTTTTTAAATCTTTAGTTATGTCAGGTATTTTATACTGTTCGATAATTAATAGCAGTACCTGTAATTCTAATATCTCCAAATTGGAAAGAGTCATTAAAAAATTTAATTATCTCCATACGGAATATTTTACAAAAAAGTTTTATCAAGAATGACATAAAATGGTTAAACAGAATAATCACCCAAAAGCTTAACTGTGGTGATATCTTAAATCTTCTGAATTTTAATTGTGGCAAGCGAGTTTCTAGAAAAAATCATCTCTTTTATTACAATTCAGTTACTCCTACCGCAATGAAACTCATGATGACTAACTATAATAACTACGGGTTCGAAAATGACATATTTTGCATAGATAAGTTGTTCAATAAAATGATAAAAATATCTGACTTTAAGCAGTCTTAATTTAGTTTATATATTTAGTTATTTATTTTTAGCTTTTGTTTCTTTTTGTCTGTATAAATTACTGAATATTTTTTTCTATTAAATAGTGTCTAAAACGACGTTGCAATAACATATAAAATAATTTTAAATTAATCAAATGTTTTGTAATGAAGTATTGTATTTAATATATTTTTTTGTTATATAATTTTGGTTTTGTAATACATTGACACATTGTGTAACAACCCGTTGGTTCTTGTAACTGTTTTGTTGCACATTAAACTCGATTCTATTCTATTCTATTCTATTCTATATATATTTATATATATTTATATATATTTATATATATTTATATATATTTATATATATTTATATATATTTAATATATATTAATATATATTTATATATATTTATATATATTAATATATATTAATATATATTAATATATATTTATATATATTTATATATATTTATATATATTTATATATATTTATATATATTTATATATATTTATATATATTAATATATATTAATATATATTAATATATATTAATATATATTTATATATATTTATATATATTTATATATATTTATATATATTTATATATATTTATATATATTTATATATATTTATATATATTTATATATATTTATATATATTTATATATATTTATATATAAGTAGGAGTGTCCCCAATCTTTGGCACTTTTCAATGTACAGGTAGAAAGGGGGTCGGCACCGGAAGTCCCCGCTTCCTTCCCCCTTCCGGCAGGTGGCGCGCGGGGGGGGGGTCGACATTTTCTTCCCCCCTCGGGGTAAGTCACCGAAGATCATTGACCTCCGCAGAGTGGCGCGCGCTGATTGGCACGAGGACCACGTGGTAACTACGCGGCGCGGGGAGCACGTGGTTACTACGCGTGTACTGCGCGCTGATTGGCTGGCGCGGCGCGTGTACTGCGCGCTAATTGGCTGACTTGAAATTATTCAAAATGGCGCTGATTGGTTGGCGTTTTGGCGCGAAAAGGGGTCAGTACTCCTTTAAAGGAATTCCCAGGCTCGCTATACTCGGTCCCCGTTTTCCATTGTTAAAGTGGTGACAGGTTTGATTGATTACGAGCAGGTGTTTATCGAGGAATGCGCCGTTGCTAGGTTACTCCGCTCGCTGTTAGAGTATCAACAAATAAAATACCTTTAGTGACAATACCGAGAGAATCTCATACACATATTAATTATGTCATATTTCTCGAATTATTACGTCGAAAATTCACGTGATTTGGCCGCCATCTTTAATGTTTCATATTCAAACGGGTTCTGTAGGGTGACCATCTTTATATTTTTAGGAAATTTACCATATTTACGTCAATTTTTTAACGCTTTTTAAACAAGTTGTTCCTAACGGATTTTTATATCGTTACGTACCTAGATGACTTGAACTTGATTATTATGACATATGTATCATATATTACCGTCACTTAACCTTTAAAATCGACGCGAGGGAAAGTTTGTGAAGTAATTAGGGACTGGATATTTCAAGTTTTTTTGAACATAGTCAATACGTTAATAACGGGGAAAAGATTGTATTACCTGTCATCCGTTGGGGTCATCTCACGTAAACATGTGTTAAAAAGGGGAATTACTTATCAAGACATTACAAGAACTCGCGTTTAGGCGTGTGTAACAAGGCCGGTTCGCGCTCATGAAATTTAAATAAACGTTAATAATGCAGTAAAAAGCTAAGCCTTACAAATACTTTGTCGTCACAACTACTGTTGAAAACATTTGCTGTTATAATCTCCCGCGTATTGACTTAATAATAATGGTATTTTATAGCGTCATATGAAATAACGGGCGGAAATAACTTACTTACGAGTTTAAGGTGAATCCTACGAAGCAAGAATTACATTTGTATAATAACCAACAAAACATTTACTAATAAAAAAATTATAAACTGAAAATGTTTTTTAAATATATTACGTCATTTGAACAATGACCAATCAAATCCCTTACGTCAAATGGACAATGTAATAGTATTATGTAAATTTATAACGCTACCAAGTAAAAACGGTTTTAAATGTGCGGTAGATGGCCAAGTCAAACAGCGATTTAGTCCTCCTGTATTAATCCATATTATAAATATAACTCTTAAAATATAACTTAACATTTTTAAATACAAAAGTAAATTAATTAAAAAACGCAGCCGATATATTTAAGCGATCATACAAAATAGTAAGAAATCAATTTCATTACACGAAACATTTGTTTGATTTATAATACATTTTTAACGGTCTGCTACGTTTTACATTCTGTGATGTTAATATGTTTGGGTTTTAGTTCTTTAACAATTAAACTACTTTACATCTAAAAAACCAATGTGTTGCTTATTTGAATAAAATTGATAATAAAACTTTTTTACAAAACTCAAAAATGAATAATACAATGTTATAAAATAATTTTCAACTCTGAACCTGAAATTAAATATGTTTGTCAAATTGTTATAACTTTTTTTTAAATTATCTTACATCCTTCTATGTTTAAAATAAAAAACTCTGATTTAAATTTAAGACTTTATTTTACAACATTTGTTGTTGACACAAAGGAACTATCGTTAAAACATTTAACACGCTATCAATAAAAACCACTAACTCGTCTATCGCCTTTAAGAATCCAGTTTTTGCGGCTCGTTCCAAAAGAATTTCGTGAGAATTATGCTCTTTTTGAAAATATCTCATTCTTTGTGCAATCAAATCCATTTCAAGTTGACGATTCATTTTTTTCAATTCTTTATTTATATGTTTAATCAGTTCATAGTCCTTGTTTTCTTTATAAGTCATTATTCCACAACAAAAACAAAGCGAAACTAGTTTGTATAAAACGCGATGTGGTTGGTTCAGTACAGGTCGGACACAAAGGAATCTGATTACTGATCTCTCTCTCCACGCCGTTAGCGCTCCTCTGATTACCGCGAACTATATCTCTCTCCACGGCGTTAGCGCTCCTCTGATTACCACGAACTATCTATCTCTCCGCGTTTATCTCCATTGTTGATTTATTTAGAACAGGTGTTGAGCGGAGAATCCCCCGTTGCTATGGTGACCTCGGCGCGACGTTTATTTGAGTATCAACAAACTTAGCAAATACCTTTAGATTGTTTCAATGTTAAATTCGTTAACGTCGCAGTTTGAAACAAGTTGTCCCTATATTAAGAATCAGCTTGGTATACAATTTGCAGCTCTGGCCTTATAAATGTTTCACTGTATACAATGTCTTTACCCACATTGTGTACATTTAGTAATATTAGTTTACGTATACCCGTAACCTTTTGGTTATACCAATCGACCATGGTTAGGTAAATATAATGCATTTATAAGTTCGCGTGTTGAACACATAATAGTATTAAGAACTTTCTAATTAAATTGAATACATTACCAATATACGAAATATTTACATACATTAAACAAGGTTGGTTCGCGCTCATGAAATTTATATAATAGTAAACTTTGTAGGGTAAATTACTTGACTTTGTAATGGATATTTCAATAACCGTTCATCATTTTAATAGATCAATGACGGTATAATTAACAACGTCTGAATTTTCGTCGCTAAAAGATATGTCCATAAAGATTGATTTTAAAAAGTTTAACACGCAGGTATCTATGGATTCGGATTACCTAAACAAGTCCCCCCTATATGAACTTTTAAATGGTTATTCGTGTTAAACGTGTACATTGCTACTATAACTTTTTCAAAAAGCAGCAGTCGATAAGTATGACATTCTAATTACCGTCAAATACAGAGCTAGAAGTTACTTGGTTAACCATTTTTAGGTTATTTTTATGGTCAGTTATTGAGCGTTTCACTCCTATACGGTTCAATGGGAATTATTATTGATCGCTATTGTCAGTTATAATAAGAATGAAAATAGAGTTGCAATTTATTCCGGCGATATGTACTTTTAAATTTTAACAGATTTGACATACATTATAAAGTCTAGCACCTTATATCCTATGAACAATATCAAGTTATTTTTTAACGAAACATGCAAACAATTACCAGCCTATCAATTTGATATTTTAATTATTGTTGTTGGCAATTAAACTTTGGGGTAATTTCACCGAAAATCATGTTTTGTTATAACAACAACTTGAACACAAGTTTTTTAACTAATGTTTGATACCTATTTAATGTAAAAGTAGCTTCATGATTTGTGGCGCTTTGGGTTTAATTTAATAGACTAGTTTCTTAATCTTTCAGGACTCTTTTGTTAGTAGATTTCTGTAGTTATTTGTCATAATATCGCGGTAAAGAATACGTTTCTCAGTATAATAAGCGAATAAGAAAAAAAATCGTTGTGTTTTACGACTACCTATCGCGGACTAAAGGAGTAGAATCTACAAAGTATAGCAACCTTGTAAATTAATCCTATAATTCTTCTCTCCTACTTCAGTCTTCTGAATTGAAACGTCGTTGTCCTGTTTCTCCAACAGATAGCTATCGGGATCGGCCAGACCAGACACGACCGACTTCGAAGAACGATAAAGAAAACCATATATAAATAATGTAAAAAACTTGAAATATTCCCTAGGCTGGTTTATTTTTCCAAGACAGAAAGGGCTCTAAATATAGTTTATATGAAACTTAAGGAAAATTTAAATATAGTTTATATGAAACTTAAGGAAAATTTAAATATAGTTTATATGAAACTTAAGGAAAATTTAAATATAGTTTATATGAAACTTAAGGAAAATTTAAATATAGTTTATATGAAACTTAAGGAAAATTTAAATATAGTTTATATGAAACTTAAGGAAAATTTATTAACACTCAACATAAATAAAACTAATTACATTTGTTTCTCCTCGAGAACGACTATAGATTTGTTACATGAATAAAAAATTCACGAAAATAATAATTGTAGAAACTGCACTGGATGCACTGGAAAATGTTTAAAGTTAGAAAGAGTAAATAAACTAAAATATCTGGGGGTAATAATAGACAGTAATCTAAAGTGAAATGAACATGTGACCTATATCACTAATAAAATTCGACTATGCATAAATTCCGTGAAATTAAAAACTTTCTAGAAATACCGTGGTTAAAAACAGTATATTACGCCCTAATTCAATCAATTATATCATACGGAATAATCGGCTGGGGTCGTACTTATGAAACTACATGCGTACCATTAGAAATATTACAAAGAAAAATTCTACGCATATGTACGAAATTAT
The DNA here is from genome assembly GCF_980474605.1 of Leiobunum rupestre. Classification (NCBI taxonomy): domain Eukaryota; kingdom Metazoa; phylum Arthropoda; class Arachnida; order Opiliones; family Sclerosomatidae; genus Leiobunum; species Leiobunum rupestre. The sequence goes on from NC_143391.1 coordinate 59,407,172, forward strand.
TATTACCCAAATCAATTACTATATGATGAATTTAAAGTTTTTCTGCTAAAGAAATTTTATTATACACTTTCAAACACAAACAACTTATCGACTTGACTAAAACTTACCACAACAGATATGTAGAAGTAGCCAAGATCCTATAAAACGATCGGTCAAAAACATGCTCGCTATCTAGGCCCTAAAATATATAAGGCAAAAAGTTTTGATAAAGTGTAACAAAAGATGATAAATTTGACTATTGAATAAACCGGCTGTATTCAATTGATTGCTATTTCCACATTTTTAAATTTTCATGGTTACCTTCTCTGGTTTTATTTAAGAAAATAAGATGTTAATTAGTTGCATATTGTTAAAATGTTAAGGTGTTGGTTGCACGAAAAATCTTTAGCGATAAAAACGAATGAATGCCCTAGACGTTCTCTTTAAAAAAAATGTCATTGTCGAAACAAATTTCAAGTCTAAGTGTACTAGTAAGTGTCACACTTATTTGTTACTTCAGGTCATACGTTTTAAGCATCGCGTATTACACCGATAAGTGTTATAATATTATCGATGTTTGTTTTCTTTATACGAATTTCCGTTCTAATTTGATGTTAGGCTTAGCGTATTTTTATGAGTTGCAAATTAAACCGTCGTTCCTTATTTTAAAACAATTATTTATTTTCTACTTTTAAAACGTGGCGCGCGCTTACAGATGCCGCGTGTGCTTTTTTTATCTTTTTAAAATATATATTTTTTTGAGGATATTACATGTCCCTTCTTCTTTAAAAAAAAACGTAAATAAAATGTTTCTTAATCCAGATTTTTTTATATATATATATATATATATAAGTAATTGTAGCTATTTTGTAGGTCGCTGGCGATATATACCGGCGGTGGGGCGAAGACTGTAGTTATGTTGAGGTCGTTGTTGGATGGCTTGTTGAGGTCCTTTTTGGATGGCTTGTTGAGGAATGGGAGGAGGAATGTGGGGTGGATTGTTGGTTGGACCGGTTTGTAGGTGTTGTATGGGGTTCTCGTAAGGGTCGTCGTAGATATCAGAACTTTTGTATACGCCGGAAAATCCCTTTAGTGGTTTTAGCATCGAAGAATTTCGAGTTATCGTTCTTCCGTCCTTACTTCTGATAGTAATGTTTGAGTGGTTGATATTTATTACTTGCCATGGTGTAGTGTCGAAAAGTGGGTCGAATTTGGATCGCGAAATTAACTTTGGAAGAACGAATTGGCCGACTTCGATGTCATGGGGTTTACTGTTCTTTCGTGTGTCTGAATAAACTTTCATTTGAATCTTCTTGTCGGTATCTCGAGTGCGAACTGCAGAGTCTTGCGGTGGTGGTTTGATTATTGTGGGTAGTTTGGTGTTGAAGTCACGTAACGCGAATAAAGTAGCTGGTGATTGACCCGTAGTTGGGTGTGGTGTGCTTCGGAAATTCATTAAGGAGATAGGTAGAATTTCTTTCCAGTTTTTTTGGTCGATGAGGGCCGTGCGTATGCTCTTTGCTAGCGTAGGCATCTGTCTTTCAATAAGACCATTTGCTTGTGGCCAACGTGGGGTTATTTTCTCATGTTCGATTCCGTATTCTTGTAGGAACCTTGAAAAGTCCTTACTAGTGAAAGGTGATCCATTATCGGATTTTAATTTCTTGACGATTCCAAATAGACTGAAAATGTTTTTTAGCGCAATGATTGCCGGTTTAGCTGCGGTAGATGAAAGAGTTGCTGTTATCGGAAAACGGCTGTATTCATCTGCAATAATCAGAATGTATTCTCCCGTTGGTAGGGGTCCAAAATAATCAATGGCAGCCGAATGCCACACGTGTTTTGGTAACGGCGTCATTGATAATGGTTGGTGTTGTAGATTGGAGGTCGTCGCTTGACACGAGATACAGGTTTCGACGAGTGACTTAATATTTTTATTGATGTCGGGGAACCAGACTTTGTCTCGTAATAGCGGTTTCGTGCGGACGATCCCTGGATGTCCTTCATGCGCGATACAAGTAGAGAGTAACTAAATATGAACGCTTTTTTCCAAGATGGCCGCCAAGATGGCCACCAAAACAACCCCCCCATCCCTCCAAAATATTTTCAAAAAATTTTTGTCCTTGGAAAATATACTCAAAGGTTTTTAATTTAAATCTCAAATTTCACCTTGAAGATGATCTTTGACCTCGACGCCTGACACCTGTCCACAACCACTAAGCCTCGGTCTATCAAATCAACAAGTTTGGTCACGATCGGACAAGGTCGAACCGAGATATCGGCGGTAATATGTGACCCCCCTGATTAGATCAACTTATTTACTTTTGGTGTCACTTTTTTCGTTTTTTCGTTTTTTAGCGGTTTAAAATGCTAATTAGTTATTTGCGAGATGGGGAAACCTTCGCTTTATATCCTTGGCAACGTTTGGCCACACCCAATCACGTAATATCCAACTTACCCCTGTTGAAAATTAAACTTTATTTACTTTTTGGAAATAAATAAATAAACAATCAATACATAGTTTGCATCCCTACGTCATCAATGACGCAGTTCCAAGTATAGATTTAAGAACCAAAAATAAATATTTAATTTGAGCTAGAATGAACTATGCCGCCATTTAAAACAAATTACAATGGGGCTGGTCAATATCCGCCCGAGATATAGCCCCTTATGTATAACCCCGGTCGAAATAAAATACAATTTAACTTACCCCTGTCGAAATAAAATACATATTTTAAAACACAACAAATTGCAATAGGTCTGATTGGTCAATATCCGCCCAATAACTTATGTTTTACCCCTGTTGAAATGAAACTTTATTTACTTTTGGAGATAAATAAATAATACAATAACGACATAATAAACAATCAATACATATTTTAAAAACACAGCAAATTACAATGAATAAAAGCGGTATTTATTTAAGTAATTGTTTGTTTTTATTTAAATAATAGGCTTATTCACTTTCAATTATTTAAACATTTTGCAATCTTTATTAAACTATTGGTTATTTAAATAAATATTGAAATATAGCCGAGCTTATTTTATTCATGGATTAATCTACTGCCGAGCACTAACTTTTGCAACTCGAAAGGCTATAATTTTACCCAAATGGATGGCTGGTTAATTTTTAATAGTAAAATAATATATTCTAAAGTTGGAAAATCATTTTTAAGTTACATAATCAATAAAAATTCCAAAACCATTTATTGAAAATAAATAAAAAATAATTAACTTTTTTAAATTAAAAATAGCAACATTGTAGTTAGAATTTTCTCTGACTATACACAGTGAACGAACGGGTGTTTAACGGTGGCTAAATTAAAACAACATTAAGTTTAATAATTTGAATTATTTTCAAAATTAAACATTACTTACTTTGATTTATAATTTTTTAACTTTCTGTTGAACAGCGTTACCAGAAACACGCAAAGCTATCGATCGTACAAGACACGGTATATGAAATTCGGCCAGATTGCGAGCTATATCTTTAAATTCATAAATAAAAAACTACCTCTAGGATATAACTGGTTCAACATTGTAACCTTGTAGAAGTAATTTGATACCCACCCCTTAATTATTTTTACGTGTAAATGTTATCAACTACAATTACAGCCTTCTAAAACTAGTTTGGATTTTTCAACAATTGACTAATTATATCAATTAAACGCAAAAATGTTTATTAACATCTGGCATCATTGATCCTACTCTATTTTTCCCAACTTTCGCATCTCCGCGCCAGATTGAATTAATCAATAAAATTATAAACGCAGATCACGTTTTGCCAGGAGACATTCCACAGAGCCCCGTTATAAAGAGAAAAAAAACTGGTTGCTCTAACAAACGTTGTATATATTTAATGTGAATTAAAAAACGGTTTTTTTTCAAAAAATTCAATTTTATTTTGTATTGCTCTGTTGTTTATGTAACTTTTCTCTATATAATACAAGAAATATTTATAAAAAAAAAGATTTATTTCATTTTATACACAGTGTTTTTTTAGATTGAGGATAAATACATACCGAACTATATTCAGATTCTATACAATCTGTATCTCTCGAACGTCTTCTATTTCCTCTTACACCACATATTATACAAATTAAATGTTGAGGAAAGATTAATAATGCATCCGATGGAATTCTCATTGATAAACAATTGCCTTGTCTAAACACAACAGGTTGGTAGTAAAATCGACATTGTTTATTCCAACAATAATATAGGAGTCCACCATAGGTTTCTAACGACTCAGTATATCCAAAACAATAAGGACAACAAATAAAACCATCTTTTTGTACTTTACCAGAACCTCTTTCTAACAAATTTTTGCAAGAACTCTCGTCCACTATATAAAATGAAGAATTAATTAAAAAATATAATTAAAGAATATTAAAATTACTAAATAACATACTTTTATTTCCAAAATTGAAGAAAAACTGTATTTCTTAATATTCAACTCTCTCGTTTACACGGCGAATATATTTCTAATGATTAAAGGTATAATTCAAGTTTTTATACAAATTATGTATGTGTAGATATTAATATAATCATAAATTAAAAACCCCGAAGATTTCAGGTTATATAAAAATAAGTCAAGGTAAAATCTTTTTTCATAATATAGTATATTTAAAATCACCTTTAGAAATAATTAATCAAATAATTATGTTTCAAAAATAATTTATATTTTGTAATTATTTTCAACCTTATTAAACGATAATTATAATACAAATTTATCGTAAATACATGTACTTTTTATATATTAAAAAGGGTGTTCGTATCGTTGGAATGTGCTTTCCCCCATCAATACACAAACCTGCTAACCTTGAGGAATTTAATATTTTTCAAAATATAAGTTATTTGTTGAGTTGTATAATATCACTGTAAAACCTAAATGCTAGTAAATTTTTTTATTATATCACAGTTGAAATGGGAAAACGCAAAATGTCTCAAAAATCGCCCTCTTTAAAAGTTAAAAAAATGAAGTTATTTATGGGGAAACCAGAATTTAAATGCGATTCACTCGTTGATAATTCGTGTTATTTTGACATGCCATGTCTAAAACCCGCGTTTAAAAGTATGGAGGGATTTACCTTTAAGGAAAAATGTTGGATTTTTCAAGATCTATTTCTAGACAGGAGAATTTTTAAGCAACATTTAATGAACCATTTAACATGTAGTTTTTCGAATAAATCACTCAGTAATAAAAGAGTGTGTGATTGTTTAAATTCAAAACACCAGAAATACACACTCGAAGATGAACTATTAGACGATCAAATTATTGATTATTTGAACGAGTTTAACGTAAAAAATCAAGAATGGTACGATGATTTAGTAATCGACGGTAAGATTCAACCTTCGAACTCAAATGTTGAACCAACTAGTAAAGAAGAAAGTATAGATTCGAATATTCTTAACATGGCTGAAGAAACGTTGAATTCTTTAATGGAGTCTAACCCTGTGCTTACAAACGATTTGAAAATGCCGAGCGATAATCAGTTGGAAGCACTTATTTATTTTCAAGAATATTGTAAAAATAATCAAATTTTAATCCCCAACAATGCGGAAACTTCTATTGAAGTATTGCAAAATCTTGAAAAAACTTGTAAAATGATTTAAAACATGTAAATAAATCTTTTTCCTATAAAATCCACTGTTATTATTTTCCTACGTAAGATTTCTTTCAAACAAAATTCAATAACAATTTACTTTTGAAGATACAATTTTTTATAATATTTAATAATATTTATTTTGCCAAAGACAAAATTTGTAGGCGACCACAGAAAGGCTATATGTAACGAATACCATCCTAGTACAAACCACTTAATAAGATTAAAATAAATAAAATTTTACTCGAATAAAATAATTTTTTGCGAAGAATTACAAAATAAATTATACAATTTATAAAGATTTTAATAATAAATCAATTCCAAAAATCTGTACAAAATAAACCATCCAATAAAGATATTATTAGGAGTATGAAAAAAATAATGGTTGTAAAAAACTAGAAATATTATAACGATATAATTAAAAATATTTATAATTACATTATTTCGTAGAAGTTTTTCTTCTTAACTAAAAAATGAGGTAATATATCTATTTACTTATAACTGTTTTAACCAAAAATATCTTACTATTAACTAAATGAAGATAAATTCTCAAGTTTTTATTTATTTTGTGAGATAAATATATAAATTAGTAAAGAATTTAAATTAGAATGCTGAGAGTTAAAAATATTGATCAAATTTGTGTCAAGGTACAGTTTTTTAATACTGTCACATATTTTAAAAAACATTTCTAGAAATGATTAATCAAATAACTATGTCTCAAAAATAATTAATTTCTTATAATTATAAATAATAGGTTTAACCTTCTAACTTAATATCAAACGTAAATTATAATACATCATTCTCGTAAATACATATCCTTTAAACATATTAAAAGGGTGATTTCAAATTTAACACAAAAACGAACTATACTTATTTTTTAAATTATAAACCTAACCTTGGATATATTATACATTAAGTATAGTTAAATGTTAATTATATTTTTTAGACATGTGTATTCATTTGTATAAAAATAGGGCGTTGTCAGATTAAAAAAATTACGGCTAATAGTATTACACATACAGTCACATTCTGTATAAAAAGGTGACATTTCCATGGTAGGAAAGCACACTGACTGACAAATTTGTTTCGTTCCGGGGACGTAGTTCAAATAAGACAAGTGTTTGAACATTTTTCTTACATAAAAGTGAACTAGATTTAAATGGAAATAAAATTTGTAAAAATATCAAAGAATGCTTTCGATCCAGTTCGCGCAACCAAATTTTCAGCAGGTTTAGATTTAAAATCTGCATATGATTATATATTGGTTTCTGGAGCCAGATTGTTAATAGAAACAGATTTAAAAATTTTACTTCCCGCAAACACCTATGGTCGTATTGGTAAAATTTTTCAAAATGTTGTAAAAATTTAAGAAATCAGTTCTTAATTTACCATGTTTAAAAAGCTCCTCGCAGTGGTTTGGCCCTTCATTACGGAATTGATGTTTTAGCCGGAGTTATTGACATAGACTATACTGGACCAATTGGTATTGTTTTAATCAATCATGGGAAAGTTGATTATAAAATTTTAAGAGGTGATAAAATAGCGCAATTGATTTGTGAGATAATATTTTATCCATCAGTAGTAGAGTGTGAAGTATGTTTAACCAAGACTTTACCTAAAGTTTTGACATAATATACTATTTCTTGTTATTAATCAGAAATTTAAAGAAACGGAAAGAGGATGTCATGCGTTCGATTCAACCAACTAACACAACTTAATGTTTATAATTTAATTTATGTAAAATAATTAAATAAATATTTAACCAACAGTTAAAAAATGTTTTATTTAATTTTTATATAAACAAATATTGGTATATATGATTATATATAGAATTTGTTAAGATAGAGTTAATATAATTTTATTACAAGAAAACAACAATGTATAAATACAATTCCGATTAAAAAATTAACTGGGTATATATGACCAATTATTTCTAAATCAGATCATCCCTTCTACGATTGTTTGATGAATATAATTATTGATAAAATAAGTCTCTCCAAGTTTTAGTAATAAAAACTCAATAACGCATAATTTTTTTATTAACAATTGATAGCATCGACCTCAAACTAAATTTATATTGCCACACAAAATTATTTAAAAGCTTTAAAAATTATAAATGTGAAGCATGAAATATTTCACTGAGTTTGTAAAAAACTGGGAATTGTTTGAATTTTCTGAAATAAGTTGACAACAAAGATAAATCTAAGCGTAAATTAAACTTAAAATTAGGTAAATGAATATTGTAAGGTACCAGAATTTACGTACGTCTTATTATCTGGAATTTTTAGGCATCTTAACTACTATAAGCGTATTAAAACTTAATTTCATGTATTTGTCCGCGTGAAAAAATTTGCATTCGTGAACTTTTCTCTTCGTGTATTAAATAAATGTAACAAATTAAGAATAAATCGTTCTTATCTTATCTTAGTCTGTTTATTGTATTTGTGCGTTTTCTGGTTCAATAGGCTACAATAAGTTTTGAAGATGACAAATGGAGTTATTTATCTCCCGTCTTTTAATGTAAACAACCTATATTATGTGTAAACTATGAAATACATTTATAATTACATTTATTATTACCACTATTATAATTTCTAGAAGGCTGTATTTTTAATTTGAATGGTTTCTTTATTAAGCGTACAGTCAATGGTTTTTATTGTCGCTTGCTAATGCTTCATTTTAATTATATTTATAATTAATTTAATTGGGTACAAATATTAAATAATGGAAAATTTCGTTACAAAAATGTATGTATGTATATTGCATTTTTAATACATACAGCCATCTATTATTATTTTACATTTTAGCGTATACGTCACAAGATTGATTTAAAGACTTGGTTATTGGCAACAGCAAATATAATATATATAACTTAGATTAGTCAAATTATCATTTTCACAAGCTCGTTGGTATTTTATAACGACAAAACGATCGTTAGGTTTCATGGAAAACGAAATAATGGGCGGGAATAATAGAACTGGCACATGCTTTCGATAATGATGTTAGTGTGATGATTAAAAAAAGAATTTTATTTAAAACCGGCACTCTATGAACAAATACCAATCAGTTTTTTCAATTCTTTATTTAAATGTTTAATCAGTTCATAGTCCTTAAACGGTTCCTTATTTTCTTTATAAGTCATTATTCGCCAACAAAAATCAAAGCGAAACTAGTTTGTATAGAAAGCGATGTGGTTTGTTTTTTCTAACAGACCACGTAATATAAACTACATTAACAACCCGATTTTAAACAGGTTACACAAAAATATTTTATCGTTACACCTTGAAATAAAAATTATAAATAAAAATTTTTTTAACTTTTTTTTGTGATATTATTTTACATTTCCAATTTGGCAAGAATAAATGGACACAAATGAATCTGATTACCGTGAACTATTAATGGTACATCACAATCTTTCCGTCTTTCAACAATTAAACCGTAGAAAGGGCGAAAAAAGCCCCAGGTAGATAATTCATCTTAACTCAATAATCTTTTTTCTTCCGAAATCCTTTGCAAATATTCGTTAGATAGGTTCCTTTCGTATGAAAGGTAACAAACTTTCAAGGAGTATTCTCTCTGCTATATATTCCGCTTGAAGTTTTCGTTTCTGTTTTTTCAATTCTATAATTGTATGCTGTAGTGACAACAATTCATTCTCCTTACACAATTCTTTATTTTGTTCAGCACTCATTTTTTTCGACTGTCGTCAACAGATTTTATTCTGTTATGTGTCAAAAGTAATGAAATAGGCAAAAATCCATAAAAATCCAAATTTTTGGTATTTGTTCATAGAGTGCCGGTTTTAAATAAAATTCTTTTTTTAATCATCACACTAACATCATTATCGAAAGCATGTGCCAGTTCTATTATTCCCGCCCATTATTTCGTTTTCCATGAAACCTAACGATCGTTTTGTCGTTATAAAATACCAACGAGCTTGTGAAAATGATAATTTGACTAATCTAAGTTATATATATTATATTTGCTGTTGCCAATAACCAAGTCTTTAAATCAATCTTGTGACGTATACGCTAAAATGTAAAATAATAATAGATGGCTGTATGTATTAAAAATGCAATATACATACATACATTTTTGTAACGAAATTTTCCATTATTTAATATTTGTACCCAATTAAATTAATTATAAATATAATTAAAATGAAGCATTAGCAAGCGACAATAAAAACCATTGACTGTACGCTTAATAAAGAAACCATTCAAATTAAAAATACAGCCTTCTAGAAATTATAATAGTGGTAATAATAAATGTAATTATAAATGTATTTCATAGTTTACACATAATATAGGTTGTTTACATTAAAAGACGGGAGATAAATAACTCCATTTGTCATCTTCAAAACTTATTGTAGCCTATTGAACCAGAAAACGCACAAATACAATAAACAGACTAAGATAAGATAAGAACGATTTATTCTTAATTTGTTACATTTATTTAATACACGAAGAGAAAAGTTCACGAATGCAAATTTTTTCACGCGGACAAATACATGAAATTAAGTTTTAATACGCTTATAGTAGTTAAGATGCCTAAAAATTCCAGATAATAAGACGTACGTAAATTCTGGTACCTTACAATATTCATTTACCTAATTTTAAGTTTAATTTACGCTTAGATTTATCTTTGTTGTCAACTTATTTCAGAAAATTCAAACAATTCCCAGTTTTTTACAAACTCAGTGAAATATTTCATGCTTCACATTTATAATTTTTAAAGCTTTTAAATAATTTTGTGTGGCAATATAAATTTAGTTTGAGGTCGATGCTATCAATTGTTAATAAAAAAATTATGCGTTATTGAGTTTTTATTACTAAAACTTGGAGAGACTTATTTTATCAATAATTATATTCATCAAACAATCGTAGAAGGGATGATCTGATTTAGAAATAATTGGTCATATATACCCAGTTAATTTTTTAATCGGAATTGTATTTATACATTGTTGTTTTCTTGTAATAAAATTATATTAACTCTATCTTAACAAATTCTATATATAATCATATATACCAATATTTGTTTATATAAAAATTAAATAAAACATTTTTTAACTGTTGGTTAAATATTTATTTAATTATTTTACATAAATTAAATTATAAACATTAAGTTGTGTTAGTTGGTTGAATCGAACGCATGACATCCTCTTTCCGTTTCTTTAAATTTCTGATTAATAACAAGAAATAGTATATTATGTCAAAACTTTAGGTAAAGTCTTGGTTAAACATACTTCACACTCTACTACTGATGGATAAAATATTATCTCACAAATCAATTGCGCTATTTTATCACCTCTTAAAATTTTATAATCAACTTTCCCATGATTGATTAAAACAATACCAATTGGTCCAGTATAGTCTATGTCAATAACTCCGGCTAAAACATCAATTCCGTAATGAAGGGCCAAACCACTGCGAGGAGCTTTTTAAACATGGTAAATTAAGAACTGATTTCTTAAATTTTTACAACATTTTGAAAAATTTTACCAATACGACCATAGGTGTTTTCGGGAAGTAAAATTTTTAAATCTGTTTCTATTAACAATCTGGCTCCAGAAACCAATATATAATCATATGCAGATTTTAAATCTAAACCTGCTGAAAATTTGGTTGCGCGAACTGGATCGAAAGCATTCTTTGATATTTTTACAAATTTTATTTCCATTTAAATCTAGTTCACTTTTATGTAAGAAAAATGTTCAAACACTTGTCTTATTTGAACTACGTCCCCGGAACGAAACAAATTTGTCAGTCAGTGTGCTTTCCTACCATGGAAATGTCACCTTTTTATACAGAATGTGACTGTATGTGTAATACTATTAGCCGTAATTTTTTTAATCTGACAACGCCCTATTTTTATACAAATGAATACACATGTCTAAAAAATATAATTAACATTTAACTATACTTAATGTATAATATATCCAAGGTTAGGTTTATAATTTAAAAAATAAGTATAGTTCGTTTTTGTGTTAAATTTGAAATCACCCTTTTAATATGTTTAAAGGATATGTATTTACGAGAATGATGTATTATAATTTACGTTTGATATTAAGTTAGAAGGTTAAACCTATTATTTATAATTATAAGAAATTAATTATTTTTGAGACATAGTTATTTGATTAATCATTTCTAGAAATGTTTTTTAAAATATGTGACAGTATTAAAAAACTGTACCTTGACACAAATTTGATCAATATTTTTAACTCTCAGCATTCTAATTTAAATTCTTTACTAATTTATATATTTATCTCACAAAATAAATAAAAACTTGAGAATTTATCTTCATTTAGTTAATAGTAAGATATTTTTGGTTAAAACAGTTATAAGTAAATAGATATATTACCTCATTTTTTAGTTAAGAAGAAAAACTTCTACGAAATAATGTAATTATAAATATTTTTAATTATATCGTTATAATATTTCTAGTTTTTTACAACCATTATTTTTTTTCATACTCCTAATAATATCTTTATTGGATGGTTTATTTTGTACAGATTTTTGGAATTGATTTATTATTAAAATCTTTATAAATTGTATAATTTATTTTGTAATTCTTCGCAAAAAATTATTTTATTCGAGTAAAATTTTATTTATTTTAATCTTATTAAGTGGTTTGTACTAGGATGGTATTCGTTACATATAGCCTTTCTGTGGTCGCCTACAAATTTTGTCTTTGGCAAAATAAATATTATTAAATATTATAAAAAATTGTATCTTCAAAAGTAAATTGTTATTGAATTTTGTTTGAAAGAAATCTTACGTAGGAAAATAATAACAGTGGATTTTATAGGAAAAAGATTTATTTACATGTTTTAAATCATTTTACAAGTTTTTTCAAGATTTTGCAATACTTCAATAGAAGTTTCCGCATTGTTGGGGATTAAAATTTGATTATTTTTACAATATTCTTGAAAATAAATAAGTGCTTCCAACTGATTATCGCTCGGCATTTTCAAATCGTTTGTAAGCACAGGGTTAGACTCCATTAAAGAATTCAACGTTTCTTCAGCCATGTTAAGAATATTCGAATCTATACTTTCTTCTTTACTAGTTGGTTCAACATTTGAGTTCGAAGGTTGAATCTTACCGTCGATTACTAAATCATCGTACCATTCTTGATTTTTTACGTTAAACTCGTTCAAATAATCAATAATTTGATCGTCTAATAGTTCATCTTCGAGTGTGTATTTCTGGTGTTTTGAATTTAAACAATCACACACTCTTTTATTACTGAGTGATTTATTCGAAAAACTACATGTTAAATGGTTCATTAAATGTTGCTTAAAAATTCTCCTGTCTAGAAATAGATCTTGACAAATCCAACATTTTTCCTGAAAGGTAAATCCCTCCATACTTTTAAACGCGGGTTTTAGACATGGCATGTCAAAATAACACGAATTATCAACGAGTGAATCGCATTTAAATTCTGGTTTCCCCATAAATAACTTCATTTTTTTAACTTTTAAAGAGGGCGATTTTTGAGACATTTTGCGTTTTCCCATTTCAACTGTGATATAATAAAAAAATTTACTCGCAATTAGGTTTTACAGTGATATTATACAACTCAACAAATAACTTATATTTTGAAAAATATTAAATTCCTCAAGGTTAGCAGGTTTGTGTATTGATGGGGGAAAGCACATTCCAACGATACGAACACCCTTTTTAATATATAAAAAGTACATGTATTTACGATAAATTTGTATTATAATTATCGTTTAATAAGGTTGAAAATAATTACAAAATATAAATTATTTTTGAAACATAATTATTTGATTAATTATTTCTAAAGGTGATTTTAAATATACTATATTATGAAAAAAGATTTTACCTTGACTTATTTTTATATAACCTGAAATCTTCGGGGTTTTTAATTTATGATAATATTAATATCTACACATACATAATTTGTATAAAAACTTGAATTATACCTTTAATCATTAGAAATATATTCGCCGTGTAAACGATAGAGTTGAATATTAAGAAATACAGTTTTTCTTCAATTTTGGAAATAAAAGTATGTTATTTAGTAATTTTAATATTCTTTAATTATATTTTTTAATTATTTCTTCATTTTATATAGTGGACGAGAGTTCTTGCAAAAATTTGTTAGAAAGAGGTTCTGGTAAAGTACAAAAAGATGGTTTTATTTGTTGTCCTTATTGTTTTGGATATACTGAGTCGTTAGAAACCTATGGTGGACTCCTATATTATTGTTGGAATAAACAATGTCGATTTTACTACCAACCTGTTGTGTTTAGACAAGGCAATTGTTTATCAATGAGAATTCCATCGGATGCATTATTAATCTTTCCTCAACATTTAATTTGTATAATATGTGGTGTAAGAGGAAATAGAAGACGTTCGAGAGATACAGATTGTATAGAATCTGAATATAGTTCGGTATGTATTTATCCTCAATCTAAAAAAACACTGTGTATAAAATGAAATAAATCTTTTTTTTTATAAATATTTCTTGTATTATATAGAGAAAAGTTACATAAACAACAGAGCAATACAAAATAAAATTGAATTTTTTGAAAAAAACCGTTTTTTAATTCACATTAAATATATACAACGTTTGTTAGAGCAACCAGTTTTTTTTCTCTTTATAACGGGGCTCTGTGGAATGTCTCCTGGCAAAACGTGATCTGCGTTTATAATTTTATTGATTAATTCAATCTGGCGCGGAGATGCGAAAGTTGGGAAAAATAGAGTAGGATCAATGATGCCAGATGTTAATAAACATTTTTGCGTTTAATTGATATAATTAGTCAATTGTTGAAAAATCCAAACTAGTTTTAGAAGGCTGTAATTGTAGTTGATAACATTTACACGTAAAAATAATTAAGGGGTGGGTATCAAATTACTTCTACAAGGTTACAATGTTGAACCAGTTATATCCTAGAGGTAGTTTTTTATTTATGAATTTAAAGATATAGCTCGCAATCCGGCCGAATTTCATATACCGTGAGTAGAATATAACTAAAACTTAGCGCTTTTATTTCCAAGATGGCCGCCAAGATGGCCACCAAAACAACCCCCCACCCCCCCAAAATATTTTCCAAAAATTTTTGTCCTTGGAAAAAAATCAACATAATATTTTAATTTCAATCTCAAATTTCACCTTGAAGATGATCCTTGACCTCGACGCCTGACACCTGTCCACTATTTATTTATCTCCAAAAGTAAATAAAGTTTCATTTCAACAGGGGTAAAACATAAGTTATTGGGCGGATATTGACCAATCAGACCTATTTGTTGTGTTTTAAAATATGTATTTTATTTCGACAGGGGTAAGCTAAATTGTATTTTATTTCGACCGGGGTTATACATAAGGGGCTATATCTCGGGCGGATATTGACCAGCTCCATTGTAATTTGTTTTAAAATGTGTATACATAGTTTGCTGCGAAGGGAGGGGCCTATGGTCTCCAAGGAAACTGGGAGGGTGATCAAAAATTCAAACCATTTCGCGCGTAGCTACTAAATAGGTAGCCATTTTGTTGGTAATCTCGTCAAAGCGACAAAACTAATTAGATTTATGCTTTCAAATTTTAAATGGGCCCTAAACAAAGTCAGATAAGATTCTAAGGCCGGGTTATTTAAATAAAATATCAAATTACGACAGAAATATCTACGAAAAGAAGTTGACAAAGCTTATCAAAGTTAGGCCTTTGCGGTCATCCTTTTTACAATTACCTTCGCTATCGAATAAACAATTTTCGCTCCCCTTGGTAATTGAACTACTCGAACAATTTTTAACCAGGTAGATAACCATTTTTAACGTGAAACTAATTTCTTAATCATTTGAAAATAATTAAAATCCGCAAACAGACGATTGAAACTGTTAACCCTCCCGTTTTACTAAGAAATCTACACCGGCAAAATGGCGGCATAGTTCATTCTAGCTCAAATTAAATATTTATTCTTGGTTCTTATATCTATACTTGGAACTGCGTCATTGATGACGTAGGGATGCAAACTATGTATTGATTGTTTATTTATTTATATATAAAACTAAATATGAACGCTTTTTTTCAAGATGGAAGCCAAGATGGCCACCAAAACAACCCCCCACCCCCCAAAATATTTTCCAAAAATTTTTGTCCTTGGAAAAAAATCAACATAATATTTTAATTTCAATCTCAAATTTCACCTTGAAGATGATCCTTGACCTCGACGCCTGACACCTGTCCACAACCACTAAGCCTCGGTCTATCACCCCAACAAGTTTGGTCACGATCGGACAAGGTCGGCCCGAGATATCGGCGGTAATATGTGACCCCACCAAATACTTCCACACTTATTTACTTTTGGTGTTATTTTTTTTATTTTTTTCGTTTTTTAGCGGTTTCAAATGCTAATTAGTTATTTGCGAGATGGGGAAACCTTCGCTTTATAGCCTTGGCAACGTTTGGCCACACCCAATCACGTAATATCCAACTTACCCCTGTTGAAAATTAAACTATTTACTTTTTGGAAATAAATAAATAAACAATCAATACATAGTTTGCATCCCTACGTCATCAATGACTTAGTTCCAAGTATAGATATAAGAACCAATAATAAATATTTAATTTGAGCTAGAATGAACTATGCCGCCATTTTGCCGGTGTAGATTTCTTAGTAAAACGGGAGGGTTAACAGTTTCAATCGTCTGTTTGCGGATTTTAATTATTTTCAAATGATTAAGAAATTAGTTTCACGTTAAAAATGGTTATCTGCCTGGTTAAAAATTGTTCGAGTAGTTCAATTACCAAGGGAGAGCTATAATTGTTTATTTGATAGCGAAGGTAATTGTAAAAAGGATGACCGCAAAGGCCTCACTTTGATAAGCTTTGTCAACTTCTTTTCGTAGATATTTCTGTCGTAATTTGATATTTTATTTAAATAACCCGGCCTTAGAATCTTATCTGACTTTGTTTAGGGCCCATTTAAAATTTTAAAGCATAAATCTAATTAGTTTTGTCGCTTTGACGAGATTACCAACAAAATGGCTACCTATTTAGTAGCTACGCGCGAAATGGTTTGAATTTTTGATCGCCCTCCCAGTTTCCTTGGAGACCATAGGACCCTCCCTTCGGTGCAAACTATGTATACACATTTTAAAACAAATTACAATGGGGCTGGTCAATATCCGCCCGAGATATAGCCCCTTATGTATAACCCCGGTCGAAATAAAATACAATTTAACTTACCCTGTCGAAATAAAATACATATTTTAAAACACAACAAATAGGCCTGATTGGTCAATATCCGACCAATAACTTATGTTTTACCCCTGTTGAAATGAAACTTTATTTACTTTTGGAGATAAATAAATAATACAATAACGACATAATAAACAATCAATACATATTTTAAAAACACAGCAAATTACAATGAATAAAAGCGGTATTTATTAAATAATTGTTTGTTTTTATTTAAATAATAGGCTTATTCACTTTCAATTATTTAAACATTTTGCAATCTTTATTAAACTATTGGTTATTTAAATAAATATTGAAATATAGCCGAGCTTATTTTAATCATGGATTAATCTACTGCCGAGCACTAACTTTTGCAACTCGAAAGGCTATAATTTTACCCAAATGGATGGCTGGTTAATTTTTAATAGTAAAATAATATATTCTAAAGTTGGAAAATCATTTTTAAGTTACATAATCAATAAAAATTCCAAAAACCATTTATTTAAAATAAATTGTTAAACATAAATTCCAGATTAGATGATGTATGTATGATTGGTAAGACTCTTGTTAGAAAGATGAATTCTTATGGAACTTTATTCTGCTTTTAATACTTAAAAATACATTTCAAATATGAAAATATTGATAGAAAAATACTACTAAAATCCCTTTTTAAATTTGATAAAATAAATTTCCGATATGTTAATAGGTAGAATAATAAAATAAAAATTCCTTCTTCTTCTACTTTCAATACGACATAACACAACTCCGATACGCAAATATAGACAGAAAATACTAAAAAAAAAACTCTTTACTCTACGTTCGATTCTTTAAAATACATTTCCGATACACATATATAGATAAAGAAATACCACAAAATTTAAAAAAGGTAGAAAAATACTTCACATTAACCATTATGAATTTAATCTTACAACATATTTCCCGTAGAGTAAAACATATTTGTTCAGAGTCAACTTGTTTCCTCGTTATCTTTATCTCATGTGTTTTAAATAGTGTATGGAATAACTTAAGAATGTATTGAAATGGTGTATGTTAAAACGTCGTAGAACAAAGTGTAAAACATATGTTCAGGGTCGGCTTGATTAATAAAGAGAATAACACTGACGTTTCTGATGTAGTCACGTAGGAAGAAAAATACTGCAACAATCTCTATACTCTACATTCAATACGTTGAAATATATTTCCGAAATGCCAATATAGGTAGAAAAATACTACATAGGCTTACGGTATTTCAAGTAATTTAACATCCATGATTTTCCTATTACAAATATTATTTCTTAATGAATTTTTGTAAGATTAGTCGAAAATGATATGTCAATTGTAATAAGCTTATAAATTTAGGAATAAACTTATATATTAAAGATAGTGTTGTAAATAGGAAAATTAAAATTAAAAACAATGTTTAATATGTAAATATAGTTATAAAAATAAGACAAAAACCACTTATCTATATTTTAAATACGGTAAAATTCAATTTTTACACACAAATATAGTCAGAAAGATACTATAAAAACTCTTTAATCAACTTTAATACGATAAATTAACTTTCCAATGTGTAAATAAAGGTCGGAAAATACTCTACGTTCATCACGTTAGAATATATTTCAATACGCAAATATAGGTGGAACAATACTACAAAAACACTTAAATTTGGCGTTTAATACGTTAAAATACTTTTCCAATACGCAAATACATAGAAAATATTACAAAAATGTCTTAACTCTACTTTAAATCGGTTAAAATATATTTCAGATATCCAAATACATAGAAAAATACTAGAAAAACATCTAAACTCTACTTTTAATGCAACAAAATACAATTCCGATATTCAAATATTTAAAAATACTTAATTAATGTACTAAGTTACGTTTAAAAGAACCTTTTGTAAACACGCTTTCTAGTTTTCTACTCTCTTCCAACTATCTTGCAATATTTTCAATCCAATTATATCTGTTTTTATATCCTTAACTGCAAATGTTTTAAACAAAAATAATACAAATACAAATTTGTTATACTAAAAAAATATCCGTACGCGTGAAGACAATATGGAATAAAGTCAAATATTTCATGTTATAAATGCAATAAAAACATTAATCGGGTAAAATATGAATCCATAATTAAACCTAGCGGTGAAATTATGTAAAGATTTTATTAAATACAACACGGTTCAAACAAATATTTTATCCAATGGTTGACAAATTGAGGTGTTTTTAGAAAACTTGCTTTTCAAAGCAATAAACAGTAAATAAACATAAATAAATAAATAATAAATAAAATAAGACGTATGTATGTACCATGACAATTACCTTTTATTTCTTATACTTTTAACTCGAAAAAATAAAAGTGTTATCTGTGTGATAGATAATATCTGGTGATTCACACCCTATTAATAAATTTTGGGTTTTACTGTAAAAAGTTTAATCCTGAGTTCTACAGTACCACATTTCCGAAGAGAACACCAATATGATATCGGTTCCTTATTGTTAAGTTGTGTAATTTAAGAATTGAAATTATTAACACGAAAGAGTAATTTTATATCAATATTGAAAAGCATGTGTGAAATATTAATTGAATACGTTTTGCTAGAAGAGTAAGAACTTTTGAGCCACCGGTCAGAGGTGTAATACGAAGAAAGCTACCTACTCTTCAATCAACTAAAGTCTCCAGATTCTTTATAAGATTTAATTTACTTTTTTATCAATTTTAATTTAATATTTTTATCTCTACCGGTATTTTTTTAATTTAATTTGGCAAAATTTGCTTTGCAAACAAAAAAATCGGAATATTTACATTTTAAAAACAAAACAAATCAAATCAGACGCACATTTTAAATTAAACAGAATAAATAATGAAACGTTAATCACGGTTTAAAATTCAAAAAATAATCGATTTAAATATCCTCTTTTTTTAAGGAACATGCTTCTGCAATTAATATTTCTATTTTGAATTCTATGTACTTAACAGTTGAATTGTCTTTGTGATTGGGAATATGATAACTGTTCTGCTGTTTAAACTGAAATCCATAAATAAAACGGTTATATGACACAGGTTGTAGAACATGTCGTCTAATTAGTAAATAATAATTTAAGCTAAATTGTTCGAAATCTGATACCTTGGATTGAAAACAGAATATAATTTGTGTTAATTAATGTTTAGTTTTATCTTTTTATTAGAATAACGAAATCTAAGACCGTTGCGCCCGTACGTTCGAAAAAGCACACAAGTTCAACAAGTGACGTTGCCTGTTAAAACATGTAAATAATTTCCTTTATGTAACATATACGTTAAAATTAACTTGTTTTATAATTAACATTCGATAGTGTACAAGGTTACACTTATTATTTATTAATATAAGATAAAAGTATTTTTGAGAAAATTCACTTTATTCTAGTGAGACATTCCAAATCTGGCTATTTTTTCATAATGATTCTTATATTTTTTATCTTAATTTATAATAAAAGCTCTTACAGATAATTGATTTATAGAAACTACGCTGACAATATAAAAATACAAAAATGATACTTTTTTATTTATTTTTACGTTTTTTAATAATTAAATTTAATTTATTGAAATATCCTGGTAGCCAATACATTTAGTCTTTTGCAAAAGAAGTTTTATTATTATTATTATTACTAATAGTTGTTAAGTATTATAAACGATTGTATCTTCAAAAAGTAAATTGTTAATAAGCTTTGTTTTTAAAACAATTCATTTTTATTTACAATTTTTTTTCAAATTAGAGGATTTATTAATTATCTAGCGGTTGTTTGTAAAAACCAGTTTTTTCTTCTCACTGGCTCTGTTGAATGTCCCCTGGCAAAACGTGATCTGCGTTTATAATTTTATCGTTTGTTAGAAAATTGTTGAAAAATCCAAACTAGTTTTACAAGGTTGTAATGAGTTGATAAATTCTACGCATGACGATAATTAGGGTGTGAGTAGTAGTAAACTAAAACTTAGCACTTTTTTCCAAGATGGCCGCCAAGATGGCCACCAAAACAACCCCCCCCCCAAAATATTTTCCAAAAATTTTTGTCCTTGGAAAAATCGAAAAACATATTTTCAATCTCAAATTTCACCTTGAAGATAATCTTTGACCTCGACGCCTGACACCTGTACACAACCACTAAGCCTCGGTCTATCAAATCAACAAGTTTGGTCACGATCGGACAAGGTCGAACCGAGATATCGGCGGTAATGTGTGACCCCACCAAATACTTATGTTAATTTACTTTTGGTGTCATTTTTTCGTTTTTTTCGTTTTTTCGCCGTTTAAAATGCTAATTAGTTATTTGCGAGATGGGGAAACGAATTCGCGACCTTCGCTTTATATCCTTGGCGGTTTTGGCCCCACCCAAAATACTTTAATCAACTAAACTAATATAAATAAAGTTTAAAATGCTAATTAGTTATTTGCGAGATGGGGAAACCTTCGCTTTATAGCCTTGGCAACTTTTGGCCACACCCAATCACGTGATATCCAACTAACCCCTGTTGAAAATTAAACTTTATTTACTTTTTGGAAATAAATAAATAAACAATCAATACATAGTTTGCATCCCTACGTCATCAATGACGCAGTTCCAAGTATAGATATAAGAACCAAGAATAAATATTTAATTTGAGCTAGAATGAACTATGCCGCCATTTTGCCGGTGTAGATTTCTTAGTAAAACGGGAGGGTTAACAGTTTCAATCGTCTGTTTGCGGATTTTAATTATTTTCAAATGATTAAGAAATTAGTTTCACGTTAAAAATGGTTATCTGCCTGGTTAAAAATTGTTCGAGTAGTTCAATTACCAAGGGGAGCGAAAATTGTTTATTCGATAGCGAAGGTAATTGTAAAAAGGATGACCGCAAAGGCCTAACTTTGATAAGCTTTGTCAACTTCTTTTCGTAGATATTTCTGTCGTAATTTGATATTTTATTTAAATAACCCGGCTTTAGAATCTTATCTGACTTTGTTTAGGGCCCATTTAAAATTTTAAAGCATAAATCTAATTAGTTTTGTCGCTTTGACGAGATTACCAACAAAATGGCTACCTATTTAGTAGCTACGCGCGAAATGGTTTGAATTTTTGATTGCCCTCCCAGTTTCCTTGGAGACCATAGGCCCCTCCCTTCGGTGCAAACTATGTATACACATTTTAAAACAAATTACAATGGAGCTGGTCAATATCCGCCGAGATATAGCCCCTTATGTATAACCCCGGTCGAAATAAAATACAATTTAACTTACCCCTGTCGAAATAAAATACACATTTTAAAACAAATTACAATGGGGCTGGTCAATATCCGCCCAATAACTTATGTTTTACCCCTGTGGAAATGAAACTTTATTTACTTTTGGAGATAAATAAATAATACAATAACGACATAATAAACAATCAATACATATTTTAAAAACAAAACAAATTACAATGAATAAAAGCGGTATTTATTTAAGTAATTGTTTATTTTTATTTAAATAATAGGCTTATTCACTTTCAATTATTTAAACATTTTGCAATTTTTATTAAACTATTAGTTATTTAAATAAATATTTAAATATAGCCGAGCTTATTTTATTCATGGATTAATCTACTGCCGAGCACTAACTTTTGCAACTCGAAAGGCTATAATTTTACCCAAATAGATGTCTGATTAATTTTTAATAGTAAAATAATATATTCTAAAGTTGGAAAAACATTTTTAAGTTACATAATCAATAAGAATTCCAAAAACCATTTATTGAAAATAAATAAAAAATAATAATAATTAAATTAAAAATAGCAACATTGTAAATAGAATTTTCTCTGACTATACACAGTAAACGAACGGGTGTTTAACGGTGGCTAAATTAAAACAACATTAAGTTTAATAATTTTAATTATTTTCAAAATGAAACATTACTTACTTTGATTTATAAGTTTATTTTTCTGATGAACAAAGTTACCAGAAACACGCAAAGCCATCGTACAAGACACGGTATATGAAATTCTGCCGGATTGCGAGCTATAACTGGTTCAACATTCTAATGTAACCTTGTAAAACTGATTTGATACCCACCCTTAATTATCGTCACGTGTAAACGTTATCAACTACAGTTACAGCCTTGGAAAACTAGTTTGGATTTTTCAACAATTGACTAATTATATCAATTAAACGCAAAAATGTTTATTAACATCTGGTATTATTGATCCTACTCTATTTTTTCCCAACTTTCGCATTTCCGCGCCAGATTGAATTAATGAATAAAATTATAAACGCAGATCACGTTTTGCCAGGAGACATTCCACAGAGCCAGTGAGAAGAAAAAACTGGTTTTTACAAACAACCGCTAGATATTAATAAAATATCAATTAATAAATCCTCTAATTTGAAAAAAATTGTAAATAAAAATGAATGTTTTTAAAACAAAGCTTATTGACAATTTACTTTTTGAAGATACAATCGTTTATAATACTTAACAACTATTGATAATAATAGTAATAATAATAATAATACTTCTTTCGCCAAACACTAAATGTATTGGCTACCCGGATATTGCAATAAATAAGATAAAAAAATTTACACCAATAAAATTATTTTTTAAACAATTGCAAATTAAATTATATAAACAATAAAGATTAACAAAACAATCTCAAAATATGTACAAAATAGCCTATTTACTTAAGAGATAATTAGTAATATGAAAAAATTAAAGGTTGTAAAAATAGAACATTAAAGAAATTATATATATTATAAGGATACAATTAATAATAGTTATATTTACCTTAATTCGTAGAAGATATTTCTTTACTACGAAATTAGGTATCAGGTTTGAAATTCGAGCTAAATCTTGTAATTGTTAACTAGTATAATTAAATAAATATAATGATAAATATTAACTAACAAATTATTTGATTTTATGCGGTTGTAATGTGTTTACGTTGTTAAAAGAGCGGTTTTTATGCTGAATTTCCCTACACATTTGAACAACAGCATCATTGCTAATAATGGAATGGATTTGGTTTTGAATATAAAAATGTTTTTAAATTTAATTGTTTTCTTAATTTTACATTAACTGTGGAATTCAAAATAGAAATATTAATTGCAGAAGCATGTTCCTTAAAAAAGAGGATATTTAAATCTATTTTTTTAATTTTAAACCTTAATTAACGTGTCATTATTAATTCTGTTTAATTCACAATGCGCTTCTGATTTGATCTGTCTGTTTTAAAATTTAAATATTCAGTTTTTCATGTTTGCAGATTGAATTTCGTCAAATAAAATTAAAAAAATACTGGTAGAGATAAAAATATTAAATTAAAATTGATAAAAAGTAAATTAAATCTTATAAAGAATCTGGAGACTTTAGTTGATTGAAGAGTAGGTTGGTTTCTTCGTAGTACACCTCTGACAGGTGGCTCAAAAGTTCTTCCTCTTCTAGCAAAACGTATTCAATTAATATTTCACACATGTTTTCAATATTAATATAAAATTACTCTTTCGTGTTTATAATTTCAATTCTTAAATTACACAACTTAACAATAAAGAACCGATATCATATTAGTGTTCTTTTCGGAAATGTGGTACTGTAGAACTCAGGATTAAACTTTTTAAAGGCTTAGACTACACTACAGTAAAACCCAAAATTTATTAATAGGGCGTGAATCACCAGATATTATCTATCACACAGATAACACTTCTATTTTTTCGAGTTAAAAGTATAAGAAATAAAAGGTAATTGCCATGGTACATACATACGTCTTATTTTATTTATTATTTATTTATTTATGGTTATTTACTGTTTATTGCTTTGAAAAGCAAGTTTTCTAAAACCACCTCAATTTGTCAACCATTGGATAAAATATTTATTTGAACCGTGTTGTATTTAATAACATTTTTACATAATTTCACCGCTAGGTTTAATTATGGATTCATATTGTACCCGATTAATGTTTTTATTGCATTTATCAGAATTACGTTAACATAACATGAAATATTTGACTTGATTTCATATTGTCTCGGATATATTTTAGAATAAAATGTTTTAATTTTTATTAATTTTGTGTAAAACATTATGGATTCATATTTTACCCGATTAATGTTTTATTGCATTTATAACATGAAATATTTGACTTTATTCCATATTGTCTTCACGGGTACGGATATTTTTTTAGTATAACAAATTTGTATTTGTATTATTTTTGTTTAAAACATTTGCAGTTAAGGATATAAAAACAGATATAATTGGATTGAAAATATTGCAAGATAGTTGGAAGAGAGCAGAAAACTAGAAAGCGTGTTTACAAAAGGTTCTTTTAAACGTAACTTAGTACATTAATTAAGTATTTTTAAATATTTGAATATCGGAATTGTATTTTGTTGCATTAAAAGTAGAGTTTAGATGTTTTTCTAGTATTTTTCTATGTATTTGGATATCTGAAATATATTTTAACCGATTTAAAGTAGAGTTAAGACATTTTTGTAATATTTTCTATGTATTTGCGTATTGGAAAAGTATTTTAACGTATTAAACGCCAAATTTAGGTGTTTTTGTACTATTGTTCCACCTATATTTGCGCATTGAAATATATTCTAACGTGATGAACGTAGAGCATTTTCCGACCTTTATTTACACATTGGAAAGTTAATTTATCGTATTAAAGTTGATTAAAGAGTTTTTATAGTATCTTTCTGACTATATTTGTGTGTAAAAATTTAATTTTACCGTATTTAAAATATAGATAAGTGGTTTTTGTCTTATTTTTATAACTATATTTACATATTAAACATTTTTTTAATTTTAATTTTCCTATTTACAACACTATCTTTAATATATGAGTTTATTCCTAAATTTATAAGCTTGTTACAATTGACATATCATTTTCGACTAATCTTACAAAAATTCTTTAAGAAATAATATTTGTAATAGGAAAATCGTGGATGTTAAATTACTTGAAATACCGTAAGCCTATGTAGTATTTTTCTACCTATATTGGCATTTCGGAAATATATTTCAACGTATTGAATGTAGAGTATAGAGATTGTTGCAGTATTTTTCTTCCTACGTGACTACATCAGAAACGTCAGTGTTATTCTCTTTATTAATCAAGCCGACCCTGAACATATGTTTTACACTTTGTTCTACGACGTTTTAACATACACCATTTCAATACATTCTTAAGTTATTCCATACACTATTTAAAACACATGAGATAAAGATAACGAGGAAACAAGTTGACTCTGAACAAATATGTTTTACTCTACGGGAAGGATGTTGTAAGATTAAATTCATAATGGTTAATGTGAAGTATTTTTCTACCTTTTTTGGTATTTCTTTATCTATATATGTGTATCGGAAATGTGTTTTAAAGAATCGAACGTAGAGTAAAGAGTTTTTTTTTAGTATTTTCTGTCTATATTTGCGTATCGGAGTTGTGTTATGTAGAAGAAGAAGGAATTTTTATATTATTATTCTACCTATTAACATATCGGAAATTTATTTTATAAAATTTAAAAAGGGATTTTAGTAGTATTTTTCTATTTATATTTTAATATTTGAAATGTATTTTAAAGTATTAAAAGCAGAATAAAGTTTCATAAGAATTAATCTTTCTCACAAGTCTTACCCATCATACATACATCTAATCTGGAATTTATGTTTAACAAATGGATGAATTCGTGTTTACAAAAGGTTCTTTTAAACGTAACTTAGTGCATTAATTAAGTATTTTTTTAAATTTGAATATCAGAGTTTTTTTTTATTTTAAAGTGTAATACCTAGAAGGATGTAAGACAATTTTTCCGAAAAAATAATAACAATTTTACAAGTATATTTAATTTCAGCTTCCGAGTTGAAAATTATCTTATAACTGTATTATTCATTTTGAATTTTTGTTTAAAAACAAAATTTGGAAAAAAGTTATGTTATCAATTTTATTCAAATAAGCAACACTCGTTAGTTGTAAACACGATTAAGTGTTAAAAACTAAAACCCAAAATTTGTTAGTAAACCATGATTTCCAAAAATTTACATATCAACCTCACAGAATGCTAAGCTTATCAGACAGTAAAGAGAGTCATAAAATCGATTGATTTAAAAGTTATTATAAATCCTACAAAATAAAGGTGTTTCGGATAGTTAAATTGTTCTCTTGGTAATTTGTATGATCGCTTACATGTATCGACTCCATTTTTTAAATTTCAATTAATTTAGTTTTTCATGATATTTATTATAAAGAAAAAATATCCAAAATAATACAATAAACCCTTTAAATAATATTTTACCTCCGCTAATCTCGTAATGAGATTTTATCAAACCGCAAAATCTTCGTCACGAAATTTAAAAAAATATATAAAATATTAAGAAATGAAACATCTACATTTTAAGCAAAAAAATAAAATATTGTATCTATCTTCGGGGCAAACGTTGCATTGTAACACATTTTTTTCGTATACAGTACCTGTTTATTTATTTGATCTGCTTTAAAATTCAAATTGTCTGATTATTATAGAAAATTAACACTTCTACGAAAATATTAGTATATTTTCTACTAAATCATGTTTAGATGGATTATGAATTAACCGTTTTGAATAATACGTATAAGAATTAATCGTTATCGAGATGATTAGGGTTATTTCAAACTTTAAATGCTTTAATTCGTAAAATATTTTAAACGTAACAAGGAAAAACTAAGTAACATTTACCCCGGAGAAAACAAAGCGCATTCTAGCCAAGGGCGGTACTATTAAGGAAACGTAATTGACTTCTTGTCGTTTTACCTGAGAGTAAGAGTGAAGGAAATGGAGCCAATCAACCCTATGGTAATACTGTGAGGTTAGTGGGTGGCCGATTCTGTCCACCTTGGTATTAGGCGATTATTAATGTATTATTTTTATGGTCCGTTATTCAACGTTAACATTTAACTCCTATACGCTTAAATAGGATTTATTGACCGTCGTCTTGATTGTTGGCTACTGTTATAATTACTACAATGATTACGATATGTTTTATTTATTCCGAGAGATTGATTTGACATACACTTTACAACGATAAGTTATTAATGCTTTAAATTTTATTAAAAATGGTGTCCTAGGTAAAATATTTCTAAGTCAAAAACACCCTTAGATAAATGGTCAAAGTTTAAATATTTTATTTAATTTAAAAATATAAACAGATTTGACATATTATATATTACATAGAGTTGAAATCTTTGAAAGATGATATAATTATTTTTAGTGTTTTTTAATGAAAATTATAATAAAATATCGCATTAAGAAACATTTTCATAGAGTGAGTTTTTAATGGAATATGCAATTATCAATATAAAACTATCAATTTGATATTATAGGTTATGTTGTTGCAAATGTGATTATTAAATTTTATTCCACGTGAAATAATTTTTTAGTTATTACAACTACTTTAACACTAACACAACTTTGTTTATTTCAAATAATGTTTGGAATATAGACTATTTTCTAAATCTTCCAGGTTTTACTTGTTTTATTAAAAATCTATTGCTTTTAGTCCCAGTTTAATAATATTTTTGTAAATAATATTTTTTCACATACAACGAGACAACCCGAGGTGTTTCTCACTGATTTTCTTCAAAGTTCGGGAATAAAGTCCGAAATGTAACACGAAAACAATAAAGGGAAAATTACGCTAGGCTTCCGTTTTGTTATGGAAACCAAAAAATGCTTCTGACAACTTAAAAGAAAAGCTCAACGTAAAATAACATGGGAAAATAACAATGTTTAATTATCTGACCGAGTAAAAAAATCCTATTTATTTGGAAAGAAATCTTGTTTCGTTTTGCAAATAAGCGCATATTAATGTATCTCTTTGTGTGATAAATTCGATATTATCATTGTTATTAAAAATTATGTCAAATTCATATTAAACGAGTAAATTTAAATACATTTGGGCAAATTAAAATAATATTGAGTAACTTCTTATATTATTGAATTAACTTAAATATTTTTTACTTGAATTCGTATTAAATTGGGAAATTTCGAATACATTTAGGTAAATTCTTGTATCTTGGCTAAATATAAAAATATTTTGTATATTTGATTAATATTGAATAAATTCAAATAATACTAGGTCAATTCAAATATTCTAGTTAACATTTAAACAGTTTTGAGTAAATTCCAATAGTATTGTGTCAATTGATATAAAGATAAGTAAATAAAACGTTGATTATATTTATATTTTTATTAGATTCCAATTATATTGGGTTATTTTAATTTTTATTTGTATATTCGAATAATATTGTGTGAATTCCAATAATATTAGAAAAATTCAAATATTGTATTTTTATATTTTGATTAAAATCCCATAAAATTGTGTTAATCGATATAATGATAGAAAGCGTCATTATGAATACGGCATATAATTGTACGTCTTTCAAAACCTAATGATATTTTGTAGTTTAAATTGTTTACTCTATCAAGCGAGGATAATTTCAGAAACAAAAGAAGGGCATTAGAAAACTCACGAATCGAGCCGAATCGTTACGTTTAAGGATAAAATTAGACGCTTTCTATCATTATATCGATTAACACAATTTTATGGGATTTTAATCAAAATATAAAAATACAATATTTGAATTTTTCTAATATTATTGGAATTCACACAATATTATTCGAATATACAAATAAAAATTAAAATAACCCAATATAATTGGAATCTAATAAAAATATAAATATAATCAACGTTTTATTTACTTATCTTTATATCAATTGACACAATACTATTGGAATTTACTCAAAACTGTTTAAATGTTAACTAGAATATTTGAATTGACCTAGTATTATTTGAATTTATTCAATATTAATCAAATATACAAAATATTTTTATATTTAGCCAAGATACAAGAATTTACCTAAATGTATTCGAAATTTCCCAATTTAATACGAATTCAAGTAAAAAATATTTAAGTTAATTCAATAATATAAGAAGTTACTCAATATTATTTTAATTTGCCCAAATGTATTTAAATTTACTCGTTTAATATGAATTTGACATAATTTTTAATAACAATGATAATATCGAATTTATCACACAAAGAGATACATTAATATGCGCTTATTTGCAAAACGAAACAAGATTTCTTTCCAAATAAATAGGATTTTTTTACTCGGTCAGATAATTAAACATTGTTATTTTCCCATGTTATTTTACGTTGAGCTTTTCTTTTAAGTTGTCAGAAGCATTTTTTGGTTTCCATAACAAAACGGAAGCCTAGCGTAATTTTCCCTTTATTGTTTTCGTGTTACATTTCGGACTTTATTCCCGAACTTTGAAGAAAATCAGTGAGAAACACCTCGGGTTGTCTCGTTGTATGTGAAAAAATATTATTTACAAAAATATTATTAAACTGGGACTAAAAGCAATAGATTTTTAATAAAACAAGTAAAACCTGGAAGATTTAGAAAATAGTCTATATTCCAAACATTATTTGAAATAAACAAAGTTGTGTTAGTGTTAAAGTAGTTGTAATAACTAAAAAATTATTTCACGTGGAATAAAATTTAATAATCACATTTGCAACAACATAACCTATAATATCAAATTGATAGTTTTATATTGATAATTGCATATTCCATTAAAAACTCACTCTATGAAAATGTTTCTTAATGCGATATTTTATTATAATTTTCATTAAAAAACACTAAAAATAATTATATCATCTTTCAAAGATTTCAACTCTATGTAATATATAATATGTCAAATCTGTTTATATTTTTAAATTAAATAAAATATTTAAACTTTGACCATTTATCTAAGGGTGTTTTTGACTTAGAAATATTTTACCTAGGACACCATTTTTAATAAAATTTAAAGCATTAATAACTTATCGTTGTAAAGTGTATGTCAAATCAATCTCTCGGAATAAATAAAACATATCGTAATCATTGTAGTAATTATAACAGTAGCCAACAATCAAGACGACGGTCAATAAATCCTATTTAAGCGTATAGGAGTTAAATGTTAACGTTGAATAACGGACCATAAAAATAATACATTAATAATCGCCTAATACCAAGGTGGACAGAATCGGCCACCCACTAACCTCACAGTATTACCATAGGGTTGATTGGCTCCATTTCCTTCACTCTTACTCTCAGGTAAAACGACAAGAAGTCAATTACGTTTCCTTAATAGTACCGCCCTTGGCTAGAATGCGCTTTGTTTTCTCCGGGGTAAATGTTACTTAGTTTTTCCTTGTTACGTTTAAAATATTTTACGAATTAAAGCATTTAAAGTTTGAAATAACCCTAATCATCTCGATAACGATTAATTCTTATACGTATTATTCAAAACGGTTAATTCATAATCCATCTAAACATGATTTAGTAGAAATTATACTAATATTTTCGTATAAGTGTTAATTTTCTTGTCCTATAATAATCATACAATTAGTATTTTAAAGCAGATCAAATAAATAAACAGGTACTGTATACGAAAAATGTGTTACAATGCAAAAAATAGTAGCCCGAAACCACAAGAAATTTTTTAAATGTTTGCGTAATATTAGAAACGTTTGCCCCGAAGATAGATACAATATTTTATTTTTTTGCTTAAAATGTAGATGTTTCATTTCTTAATATTTTCTATATTTTTTTAAATTTCGTGACGAAGATTTTGCGGTTTGATAAAATCTCATTACGAGATTAGCGGAGGTAAAATATTATTTAAAGGGTTTATTGTATTATTTTGGATATTTTTTCTTTATAATAAATATCATGAAAAACTAAATTAATTGAAATTTAAAAAATGGAGTCGATACATGTAAGCGATCATACAAATTACCAAGAGAACAATTTAACTATCCGAAACACCTTTATTTTGTAGGATTTATAATAACTTTTAAATCAATCGATTTTATGACTCTCTTTACTGTCTGATAAGCTTAGCATTCTGTGAGGTTGATATGTAAATTTTTGGAAATCATGGTTTACTAACAAATTTTGGGTTTTAGTTTTTAACACTTAATCGTGTTTACAACTAACGAGTGTTGCTTATTTGAATAAAATTGATAACATAACTTTTTTCCAAATTTTGTTTTTAAACAAAAATTCAAAATGAATAATACAGTTATAAGATAATTTTCAACTCGGAAGCTGAAATTAAATATACTTGTAAAATTGTTATTATTTTTTCGGAAAAATTGTCTTACATCCTTCTAGGTATTACACTTTAAAATAAAAAAAAACTCTGATATTCAAATTTAAAAAAATACTTAATTAATGCACTAAGTTACGTTTAAAAGAACCTTTTGTAAACACGAATTCATCCATTTGTTAAACATAAATTCCAGATTAGATGTATGTATGATGGGTAAGACTTGTGAGAAAGATTAATTCTTATGAAACTTTATTCTGCTTTTAATACTTTAAAATACATTTCAAATATTAAAATATAAATAGAAAAATACTACTAAAATCCCTTTTTAAATTTTATAAAATAAATTTCCGATATGTTAATAGGTAGAATAATAATATAAAAATTCCTTCTTCTTCTACATAACACAACTCCGATACGCAAATATAGACAGAAAATACTAAAAAAAAACTCTTTACTCTACGTTCGATTCTTTAAAACACATTTCCGATACACATATATAGATAAAGAAATACCAAAAAAGGTAGAAAAATACTTCACATTAACCATTATGAATTTAATCTTACAACATCCTTCCCGTAGAGTAAAACATATTTGTTCAGAGTCAACTTGTTTCCTCGTTATCTTTATCTCATGTGTTTTAAATAGTGTATGGAATAACTTAAGAATGTATTGAAATGGTGTATGTTAAAACGTCGTAGAACAAAGTGTAAAACATATGTTCAGGGTCGGCTTGATTAATAAAGAGAATAACACTGACGTTTCTGATGTAGTCACGTAGGAAGAAAAATACTGCAACAATCTCTATACTCTACATTCAATACGTTGAAATATATTTCCGAAATGCCAATATAGGTAGAAAAATACTACATAGGCTTACGGTATTTCAAGTAATTTAACATCCACGATTTTCCTATTACAAATATTATTTCTTAAAGAATTTTTGTAAGATTAGTCGAAAATGATATGTCAATTGTAACAAGCTTATAAATTTAGGAATAAACTCATATATTAAAGATAGTGTTGTAAATAGGAAAATTAAAATTAAAAAAATGTTTAATATGTAAATATAGTTATAAAAATAAGACAAAAACCACTTATCTATATTTTAAATACGGTAAAATTAAATTTTTACACACAAATATAGTCAGAAAGATACTATAAAAACTCTTTAATCAACTTTAATACGATAAATTAACTTTCCAATGTGTAAATAAAGGTCGGAAAATGCTCTACGTTCATCACGTTAGAATATATTTCAATGCGCAAATATAGGTGGAACAATAGTACAAAAACACCTAAATTTGGCGTTTAATACGTTAAAATACTTTTCCAATACGCAAATACATAGAAAATATTACAAAAATGTCTTAACTCTACTTTAAATCGGTTAAAATATATTTCAGATATCCAAATACATAGAAAAATACTAGAAAAACATCTAAACTCTACTTTTAATGCAACAAAATACAATTCCGATATTCAAATATTTAAAAATACTTAATTAATGTACTAAGTTACGTTTAAAAGAACCTTTTGTAAACACGCTTTCTAGTTTTCTGCTCTCTTCCAACTATCTTGCAATATTTTCAATCCAATTATATCTGTTTTTATATCCTTAACTGCAAATGTTTTAAACAAAAATAATACAAATACAAATTTGTTATACTAAAAAAATATCCGTACCCGTGAAGACAATATGGAATAAAGTCAAATATTTCATGTTATAAATGCAATAAAACATTAATCGGGTAAAATATGAATCCATAATGTTTTACACAAAATTAATAAAAATTAAAACATTTTATTCTAAAATATATCCGAGACAATATGAAATCAAGTCAAATATTTCATGTTATGTTAACGTAATTCTGATAAATGCAATAAAAACATTAATCGGGTACAATATGAATCCATAATTAAACCTAGCGGTGAAATTATGTAAAAATGTTATTAAATACAACACGGTTCAAATAAATATTTTATCCAATGGTTGACAAATTGAGGTGGTTTTAGAAAACTTGCTTTTCAAAGCAATAAACAGTAAATAACCATAAATAAATAAATAATAAATAAAATAAGACGTATGTATGTACCATGGCAATTACCTTTTATTTCTTATACTTTTAACTCGAAAAAATAGAAGTGTTATCTGTGTGATAGATAATATCTGGTGATTCACGCCCTATTAATAAATTTTGGGTTTTACTGTAGTGTAGTCTAAGCCTTTAAAAAGTTTAATCCTGAGTTCTACAGTACCACATTTCCGAAAAGAACACTAATATGATATCGGTTCTTTATTGTTAAGTTGTGTAATTTAAGAATTGAAATTATAAACACGAAAGAGTAATTTTATATTAATATTGAAAACATGTGTGAAATATTAATTGAATACGTTTTGCTAGAAGAGGAAGAACTTTTGAGCCACCTGTCAGAGGTGTACTACGAAGAAACCAACCTACTCTTCAATCAACTAAAGTCTCCAGATTCTTTATAAGATTTAATTTACTTTTTATCAATTTTAATTTAATATTTTTATCTCTACCAGTATTTTTTTAATTTTATTTGACGAAATTCAATCTGCAAACATGAAAAACTGAATATTTAAATTTTAAAACAGACAGATCAAATCAGAAGCGCATTGTGAATTAAACAGAATTAATAATGACACGTTAATTAAGGTTTAAAATTAAAAAAATAGATTTAAATATCCTCTTTTTTAAGGAACATGCTTCTGCAATTAATATTTCTATTTTGAATTCCACAGTTAATGTAAAATTAAGAAAACAATTAAATTTAAAAACATTTTTATATTCAAAACCAAATCCATTCCATTATTAGCAATGATGCTGTTGTTCAAATGTGTAGGGAAATTCAGCATAAAAACCGCTCTTTTAACAACGTAAACACATTACAACCGCATAAAATCAAATAATTTGTTAGTTAATATTTATCATTATATTTATTTAATTATACTAGTTAACAATTACAAGATTTAGCTCGAATTTCAAACCTGATACCTAATTTCGTAGTAAAGAAATATCTTCTACGAATTAAGGTAAATATAACTATTATTAATTGTATCCTTATAATATATATAATTTCTTTAATGTTCTATTTTTACAACCTTTAATTTTTTCATATTACTAATTATCTCTTAAGTAAATAGGCTATTTTGTACATATTTTGAGATTGTTTTGTTAATCTTTATTGTTTATATAATTTAATTTGCAATTGTTTAAAAAATAATTTTATTGGTGTAAATTTTTTTATCTTATTTATTGCAATATCCGGGTAGCCAATACATTTAGTGTTTGGCGAAAGAAGTATTATTATTATTATTACTATTATTATCAATAGTTGTTAAGTATTATAAACGATTGTATCTTCAAAAAGTAAATTGTCAATAAGCTTTGTTTTAAAAACATTCATTTTTATTTACAATTTTTTTCAAATTAGAGGATTTATTAATTGATATTTTATTAATATCTAGCGGTTGTTTGTAAAAACCAGTTTTTTCTTCTCACTGGCTCTGTGGAATGTCTCCTGGCAAAACGTGATCTGCGTTTATAATTTTATTCATTAATTCAATCTGGCGCGGAAATGCGAAAGTTGGGAAAAAATAGAGTAGGATCAATAATACCAGATGTTAATAAACATTTTTGCGTTTAATTGATATAATTAGTCAATTGTTGAAAAATCCAAACTAGTTTTCCAAGGCTGTAACTGTAGTTGATAACGTTTACACGTGACGATAATTAAGGGTGGGTATCAAATTACCTGTTCTATCCTAGAGGTAATTTTTTAATTTATGAATTTAAAGATATATAGATATTTTTTATAGTTCACAATGCGGCAGAGTTTCATAGAGCATGTTTCTGGTAACGCTGTTCAGCAGAAAAATAAACTTATAAATCAAAGTAAGTAATGTTTAATTTTGAAAATAATTCAAATTAATAAATTTAATTTTGTTTTAATATAGTCACCAATAATCAGCCGTTCGTTTACTGTGTATAGTCAGAGAAAATTCTATCTACAATGTTGCTATTTTTAATTTAAAAAAGTTAATTATTTTTTATTTATTTTCAATAAATGGTTTTGGAATTTTTATTGATTATGTAACTTAAAAATGTTTTTCCAACTTTAGAATATATTATTTTACTATTAAAAATTAACCAGACATCTAGTTGGGTAAAATTATAGCCTTTCGAGTTGCAAAAGTTAGTGCTCGGCAGTAGATTAATCCATGAATAAAATAAGCTCGGCTATATTTCAATATTTATTTAAATAACTAATAGTTTAATAAAAATTGCAAAATGTTTAAATAATTGAAAGTGAATAAGCCTATTATTTAAATAAAAACAAACAATTACTTAAAAAAATACCGCTTTTATTCATTGTAATTTGTTGTGTTTTTAAAATATGTATTGATTGTTTATTATGTCGTTATTGTATTATTTATTTATCTCCAAAAGTAAATAAAGTTTCATTTCAACAGGGGTAAAACATAAGTTATTGGGCGGATATTGACCAATCAGACCTATTTGTTGTGTTTTAAAATATGTATTTTATTTCGACAGGGGTAAGCTAAATTGTATTTTATTTCGACCGGGGTTATACATAAGTTATTGGGCGGATATTGACCAGCTCCATTGTAATTTGTTTTAAAATGTGTATACATAGTTTGCACCGAAGGGAGGGGCCTATGGTCTCCAAGGAAACTGGGAGGGTGATCAAAAATTCAAACCATTTCGCGCGTAGCTACTAAATAGGTAGCCATTTTGTTGGTAATCTCGTCAAAGCGACAAAACTAATTAGATTTATGCTTTAAAATTTTAAATGGGCCCTAAACAAAGTCAGATAAGATTCTAAGGCCGGGTTATTTAAATAAAATATCAAATTACGACAGAAATATCTACGAAAAGAAGTTGACAGAGCTTATCAAAGTTAGGCCTTTGCGATCATCCTTTTTACAATTACCTTCGCTATCGAATAAACAATTTTCGCTCTCCCTTGGTAATTGAACTACTCGAACAATTTTTAACCAGGCAGATAACCATTTTTAACGTGAAACTAATTTCTTAATCATTTGAAAATAATTAAAATCCGCAAACAGACGATTGAAACTGTTAACCCTCCCGTTTTACTAAGAAATCTACACCGGCAAAATGGAGGCATAGTTCATTCTAGCTCAAATTAAATATTTATTCTTGGTTCTTATATCTATACTTGGAACTGCGTCATTGATGACGTAGGGATGCAAACTATGTATTGATTGTTTATTTATTTATTTCCAAAAAGTAAATAAAGTTTAATTTTCAACAGGGGTAAGTTGGATATCACGTGATTGGCTGTGGCCAAAAGTTGCCAAGGGTATAAAGCGAAGGTTTCCCCATCTCGCAAATAACTAATTAGCATTTTAAACTTTATTTATATTAGTTTAGTTGATTAAAGTATTTTGGGTGGGGCCAAAACCGCCAAGGATATAAAGCGAAGGTCGCGAATTCGTTTCCCCATCTCGCAAATAACTAATTAGCATTTTAAACGGCGAAAAAACGAAAAAACGAAAAAAATGACACCAAAAGTAAATAAGTTGACGTAATTGTGGGGGTCACATATTACCAACCATATCTCGGTTCGACCTTGTCCGATCGTGACCAAACTTGTTGATTTGATAGACCGAGGCTTAGTGGTTGTGTACAGGTGTCAGGCGTCGAGGTCAAAGAGCATCTTCAAGGTGAAATTGAAAACAAAAATATTTTCGATTTTTCAAAAAAATTTTGTTTTTGAAAATATTTTGGGGGGTGGGGGGTTGTTTTGGTGGCCATCTTGGCGGCCATCTTGGAAAAAAGTGCTAAGTTTTAGTTTACTACTACTGGTGTGGTTATAAAATCAATTTTAGAATGTTGAACCAGTTATAGCTCGCAATCCGGCAGAATTTCATATACCGTGTCTTGTACGATGGCTTTGCGTGTTTCTGGTAACGTTGTTCAACAGAAAGTTAAAAAATTATCAATCAAAGTAAGTAATGTTTAATTTTGAAAATAATTCAAATTATTAAACTTAATGTTGTTTTAATTTAGCCACCGTTAAACACCCGTTCGTTCACTGTGTATAGTCAGAGAAAATTCTATCTACAATGTTGCTATTTTTGTTTTAAAAAGTTAATTATTTTTTATTTATTTTAAATAAATGGTTTTTGGAACTTTTATTGATTATGTAACTTAAAAATGATTTTCCAACTTTAGAATATATTATTTTACTATTAAAAATTAACCAGCCATCCATTTGGGTAAAATTATAGCCTTTCGAGTTGCAAAAGTTAGTGCTCGGCAGTAGATTAATCCATGAATAAAATAAGCTCGGCTATATTTCAATATTTATTTAAATAACCAATAGTTTAATAAAGATTGCAAAATGTTTAAATAATTGAAAGTGAATAAGCCTATTATTTAAATAAAAACAAACAATTACTTAAATAAATACCGCTTTTATTCATTGTAATTTGCTGTGTTTTTAAAATATGTATTGATTGTTTATTATGTCGTTATAGTATTATTTATTTATCTCCAAAAGTAAATAAAGTTTCATTTCAACAGGGGTAAAACATAAGTTATTGGTCGGATATTGACCAATCAGGCCTATTGTGTTTTAAAATATGTATTTTATTTCGACAGGGTAAGTTAAATTGTATTTTATTTCGACCGGGGTTATACATAAGGGGCTATATCTCGGGCGGATATTGACCAGCCCCATTGTAATTTGTTTTAAAATGTGTATACATAGTTTGCACCGAAGGGAGGGTCCTATGGTCTCCAAGGAAACTGGGAGGGCGATCAAAAATTCAAACCATTTCGCGCGTAGCTACTAAATAGGTAGCCATTTTGTTGGTAATCTCGTCAAAGCGACAAAACTAATTAGATTTATGCTTTAAAATTTTAAATGGGCCCTAAACAAAGTCAGATAAGATTCTAAGGCCGGGTTATTTAAATAAAATATCAAATTACGACAGAAATATCTACGAAAAGAAGTTGACAAAGCTTATCAAAGTTAGGCCTTTGCGGTCATCCTTTTTACAATTACCTTCGCTATCGAATAAACAATTTTCGCTCTCCCTTGGTAATTGAACTACTCGAACAATTTTTAACCAGGCAGATAACCATTTTTAACGTGAATCTAATTTCTTAATCATTTGAAAATAATTAAAATCCGCAAACAGACGATTGAAACTGTTAACCCTCCCGTTTTACTAAGAAATCTACACCGGCAAAATGGCGGCATAGTTCATTCTAGCTCAAATTAAATATTTATTCTTCGTTCTTATATCTATACTTGGAACTGCGTCATTGATGACGTAGGGATGCAAACTATGTATTGATTGTTTATTTATTTATTTCCAAAAAGTAAATAAAGTTTAATTTTCAACAGGGGTAAGTTAGATATCACGTGATTGGGTGGGGCCAAAAGTTGCCAAGGGTATAAAGCGAAGGTCGCGAATTCGTTTCCCCATCTCGCAAATAACTAATTAGCATTTTAAACCGCTAAAAAACGAAAAAACGAAAAAAACGATATCAGAAGTAAATTAACATAAGTATTTGGTGGGGTTACATATTACCGCCGATATCTCGGTTCGACCTTGTCCGATCGTGACCAAACTTGTTGATTTGATAGACCGAGGCTTAGTGGTTGTGAACAGGTGTCAGGCGTCGAGGTCAAAGATCATCTTCAAGGTGAAATTTGAGATTTAAATTAAAATTGTTTTTTTAATTTTTCCAAGGACAAAAATTTTTGTTTTTGGAAAATATTTTGGGGGTGTTATGGGGGGGTTATGGCGGCCATCTTGGCGGCCATCTTGGAAATAAAAGCGCTAAGTTTTAGTTATATTCTAATATACATTTCGGACTTTATTCCCCAACATTGAAGAAAATCAGTGAGAAACACCTCGGGTTGTCTCGTTGTATGTGAAAAAATATTATTTACAAAAATATTATTAAACTGGGACTAAAAGCAATAGATTTTTAATAAAACAAGTAAAACCTGGAAGATTTAGAAAATAGTCTATATTCCAAACATTATTTAAAATAATCAAAGTTGTGTTAGTGTTAAAGTAGTTGTAATAACTAAAAAATGATTTCACGTGGAAAAAAATTTAATAATCACATTTGCAACAACATAACCTATAATATCAAATTGATAGTTTTATATTGATAATTGCATATTCCATTAAAAACTCACTCTATGAAAATGTTTCTTAATGCGATATTTTATTATAATTTTCATTAAAAAACACTAAAAATAATTATATCATCTTTCAAAGATTTCAACTCTATGTAATATATAATATGTCAAATCTGTTATAATAAAGTTTATATTTTTAAATTAAATAAAATATTTAAACTTTGACCATTTATCTGAGGGTGTTTTTGACTTATCGCTGTAAAGTGTATGTCAAATCAATATCTCGGAATAAATAAAACATATCGTAATCATTGTAGTAATTATAACAGTAGCCAACAATCAAGACGACGGTCAATAAATCCTATTTAAGCGTATAGGAGTTAAATGTTAACGTTGAATAACGGACCATAAAAATAATACATTAATAATCGCCTAATACCAAGGTGGACAGAATCGGCCACCCACTAACCTCACAGTATTACCATAGGGTTGATTGGCTCCATTTCCTTCACTCTTACTCTCAGGTAAAAACGACAAGAAGTCAATTACGTTTCCTTAATAGTACCGCCCTTGGCTAGAATGCGCTTTGTTTTCTCCGGGTAAATGTTACTTAGTTTTTCCTTGTTACGTTTAAAATATTTTACGAATTAAAGCATTTAAAGTTTGAAATAACCCTAACCATCTCGATAACGATTAATTCTTATACGTATTATTCAAACGGTTAATTCATAATCCATCTAAACATGATTTAGTAGAAAATATACTAATATTTTCGTAGAAGTGTTAATTTTCTATAATAATCAGACAATTTGAATTTTAAAGCAGATCAAATAAATAAACAGGTACTGTATACGAAAAATGTGTTACAATGCAAAAAATAGTAGCCCGAAACCACAAGAAATTTTTTAAATGTTTGCGTAATATTAGAAACGTTTGCCCCGAAGATAGATACAATATTTTATTTTTTTGCTTAAAATGTAGATGTTTCATTTCTTAATATTTTATATATTTTTTTAAATTTCGTGACGAAGATTTTGCGGTTTGACAAAATCTCATTACGAGATTAGCGGAGGTAAAATATTATTTAAAGGTTTTATTGCACTATTTTGGAT
The DNA here is from genome assembly GCF_980474605.1 of Leiobunum rupestre. NCBI lineage: Eukaryota > Metazoa > Arthropoda > Arachnida > Opiliones > Sclerosomatidae > Leiobunum > Leiobunum rupestre. The sequence goes on from NC_143391.1 coordinate 59,448,367, forward strand.
ATTTTTTCTTTATAATAAATATCATGAAAATTGTATATTTAATTTTTAAATACAATACAAAACTATATTTATTGAAATTTAAAAAATGCAGTCGATACATTTAAGCGATCATACAAAATAGTAAGAAATCAATTACCCGAAACACCTTTATTTTGTCTGATTTATAATATATTTTAAATCAATCGATTTCATGACTCACTTTTCTGTCTGATAAGCTTTGCATTCTGTGAGGTTAATATGTTAATTTTGGAAAATCATGTTTTACTAAAAAATTTTGTGTTTTTGTTTTTAACAATTAATCTAGTTTACAACTAACGAGTGCTGCTTATTTGAATAAAATTAATAACATAACTTTTTTCCAAATTTTGTTTTTAACCAAAAATTCAAAATGAATAATACAATGTTATAAGATAATTTTCAACTCGGAAGCTGAAATTAAATATACTTGCAAAATTGTTATTATTTTTTCGGAAAAATTGTCTTACATCCTTCTAGGTATTACACTTTAAAATAAAAAACTCTGATATTCAAATTAAAAAAATACTTAATTAATGCACTAAGTAACGTTTTAAAGAACCTTTTGTAAACACGAATTCATCCATTTGTTAAACATAAATTCCAGATTAGATGATGTATGTATGATGGGTAAGACTCTAAAATTTAATAATCACATAATTTGCAAAATGTTCTTAAATATCAAACTGATGGACTGTTACTTTTAAATTGACAATTGCATACTACATTAAAACTAAAATTATGGAAATGTTTCCTAATGCGATATTCTACTATAATCTTCATAAATACCGCAAAAATAATGTAATTCATAGTATGTCAAATCTGTTATAATATATTTTACATTTTAAAATTGAAAGCCCATTTGATATATTATTATATTGAAAATGGTCTTTAAGCTTGGTCTATTTATCTAATAATGTTCTTTTGGCATGTAAATATTTTACCTAGGACACCATTATTAATATGTTAAATTTGCTATGATCAACTTTAAAGGATTATTTGTATAGTATGTGGTAAATCCAACTATCGGAATAAATTAAACTGATTGTAATAATTGTAACATACAATGCACATTAATCAAGGTGATGGTCAATAAATCCTATTGAATCACAGAGAAGTGAATTGTGAACGTTCAATAACAGACCGTAAAAATAATACCTAATACCAAGGTGAACAAGCTCGGCAACATGATAACACCCCAGTTTTACTACAGGTTCGATTGACTCCATTTTCATCACTTTTACCCACAGGTAAAACGACTAGAAGTTAATTACCTATCCATTAATAGTGTGGCCCCCGGCTAGAATGTGTTTTGCGATTCATATACTCTTCGCTCGGTTAAGTGGAACTTATTCTTGCCTGGTTTGAAATATTTTACTAATTCAAGCATTCAAAGTTTTAAATAACACTAAACATCGCGATAATTCTTATAAGATTTAATCATACGATTATTACATAATACATCCAAACATGCTTTTGTAGAAAATATAATAAACATTTCGTATAAGTGTAAATTTTCTTGTCTTATGTGTACATTTAACAGTTTTGTAGGACTATGACGGAAATATTTGTCCAAAAAAAATAGATTTTTAAATAAAATTATAATTTTTCCAAATGTGGATCTTGGTACTGGAAAGGATATCTACAATTTCCACGTTAATTGTAGATTTTCTATATTATAGAACTAGAACGTCGTAAAGATCTTGTATTCGGAACGAAAATGGTTGTAATATAGTATATGTTAAAACCTTGAACCGTCAATTTGCTAATGTTGTTTAAATCTTCAATGTTTGTAATAGAAATTAAAATAGTTGGTGGAAAGTTACCGTGCACATATAAAGAAAAATGATATTGGGTTTATAAGCGATTGTTCAATGATTTTTATCCATCAAAAACAACAAAATCATAATCAATTCAAATTGAAATATTCAACAAAGGCTATTTTATTTAGAACATCAACCTAACATTTGTTTCAAAATATCAAACTTATTTTTTTTAAATTTCAATCTCAACTATTTGACAACAGATACAAATATTATTTACGGATAGAGGAATTTATAACATTATTATTTAAATTGTTATAAACTAATTAATTTTTCTTTAATTAGAGCTCAAACTTATTTTTAATGAATCTTTTGATTATTTTTTCTATTAAATTATTATTCTTATTTTTGTTTTTGGTTTAATTTAATTTTATTTTTTAATTAACTCAATATTAATTTAGTATATTTGTTTGTGCTGTCTTGTTTACCAACATATATAAACATCCTTTTTTATCTGCAAAGTTCGTTTTGGTTAATATAAATTATAATTATTATTGAATATCTTCAATGAAAGTAAATGGTTGTTTTTAATTTTTTTTAACAAATTTTAAAAATAAAATTTAAATTAATTTTTAAAATATTTTTATAAATAGAATTCCTAACATATTTAACATTAGTTGAAAATGTAAAATTCGCTCTGCAAACATAAAAAACCGAATATTTAAATTTTAATAACTAACAGATGAAATCCGAAGCGCATTGTGAATTTAACAGAATTAATAATGAAACGTTAATAACGGTTTAAAGTTAAAAAAATAATCGATTTAAATATCCTCTTTTTTTTAAGGAACATGCTTCTGCAATTAATATTTCTATTTTGAATTCTATGTACTTAACAGTTGAATTGTCTTTGTGTTTAAACTGAAATCCATAAATAAAACGGTTATATGACACAGGTTGTAGAACATGACGTCTAAACAGTTAACTGATCAATTTTAATAAATTTAATGTTAATTGGATGTTCTAAATTTTCCGATTGAATTGCAAATCTGAGGAAATCGAAACCATTTAAATTCTGGTTTCCCCATAAATAACTTCATTTTTTTAACTTTTAAAGAGGGCGATTTTTGAGACATCTTGCGTTTTCCCATTTCAACTGTGATATAATAAAAAAAATTTACTCGCAATTAGGTTTTACAGTGATATTATACAACTCAACAAATAACTTATATTTTGAAAAATATTAAATTCCTCAAGGTTAGCAGGTTTGTGTATTGATGGGGGAAAGCACATTCCAACGATACGAACACCCTTTTTAATATATAAAAAGTACATGTATTTACGATAAATTTGTATTATAATTATCGTTTAATAAGGTTGAAAATAATTACAAAATATAAATTATTTTTGAAACATAATTATTTGATTAATTATTTCTAAAGGTGATTTTAAATATACTATATTATGAAAAAAGATTTTACCTTGACTTATTTTTATATAACCTGAAATCTTCGGGGTTTTTAATTTATGATAATATTAATATCTACACATACATAATTTGTATAAAAACTTGAATTATACCTTTAATCATTAGAAATATATTCGCCGAGTAAACGAGAGAGTTGAATATTAAGAAATACAGTTTTTCTTCAATTTTGGAGATAAAAGTATGTTATTTAGTAATTTTAATATTCTTTAATTATATTTTTTAATTATTTCTTCATTTTATACAGTGGACGAGAGTTCTTGCAAAAATTTGTTAGAAAGAGGTTCTGTTAAAGTACAAAAAGATGGTTTTATTTGTTGTCCTTATTGTTTTGGATATACTGAGTCGTAAGAAACATATGGTGGACTCCTGTATTATTGTTGGAATAAACAATGTCGATTTTACTACCAACCTGTTGTTTTTAGACAAGGCAATTGTTTATCAATGAGAATTCCATCGGATGCATTATTATTCTTTCCTCAACATTTAATTTGTATAATATGTGGTGTAAGAGGAAATAGAAGACGTTCGAGAGATACAGATTGTATAGAATCCGAATATAGTTCGGTATGTATTTATCCTCGATCTAAAAAAACACTGTGTATAAAATGAAATAAATCTTTTTTTTATAAATATTTCTTGTATTATATAGAGAAAAGTTAAATAAACAACAGAGCAATACAAAATAAAATTGAATTTTTTGAAAAAAACCGTTTTTTAATTCACATTAAATATATACAACGTTTGTTAGAGCAACCAGTTTTTTCTTCTCACTGGCTCTGTGGAATGTCTCCTGGCAAAACGTGATCTGCGTTTATAATTTTATTGATTAATTCAATCTGGCGCGGAGATGCGAAAGTTGGGAAAAATAGAGTAGGATCAATAATACCAGATGTTAATAAACATTTTTGCGTTTAATTGATATAATTAGTCAATTGTTGAAAAATCCAAACTAGTTTTCCAAGGCTGTAACTGTAGTTGATAACGTTTACACGTGACGATAATTAAGGGTGGGTATCAAATCAGTTTTACAAGGATAATGCAATTGAACCTGTTCTATCCTAGAGGTAATTTTTTAATTTATGAATTTAAAGATATATAGATATTTTTTATAGTTCACAATGCGGCAGAGTTTCATAGAGCGTGTTTCTGGTAACATGTTTCAGCAGAAAGTTAAAATTATCAATCAATGTAAGTAATGTTTAATTTTGAAAATAATTCAAATTATTAAACTTAATGTTGTTTTAATTTAGCCACCGTTAAACACCCGTTCGTTCACTGTGTATAGTCAGAGAAAATTCTATTTACAATGTTGCTATTTTTAATTTAAAAAAGTTAATTATTTTTTATTTATTTTCAATAAATGGTTTTTGGAATTTTTATTGATTATGTAACTTAAAAATGTTTTTCCAACTTTAGAATATATTATTTTACTATTAAAAATTAACCAGCCATCCATTTGGGTAAAATTATAGTCTTTTGGGTTGCAAAAGTTAGTGTTCGGCAGTCGATTAATCCATGAATAAAATAAGCTCGGCTATATTTCAATATTAATTTAAATAACCAATAGTTTAATAAAAATTGCAAAATGTTTAAATAATTGAAAGTGAATAAGACTATTATTTAAATAAAACAAACAATTACTTAAATAAATACCGCTTTTATTCATTGTAATTTGTTGTGTTTTTAAAATATGTATTGATTGTTTATTATGTCGTTATTGTATTATTTATTTATCTCCAAAAGTAAATAAAGTTTCATTTCAACAGGGGTAAAACATAAGTTATTGGTCGGATATTGACCAATCAGGCCTATTGCAATTTGTTGTGTTTTAAAATATGTATTTTATTTCGACAGGGGTAAGTTAAATTGTATTTTATTTCGACCGGGGTTATACATAAGGGGCTATATCTCGGGCGGATATTGACCAGCCCCATTGTAATTTGTTTTAAAATGTGTATACATAGTTTGCACCGAAGGGAGGGGCCTATGGTCTCCAAGGAAACTGGGAGGGCGATCAAAAATTCAAACCATTTCGCGCGTAGCTACTAAATAGGTAGCCATTTTGTTGGTAATCTCGTCAAAGCTACAAAACTAATTAGATTTATGCTTTAAAATTTTAAATGGGCCCTAAACAAAGTCAGATAAGATTCTAAGGCCGGGTTATTTAAATAAAATATCAAATTACGACAGAAATATCTACGAAAAGAAGTTGACAAAGCTTATCAAAGTTAGGCCTTTGCAGTCATCCTTTTTACAATTACCTTCACTATCGAATAAAATAAACAATTTTCGCTCTCCCTTGGTAATTGAACTACTCAAACAATTTTTAACCAGGCAGATAACCATTTTTAACGTGAAACTAATTTCTTAATCATTTGAAAATAATTAAAATCCGCAAACAGACGATTGAAACTGTTAACCCTCCCGTTTTACTAAGAAATCTACACCGGCAAAATGGCGGCATAGTTCATTCTAGCTCAAATTAAATATTTATTCTTGGTTCTTATATCTATACTTGGAACTGCGTCATTGATGACGTAGGGATGCAAACTATGTATTGATTGTTTATTTATTTATTTCCAAAAAGTAAATAAAGTTTAATTTTCAACAGGGGTAAGTTGGATATCACGTGATTGGGTGTGGCCAAACGTTGCCAAGGATATAAAGCGAAGGTTTCCCCATTTCGCAAATCACTAATTAGCATTTTAAACGGCGAAAAAACGAAAAAACGAAAAAAGTAACACCAAAAGTAAATAAGTTGACGTATTTGGTGGGGTTACATATTACCGCCGATATCTCGGTTCGACCTTGTCCGATCGTGACCAAACTTGTTGGGAGTATAGACCGAGGCTTAGTGGTTGTGGACAGGTGTCAGGCGTCGAGGTCAAAGATCATCTTCAAGGTGAAATTTGAGATTTAAATTAAAAACTTTTGAGTATATTTTCCAAGGACAAAAATTTTTGGAAAATATTTTGGGGAGGTGTTTTGGCGGCCATCTTGGCGGCCATCTTGGAAATAAAAGCGCTAAGTTTTAGTCCTTCTCTACTACCGTGTCTTGTACGATCGATAGCTTTGCGTGTTTCTGGTAACGCTGTTCAACAGAAAGTTAAAAAATTATAAATCAAAGTAAGTAATGTTTAATTTTGAAAATAATTCAAATTATTAAACTTAATGTTGTTTTAATTTAGCCACCGTTAAACACCCGTTCGTTCACTGTGTATAGTCAGAGAAAATTCTATCTACAAGGTTGCTATTTTTAATTTAAAAAAGTTAATTATTTTTTATTTATTTTCAATAAATGGTTTTGGAATTTTTATTGATTATGTAACTTAAAAATGATTTTCCAACTTTAGAATATATTATTTTACTATTAAAAATTAACCAGCCATCCATTTGGGTAAAATTATAGCCTTTCGAGTTGCAAAAGTTAGTGCTCGGCAGTAGATTAATCCATGAATAAAATAAGCTCGGCTATATTTCAATATTTATTTAAATAACCAATAGTTTAATAAAGATTGCAAAATGTTTAAATAATTGAAAGTGAATAAGCCTATTATTTAAATAAAAACAAACAATTACTTAAATAAATACCGCTTTTATTCATTGTAATTTGCTGTGTTTTTAAAATATGTATTGATTGTTTATTATGTCGTTATTGTATTATTTATTTATCTCCAAAAGTAAATAAAGTTTCATTTCAACAGGGGTAAAACATAAGTTATTGGGCGGATATTGACCAATCAGACCTATTGCAATTTGTTGTGTTTTAAAATATGTATTTTATTTCGACAGGGGTAAGTTAAATTGTATTTTATTTCGACCGGGGTTATACATAAGGGGCTATATCTCGGGCGGATATTGACCAGCCCCATTGTAATTTGTTTTAAAATGTGTATACATAGTTTGCACCGAAGGGAGGGGCCTATGGTCTCCAAGGAAACTGGGAGGGTGATCAAAAATTCAAACCATTTCGCGCGTAGCTACTAAATAGGTAGCCATTTTGTTGGTAATCTCGTCAAAGCGACAAAACTAATTAGATTTATGCTTTCAAATTTTAAATGGGCCCTAAACAAAGTCAGATAAGATTCTAAGGCCGGGTTATTTAAATAAAATATCAAATTACGACAGAAATATCTACGAAAAGAAGTTGACAAAGTTTATCAAAGTTAGGCCTTTGCGGTCATCCTTTTTACAATTACCTTCGCTATCAAATAAACAATTTTCGCTCTCCCTTGGTAATTGAACTACTCGAACAATTTTTAACCAGGCAGATAACCATTTTTAACGTGAAACTAATTTCCTAATCATTTGAAAATAATTAAAATCCGCAAACAGACGATTGAAACTGTTAACCCTCCCGTTTTACTAAGAAATCTACACCGGCAAAATGGCGGCATAGTTCATTCTAGCTCAAATTAAATATTTATTCTTGGTTCTTAAATCTATACTTGGAACTGCGTCATTGATGACGTAGGGATGCAAACTATGTATTGATTGTTTATTTATTTATATATAAAACTAAATATGAACGCTTTTTTCCAAGATGGCCGCCAAGATGGCCACCAAAACATATATATATATATTCATATATACATTTATATATACATTTATATATACATTTATCTATATATTTATATATATATTTATATATATTTATTTATATATATATTTATATATATATTTATATATATATATATTTATATATATATTTATATATATTTATTTATATATATATATTTATATATATATTTATATATATATATATTTATATATATATTTATATATATATATATTTATATATATATTTATATATATATATAGAATAGAAAAGAATAGAATAGATTTTTATTGTGACAAAAAACAGTACAGTTGCACCAGCAAGTTAAGCCACAGTGGTTAATATCAAGTTTGATACAAAGAATGCGTATTTGTTTTAAAATTAAAATTAAATTACGTACGCATGTATAACACTGTATATATTTGGTATGATAGATAAAATTTGGATTAAGGGTAATACCAAAAGTCACATTTAAAAATAGGAAAAAAAAAGTAAATACATAGGAAAAAGTTAAGTTTAAAATTCATTAAATAGTACAGAGCTAGGTAAATTCAGTCAATTTAATTTGATTATTTTTCAACTTGCTAGCGTTAAATAAGTCATTTACATAGCCATATTTATTAAAATTATACATTAGCCTATTAACAGTGCGAGTGTAAGTGCCATTTAGATAAAATAACTTTCTATTTCTAGAACAAAAAGCTCCACAATAAAAATTAATAAACTGTAAGATATTGGGGCAATTAATTTTTTGGTTAATAAGTCTGTTTATAATTTTTACATCATTTTTGATCAGCGTTGATCGAAGAGAATCCATGTACAGTGTTTAAAGATTATTTTCATAATCGCTTAAAAGTATATTGTCATTAAAAGTCTTGTATAAGTGTATAATTTTTTTAAAAACGTTCTCGAGTTTATCAATATTTGTGTCACAGGTGTCGGAATAAATTACTGAACCATAGATAATGGTAGATTTAACTAACGTTTGAAATAAACTCTTAAAACACTGTTTGGAATTTAACTGGCGAGAAATTCGATAAGAGGCGCCCAACAATTTTTTTGACTTGGCAACAGTCAGGTTCACATGTTTATCGAAAAGTAACTTGTGGTCAAATTAAACACCGAGGTCTTTAACGGTGGTTGCCCTCGGTAGGAGAACGCCATTAATAGTATAATTGTAATGAATCGGCAGGGTTTTTCGCGTATAGGTAACAACAACGGTTTTAGCGGCGTTAATGGGAATATTATTATATGAGCACCATACGTGAAGTTGATCTAAATCTTTCTGTAATAGTTGACAGTCAGAAGGAAGACATATTTGTTTGGCAAACTTATGGTCATCGGCCAATTGGTAAATATTAGAGTTATTTACTCCGGTGGGTATGTCATAAATACATATATATATATATATTTATATTTATATATATAACAACAGCAACTGCAGATTTTACACTAAAGCCAAATCTGACATAACCTTTGAATTTTCTCAATTTTTAAATCTAACTCAAACGAACACCATACGTAATAGTTGATTCTATAAAATGTCTTTACGCTTGCCCAACTTGTTGAAATGTTGCCCTGGAATAGTTCAGCCAATGCCTAAGAATGAGTTCATAAGCTCTTTAGTGGGAGAGAAAACGGATCCACAGCTGAAGCGGGGAGGCAACATTTCAACAAGATGGCCAAGGTTATTTTATAAAAAGAACTATTTCGAAGGAAATATTTTGGACCTTTGCTTCGTCAATCGGAATAAAGCAACCGTAGAATCCCATCTACCAGTTGTTATGAAAGACAAATATCACCCAGCTCTCTGTATAACGTATTACGACACCCTAGATAGTCGTTGCAAACTTACGAGTACGAAATACTTACATGGAAACGGAGACTATGTCTCACTATTTAACGATCTGAATCAAACAGACTGGTCGCCGCTGTACTCCGCCACTGATGTAAACGAAGCAGTCCGAATTTTATCGACACATATAAAATATACTATCACTAACAATATTCCATTTAAAACCTTAAACACCATCGTCAGTAAACGCCGAAACAAGCAGACGTTCCCTGAATGGTTCTCGCACGAGCTAATTAAAGCATTAAAACGGAAAAAATATTTACATCGCAAATTAAAACGCGCTACCTCCAATGAAAATAGAGATAATTACTCCACTCAGCGCAAACTAACTAAGGCACTTCTCTCCAGAGACAAGTTAGCAGACGAACGTTCCATCTCAAGTTCCGTTGGTCGAGATACTAAAAAGTTTTGGAATTATGTCAATAAAAAACGGAATAAATCCAGACAGTTTTTAAATTTGTTAAAAAACGGTCAACTACTAAACAATAACAACGATATCGCCTTGGAATTTGCGGACTGTTTCTCCAACATAGCGCACGACACTTCTGACCCGCTTGTCGACACCAACACATTGCCTGATGTTCTACCCAACAATTTTTTCAACTTAAGGATTACGGAAAATGACGTTGATGACGCTATTAAAAAGCTAAAACCAACTACCACTTCGGGCGAAGACGACATTCCGAACTTCATCATTAAGGGCTGTTCATTAATACTTATAAATCCGTTGGTTCATATTTTTAATCTGTCGATTAAAAATGGAGTATTTCCGACCGATTGGAAAACCGACGTTATATCCCCCATATTTAAAAAGGGATTTGCGGGCGATCCTTCGAACTATAGACCTATTACGGTCTTGAACTCTTTGGCAATGGTATTCGACTATATCATGAACAAACACCTATACGAATGGTTCAAATCTTTCCTTCCGGACACACAACACGGTTTCATCAGCGGACGATCTGTCGAAACAAACCTAGCTTGTTTTTCCAGCTTCGTGGAATCCCAGGTAACAAGCCGCGGACAGGTCGACACCGTTTATATCGACTTATCAAACGCGTTCGATCGTGTGTCCCACCCGAGGCTTCTGGCAAAATTATCGCACCATGACCTTACTGGTAGTCTACTGCTGTGGGTCCCGGACTATTTGGCGAAACGTAGAAACGTGTTAAAGATAAACGGTGAAATCACAAATGTATCCTATGACGTCATTTGCGGGGTCCCTCAAGGGTCTTCGTTAGGCCCACTATTATTCAATGTGTATATCTCGGACATTCCTACCTTATTTAAACATTCTAAGCTTTTTCAACTGGCCGTTGATCACAAAGTGTGCAAAATTATAAATTCTTATTCTGACTGTCATTCTCTTCAACTTGAACTGAACAATTTAAATTCGTGGTGTGGGAGCAATAACATTCCAATCAACCCCGGTAAATCAAAAGTGATTTCATATACCAGGAAAACTAATAAAATCACTTTCAATTATAAAATCGACGATAATTCTATAAACCGTCAAGATAATGTAAAAGATTTAGGTGTTTACTTTGATTCGAAACTGTTATTTACTAATCATATCAATCAAACCACCATTAAAGCCAATAAACTTATAGGAGCCGCTTTTAAAATTTCCAAACAATTAAATTCCATCCCGTGCCTAATAACACTATATAAATCGTTAATCATGTCTTCAATATTTTTTTGTTCTGTAATTTTTAGTAGTACCTGCGGAACTAACCTAGCCAAACTTGAAAATATACAAAGAAAAAATTTACCATCTATCCAATATTATTTTTTCAAACTACAACAAAAACACGGCCACGATAACTCTCAATTCCTAACTAAATTTAAAATTGATTCAACCTTGCATACCCTAATTAAACGCGACATCAAATTTGCAACAACCTCTTGGTTGCACGGTATAATTGCTCTGAGCTTCTCCAAAATCTATTACTGAACTGTAGCTCACGGTCAAACAGGGAGAGGAAACCTTTTTATGGACCTCCACTAAAAAGTAACCTGTTAAGTAGAATCATGTTTAATACAAATCAATATGGAAATGTGAACGATATTTTCAGTACTCCGCTTCCAACACGCCAAATACGTTTAACTGTAAAATCCTAATTTTAACTTTTTTATTTTAAATTAATATATATATATTTCTTTGATGTACTCCAAAAAAATCAAAAATACCTTTCTAATTTTTGTACTAAAAACGGGTCTGTTTGTCTTATGACAAAATACAGTTTGTATGTTTGACTATTAACTTCTTTGCAATAATGTATCACTTAATTTCTGCTATGTTTATGTTTTACTTGTTAATATAAGACGTAATTTTAATTTTATTTTTAATTTTAATTGTTCATAAATTTTTTTCCGTATTTTGACGATTGTTTATTCTCAGTGTATTAGCCCGTTGGTGCCTTGTACTGTTTTAATGCACTCAAATAAAAATTCAATTCAATTCAATTCAATATATATATATATATATATATATATATATATATATATATATACATGTATATATCTTATTTGCTGTATTTATTTAATGTTATAATTTAAAACGTGTAATACTGTAAAAAGTACAACTTTGTATGTTGTGTTGCACGCAATAAACAATTTTATCTATCTATCTATATATATTTATTATATATTATAAAAATCGGGTGGGGGGCAACTATTCTACACTTTACCCAAAATTTCTGCGTTAAATGACGTTTTAAATCACTCTCCTCGTCGCCAGAATTAACAGAATTCGAATATTCCGAACTTGCGGAACTACGCGAAGACCCGGTATCGGACATGGTTAGTGAACAATGAATACGGTTTGGGAAATGTTTCTTTCCTACCTATATAGTAGCCCGCCGTCATTTTAATCCTTTAACAAAAGCTTTGTTTCGGGCACCGTCATTTTAATCCTTAGACCCCACGTATAGGAGCAGAGCTGCAAAATGAAACTGATTTTTCGCTGATGGAAGATATCACAGTGTATGAGCTCGACGCAGCTATCAACAATCTCCCTTGTGGGAAAGTGGCAGGTGACGACAAAATAACGAATGAATTAATTTGAAGCCTTGGTCCGTCGGCACGGAAGAGCCTATGTAGTGTATTGAATAAAATTTTCCATACGAATCGAATCCCTTCAGATTGGTCGCTTACGTTAATTCGGCTACTGTTTAAAGGAGGGGGAAAGGATCCTTTGGATCTGGATTCCTATCGTCCAATTGCACTCTCTCAGTGCCTTTCGAAACTATACGCGTCGATTCTTATGTCAAGACTGGAGAAGTTCGTGGATTACTGGGTTAATAACAGAACGGTTTCTGTTGAGATAGAAGAGGAGCGGACAATTTATTTGTACTTTCTTAATTAATTGAAATCGCCCGTATAGAGAATCGTCCGCTTTATGTCGCATTCCTCGACCTGAAAAAACCTACGACTCGGTAAATAGATTGAAGCTATGGGGAACTCTCAAGGAGCTTGGAATTCCGCATGATTTTGTGAAGCATTTGGCGGCCATTTATGAAAATACCATGTACAAGTACTTTCTCGGCAGTATGGAAACAGAATACATACGAAGTACAACTGGATTAAAGCAAGGTTGTCCGCTATCGCCTTTGCTTTTTGCTCTCTTTCTCACGCCACTAGAACGAAAGTTAAAGGAAACTACCGCGGGATTTCATTTGAAGCTTCCTATACGAGAAGTAATTGATTTCCGAATAGCTGGTCTTTTTTTTGCCCATGACATCTCTAATATGGCTGAGAGCCCAAATGACTTTCAATTGCTACTAAATGTATGTGGGAAATTTGCGACTGATAACGGACTGCAGTTTAGCGCCAACAAATGTAAAATTATGGCCGGGGGGTAAGAAGACGTTGCCAGTCGGGTCGTCTTCATGATTCAAAACAAGGAAGTCACACGTACGGATTACTTTGAGTATCTTGGCGTTCTGTTCTTCTCCAGCTCCGAGTACATGGTTCGTCAGGAAGAAAAAGTTTATCGAAAGGCGGGTTTTTTGATGGGAGCTGTGAATCACAAGGGGGTCCACTCCTATAACCGCTAAACCGTCTCTCGTACCATATGGAAAGCAGTAGCGGTCCCCGGGCTTACGTACTCGAATGAAGTCCTTTGCTATTTGGCAAATGCAACCGTAAATTGGACCAGGCACAATTTTCAGTGGGAAAAACGGCTGTAGGCGGAAATTTTCTCACCTCCCACGCGGCGATCAAGGGAGAACTTGGATGGTCCCTATTCGTGGAACGAGAAGCCACGGGAAAGTTGTTGTACTTGGGTCGACTAAGGTTCATGGCGGAGACCCGTGTGGCGAAACCAGTCTACCATTACTTGCGAATGACGGTCTGTAGAACAAAATTGATAAATCACTTGAGTTTTTTAGACAGCAAGTACGGTCGAGGCTACGAGAGGCTAAATGTCATGAATCTACGAGAATGGAACGCGGCGGTTATAAGCGCAGTACGGCAGTCGTCAAATGAATATTGGAGAGTCGAAGTAGAGAAACAACAAAGCCTTGCGATATACTCAGCAAAAGAATGCCCTTCGGTAGAAAATTTCTACAGCAACGATCGCGGAAGTCATCTTCTCTTCCAGGCTCGAACTGAGTCTTTGCCAACAGCTTTTCGTCTTTCCCAAATATTTAATGGTGATCCTTCATGCCAGTTGTGCGTTGCAAAAACAAAGGATCCTGGACACGTTTTATTTGATTGTGAAGAACTTTCGAGCGTGAGAAACGTTTTAAGTGGAAGGCCGAATGACTTTTCTACCGCTCTGGGATTTGACCCTAACCGTTGTTTTTGGCGAATTAATGAAACAATACGTGTTCTGTTACAATGGGCGAGTCTAAAGCAACGAACGAAGTAAACATTGATATTAACTATTCTCGCTAATGAAATCGGTTATTTTTAACGCAATTTTAACTTTAAAGTAACTAATTGAATGTTATACTTATATGCTCATTTGAATTTTATTTTGTGAATTTGTGCTCGCGAATCATTTGGTATGGTTCCTCCCTGTTATAAAAGGGAATTATTAGGGCGAATAAATATTATTATTATTATTATTATTATTATTATTATTATTATTATTATGACTAGCATCCTGCAATGGAATGTCAATGGTGTTCGCTCTCGTCTACCGGACATTATCGACCTCTTCGGTGACTTACACCCAACAATTATCGTGCTACAAGAAACTTTTCTCACTCCAACTGATTCCGTTAATCTACATTTCGGCTACTATGAAACTTTTCACGGGGACAGGATTCCTCACGGTCCCTCGGCTTTCGAGTCCGGGGTGGCGTTGCGACACTGGTAGGGAAGTCCCTTCCAGTCGTCCGTCTCCCCTCTCCAGTCTGCGCCGGCGTGGAGGCTTAGGCCTTGAGGATTCGCTCCTCGGTTGGCTGGTTCACCCTCTACAACATCTTTGACTTCAAGGGCTCCGCCAACAAGGATTTTTCTGACTTTCTCCTCCGGGACGCCACCACCCCGGTTCTACTCTTGGGTGATTTCAATGCCCATAACATCCTTTGGGGTAGTCATAGGACTGACCCTCAAGGTCGTGTCATTCAGAGTTGGTTAGAAGCCCATGACAACATGGTACTCCTCAACACTGACGAACCCACACGCAGCCCTCCTAAAGGCCCGGACGGAGCGTTGGATCTTGCTTTCGCCAGCACCGAACTGGCTATTCATATTCCATGGTCAATTTTGCACCACGGAACTAGCGATCATCTGCCAATCTACTTGGGCGACTTGTCACACGTCACTAGCCGTCCGCCAGGTCCAGCTCATTATCACTACCCTGCCGCTGACTGGAAACTTTTCCGGATCCTCCTGGATGATTCTCTAGGATCAGCTAACCTGACTGTCCATTCGGCGGAATCTCTTCTACATCAAACAGTGATTGCCATGATTCTGGTTAAGCGGAGCTGCGGTGCCACAGCTCCTCGTTAGCCCCCTTGGTGGGACGTTTATTGTTCCGACCAGGGTAAAATTGTCACTGCGGCTCCTCGTCGAGCTAGACGATCTGGGCATTCTCTGGACCAAGTGGTCTACAATCGCGAAATGTGTATTTTTAAGAAGCTCGCCCAGGAAAAGAAACGAGACAGTTGGAGAAATTACTGCAGCCAGCTCCATGCGCTCACCCCATTAACTCAGTATGGTCCCAGGTTCAGTGGTTTAAAAGTGTTAATCGTCCCCACAAGTGCCTCTCACTAAAACATGGGGACGCGGTCGTAACGGATCAATCCGCAGTTGCCGAGCACCATGCACAGTCCGCTGGAGCAGATATTAATCCCCAGCCAACACTCGGTCCAGGTCAGCATTACCGGCAGGAACCTTTTCTGGAAAGACCGCCGACCAGATATAACGTCCCTTTTACGGAAACGGAGCTATACGATGTCATCTCTGGCCTTCACAATACCCCCCGGGGATCGATAACGTCTCCAGCCTCATCATAAAGAACACGACGCTGGCATTTCGTACGGCCCTCCTAGTGCTCTACCACAATCTTTGGGTGGAAGCCGTCATGCCGGCTCGGCGGAAACACGCTATTCTGCATCCCATTTTGAAATCTTGCTCCCAAACCTGAGGAAAATCTTTGAGAAATTGGTTCTTGGCCGTTTCGTTTGGTTCTTAGACCAAAACGGTGTCCTCCCCGCGGAGCAATCGGGCTTTCGCCGTGGCCGGCATGCAACGGACAATGCTATTCGTCTTGCCACAGCTGCTCAAAGTGCTTTGGCCAAGAACCAACACTGTTTTGCAGTGTTCCTCGACCTAAAGGATGCCTTGGGCAGTGTCCACCATCAAGCACTGCTCTACAAGCTACAACGTTGCGGTCTGTCGGGAAATCTTCTTCGTTGGGTGGAGGACTTTCTCAAGGGCAGAACATTCCAGGTCAGAGTTAATCGTATATCCAGTTAAAAGGTGAGTCCCTAAGGGCAGCTCTATCAGCCCCTTCCTCTTCGACGTTATGTTGGACGAGATCCCTCAAATTTGTCGGAACTTGGTAGATCACGGTGAACACGCAGATGATATTGCAGGTTGGAAGTGTGGACCGACGCTTCAACCTCTGTATGACTCAATGCAGATATCGCTTGATAATATCTCGGAGTAGTTTCCAGCTGGGGCCTCAACTTTCAACGCAACAAGTGCGAATATTTGCTTCTCACCAAAACAAAAGCTATCCCGGGAGGTCTCACTCTCCGTCTCGATGGCACCCCATTGACCAAGGTCAGGACGTACCGGTACCTAGGCGTCATTTTTGACGACCATCTCACGTGGCAACCTCACGTTGAGGCCCTTGCTACTTCTTCACTAAAGCGTCTTAACCTCCTTCGTACCGTCTCGGCGACCAGTTGGGGAGCGAGTAGGGTAGTGCTCCGGCTCCTGTACACCCACCTTATCCGATCCAGGTTGGACTATTCCAGCCCACTGAATGCGTCCGCTTCCGCCACCCTTCTGGCCATTTTGGATAAAGTACAGAACGCTGCTCTTCGAGTCATCCTGGGAGTCCCACACTCCTCGACCGTAATTCTTATGGAAGCAGAGGCGGCAATTCCTCCTTTGAGCGTTCGTCGTTCCATCCTTGACCCTCACACTCTCCCGCCTTGTGGAGCAGCCGACACGCCAGAATTTTATCCCACTCTCCTCCACGACAATCTCGCCACTTTGGAAGTCCTTGAACATCACTTCGCACCGGACCGGCTCCCTTACCTGCTTCGTGCGTGGCACTTAACCAGATAGCATAATCTTTCCTGGCTCTTTCATACCTCCAGGAGTCATACCCCACCCACCCCATCTCCTTCTTGGGAACCACCCACGGTGAAGGTCATCTCCCGCTGCCTGCATTCTCGCAAAGGCGACCTCTGCTCGGACGCGCTGAGGCAATCTTTCCTCGCGACGCTTGACACTCTCGCCAAGGATGCGTACATTATCTATACTGACGGTTCTCTCGCTTCGGACTCAGGAATTTATTTCTACCCGCGATGCTCTCCCAACTGAAGTCAGTGTGCAGCAAGGTCCGGACCACTACTTGGGCTGATTCCTGGAGGACTCGTGCGTCCACGTATTCTCTCTAACGCGCGAAGCCGAACCCGGGTTCACGCGAAATCATGCGTATACAGCTTACGCGACGCGATGACACTCTTTTGGCGCGCCTCGGATGCAACCGCCTTCCGACAAAGACGCTACTTTTTCGATTCAACCTGTCTCCCACAGACAGTTGTTTGAAGTGCGGTGCTGTTGACACTGTGGAACACATTCTCTTCGTCTGCCCCGACCAGCTTGCACCTCGGCTGCGTCTACACTCCGCCCTCCACAAGAGGCATCTACAGGTTTCTTAAGATGGGGTTCACGCGGGCTTCGCCGAGGTGGTCGCTACCACCATTGTCATTCTCCGACGTGCCATTCGGATTTGAGAACTCCTTTCTGACATTCATTGTATATTTTACTCGGTCGTGTTTTATAGTTAGATTGTGCATTTTCATTATTATTTTTTCTCGCTTTTTCATTTTTTTGTGTGTGTATATATATATATATATATATATATATATATATATATTCCCTTGGCGCGCTTGGTGTGAAGGCTCTACGCTATATGCACCAATTCCCCACACTATGTTATTCTGTCCGCCCCTTACCCCCTTTTTTTATCCCCCTTCTTAAGGAGGCGAACGGTTCGCGCTCTCTCTCTTGACGCCGTAAATAACGGCCGAAACTTTGTCACGACTCGCGGGGCGACCGAGTAAAATGTCGGGAGAGGAGGGCGAAGCGAACGCGTTTTTTCAGCCCGAATTCTCTTGTGGATGAGAGCTGACTCTAAATAACGATGGTGGCGTTGGGGTAGCGGTGACACTAGCCTAACAACAACGCCTACCTTCATTGCAGTCCAGGTGTAAATGGTCCTAGGTTCTAGGCAATAAAAACCTTTATAGAGTGGAGATAGGTTTTTAAAAATGTGTGGCTGTCTAAAATTCCCAGGACATGCATTAAGAAGTTCATTGATGTTCCCACTTATAAATATAAAATTTGCAAAAAAGATTCCTTAAAATATAAACCAAAACCAATCTAATTATAGAGACAACAAAACACCAATTAAATAATATTTCGACAAATAAACCAAAAAGTGTGTAAATGTCTCGACTGATCCATTAGAAATAGCGTAAATGTCCCCACTCATTTAAGAATTATTCTTACACACAAATATGTTCAAGCTAAAACAATCTAAATAGGTCCCCGGTACTACATTAAATCGATAACTGATGTCCCGACTTAAAATTTTAAAATTTGTGAGAATAGATAAAATAATTAATTCTAAACAGAAGTCAATTTAATTAAAAAGACATCATTATGGCAAACATCCCAAAATGGTGTATATATGTCCCTACTGATCAGATACGTAGAAAGGCAGCACTCACGTAAGATTATTTGTAACACACAAATGATCTCTAGCTAAGAAAACCTTTCTTGTAATTAGATCGATTTCAACGGAATGTGTGACTTTCTAAAAGTCCCCGGAACTACGTTCAGAAGATATTTCAGGTTCCCACATTTAGAATTGAAATTTGTGAGTGTTGAAGTTTTGTAGCAGCAGCGCTTCGCAGTGATGATCAAGAGACTCGAATAAACGATAAACTGGTTATATTTATTAAAATAATGAGAACAAGTTACATGATTGAAAGCTGGTAAATTAGTGACACACTGATACGCAGTGTAAAAGGTTTTTATATTAAAAACCGAGCGGAAAACATTTAAAAAACAAATATAAAATAAAGCGGAGAGATAAAGTAAAGAACATCTCTCCGTGGTTTTGTTCTCTTTCCCGCTGTGTTGGAAAACAATCTTCGTCGGTTATCTTCAACACTCTCCCTCGACGAAGATATGGTTAAATGCGTGGAGATTCAGGCATTGGCGAAGGCGTGTGAATATCTCGGCACATAACGGCTTCGTGAAAATGTCTGCCAACTGCTCTTCACTTGGCACGTAGGTGACATCAATCTGGCCGTTGATCACAAGTTCTCTCACGTAGAATTGACGGACGTTGATGTGCTTTGTACGACGATGAAATTCTGGATTCCGGATCAATTTGATAGCTACGGCGTTGTCAATGCGCAGAACTGGAATCTCATTTTCTCGTTCAATGCCCAAGGACCTTTTGATGGCTTTGATCCAGACAATATCTTTCGCTGCTTCTGTGGCGGCAACCAATTCAGCCTCGGTAGTAGATAATGCAACGGACTGTTGCTTTCGACTTGCCCATGTAATTGGCGTTGATCCCATCAGGCAGACAACTCCCGAGGTTGAGCGTCTCGTCTTTTCACATCCGGCATAATCGGCGTCGCAGTAGGGGACAAGTTCCGATGTGTCATCTGATTTGAACAAGAGACCCAGGGTTGTCGTTCCTCGTAGATAACGAAAAATGCGATTTACGGCGTTCCAGTCTGCAATAGTTGGGTTTGCCATAGCCTGCGATGTACGATTTACGGCGAACTCGATGTCAGGACGTGTACCCATTGCAGCATACCGAAGGCTTCCAATGGCTGAGGCGAACATCGTTTGAGCTTCGAATTTCTTCTGACCATCTTCGCTGGTATCTGGCATAGAGGCTGGTGTTTTTACAGCTTTACAGTCAAGCATATGGAATCTTTCCAAGACCTTCTCGAGATAGGCGCTCTGATGAAGGAAAATTGAGCCATCTTCCGTGAAATCGATCTTGAGACCAAGATATGTTGAGGCGGCTCCTGTGGTAATCTCGAATTCATCAGTGAATTGACGGAGGAATGCATCAACATCTGTAGCTGTAGTTCCGGCAATGAGACCATCGTCGACGTAGAGGATTAGGATAAGCAATGTCCTTCCAGATGAAAAAAACGTAGAGGCAATGATCACCATCAGCACGTCTGAAACCGAAATCTTGTAGAACTCGATCAATTCGCTCGTTCCAGCAGCGTGGTGATTGTTTAAGGCCGTACAGACTCTTTTTAAGCCTCCAGACTTTGCCGCTACTGTCATCAAATCCTTCTGGTTGGCGCATGTAAATCTCCTCGGACAAGTTTCCATGAAGAAAGGCTGTCCTTACATCAAATTGCTTTAAATGTAAATTCTTCTGAGCAACGATGCTGAGGAATATTCTCAGGGTCTCGAAACGGGCAACTGGAGCGAAAGTCTCTTCATAATCGATCCCTTCTCGCTGTGCATATCCCTTGGCTACGAGTCTGGCCTTATACTTGGAAATCGTTCCGTCTTCGTTTGTCTTCGTACGAAAGATCCATCTATTTCCAATGATTTTCCGGCCCGAAGGAGGATTGACCAATTCGTAAACTTGGTGTTCCTTCATTGAAGAGAGCTCTTCAGACATTGCCGTTTGCCATTTCATGGATTCGGCGCTTGAACGAGCTGCTTCGGCTGTCTTTGGAAGATCATCACCGATCAGGAAAACTTTGTCTACAGGCATGCAGGTACAGCAAGTGTGCCCTTTTGCCCTCAGTTTTGAACGATCTCGAAGTACGGGTCCGGTGGCTGCAGATGGTGATTCGACGGATCTGGATGTCACGTCTTCGGGAACATTGACGGATCTGGATGTCACGTCTTCGGGAACATTGACGGATCTGGATGTCACGTCTTCGGGAACATTGACGGATCTGGATGTCACGTCTTCGGGAACATTGACGGATCTGGATGTCACGTCTTCGGGAACATTGACGGATCTGGATGTCACGTCTTCGGGAACATTGACGGATCTGGATGTCACGTCTTCGGGAACATTGACGGATCTGGATGTCACGTCTTCGGGAACATTGACGGATCTGGATGTCACGTCTTCGGGAACATTGACGGATCTGGATGTCACGTCTTCGGGAACATTGACGGATCTGGATGTCACGTCTTCGGGAACATTGACGGATCTGGATGTCACGTCTTCGGGAACATTGACGGATCTGGATGTCACGTCTTCGGGAACATTGACGGATCTGGATGTCACGTCTTCGGGAACATTGACGGATCTGGATGTCACGTCTTCGGGAACATTGACGGATCTGGATGTCACGTCTTCGGGAACATTGACGGATCTGGATGTCACGTCTTCGGGAACATTGACGGATCTGGATGTCACGTCTTCGGGAACATTGACGGATCTGGATGTCACGTCTTCGGGAACATTGACGGATCTGGATGTCACGTCTTCGGGAACATTGACGGATCTGGATGTCACGTCTTCGGGAACATTGACGGATCTGGATGTCACGTCTTCGGGAACATTGACGGATCTGGATGTCACGTCTTCGGGAACATTGACGGATCTGGATGTCACGTCTTCGGGAACATTGACGGATCTGGATGTCACGTCTCCGGGAACATTGACGGATCTGGATGTCACGTCTCCGGGAACATTGACGGATCTGGATGTCACGTCTCCGGGAACATTGACGGATCTGGATTTCACGTCTTCGGAATCCGAATCATCGGAACTCTGCTCTCCCTGACTAGAGACATCCATCCATTCTCCAGGTTTGGTTTTGAGTATACATTTCTCAGGATCAAACTTGACATCTCGAGATCGGATGACGTCATTTAGCTCTGGAACGTAGACTCGATATCCATCCATGTTATCTTCATAGCCAACGAGAATGCCTCTCAAAGCTTTCTTAGACAGCTTCCTTCGCTTCTCCTTTGGCACATAAACGTAACAATCGGTTCCAAAAATGCGCAAATGCTTGACTGATGGATTCGGCTTTCCAGTCCATAGTTCGTACGGTGTCTTCCCTTTGATGCAGGTTGGGGCTGTGCGATTTAGAATATACGTCGTCGTGTTGACTGCTTCGGCCCACAGCTTTTTAGGTAGATCGGGTTTTGAATGCAGCATTGCACGAACAGACTCCATGATTGTTCGATTCTCACGTTCAGCTACTCCATTTTGCTCAGGAGTGTATGGCATTGAGGTTCGACGCTTCAGGCCGACTTCTTGTGTCGTTATTCGGCGAAACTCATCGTTGACGTACTCGGTCCCGTTATCCGTGATAAGTTATCGTACGGTATGCTCATGGTTCTTGCAAAATGCGAGAAAGTCCTTGAAACGATTCACGACTTCAGATTTCTTCGCCAAGAAATATGTGATACGAATGCCGGAATACTCGTCCTTGAAGAGAAGATAGTAGAGCTTGCCCTTCATTGATGGAGTCGGTGATGGCCCCCAGAGATCTGAATGAATTCTATCTCCTGGCTTCGTGGCTTTATCTAACCGAGTGCCAAAGCTGTGACGAGTCATTTTTCCAAAGATACATCCTTCGCATAGTTTATCAGTCTTCTGATTGATAATCTCGTAACCGAGTCTCTTCAGAGTAGCCGCTACATGTCGTTTATCTTGATGGCCTAGTCTTTCGTGCCAGATTTGGAGGTCCACCTTTTTCTCGTTTCTTGGAACAGTGGCAAGATATACGGAACTCGATGGCTGCTCCACAGTCATATCTACCCGGAACAGTGATTCGATTTTCCCAGGAAGACGTAGATGCTTTCTTCCCTTTATTTTCTCATACAGGCCGCAGGAAAACGCAGTGGCTTGAAATTCCAAGTTGGAGTTTCGTTTCATGGCGCTTTTTAGAGAAAATACATTGCATGCAAAACCACTGATGTGCCAAACGTTGTGGATAATCTCGTGACGAACGGACTTTCCATCATCAAAACGTACGCGAATGTCACCCTCGCCGTCCGCTGTCATCTGAGCTTTGTTCCCAACTTGTAGAGTGGCTGGACTGTCAAACCTCCTGAACTGAATGAACTTCGTAGCGTCATTGGTAATGTGCTGCGTAGCTCCGGAGTCGAAATACCAGACAGTGTCTGCCGTAGTATGAGCAACAAGGCCATTTGCCGCATAAAGACCACCGCCATTGTCGGCACCAGTGTTGCTTCTGCTTTCTCCAGTTCTCAGATTGCCGGATGGTTTCTTCCCTCCTGTGCAGTCCCTCGAGAGATGTCCTAACTTCTTGCATTTGAAACATCTCGGTCGATTTCCTCTTGAGCTATTTCCAGTGGAATTGACATTTTTTCTACCATCTCAACGAGCTAGAAGACCAGAAGACTCTTCAAAGGCGTTTCCATCACGTGTTGAACGGCCTATCAGTAGGCGCTCCAACTCCGCGACCGTCTGCTTCTCTTTAGGCAATGTATCCCAGAGCATACCAAACTCTCGGTATTCGTCTTGAGGTAATGACTCGAAAATGCAGGCGATCAGAATACAGTCATCAAATGAAACGTCCTTTTCCAACTTCGCTGTCGTCAGGATGCCTGACCATAGGGAACGCATTTGTGCAAGATGGGTGGCCATGTCATCTTCAGGAGCTTTCGTCGTTTTTATCAGTTGGGCGAGTAATTTTCGAAGCCGGTTGGACGACTTTTGTTCGAAAATTTCCAGTAGTTTACTCCACATTTCCCTTGGTGTTTCACAATCAGCAATCATGTTCTGGACCTTCCGGGATAACGCTGACCAGATGACAGTACGGGCTGTACTGAATGCAACTTAGTATTTCCCTAGGGCTGCAGAGAACGCTGCCTCTGTCTCATCGGTTCGTACTGGTTCCGTACGACTTCCATTGACAATGTTGTATACGCTTCGAATTGTCAAGACGTCACAGAGTTGTCTTTTCCAGCTTCGCCAATTCTCTGGACCAGACAGCTTCTCGACGTCATGGCGTAGAAGACCGTCCATCTTGGCAGGAATTAGTGTGCTGTGATACAGGATACGATGAAGACAGGTAACCAGTTCAGTTGATCATCTTAGTCAGCGGAGTGGCGCAGTGGGAGCGTGCTGGGCCCATAACCTGTTGAAGTTTTGTAGCAGCAGCGCTTCGCAGTGATGATCAAGAGACTCGAATAAACGATAAACTGGTTATATTTACTAAAATAATGAGAACAAGTTACATGATTGAAAGCTGGTAAATTAGTGACACACTGATACGCAGTGTAAAAGGTTTTTATATTAAAAACCGAGCGGAAAACATTTAAAAAACAAATATAAAATAAAGCGGAGAGATAAAGTAAAGAACATCTCTCCGTGGTTTTGTTCTCTTTCCCGCTGTGTTGGAAAACAATCTTCGTCGGTTATCTTCAACAGTGAGTTATTAGGAAATTCCACAAACTATTTTAATCAGAAGCCAAACATATAGTAAGGACAACAAAACACGATTTATATAGTATCGCGGCAAATACACCAAAAAGTGTGTAAATTTCCCGACTTATCTATTATTAAGATCGTAAAAGTCCCCACTTACACAAGTTATTCTATTGTGTAAATCGGACTTAAATTAAGGAACGTTATGCCGACTTTCATGCTGAAATAATAATCAAAATAATGTTTTTACTTTTAGTCGTATTAGAACGGCCTTGGATAAGTGTCACACTTATTTGTTACTTCAGGTCATACGTTGTAAGCATCGCGTATTACTCCGATAAGTGCCACACTAATTAGTTACTTTGGGTCATATTAGAACGGCCTTGAAAAATGCCAGAGGGAAATTCGCGTATAGTCTCTATAACCAAGCGTTTCTCCAATGTCGGGAGTTGAGGGGTTACGTATACGCTGTCCAAAAACCCTTACATAGAATTAAAATGAAGCAACGTAATTGCAATTCTAGGTTCTATGGAAACCACAGCTATTAGTATAGCTATAGTATAACTATTGGGGAAATCGGACTTAAATTAAGGAACGTTATGCTGACTTTCAGGCGGAAATATAATTGTAACATTTCTTTGTTACTTTTGGTCATACGTTGTTAGCATCGCGTATTACTCCAATAAGTGTCACACTTATTTGTTACTTCTGGTCATACGTTGTAAGCATCGCATATTACTCCGATAAGTGTCACACTTATTTGTTACTTTGGGTCATATTAGAAAGGCCTTGGAAAATGCCAGAGAGAAATTCGCGCAAAATCACTATAACCAAGGATAATAAAAGAGCCTCTAAATGTGGGACGTTTTGTTTCTATTCCCTCAAGGACAAATATTGGCGGTGCTTCCTCCATGTTTTGTCCTTGACGGAATCTAAAGACGGATTCTCTATCACGCATGACCCACCGACGGCGCTGTCATTTTTCGTCCCTCGCCTCATATCCTTCTAACATATAGGATCTAGCTATAGCCAAGCGTGTTTCCAATGTTGGAAGTTGAGGTGGTACGTATACGCTGCCCCAAAAACCTAACTTATAATTTTAACTAAGCAACGTAATTGCAATTCTATGTTATATGGAAACCACAGCTATTCCATAGTATAACTATTGTGGAAATTGGACTTAATTTAAGGAACGTTATGCTGATTTTTAGGCGGAAATATAAGTGTGACATTTCTTTGTTACTTTTGGTCATATTAGAACGGCCTCCGATAAGTGTCCCACTTGTTTGTTACTTCAGGTCATACGTTGTAAAAATCACGTATTACTCCGATAAGTGTCACACTTATTAGTTACTTTGGGTTATATTAGAACGGCCTTGAAAAATGGCAGAGATAAATTTGCGTATTAAAGCCAAGGACGAGTTGCTTAATTTGTTAATATTTCATTTAGTTAAATTAGTATTTAGGTAGTTTTAAGTTAGCTTAAATGTTTAGTTAGGATATTAAGGTAAAATTAAACACTAAGTGTTTGGAAATCTAACAACTGCTTTGTACGTTTCATTTCCAATTTCTCCTAGACACCAATTTAATACTGAGGAACCTCGCTAACCCCACCATATAACGTTACGCGAATAGTCCCGGGCGTATTCATTCATTATTATCTCCTTTGGTTTTCTTTTTTTAATTGTAGACGGGTACCTTACGGGTTCGCTTAAGTCGATTGTCCCTAGGTTGAGATCTGATATCCGACGCCCGCGCTACAGTTCGTCATCAGATTTTGCTCAGAAAAGGTGGAATATATCTCCTCCCCAATCGAACTCGTACTGCTAGGGCTCATCTTGAGCGACTTGGTGCGAATGCACTATCGGAGGCGAGCGATTCGATGTTTTGTTGATTTACAAATCCCCAGCCGCTAGTTTGAAATAACTGTTAGACGATATTGGACCATTACTTCCCCAAAATTATAGTAACTCAATTCGGACAGTCATCGTTGGCGATTTCAAGCTGGATTTTTTACAGCGGAGGACAAAACTTACGGAACTTTTCTGCCCATATGTAGTCGAGCTTATGCCTGGTTTGAATGGTATATTTTCTACTGACGGAGATACAGAAATAAACTTGGCATTCGGCCATAAGCTTCTCCGCGAAAAAATATTTCGCTCTATACTGTGAGAGTTAACTATTCATACCATAAATAGATTTGTTTTTATAACAAAAGCAGTTGAGAAAACATTTTTTATTGGGCCTGATGTATCAATTTTTTATATGTTTTGGACAAGCCAAGGTCTGAATATGGGTATGGAAATGTTTATTGTTAAAATAATAGTAATGATGACAAACGGTCCCTTGATCGTAGCAGATTGTATTAAAGGGAGTAGGGACTGCAGATTTTATGGTGGACCAACGATTATACATTGTTTTACTTATGGGTTAAAAAGAACTAAAGAAGCTCCTACTTTTATTGCTTTATGCAAATTTCCTAGCGTATAAGCTATACGTGGTTTTTTAACGTGTAACGTCAGCGAAAAATTTTAAAGTCAAAATTCTTACAACAGATTATCAGGGAATACTCATAAATCACCGAAAATTTTTTTTTACCAAAAATGTGGTCTACATGGAAGTTTTATAACCTGCAGTGCTTTGGTTAGCCTGGAGAGTAAGCCCACTTTCAGTGGCGTTTGAATTGGCAAGCCTGGACTCCCTGGAAAGTCAGTCCACTTTGAAAATGAGCCCTTTAAAAATATTTTAATTTTTACAGCTTTTTTCTTCAATTTTTCCTGCCTTTACCCTTATAAATATATTTTTTAACCCAAATTCATGTATACTTTTAAACTTAAGATAAATAAATTTTGTAAACTATTATTTCATTTGATACATTTTGCATTCGCTTAAAAACATAATGTTTTGAATTTCAGTATGGTCGAAGCAACTAGCTGAAGCCCGCCCGTAGACTCGAAGCGCAGGAAACAGACTCGAAGCGCGCGAAACAAACTCGACGCCCACGAAATAGACTCAAAGCGCGCGAAACAAACTCGACGCCCACGAAATAGACTCAAAGCGCGCGAAACAAACTCGACGCCCACGAAATAGACTCAAAGCGCGCGAAACAAACTCGACGCCCACGAAATAGACTCGAAGCGCGCGAAACAAACTCGACGCCCACGAAATAGACTCGAAGCGCGCGAAATAGACTCGACACCCTTGAAATAGGCTCGAAGCGCAGGAAACAGACTCGAAGCGCGCGAAATAGACTCGAAACGCGCGAAATAGACTCGAAACGCGCGAAATAGACTCGACGCCCATGAAATAGGCTCGAAGCGCAGGAAACAGACTCGAAGCGCGCGAAATAGACTCGAAGCGCGCGAAATAGACTCGAAGCGTGCGAAATAGACTCGAAACGCGCGAAATAGACTCGAGGCGTGCGAAATAGACTCGAAACGCGCGAAATAGACTCGAAACGCGCGAAATAGACTCGAAGCGCGCGAAATAGACTCGACGCCCGCGAAACAGACACTTGTCAAAAAAATTTGAGAAATGTGTCAAAGTAAGGATTATTTCCTACCTTAAGAAAAATAATGTTTTATCTTCAAACCAATATGGTTTCCAGAAGGGCTTAAGCACTGATGATGCACTCTATGAATTTACCAAAAAAAATCATGGCTTATTGAGAAAGGAAATAAGGATCTTGCGATCTTCATGGACCTGGCTAAAGCCTTTGGTTCAATCAGTCACAACCAATTGTTATTTGAACTGGAAAAATTAGGATTTAAGGGAATTGCGTTGTCGTGGTTTCGTAGTTATTTGCACATGAGGAAATGTCGTGTGAAAATGAATAATAATTTAAGTAATGATGAAATAATAACTTATGGCGTACCCCTGGGTACTATCTTAGGACCGATCTTGTTTTTAGTATATATCAACCCTTTATGCGAAAAGAACTTGCTTGGCCTGATTGATTCTTTCGCTGATGATACGGTGTTACTATTATTTAACTCTGACTGGATACATGTATTTTATAAAGCGGAGAAATGTAAAAATAATATAAAATCCTGGCTGGATAATCACCTCTTAAGTCTAAATATTACGAAGACTAACTATATAACTTTTGCTACACGTGCTGATAAAACTATGAAGGGAAATACTATTAAAATACACTCTAGGTACAGGTTGTATAATACAAAATAATTGTAGTTGTGAAAAATTAACTTCTGTTACGTCACAAAAATATTTAGGAGTATATATTGACAAAAATTAAAATGAGACGTAGAAATAGACTAAAAATTAAAAAATTAGAATATACGGTATATAAGTCTTATTTATATATATATATATATATATATATATATATATATATATATATATATATATAAATTTAGATAAATATATCAAGAGTGGTCATGTACTAGTACTCGGTTTGTTTTTTATAGTAAAATTGTTCCTCCATACGTCTCAAGATGTATAGCGAGAAACCATGCTTATTATTCCGGTGCACATTTGTTTAACTTACTCCCCAAAGAAATAAGAACTGAACTTAATTTGAAAATTTATAAAAAACTTATTCGAGACTGGATTTTTAAACGGTAATTGATAACATATAATGATTGTCTTTCTATTTGTTTATACTTTTTATTTACAAAAGTTAATGGGTAAAGTGACCTTTGTCTATCTCTTTGTATTTAAAATTGGATTCCCCACAAACAAGCTCGCTTACGTGGAGAATTTATAATTTATATGTTATCAAATAATTGATAAATAAATGAAATTGAACTGAAGCTCGCGAAACAGACTCGAAGCGCACAAATCAGACTCGATGGTTACGACGCGTTTAGAGTTGACCGAATATCTTAGCTTGCCAATTTAAAATTGCTTCCTCCTTAATTCTTATATTGTGTTGTTACCGTAGTCCCAACTCACCGCCTGACTTTTTCAAGAAACTTGTGGGAACGGTGGAGAGAGCCAGCAAGTTAGCGGACCGCCTTATTGTGTTAGGCGATTTTAATGCTTTGGCTATTGATTGGCCTTCCTTCACTACTACCAAAGGTGTGCGTTCTATTGAGGCTCGTTTTCTCAACACTGTATCAAGTTGTAAATGGCACCAACATATAAACTAGTTCTACCCGCCACCGTGGTAATAATGTCCCCTCCCTCCTAGATTTAATTCTCACGTTTGATTGGGATATTCCCCGTAATATCTCTCACCTTCCCCCTTTCAGTACTAGCGACCACGGCATCGTTTCCTTTTCCATCGATTGTGTATGCTCTGCCCCTTACCGCGTCCGGCTCCTTCGCGGTACGCCTATGGTCGCGGCGACTATGATCTTTACCGCGCGGCCTTGCAAACTAAGGACTGGTCTAGTATCCGGCAGGTTCGTTGTCTTGATTCCAAGGTCAATTTGTGTTTCAGCCTTATTTTTGAAGCACGACAGGAAAGTGTCCCCCTAATAACTGTCCGACCATCACGTCGCTCGGCGCTCCGTAAGGAACCATGGTGGACGTCAGATACCGAGTCTCTCATTTGGGCCAAGCGTACAGCGTTCCGGGCATTTAGTGCTACCCCTACTATAGCACTTCGCCATAAACTTGCTACTCGCCGTAATGCTCTTACCAAGCATATTCGTGCGTCAAAATTCAAATACGAAGCTCGTCTCGTTGATGAGATTCCCAGCAATCCAAAGGCCTTATATTCTCACGTCTCTCTTTCCCTTAAACCAAAAAATCCTCTGCTTCTAGTCGAAACTCTCGAAGCGATACACTCCGTGAGCCTGAGGCCATAGTTGAGGCGCTTAATGACTTCTTTAAATCCGTTTTTACACCTGAACCCCACTTGGAAGCCGTCTACCTCGGAGACTTTGCTTCAGAATCCGATCTTAATGAGTCTCTAAACAGCGTCTCTCTATCTGACTTTGTGTCACTTATAGCTCTGTTCGCCGTTTACCTATTCACAAGTCTACTGGCCCTGACAACCTTCATCCACGTCTACTACGCGAAGGCGCATGCATCATAGCTTCTCCCCTCATGGAAATATATCGCCAATCAGGTAGGCTACTCGCCATTTGGAAACAGGCCAATTTTACCGCTTTCCGTAAATCCACTTCCTCCTCAGTTGACAACTTTCGGGGTATAAGTTTTCCGTGTATTCCTTGTAAACAGTTAGAGACGCACGTTAGAGATTCTCTTGTTTCTTTTTTATCTTCAGACGAGCATGGGTTTCTTCAGCGACGTTTGTGCTTTACGAATCTTTTAGCCACTTTAGATATCGTCTTTTAATTCTTAGAGCTTGGTGAATCTGTAGACCTGATATATCTCTATCTGCGTAAAGCTTTCGACACCGTTCCTCATTCCCTCCCTATCCGTAAATTAGAATTACTCGATGTCCCCCCTTTGCTAGTTAACTGGATTGCTAATTTTCTTACCGAGAGGGTTCAATGCGTGACATTAGGGGGTGTCGTTTCCTCCTGGTGCCCTGTTAATAATGGTGTTCCTCAGGGTTCGGTGTTAGGACCTACATTGTTCGTCATATATATCAATGATCTCCCGTTAACTATTCGGGAATCTTTCATTAGGCTGTTTGCTGATGACTCCAAACTTGGGCGCGAAATTAAAGTATCCCACGATTGTCTATTGTTGCAAAGTGCCTTACACGCTTTGGACTCCTGGGTCTCAACAAATGGGAGGAGTTTAAACCCTGATAAGTCCACGGTCCTCCATTGTGGTCCTAACAATCCCCTTTTCCAGTAACGGTCGGGTCATCAAGGCTAGTGAAATTGTTCGTGACCTTGGCGTCATGTTGGATGGAAAAATGTTGGGCACCACTCACAGTCGGGTGACTTCTGCCCGCAGCTTACGTGCCCTGCATGTTTTAAATCGTTCGTTTTCCTATTTCTCTATCAAGTCCTTTAAAGTGTTATATCAATCTTATGTCCGTCCACATCTCGAGTATTTGGTCCCCTCACCTGGTAAAGGATAATGAGAGGCTTGAAAGAGTGAAACGAAGGCCACCAAGATGGTATCTGGCCTTCGTTCTCTGTCTTACCCTGAACGTCTTGCGCGCCTTGGTCTTTTGTCCCTTTCGAATAGGTGTCTGAGAAATGATTTGGTTGAGGCCTTCAAACTAGTGTATGAGTGGTATGACGTCCCAGCCACCTCCTTCTTTACCATTCGTTGGACGGGTAGGAAAGCTCCTACGATATGTAAGAAGCGTAATGCTTGTACCTCGTGTTTTTTTTCACACAGTGAGTAGTAACCTCATTGAATGCCCTCCCTTCCCCAATTAAGATTAAATCCTCTAGTTCTGCCTTTTAGAGTCGGCTTGACAGGTTTTACGGGGGTAAATATCTTTCTTGTATAGTTGTATAAAACGAAATGAAAAATTATTTATATTTTACTTTTCCTAACTGTACCTTTTGCCATATCCATCGCCATTCCTTTGTCATTGCTGTTATTTCATATTTATTTTTGTGTAACTTTCATGGTATTTTATATTATCTCCATTCCCTACTAAAGCAGGGCGCAATAAGTGTAAGCTTTTTTTTCCTGTTTAATAAACTTAATTATATATCAGCATATAAATATAGGACGTCATCGTTAAAAATAGTTAAAATATCATTGAACATGAGATTGAATAGTATCGGAGACAAAACAGAACCGTGAGGGACACCTTTTTAGAGCATTTGAAAGCTGGAAAGCATGTTATTTAATTTTGTTTGAGTACGGCGGATGGTTAAGAACGATTGGATCCATTTATGACTATTACCCCGAATAACTAAAATTTCCTGTTTATATAAAAGACGTTTATGATTGACAGAATCAAAGGCCCCAAGCGCGTTATTATTAGAATCCTAATAATCGATAATGTTTTTGTATACCTTGATAAGCGCTGTTTCACAGCTTGAGTTTTTTCTAAAGCCGAACTAGGCTGATGATACCCAGCAAACACAGAACGTACCAGGGATATCGTATTTTGGTCTTATTGTCTGTGATTGGTAATGTCTAAAAATCCAAGGAATAAAATGTTACCTGGATATATACTATTAGTCCTAACATCTCTGGCAGATAATATCTAAATATCCAAGGAACAATATGTTACCTGGATATCTACTTTTAGTCCAAACATCTCTGGCAAATATAATCTATATATCCAAGATTTATAATGTTTCTCGGATATCCATTGTGAAACCAAATATCTTTGATGGATCCCATTACTAATTATACAAAATTATATATATATGGCCGATCGACGATCACATTTACAATATTAATTTATAAGCTGTCTGCTAAATGGTTGACCGCATATTTTTTCTACATTTGAAACCGAAAATATTTCTTTTAAATAAACACATTTTCAATATATAATAGTTTAAACTTCAATGTGATAATTTTACTATTACCATTTTTGCAGAAACTTGATTCCAACCAAAGGTTTTCATTTAACTTGTTATTATCTTTTAGTCTAGACTTTTAGTGGAGTAATTTCAAATATCGCGGGTTTTTGTCCGCGGAATTTTTAAACTGGCAACTCGGTTCTCAGGAATTTCGGAAGGACATGTGCTTTGGCGTGGGCCCGTGGGCATAGGTTTCTTTTCTTTCTTTATCACTCTCGGTAGCAGACGTAGCCATTACGCCGCGCGGGTTTGCCTTTCTCTGGAGTGTTGTTAATTTCATTACTAGTCAGTCCAGCAAACTTATTGAATCAATGAAAGAGTATCTACTTCAGTTAAGCTAAGGTAATTAACATTTTTCAATAATATTTGAAAAATAGTAAATTGTTTATGTTTCTAATTTTAGGCCTAGATTTTTAGAATTGCTGGCTTCAGCGCACTAAAAGCAGACACGTGTCCGTACGACGCGGCTCTGGTATGATAACACGTGTGAACTTGTATATTAGGCCATATTATTATTAAGGTAAGTCTTTAAAAAATTTCCATTTTAACAAGATGTGCTAATTTAGAATTGTTTTATTTTTTGGGTTTCATTAAAATAATTACGTTAAGTTAAATTCAGTGATAAAACTACAAATATATCCAGTCACGTTTAATACATAAAAGCTGCAGTGTGTTACTTTTGCTGTTGGGTATTTTTGTAATTTAGTTTATTTTTATTAAGCGATTAAGTTCGAAATAATCAAATTCGTATCGGTTTTATTAATATTCATGATATATGAAGCAATTAATAACATGTTATTTTTTATGCTGTTGAATGTTAAGTAGTTTTTACGTTAATATCATCTAAATTAACGTTAGATTTATCGAATCAACTTTCAAACATTTTGAGGCCACTAATATTTGCTGTCGAAAGCGACTGATCAAGCCTATTTTTGTTCTTTAGAGTTACTTTGGAGAATGCCTAACAAAAGATTTAAACCGATGTACAGTATATCGTCACGCCATCGTGCCAGAATATTGCAACGGGCAGTTAATGAGGGTTTAAATTATTTTAAAGCTGATTTGCCATCAAATTATCTAGAACAGGGGGGTATTTATGTAGACGATAGTTTAAAACCCATTGAAAGTCTTTCTGATAGCGACATTTCTTCCTCAATGGAATCAATAGAGGAAAATGATACCGATACTAATGAAAGTTTATTAGAGGATGAACCACCATTAGTTGACAGGAATGAAAATGGTATAATTAATGAAATCGACAATAATAATAGCTTGCGCAATAATATAGCGGAATGGATAACTCGTTTGGGAATATACTAGGCATATAAAAGAATCATGCGTGTCACAATGAACTGCCATCAGACATTAGAACACTCCTAAGTACACCGAGGATAACCGCTGTGGACGACATACCGCCTGGACAATATTATGACTTTGGAATTGAATCAGGAATCCGTTTTGTTATTCGAAACGAAATCCTACATGACATAGTATCTCTCAATTTACTTATAAATGTTGATGGATTACCCTTAACCAAAAGTAATCACAGTCAGTTCTGGCCTGTTTAAGCATCTATTAGGTATAATATGTTAAAAAAAACTGATCCTTTTGTAATTGTGGTTTACCACGGCTTAGAAAAACCCAATTGTCCGAATAAATTTCTGTCTAAATTTATTAATGAAGCCAAGTCATTAGTTGAAGATGGGATTATGTTCAATGGCATAAAAATTGGCGTCAAAATATCTGGCTTTATTTGCGTCACTCCAGCAAGATGTTTTATTTGCAAAATGAAGGGACATTCTGGCTACTTTGGCTGTGATAATTGTATGCAACAAGGAGAATACCTAGAGCGACGAATATGTTTTCCTCTACTAGAGTTTATTGAGAACCGATGAAAACTTTAGAAGTAAACTACAAGAGGATCATCATAATGGAACTAGTCTTTTAGAAACACTTCCAGGAATTGATATGGTTGCTAGTTTTCCTCTGGACTACATGCATTTGGTCGGCTTAGGTGTAGTCAAAAAAGTTCTAGAATCGTGGCTGGAAGGAAAAAAAGCTCTTTTTAGACTCAACGCCGGTCAAATCTCTCAACGGTTGCATTCACTTATACCAGAAACATCTTCCGAATTTGCAAGAAAGCCACGAAAATTGACTGAATTGAAACATTGGAAGGCTACGGAATTTCGTCAGTTTCTGTTGTATTCAAGTCTGGTTGTTCTTCCAAATGTTTTACCTAAAGCGTACTACGAAAATTTTTTGTCTTTGCATGTGGCAATTAGAATCCTCGCGTGCCCTCATCAACGACCAGAAATGATAGATTTTGCTTCAACTCTTTTAAAATATTTTGTTAAAAATTATATTGTTCTTTATGGACGACATTTTGTATCCTACAATGTTCACAATCTTCTACATCTTACCAATGATGTAATTAACTATGGAGCACTTGACATGTTCAGTGCATTTCAGTTTGAAAACTATCTGCAGACTTTAAAAAATAAACTGACTAACTCTGGACACGCAATAAAACAAATTATTAACCGAATTAGCGAGGAAAAGAATTTAGGAATTTCACAAACCAAAAAAGAACGTACTTTTAATACCCCACATTAGAAAATTGCGGTGACCCTCAGTTTAAAAAAGTTAAATTACTGGAATTTACTATCTGTAGCGCTCAGCAAGATAATTGTTGTTATTTGAATGATTCTTCGTTGATCGTAGTTAAAAACATTGCAACAGGAATTGCGGATAAAAAACCATACATTATTGGACGAAAGTTTCTCACAGTTAGTGACTTCTTCACAAAATCTTGCAATTCATCAGAAATTGGAGATTTCGTGCCAAGGATTTATCAGCTATGCAAAAGTGGCCACTTAGTGCTGTTAAAGGAAAAGCTCAAAAATACTCCCTAATGGACCAGAGTCATTCATATTTAATTAATTTCCTGCTACATAGTGATTTTGCATAAACGAGCACTCAATTTTTGGTTGTGAAAGTGTTAATATTAAATGGTTTTTTTGCTTTTCCATAGCTAAATTTCAATTTACTAATTATCTTTATTTATAGATTATGAGTGATAGTAACTTTTACTTGGTGGAGTTTAAAGTAGGGGGCGTGGCGGTTGTACCAGCTAATTGGATAAACTATCAGGCTAAACCATCTATGACCTGCTTTTGGCCTGGGCAAAAGACGCCACTAGGTTAGCTAAAAAACAAGCGGTTCTTAATACCTCATGGAAAGAATATAAAATTCAAATACTGTTGGCTTGTGGTAATATTAAATTTTTCTGGGCTTTTATTTATTGATTTATGTTTTCACAATTTTTTTAAACTCCTGCAGACACATTTGAGGTTGCGTATAAAAAAATGAAAAAGTCTGTCCAAGAATCTGATGTTACTGCTAGTGAAAATGAGAAAGGACGAGGAAAGCGGAAGAAAAAAAATACAAAGTTTTTTACTTTTGCAAATAATGACGAATCTGAGTCGGATGATCAATCAATAGCACCACTACCAGTATTTAACGCAATAAGTTCCTCTTTCAGTACTGGAATTATATCGAAATCAGCTGGTAAGGTGTTCGCATATAATCTTGGGGATGAATAATTTGCTTAATTATAAGTACTCTTAAATTTTTAGAAAAGCCTTGCAAGAAAGTAAGAAAATCTTTGAAAAACTCATCAAAACCTTAAGATTTGTTGAATAAAATAATGCTGATGATACACCACTTTTAGGTAAAAAATTTATAGTAATCATTTTTATAATTTTGGTTATTGGGAGGACTCTAAAAATGTAATGCAATTTTCAGGGACACGTGAAGGTAACTTAGATGTGAACTTAATTTTAGATGAACTGGATGAAAGTTGTGATAGCGATGATCTTGGTAAATTCGCTAAATTATTAAATATTAAAAATGACTACTTCTATATTGTTCCGCTCTTTTTAGATTCACAGATATCTGGAGGCCCTGGAAGTTTAAAAAGGCTATCAAATTCCCAACGTAAGTAATTTGTACATTTATAAGTACTGTCAATTAATGCAACCGGACCAGCAGATCAATTTCAAATTAATTTCCAACTGCCCTTGCCTAAACATTTATTTTAATTTTAAAATTATTCTATAGTAATTTATTAAATTTTTCTTTCATTCTAAAGTAATTTATAAAATGTTTGATTTATTCTAAAATAAATAAAAAATATTCATTCATTCTAAAATAATTTATTAAAATATTTGACTTATTTTAAAGTATTTTATTAAAATTTTTGATTTATTCTAAAAAAAATTATAAAAATTTTAGGTTCTAGTATAATTTCTAATAAAGAAATTATAACACCACCAAGAGTTGCAACTCCTAGTCCCATAAAAAACTATTCGTTCAAAGAGTGTTCATGAGCTTTCAAACTGTAAAGAAAGAAGTTCATCACATAGCTCCAGGATGACAGGGGCAAACTGGGATGGCTCTTCTGGTTTCAGTTCTGTTAATGGATTTGATTCCAATTTACTACACCAAGGTATGTTACTTTCAGCCTTTTACATTATGTGTATTGATTGTGTATCTCTAGATAAATCACCTAGTCACAACTATTCAAAACCTAACAACGCTTGGGATAAAACGATAACTGTTAATGAGGGTATGAATTGAGTGATCATAAATAATTAAATTTTTACGTAAAATCATTATCTTTGTAGCTTGGTTCAACAATGTTAATCGAAATCTAGAAGTTATGAAAGCAAATATTAGATACATTATGGAATGTCAAGAAGTTATTCTGCGTAATACAGCCAATTCTAGTTCAGATACATCTATTTTCAAAACAACTGAACTTTCAAACGAATGAAACCTAAAGATGTGAGCTTTCCTTTAAAAACCATGGAGGATGTTAAACAAATTGAAAGTTTTCTTGAAAATAAATCTAATTCAAAATATTTGGTGAGTGAAATGCAATTACATCTTAAGTAACTTAATAACTATGTATGGCACTAATTACTATTCCCCTAATGCTAAATTACTTAATGATAGCTTATATCGAGAATATAAATTATAAATCATTACAACTTAGGTAATAGCAGCTCAGTTAAATATGAACGCATTTTAAACATTTTGTATAGTTTCTAAAGGTTATGTTACTTATATATATATATTCTAATTTTCTGTGCTCTATTCCTATTCAGCGTTCTTATCTCAAACAGTTTGGTGGAACAAATCTAGGTGACGGAGTGAAAAGAATATTTAGACATATATTTGATGATAAACTAGCAGCTCAGTTTAGCTGGGAAGGAAAGAAACAGAAGGAAAAGTTGAACATCTTAAGACTAACGCCTATCATAATAGGTAAAAATAAAAAATATTAATTGCGTATTCGTTTTTTTAGAGTCAATCAAAGATTTGAAGGGACTTAATGAAGTTGAGCAAAAAATAAAAGATTATTTCCGTCATGCCCCTGCAAGGGTAAAGTCGAAGGAATCGAAGAAAAAGGATGAATTTTATTCTGAAAAAATAGGAGAATCTTCTGATGACAATACAAATCAAGTAGACGCGGCTTTAATTGATTTATAATTGACTTATTGTATTGTAATTTTTAAAAATCGCATAAAATGAAATTAAAAGTGATTGAAATACAACAAATGTCTCTTAAATATCCAAGAACTACATACAACAAACGTTTCTATTGCTTCTTTCAGACGTTTCTAATATCATATTTATATCCAAGTTGTTTAAATAAGATATCTCTAAGATAACCAAATGTCTAGTTTTGATGTTAAATAAATATCTCTATGATGTCAATATAACCTCCAAATATCTCGTTTTTGATGTTTTTGAGATGATATGGAGATGTACAAATCAATGACATCTGGATATCCAGGTTATGTCGTTTGACTGTAAACACTAGATGTTTGGTGATCTTGGAGATATAATGAATATCCAACGTAATGTCCTGGGGACATCCATAGAATGTAATTGTGTTTGCTGGGTGTTAGGTTATATTTTTTACAAAAATTGAAGAGTCTGTCAATAATTTTTCAAAAAGATTTGCGAATATTGAGAGGACCGACACAGGTTTGTAATTATTCGGACTGTTTTGTTCACACTTTTTAAAAATCGGTGTAATAATAGCCCATGTAAGGCATTCGAGGTAAATTCTTGTATTAAAAGAAAGATTTACGAGGAATCCCAATGGTTTTACAATAGTAGGCGCAATTTCTTTAATAATTTTCGGGGAAAGACCGTCGTGCCCAGCAGCTGTATCGGCTTTGAATTTTTTTATTATTGTAAGAATTTCCTCTTCCTCGACGTCCAATAACACAATCGAGTTTGGGGTCTCTTAATGTGGTTTAGGTTTAGATTTTGATTGTTATTATTATTGCTCGCGTTATGGTCTGAAAGAGTAAAAAAGCTATTAAAGTCGTCTGGCGTACAGTCCATGTCTTTAATATTAGTTTGGTTTTTATTCTTGCCGATTAAGTCATTAATTAACTTCCAAGTTTTTTGGTGTTAATGGTATTTTTCAGGGCCGTTCTGTAGAAATTTATCCTTGCATTCCAGGTTAGTTTAATACAGGTATTACGGGTAAATTAATAGTTCGAAATGTTGAATTCAGTGGGTCTACGTTTCACTAGAGTTATGAATTTACTTTTGTTTTTTATTGCTTCAATAATTTCTTTATTTATCCATTTATGTGCTTCCCCTTTTTTAACATCATAATATGGAAAATGATCACTATAAACCTTCATAATATAGTCAATAAAGGCTCTAAAGTCGATATTAATGTCTTTAGTGGTGATATTATTTTTCCAATCAGTAGATGCGAGGTAACTTTAAAATTTTTGTTAGTTATAAAAATAATTATTTCTAATTTTAAGCGTAGGTTTTTTTAAATCAGGAATTCTAATCTCTAAATACACAGTAAAATGATCAGAGGCATCTATGTTACTTAAACCTTTGGGGATACTAAAAAATTACAATAACAGTGGTCAATTAAGGTAGCGGATTCGCCCCTTACTCTTGTTGGTACGAAAATTGATTGTCTTAGTCGATAACTCTCCAACATGTCAGTGAGTTTCGTCTCTATTCCATTTTTTTCAAAAGATCAATATTTAGATCACCGACTTTAATTTTTTTTGCTCGTAGGTGGTCCAAGGTTTTTAATTGTTCGTTCGAATTCGATTAGAAGTTCATCTGGATTATTGGCCGTTCGGTATACCACCGATAAAAAAATGTTTCCAATTTTGATTGAATAAATTTCACATCCTGGTTTCATGACGCTCGCCTTTTCAATTACCTCGAAATTTATGTTATTTTTTAAGTAGAAGCCGACCCCACCCCCTGACTTATTATGGAGTCCGCAAAGTTATAATTGCCCCAGGTCTCGGCAAGAACATAAATGTCTATCTCCGTATTGTAGATATTTTGACATGTTAACATTAGGTCGATAAAATTTGCATTAGCTTTTCTAATATTATTAAAGATTAGATTAAACATTTGCATAGAGGGAAAAACAAAAAAAGACAAAATTCATTAGTGTTAAAACAGAAAGAAATTAATGGTCTATTTCAATAATACGGACTGTCACAAAATTGTATTTAAAAATCATTCCATCAATTTCAATTGCGTTAACTGCAGTCCATTACTGGGTGATTTGGTTTAAGCAAAAATACGTAATTTATAACGAGACGAGGTATAGTCATGATCAAGGTATATTGAGTTGCCCGTACACGAGAGCTCTGGCCAGTCTACTTTTAGCATTTGTGTGTGTGATCAGAAGGAATAAATAAGTTTGACCATAATTAACACAAAAGTGTGATCAGAAGTAACAAATTAGTTAACAACAAAGTGTTTGACCGTGGATATATATAGGTTATGTCACCGCCGTTGCAGGATGCTTTGTATAGATCAAACAAACTTAACACATCAGGAAGATTGTGTGTATTCTGGCCGTCACACGTTGGATTTTTAATTTATATTACTGCTAATTATACAAGTTCAGTAGGAAATGGATTAATTCTTATTCATTCTTCCCCCATGAACTAAAGAGAACGCTGAACGACATTTTCACTGTTCAGTGTAAAAAAGTACGTGTACATTAAGCACCCTTATCTCAATGAAGGTCTATTCCCTTCATTTTTGCCGCCATGGTCAAGTCTCTTTTTGGCCCTCCACTTACTCCTTTCCGACGTCGAATTAATCGCGGTGCAGAGAGGCAATGCGGCCTCAGTACTAAACACTTTCCATCCGGGCGCCTCCATAGGTGATTGTTTGTACTCCCTGCCCTAAGTGTTCGTGTGGGTGTTTTTTTTTATTATTATTATTTTTGTACCGTATAATTTAAAGTATTAAAGTTATTTAGGGAAAAACGAGGGTGAATCTTGCCTCGTATGTATTTGGGAATGATCGGTTCTTTGGAGAAGTGCGAGGTGAGCCTTAGATTTAGTACAAGCTGTTGTACTTATGGATATCCCTATGCTTTGTTGGTGACGGACCAGACTCTATAGTAGGGGTTGTGCGTGAAATGGAAGATAACTTTTGCCAGTAGTCAGAAGAATCTTGAGGTATAATGCTCTTGCAGTATACATTCACTTGAATTTTTTTCTAGCTTATCGATTTCAAATTATTAATTGAGTCACATTGATATTTTTTTTGTTTCACGCTGTATTGACTGACACCGCACAAGCACAGGATGTGTGATCAGAAGTTAATTAATTACTTTTTACTTCAAAACATTGTTTTTAAAATCCTGTATCTCCGGCGCAAAATACGCAAATTGAAAAATAAAAAATGTTACGTGTTTAGAATTGTTGAAAGCCTAATATTTTATATAGAAAAAAATGTATTAAGGGTTAGAAGTATCGAAAATGATGACTATTAAGTGATTTTATTCCTAGATATATATATTTAAGGTTCGTTGTACAATAATAAATGAAAACCGTTTGCTCACAAACTGTTCCGTAAAATTCGCGAAAATTTTGTTTTCGTTTATTTTTCATCCGTAAGTTTATAACTTCCTTCTGACAATAAGCTTAAATCCTTAATGAAACCTTGTCACAAAGCAGACGGCACACTGACATCGGGACAATACTAAAACCAGTGCTAATAGAGGACAGAATAAGAAACCACGCAATCAGGAAATCCTTACGTGACCAATAACTATCAATATCAATAGTCCGGTGTTTTAGCTCTTAGTCCATCTTAAAAGAACTGCTACTTCATGGATGTCACGCTTTCGAAACATTTATTATCAACATCAATTCAATCTAACTCAAACTTATTTATTTAGTAAATTACAATTCACTGAAATGTATTTATATATTATCCTTTATCATGTACGAGATCCGAGCTCAAACATCCCATACCCTGCACTTCGCCATTGAGCCACTCTCTCTCTTAATTGCAACTGTAATATCATATTGTAGTTTATTAAGTAGTTTACCAAGTCTTATCCGATAATCGAGTGTGTGCATCGAAGGTGCGCCAATTTTTAACCGTAATTTTCAATTAAATTGAAAATTATATAGAAAAGATCGTGTCGAACGCCATACACAAGGTTTTTTTTAAATCATACCCGTTTTAAAAAGAAACACATATGGGTTTTACCATAGCGTGAACCCCATTCGAAAGTCCTATTGCGTTTCTTGGAAAGACGGGTTAACTCTTCCAAAGCGTTACGGTGGGAAAAGAATGAGGTGTTAATGTTAAACTCGACACTACCTTTATATAAACTCAACCGACCATCTGTGAATTTTAGTCGAACCGAAAGTTCTTTTAATTTCCAGTTTAAATCAGCTAGGCTAGGCTTATACCCAAGGCACCACCTTAGGCCTAAGTCATCATGCGACTTTTGAAGCCCTTAAGAGAGTCAAAACGTGATAAAGGCGATTATGATACAAAATAAAATTGTACGACTTTTGTAACAGAGTTGCTCACGCCAAATATTGAATTTTTCAATTCAACAATTGGTGGGATGAAAATCGACATGAACTATCAACAAACCATTAAGTAATGCGATTCTAGTAAGATTTTACTAGAATAACACTTGGTAACAATTAAGCAGAGTATCTTTCTCCCTACTGCCAATCAACAGAGTAAAGAAAATGTTAATTCAGTACCGTTTATTAATATTG
This sequence comes from Leiobunum rupestre, assembly GCF_980474605.1. Lineage (NCBI taxonomy): Eukaryota > Metazoa > Arthropoda > Arachnida > Opiliones > Sclerosomatidae > Leiobunum > Leiobunum rupestre. Next base: position 59,491,655 of record NC_143391.1, read on the forward strand.
TTAGCAGTGAGAATAAAGTTGCCACATTCAAATTGTGTTAGTTTTGGAAGGCAGTTGCTTGCAAATGATAAGTCTAATTTTGTTTGCGTTAGCTTTACAGATTTTATATAGAAATCGCAAACGCTTGAGTTAAGAGAAATACGAACAGTTCATAAATAGACACGATATTGGGTTTTTAGGACCGCCTAGAGATAAAAGAACAAACAATTAAGGGTAGTAATAGTAAGCTCACCAGTGGTTGTCCACAAATGGCTTCTTAGACTAATCGAGGATTTGAGACTTAGTTCGTCACCGTAGAAAAACGTTCAAATGGGGATTTAGAGGCTTTCACCATTTTTTGACTAAAATTGTTCTATTTGAAGAATTTTCGTTAGTTATAGTTATATTATGGGTTGTTGTTTTTCTTCAAGGTTTTTTATTTGAGTTACATCAAAATTTTTTAATGTTTGATAGATAAGGGCCTAGAAGTAACGAGGTTATTAAGTTGATAACAAATATACACCGAAAAATTAAGATTGATTACAGTTTTTTGGCGAGTTCCGATTTTCAATATTGATTTTTTTACCATTTATCGTCGAAGAAATATTAGCGCTGTGCATTAAGATAGAAATATGTTTGTTTTATATAATTGTATCTAATTAAAGATTAAAAATTTTAAGACTTTTTCCTAGAAACAAAAGGCTTTTCCAAACGAATAGGTTTTCCAACTTTGAAAAGGAAGAAGTTCTTGTTTCTGCGAACAATGTTGCGTGACTTTCAGCAATCAAATACATTCAACGAATATAAAATAAACTATTAGAAGGCAAGACGCCAAGTTGCGTGGTACGATCGTGTGTCCAAATTTATAGATATTTATAATTGATCTCTTTCTACCGACTCACCGTGTGTCACAATCTACTCTTTTTTCCTTCAAGCGCCAGGCTTAATTTAATGAAGGCCCAAACATTCCCGGTTTTTAGTATATCATATAAATAGGTCATAATAAATTCACTTATTTTCACATGTACTTAATCAACGGAAGGTTCCCAAACTTTCATTACGTATAAATGAAAACAATGTTATATTCAGACACCGACCAATATTTAAGATAGACAAGACGGCTCAGCCGTAATATAAGTTCCACAACGACGTAATGTATGGGCCCCCAAGGGCATCGCTATCGAGAGAATATTGTATACCTCATGAATGGACATCCAACAAGTTCATTTATCAAACAGGTATCACACCTCTGAGAGTGTTTCATACCCCATTAAAAGACGTATCGTTCATATTTGTTGCCTCCGTGTTCGCTGATAAATAAAGGGTCCAATAGGGTATCGTGATAGAACCGTTTTTTAAATTTTAATTATCATTTTTCAAACTGAATTGTTTTAGATACCTGGTCTTAGAACTGGGATAGCAAAACGCGAATGCGTCCATTGCCATTATTTGCTACTCAAAATCAATTGCTTTGAGACAACTTGTTTTAGACAAAACGTAGCAACGGCGACCTCTACCAGCACCAGCACCTCGGAACCGCGAAAGAGGTGCAGTCATTTATTTTTAAAGGCATTCTTATGTCTAAATGATAGAGTCGCAGGATGCATTGAAAACAAATTTCCCAAATATTTTATTAAATATTTTATTAAATATAATCAACAGGGACGATAGTTTTAATACATCTGGCAACGCTTCTCTCTATAGCGATTTTGCTCTCAGTCTCGCGCGTGGAGATGTTGTCGCGGCATTAGACTAAAACTAGAACTTTTACTACTGTCTACAACAACTACTACTACTACTACATTTCAGTCATAATAATAGTGCTACTTGATATATTTCATTATCTCCACATTTACTTGCATACTTGATTGAATAATAAATATTTAATTTTCGCCTGATTATTATTCGTAGAGTGTATTTCCTTTCCATTTAGAGTTATAGTCACCATCTTTGTATCGGTGTACAATCTACAAGCGCTTAATATTTTACTTCATAGCTTAAACAAAGCTTATTTTAAAACCTTTATTGAAAAACTGTCCAAAGTTCAAAGTAATAGTTAGTTTCGTGAAGTTATCGAATATTTAACAGATAACCTTCAAGATAAGAATAATATATCAAAATGACCAACGAAACGTACAAGGCAATCGTAAGAGATGTAAGTCTGTAAACAACTCAACTTCATAAAAATATTTCCAAATTCAGGTTTAACCATATGTGTAATCTACTTCTGATACCCCTTATTCAATAAATGAAATGACTGTAATCAATGCAAACGGCGTAGCGCTAATAAGGAAATAAATCAAACTCTACTTTAAATTGATTTTACTCGCTTTATAAAGCTAGCATTATTTTATGACCAGAATTTCAGTTTATTTCTTAAAAGGAAATTTTCAATGTCGTGTATTAAATTGTTTTATTAGATATTAACAAGAGTTGTTTTTCAGCCAATGAAAAACCAAACATTTTAATTAAATGTATAACTTACCAATAAATTAAAAACATCTTTATCATATTCGCGATATTAGCACGAGTATATAGATTTACTGGCAAACGCGAACAGCCGAATTTCAGATACGGTCATTTATTTTCTTTGAATATATATACACGGAAATATTTCAAGAATAAATCCTAGTATACCAATTTTATTTTGAATTTCGTTATGTTTGAATTTAATAGAGGTGGTCTCCTGAAGGGGATTGGAGTATTTTATTATTTAGCTTACTTTTGATGTTTTTAAACGTGTCTAGTATTGATTCTTAAGCCTAGTTGTGTTTGAAAAATACCTTTCATATTAAAATAAGTTGCAGTGATTAAAAAGATTTTCAAAGAAATCTCAAATCTTTAAAGATATTACACAAAACATTTAAATAAATTTAACGTTTAACAAAATAACAGCCAACATCACCAGACAGTTGCTTTTTCTGGTTTTAGTGCTCTAGGCAGTTGCTTGCTAGTGATAGAGCTGACAATGTTATCCTTTTTATTACTAATATGCTAAACGCAGCAACTTGAAATGTTTAGATTGATTTATTGGCCAGCATTCTGATGCAATACTATCATAAGAAATAACGTTGATTTGATCTCTCAAACAAATTTTGACCGTTCAAGTTCAATCTGTTTTCTTCACAAACTATTTTTCTAGTTTAAGCTGGATGTTTGTTCTTTAACATGCTTACATTGAGCTTCTTGTTTCTCTTCTTCAATTTAGTAAATTTCCTTCTTATTAAATTTACAGTAGCCGTTAAACACGAAGACTGTGAAACTTTAAACTTTATTGAATCCTAAAAGAACTGGTATTATTCCGTGTTTCTGTTGAAGTAAAATTTGTAGGTACTTTTACCTGTGGTGTTTCCTAGCCCCAAGATAGAGGCGAAAGACCAGAAAAACTTGATCGGACGGCCCAGGTTGGGTCCCTTGGCTTAAGGTTATCCTCAAAAACTTATAGTTATGTACAATAATTTTGCTTCACTGGTTAGGAAATTGTTTAATTACGGCCTGAGTTCGTGCTTAAAGCTCATGAAAGAATCGCAGGAAAATATTAGGATTTTTCGTTTCTTGGAAACTACACCAAAAATCTTACATGACCAACTATTGATTTACGGTGGCATAATTTTTCGACCCCTCTTTCTCGATTATGCTATGATATAAAAATGCATGATAGATTTCCAATTAAAATAATGGCAAAAGCACACAACAATTCCACATTTGAATCCGTCTCAGTTTTCGATACATCTCATTTATTGTCAGTCGACAAGACAGGAATAGTTTGTGAGAATCTCTTTGATATAGAGACTGAAATCAGATTCCTTTAATTCATATTTACCGGTACTTTGGTTTTAGTCAAATGATGGTTGATTGATTTTCAATTCCAAAAATCAGAAGTTAAAAATTGATATAAAATAGCTAATTTCCGTCCTATTTGATGGCGTAGCTTGATAATGTGAATTAATAGCTTTAAAAATAGCTTGACGATTTAGGCCTAAGGTGGTGCCTTGGGTATCAGCTTAGCTGATTATAATTTTTATTATAATGTGGTTTACCTTCGTATGTACTAAATGGATTCACATTCAATTTGCTAAAAAACCGTTATCTTCCAATATTTCATATGGATAAAAACTTTAGTTATTGCTAGCATTGGTCTTTCGGCATATATGGTCATCCAATATTGTTATTTTTACACACCTTGTATTTTTTAATATTTTACAATAAATAATTGTTTTCAACTTAAGACATAGATAACTAGGCGTTGGGAAAAAGCGTCTGACGACCGGGGTATGCAATACTAAGGTCAGGCTTTCCCTTTTCCAGATTTATTCTTTTAAAAAGGAAGCTGGTGCCAAAGAATAAGGTCCATCAAAAAGGTCTTTTGAAATAATGTTAATTATGATGTGAAGGCCCCAAAAAATTTTTGTGTTTTCGAGTTCCTAACAAATCACGCTAATAGGACCTTGGTAGGGCAAGGCAATCTTTCCGTGAATGACGTAGGTGAGACGTTAAGTAAATTTTTGCGACGACTAAAAAAATTATTAGACCTAATATTTGCAAAGTGCCGATTTAAAAAATTTAAATTTTAAAACTATAAATAAAAAGATTGTGCTTACAAAGTGGGTGTTCAACCTGTATGACTAGGTTTAGGTTGATTATGGATTGCCTAGTTATTGGCTTATATGTCAACTTATTTAATGTGAAACTATAAAAAAGTTTATGAATCTTATCCTTTCTTAGGACGCATATGTGTTTATACCATATTTTAAAGAAACTATGGATAACGTTATTAATTTTATACAAAAACATTGCAAAGTTGGGTAAGTTTATATATTTATACAGGGTCTTTTTTTTTGCTCGGAAAAGTGTTTTTTTTCAAAAACTATTTATAGTACCGATTTCAAATTTGGAAGGTCAATTCTCTATACCGGGGGACATCAGTTTGAGAAATTTGAGCGTTTTCGGTAATGTTTTTCACCAATTTTGAAAAATTATTTTTCGACCACTAGGTGCGAGATAAAAAATTTCTATTATAAAGTTGTAGGCCGTCATCGAAAACCCTTAAAAATTGTTCACTCGACGAAAAACAACTTATTTATCAGTGAAAATTCGAGCTTGAAAAATTTACAAGTTGGTGAAGCCAAATTACGATTGTTTGAAACGATAATTGAAAAGGGAACAAGTCTAATACAAACGTAGTAGAGTTTTCACACTTGAAAAAATGTACACGTTTGGTTTTTAAATGCAGATATTTTATTCACATAAATTTTTACAAAACATTTTCAATAATATCACCATTGGCTGCAACACAGGTTTGTGCGCGGACAATTAAGTTCTCAAACGCTTTCTCTACCATTTCTGGTGTGACGTCTCGGCAAGCACTGATTATTCGTCTAATGAGTTCCTCCCTAGTTTCAATGGGCGTGGCGTATACCTTTGCTTTAACGAATCACCAGAGAAAATAATCCAGCGGTGTTAGGTCAGGTGACCTTGCTGGCCAATGCACTGGACCATTTCTCCCTATCCACCTTTCAGGAAACTCGTTGTTGAGGTGCTCAGTTACTTGCCGGGAAAAATGCGGAGGGGCGCCATCTTGCTGAAACCACAACTGACTTCTTTCAGCCAAAGGAAGGTCGTCGATTGCGTCACTCAGTTCGTTCTGTAGAAAATGTAAATACCTTTGGCCGTTGAGGTTCGTCGGCAAGAAAAAGGGACCAATCAAACGGTTTCCAACAAGTCCAATCCAAACATTGACCCGTTCAAATTGAACCTGGTGATGATATTCAAAACCCCAATGTGGGTTGATGTCAGACCAAAGATGGCTGTTTTGATGATTAAAGGGCCCATCTCTAGAAAATGACGCTTCGTCGGAGAACAAAACATGGCGCAAAAATTGTCTATCTTCTTGGACAGCATTTAGTAACCAGTTGCTAAATTCATAACGTCTTTGATGGTCTCCGTCAATTAGTCCTTGGTGGAGCGTAGCTCTGTATGGGTGATAGCGATTCTTACGAAGAATTTTCCACACACGATTTGCAGAACAACCCAAATCAGCAGCGGCGTTAGCGCAACTGTGACGAGGATATGCCACAAAGTACGCGAGTACATTGTTCTCGAAGTCTAAATCCGGTTGACCCAATCCGCGAAACCTAGGTTGCAAGTTACCAAATTGATTGAAATCGTGAATTGCTCGTCTTACTGTATTTACAGATGGTGCTCCATTTGGATGTCTTTCTGCGAAGATTTCAGTCACTCTTCTAAGGTTTTGCGCTGCTTCTCCATAGTAAATGGCAACTATCTCGGTACGCTCAGCTACTGAATAACGAGGCATTGTTCGAAATATTATCAAACACTGATAAAAATCTCCCAAAGTATTCCTTTAAATACCCAATGCATGTTTAGGATTGACCTATAGCCTCGTGTTTTTTAAATCCGGTCGTTTTTTAACCAAAGTTTCAACTGGATTAGGTAATTCGGTTTCAATTATCGTTTCAAACAATCGTAATTTGGCTTCACCAACTTGTAAATTTTTCAAGCTCGAATTTTCACTGATAAATAAATTGTTTTTCGTTGAGTGAACAATTTTTAAGGGTTTTCGATGACGGCCTACAACTTTATAATAGAAATTTTTTATCTCGCACCTAGTGGTCGAAAAATAATTTTTCAAAATTGGTGAAAAACATTACCGAAAACGCTCAAATTTCTCAAACTGATGTCCCCGGTATAGAGAATTGACTTTCCAAATTTGAAATCGGTACTATAAATAGTTTTTGAAAAAAAACACTTTTCCGAGCAAAAAAAAAGACCCTGTATAAATAAATTATTATTACACTTTGTTGTGAACTCTTTGAAAAATATGCTTTAATGTAACTACATCTGGATAGTGGATAAGTTTATTATTAAGAATTTCAATATTAATAGTTTCCTTAAGGAAAACTTTGAAATTAAAAGTAGTACCTAAGGTAATTCTTTACAAATTAGGCTTGGTCTGAGATTTCTACTATGTTCTAGATATCAAAATAATAAAAACACAAAGCCCCGACTTTTTTCAGAGATTTAATTTTAGATTAAAATGTAGTGTGTTAACACGGGGGAATCCCACTGTCAAAACAGGGGGTTATCCTAAAATCTGACCCACACGCGCTTACAGGTAGCAAAACCAAAAGTTAGATATTTTCTACTCTTATGATGGTTCTACGGGCTGTACAGGTACCGGAAAAACTCCCGGAGCCCATCATTTGATCTAGGAAGTTTTACATTTTTCAACTGAGGTGCTGATATGTGAGGTCTGTTCGAACACACTCCAAAAAATTAACTCAAACTATGCAGTGTTTCAAACGACAAATTTGATTAGATTTAATTATGTGATATGGCACTATTTGAAAAAGGTATCTGAGGTGGAGTATCGATTTTAGTGAATGTATGCAACTGGATTCGTGTCAGAGGGACTCTTTTCTCTTACATATTGCGGGTGGGCCTTGGCCAAATTATGTTCTGCAGCTGGCGCCTTATAACAACTTCTCTATTATTTCTTTAAAACACGTTATTTGCTTTTAATAATTACCAGGTAATTTAGGGCGATGACTGCTATCTTCTTAGTTTCTCAGTATTCAATTTCTCGAAAAGGCAATTAATTTTTCCAGAATCCAATATCTCAATTATGTCGCAATTTCAATTTGAAAGTTGGGACATGGTGTTGCCGTTCGAATTTTATTAAGGTTTGGGTTGTCTTTACATAGTTGGTGTAATGTACTAATCGAAAACTAAAATTTCAATATTAAATTCTTCAATAAATCAACTAAAAATAGATCTAGAGTCATTTCAAAATTCACATAATTATCTCAGAAAACCTGTTCAGAACCTTTTTACTTAACCAAGAATGTATTTGGGGATAATTAGAATACTGAGACGATCTGTGGGTATCATGGTTGTATTTTTCACCGGCAAGACTGTGGATGGGCTGTGGCAAAACGTCGTTCGTTTCAATCAAGTCTGGAAATTGTCAGATTAACGAACCAATGAGATCCCGGCTGAATGTAGGATTTTGCTCTTCGAGCTTTAAAGAAATTATAAATCTCTGAGTTAATACTTCGTCAACTATTTTGGTTTTAAGTAACAGATGTTAGAAAATTATTTTCCTTATTAATTCTATTATATTTTATAGCATGGCAAACTTCAACAGTGGTTTAATTTTTTAATTTGTACATCACATTCAATCTATTTATAGGCCTTCAAAATGATGGCTTTAAATCTTCAATATAAGCCATAGAAAATATTTAGGAGTAAAAACGCGAGCAAGTAAAGAGACCAAGAAGTGGGGGAGAAAACTCAGCTTTATAGGGGAAAATATGCGGTACTTCGGCCGATAGGCCTTCAAAGCGAAAAACTTAATTAAGACTGACCGACAATTTGAAAATATTTGCCAATTTTCGCTAGACTGCATGAAATATTCTTCTTTCGCTTACAATGTGATTACACTAAATTAAAGAAATATTTTCGAACTATTTTGAAAGTTTGGCAGTTGATTTTGAAGCAATGGAAGAACCAGATTGGGATGTCTATCGAAATTATCTAGAAAACCAGGTAATTATGCTAACATTTATAAGTTGTGTTCTACATAACAGGTGGCGTAAGTGAAGCTTATAGTTTCATAATAATTAAATAAATAAAGTACTTTTATTTCAAACGTTTTATAGTAATAAAAACTAAAAACTTAATACATTTTGAGCAATAAATATTATTTTGGTTGATTTAGAGTTACGACTTCGTTCTTTCAACGGTTGAGGTGAATTATCCTAATTTCCAGGAAGCCCGTTTCACTAACGTCCAGTCGTTTCAACAAGTTCAAATATTAACCGTTAATCCAAGGAAGTTTGACCAAACTGGCATCCTTGTTTTGTTTACTATACCAATGGACGTAAGCAGACGATATCCAAATTTTCTTAAGTTCCCAATCTCAAATAATTATTTTTCAGATAACGCTGAAAAATAATAATTTGAGATTGAGAACTTTTCATAAAAAAACACACATTTAAGGATAAAAAAAATATTTATATAAATAAAGTTATCTGAAAAGCTAAGTTATATTTAATTCCAAAATTTTATTGAGTATTAATTATACCGCACAGCAATTTGTAAATTGCATTTATTGCGTGTCGAAACGCTTCAGCATTCACCATTTTGTAAACTGCTCTTAAAAATTATAAACGAATATTAGGCGTATGATGCTTATACCAGGATTTTTTTAATTAAGGGTACATTTTAAGCCATATATGTATATTTTAAGGGTGTTTTAGACACCTTAAAGAAAAATATGAGCTTTAAGATATTTTAGGGATCTGGTCAGAGACTTGTTAAAATTATTTTTGTTTTGATTAAAATGGAGAAGAAATTCGGAATGTAAGCTTAAATAGTTGGGAATGAGAACGAGGAAGTATTAAAACCAGTATTTAAAACTGAATCACAAAATTTCTATCGCCATACTAGTACATATGGTTAAGGTCGAGCTTTTTTTCATACGCTTAAGGGTTGGAACGGTGTTTCAGTTCTTAATTATATTTTTGCTGCCACGATGTACTGGTTCAAAAAACCCATGATAAAAGTATTTTGAACATGGAAATCTTCCAATTAAAAATTTATCGGGACTGCATCTACTCTAATACATTTGATCGCGTTATGTTTGGCCAAATATAAAATATGTTTCAAACCCAAAATAAAGAAAAGGTTTTGACCAGCAATTTTTTCTTATAAAAGGTAATTAAAGCCTTTAACATGTCAAACTAGCGTCAAATAATTTCATTTTTTCTGGTATCAGACTTTAAAGTAAGAAGAAAATGTATTGTTATTTGACTGGATTCCTCAGGAATATACCAAAAAATAACACTAATAGAATACAGTTTATTCTCTAATATATCATTCGAAATCGGAACTTGAACGCTATGTGATTTTTGTATTCTAATCACGTTGAATTTTCAGGTCGTTGCTCTCGTTTTTATGTCCATTGTGGTTTTATCTGTACTTATTTGGATGATGGACGTTTTATTTTCAAATCAACACATATCTTGCAAGTCGACATTCTTATTCATGTATCTCAAAACGTTCACACAGTTATTACCAGCTTTCGTAAACCAAGGTGAATTTAAAATGAATACCAAGTAACTCGTAAATTGTAAGGTAATAAAAATAAGGCAAGAAACGTCTAGATAAAATTTCCTTTTTATGTTAAGCCGGTTATATTGCTAAAATTAATTTATTTATTTGGCTTTGATAATCGTGATTTTTTTTTAAATCCTGCACGATTAGTATAAACAATATCACAGGCCCTGGTCTTCTCAAGTTATGTTTATCATAGATACCGTTAGAATCGTAAGGTGAATTCATTGTAGACACGTTTTTAAATCAAATAAATTCTTTGGAATTATAATTTTAGGAGTGCTGTTAATAATATAAACATGAACGGAACTTTTTTTTTATGTTTGGAAAGTGTTTATACTTGAATTTATATTTTGCTTAAAAACAATTTATTTCAAGATGACTTAGATTCCAATTTTTAAAGCTCTAACACGAAGGTCACGGGATAAACTCTCGTAAAAAATATCACAATAATTTTCTGTATTTTAAGAATTTCGTCCAAGTTAGGTTGGGCAATAAATAAATGCTTTTGACCTTCAACGAGAATTTAACTTAAAGAAAATGGTTCAAAGACATCGCCTTCCGCTGCGTTACACATTTGGGTACGGTGAAGCATATTTCGAAACGAGCTTTCTATCATATCAAGCGTTACAAGACGAAAAGCTTCAAGGATTATCTCCCGTATATCTTTTATGGTCTAATAAAAAGTCGAGCGGTGTTAAGTCCGGAGATCTAGCAGGCTAACGCCATTCCTTTAACAAAAGCGGTCGATATGCCTAGGTCTAAAAAGATATACTACGTCCTGCAATCATCTACTCTTATTTGCGTATTTGGTTACGAAAGGAGGTATTGCCTCCGACGGCTAACTTTTCTTCTTACAAGCCCTAGAAACTCGGGAAAAATAACCGAATTTTGACCGGATCAATTGTATTCCAAATTTTTTCAATATGCTATTCAACTTTCTTATTGACACTTTTTGTTTGCGACTTACCAGTGAAAAAATAAATTATAAAACGCAAAAAACTTATTACAATGCGTTCTATATACCCTGAAAATTTCACATTTTTGCGTTAAAGAAAAACGATTACATCAAACAATTTAAAAAATCCTGTAGAGCGAAAACGAAAGCCGTCTTTTTTGCATATTTATTTATTTCCAAACCAAATTAGAAACAATAGAACGTGACAACCATTATAAAAATATCTATCGTCGTGACACGCTTACCATCAATTAATCAATTTTCTTTTTATACTCTTTTAACAATTCTTTAAATAGGGCTTACGTCTAAAATAAAACCATACTGTAAGAAAGCAGGATTTTCTTTTTGGTTTTTCGGAATATTTGTGTTCACGACAATAGCACTCTCATTTATGAGATCCGACGCCTCTCTCCAGCGAATCGATCTGGTCAATACGATTCAAGACATATTGGATCATCCTAATATGGTTCCGTATATCCACGAGGATTCAGGAATTCATCAAGCTCTGCAAGTAAGTCACTCATTTCACACTTCAAATGTTTATGAAGCAAGAATGTATTGATTTATACTCGGGGAGAATGAATAAGTCGAAATTATTTTTAGCGTTTCTCCAATTCCAGTCGTTGGGGCACCCGGTATGTTCTTCCGCTTTAATAAAATAAATAATACTGCAATCTCATTGGTTCTTAAAAATTACGTTTTTCGATGTGATTAACGCTGTTGCGAGGATGCAAAAAATTAGACCGCCTCCTTTTCTCCCCCCCCCCCTCATAGCGTGACGGGATTAGGGCCTCAACGTGTCCGTCGATAGTCTCGACATATTCATTCCCCCTGAGTATAAATAAATACATTCTTGATTAAGCTTGTGTAGCTTAAAACACCCTATGGCATAAATGTTCTATAATGTTTCAAGTTTCGGGTGGATGAAGCCAACACAGCACTGTTGAAAAGAGCAGAGGATTTAAATGGAATTTATAAGCTGAACGACGTGTTCGGACTTGACCAAAGAACTAATGAATTTGCGTTTTTCATGATCTTACCGATTTTTTGGAACTTTCCTCCTGGTCTTTTAGTGAGATTTGATTCGTCAAAGGATAAATTATATTTGGGAAAAGAAAATATAGCTGATATTTACTTCAGTATTCCAATTAGTAAAAAAATAACCAGTTCTTGTCTCGAAAAAATTAACATAATGTAAGTATCTGAGTAATGAAATGTAAGCGCAAAAACAAACAATCGGGAGGCATGCGCTGAGGGTTACCGATATGTGATTGCGATAAATAAGCGCAAATTAGGCGAACTTAAACTTGTTAACGAAACATTATATTATACAAAACTTCCCGAATTAAGTTTTGAAAAAAAAAACTGGTACTTATTTTGATCTCGCATTAATGCATCGAAAACAAACGTTTCATTTAACTTTTATTATTTTTCCTTTTCCCAAAATAAAAATTAATACACTTTTTTGTTAACAAAAAATATCTTAATTTTAGCTATAAAAAATTAAATTGAAACATATTTTTGTATCAGGTTTCAGGTGTGCCATGCCTCTTTGCCTCTGGATTATTTGTGGAAAAATGAGAAATTTACAAGATGGCCCCAAAAATCATTTTGGCAAGCTAGTGTAGACGCTGACATTACAATGACGATGAAAGAAATGTACTTTATATCAATTTTATGGTTCTCCTTCAGCTTTCTGTCTTTTATTATTGTTGTTTTTGAATTAATTTTTTATCGTTTATCGTAATTTTGTTTAACTAGATCACATTATTTATATATACAAATAAGATTGTTTGACAGAAAATAATAAATAATTTCATTTAGATTATTTTAATAGTTATTTTTTGTGCATACCTGAATTAAAATGGACTATGTCCTTTTGACTTCAAATTTTAACGGACTGTTGAAATGCACAACCCTAAATGCAATCTATCTGAAATGCATATTCCAATGCGAAACATGGTCGATTAAATAATGAAATAAATAGATGCCCATAAAGGGGCAGACTAGTTGTTAACACTGGCTTGTTTTAATTATTTCTGTTATTTTGTTTGTTAAATCGAAAGGACTATAATTAATAAAACCGTGATAGCTTGATCTTATTTATTTGGATATATGTTTGAATTTTTTTTATAAATTTGTGTCAGTTTGAGCCTTCTTTTAACCATTAGGTGAACATTTATAAAAAAAATTGTATATGTTAAAAACTGATGGATATTTTTTATAATATTTGGATCGGATTAAGATTTTCCATTTCCGGTTTGCGTGGAATATAATAGTTCTTTTATTTTAAAACTTAAATAAAGTTAGGGCACACAGAAAAATTTTCTTAACTTAAAAAAGGACCTAAAAGTGTTATATTAAAATATTTTATAATACAGGGCCAATTTGAAATACTTCATAAAAATATTATTCCTAAACAATTTTTTAAATGAATTTAAGACCTGAGTTTTTTGTTATTTATGAAGGTTTTAAATTTTATATATAATCGATAAATTTCGCTGCTAAAAATATGAACTATATCAGAGATATCAGAGGTTAGATTTTTACCAAAAATGGCGTAGTTATAATGCACATTACTTTTCTCTAGATAATATTATTTAAAGATTTTGGAGTTGGGTGGTAGCTTAATTTGAGTCAATTAGAAGTTTCTTTTAAACCAAGGAATCAAATCAATCTGCGTGCGGTGCCATACCAGAGTGATTGAGAAAAATTATATCACCTCGGGTAGGAATTGAACTTACGACCTTTGGGTTACCGTCCCAACGCCACTACCATTGGACTACCAAGACCACGAATAATCAGGCCTCGGGCACACATTTTATCTATCACTCGATCTGGTTCACATAATTGATGGGATACATTTAACCTGTTGTTGACGTCATAGCATTTTACGCCAACTAATTTATAACAGGTCCTTGATAGCCTGTAGTCATAACAATGATAATTTATTTTTGTTATTACGTAGGAATTATTTTCATTAGAAGTTTCATTTAAACCAAGGAATAACTCTGCGTGTGCGTGTGGTGCCTTACCAGAGTGATTGAGAATAATCATAAAACCTCGGGTAGGAATCGAACCTACGACCTTTGGGTTTCCGTCCCAAAGCCACTAGCATTGGACTACCGAGGCCACGAATAATCAGGCCTCGGACACTCAATTTATGAAGGACTCGATCTGATTCACATTATTGAGTTGTTGGAAACTAGGAGCAACAAACACAACACCCCACACAAGGAGAACGCAACCCGTCAAAAGTCGTGTATTTTCTTTTGTACGTTTTTCATTGGCTAGACGCTTTAGCGCCTGCTGCCGTCGGAAGGGGAAAATTCGGAAACTGACTCCCCCCCCGCCCGTAAAACGTTCAGCGTAAAGGCTCGTCACGCTCGTCCAATGAAATTCGTACACAACCCATCGTTAGCGTGTTTAAAGGCTAGCTGCGTTCTCCTTGTGTTTGTTGCTCCTAGTTGGAAACATTGGGCAAAAACAACTTTGCATTTTTTAAAACATTATAAGTGGGAAATTAGTATCGTCTATTTCTATTCCTTACTCGTAAACAAAGTTTATTGATGGTGTGTCCTTATTTTCGCTGTCGATATTATTTCTAGGTTTTTAGTAGATTACTTAATTTAAGAGCCATGAGCGAAATAAAGATTTATTTTTATAAATCTATTGAAAAATTACGGAATTTCTAATAGGATTTGGTTATGTGTTTAAAAAGTCGAATAAGGTAGGGCAGCAAAATAATTAACAATTTTTTTAATTATATATTGGACGTTTCTAGGAACAGTGTTACGAAAGCGTTCTCAATAAGATAACACCTTCCTTCTAGTAGCTTAAAAACTGCAAAAACATTCCACTGAGTTGCTAAATATTGCTGCGAAGTATTGCGAAGGCTGCGAAAAATTTTCCATGTATTTTCGTTAAGCAATATGAATGTAGTTTTGAGAAAAATAATTTTGGCTAATAGAGCTGTTTTTTTTATATTATCGGTGTTTTTTAAAATGGCGCCTTTGAGTTTTATTTCGTCCTCGCTTTAAAATAGGGGTGTTGCTTTTTTTATTAAATTACCACTCCAGATATCGTTGAATTTAGCAATGTTAATAGAGCTATACATTGTGTCTTAATTTGATCGGCCCAGGCGTCTCAAAAACTAAAGTTGCTAGAAATGTGAAATTATCAGGATATACTCTCTCGGGGAGGACCCTTTTCTTTTGGAATTTTCAGAAAAATCGTGAAATTTTTCACCGTTTTGAATTTTTTTTGAACGATAGGTGGTAGACGAAAATTTTCAATCAACAAGTTGTAGAGCGTATCGAAAATCTTTAATTAAATTGGTTTGGTCAAAAACGGATAATTTTTCATTGAAATAATACGTCAGGAAAAAAACAAGTTGGTACTACGCAAAAAGGCTTACGTCTCATGAAAAAGAAAGAGAAACCTATCTAATTTGAAATGATCGTATGTTTGTAAAGATAAAAAAGGGACTGTTTTTTAAGCCCAATCATTTTAAATAATTTTTTAGAGAAAATTCAATTTACATAGTAGTATTCCGGAATTCACGCGTCTTATTTTAAATGAGGTTCAATAATTCCACCGTCCGCTGCAATACAAATCCGTGCGCGATGAAGCATATTTTGAAACGAAGCACGGACCATTTCGGGAGTTACGAGTTGGAACGCTACGATGATTCTCTGCCGTTTTATACACTTCCTCCTTGACGAATCCCCACAGGAAAAAGTCCGGCGGTGCGAAATCTGGGGCCATCGTACTGGACCGTTCTTGCCTATCCATCGCCCAGGGAACTCGTGGTTAAGGTTCTGCACGACGTGTCTTTCTTGGTGGGCAGGTGCACCGTCATGCTGGAATCAAAGGCATGGGACGTTGTCTAATGGCACATCTTCCAACTCGTCTGCGACTTCATTTTGTAGAAAGGCCAGGTAGTTCTGCCCATTGAGTCGACGCGGAAGAAAAAAAGGCCCAATAACGCGATCTCCCAGAAGACCAGCCCAGACGTTTAAAAACACCTGATTTTCATCACTCCACATGTGGTGATTTTGGCTGTTAAAAAGGCCGTCTCTGCCAAAGGAGCACTCGTCGGACACAAGAATCAAACGGAGGAAATCTTCGTTTCCGTCGGCCATAGTACAGAACCAGTTACAGAAATCCAGCCGAAGTCGCTGATCACCATCGTAAAGTGCTTGGTGGAGCGTGGCACGAAATGGGTGATAGTTATTACGGTCAAGGACACTCCAAACGTAGTACTTTGACAAGTCCAAATCAGAGCCGGCCATTCTTATGCTTGCTCGAGGGTAGGCAACAAAGTAGGCGACGACTGTGTTTTCCATGTTGATGTTATCATGGCCAGGTCCGCGGAATCTGCGTTTCAAAGTCACGGACAGCACGGAGAACAGTGTGGTGATTTGGACGACTGTCAGGATAAAACGGCCCTAAATGGGTCGGAGTGTGCAATGACTGGTGGCTTTACCGGGGAGTCGGAGTGCGGCTCTTGTAACCCATAAGGGCGGTGGCGAACTGGGAGATGTTAGCTTCGATCAAATGGTCCTATCTCCACCTCCGACTTCGGTCAGGTTTGGGCTGGATACTGAGCTTCGGCTCAGGCTAACGGAGAGGGTCCGTGCAAACTGGCCGCCTCGGCGGATTTAGTAGCCTGATGTGGGTTGGTGGGCCTTCATATGCGGGCACGGCGGTCCTGTTTCCCGTCCTTTTGGAACAACACCGGGATCTCCGGTGCCGGCTGTGCCAGGTTACTTGGACTACTGTGTGCTCGTCGTTCCCCTTTAGGAGCTCTCTCCAAAGGGTCTGACTCTTTACCTCCGTAGGTAGGGTGTCGGCTGGAGTTTCTACAGCATCCAATCTTAATCCCACTGCTGTGTGCGAAGTGGGGATTGATTAACCCATTGCTGCACCTTCTGCTGGGTTGAGTGGCTTGCGTCAAAGGTGTGACCATCAGTAGTAGGGTACTACTACCCATGCTGGATTTGTCACCTGTCCGGGCTAGGTGGACGCTGGCGTAGGGCACTATGATGATAGGCCTCCGTTGGTATGGTCTCTGTTACTAGGTACACCGGGCTATAAATTCTAACACTTTGTCAGGATACAACATTTGAAATAATCGACTCACTTCACGTGCATTTCGTTGACCATCTCCGCAGTATAATTCGACCATCCTGGACCGCTGTTCACAGGTATAACGAGGCATCTTTTTATTTTACTGGAGTACGTTGAGAGAATGATTTTCAAATGAAGCTGTGTCTCTTTAAATACTAAAATGAAGCCACACTTTAAGCGACAGAGCAGTTCAAACACGTGGGAAATTCAGTTGTCATAAATCAGACGGTTTCGTGGACTTCTTGCAACATTCTTGACCCAAATAAGACGCGTGAATTCTGGAATTCTACTATGTAAATTGTATTTTGTATAAAAAAATATTTAAAATGATTTGGCTTAAAAAACAGTAACTTTTTTATCTTTACAAATATACGATCATTTCAAATTAGATAAGTTTCTCTTTCTTTTTCATGAGACGTAAACCTTTTTGGATAGTACCAACTTTTCATGACATATTATTTCAATGAAAAATTTACCGTTTTTGACCAAACCAATTTCATTAAAGGTTTTCGGGTACGCTCTACAACTTGTTTGTAGAAAATTTTCTGCTACCACCTATCGTTCAAAAAATAAAAATTTCAAAACGGTGAAAAATTTCATGATTTTTCTAAAAATTCTAAAAGAAAAGGGTCCTCCCCGAGAGAGTATATCCTGATAATTTCACATTTCTAGCAACTTTAGTTTTTGAAAAAAACGCCTGCGCCGATCAAATTAAGACACCCGGGCCTGTATTGTTTTCATTCACTTGATGATATTTGGAAACCCTTTTTATCCGTTAAATGGTTGACTTGTGGGAAAAATCACGTACAATGATTCGAACTAAACTAGGAAATAATTCTTGGGAACGGTAAGTGAGAGATCATCATGATGGATTGCCTTCGCAATTTTTAATATATCCATTATTTTTCATATAGTTTTTGATAGAAATGGGTCTCTAGTTTGTCGCCGTGTTCATATGAAAGTATTGTAAAAGAACTGAGTATACATATATGTTTAATATAATGAAACCAAATAAAAACACTATTAAAAAATAAATTTTACCAAAGAAGAGGCATTAACAGCCATGACGTCATATCGATTCCAAACAATAAAAATAAAAATCTTTCGTAGTGTGGTTATTGTGTTCTCAGATACATGTTCAATGTGGCGGTTGTTTAAATACATGCCTTTATGAATAGTTATTTTTATAAATAAAGTAACGCTGGCCAAACTGGTTTTTATGTTGCTCTTACGTCATGATGGCATAGCTTTATAAGAATTGTTTTGACACGCGCACGTGGAAATCCGAGGTTTCTCCCGCCCTAAGCGCGCGCTTGCTATATTACTAAAGTTAAAGCTGTGAAGTAGAAGTGACATTGAAACAAGATGGCGACAATTTTTTTATTAAAACACCCAAGTGTTAATGCTCAAATATATTACAAGATGTATCTACAACATCTATTAATGTTTTACTATACTACTAAAACACCATAAAACATGTAACGAAATTAAAATAATGCCACCGTTTGGTTTAAAGAATGAATTGCATTGTTATTATCATTGTGATATTATGTTGATAAAAATCTAAAAAATTCTAAATCATTTAAGATACTTTTGTGCGCAATTTATCATGAAATGAAACCTGTTGAGTTTGAAGGCTATTTGAGGACTGTTATTGAAGCTGAATTGTGTAAAATGAATACCAAGTAACACAACAAAATATATCTGCATTTGATTGGTTCATTCTTTATCTATACAGGTGTTTAATTTGGTCGACCCAGGCATTTAGCTCAAAAACTATATTGCTTAGAAAAGTGAAATTTTCAGGACGCACACTATCGGGGAAGGTCGTTAGAATTTCGTTATTTCAGCGAAATCGTAACATTGTTTAAGGTTTTGGAGTTCTGGCCTCTCAGAGGGAACTATGTCCCCTAGGAGGGGTTTTAAAATCACCGTGTGTCTGGGTGTGAGCTGCGAACGCGTTACCGGGGCAAAGTTCAAAACGCGTTACCGGAGCAAAGTCGAAAAACCGTGTTTGCAATTTAAAGTTTACCAAAACTACCGTGTAACGGTGAGCGTTACCGGATAAATTCGTGGTTGGGTCGAGTTCGGTTTTATTTTGTTCACGCTCACCGTCGCGACCATAGAGGTAGAATATAAGTAGAGGCCCAGACAGGGGAAAAAGAGCTTCTTTCTGGTATGGAAATTTCACCCCCCCCGTGGCATGCGGTATGGGGAAGAAGTTCTGGAGGAACTAGAAATAGGCGTAAGAAACCATGGAAACAAACTACAGCTTTTAAAAAACAAACTTTTTAGGCTTAAGGAAGTTTCTGTAACATTTTTTGAAGTTTGAAATATTACTTTTACGAGTCGTCCACTACCAAATTTCGAATATAGCTATTCTACGGTTTCTTCATCAAGGGCGAGTGTTGAAATAAAATGAACGTTAAAGATGCGACAAGTATTTCGTAAGCGAGAAAAATACAAATACCCTCTGTAGATATTTCTTTCATTAAAATTTGCTTCGTATTATATTCAACTGATAAACTTGTACTGTAAAAAGGGTTTAATTCAATTGTGCATTGTTATAGTACGTCTAACTCACTGTTGTTACTAATTAATTTATAATATTCTGAATAAATTAAAATTGGTTGTTTCGTCTCAATTATTTTAATAATAATTAAATTTTTTTACCGGGCGGGATAGAACTGGGATAACATTTCTAGCAAATAACTTTGAATTGCGGAGATAATTCTTTAAGGGTTATCTCGAGAAATTAATACCACTAGGAACAATTCTTCCGAGGAGAGGTATATTTTGGCTTGCCAACTTGTTATTAGTGCTTTTACTTATAGTTTTGGTTTTCGCTTTAACTTTGGTTTTTCCATATAAATTTGATTGCTTAAGACCTATAATACCATGGGTTGGTTTTTCTCTGTGAAATAGTTTCTTGCACGTATATTTTACGTTTCGTGAGCGTTCTAATAATCTTAAATTTTGTACTTTGTATTTCTAATTTAAGAACGTTAAAGTTGGTTTTTTGTTCAATTGCTATTGGATAACATTTGTAATATTTATAATTAAAATAAAAATAATCTGCTGGTTGGGATAGCACCGGGATAATTTTTGGAGGCCGTTTTTGATGGCGGAATATCATTGAGTACCGTGTTCAGTAGTAAATACACCCAAGGACAAATTCTTCCGAGGAGAGGTATATTTTGGCAAGCTTGCCAACTTGTTATTTTTGTAACGCTCGATAGTAGACGAAAACTGTGATAGCACAAATTGTAGAACATACTCGAAAACCCTAAGTGAAATTGGTTTGGTTGAAATAGGTCAATTTTATACACTGAGATATTAGGTGGCGGAGTGGTTAGCACTTTCGCCTCGCAGTAAGAGGAGCCGGGTTTGATCCCAGCTTGTGGCACTGGGTGAAAACTCGGAACAACTCCTTCCGCGTTGAGTGTGCAAGTGCTCTGCTCACTGGTATAAGGGGATTTCCCGCGAGTTCTTCGGTTTCACCTGATCATAAAACTTGTCGAGGGTAACGGTAATAGTTAGTGTAGGGAGGTGTTGGCTCGCGTGGCATGAAGGGCTTGCCACCTCCCTCCAACGCAATGTAACCCGGCCACCTCCCTACAACGCAATGTAACCCAGCCACCAGAACTAATGGCTTTATAAGTCGCTAGATGACTTGGGCCTAAGGTGGTGCCTGGGGTATAAGCCCAGTTGATTATTTTTTATTATAAAGTAAAAAAAAGTGGTGAAAGGCCGTTATTTTAATACGAAATATTTTGGCGGAATATGGCTTCGTGGCGGTTACAAAATTAATCCTTTTTAGTTTGGACCATTTATTTAAAAAAAGAATCAAACAACGTAATGCGTTTTTCTTACGTAATTTAACGGTCATATTACCATTGTTTTACTTTTTTCATAATTCGGTGACTGTTGGTGGTGTCTTCACAAGTGTTTCTCTTCGGTTTCCAATTCCATAAAAACTTGTTGATATTAACGTTAATAGTTAGTGTAAGGATAATTTTATAGTCAACCCCGGGCTTCGGCGTACCCATTAACGCAAAACACGCTTTACTTCGCGATAGTTTAATACGTAAATCTACTCCATTAATTAAATATTTTTCGACATTGAGCGCGTCAAGAAACAACGGACCAATTAAATCTATTTCTTTCGACTGATCCGTGAATCCTTTCCGGTGTTTAAAACCCTCGTTGGCCGTGACCGAATTCATTTCGCCGGGGGTATCTTTGTACCACAGCGCGCCGGTTAAATGGGACGCTTTGGCACCCTTGTCAAAATTTAACAACGTTTCAATGTACGCCCGATAAGCGTACGAACAAGCTGACGGAGACAGTAAGGTTCCGTTAAGGTAAACTTCCGCGTGATTAAAAAGCGTGTGCAAAAAATTATTACACCCCCCTACAACGTCAGACGCGGATAAACTTTTACCAGCGTCATCGGCTACGATTTTAGCTTTAACAAGTAGGTACGTAAGCGGTAAATCAATGTACTCGTGCCCGCTTCCAGGAATATTAAACTCTAGGGTATCACCTCGCAGCGACGAGATGGGTTTGAAGGTGGTCCATTTTCCTCCCTCAATTGACGTTTGGATAGGCGCGCTTTGGAAAATATCAAGTTCACTTTTCAACGCTTCGCAATGACCCATGATTTTAGGAGAAAATATCAACGACCTTTCTAGCTCGTTTCCTGCCTACTAATGATTTTTTTCCACCGCGTTTTGGTCTTTTCTTAATTGTTTTAGTTTTGCGTTTACGTTTCCCAGTCCCGTATTGTTGTTTGAGATCATCGTACTTTTCTGTGAGGCGCCGTTTGGTAGCTTCACGTATGGATGACCCCGTCGATACATCAGCCAAAACTTGTTTTCCCGTGGAGAGGGCTTGGCCCCCCAAAAATTTCGCCCCCCGTAAAAGAAAAGGTTTCGCTAGCTTGTACAAGCCGGAGAAGAAACTTCCAAACCCGCTTCCGAATTGCCCGTGCCCCCGCTGATACGGCGATCCTACGTATACTTGGGGGATAGCATCACCCGCCTGAGTGGCATAATATTGGGCGTAGGGGCACTCTGCGCAGCGTCTTTTTTCAAGAACGTGTCTTAAGGGCATCTTGGACGCAAATGAAGTTTTACTGTTAGATTGCCAAACTCAAAAGGAGCTGGTTTACCATAAACATCGCGTAGATCTATTTGGATAGTATCAAAGTATTTCTTCTCAATGGGCACGTAATGCGGCGAAATGTACGTTTTCTCGATATGAGTACCAAATCGTCACCCGCTATTATTCTTAACAATTTCACGAGCGACGAACCCACCACTTGATCAGTGACGATATCGGAATAAACGAAGATTTGGGGAGGAATGTGGAAATTTAAGCTAGCCGGTGTCTCGCTTCTACCCGCGATAGTTTTAGTTCTTTCAAATCCTAGCGGGTTGCTCAATCCGTCACTCATAAATACGCCATAGGGGGTAATATTTTTTCCAACCAGTGCCACGTGTCCGTTCAGCGGATCGTGGGTAAGACACACATTAGCGGCGGTGCATAGCGCGGTGTCGTTCACTAGTTTAAGTAAATGGTCTATACTCAAGTATTGCCCCGGAGGGATTTCTCGCACCGTCCCGACCATCTTAGGGTCAGCCTGCCCCCCATGCTGGGCAGGATTAACGCGGAAATAGACGTAATTGTCATAGGGCAACACGTTGAAAAACGAAAAGGGATACAATATTTCCACCAACGCAACTTCCCACCCCCCCCCCTTTAATTCGATAGGTTCGGGTAATTTTATCGTGAAACAGGCTACCGTATTATTCGGAAATATCTCGAGATTTGAATTACTGGGTATCGTTAGGTAAAAGGCTTCGGACATCTTCAGCAGAAACCCAAGAATTGAATGTAGCCGGATACCCTAACCAGGAAACGAAATATTCGACTTTACCCTTTGAGCGTCGCTTCTTTAATACTCGTTGAATTTCTTTGAAATAAAAATATCCCGTGATGGGTTCGTCAGCCAAATCAACGAGCTTAAATTGAAGAGGTCTTTTAGTATTCTTGAAAACAACCTTAAATATTTCGGCGCTCCAATTTTGATCGCTCTATCCTTTTAAAAACGGTCTGGCAGTTCGGGTAATCCTTACGTAATCGCCGACTTTGATACGGCATTTTCGGGGCTTGAGGGCGGCTGGCTGAGACTGCCCTGGTTTGTAAATATTTCTATAAACTTGAAGAATATTTTTGTCGTTTACATCGACGAGAGCCATTTTAATTGCAGAATGATAACTGGCGTTATACGAATTAATTAAATTGGGCAGCTCGTCGAGATAGCGTCGCGTGTTTTTATGAGTAAAAAAACGATACATGCGCTGTTTCAGGGTTCTATTAAAACGCTCTACAATCGCGGCTTTAACATCGCTATTTTCGGAATGGTAATGTCTAATGCAATCCTCTTTTAGGAGTTTTAAAACAGTCGAATTAACATACTCAACCCACGGTCGAACTGTATAGCGCGGGGCTTGCCCCGCTCTTTAAAACTTATTTTCAGGGCGCGGGCAACCTCTGCGCCGGTCTTACGTTTTAGGGGGGCGGCAAATGCCACTCTCGAAAAGCAATCTATACAAGTAAGAATAAATGTGTATCCGGAATTGTCGCTCGCTAAAGAGCGCATATCCGCCAAATCAGTCTGATAGAGGTCTAGTCTGTTTCCTACATGAATCTTTCGTCGTTGGAATTTTCGAATGACTGGTCTATGTAACGTATAGGCGTCGTGAGTTTGCAAAAACGTTTCAACATTCTCCCTAGATATTCCCAGCTCTTTGACAGTATCGTATAATTTTTCAACACCCCCGTAGCTAGCTGGATTACGAGAATCGAAATTTATTTTTTCGAGTCTAGTCGTTACGTTTATCGGTAACTCTCCCATTTCAAAATTTTGGCACTCAGCGTTTTTTTTTTACGTAAACAGTTCTTAATAGTAGGCGACCAAAGTGTCGGTGACTGTCGAGGTGTCGCGAAAGAATTAGGCCCGACCGCTGACGACAAAGTTTTCTTTCGTTTGGAGGATGCGGGCGAAAGATGGGGGCCCGGGGGGGCGGAAGCTGTTACGAACGAAGTAGATGGTAATGGGGTGGTGGTGGTGGGGAGGGCTTGAGGGGTGATTTTTCGTAGTTTACCAACCAGGTTATTAAATTTTGACCAACTCTGGGGTCTCGGCGCGTGGGGACTTATTAGGTAATATACTAAATCAACAATGTCAGAATCAGTTTGTATTTCACCGTCTAATAAAAGCTGCCCCTAGCTGTCCCACCTCAGTCGACCGCTGTCCGAAATCAAATGATTAAATATAGCTCGGGCGCTCGCTTTGTATCCTAGCGGGAACAGATTGACTAATGTTTCGAAACTGGGCTTATTGTTATTTTCAATCGGTTTATTTCGAGCGTGCTTTGTCAGTGGCAACTCTTCGTATATCTTCCACTTGGTTCGGTCATCGAGCGCTTCGCTTTTTAAAATATCCGCCATTTCCGTGTCAATATCCGGTTTGAGTTGTGGGGGTGCCGTAATCGGTGCTAAAGTCATCTTTTTCGAGTATCTTAACATTTTTTATGTTCAACCTGTTAGGGCTCCCACGAGCGACGACACAATAGGCAGAAGAAACGAGAAAAATCCGGCACCTTTTTCATTTAATAATATTCGTTTTTTAGTTTGCCAGCCCAATTTTTTCTGGGCAATTTTGCGTAACGTTTTACGGTGTATTTTTAATCGTAGTTTTTGCCTCGTGGTTAGACGTATATTCCCTATAAGCGTATTATACACGCAATCGGATATCGCTTCGATCAACTCTTTATTGGCGTTAATTAAAATATTACGTCTCTTAACGCCCTTTAATTTGCCGATCGATTCAAGCAGTTGTTTTTGCGACCTGACTCGTCGAGACATTGTACATCGAATGAATTCGACTCGCTGGGTGGGGTGTGTGGTAACTAACCACCCTCGGAAAAGTATTATTTCGGTAGGTATACTGAGACTTGTTCGCCCGGGAAAATATTAGTTCTGATCCGATGTGAGTCGGGGCAATCTTTCTGAAGGTCGATCAATACGTAAGAGTTTGGTTCCTTAGTCGCGTCAGAAATCGCTTGGATAACAAAGTTGGGGTTATCAGGGGCCATTTGGCGCGCTAAGCAATTAATCTGTGTTTTTGTCCCGTACATTTTTCGTTAAAAGTGTGTAGTGCGCATTGATGGAAATTTCGCGACACCCGCGACCCTGATGAAATAAATTTTGACTTATGTAGATAAAGCTAACATTACGATGATGCGAGACTTTGGTGAACAATTTTGCAACCTCTCCCTTTTGGCCCGCTCCCATTAAATCGTCTAAAACGGCTAATATACGTTTCGAGCCGTCAAATAAGTCAGGATCTGGTAAACCCTTATGAAATATAACGTTATATTTTTTAAGTTTATCGTATCCTGGCTGATCCTCGCCGTAAAACCAGTGGATTTCTTCAATTTGAGGTTTGGTTTGGTTTGGTTTGGTTTGGTTTATTTTGATTACATTTGATTACATATAGGTACATATAAATTCCCCACGTAAGCAAGCTTGTTTGTGGGGAATACACTTTTAAAAGAGAGAGTGAGAGGGATAGGTCACCTCACATATCAACTTTTATAATTCATATAAACAAAGAAAAAAAAAAGAAAAGAAAAGAAAATCGCGGTATAAATTAACAATTATCGCTTAACAATCCAGTCTCGAATAAGTTTTTTATATAATTTAAAATCAGTTTCATTTCTTATTTCCTTTGGAAGTAAATTATACAGATATACACTAGATGAGTAGACATGATTTCTCGCTATACAGCTTATAGAATGTGGCGGGACAATTTTATTATCAGAAATAAACCGAGTGCTATAAACATGGTCACTCTTAGTATATTTATCCACATTTCTATATATATAGATAAGACTTGTAAATTTAAATAATTCATCAACACTTAGAACATTAAACTCATTATACAATAAAAAGGTTGGGTAATCTACTGGTTTATTTAGACATATTCGAATAATTCGATTTTGAATTTTAGAAAGAGGTAGAAGGTGTGTTTTAAACGCACTTCCCCATGCAATAATACCATATTTTAAATTGGAATTAATTAAAGAAAAGTAGACACTTTTTAAAGTTGTATATGGTAAAATATTACGTAGAAAATATAAGTTATACATCATATACCGTAGTTTTTTAATGATAGAGTTTATATGTATGTCCCATTTTAACTTGTTATCAATATATACACCTAAATATTTTTGTGATGTAACAGAGCTTAATTTTTCACAACTACAATTACTCTGTATTAAACAATTTGCCGAGTGTATTCTAATCGTATTTTCCATAATAGTTTTATCAGCACGCGTAGCAAAAGCTATATAATTTGTCTTTGTAACATTTAGACTTAAAAGGTTATTATCCAACCAAGATTTTATATCGTTTATACATTTTTCCGCTTTAGAAAATACAATTTTCCAATCCGTATCAGATAACAATAATACAGTATCATCAGCAAAAGAATTAATCAGTCCAAGCCAGTTTTTTTCACATAAAGGGTTTATATATAATAAAAATAAAATTGGCCCTAAAATAGTACCCTGGGGTACACCATAGGTTATTATTTCGTCATCACTTAAGCTATTATTAATTCGTACTCGACATTTCCTCATGTGTAAATAACTACGAAACCATGACAACGCAATTCCCCTAAATCCTACTTTTTCCAGTTTCACTAACAATTTGTAGTGGCTTATTGAATCAAAAGCCTTGGCCAGATCCATAAAGATTGCAAGAACCTTATTTCCTTTATCAATAAGCTTTGATATATTTTTTGTAAATTCAGAGAGTGCGTCATCAGTACTTAAACACTGTTGGAAGCCATATTGATTTGTAGATATCACGTTATTTTTTTTAAGATAAGAAACAATCCTAACCTTGGCACATTTCTCGAAGATTTTTGACAAGTGAGATAATATTGAAATAGGTCTATAATTGCCCGGTATTGATTTTTTTCCACTCTTATAGATTGGTACAATAATGGCTATTTTACAGTAATCGGGAAATTTTCCCAAAGTAAAACTAAGATTTACAAGGTTTTGTATTGGAGGGCTAATAAAGTCAACAATGTCAACCAAAAGCGATGCACTTAATTCGTCATGTCCTACAGCAGCTTTTTTATTTAGAGATCCTATAATTGTCTTAATTTCTATGTCAGTAACTGGTTTATAAAAAAAGGAGTTGGGATAATCTTTAGTAGTATGATCGCTAGCACTAGCAACATCAGGTGAAACCGCACTGTTATTTTTAATAATTTCTTCAGCCAAATTAGAGCCAACTTTAGAAAAATATCTGTTAAAAATATTAGCACATTCTTTGGGTTTCTGTGAAGCACTTATTGTTTCATTTTTTAAATTATCAAATAAAAAATTAATATTTGTTTCTTTTTGCTGTTTTGATCTTGCTTCATTTATGACTTGCCAGATTTTTTTTGTATCATTATTACAGTTTTCAATCCGTTTTTTAAACATTTGTTTTAAAAGTTTAATTAGGTTTTCTACAAAATTTGTCTTACCACTTTGGCTAGGCCCGCAAAGTATGATGTTACAACTGTGATAAAAAGGGTACATTATCACCGCGTAGCTGAAACCAGGATGAAATAAAATGGACATTTTGTTTTTATATATAATATTATTATTTTTGACAATAACAAAAAAGGTTTTCCCGTGACACACCCCCTTGCCACGTGGATAGCGGCCGGCGCGCTAGAGACACACCCCCCCTCATGACCCCGACGCGCGCGGATAGCGGATCGAGAGAGAGAGAACGCGCGCCCCTCTCTCTCTCTCTCTCTCGTACGCCGAGACGGCGCCTCTCGACCCATAAGAGCGAAGATTTTTTTTAAGCGCGTATTTTATATCCGAATGGAACTGTTAGGTAGTTTGATAAAACCCGAACTTTGTCCATTACGGGTCTATACGCTTTTTCCAAGTCGAAGCTAACGAGCGTATGATCCGGAAGTCGACGTATTTGTTTAGGCAGAGGCACGGCAAACGCCTCCGGTATTTCAGTTTCTTCGCCAGTCACCTATAGCATAGTTTTTAATTTTCGCCGTTAATGATATGCTGATTACCCACATTAATTCGAAATCCTTTCACTTTAGTAACGTTAAATTTTTCGCCCGTATCCGGATTTTTCACCCAAAACGAGTAATTTTTGGCCCGCCATACGCGGCTTCGTAAATAAACGAATATTTTCCATAAACGGATAACTCGCTGACCATATCACCCAAATAATGGCCCGTAGTTTTAAGGGGTTGTTTCGGGACGTACTGGAGGGCGTCAGTGTCCAAATATAACGCGTTCTCTCCGACTAGTTCTAGATATTTTAATAAGACTAATCTCGCTTGACAGGTTGTATAAGCGGCAATCACGCTATTTGTATGTTTTAGAGGGATTTCCGCTTCCTTGATGGGGGCTGATTTCACTAGAAGAGTCGTATCGTTGACTGTCAAAACTGATTTTACGTTGATTTCCGGATTTGATAGCAGTTCAAAGAACACTTTGGGTTCGCGAACAATTTCAGTTTTGGTCACAATGGATCGCTGACCGAGTTTTCTGGAAACAAAAAAAATCTCGTTTTAATATCTATCACGCTACCTAATATGATTTATAAGCGCAGGGGGGGGGGTAATAAAATCCATACAGACCCCCACACTGAATTCAACATTAGTTTCGAGATGGCTCGAAGTCCTTCGTTTTTGGAGACTTTGGTAGGGTCCAATTTGACCCCTTCCTGACACTCGAAAGCCGCAATGTACTCTGCCCTGGCTTCGGGGGTCTGACAATCTGAAGGCCAGCCGCTCGCCTCCACCTTGGTTTTTAGGAAACAGTCAACGTAGTCTCGAAAAATTCCGCTGCTGTCCGTTGCAGTATCGTACTGCGTCACACTGTACGACCAGGCCTCGATTTTTTTTGTAATTATGTATCCGCGATTTACCGCCAATCTTAATACGTCGATTACCCAAACGCCTTTAAGCATTCTTTCGTCGTCAGAATGCTCGCCGTCACCCTGGTACCGTAAATCGGCGCACATCCGGCATAGCGTAAACGTTAACTTCTTGTTAACGGTCCGATACGGCAGGATAGGATGGAATAAATTGGTTGGCTGGAATATCGGTACCGAGCAGAATTGTCGGATGGCCAACGGGGACTTTGCCGCTATAAAAGGGAAAACACTTAAATAGTTGTTTTCGTCATATATATTTTTCGATATAATACTGTTTGTTTATAAAAGGGTACAGGCTGCAAATGTCCACGTAGAAAATTTTATCGTCGGTCCCTTCAACGTTACAGTACGTTCGTAAGGCTGATACTCTGCCCCCGAAAAAAGCGGCTCGCGGGTCTAAACGTTCCGTTAAAGTTTCCGAAAAATTTGAATTTTTTAAAAATTCATTTATGGCAGGATTTTGTTGTTTTTCCAAAATCCAATCGCACCCGCATTGTTGAATGACGGTATAACCCATTTCTTTAAGTTTATTGGTTGTCCGCATCGTGTTGGAAAATCGTGTATTAAGGGTATCGCTCGCGTTAGCGTATAAGGGCTGGTTCCTATTTACAGAGTCCCCGAAGCAAGTCCTACATCCGTGAAACCTTTAGTGAAAGAAACCTGTTTATATTTTGTCTCTTCGAACTTTTTAAAATAATACTTACCAACAGCCCTGATATTGTAGAGCGTTTTTCTCACCGATTAGACCATCAATTTTAATTTTTCCAGCACGCGGTTCTCGCCCATTCAGCGTTGATACGATGGTAACATTCCGGACATGCGCTTCCCAAGCCAGCCATTCTAAAGCCTCGGTGGATTGAGGCTCGGATAACCGATACAAATTAGCCGGTATTATGCCAATCGTTTCGGGCTCCAAATTTTTTTTCTTAGCCCGTAACTACACACTGACGCGATAGTTACACCCACGCTAAACGGATTACCTTCACACCAGTCTTGAAATAGTTTCATAAACTTTAAACAGCCTTTAGCTAATATGTGGGTATCTCTAGAACAATAGAGTTTTAACGTTTCGAGGTAATTAAATACCGAACTCTTTTCGGTTTCGAGAGCGTACCATTTGTTAAAACTTTCGCGGTCTTTCGCCGTGAAATATTGGGCACCGTAAGCTTCCAAGGGGGGCAGCGAGTTCTCCGAGACGTAGTTTGTTTGCTCGGGTTTGTAAATGCCAAAATTATTATCAACTACGTTGAATAGAAAATGGGGGGAAATCTTTCGTATATTCGCGGCCCAGCTCGAACGTTTCCGCGAATTTCGACAGAGGAATGGGTATATAATTATACGAATCCGATAGAGTTAAATTGTGTAGTTTCAGTTGCAAGATGCAAGTTCCATTTATTATCGGATCGGGCTCAAACGAGTCTGCACTTTCCATTATAACTTGCAATAGGAGTTGCGTATCATAATTACTCGCATTATGTCCCAGCGCGGTCACTCTTCTTATCCGAGCTAGTGTTCTTAATATCCGAAAAACTTTCGCGCGGAATCTGAACCCAGAAATTGTCGTTGGCGAACGCCGCAAAATTTACAGGCTACGTCGGGTGTATCCACGCACGCGCAACAATAAGTTTCCGACACGCATAAAATGGGTTGATGAATATAACAGTTTTTCTTATCGGGGTGCCGTTTGGTTTTGATAGTCTCAAAATCGTAAAATATCCACATTTGCGTGGGCTGACCATTGGAATCGAAACGGGCTGGGGGGCGTCGCGGGTCTTTCATTACTTGGATGTAATATTGATGTCCCGAGGGGGAAAACTTAAGACAAACTGTACAATACTGTTCGGTAAAAGAATGCCGCTGGCCGTCGCGTTTAGTCAAATCGATTAGAATCGAACATTCCGAGCAATGAAATAAATTTCGGCCTAATGATAATATATCGCCGGTTAATTTTATTTTATGATGCGCGTAGCAATCGACACCCGTAAAATTACGTAAACAGTCGGTACATTTGATTATATCTCCGGTTAATTTTATGGCCCTGCAACACGCGAAACAATAGTCTGAACACGCGTGGGTGCTATCTTGTCTGTACCCCTCGAGACACTTTGAACAAAACTTTTCTTTCCCGAATAAGGGAGCCAGCTTTTTAACTAGATTGAAATGGTCGCCCTCGTTTAAAAGTACAATACGTTTTCTGTCCATACCTGCCCGTACTCTAGAATCGTACACCAAGGTCGGCCAGCTGTTTTTAATTTGATAGATTAAAATATCGTATTCTTTCAGATACGTTCTAAATTTTCTAATCGACTCGGGCGACGCGCATTCTTTATTAGGTCGGACACCCGATTTGGAGCAAAGGAGGAGCGCCACGGCTCGCTGAGCCAGATTGTTTTTTTTGGTATGCGACAAAGTTTCATAGACCGTTTTTAGTCTTTTGTTTTCGGGCTCGTTCTGATATTTACACAGTGCCACACCGACGCAAAGAGCTCTAGCGAGACAGATTGAGTCGCTGTTCGCAATACGGACAATTGATTGTCTATTACTAGAAAACATGGCAAATGTCTCTAGTCGTTTCCGTTTTGTACGGCCACCGCCTTGGGGTAGCCGGACAATGGAAAAAATTAAATTAACGGGGGCCATGAAAAACGCTTCTTCCTCATCTGAATATATAGCTTCGGATACCTCGTCGAGAAGGGCCTCAATATCAATTTGGTCACGCCTCCTAAATGAAATGGTTATATCGGGATGCGCCGCACCCAGCGCCGAACTACGGATAACTAGTTGTACCATGTCAGCGGGGTTTACATCGCGTAATACCCGTTCAGTGACCTTGGCAAGCCCTTCCGCTATATTATCAGATATTTCAGCTTCCAATTCAATTCCCGTCATATTGAAGTTAGGGTCCTCAAATTCAATATATCCCACAATTGGAAAATTTCCATACTCATCCCCGTAACCGCTTTGGTTAAGTAGGTCGTTGAAATAGTCGTCCACCATTTCGACGGATTCACGCGGTTCGGGGTCTCCAGCATCATCGACCGTGACAATTTCAGGGGTGTCTATAAAAAACAAATATATATATTTTTAATGTCTTATATATTTTTGATACGAGAGAAAAAAACTTACTCTTAAGGTAGTCCAACACAGGTTCGTCATATTCGGCACCCAACATAGCATCCCACTCGAGTTCGAGTAATTCTTATTCCCGCTTATTATTTATAGCTTCAATAATTTCGCCTAACCGGGGCGGTAATGCTTGATTAAATAATCTGAGTTCCGCTACCGTTTGGCACGCTTCTGGAACGTGGGGGATAGCTTGAACAGTTTCAAAAATTTCAATAACAGTCAAAATTAATTTAAAACTTAGACGGCTAAAGATTGCTGGTAACTTATTTGGTGCGACCCCGGCTCTAAATTTAAAAATAAACATATTCCGTAATAAAATTGCAGTAGTTGGTGTACGGACCAGGGTCTATTTACCTCCAAATCGTCTAGAAACCAACATAAGCTTTCGCTATCCATTTTTTCTAGGTGCTAAGAAAACGACTTCCAACTTGAGAATTCCGCTGATTAGTGAAGTTTCTTTGACCGATCGGGATCTATTTATACGTATCTTTTGAGGTTGTATAAAAATAATATCACGTCGTTAATTCGAAACTCTATTATATAAAACTCGATTGTTTTCTAAAAGATGGGCCCACTGTTTTTTAAGCCTCTAAATTTAAGGATGGATAGTGATCAATGGCTACTAGAATGATAGCCCCGTAAATTTGGTGGCGGTTCATCCTTTTATCGCTGACAAAGGTTGTTTTTCAAAAGAGCCGCCGAAAACTCTTTTGACTATTTTGACCAAGCTGGGTGAATATACGAAAAAAAACTTTTTGACGGCGCCCTTCTTGTTTTCCGAGCGGTCCCAATTTTTTTTACGAGCCGCTGTTTTATTAGACACCAAACCCTTAGGGTGGAATCCTTTGGACCCACGCCGTTCGAGTCTTAATTGAACGATGTAGGCCCCTACGGTCTTTTTCTTTGAAGGGAATATGGTTTAGGGGCTCTTTTTCTGTGTCAACCCTACCCTTTTTTACGATGCAAATTAATGTTGTCTTTGACCCACGCGCGACTCCGAATTTAACATGACGCGTCAAATCGGGTATTGTTAAAATAGTGTGCTTTTTTTCCGCACCGAAATGTTTATAAAAAGCGATTGTTTTCACAGCTGTTTTTAAGCGTCGAAGGATGGTCTGGTAAAAGAGTTATATACTCAAAAACTTTTTAAAAAAGACGTTTCAAAGTGTTAGATATTTTTTGGGGGCAAACGTTTTGTCGAAAAATGGTTATAAATGAATGTTGTTGCGCGTAGACTTTTATGGATCCTCATAAACTATGTGGAATAGGTCCTTTTAACTATTTCAGTTTAAACTACGAGGGATTCTCATAGATTTTTGTTTTTACATCCCAAATGGCCCCTACGTATGGTGGGTGCCCCTCAAAGTGGGTATGGGGGTCCTTTTGGTATAAAAACCTTGGAACTGGATCCCCAAGACATCACAACTCTGCTATCATGACATCCAGAAGTCCATCGCCACTATTCTCGGATGAGGACGTCGACATATGAGTTTTTTAGTTTGGTGATCTCTAAATGTTATTTTGATATTTCCCCAAATAAACTATTTTTCGATTTTGGCTGGGGTTTTTAATAATAATATATATATTTTCAGCTTCGCCTTAATACAAGAGGGTGAATACCTGTTCAACCCGCAGGGTTTGGAAGCTGCTGCTGAAGCGGGTAGCTGGAGTCGCTCTTCTTCGGAAGGTGAAGGATGTTATCCGGACCAACAATTCCAGCCACCCGCCGACGTAATCCCTACCGCCGGATCCGGTTTCGTCATTGACGGGGATGGGTAAGCTTGAATTTATACCTAAATATTGATAAAAATATATTCCGTATTTTAAATTATATATTTGTTAAGTCTCATCAGAGACGTTTCGGCCCTCTTTGAGGCCCGGGCGTTCCTGACTGTGACGACCTCCCCGTCATTGGCGATGTCGGCGGTTCAGCTCGACAACGACCTGCAAACCCTGCGGGTTTTATTAGACCTCATTTTTCGTAACCGAGTGTTATAACAATAAACTGCTTTATCTTGTCTCTTTTTTTATATAATTCTATTATTAGACAACCCATATCCGGAGGTAATCCCCGTAGAGCCGGTCGACTTAGACCAAATTGACCCTAGGCTCCGGTTATTCCCGCCTAGCGACTCGCTTATAACGTACGCATATATTTTTTCCTACAAAAAACGCCGTGTTGCTCAGTCTTTTTTTCTAAAAAGGAACCTCACGGGTGCAGACCCCCGACACCACCAACCCAGTCTCGAAGTCGTGGCATTCGCTCAAAGGTAATTTTAAGTTATTTCATACGATTTAAATTTACGTCATACAACCCTCCACACCTTTTTTAGACTTTCTCTCGAAATAAGCGAGTTGTGTAGGTGAAAGGTTGGAGCGTGTCTCGCGTACACCGACAGCGAGGAGCAGTCCCAAGCTGTATACGACACAGAGGGGCTGTTCCACGACATGCTCCAACAACTACTCGTCGACAGCCTCTAATTATTGTATATATTTTTTCATTTCTCGTTTGTATTTTTCATTTGTAAATAATTCCTTTCTATACAGGGTCTTTTTTTTTTGCTCGGAAAAGTGTTTTTTTTTTCAAAAACTATTTATAGTACCGATTTCAAATTTGGAAGGTCAATTCTCTATACCGGGGGACATTAGTTTGAGAAATTTGAGCGTTTTCGGTAATGTTTTTCACCAATTTTGAAAAATTATTTTTCGACCACTAGGTGCGAGATAAAAAAATTCTATTATAAAGTTGTAGGCCGTCATCGAAAACCCTTAAAAATTGTTCACTCGACGAAAAACAATTTATTTATCAGTGAAAATTCGAGCTTGAAAAATTTACAAGTTGGTGAAGCCAAATTACGATTGTTTGAAACGATAATTGAAACCGAATTACCTAATCCAGTTGAAACTTTGGTTAAAAAAACGACCGGATTTAAAAAACACGAGGCTATAGGTCAATCCTAAACATGCATTTATTATCAGTGTTTGATAATATTTCGAACAATGCCTCGTTATTTAGTAGCTGAGCGTACCGAGATAGTTGCCATTTACTATGGAGAAGCAGCACAAAACCTTAGAAGAGTGACTGAAATCTTCGCAGAAAGACATCCAAATGGAGCACCATCTGTAAATACAGTAGGACGAGCAATTCACGATTTCAATCAATTTGGTAACTTGCAACCTAGGTTTCGCGGATTGGGTCAACCGGATTTAGACTTCGAGAACAATGTACTCGCGTACTTTGTGGCATATCCTCGTCACAGTTGCGCTAACGCCGCTGCTGATTTGGGTTGTTCTGCAAATCGTGTGTGGAAAATTCTTCGTAAGAATCGCTATCACCCATACAGAGCTACGCTCCACCAAGGACTAATTGACGGAGACCATCAAAGACGTTATGCATTTAGCAACTGGTAACTAAATGCTGTCCAAGAAGATAGACAATTTTTGCGCCATGTTTTGTTCTCCGACGAAGCGTCATTTTCTAGAGATGGGCCCTTTAATCATCAAAACAGCCATCTTTGGTCTGACATCAACCCACATTGGTGTTTTGAATATCATCACCAGGTTCAATTTGAACGGGTCAATGTTTGGGTTGGACTTGTTGGAAACCGTTTGATTGGTCCCTTTTTCCTGCCGACGAACCTCAACGGCCAAAGGTATTTACATTTTCTACAGAACGAACTGAGTGACGCAATCGACGACCTTCCATTGGCTGATAGAGGTCAGTTGTGGTTTCAGCAAGATGGCGCCCCTCCGCATTTTTCCCGGCAAGTAACTGAGCACCTCAACAATGAGTTTCCTGAAAGGTGGATAGGGAGAAATGGTCCAGTGCATTGGCCAGCAAGGTCACCTGACCTAACACCGCTGGATTATTTTCTCTGGGGATTCGTTAAAGCAAAGGTATACGCCACGCCCATTGAAACTAGGGAGGAACTCATTAGACGAATAATCAGTGCTTGCCGAGACGTCACACCAGAAATGGTAGAGAAAGCGTTTGAGAACTTAATTGTCCGCGCACAAACCTGTGTTGCAGCCAATGGTGATATTATTGAAAATGTTTTGTAAAAATTTATGTGAATAAAATATCTGCATTTAAAAACCAAACGTGTACATTTTTTCAAGTGTGAAAACTCTACTACGTTTGTATTAGACTTGTTCCCTTTTCAATTATCGTTTCAAACAATCGTAATTTGGCTTCACCAACTTGTAAATTTTTCAAGCTCGAATTTTCACTGATAAATAAGTTGTTTTTCGTCGAGTGAACAATTTTTAAGGGTTTTCGATGACGGCCTACAACTTTATAATTGAAATTTTTTTATCTCGCACCTAGTGGTCGAAAAATAATTTTTCAAAATTGGTGAAAAACATTACCGAAAACGCTCAAATTTCTCAAACTGATGTCCCCCGGTATAGAGAATTGACCTTCCAAATTTGAAATCGGTACTATAAATAGTTTTTGAAAAAAAAACACTTTTCCGAGCAAAAAAAAAAGACCCTGTATATTAGTTATTTGTCACAATTTCTTTTTGTATATTTTAGTCATTTGTATGCCATTTGCTTTTTTATAAAATATATATGGTTTAAATCCGTTTTTTGGTTTATTGATAAATTTAGTTTAAAGATAACTTCCGGTATGGAAGGTTCTATCACCGCCTCTCCCGTTAGTCGGCTTATCGCTAACAATCCTAAAAACGCATTACTAATCGCGTTGATTTTACTTTTAATGGGACTTGTAGCATTACTAATCGCGTTGATTTTACTTTTAATGGGACTTGTAGAATTTCTATCTCTTTGGTTTACCAATATGGCCGTCACTATACACATAACACCGCATAATTTGACTAATCGCGTGAGTCATTGAGTCAACCCATTACGTCATCCTGATTACGTCATCAAATTATTATCTATATATAAGGCATTCACCCCCGTCATCCATCGGCAGTACACTACAAACCGTTTCTCGAGCATCATGTCTTAACGAAGCTGTGTAGATAACGTTCCAGGGCCCACTAAAATGTCTAAATTTGAACCGACTCAGCGGAAAGTTAACCCTCGGTATTCACTTTCATCCGAGCTTTTCATTACTACGGGTTTTACGTCTGAGCTCGATATATCTGTAGCTCTATGTAATAAAATCACACACCAGGTCTTTGAAATGTCTTCGAGCGCCTGGAATGATTTATACGGCCACTGGGAACAAATAAATGATCCCCAAAGGTTGCCCTTTCGATCACCGTTCCCGCTATCTGATGCGCTAGTGACCGCCGCCATGTCTGACCAAAAAGAATTAACCTTGCAAAGTACGATATCCGAAGCGTCGGTCGTAATCAAAGCGCCGGAAACTCGAGAATTGGACAGACTCAAATATTTCATTAATTCGCACATTCAACTCCTTAAAGTGAACCAAAAACTCTTTGAATTAATGGGTAACGTTATAACCGATAATTATCGTAAAATTTACGAAATATTGTATAAAGAACCATGTGCACGAAACAATTTATTTCTATCGGATGAACATGAAAGGTATGATACCCTTGTACGCTACGCGTCCAATTACGTAACAGCATTTAAAATTATTGACGATTTTAAAGAAACAGTGGCCAACCAAAATATGTTTTGTGTATTTAACTTTTACAATTTGTTTACTATGGTATCTACAAACCATAAATATATTAAAACTAAATTGTTTTATCTTTAAGCGTTTTTCATCCGCTTAATGTACTGTAACTTTGAATGTATAAATAAAACCTTATAATTTGTATACACTCTGCTCTTTTTTTCCAAAACACTTTTAACCATGACCGCCCGCTATTTTACGGTACCCTTAGGGGCCCTAAAGTGTTCGAAAATAATGGGCGGAAAAGTGTTTGTCGGCGGAAACCCTTTGAACTATTTATTACCAACTCGAAAGACAGGGGGCCAGACATTCACTACGACGGATCGGTTTTGACGGATCTATTTAACGGTTTATAGCTGTTTGCATAACATCGTGTCAGTCCACACCACCTGCCGAATAGGGGCAGATAACCTATTGACCCAGGGTAACATCGTAAATCATCTAAACTATTCACCTAACGAAAATGTACGCAAAATGGGGTTATCCCCGCAGGGGCCAGTTTCACCCCCATTTCCCCTATTTAACGGTTTATAGCTGTTTGCATAACATCGTTGTCCACACCGCCATAGGGGCAGATAACCTACAATGAGGGTAACATCGTAAATCATCTAACCTTTTGACCCAGGGTAACATCGTAAATCATCTAACCTATTGACCTGCCGAAAATGTACGCAAAATGGGTCCCCTACAAGGGCCTGTTTCACCCCCGTTTCCCCCGCCCGCAGGTGCCCCCTATCGGTAGACGCACTCACTTATCTCTCACTTCACTTCCAACAAATCTTATCACCAACTAGCCTACAAAATGTACTTAGACTACATGGAATCCAAATCCCGTGGATTAAAAGTTTGCCAGGTTAACGACCACCATAGACTAGACGTTATTAGAAACAGAGAGGTCCTATCTACACACGTGGAAGTGATTATTTTATGTTCCCAACAAGATTTAGCACTTCAGGGGAACAATTACACATCCGCCGACAATATTGGGAATAGGGGAAACTTTATTGCAATATTAGATATTTAAAAAAAATGTCAAGTTTAGTGAGAAAAATTATTGTTCAAGAGGTCAACTACTATAGGGTAGTTTGGGCGCTTGCCCAACGTGTTTAGCTACGGGGGTCCGAATTAAAACGTAATAATTAGATTACTTTGAAATTTAAAATTTTCAAAACTATTTTAAGCACTAAACAAGATTCTGTTTTACACATCAATATTAATTTAATAAGTTATAACACAACAATAAAACAGTTCAGCTTGAAATAGCGCGAAACTAGACAATGGCCACTGTAGTCTTCCCCCTTAACAATGGGGGAGACAAGCCTAAATAAGTAGTTGATGAATTTGGGTAAAGAGGTAATCGTAGGGTGGAATTCATCGATTAAAAGTGAAGTTGGTAATATTTATTTGTAAATAATATATTTAATAACAATAAAACTTTAATTAATTTAATAATGATAACATTTTTATTGATTTAATAATAATAACATTTTTAAATAATTATATACAATTTGGCTAGTTAAAGAACAACAAAAATTACAAAGGAGTTTTTTATGGGGGCCTCTTAATTACGCAGTGCTTACTCGCGAAAAAATCCTGGCGGGGCTACTGCTGGGCGGCGCCATAGCCAACCAAGTTATAAGTTAGCCACCGAAAGTTTTCCAAAGCTACATAAAGCTTATATCAAAAAGTATCTTTCGATCTTAGTAAAAATAATTCATAACTGCGAAACGATTCATTATTATATAAAAAATAATATCGTTTGATACCATAAGTTAATAAAGTCTTCCAAGATTTAAGAATAACCTTATCACAACGCCTTTGCAGTGGGAATCCCACTAAAGGTCGACCTTTCTGGCAGTACCTTACTGAGTGGGAGAAATGGTGTTTTCGCTTGCGTCGATCTCTCGTGAGTTGATAAACACCCACTGCAATACTGTAGTTCATAAAAATATATTGCCAAATTTAACCCTCCCCCCCAAGAAAATAAATAAACCTTCGTGCGTGTGTAGGGATTGCAAAAAAAAATTGTACCTCTCATCAGGTTTAAGAAAACCTATTGATACATACTTACGTAAAGGGTTAAAAATGGCAGAGGCTTGTTATCCGGGCAGCGTGTAATTGCATCTGTACTGATACAAGCCTTAGATATAAGAATTATAGAGCTGAAGATTTAGGGTGAAAACTCACAAATGCCATGAAAAGAGAAAATCGGTCAGTTCACTTCTTTTAGTTTGCGCATGGAGGACGAAACAGCCTTAACTTGGTCAACGGCCTCATATTTTATTTTGTTGTTTTTGAATTGTGTCATACCGAACGTCATTGTTTCTACTCTAGGGTGTAGCATAAGTCTACTAAAGGCGCGTAGTCACTACGGCTCGCTGTTCTCAGCGGTAACGGTAGCTAAAGGCTGTATATTTAAAGGTCAAACTGACGTTTAAAAGACAGGTACATAATTAGTTAATTATGAAAAGTAAAACACGTTTTCAGTTTACATAGAGTTAACTTGCGACCAAGGCGAGAAGCTAAAAACTGCATCATTTACTTCTCTTCAGCTTACGACTTAATATAAAAAGTCAAATTATCTTAGCGTACATGCATCAGCATTTGATAAGAAGTTAAATTCTATTTAAGAATAAAGATGTCGATGTTTGCCTGGATTTTAGATTTTATTGAAGTGTTTGGTATTTAAATTTTTTTTCAGCAATAAATTGCTATTTTAGAAAATTTGAGAGCCTTCTTTTGAATGTTACTTTATTTGTTAAATTCCTGACATCGTCAATAAGAACTTTTTTAACATATGTTTTATGAATACAAATATTTGCTCGTGCATTTTGTGCTATTTTCGTGGTAAAAGGGGAAAACGAAGTTCTCGGAGAAAACCCCTTTGTGCGAAATATAACTTAAAAATCTGACGATGAAAAGTGATTCCAGTATGTAAATGTGCAGGATCCATTGTGCTCACCTTGAAAATTTAAAATTTTAATATTAAATAATCATATCTTTTAAAGTGCAGACGAGGTACTCTTATTTCATTTTTGCATAGAAATTCCTGATAATGTTTTGTGAACGTTTCTATATAACGTCCGTCGCGTACGGCGTTTGTCTTTGGGTGTTGGGAAGTTAGATTCCAAGCGCAATGCCATCTGTTATACTTCGTGGGACAAAAAACCATTGGAAATAATATTGACCTTAACTATTTAATGCTTGCTTGTGTGAATAGACTGTTTTATTAAAAAACCAATTAATTATATTCAAAAGAAACAACAGAGAACCAGCGCTATATTGCGACAATTGGCAGGCCAAATTCACAACTTAAACACATAAAATATATCATATTCAACTTGGTTCGACCTACAAAGGTAGTAATAAGGTGGTGTTTTTCGGGCCATGTTCCGACGAACATAATAGCGGGAAAACATTAAGCCTCTTCCCCGTGTGATATGGAAAATGGCTTCTCAGTGGAAAAATGCATTCGTTAAATTTACCATAAAAAGAACTCCAAATTATAATTCAGTTCTTATCCATGCAAATCAATCTAAAGAAGCCTTTTCTTTTCCTCGCTTGGTTTTATGACCGAGGCAGGTTTGAGTCTTAGGAAATTTCCCATGGCATTGTTCGTCTTCAGTGCAGCCACTTTTGAAGATCCTGAATAGTTGGATGAGAAAAATACGTTGAAAAATAAAATTCAACTTTTAAAAAAGTGAAAAATCGTTACAGCAACTAATCGGTGATGAAAGATAGTGCTTTCGATCGCAACAGGGTACCTATTATTGTGTTACGTAAATATCGAGCAAAACGTCATCCGATTTCGTTTTTGCGATATCAGTTAAACATATAGCAGCTCAGATAACATATGGTTCCTACATTCTGCTAGAATAGAAGGAGGTGGTGAGTTTCCCAAAAGCCTTTCTTAATCCTACAGCCATCGTTCGTTACTTCTTCTAGGGAGCTTACTTACTTTTAAAAATAAAATGATAGTTTGATTGGCCAGGTACTAAATATGATACCGAAACATTACTCATTAATCAGTAAAATCGTTAAATGCCACTTTAGTATAGAATAAAATAAGTTCAATTTTACTTCAAATGCGCAATTTAGATTTAAAGATAACATACTGCTATTTCTTTACAATCATAAAAAACGTGGTTTGGTAAAAATGGCAGGTCCATTCTCCTGACATCCAAAAAAAAGGCTATTTAACAAATCCCAACTCAAATAGCAATACGAAATAAGTAAGAAAAAGCTTCATTTTGGTTTGATCAAACATGCATTTTGAACCTTTATCGTGAAAACTAATGAAATAAACTAAGGATAAAACTGATTTACCACTGTTGTGAGGTGTCGAATGTCCTTTTTCAAAATAGTGAAGAGAAGCACGCTGCACAAAAGCAAGGCAAGGCTGAGCTTGGCATTCATGATTTTTCTTTGATTTTAGAGCACGATCTGGATAATGGAAAAACATTTAAAGAACAGTACTAGATCTAAATAAAAAATCGATTAGAAACACGTTATCCGATTTAGCAAATATTTTAACCTAGATCCCCTCACTGGGAAATTTCGCTGTAAGTAAACGAGCATTCAATAATGGGCAAACTAGTTTTCATATTGAGTTATTGAAAATAATTTTGAATCAATGCACTTGATTAAAACTATATTACTCGGTTAGCAACTGCTTTTAATAATACGTTTCTTTTCTGAACTATCCCTCTTACATTCAAACGCGGCACTCGGTAATAACCTCTCTTTCTTGTGGGCTCGTCTGCAGATAATTGGTGTTTACGAAATAGCTACCATTTCTGACTGACAGCTAGAACTCGTCTTTGCTTAGCCCTAAATTGGAATGTTCAGCTGAGGTATCTTGGACGGAACATTCGCGGAGTTCTAACTCAAAATATAAACTCAGATTTTATTCCCCGGGTTGGTCTTCCCGATTGAAACTGCTCAAAACTTTCAATGATAGCAATTGACATTCGCCAAAGGGGATTTTTCTGCTCAATTAATACCGTACAGTAATTATATTATTTTATCACCGAATAAATTGTGGTATTTAAATATTTTTTCACTTACCAATTTGAAACCTTTCCACGGAACAGTATTGAATGTTCTTACTGTTGCAGTACGGTATCCTTTTATACAAAAGAACTACTGGCTTTAGTATAAGATCTACCTTTAACGGTGTTCCTATTTATTTGTCAAGTTTAAATCAGGTATGATAAATGAGTGACATTATTTAACTATCAAATATTTTGTTAAACGCCTGACCCATTATTACTGACGTTTTTCATAAAACATTCGTATTCTTTGCATTTCGCGATGATGGATTCAACCTCGGGTTTTGTGAAACTAAATGAGACAAAACAAAACACGCGATATAATTGTGATGGTGATTTGTCATACAAACGGAGCGAGGGTGCAGCATTCTTCGTCCGCCTGAAATTATTATTTTTTCTAATTGAGCCTCAACCGCTTCTTTCAGAAATTATTATCTTTTAGGATTATAAAGTAATCTATCATAGTAACTCTCACGAGAAAACCTTTTCATGTGTTATAAA
Source organism: Leiobunum rupestre (assembly GCF_980474605.1). Lineage (NCBI taxonomy): Eukaryota > Metazoa > Arthropoda > Arachnida > Opiliones > Sclerosomatidae > Leiobunum > Leiobunum rupestre. Next base: position 59,535,201 of record NC_143391.1, read on the forward strand.
AGTTGAACGACCTCCGGAGTCGACGATCTCTGAACCTTCTGACTGAAAAATGTAGCATATAATATATCAAGACGTATGAAACAAGATTCGTATAATACAAAACGTTTTTTTCGATATCTTATATTTTGTGCACAATATTTTAAGTTTTGAAAATAGTCCTGTTTTGATTTGAGTGCATATCGAGCCGCAGAGAACCGAAGAGTCACTTAAAGTCGATAAAATTGGGTTTGCCAGTTTAATATATCTTTTGTAATTATATTTTTTGATTTGTGTGTCAATGAAGTGGGCTTACATAAAAATTCCTTCCAGAAACGTATTCACTGTAAACCTACACTGTTTCTTCGTCCCTTTTTTCCAAACAAAACCCACTTCACGAGACCCGTATCGTTTGAGATACTCTGATCTTTAAGACACCGAAGAGAGATAATCTTCCGAAAATAACAATCCCTCGAAATCGATCATAACCAGGAGAAAATAGGGGGAGTAGCTCTTTAGAATAGTTTGGCGAGGCGTCCCTTTCCAGAAACGTTTGCGCCTTTTTAGCTCGGGATTTTTGGCGGGAATTCGCGGGGGAATACAGCTTTCGAAAGAACACAGATGAATATATCTAGGCTACTTGTTGTTAGATTTCAAGTTATTGCGATGTAGCAGGTGTAGTAAAATGATTCTTTTTCGAATGATAATTCCTAAAATCTTTGTCTGGTAAGTTAATTTTTGGAATATATTTGTTATTTGTTTTTAATATTGAAAACTAAGAACATTTTCTGTATTCAGCCAGTATATTTTCATAATGAACGAATCTAATTTTATGACTACTGAAGAATTCAAAGCTAGTTCGCTATATAATAAGAGAAATGAAATATTTCTAAATCTAAAAGACAGTGGGAATCATCTAGAAGTTTTTGCAATTATGGAAAATAAATTATTAAGTATTAAAAAGAAGACAAAACCCTCAGCTGTAGATTCGGAGGAGGGACTTTGGAGAAATTATAAATCGTCACAAAAAACGTCAAGAAAACCCTTTTTTAAGTATTAATCAACGAAGTCAATCTAATCTTCTTCTAAAACTCGCACAACTTATCCGTGGCAATTCGAAGAATAGCTCGTTGATCCCTATGCATAACATCGACAGAGGCGGAATGCACTTCTTGCACGAAAGTATGATACCATATACTAAGAAAAAGTTGCCAAGAAGTACAAAGAAGTTTGCAAAATTGCAGTGGCGTAGCTGAGAACTCAGAGGGCCCCCTATTTAATTTCTTTTTGGTTAGTGAGGCCCCCCTTGAAGCTTGAGCCCCCCCGCACCGCGGGCCCTGCGGACCATCAGCTACGCCACTGCAAAATAGATGAGCCGAAATGTCATAAGTAATAAAGAATTAATTACGTGCTTAATTGTTGTATGATTATCTTTCTTAATAAAAAAAACTATGGATATCTTGTTTTTCAGACAAGGACCTGGAAATGGAATTCTTTCAGTGCCTCTCTTCAATAATGAAGTTAAGGAATTTGCATTACAATCAGAAATATTGGAAGAGTTTTGACTAGTCCTTCTAAGAAAAATGGGCCATGCACTCCCACAATAAGATAAATTTTCATTCGGGTCCCAAATCTTATTTCAATAATACGACCCTCATAAAGCGCCTTCTTTTGCAACAATTTATTTTTAATTTTTCCGTGAAAGAGTCTTTTGAAGAAATATTTATTTTAAACTAGCTTTAATACCCGGCTTCGTCCGGGGTCTTGGTTTAAATGAATAAGATCTGATTTGTACGTAACAAAGGTAAATGCTATAGCAAAAACGCAACACGGGTAGGAAATACGGTATGAAAAACGTAACACGCGTAGCAAAAAGTCCTGAACTACTTATTAATCCCAACTAAACCTCCCCTTCTATGAAGTCCCTTTCTTTCACACTAACTCACCATCCACGAATTTCACACTAACCCGTTAAAAAGTTAAAAGGTCGGGACGGGCGCCAGGAACTCAAGATTATTAAAAGGGAAGCAAAGAGGCGAAAGTACAAAGTCGAATGACACAAAAATTAAATAGAATTATATTAACAACCATGTCTGGTATTTGGAATTAGGCGCTTTAGTTGGGAATGAGGCCCTGAACATTGAGTTAAAATTTGAAAGCTGCTAGAGCTAACCGTTCTCGAGTTTTTAGGAACATGACATTTATATATATGCAACTAAACCTCCCCTTTAACGAAGTCCATTTCTTTCACTCCGCTTCTACGAATGTCACACTAACCCATTCAAAAAGTTTAAAGGTCGGGACGAGCACAAGGAACTCAAGAGCAGAGATAAGGAAAGCAAAGGGGTGTATGGCACGCCATACAGGTCAAAATTAAAATAATAAAATAAAAAATAATGAGTAATAATAAAAACATTACGTCTTCAAAATGAAAATATTTCGGAAAAATAAAATAAAAATATTGAGTTAAATATATTAAAGCAAGTCTCGGCTCTAGAGAAACCTCTTCACGTCTTTAGCTTTGATATGCCTCTCGGCTATACAAGCGACTCCCAAATAGTCCTCAAATTCCGCGTATAATCACGTTGGAAACCGTGATGACAATTATGAACCATCCCCTGGACGATGGTTACGTCTTTAACTTTGATATGCTAATCACGTTGTAATCCTCAAATAATAATATAGTTGCTCTTCCGCTACACTAGGGGGCGATACTATACCGTGCCTTAAGTGTATTGTGGGAAAGCACCCGAAGAGGTTTCTCTAGAGCCGAGACTTGCTTTAATATTTTTAACTCAATATTTTTATTTTATTTTTCCGAAAAAGTTTTATTTTATTTTTCCGAAATATTTTTGTTTCATTTTTATGTATTTTTTTTTATTTTTACCGATGTCGTTTCATAGCGCCATAAAATAATTTTAGTTAAAAATAAAAATAAAATGATATATTTTTTTTATATTTCGATAAAAAATCTATATATTTTTAATTTTTAATTTTGACCTGGATGGCGTGCCATAGGGGGGAGAGTCGAGGAAAAAAATTTAAAGCTGAGACCAGCCAATAATAGATAAGGGAAGCAAAGAAGCGAAAATCAAAAGTCGCGTAAAATAAAATTAAATTAAGAGCAAAATTGAATTAGATTAATAACCATGTCAGGTAGTTGGAAATCAGACCCTGGGCATTGAGTTAAGATTTCAAAGCTCTAGAGCTAACCGTTCTCGTGTTTTTTAGGAACATGAACACAAATAAATAAATGAAAGGACAAACTTTAAGACTTATAGTTATTGATTACTTTGATTTGGAAATGAAAAATGTGAACGTTGTAAAACGCTTCGAATTAGATAAACCAAGAAATTGAGAGTCAAACCATCAATGTATTCAGTGGTGGGGATCGGAAAACCTTCCTGTGAGGGTCTGGGCCATTATTTTATGTCTAAAATTTCATATACTTTAAATTAAAAACATAAAATTTACAGTTCTAAGTAATTTTTACCATATTTTCTTTAAGGTGTTCTTTATCCGTCAATGTAACATTGATAACAAAGTTTAAGTCGACTTTTTCAGTAAAATCTGTACAATCATCATTAAGTCATTTTGACCACATACATTAACGAAGGTATTTTAGGCTTTCGAACATTACTCGGGTAAAACCCGCTATGAATCTATCAAAATCAATTTAATACTAGTTCATCTTAATGTTTGTTGCAACTTCAATATCTAATTAACTTTTGTAAAAAGACTGAATCTGGACCAAAATGAGAGTCAGTAAGATGATAATTGTTTCCTCGATTGCTATTTAGACTCAATTTAATTTCTGTGGGTGCTCGGGCACCAAATGTTTTTACCTGTGGGGGGTCGAATTTTGTTCCAGCACGAGAAGGGGGAAGTAACGAATAATTATATTCCATGTTGACTTCTTAGGGGAATTGAGGTAACTACTCGTGCATGATGGGAATTACTTAATTCTATGGGAAACTAAAGGTTTTTGAAATTTCGCTGCTTCCGTTCGCAATGCATCTTTTCAATGTTTATAAGGGTATGCTTTATTTTTCGAAAGTAAGATTGATGGAAGCCAAATAGACGATGTGGTATAGCAACATGGCCTTCTTGTTTTAGTGAATGACCACCGAGTATGCTTCTAATAGCATGCCCACGAATTAAAACATAGCCTTTATCCCCAAATTAACAAGTCTCTAGAGCGTTAGGGCCTAATAAGTGGGTATAGCTTATCGAATTGGTTTTCGAGTATCCAAAATATTTAGACGAGTAGTCTAGTTAGAAAATATTTTTGTCTAGTCCAGTTATTAACAAATTTTCCTTATTTGAATAATTGAGCTTTTTAAAAAAATCGTTTTTGTATTTTAAATGGAATAATAATTGATCACGGTAGTATCAATATCATATTATAACAAGTTGGCAAACCAAAATATACCTCTCCTCGGAAGAATGGTCCCTAGTGGTATTAATTTCTCGACACGACCCCCAAAGATATCTCCGCAATTCAGAAATATTTAAGAAAAACGTATTCTCGGTTCCAACCCTGCCCGGTATAAAATTTTAATTTTAATTTAAATAATTGAGACGAAACAATCGAGTTTAATTTATTCAGAATATTATAAATTAAGTAGTTACAACAGCGAGTTAGACTTACTAAAACAATGCACAATTGAATTTAACCCTTTTTACAGTACATGTTTATCAGTTAAATATAATACTAAACAAATTTTAATGAAAGAAATATCTACAGATGGTAATTGTATTTTTCTCGCTTAAGAAATAGTTGCCGCATCTTTAACGCTCATTTTATTTCAACACTCGTAGACTTCCAGTTGACGTTGTGACACATACCGCATGAAAAAGACCAATGCCGTCCAATTTCCAATATCATATAATGACTCGCACACCCAGGAAATCATTGACTGCGTTAGAAATCGTAGATATCCAAATATCCACACCAAATATATTTAGAAGAAGCAAAAACCTTACCATCAACAAAGCACAGAGAGCCACTTGACTAACCGCCAGCTCTTAAAGCAATAAACGTTAAATTATCGTCTTTGAATTAACACAACTATATATAGGTCGTTAATAATACCCGTAATTAAATAACAAAAAACTAACAAAGTGGACCACCCACAGGGTCTACCCTTTAACCCTCTTATCTCGGCTGACTGCGCTAAAACAAGATTTAACCTTTAAAATGTCATTCGTAAAAAAAACAGATTAGGCCTTCATAAATTCATTAATAAAAAAAAGACTTTATTACCTATTATGCTTACGATGCGTGTCTTAATTTCAGTGAACTAAAGCAGCTATCGGTGGTTCTGTGGTAGAGAGCTCGACTGCCAAGCCGAATGGTCTGGGTTCGAAACCTGGGTGGCGCATTTGTTTTTAATCAATAGAGAAACGCTAAATTAGAATTTCTTCGATGCAATAATTTCACTTTCAATTCTATTTCAATTAAACCAAAATTTCGTACTCTATTAAATACGCTTCCGATAAAGCTGAAGATATAATTTTCAATAAGGCGTAACAAGTGTCGGTGGTTCTGTGGTAGAAAGTCCGCCTGTCAAGCAGGAGGTCTCGGGTTCAAATCCCGCCCGATGCGATCGCAAATTGATACTAAGACGAACACCGTGTACAACTGGTGGAAACCCTGCCATTGGACCTTGAGAGGTAGCATTACACTCAGCACTCGGTCCGTCCCAAAGTCATTAAGAAGAAGTTGGAGAGAAAACGCCCATATAAACACAACAGACTCAACATGCACAACCATCAGAACACAAACACAACAAATTCAAGACTCACAACCTACGTAATACACCAAACCGTCACGACGGGGAGCAAAAAAACACCATCCAAACCAAACCGCAAATGAATCCGTTAACGCTCACCGTCATACGGTGGTTTTGCCAACGCTTCGAGAAACTGCGAACGCAGAGATCTCGAGAAACTGCGTCCGTAGTGATTACACTTTGCACCGAAAATGCGAACGCGTTCGCAGGCCTGACAGACAGACCCATAGACTCACAGACAGACACGGTGGTTGTATAACCCCTCCTAGGGTACTTTGTCCCCTCGGAGAGGTAAAAACCGAAATGATTATTGTTATACAACTGTACAAAGTTAATACTTATTAAAGTTTAGAGAGCAAGTAATATTTTTATTAGATGTTTAAAACACGCTTTAATTTAACTCAATTCAAATAATTAACATTTTCAATATATTTATTTTTATATATCATTTATTATTTTATAACCGTTTTAAGTTTGAATTACTCGTAAACTTAACATCAGATATGATACCGATAAGCTGTTTATTCTTTCAGACCATCATAATAGATATTAAGGACTGATGATTCAGCCATTCACAATTTTATTTGTTGAAAAATATTTTTCATAGTCTTTAAAAAAATTATTACACCAGGTATTGGAATGAGATTCCGGTTGACTTTCGTTTGACTATTGAAAGTGGTTAAGATGGCATATTGATAAAAAGATAATGGCATTCCATTTTATGTTCATTTAAGAACGGTATTTTACATAATTCATAACGAACCACAAAATTGTACCTTTGTCACTCAAAGCCGAAAAATAACATAGCAGTTGAACATAAATAAAATGTTCAATTTGATCTTTCGAAACCTTCTTAAAACTTTTCCAAAGTGTCTAATGTGAACGGGGCTATAGTGTGAAGTGAGGTATGATTGGCATAAATCCAAACGATAAGCGCCACTAAAACGGTGAGGATATGGAACGGCAAACTTATTATAAATATATTTTCAAACTGGTGTTATTCTCGTACGGCCTCATTTCTACGGCCATATTTATTTTACCGCACTCCAACGTTGAAAGTATACGGTATGTCCACTGAATATCTCGAAAATAAGTATCTTTGAGAACATGAAAAGTTAAGAAAAAGTTCATCACCACTTCGAGAATATTTCGTTCAAATTTACTTCCTCCAGAAGTATATAATATCTCCATTATAGAAGTGTTCATTTGAATTGAACTTTTTCAACTTTTCCGAACAGGAGCCGCCAATTTCTGCAGTCTAGGCCCGTCCAGAGTCACCTTCATCTTGAACCGACCTACTTCCTGTTTGTTAATAATTATCCTCGAGCGTGGTAGCGAAAAAGGAAGAAATATTCTACACGTCCCAAACGTGTGTTTCACTGACTTCTGTCGCGTCACGATTGCTTTCTTGGTAAATCAAATCAATAAAATAGTAATATCAAGAAAATATTTCTGCTTGCTGGTAATGGCTATATTAAAACGTTTATGTTTTTACCAAATAAGTTTAAAGGCAGATTTAAGAGAGGGTATAAGTTGGTACCTCTTAAGGTTCAGATATTCATGATATTGGCGATTTAGAGATATTATTTGTAAAAAATTAAAAGAAATTGTATATTCGTTTATTTTATGTTTGAAAATAATAATTGAAAACAAACGAAGTCAATTTTCGTAACCTTTTCATAAATTGACATACATAATTTACATATATTTATAATATACGAAAAGACTCAGCCATGCCAAGTTAAAAGACAATATATATATAGCTGTGTCGCAGTTAACTGCGGCCAAGAAGGGACACATTTCCGAGCATAATAAAGTTTTCAAAGGAAATAAAGACGAATATATTTTAGTTTTTTGGTTTACACTCATAAGCAATTTCCAAGGTTACCGTATACTTTTTTAAAATTGTGTAGTTTTTACTTTGACCATCTGGTGACCGATGCCATATGTATTTATCAGAGCATACTTAACAAGTTGGCCAACTTGCCAAAATATACCTCTCCTCGGAAGAGTTTGCCCTTGGGCGTATCAACTACTAGACACGGCACTCTACGATATTCCGCCATATTCAGAGCGTTATCGTAAAAACTTAATCCCGGTCCTATCCCAACCGGTAGAATATTTTAAAATATTACAAATGTTATTGCCATAAACAAATTGCAAATATAAATAAAACAAAATACCAATTAAATTAACAAAGCAACAAAAATGAGAAATAGAAAACACAAAATTAACAACAACTTGATCGTATTGAATGAGCTGGTAGTTCATTTTACATCACACATCAACTGTTTTACTTCATACATCCGTTAAAAACCTTTAAAATTTAAGTCACAAAATTTTTTGGCTAATGGTGTAGTACATTTGAAGGATTTTCTGGTCCTTTTTGCATCAAAAAGTCTTTTTTTTTCATTCTGTCAAAATTGATTCAAAAGTTCATAACACAATTTTCTTTGACTATCATTATTATTACTATTAAACTAACTTCCTTTAGCTAAAAAACATCACTGTAATGTCTAAGCACTTATTTTCAAATCGCATATGAAGGGTTTATTTCACTGCACAAGCAATTTAAGGATCATCCCTGCCCCTCAACAGTTTTTGTAACGCAACAGTTGTTGGTCAGGGATAAATTAGTTTTTCTTCAATATTCCTTACTAATTCTGGAACGTGAAATAGATCTTGCAGAATATAAAAAGCACTGCAAGAGTGGTCATCATTCAAGAAATTTTCACCTTAAAAAAAGATGCTTTTTACCTGAAAAGATGAACTTGCAGACTTAGCATTAGGATCACATACAACACAAGAGCTAGCTTCGATAAACATATTCATTTCATAAACTATTTTATCACCATTCGTTTTCTCGGAATCAAATAATTGCAGGCAAATCCGGCCTTAACGCTGCTCGAAGACGGTTATATTCTAAAATGGCTTTATGATCAGCATAAACTTTGTACGGATGAAAATCAAGCAAATGAAAATCATATAAAGATGTTACTCTCGAAAGCCATGCCACTTTGAAACACTCTTGCTCCCATGTCTATTCAACACTCATACCTTGGCTTTTATGAAAAGTAACTCCATAAGCCAAAACCACAGGAGATCTACGAACCAAAATGTTTGTCACTATTTCAAACTAGACGCGTACTCTTTCAATTTTATCGTGGTAATCAAATAAAAACAAAACAATTCTTAAATAATTTCATGCGTGTTTTTCCTCTATCCTTTTACAGTAGTCATAGCTCCATTAACAAGCCTCTATCTATATTGGGATTTCTTCGAAGCTTTACTCGTGTATCAATACCAAGTAATAATCTAGATTCCAAACCAGCTGAAGAAGAGACATTACCTTGCAGTTTCTTCAACTGATCTATAATAATTTTTTCCTGGGGCCCATGAGCTTAATCATCACTCAACACTTTATAAATAGGATAACCACATTTTTAAAGCAAAACATTGTAAAAAAAGTATCTTATCTCCAAGGCAGAAATAACTTCAGCCAGCCATGATAAAAAAATTCAGCCTCTCATTCAGATTTATTTCAATCGTGTTAAGGATGTTGGACCAAAAAACTAACCCATTCTTAAATTCAAGTATTTCAGAAAGCCCTTTGGTGTTTGTTATGTATGAAACACGATAATTAAAACCTCGCCCAATCATATAATGTTTAATCTTCTCGACTGTCAGGGAAATTAGAATATACATAATCAACTAGCTGTTTCATGAATATATAAATGGTATCGGGATCACTCTGTTTAAGAAATTTCAAAACTTCTAAAGCAGATGTTTTCTGTGCTCTTTGGAAGCAGCATTAATAAAAACAAAGGAATCCGGTTTTCATACGAATTCTGTTTGGTCAGACGATCCGCTGCCTCAGAAGTGCCAACTTCTCGATGAGAGATAGCTTTATGACCAAAGATGAGCACGCAGATTTTCGTTTTCTAAATAATTGCACACATTATCTTAATCCGATTTCTCTTTATTAGTTATCAGGGGCGGCTGAAGGGCCGGGCAACTGCCCGGGGCGCCGGTTTGAGAGGGGCGCCGAAATTGAGTTGCACGCCTTTTTGGTTTACCAAGAATTGGATTTGTTTATAAAAAATTATACCGAGATAGTTGAACTCTTGAACGTGATCGATGGCCGTGCCTTCAACTTGGTACCCGAAGGAGGTGGGTTTAAACCCTGGGCGGTGAAGGCTTAGCACTTTGCATTTTTTGGAGTTTAGTTTCAGCTTCCAGTGGCAGCTCCAGAGCATGATTTGTTCGAGGTCCAGCTGCCAGGTCAGTAAATTGACAGGGCGAAGTCGTTGGCGTAAATGGACAGATGAGAGAATACACCAGAGCCTACGTCATTGACATAAATTGTGAAGAGAAGAGGGCCAAGTACTGAGCCCTGTGGTACGCCTTAAGTGACGGAAGAACAATCTGTCTCGGCACCAGGAAGGACTACATGGAACTCACGCCCCTCCAGGTTGGAGGCTAGCCACCGTAGAGTGAGGCCGCGTACGCTGTAGTTTCGAAAGAAGAAGCTGATGGGGCACCGTGTCAAATGCCTTTCTGAAGTCTAGGAAGACCACATCCACTTGGAGGGCGCTGGGTTTCGGTACTGTAACCGCGGCGGGAGCCGTGCTGGGCTGGAGTAATGGCATTATGGAGCACCAAGTGGGTGGTGACGGAGGAGGTGACAACGTGTTCAGCAATCTTTAGGAGTTGGGTCAACAGGGAGATTTGTCTGTATTCCTCAGGATCATCTGGGGGCCCTTCCTTTAAAATCGGCGTTACATTGGCGCGCTTCCAGTCCTGGGGGAGTGTGGCTGTGGAGAGCGAGCAAGCAATCATATCCGCCACCGGAGAGGCCAGCGGTCCCGCGCAACGTTTCAGGATTGCCGAGTGAAGTCCATCGGACCCTGGTGCTTTATGGGGATTTAGCTGCTAAAGGAGCTTTAGGATTCCCGTGCTTGAGATTGTGATATCTTCCAAAAAGGGGAGCAGCCCGGGGGGAGGAGGGGGACACCGAATCTGGATGAGATGTTGCGTGAGGGTTGTGACGTAATACCGCCTCAGAGAGGGTAGCCTTAACAGTGTCCCACTTGTCACACGTATCTTAGTTTAGGAGGCACAGTATCTGGAGTTCACCAGAGATAGCTTCAGTATCCGCTTTGCCGTTCGCTAGGCAGGTGCCGGGGGGTAGTCTCGGTGGTAAGTGGAGAGCTAGCAGAGGGAATTGAAGGAAGTCGTGGTCCCCGAGACCTGGGTGGTGTATCACGTCGCCAACAACTCCTGCGGGAGATGAGAGTGCTAAGTCGAGAATGCTTTCAAAGGAAGACGTAGTTCTAGTAGCACCAAGAACATGCTGCGTGTAGTTGCACGAGAGCACAGTGCACAAGAACTTTGAATCGAGATCCCAGTCTATCGGTTTATAGTTGAAATCGCCAACTACTAGGATATCAGAGACAGTCTGGAACAGCTTTTCAAGTAAGGCGTTGACTCGGGCGGAATACGACTTATTGGACAAGGGGGGGGGGCGATAGACGTGTAAAATATTATTGTTATATTTGAATTGGCTTGTTATCGAAATTTTATTAACGAGGAGGTTTGATTTTTATAGGGAGATCGGCGCGTGTGGATTTATGTAAAACGTGGTTAAGTTTTGAGCGCATGCTCTTTTGGTTTTGAAAAATGCGGCAGTTGTGTTTTGAAATATAAAAAGGGAAGTTATGATATTTTTTACTGTTGGAATAAGAATAAAGTTTGGAGAGAGTTAAATGTTTTAAGCTCATTTAAACCCACACCCGAGTAATAATATTACATATTGGTGGCAGAAGTGGGATATCGCTTGTTATTATTGGAAACTACAGAAAGTAAAACAAAGAATATATATCAAATATGCCTCATCGACGACAACCAGACCCGGAACCAATTCATCGGTCAAGTGTCACCGCTACTCCAGAGAAGTACGATGGTGACGGTGATTTCGGAACCTGGCTGAAATATTTTGAAGTGTGCGCTATCGCCAACGATTGGAACGACGACAGAAAGAAACGAATTCTACCTACATTACTTACGAGACGAGCCTTCAATACCTACGACGCTTTAGCTCCGAATCAGAAGGACACGTATGATCACCTTATAAACGCGTTAAAAGAAGCTTTCGTACAACCGGAACGACAACGAGTGTACGTGGCAGGTTTTCGGGCAAGATTTCAACAACCTAGAGAACATCTCGATGATTTTTGTCAAGACTTACGGAGATTAGTTGAAAGAGCCATGCCAGGCCTAGGAGCAGTCGCTTATGATACGTTGATACTCGAACAATTTTTATATGGTTTACAGCCGGAATTACAAGATCGGGTATTTCAAGCTAATCCAAATACATTGACTGAAGCTCTGTCAATAGCGAAAAGGTTTGAAGCCCTAAACGAATTACGTAGAAACGAATCTCGTTCTTCCAACCGTTGCCTCAGAGCCTCACAAGGAACGAATGACGGAGTCCTCGAAACAGTGCAATTGACAAAAAATACCAAGAATGATGTCGAAGCGTTAAAAGAAACAGTCTCAAAGTTAGCTGTCGAATTAGCGGAGTTACGTTTACAAAAGTACCACCAAGAAGCGGGTTCAACTCGTCGAGAATTGAACGCCTGCGCGTCAGACTTTCACCCTCCACGAGATCGTCAGAATCACTATGAAGCAGCGGCGCAGTTTAGTCAAGCTCAACCTTACTTGCAAGCCCAATATCAACAACCCGATTCAAGACCAACTTGTTACTATTGTGGGAGAAAAGGACACTTTCAGCGTGACTGTTTTAAACGTCAAGCGGACGAGAACCGGAACCGGAGATTCCGTGGTAATTTTTCGAGCGGTACGGACCAAATTGCTTCTCAGGATGGAAGAACTCAAATAAATAGTAGAAACCAAGCTGGGCAAATTAAGGGTCGCAACGGAGTAACGAATTACATTTCTGTAAAGATTAACGGAGTTAAGTCATCGGGTCTTGTGGATAGCGGCTCTTCCATCACTATTATTCGAGGATCGATGGCGCGTGACTTGGGAATTCCTGACGCGATTACACCCGCGGAAAGTCAACCGAAATTATACTCTATAACCGGCGAAGCTATACAAGTACGAGGAATCGCTGAAGTGGAATTCGAATTTGGAGGATCTAAAAAACGATGGGAAGTATATATAGCGGATGGATTAGTTAACGACTGCGTTATAGGATGTGATATACTAGAGAATTTAGGAGCCGTTCTCAAGTTCAACGAAAAAGTTCTAAAAATTGGCGATACTATTTTGCCTTTGATTCGATCACAACACTCGAGTGACCCAGTTGTATGTCGCGTTACGCTGGACCAAAATGTTGAAATACCGGCTCAGCACGAATCGATCGTACGTGGAAAAATCCAGGGTGAAATAACTCCTAAGATGTCGATCGGCCTTATCGAACCAGTAGAAGGATTTCGTCAATCAAATACTCTAGCTTTGGGACGATCACTAGTTGACACAAAAGGAGGTGCTCTTTACGTCAGATTGCTTAATACAGGAAATTCACCAACGACTCTCTTCCGCGATTGCGTAATTGGTACACTACATGAAGTAAAAGATGTTGAGGAAGAACGAGTAAATGGTTCGTTCGGAAAATCGGAATTCTCGTTATCATTAGATAAGTTTAACCGAAACAAATGTCCAATATCAACAATTGAAAAGGCACTTCTACAAGACTTTCTTTCAAAAAATGAAGATTTATTCGCTAAAGATCAATTTGATTTGGGATTAGCTAAAGGCGTTCAACATCGAATAAATACCGGCGATGCTCCCCCGATTAAAAAACGACCGTACCGAATTCCAAACTCGCAAAAGGAAATAGTTAATACCCAGCTAAAACAAATGTTAGAACATAAAGTCATATCTCCTAGTTCTAGTCCCTGGGCTGCTCCAATCGTATTAGTAAAAAAAAAGGATAACAGCTGGAGATTTTGCGTGGACTATCGGGCGTTGAATGACGTCACGAAAAAGGACGCGTATCCTCTTCCGAGAATAAACGATACATTGGATTATCTGTCTGGAGCTAATTTATTTACTACTTTGGATCTCGCCTCTGGATACTGGCAGATTGAAGTTCATCCCGACGGAAGAGAGAAAACTGGATTTATTACGCAACAAGGACTATTTGAGTTCAATAAAATGCCTTTTGGCTTGACCAACGCCCCAAGTACTTTTCAGAGACTCATGGACTGTGTATTGCGAGGACTTCAGTGGGAAGTTTGTCTTATTTATTTGGACGACATAATTGTGTTTTCGTCAACTTTTTCGGAGCATTTGGAAAGACTTGAAAAGGTTTTTTTCGTCTTCGAGACGCTGGAATTAAAATGAATCCCCAAAAATGTAACTTCTGCCAAGAAGAACTGGAATATCTTGGTCACGTGGTGTCTGGCGAAGGAATAAGTCCGAACAAGAAGAACATTCGGAAAGTTTTGGACTGGCCGGTACCACGTACAACTAACGAAGTACAGTCATTTTTAGGACTAGCGTCATATTATAGAAGATTTGTTAAGAACTTTGCTATTGTCGCCTCACCACTTCACGCGCTATTGAAACCAAAAACTCAGTTCCAATGGACAGACTCCTGTGACGAAGCGTTTAAAACGTTGAAGACCCGTTTGACATCGCCACCTATTTTGGGGTACCCTAATTTTAAAGAGCAATTTAGAGTTGAGACGGACGCTTCCGGTTCGGGTATTGGATTTATTTTGTCACAAATTCAAAATGGGAACGAGACAGTCATATCTTACGACAGTCGAACTCTGCACAAAAGCGAAAGAAACTATTCAACAGTCGAGCGCGAAATGTTGGCTGTAATCGAAGGTGTGGAAAAATTTCGCCCTTATCTGTTCGGTAGACACTTTATAATCATCAGCGACCACAATCCACTCGTCTGGCTTCGAAACATGAAAGAGCCCAGAGGAAAATTCGCCAGGTGGATCCTAAAACTCGAAGAATACGATTACGAAATTCAATACAGGTGTGGGAAGAAGCACGGTAACGTTGATGCTCTCTCACGAATGACAAATCAACCTAACGATGAGCTTGAAAGTGATACCGATCACCATCTTGCCAGCGCTGTATTCGGTTACGAACCCCTGTATAGCTTAGCGGAATTCGCGAACTTACAACAACGAGATGAAGCGATTAAGAAAATTACACAAGTTTTGACGACCAAAATAAAAACCAGCTCGCTAGAATTAAACGGAGAAGTGAATCGAAGATACTTGTCGCTATGGAAAAATGCAAGAATTCTCTATATTGAAAATGGCGTATTATACCGTAAGAAAAATAATGCAGCCAACCCACAAGTTGTAGTACCGACATTCATGATTCCCGAATTTTTACACTATTATCACAATGAACCCACGTCTGGACACCGCGGCATTGAAAAGACTTTGAAGGCTGTGCAACAAACATATTGGTGGCCCCTAATGGCCGAAGATGTTACGACCTGGTGTAGAGAATGCGTTCCTTGCGCCAAAACGAAACCACCCCATCACTACGAAGTCGCTCCTTTAATGACCGTTCCTATCGGTCGGCCGTTTGAAAAAGTGGGAGTTGACGTCATTGGACCATTGGTCACTACTGAACGTGGAAACAAATATATTCTAACTATTACGGACTATTTCACTAAATGGCCAGAAGCGATTGCCTTACCAGATCAGAAAACTGAAACAATTATAATGGCGCTGTTAATTTACGTGGCTACCTGGGGAATTCCACATTTCATCATAACTGATCAAGGACGAAATTTTGATTCTGAAACCTTTCAAGAGTTTTGCAGGAAATTGGGAATTAAACGACAGCGAACATCACCCTACCATCCCCAGAGTGATGGATTAAGCGAACGCCAGAATCGTACCCTCGAAGAAAAGCTGACCATTTACGTTTCGGAAAATCAAACCGATTGGGACGATTGGTTACCGTATATGCTAATGTCAATCAGAGGTAGAATTCACAGTTCAACCGGAGTCACGCCTTACAAACTAGCGACAGGTAGAGACGTTACACTACCACAAAACACAATTTTAGATTTAGAAGAGAAAAACAATTCTTCGGCTCAAGAATATCTAAGACAGATTGAGAATGAAATGAACAAAATAAACGCTAGAGTAACTAGTAACATTCAGAAAAAACAGACGTATCAAAAAGAGCAATACGATAAAAACGTGAAATTTAAGCCATTTGATGTCCAAGACCGCGTCTGGCTATTTAACCCGTATTGTCCACCTGGGACGAGTCGGAAATTTTTGCAACCTTGGACGGGACCATTCACAATAGTTGAACGAATTGGACAAGTTAATTATAAAATAACTCGCGATGAAGATTCTAAAGATTTCGTTGTCCATCATAACCGTCTCAAGAAATGTTACACACCAGTTCTGTCAAAGAAATGTAATGAAAATGCGTTCAAGGAAAATAAAGAGGTACACGATACCCCGGAAACGGAAATAAAAGTTAGACACCCCCAAATCACTATTTCCACCAACGAAATACTGGTGGAAGACAATACCGAAGATGCTTTATCTAATCGTCCACAAAGAGCACGTAGACCTAACACATCGCTAAACGAATATGCCTTGTATTAGTTTAAAAAAAAATAAACACGAGGACGTGTTTGGTCGTTAGGGGAGAGATGTGTAAAATATTATTGTTATATTCGAATTGGCTTGTTATCGAAATTTTATTAACGAGGAGGTTTGATTTTTATAGGGAGATCGGCGCGTGTGGATTTATGTAAAACGTGGTTAAGTTTTGAGCGCATGCTCTTTTGGTTTTGAAAAATGCGGCAGTTGTGTTTTGAAATATAAAAAGGGAAGTTATGCTATTTTTTACTGTTGGAATAAGAATAAAGTTTGGAGAGAGTTAAATGTTTTAAGCTCATTTAAACCCACACCCGAGTAATAATATTACATACGCAACCGCCTCAACGGTATCCTCGGAGCGCATTGGATAAGATTTTATGCTATTGGCGACCGCGATCAGGACACCACCACCGTGACGGTATACGGCAAACTCCGAGCCAAATATTTCCGAGGAATTTATCGAGGAGTTCAGATTTGTCTCAGTTAACGCGACAATAGTAGGACGGAGAGTTGAGAGGTAACCTCGGAAGGCTGGGATCTTATTGCAGAGCGATTCCATGTTGGCGTAAAGGAGAGTCAGTGGAGACCATCGGGGTGGTCAGGCCGACAGTGTGTCAGAATTTATAGCCCGGTGTACCTAGTAACAGAGACAATACCACCGGAGGTCTATCATCATAGTGCCCTACGCCAGCGTCCACCTAGCCCGGACAGGTGACAAATCCAGCATGGGTAGTAGTACCCTACTACTGATGGTCGCACCTTTGACGTAAGCCACTCAACAGCAATGGACCATTTCCCACTTCGCACACAGCAGTGGGATTGAGAGTGGATGCTGTAGCAACTCCAGCCGACATCCTACCTACGTAGGTAAACAGTCAAACCCTTTGGAGAGAGCTCCTAAAGGGGAACGACGAGCACACAGCAGCCCAAGTAACCAGACACAGCTGGCACCGGAGATCCCAGTGAGACTCCAAAAGGCCAGGAAACAGGACTGCAATGCCCGCATATGGAGGCCCGCCACCCCACAGCAGACTACGCAATCCGCCGAGGCGGCCAAGTTGCACGGACCCCCTCCGTTATCCTGAGCCGAAGCTCAGTATCTAGCCCAAACCTGACCGAAGTCGGAGGTGGAGATAGGACCATTTGACCAGAGCTAACATCTCCCAGTGCGCCACCGCCCTTATGGGTTACAAGAGCCGGACCCCGACTCCCCGGTAAAGCCACCAGTTATGGCACACCTGACACGTTAAGGCCACGGTCAGGCCGACACGGTCGCTGAATTGGAAGTGTTTTTTGCCGCTGATACTATTCAGTATGGACATTATTATTAATTTACTTAAGGTATACTAGTCTTGCCACCTTATCTAGTGTTTCAAGCTCCATGTAAAATGACCATATACCACAAAGAAGGTATTAAATATGTTTACACAAAATATTTAGAAAGTGATTAAAGGGATTATTTATTGTTATGAAAAACGTAAATTTATAACACGGACATGTTAATGTTTTTTATGGGGGGGTAGTTTAATATAGTTTCAAAATAACAGGGGCGCCAAAAATACCCCTTGCCCGGGTTTAACAAATTACTTGAGCCGGCCCTGTTAGTTATATACGAAGTTATGTAAAGTGCAATTGCCATATGATCATCAGCTACAAACTGAATGTCCATGTTTCCTCTAAATGCTAAAAGAAGTAAGGAGTTACAATCGTTAATATGAGTTTTAACCCTTGACCTAGGAATTAAGTAAAGTTTTTTGGAAGATTTACCAATACATGATGTCTGACAGAACTATCAACTTTGTTCTGTTTAGCAACGGTTTCACCTTCTTTAGGAAACTTGAAACGTCAACGTGTTATAGGTTTATCAAAATATTTTTTCTTTCTTTAACAAGTTGGATTGCATTTATGCAACAGAAACAAGGACGCCCGCAGAAAGTTTTCAAAGGCGGAGCAATCTTCCTACTATGACAAAAGGAGGAAGGAACTTTATAACTTTATAAGTGCATTCATAGCCCCGTCCCCCCCCAGCCAACATCCATGGAAAGAAACCAGTTTATCAACAGTTATTACTATCTGCATCCCTTATCTTGTTTGGATTTCCACTAAAAGGTTATATATTGTGACAACGTTCAAAAATATCCACTACCAACGATTCTCCATGGTTGATATGTAGTTTTCCTAAATAAGCTTCATTCATTGAATCATGATAAGGTCCACCTCCTTGACTAGCACCCAAATTTACTGCATTTACAACGGGGGGAAATTCAACAACAATTTTTTACACCAAGTTCTATAACTTCTAGCTAATGCTCTAAACGTTTTGAGTACGTTCAGTTTAAAATGTAAAGCTTTCCTAGCCAATATTTGTTCTTCCAATTGAAATACAACAGTATGACTAACCTAAACTAAAACTTATTTAAAATATTACCTGCTATTTCTATCCACTAAACTATTATATTCGGGACTAAAGTAATTCGTTTCCCGAATCTATGGCAGACTACGCAGTGTTTATTAAAAAAAAAGTCCTTCATTTGAAATCATAAAGCTTGGGAACAAAATGTATTTCCGCGGGAATTTGAACAATTGTACTTGAAATCACAGTTTCCTGAGACAAGTGCCAGGGCCATTCCACGTCAATTCACCCAATGATGTTACCATGGGTCAAGCGATTTTTGTAAAATTTTGTACACAGTTTGGTTAGTAATAGGAACGACTCATTCTGAGTTTTTAGCTAAATATTCTTATTTGTTATTGAAATACGTCTTAACAACCATTAGCCCCAGTTTTTCATGTGGCACGTTTACGTAATTTCCCTCCCCCCTTGAATAAAAGTTGAATATCTTTCTATCTAACCATCAGAAATCAATGCGAATTTTGATTCTAGGATAAATTGGGGTACAGAACGCAGTAGTTGTGTTAATATTTTTGTAGATAGAAAGGTTTATGAGTTAAAGGTGGGGTAACGTACAAAACACTATAAGATGATGTGGAAATGTGATAAGTTAACATTTAAAAAATACTTAGAGCGCTTACGAGCAGAGCTCTCCAGTGATACCATAAAACATACACTTATTGGATTTTGACATAATTTTCCAAAGGACATACCTATTTTTGATATTTAGGTGATTCCATGTGAAATCAACACACAAAAACCTGGATATAGATAGTGTCTAGGAATTTCAAAGTTCTATTGAATTATCTCAAATGGTTTTCAAAATACGGCTGTTTAAAATTTTAATAAAATGGGCCATATTATATGACCGGTATATTTTCTAATCCCATAGCAGCTCTTCTAATTAAGCTACAAAGTTGCTAATGGTGTCATTTTACTCGGCTATGCATGCCCTTTCCAACAATATATACCATATACACTTTTTTAAAAACATATTTTTCAAATTTCCAATTATTTGTTTAATTTGATTTTTTTTTTAAATTGCGTCATCAAAATTAAAAAAATAGAGTGAATAGTTTGTATCTACGTTATATTATTGACCAAATTTTAAAGTGGGAAGTTCATGGGTTCATAGTTTAACATTATTTTTAAAAAAAATGTTTTTAAAAATGATAGCCTTTAATATGTATATATATTGATAGCCTTTAATATGTATATATATTGATAGCCTTTAATATGTATATATATTGATAGCCTTTAATATGTATATATATTGATAGCCTTTAATATGTATATATATATATATATTTATCTATATAAATATTATATATACATATACGCATGTGTACATATATAATATTTACATATATATATATATATATATATATATATATATATATATATACGTAAATTGTAATCAATAAATATATGAATATAATTTATACAGCATGTCCACTAAAAATGACCTAGAGTTAATAATTTAAAAGCTATTTTTCCGGGGTATTTGATATTGATATGATTTTTATCCCCAAAACTTATAACTGGGACATTATTCGTTTCCCTAGTTTATGACAGGAGCTTGCCGCGCCAATCAAAAACAAGGTGAATTAGAGGAGGAATTCGAACACCTTACAATTTATTTATCTACGTACATCGATTTACCTATATTAACCCTACGGTTACGATTTCTGACGATCAAAATATTGGACTAAAACAAATATGCTATATAAAAAAGTATTTTTACTTTCAAATATGATTAAGAAATTACAAACTGCTAAAAAACGTTACTTATTTAAATTAATATTCCCATACCGGCGGAATTTAGATCTGACAGTCATATTGACCACGCACGCTGTACAAACGAACGATTTCAGTCTCTGGGCCATGACTGTCCACAATGTTATTACTATTATTATTTTATAAAATAGAACGACTAACCTTGGAAATAGTACATATTACTAGGATTGACCGAGAGCCAACAACTCACAAGCAACCATTTTATTTTGGTCGATGGCCTAGAGACATAATCGTACAGAGGCAGTGGCAGTTAAGACTAATATATTTGGACCATATAGTTATCGCCATCAAGTGTAGATTACTAACCATAATAATCTTTAAAATTCGTTTAAAAATACTTATTTTTAGTAAAATAGCATAAAATTATTAAAAGGACCCAGTTTATACCCTAAGGAAGGTATGTGCAAAATTTGAAATATTCATGCAAGCCGTTTCAAAGCTTAGCCTAAAAAAACCAACGGCTTCCCATAGCGTGAAGCCGATGTAATTTGCATAGAAAGCAAAAATAGACCAGTTTTCTAATATGAAATATTTCAGTAACTATATTTTTACACAGACGACTGTCAATGAAAAAGTTGTAGAGCATACTCGAGAACCTTAAAGGAAATTGATTTGGTCATAATAGGTCAATTTCTCACTGATATATTAGGCCATGAAAAATAACCAATTGGTAGCCTTTTCACAACTAAATTAAAAAGAAACCTATCTAAATTGTAACGTTTGTATGACTGCTAAAAATGAACGTTTTTTAATTAATTTGTTTTATTTTTAATTAATTTTGATATAAAAACTATTTCCGAAAGTGTAACAAAATTTACCAATGTACCATTCTTATACTTAAGGACGTTCAATAATTCCACCATCCGCTGATATACACATTCTTTTGCGATACAGAATATTTTGAAATAAACAACGGGCCATAGCTGGGGTTACGAGTCGAAACGTTGCAATAATTATCCAGCGCAAGTCTTCTTTACTTATGACTGGCAGCTTAAAATAAAAGTCCGGCAGCGTAAAATTGGGGACCTAGGAGGCCATCACACTGTACCGTTTCTTACAATCCAAAGCCCAGGGAATTCGGTGTTAAGGAATTGTACCACACCTCTTTGCTGGTGAAGAGGCGCACCATCATGCTGGAACCAAAGGTGTGGGATGTCGATCGAAAGAATAGGTACCAACGCTTCTGCAATTTAATTATGTAGGGAGGCCAAGTAGCTCTCCCCATTAAGCCGAGTCGGTAGAAAAAATGGTCCAATAACGTGATCTCCTAGTAGACAAGCCCAGACGTTGAAGCAAAATTGAACCTGATTGTGGTGAGGAAATCCCAAGTGTGGCTTTTCATCGCTCCACATGTGGTTGCCCTGTCGGTTCGAAGCCGTCAATAGACGTTTACGAGAGCGTGGTCATACTCAACCCGCAAACAATAGTGAAAAGACGGAAGATGTTCCAGAAGACGTCGAAGAACAAGTAAATACACCTTGTCTTTTAAACTAGCATTTTTCTTATAAATATTTCTTCGTCGCTTTTGATCTACCGAAAATAGTATTTACTTCCATTTATTGATAAATAAATAGAGAGTCAATAATAAAAAATATTAATATTAAGGTGCTAACTATATCCACAATGATCCCCAAAGAAGTACCCGGTAAATGGAAGGCATTTGAGGGTGAATAACTTCGTGGTCACCAGTTTAACTCTTACCATAGGCAAAAGGTTCATTCTCTGAACGAGGGAAACAACCCTAGGCGAATTAATTAAGATTTGCCAGTGGCTTGTGGACAGAGTCGCTGAAGATCCACAGTTTCCGGCTATTATCTCGTAACGGCATTATTAATCTGCACCATAACCATAAGTAAAGTCAAAGAAATCCTCACGCGACAAATGTTGAATCACACCAACAGCGAGTAAGCCTTGTGGAGGTGCTGTTAACACTTTATTTGCGAATGTCTTTTCTAAACTGGTCAAGGCTAAATGTTGAGTAAAATTTACGGTTTCCACGAGATACTTTGCAAGAAGACGTACCATTAGCAACGTTGAGGTGTATGTGGTTTTTGCACGATGGAGCTCCACCACACATTAGCCGAGAAGTAAGAGCTCACCGTGATGAAGCGTTTGCATTAAGATGGATTGGTCGAGGGGGGACCGTTGAGTGGCCCGCTCGATCTCCCGATAATCCCGATTTAAACTCTTCCGACTTCTATCTCTGGGGACACAGTAAAGACTTGGTTAACTATCCGTATCACGCCTGGAATTTTCCAACGGATTCAAGAATCATTTATACGACGGGTGCATGCGTCGACCCGGGCACGGCGAAGCCCGTACCAGTCCCCCCCCCCTCGCCTAGCGTCCCTAGGTCGCACAACAACAACACTCCCAATTCCCTCATTTCCTTTTCAGTATTTTAATTTTCTTTTCACCTACTGCTCGTCTTCCTAAAGTTCTCCTTCGCCTCACGATGTCTTCGATAAATCGCTCTCAAAACCCGATGGAAAATCTACGGCTCCGCGACCTCCGGTCAACCGACCCTCTGCAACCAGGTGTTACTCGCCGACTTATACGCCGGGAGCGGCGCCGCCAGGCTATGCCTATTCCGATTCCCGCGTCTCTACCGGATTTCCCGCTCGTAAAATTTGGAATGACCATCACACTGGACGACGTTCACTCACTCGCCTGTCTCACACCATTCACCGATGTCATCGTGTATTATTACCTTCGCCTTGTGCGATCCTCCACCAACTCATCAGCATTTCTGTACCCAGTGGCCTTTGCGGACGCCCTCATCTCGACCGGACCGGCATTTGCCTCTTCTTGGACCACGAGCGACGAGGATCTTTTCAGTTATGACGTCCTCCTGTTTTCGTCCTTCCATAACCAGCGTTGGTGTCTCCTCTACATCCATCTTGGTCAGGAAATCATCTACCATTTGGACCCAGTTCAGGCAGCCGTTCTTGATCTCGTCGCCACCATTCGCTCGTAATAGGCGATATTATAAAGTCAGATATGCTTGCTCAACTTGTTAAAATGGGATATCGAAATAGTACAGTTAAACCCTACGGATGAATTTATAGGCTCTTTGGTGGGAAAGCTAATGGAAGCACAGTGGAAGGTGGCCTTTCCCATCAAAACAAAAAGGGCACGTTACTTTATAATATCGCCTATTGGTCCATGAAGCGCGACTATTTGCAAATATCATTTATACTGTTATATCAATATTTAGTTCTAAATCATAATTTGAGAGCAATAGATGGATATCTTTTAATTCCAAGTTTAAAGTGTTAATTATTACGTTTAAATTTGGTCCACCTATTAGCCCCAGCGTGTCATCCGCGTATAAGTAAAAATCTTCTTCCATAGATTCAGTCAGCATATCATTTATATATAAATTAAAAAGGATTGGTGATAACACAAGCCTGGCGGGACTCCACATTTAATTTTACGTTCACCAGATAGTTCATTATAAGCTCTTGTTTGCGTTTTACTGTCTGTTAAGTAGGATGTAATCCAATTGTATTCCCAGTAAATACAGTTTGTGGAGTAATCTTTCACATAGTCAAAAGCTTTTCTAAGGTCCAAAAAACTCCTACAACGTAATTACTTTGATCTTGATTATTTATTGCCAGTTCTACGTTCCTGTTTACTCTAAAATCATACTGTATTTCTATTTGAACATTATATTTATTACAAAAGTTAGTTAACCGAATATTTTTACGCAGCCACTGCGCGACCGGAGAGAACTGGCTTCGCAGCTCTCTTTGCCGCTAGAGGAAGCGCGGCGCTAGGGTCGCCCCTGACCCATATAAAAGGGGTCGACAGTGGAGACTTAAGCTGAAAAAGCTCAGCCCTTCGGGTCGAAACGTTAAGGTTAATAAACGTATTTGGATTTCAAACTCTGTTATTATTATACTGCCTACACCTACACGTATTCTATACGTAACAATATAGATTGAAAGCAAAGAAATTGGTCTATAGATTTTTGGTAGTTTTTACCTCTCCAAGGACAATCACCGTGTCTGTCTGTCCTGCGAACGCGTTCGCAATTTCCGTGCAAGGGTTAATCATTGCGTACGCAGTTTCTCGCAATCTCTGCATTCGCAGTTGCTAGGACTGTCGAAGGGTTGGCAAAACCACCGTGCGACGGTGAGCCTTAACGGATTTAATTTGCGGTTGGGTTTGGATGGTGTTTTTTTGTTAACGCTCACCGTCGCGACAGTTTTAACTCAGTTTGATTGGATAATTCATTATTGTAATGTTTATGTGTAGGTTGTGAATGTTGAGTTCGTGTTATGACGGTTGTGGGTGTTGAGTTTGTTGTGTTTGTACGGGCGTTTTCTCTCCAATGACTTCTTCTTCTTAATGACTTTGGACGAACCGAGTGCTGAGTGTTATGCAACCTCTCAACGTCCAATGGCAGGGTTTCCACGAATTGTACACGGTATTCGTCTTAGTATCAATTAACGATTTATTGGCGCCGGCCGGGAGTCGAACCCGGGTCTGCCTTGTGCAAGAGATTTACTCTAACCACTCAGCCACCAACGCTTGTTAAGCTTCGGTGTTTTTCTAAAAAACAGCTTTGGCGAATCGGAATGTCCTGTACAAAGTTATAACGTTTAATGAAATATTTATAAATTATATTAAACTTATATTTAATGAAATATTTATAAATTATATTAAACTTATATTTAATGAAATATTTATAAATTATATTAAACTTATATTTAATGAAATATTTATAAATTATATTAATATTATATTTAATGAAATATTTATAAATTATATTAATATTATATTTAACGAAATGTTTATAAATTATATTAATCTTATATTTAATGAAATATTTATAAATTATATTAATCTTATATGTAATGAAATATTTATAAATTATATTAATCTTATATGTAATGAAATATTTATAAATTATATTAATCTTATATTTAATTAAATATTAATAAATTATATTAAACCGATATTTAATAAAATATTAATAAGTTATATTAATCTGATATTTAATTAAATATTAATAAATTATATTAATCTGATATTTAATTAAATATATATATAAATTATATTTATCTGATATTTAATTTAATATTTAATTAAATATTTAAAATTTACATTCATCTTATATTTAATGAAATATTTATAAATTATATTAATCTTATATTTAATTAAATATTTATAAATTATAATAATCTGATATTTAATTAAATATTAATAAATTATATTAATATTATATTTAATTAAATATATATAAATTATATTTATCTGATATTTAATTAAATATTTATAAATTATATTCATCTTATATTTAATTAAATATTTAAATATTATATTCATCTTGTATTTAAATAAATATTTATAAATTATATTAATATTATATTATATTTAATTTAATATTTATAAATATTACTAATTTTATATTTAATATTATATTTAATTTAATATTTATAAATATTACTAATTTTATGTTTAATTAAATATTTATAAATTATATTCATCTTATATTTTATTAAATAATCAAGTATTTTAATGTTAAAGTTGATCGTGATCAAGAATCGAACTCCGGTCGCATTGTTACTATGCGGATAATTCACCGCCGAGCCATTGACTTCCTTAGGGAAACTGTTAAAGTAAAGGAACCATTTTGATAAGGCGGGTTTTTTTACTAAACGGTTGAATACAATATCTGTGGATATATTTTTTATTTTTGTGAACTTGTTTTTATTTCGTCGGGAATTGAACCGGGAGCGCGGTTTTTGGAGTTTGATTCGTTGCTGCTGTGTTTTTGATTCGTTACCGCTGTGTTATTGTTTCATTTTACGTTGTGTTATAAATCTGTAATATATTATTCAATGACGTTGTTTGACTGTTTAATTGTCAGTAGGTTTATTTTTCGGATACGCCTTTTTTTGTTGTTTTTTTTAACTGATCGAGATTACGTTCTTTTTTGTCTAATCTTTGGTATTGTTGGTTTTTTCTGTCTTCTCTTTTACTATTTTTTAAGTTTATTTCCTTTTTCCCGCAAAATCGTCCAGTCTAAGAGGAACCATTAAAGGGAATATAACCTCCAGTATTTGGTGTGGAACACCAACGTTTGCAGCTCTGACCACTCTGGCCTTTGGCTTTAAAAATGTTTGGCGCCACTGTACAGGGTAATTTAAAAATTTTAAGGGGTCTTCCATAAAGATTGTTTTGCAGGTTATATTCCCTTTAAGATCGTAAGTCATGTCCAAAAGCTTATCCGATTTCATTATAATAACGTCGAAACTTCCTGTTTGTTAATGGTAAGGTGTCGCACTTCTTGCTTTAATTACATTTTTCTATAGTTTTCTAAATTTTTGAAGGAATTTGTTGCTTGATTGCGTTATATTTTTCTTCCGGTTATTTTTTCTTTGAAGCCTGATCGATGGAGTTTATTTTATATATTTTCTATTAAGTAGTTTTGTCTTGAAGGCTGATCGATTGGGTTAATATTAAATATTTTTAAAGGTTATTTTTTCTCTGAAGCCTGATCGATTGAGTTATTTTATACTTTTCTATTCGTTATTTTGGCTCTGAAGTCTGATTGATTGGGTTATTATTATAAATGTTTATATGAATTATTTTTTCTCTGGAGTCGGTTGGGTTATTATTATTTATTTTTGCTCTGAAGCCTGATTGATTGGTTGGTTATTATATATTTTTCTATCGCTAATTTTGCCTCCGAAATATGGTTGATTGGACTTTTGTATTTTAATTTGTTGATTGTGTTGAGCTTTTGGGCGGTATTGTTAGCATAAAATTATTGTTATTTGTGTGAAATGGTTTAAAGTAGGTTTTTGTGTTGTTATTTAGGAATTGTTTTATGCTACAAGGTTTGTTTTATTGAATTTGGTGAGTGCTTTTTAAATAAGAGTTAGTAAATTTTGAATATTAGATGGCAGGAGACAAGGGTTTATCTAAAGAAGAACTAAGAAAGCTGAAAGCTAGAGAGAGGATGAGAGAGCGGAGGGCGGATCCTGAATTTCGGAGGAAGGAAAATGAAAGGAGGAAATTTTTTGCAGCTCAGAAAGTAGCGAATGCGTCTAACATCCAGAATAATAATTTAAGAGCAGATGAAAATGATGGTTGGTTGTCTGGTCATAGATCCGAGGGCAATCTTCTTGAGGTAGTACCTGTTGTCAATGAAGAGATCCGTCAGATGGGAGAAAATGCTATGGCAGTGAACGGCCAGGATGAAATAATTCGTGATATCGTGATGCAAGCGGAAGACTGCAGAGGAGCTGAAAGTGTTCGCGAACAAGTAGCGAAGGCTGTTAAGCGTCAGAATCCTGAATACGTTGAGAGGGAACGAGCTCGGAACCGCCAAACGAAGGCTGCTAAGCGTCAGGATTCCGAACACGTTAACGCTAAACGTGCTCAATCCCGACAAGCGAAGGCTGCTAAGCGTCAGGATTCCGAACACGTTGACGCGGAACGTGCTCAAAACCGACAAGCGAAGGCTGCAAAGCGTCAAGACTCCCTATATGTTGAGGCAGAACGTGCTCAAAACCAACAAGCGAAGGCTGCTAAGCGTCAGGATTCGGAACAAGTTGACGCGGAAAGTGCTCAAAACCGACAAGCGAAGGCTGCTAAGCGTCAGGATTCGGAACACGTTGACGCGGAACGGGCTCAAAACCGACAACCGAAGGCTGCTAAGCGTCAGGATTCCGAACACATTGACGCGGAACGTGCTCAAAGCCGACAAGCGAAGGCTGCTAAGCGTCAGGATTCCGAACACATTGACGCGGAACGTGCTCAAACCCGACCAGCGAAGGCTGCTAAGCGTCAAGACTCCTTATATTTCGAGGCGGAGCGTGCTCAAAACCGACAAGCGAAGGCTGCTAAGGGTCAAGACTCCCTATATGTTGAGGCGGAACGTGCGCAAAACCGACAAGCAATAGATTCTACGCGTCAGGATTCCGAACACGTTGACGCGGAATGTGCTCAAAACCGACAAGCGAAGGCTGCTAAGCGTCAGGATTCCGAACACGTTGACGCGGAATGTGCTAAAAGCCGAGAAGCGAAGGCTGCTAAGCCTCAAGACTCCCTATATGTTTAGGCGGAATGTGCTCAAAATCGACAAGCAATGGCTGCTAAGCGTCAGGATTCCGAACACGTTGACGCGGAACGTGCTAAAAAACCGACAAGCGAAGGCTGCTAAGCGTCAACACTACTTATATGTTGTGGCGGAACGTGCTCAAAACCAACAAGCGAGCGAAGGCTGCTAAGCGTCAGGATTTCGAACCGTTGACGCGGAGAGTGCTCAAAACCGACAAGCGAAAGCTGCTAAGCGTCAGGATTCCGAACACGTTGACGCGGAACGTGCTCAAAACCGACAAGCGAAGGCTGCTAAGCGTCAAGACTCCCTATATTTTGAGGCAGAACGTGTTAAAAACTGACAAGCAATGGCTGCTAAGCGTCAAGACTTCTTATATGTTGAGGCGGAAAGTGCTCAAAACCAACAAGCGAAGGCTGCTAAGCGTCAGGATTCCGAACACGTTGACGCGGAACGTGCTCAAAACCGACAAGCGAAGGCTGCTAAGCGTCAGGATTCCGAACACGTTGACGCGGAACGTGCTTAAAGCCGTGAAGCGAAGGCTGCTAAGCCTCAAGACTACTTATATGTTGAGGCGGAACGTGTTCAAAACCGACAAGCGAAGGCTTCTAAGCGTCAGGATTCCGAACACATTGACGCGGAACGTGCTCAAAGCTGCTAAGCGTCAAGACTCCTTATATGTCGAGGCGGACGTGCTCAAAACCGACAAGCAATAGATTCTACGCGTCAGGATTCCGAACGCGTTGACGCGGAACGTGCTCAAAACCGACAAGCGAAGGCTGCTAAGCGTCAAGACTTCTTATATGTTGAGGCGGAAAGTGCTCAAAAGCAACAAGCGAAGGCTGCTAAGCGTCAGGATTCCGAACACGTTGACGCGGAACGTGCTCAAAACCGACAATCGAAGGCTTTTAAGCGTCAGGATTCCGAACACATTGACGCGGAACGTGCTCAAAACCGACAGGCGAAGGCTGCTAAGCGTCAAGACTCCCTATATGTTGAGGCGGAACGTGCTCAAAACCGACAAGCAATAGATTCTACCGGTCAGGATTCCGAACACGTTGACGCGGAACGTGTTCAAATCCGACAAGCGAAGGCTTCTAAGCGTCAGGATTCCGAACACATTGACGCGGAACGTGCTCAAAGCCGACAAGTGGAGGCTGCTAAGCGTCAAGACTCCCTATATGTCGAGGCGGAACGTGCTCAAAACCGACAAGCAATAGATTCTACGCGTCAGGATTCCGAACACGTTGACGCGGAACGTGCTCAAAACCCACAAGCGAAGGCTGCTAAGCGTCAGGATTCCGAACACGTTGAGGCGGAACGTGCTCAAAACCAACAAGTTAAGGCTGCTTTGCGTAAATACTCTTTATATGTTGAGGCAGAACGTGCTCAAAACCGACAAGCGAAGGCTGCTAAGCGTCAGGATTCCGAACACGTTGAGGCCGAACGTGCTCAAAACCAACAAGCGAAGGCTGCTAACCGTCAGGATTCCGAACACGTTGACGCGGAACGTGCTAAAAACCGACAAGCGAAGGCTGCTAAGCGTCAGAGCATTTTACATAGCATTACGGAACGTTCTGTAAACCGGGTTTCTGCTGCAGAAAGGAGAACTTGCTCATTTTATATAGAGGAGCTTTATTTAAGGGCATAAAAGAAGGACCGACTTGTAAATGTGAATGCTGTTCAAATCTTTATTTAGAGCATCTGGAAGTTTTTGAAGTCTAATATATTTTTGGCTCTACCTGATATTCAACCACGCGAACTGGCTGAAGTGGTTTTTCTGTGCAGCGCTTGCAATTTGGCCGTAAAGAAAAAACAAGTACCAAAATTTAGCCCCGAAAATGGTTTCGTGTTTTACTACATTCCAGATGAGTTAGTTGATATATCGAATTTAGAAGAACGAATGATATCCCCAAGAATACCGTTTATGCAAATTTGAAGGCTGGGATGTGATCAACAAATAGGAATTAAAGGGTATGTTGTTAATGTTCCAATCAATATTGAGTCTACGGTATCGGTTTTACCCAGGTTGCACCGTGACACGGATACTATTCAGATTGAATTTATGAGAAGAATGAAATACAAATCGCCATTTATGTATGAAACCGTTAGACCCAAAAAAATTATGGCGGCCCTAAATGTTTTATTAACATCTCCGTTGTATAAGAAGCATGAAATCGTTATAAATAGAAGTATATTGGACCCATTTCTAGAAGAGCTTGACTTTGTTGTTGATGAAATTGATCATCAGACAACAGTGCGTAATGCTGACTTGTTGTCGTGTTTGGCAGGATGCCGATAGAGACAGCGATGGCTTGTGGAATGATCCCGATTTAGTTGATTCTGTGACAGTTGGAAATCAGGATACGTTATTGGTGTCGTCCGCTGATTTTTTGCCGACGAGTACTATGCATGTGAAATTTGCTCCCGGAGAAGGGCAGAAACCGATGTCTCTGTTGTTTGATAAGGACACGGAAGAATTGTCGTTTCCAAGTATTTACGTTGGTCAGAAAAGAGAGCTTAAAGTTAAAGGAAGCTATGGGGATATTGTTAAGTGGGAGATTCGTAATTCTGATCGCAGATGCGCGAAGAACTCTTCGAAACTTTTCTATTCTTTTGTTAAATTGGAAACATTGAAAGTGAGTCAAGCTATTCAGGTTTGCATGAGAAAATCTAAAAAAAAAGGATGGTTTGAGTTATACAGCGTGGCATCTCGTGAGTGAGGGTGCTCTTGACACGCTTGTAAAAGAGGATGATGGTTTTCGAGTGCTTGAAAGGTTACAGTCGCCTCCTTCTTATTGGCAACACAGGCAGAAGGAAATGTTAGCCATGATTAGACAACTGGGAATTCCGACGTTTTTTATATCGCTTTCTGCCGCCGAATGTAGGTGGCACGAACTTTTAAACATTTTGCGCGTGACTTCCGGTCAACAAAGGCTAGAGGTTCCCGAGTTGTTAAATTTAAGTTACGCGGAAAAGGCAAAACTAGTTCAGGAAAATCCCGTAACTTGCGCTCGTTTCTTTGATCCTCGTTTTCGAGCTCTGCTTAAAGCTCTTCAAAAATTACGTCCCCTTGGTGTCATTGAAGATTACTACTTTAGGGTTGAAATACAGCAAAGGGGTTCCCCTCATCAACATGGGCTTGTTTGGATAAAAGGCGCACCGAAGTTGAAGGACGACTTGTCCAATGCCAGGAAGTAGAAGACTTTATTGATAAAATAATAGTTTGCGCTGGTGATCTCCATGATGAAAATCTGAATGTGTTTACGAAGTTACAAATGCATAGACATACGGTAACGTGCAAAAAGAAGGTTAAAAATATTTCCATTTGTCGTTTTGGAATTCCTTTTCCACCTATGCCTCGTACTATCGTGTATGATTCAAAGGTTGGTTTGCCAGGAGACGACTTGAAGTGCAAAAAAATAATAAAGTGCTTTAAGATACTTTGCAGTCGAAGGAAGCGGAATTTTGTGAAGATACGTTTGAGAAGTTGTTAGCGAAATTTAAAATGACGGAAGATGAATATGTTTCAGCCGCAACTTACGGTTTGAAAAAGAAAACCGTTTTATTGAAAAGACACCCGAAAGATACCAGAGTGAATCCTTACAACAAGGATATTTAAGCCAACATAGATGTTCAGTTTGTTCTCGACGCATACTCCTGTGTTATGTATATTGTTTCTTATATTGAAAAGTCGCAACGCCGAATGTCAATGCTTTTACGTGACGCTGCGAAAGAAGCTAAAAAAGATAAATGTACCGTAAAAGATAAATTGAAAATTATAGCTAATAAGTTTTTAAATGCCCACGAGGTTAGCGCGCAGGAAGCTGCTTATAGTAGTTTACAAATTCCAGTATCGAAAAGAAGTAGATCTTGTATTTACTTTAACACGAATTTGCCACAAGATCGTGTGCGCATTCTTAAAACCAGTACGGAGCTTCGTAAGTTGCCCGAAGACAGTATGGATGTGTTTTCCGGTGGTTTGTTGGACCATTATGCACAGAGGCCAGATGTAATGGAGGCTGTAACGTTAGCGCAGTTTGCAGGCTGGTAGGAATATGCAAAAAGTTGGAAACCTTCACTTACCCAAATTCACGATGATGACGTTGACGAAAGTTGTGATGGCGAATCGTTTTTGGTAACTGGCTGAAGTTAAAAGGTGATTCTGGTTTTGTTAGAAAACGTAGTCGGCCTAAAATTATCCGTCATAGAAATTTAAGTTTAATTAAAGATCCAAATAACTTTTATCGCGAGCAAATAATGTTATTTGTGCCTTGGCGTGATGAATATATTTTAGGGAAGGATTTTAGAACAGAGTATGAAATTAATGTAGAAAATATAAACGAAGTAAGAACGGAATTTTACAACGCGTTTGACGAGGTAGCATTTGAGAAGGCTTTAGAAGATTTTGAGAATGAATTGGTGGAACCCGATTTAACTAATATTCAACCGGAATTAAAAACACCAAAATGAAGTGGATAAATTAGTGGTCGAGGTGGATCCTGATTTCCTCTTGAATATGGAGCAAGATGCTGTGGGTAACATCAATAGGGAGGTTGGTGATGGATATACTGACAGAACTGTTTAACCCTCAGTTACATTAGTGGACGATTCAGAATATCATGATATGCTTAGGAAGTTAAATTCCAAGCAAAGGAAAATTTTTTACCAGGTCCTGTTCCATGTAAAAACGAAGGAAGTTCCTTTACGTTTGTTTGTAACGGGAGGAGCCGGTGTTGGGAAAAGCCTTTTGATAAGCGCAATTTACGAATCAGTTACTAGATTTTATAAACAACAAGGATCTAATCCATTAGAAGCGAAGGTTATTTGATGCGCTCCTACGGGTAAAGCTGCTTTTAATATCGGTGGTGCAACCTTACATAGTACATTTAGCCTACCTGTTAGTTAATTTGCAGGAAATATTTCTAGGTTAGAAAGTGAAACTCTGCACAAATGAAGGTTGCTCTAAAGTCAATTAAAATTATTAATAATAGATGAAATATCAATGGTTGGTACAAAAGTCTTTCATCGAGTTGACGCTAGGTTGCAGGAAATAATGGGATGTCCCGACTATTTTGTTGGCGTGTCCGTTTTACTTGTTGGCAATTTTAATCAACTTCGGCCGGTGTGCGATTCTCTTGCATTTCAAAGTCAGAATGAGCTTGCGATGTAAGATATATGATGACTAACAACGTTGACACCTCGGATGGACTGACGAATGGCGCAACGTGCTGGTTAAGGAAAATTGAGTATGGCAAGAATAGAAACGGAATTCAATTTCCGTTTAGGGTTTGGTTGGAATTTGATGACAAAGATGTTGGTAAAAAACTAAGACAAAGAAGTTATGGGTTGTATAAAGTTAATGCTTTTAGCAGGTTATGGACACCCGTTGAGAAAGTTACTAAAACGTTTTCGAGGAAATGGGAGCAACAAAACATTTTGGTGACTATAAAACAATTTCCACACGTTATTTCCGAAGCCATTACTATACACAAAAGCCAATGTGATACTTATACTTCGGTTGTAGTGCACTGTAAGCCATCGAAAAAGTTACAAAAGTCTCATTTGTACGTGGCTTGTAGCAGAGCAAAATCAGCTTCTGGTTTGTATATTGATGGTAAGTTTCAAGTTCCAAATGCCCCTAAAAACGATGTTGTTGAATTGGAACTGAAAAGAATACGAGAAACTAAGCGTATTGGTTTGCTTTTTTAGAAAAGAATCTGTGTATTTATATTCATAATGTGCAGTCATTAAATGTTCATTTAGGCGATATTTTAGCCGACAATGTAATATTAGGGAATGAATTATTATTATAATCAGCTAGGCTAATACCCAAGGCACCACCTTAGGCCTAAGTCATCAAGCGACTTTTGAAGCCGTTAATCCAGGTGGCCGGGTTACAATGCGTAGGAGGGTGGTGGTAAGCCCTGCATGCCACGAGATCGAGCCAACAGCTCCCTACACTAACTATTACCGTTAACCTCGACAAGTTTTTTATGAAAGGGGAAACCGAAGAACTCGGGGGAAAACCCCTTAAACCAGTGGGGAGAGAACTTGCAAACTCAACGCAGAAGGAGTTGTTCCGAGTTTTCACCCAGTGCCACAAGCTGGGATCGAACCCGGCTCCTCTTGCTGCGAGGCGAAAGTGCTAACCACTCCGCCACCCCACCTTAATATGTTGCGTTGAGACGAGGAAAAAAGAGACCGATAGCATGAGTGTGCCATCCTTTAGGGAAATGGTGCTATATCTTTGCCAAGAACGGCACGCCGAGTGGCTTTTGGCTCGTCTATTTATTTAAAGGAATCAATTAAAAACACTTTAAACGAGTTTGAAGGCCAAGTTTTGCGAAAAGACAGACCTTTTAGAAATTCTCATGTAGAACGTTGTTGGTTGAATGTTTCTATTGATAATGAGCCCATTGCTCTGATTCTGTTATATAAGTCTCCTGGAGCGAGTTTGAGCGTTGTTTTTGAAGATTTTATTCCCTTAAGTACGATTCTTTAGTTCCAACAGTTGTTGTTGGTGAATTCAATATTAACTTTTTAAAATGTAAGATGGCGCTAACAAAGTTTTTTAAACATTTGAAAATTCCCTTTTGTCAGGCCTCGAGAACAAATACTCCACCGATAACCATTACCAATTAGATTTGGAATTTGGAAATAAAGCTTTTCGAGATCGTTATGAAGCTTGTTATAGGGAATCGTATTTTTCGTATCACAAAGGTATTTGCATTTTTAAAAAAGAGTTAGTTGGAACACTTGATTCTCAGGTCAATTTGGGAAATGAATCAGTTTAGAACGATGAGGATTGATTTTTGATTTTTTGTAAATGTAACGCATTTTTTACATTATCGTTCTTTTATGGGACGGGCTTGCTTTCTGCTATGATAGCGAGTAGAAACAAAGATTTTTTATCTCTTTTGCTGAGTGTTTGATTTATTTTTGCGTAGAGACTAGAAGTCGAGTACCACTGCCTACTTCACTTCTGCTTGTTTTCTTAGAAGACAATGAAGCGTCTACGTTGAATATTAATGGTATGTTGGTAATCAATTCAAATCGATATGCTGATATTTATTTTCAAAACTAATATTATTCCATTTTATTTAGTGATTTATTTTGACGCAGTCGACGTAACACGGAGGTGTGGGGCAGTAGACATTTATATTATGACCAGGGATATGTGTCGTTCATTTCTTTTGATTTTTATTTGGCGTTATCAGTGGCTTTTTTATATTATTTTTAACATATTATGGAGTAGTACTTTATAATTTCTCTTTGAATGTTTTTACTGAGGTATTTGTATTTAAATGTTGATCTATCCGAATTGAAATGCGTCACAAAGCATTTTAAAGGTGAACTGCGTAACAATAAAATATAATTGCTTAAAACTGATTGCTGGGCTGATATTTTGTTATAGAAGTCCTTTTTTCTGGGAATACAGATGTGTGATTTTGTCTTTAGTATCGCGGATTTGAAGCTATCATGTATCAAAGACCTAAAGTCGATTTTGAAACACTGTGCAAAAGGACTTTTGCTGTGGTTTAAAAAACTTTATGTAACTAGATTGATGTCATCATGTCTTGGCGACTAGCCGCAGTCGTGGTACCATCCGTCGATTCATTGCTAAACTGTTAATTTCAAAGCTCTGTCGATTCCGGATATTGTCGTCTGGTAAGTACTACTTTTGCAACGAATCTAGTAAAGGCGTTAGTGAAGCTTCCAAAATTACATTACTAAATAGCTGCCATGAGAGTGTATTAGTCCCCCCCCCCCCCACGTGCACGAAGTGGAAAGTTTTGGCTGTAGTAGAAACAATAATATGTGACGTAATCAGGTAAAAATATTGATTCGACTATACCAATTAAGGTTTATTTCCCGTAGCACTGTAGTCTAACAGCCCAGTTCATGCTCATCGTGTTTTCAGTTGTACCAACCAACAACGTAAGAAGAAAAGCAACTTATTGAGAAATTAGTTAAAATTGTCAATTTAGAAAGCCGTCTAGTCGAAAGGTTATGGAGATTTCTATTTGTTTAACCAACTTTAATCGAAGTACTCTCTTTAATTTTAAAAATAATTTTATCAAGAATTCAACGGAAGAGAATCGACGTTATTCCTATTTACAACAAGCGGCGGGATTGGGGTATTACACCGGGGGACAATGGATATTTTGGTCGCACCATAAACATTAAGATGGCTCTAATAGTTTATCAAGAAGGCTCTGAGCCTATACTGTTAAAATGGCGGCGTTTTTACGATTGACGTTTGCTTAGGAGGTTTTTTGATTTTTTACGTTACGGATTTGGGTAGTTAGATTTAAATAAGTGACTTAACTCATTATTTTACACTTGTTCTTTAGTTTGAATAAGTTTTTGAAGTAAAATTTATCTTTAACACTTTTTACGGCGTAATTTAACTTTAACCCTTGGCAAAACAAATGTCGATCTTAAATACGCCGCCCTTTAAACAGTATAGGCTGAGAGCCTACTTGATAAACTATTAGAGCCATCTTAATGTATATGGCTCTCCCAAAATCTCCATTGGCCCCCGGTTTAGTGCCCTAATCCCGCCGATGGCGTAAATAGAAATAACGTCGATTTCAGGTACTATTACTGTTTCTTTATATTGGTTGAAGAGGACTAAAACCTAGGAACCTCTCTCGTCCTCTTAAATCTACTGTCTTTTTTATTAAATATTTCAAGCACATTTGTCTCGAAAAAATTGCTTTATTTTTCTTTTAGTTTTACATATGTTTTGGGTTGGGTTTTCAATTATTTTTACAAATTTTCAACTTAAATAGTCGGTTTTTTCTAATCTATTTTTAAATTGTTTTTCAAAGTTGACGTCATATCTTGCAGAAAAGAGTCTTCGTGGTTGTCGCCTGTTTTATTTTGTATATAATTATTATGTGTCATAGCATAAGTAACATAATATACATAAGTATGACACTGAATGACTTCGGTTATTGATAGTTTGTAGTAGAGTGATTGCGTAATCGGAAGTTTTTCATATATTCGTTGGCGAATTAGCTGCCAGATTCAAATGGCTATCAACATATTCGTTGGAAAAAT
This sequence comes from Leiobunum rupestre, assembly GCF_980474605.1. NCBI lineage: Eukaryota > Metazoa > Arthropoda > Arachnida > Opiliones > Sclerosomatidae > Leiobunum > Leiobunum rupestre. The sequence continues at coordinate 59,572,932 of NC_143391.1, forward strand.
AGCTTCGAGCTATCAATACGAGCGGAAGCACGTTTTTGTTTAAAATTCAAAAATAACTACCTTTTGAAGTTAACAAATGTTAATAATACTTATTTTTTATCTTTCGATTCAATAATTTATCATAATTTTCTCAAAGTTAATGTTATTTACACTTTTAAAAGCATTTCAATTTTCAGTGGTCCCAGTGGCGGCGTAAAGGGGGCGAGGGGAGCGGTTCGGAGATGCTCGAGGGGGGGTGCAAATCAGAACGTTTGAACTAAAAAAAGTGTTTTTGGCTCAAGGGGGGTGCAAATATTACCCCCTACACGGCACTGTTAGGGTGTCACTGAAAATTGCCGCCCCGGGGAGCCAGCCTTCTTACGCCGCCACTGAGTGGGCCTCAGCTGAATCTCGCGGCGATTTCCGTTTATGGTTTCCAAAGGCTAAAAGTAATTTGCAGATGCTTGTTAGCCCTTAGTCACATAATGATTTACGTTGTCATTGGCGAAACATACTATAAGTAAAAAAATATTGAAGAAAAAATGTCATACTTATGTTTATTATGTTACTTATGGTCATATTAATGAGAAGTATACCACTGGATGTAAATATTTTCACAGCAATTCTGTAATGATGAAACTGAATTGCGCTACAATCTTAATTGGCGTTGCTTAATTATTCAAATCAATTTTAGGTTCTTAATCACCACGTGTTAACATACGATAATCAACTTTTGATACGCGAGTGGTTTTACGCGCCCGCTTTAAATTGTTTTTTGGGCAATGGTGAAACTGAACTTTATTGAAAAATTATGTACAGTGGCATACTAATTAGTATTATTTTTAATTATTACTAATTACCTGAGGCAATGTGACATAGTTTCTCCTGAGATGCTGTTTCAATTTCATTTTGTACTTGTTCCAAGTTATTGGTGACGGTTGTTTCGGCGTGCGGTTTCCATTGGCAGTTTTTCACGTAGTGACCGACTTCTTGGCATTGGTAAAATTTTTTTGGTGGGATTCGCCGATATGGGTTTTCGCGTTGCGCCCTTCTTCCGCCTCTTCGTCCGCTCTTTATATCACGAATTATATTTACTGTACAGTTTTCGAAATTAAAGTTTCCATTTTTTTTTAGAGTCACACGGTATGGTGTCAGCTAGTTTTCCATTTTTGCGAGCGTGTTTGATAGGATTAAAAATGAAACGGTTATACTTTCAGAATTTAAATAATTTTATGGTTCGTCGAAAAAAAACCAATTGTTTAGCGAGTACTACCGTAAATAATATTAGACGTACTTTTTTGTGAAAAAAGAAATGTCTGACAATTGTAAAGTGCGCGTTAGCTACGATGGTCGTCCGAACGTCTCTTAGAGAAGCCCGTGGGATTGATAGAAAACAGTGGCGTTCGTAATTTCGTTGTTTAAAAAAAACTGAGTCGAGGTTTTAAAAGAAAATAAAAACTACGCCGAAAAAAAGTAGACGCCGCCAACGCGAAATCGCCCTGTGTTTTGAAAATCCCGGCATCTGTACGGACGCCCAATGAGAGGCGACGTTTTAACTTCAAAAGTCGCCTCTCATTGGGGGTCCGTACAGATTCCGGGATTTACAAAACACAGGGCGATTTCGCGTTGGCGGCGTCTACTTTTTTCGGCGTAGTTTTTATTTTCTTTAAATTTGAATTTAAATTTTTTCTAATGACTGTAAATTGGAAAAATATGTAGTTTTGGAAGCTGAATAGTTTGAAGGTACTGTATTTTCCAATTTCATTATCCCTTTAAGGGAAAATAAAGGGGAAGTTTTTTAGATGTCTATGTTGCCTACTTTCAACATTTTATGTCTGTCTGTTGCGCGCTGCGCTGCAAATTGCAGTTCCGGGGTATGGTTTAATTAAGTACCCGTTCTCCCCTTTTTTGTCTTTTAGGGGTTGAAAACTTTGGACAACAACTAAAGGTAATATGGCAGATAAATTTCAAACGGTATCAAATGTTTTTGTTTTTTTTTCTCGAGGTAGTTCTTGTTTTAAAGAGAAACCAACGCGGTTTCATTTTAAAATTTATTATAAACTAGTACTTATGGGTGATTTGACCGTTTAGAATGTAGGGTTGATAGGCTTATGCCATTTTGAATGCTTTTTCGAGTGTATTAAGGTACGGAGTTGTATGCGCGTATGTACTTTTTAGTTAAAGCAGAGATAATCAACAAGTTGGGTGAAAATATCAAAGGTCGTATGGTAAAAAATATATATATCAGTAGAGACTTCAGGGGGATACTAAGCCAAGCACAGTGGAAGTCCTCCTCCCATTCCTCCCGCTCCACCCACTCCACCAGGGAGTATAGAGTGGAAGGCCTCCGCACGATACTAAACAATACAGTGGAAGGCCTCCACACGACTCCGCACGATACCAAGCCAAGCACAGTGGAAGGCCTCCTCCCGCTCCACCCACTTCACCAGGGAGTATACAATGGAAGGCCTCCACACGATACCAAAACATACAGCCAAAGGTAGGGGTTATGATGGAATAAGTAAAGGTTATCTGAAACTCTCCCGTAAAACGGTATATATTATTCCTTGCGAGGATAGAGTTAACTACGATATAAGAAATAAACATTATTTTAATTTGCAAATTAAATTAAAATTTTAACCGTTAATCTCGCCATTATTATTTAAATGGCAAAGAGGTTACAAGGAGGCTGTGTGATTCTCCGTTACAGTGTTTACATTGTTACTATTTCTTGCGCAATATAAAAGTATAAATAGCCGAGAAATCATGGTCGAAAAAAACATTCAAACGCATTCAAAGATGGAACCAACAAGCTATACGTAAGTTTATTTTCATTTAGATATTATATTTTCCGAAAACGTACTTGAGTGAATGTACTAAAACTTATTTTTATAGGAATAAAAATCTATTGTTATTGATTTCGAATTTCTGAATGGACGTACCGGAGAGATAGTGATAAAAGAGTCACGGTGACATTGCTCGCTTTTAAGGTAATTTTTGTCCATTTTCGTCCATTTTTGGCAGAAAAGCAGTTGGAAACACGAAGAGCCGTTATTTTAACACTCCTCCAACCCAATTATCATTTCGCTTAAAAGACTTAACGCAAACGGAACATGATCAATTTATATAACCGTGCATAGAATTAACATGGTGAACTAGACTTGGCTTATGGTTGAAAACAGCAGAACAAATAGTACAGGAAAACATCTAGAGGTCGAATGTGTCCTTAACATTACATTGACCCTTTTTTACTGTCTAGTATATCTATTACCACATGATGCAATTTTTGGATTCATAGTTTTTCTAAACTCTCATTTTGTTAAGCTTACGTAAACCTAAACTTTGTCATGGTCAGTGAATCTCGGAAAAACCGGCGTAAGGCGTCGCATCACAGTGGAGTTAGATCCCCGATTTTCCCAAGTAGTCCACGTTGCGCAATTTACCGTTGAAAATAGTATTTCCCATTGAAACTAATGCGAAGGTTTTTAAAATACCCCTTTTTATATACTATAAAATAATTATGTTTCATGTACAGATTATTTATTTAAAATAATTCTTATATTTAAAAAATTTAGCGTATTAATATTTTTTTGTATATTTGGAAATAACATTTTATTCTCTGTGAAATCGCACACTGTGTGATGTTAGTTATTGCATGTTTTCGAAGAATGAGAAAAAATTTCCCCGTTTTTAGAGATTCTGTCATTCACGTTACCCATAGTACGTATAAGTAGAAGTTTTCTCGATTAATATTTTCTAACCCGGGCGACAAAGTTTATTTTAATATAATTTATTCATAAATATTTTTTGAAGTGCAAACAAGAATAGTAACCTACGCCTACACACAAGAAACATCTTTACTCTACTTTAAATCCAATAAAATCTATTTCCGATATGTAAATAGGTGGAAACATATCGCAAAAATCTCTTTCTACTTTTATTATGGTAAAATACAATACCAATATGTAAATATAAATATAAAATACGACAAAAACAACTTACCTATATTTAAAATAGGGTAAAATACAATTTTTATACACAAATATAGTCAGAAATATACTATAAAAACACAAAAATGAAAATAAAATAAAATTGGTGTGGATAAGATTTGTAAATATCATTTTGAAACTAATAATTTTCAGGCTTTATTAAAGTCAAGCAATTACATTTATAAAAATGAAAGACCGTTAAACAAAATAAAATTTGTAAATATTGTAAATATTTTAAGACAATAAAGAAATTAAGAAATGTTTGAATTAAAATATATTTTATTTTCCAGAATAGTTACCTTTTATTACTATAAATATTTCATTATTAAATGGGAACCGCTGCCCTAGAAAAAGTGCATTCGGAAAATTTTTAAATATTCTAAATTTGTACAGAAATTATCTCAAATTGGCTATAGACAGATAATTTCACTTAGCTAGGAATTGTTCACTAACTCATATACAAACTAAGACGTTAAACCAAATAATATTTTAATTCAATAAAGAAATTAAGAAATGTTTTAAATAAGATCTCTTTTTTATACAATAGTCACCTATTATTTTTATAAATATTTCAATATTGATATATTATTATTGTTATGTTAATATTAAATCGCACAATTATAACCGGAGTTAAATCAGTCAATGATATACAATATTACAAAAAGTTCTAATGGTACTGATTCAAGATGTCAATTATTCTATAGATTTCGTTTCGAACTGAGAGACTGTTTAAACTAGTTCGCGTGTTTCACTTTTTCTTTCTAGTTTTCTGCTCTCTTCCAACTATCTTGCAATATTTTCAATGCAATTATATCTGTTTTTAACTTTATTTCTCAGTATCATTTCTATTTGACTAGCTTCATCTAGCTTAAATTTCCACACTTCAATATGCTTTTCCATTTCTGCCAAAAACTTTCTTATTTCTTGCACATCTAGCCACGTCACATTATACTTTTCCACTATTTTACTCGCTTCTTCAAATGTATTGAAATCCATATGGTTATAAGTAACAAAACAGTTCAGAAATTTAGATCGTCTGAAAGACCCTTCTCTCTACTACAACACAAATGTTTTGTTAAAGATAATCAAATTAATTATAAACTCCATTTAATATCATTAAGTGTATATACAGGGTCTTTTTTTGCTCGGAAAAGTGTTTTTTTTTCAAAAACTATTTATAGTACCGATTTCAAATTTGGAAGGTCAATTCTCTATACCGGGGGACATCAGTTTGAGAAATTTGAGCGTTTTCGGTAATGTTTTTCACCAATTTTTAAAAATTATTTTTCGACCACTAGGTGCGAGATAAAAAATTTCTATTATAAAGTTGTAGGCCGTCATCGAAAACCCTTAAAAATTGTTCACTCGACGAAAAACAATTTATTTATCAGTGAAAATTCGAGCTTGAAAAATTTACAAGTTGGTGAAGCCAAATTACGATTGTTTGAAACGATAATTGAAAAGGGAACAAGTCTAATACAAACGTAGTAGAGTTTTCACACTTGAAAAAATGTACACGTTTGGTTTTTAAATGCAGATATTTTATTCACATAAATTTTTACAAAACATTTTCAATAATATCACCATTGGCTGCAACACAGGTTTGTGCGCGGACAATTAAGTTCTCAAACGCTTTCTCTACCATTTCTGGTGTGACGTCTCGGCAAGCACTGATTATTCGTCTAATGAGTTCCTCCCTAGTTTCAATGGGCGTGGCGTATACCTTTGCTTTAACGAATCCCCAGAGAAAATAATCCAGCGGTGTTAAGTCAGGTGACCTTGCTGGCCAATGCACTGGACCATTTCTCCCTATCCACCTTTCAGGAAACTCGTTGTTGAGGTGCTCAGTTACTTGCCGGGAAAAATGCGGAGGGGCGCCATCTTGCTGAAACCACAACTGACGTCTTTCAGCCAATGGAAGGTCGTCGATTGCGTCACTCAGTTCGTTCTGTAGAAAATGTAAATACCTTTGGCCGTTGTGGTTCGTCGGCAGGAAAAAGGGACCAATCAAACGGTTTCCAACAAGTCCAACCCAAACATTGACCCGTTCAAATTGAACCTGGTGATGATATTCAAAACCCCAATGTGGGTTGACGTCAGACCAAAGATGGCTGTTTTGATGATTAAAGGGCCCATCTCTAGAAAATGACGCTTCGTCGGAGAACAAAACATGGCGCAAAAATTGTCTATCTTCTTGGACAGCATTTAGTAACCAGTTGCTAAATTAATAACGTCTTTGATGGTCTCCGTCAATTAGTCCTTGGTGGAGCGTAGCTCTGTATGGGTGATAGCGATTCTTACGAAGAATTTTCCACACACGATTTGCAGAACAACCCAAATCAGCAGCGGCGTTAGCGCAACTGTGACGAGGATATGCCACAAAGTACGCGAGTACATTGTTCTCGAAGTCTAAATCCGGTTGACCCAATCCGCGAAACCTAGGTTGCAAGTTACCAAATTGATTGAAATCGTGAATTGCTCGTCTTACTGTATTTACAGATGGTGCTCCATTTGGATGTCTTTCTGCGAAGATTTCAGTCACTCTTCTAAGGTTTTGCGCTGCTTCTCCATGGTAAATGGCAACTATCTCGGTACGCTCAGCTACTGAATAACGAGGCATTGTTCGAAATATTATCAAACACTGATAATAATCTCCCAAAGTTTTCCTTTAAATACCCAATGCATGTTTAGGATTCACCTATAGCCTCGTGTTTTTTAAATCCGGTCGTTTTTTTAACCAAAGTTTCAACTGGATTAGGTAATTCGGTTTCAATTATCGTTTCAAACAATCGTAATTTGGCTTCACCAACTTGTAAATTTTTCAAGCTCGAATTTTCACTGATAAATAAGTTGTTTTTCGTCGAGTGAACAATTTTTAAGGGTTTTCGATGACGGCCTACAACTTTATAATAGAAATTTTTTATCTCAAACCTAGTGGTCGAAAAATAATTTTTCAAAATTGGTGAAAAACATTACCGAAAACGCTCAAATTTCTCAAACTGATGTCCCCCGGTATAGAGAATTGACCTTCCAAATTTGAAATCGGTACTATAAATAGTTTTTGAAAAAAAAACACTTTTCCGAGCAAAAAAAAAGACCCTGTATATACCAAAGTGGCTCTTTAAATAGCCAACATCACAAGGATTTTGTTAGAATAAATATCTCAAGGTTTAGTATGAGAAACGTATCTTTCTCAAGTATTGTAATTATACATGTGATTCCGTATGAGGACCTGGTAAATTTACACATACGTAACGCTGCTCATTTCAAATGGGTATACGAATACGTTAAATTACATTCCGATGTACAAATATATATATACTTGACGTTCAGTAGTAAAATACAAAAAAACCTCTTACTCTACGTTAAAATAGATTTAAAGACGCAAATATAGGTATAAAAAACTAGAAAAACACCTTAACTTGGCGTTCAATAGGTTAAAATACATGTAAACTTTACTTTTAATACAACAAAATACAATTCCGATATTCAAATATTTAATGTACTGAGTTACGTTTAAAAGAACCTTTTGTAAACACGAATTATTTCAATTGTTAAACATAAATCCCATATTAGATGGTGTATGTATGATTGGTAAGACCCTTGTTAGAAAGATGAATTCTTATACATCTTTTATTTTGCTTTTAAAACGGTAAAATACATTTCCAATATGAATATATAGATAGAAAATTACTATTAAACTCCCTTTTTAAATTTGATACAATACATTTCCGATATGTTAATAGGTAGAATAATCCTATAAAATTACTTTTTCTACTTTTAATACGGCAAAATACAACTCCGATAGGCAAATATGGACAGAAAATACCAAAAAACTCTATACTCTACGTTTGATACGTTAAAATACATTTCTGATACACAAATATAGATAAAGAATTACTACAAAATTTTAAAAGGTAGGAAAATACTACACATTAACCATTATGAACTTAAGCTTACAACATCCTTCTCGTAGAGTTAAACATATAAGTTCAGAGTCAACTTGTTTCCTCGTTATCTATATCTCATGTGTTTTAAATAGCGTATGGAATAAGTTAAGAATGTATTGAAATGGTGTATGTTAAAACGTCGTAGAATAAAGAGTTAAATATATGTTCAGAGTCGGCTTGATTAATAAAGAGCATAACACATACGTTTCCGGTGTAGTCACGTAGGAAGAAAAATACTACAACAATCTCTAAACTCTACATTCAATACGTTAAAATATATTTCCGAAATGCTAATATAGGTAGAAAAATACTACAAAATCTATATACTCTACATTCAATACGTTAAAAAATATTTCCGAAATGCTAATATAGTTAGAAAATACTACAAAATGTCTATATTTTACCTTTAGTACGTTAAATGATGTTCCAATATGTAAATATAGGAGGAAAAATTCTACAAAAACCTCTTTTCTTGGCGTTCAATAGGTTAAAATAGATTTCTGAAATGCAAATATAGGTAGTAAATACTAGAAAACCCTCTTACTCTACGTTCAATACGTTAAAATAGATTTTCAATATGCAAATATACGTAGAAAAATTTAAATTATTTAAATATTGAAGGAGTAGCTTATAAGGTTACTAATATCGTCATACGTTACTGTAGAATGTAAATATTTTTTAACTCCATTTAAGTATCAATAAGTGTATAATTACTAAAAAGGCTGTTAAAGCAACGTAGAATGGAAATATTTTTAAACTTCTTTTTAATATCATTAAGTGCGTAAGTAGTACCCAAAACTGAACCGCAAGTTTATTTTTTTTATTTTTAGGGGAATATCTATGGGAGTTTAACATTACAATAAAGCTTATAGGTCCCAGTTTAGGGTTTTTGTCGTATTTTTATACCTATATTTACGTATTGGAATTGTATTTCACCATATTAAAAGTAGAAAAAGAGCTTTTATTTGCTATATGTTTCAACCTATTTACATATCGGAAATAGATTTGATTGGATTTAAAGTAGAGTAAAGATGTTTCTTGTATGTATGCCTAGGTCAATATTCTTGTTTGCACTTCAAAAAATATTTATGAATAAATTATATTAAAGTAAACTTTGTCGCCCGGGTTAGAAAATAGTAATCGAGAAAGCTTCTACTTATACGTACTATGGGTATCGTGAATGACAGAATCTCTAAAAACGGGGAAATTTTTTCTCATTCTTCGAAAACATGCGTCCATTCAGAAATTCGAAGTCAATAACAATAGATTTTTATTAATATAAAAATAAGTTTTAGAACATTCACTCAAGTACGTTGTCGGAAAATATAATATCTAAATGAAAATATACTTACGTACAGCTTGTTGGTTCCATCTTTGAATGCGTTTGAATGTTTTTTCGGCCATGATTTATCGGTTATTTATACTATTATATTGCGCAAGAAATAGTAACAATGTAAACACTGTAACGGAGAATCACACAGCCTCCTTGTAACCTCTTTGCCATTTAAATAATAATGGCGAGATTAACGGTTAAAATTTTAATTTAATTTGCAAATTAAAATAATGTTTATTTCTTATATCGTAGTTAACTCTATCCTCGCAAGGAATAATATATACCGTTTTACGGGAGAGTTTCAGATAACCTGTACTTATTCCACACCTTCAATCCATTTTTTTCCCTATTAATTTGATATAACCTTGTATCCACTAAATTATAGAGATGATTGGAAGATCATAGTAACAGGGAAAAAGCATTGCTTGGAATTATAGATATTTCGGTTGAGGAGTGGTAAAATTACGGCTCTTCCTTTTGCAACTGCTTTTCTGGTATAACCAAAAACGGACCAAAAGGGACCAAAAGTACCCTAAAAGTGACCAAAGTCACAATTACCGGCCCTATGTACCCTATTTCAGACCAAACGTACCCTAAACTGGACCTATTAGCTTTATTGTAATGTTAAACTGCCATAGAGATTCCCCTAAAAAGAAAGAACTTGCGGTCCAGTTTTGGGTACATGAAGTATTTCGGAGAGAGAACCCTCACTAGGAAAATAATACCGGGGAAACCAGCGGTTCAAATTTAAAACTAATTGGCATATTAAAATGATGTTTATTTATTAATTCCTAATTTACACAGTCTTCTTATGGTAGAACGTGTACAATAGTATTGGAGAAATGTACGCGTTTCATATCGGTGGAGAAAAAGCGGGGGCTGTCAATCAGGATTAAAACTCTTCTCTCTGCGGGTGGGGAACTTCTATCAATAATACAGAGAAAGGCTCCTAAATTCTATAAATCTTTCATTTTAGTGGGGTACAGTCTTTACCTTTTCTTATGCACCACTCTCTATAGCGTTACACGTTCACCGCCCAAGGAAAGCGGGGACTGTCAATCAGGATTATAACCCTTGTTTTCGACGAGGGGGTTAAAGAGATGAGCGTCAACCATTAATACACAAAAGGCTGCTGCCTTCTACAATTTACCACCTGTACCACCCCTGCCTTTGTAAGTTCACCATTTAAGTATTTACCCTGCATCATCACCCCTACCTTTGGCTGTATGTTTTGGTATCGTGTGGAGGCCTTCCATTGTATACTCCCTGGTGGAGTGGGTGGAGCGGGAGGAGGCCTTCCACTGTGCTTGGCTTGGTATCGTGCGGAGTCGTGTGGAGGCCTTCCACTGTATTGTTTAGTATCGTGCGGAGGCCTTCCACTGTATACTCCCTGGTGGAGTGGGTGGAGCGGGAGGAGGCCTTCCACTGTGCTTGGCTTGGTATCGTGCGGAGTCGTGTGGAGGCCTTCCACTGTATTGTTTAGTATCGTGCGGAGGCCTTCCACTGTATACTCCCTGGTGGAGCGGGAGGAATGTGAAGAGGCTTTCCACTGTGCTTGGCTTGGTATCACCCTGAAGACCCTACTTATATCAAAAGGTTTGGGTTGAGTTTTTTTCTCGAGGTAATTTTTAATAGAGATTTAACAAACGGTCTAGAAGCTTTAAAGGCAACGTTGAGAGCCACGGGGCAATTTATTGCCTTTTTTGTGTTGCACGTTTGTTTTTTAGACGTTGACGTTTCGAAATCATCCGCTTACTTTTTCTAGTAAAAGAAGGCAAATAAATATTTCATAAAAAGTCGCCTGGTTTTAATTCGGACTGTGACGATTTTTGTTGCCGTCCGCTTATTTCTGTTCTGGTTGTCCGAGTTCTAAATCTGTTTTTTCTTTTCTAAAGGGAAAATGTTCCGTAAACGCTCCTATACAAATGACTGGGAAAGGTTTCAGCGTTTGCTAAATAGTAAAGCAGGCCAATGGCCCAAGTGTATAAGCGAGCTGTTCTTTAAAAAATGCGTCACTGAACGTCACCAAGTGTTAAAAATTGTGGCATTTTGTTATTTAAACGATGTACCCATGAGGATTATTATCGACGCTTTGAAATTTTTGAAAATTTCACAATTATTTGTGGATTGCGATGGGACATTTCGTACATTGTACGAAGCGTTTAACAAGTGCACGGATTTCAGAAGGAGCTTTATATCATACTCTGTCGCTTTTAATTGTTTTATTTCATTGAATGGTGAAAAGTAAGTTTTTTCAGAAGTGTTAAGTTAAGTTATAGTCACAAGCCAGATTTCCCGCACGGTACTGACGAGTCCCAAATAGGACGAAACCGGTCTACCGTTGGATTTTCTGGCTTTTTATTTATTTAAATTTTAAATTTTAAATTTAATTTTAATTTTAATTTTAATTTTAATTTTAATTTTAATTTTTCACTCGAAGGTCTATTTGGTCCGAGTTTCGCGTTTTTGTCTGCTCGAAGACCTATCGGTACGAGCTATTAGTAAATTTTTAAATTTCTTCAAATTTGTTTAGTGTTTAGCTTTATTATCCCTTTTATTATGGACTTATCTACTTATTCGCCAATTTAATCATCCTTTTCAGAAGTGCATAATGTTAATAGTATCATAAGTAACATCTCTAAGTATATCACTTAAAATTGATTGCCTCAATTCTAAGAAGAAGAATAAGGTTTTAAATGTTAATCGGAATAAATTCGGGTAAAATATTGTGATTGTGGTATTCTCACGCATTTTGTAGTCAGATTTACGAGCGTTCGAAGAAAGATATAATTGATTTTTTAGATCGTAAAATACAATACTGATTTTAGTAAGTCTGTCTTTTTGCTAGATGCACATTGCATTTGTTTTAAATTCATCCAAAATTATGGGATCATTATATAATCGTGGCAAAGGTGTGGATGTGATTAAAATCGTGTTAAATACTTTAGGGCTCATCAAGAAACCTTCCCCATGGTTATTTATTTAATAGTTAGTGTAATTGTCACCTGTCCGGGCTTGTGGACGCTGGCGTAGGGCATTCTGATGATAGACCTCCGGTGGTGTGGTTTTTTGTTACCGGTACACCGGGCTATAAATTCTGACAACATGTAAAGGACAACAAAATACCGAAATTCATCGAAGTTTTTGAATAAAATAAGTAAACAACTTATGTACATGTTTATGAAATTATGTTATACATTAATTTATTTGATTTACTACAGTGACGATGTTGATATATTTATCAGCCAACTCGAAATATGTGCACCCGAAACGTTGTATGAACAAGAAAGGGAAGATGTTTTAACCAAAGAAGCCATATCAGGTACTTAAAAATATTAGATAATTTGTTGAATTTTCGTACGCCGTACAAACCTCTTGGGTTTTTTTTAAAGTAAACGTAAACAAGTCGGCCCAGGCCGTAATATTAGTTCCACATCAGTGTATTAGAGTGGACAAATATATACACCCTTAGGTAGGCAAACTAATACAAAAGCTAATGAGGCTACGTGATTTATTATCTTTTTATAAATAAATTGCCACCCTAAGTTAAAGAGTGGATGCCGCCCACCATCAGCTTACCCGGGTGGGCAAACTAATAAAAAATCTGTTGGGCCCATGTGATTTCCTATTGTTTGAAATAAAATTCACCATCCTATGTTAAAGAGTGGCCACCGCCCACCCTCATGAAATCAACTTTTTTCCCGGTAACTCTCCCTTTAAGGGGGTTGGTCGGAGGGGGCGGAAATTAACGACACTGCGTGCGCGTTAAAGAGTTCTATCGAATGAGACCAACTGTTTTTTTTCGGTCACTTTCCCTTTAATAAGAAAGTGCCACACTTATTTATTACTTCTGACCATACACGGTTTCGATAAGAAAGTGCCACACTTATTTATTACTTCTGACCATACACGGTTTCGATAAGAAAGTGCCACACTTATTTATTACTTCTGACCATACACGGTTTCCATAAGAAAGTGCCACACTTATTTATTACTTCTGACCATACACGGTTTCCATAAGAAAGTGCCACACTTATTTATTACTTCTGACCATACACGGTTTCGCTAAGAAAGTGCCACTCTTATTTATTTCTTCTGACCATACACGGTTTCGATAAGAAAGTGCCACACTTATTTATTACTTCTGACCATACACGGTTTCCATAAGAAAGTGCCACACTTATTTATTACTTCTGACCATACACGGTTTCGATAAGAAAGTGCCACATTTATTACTTCTGACCAAACACGGTTTCGATAAGAAAGTGCCACACTTATTATTATTATATAATATTATATGCTCTCTGCTGCAATGTCTAACGGATCTATCTCTCCTGCCTTTACGGGCACTACTAGTTAACAATCTACTTGTACCGCTATAGAAAGTGCCACACTTATTTATTACTTCTGACCATACACGGTTTCGATAAGAAAGTGCCACACTTCTTACTTTTGACCAAACACGGTTTCGATAAGTAAGTGCCACACTTATTATCCCCAGTCCGACCCGCAGACCGCACCGTCAGCGGGGCCTCGCGATTCAGGGGCGAGGGAGAAAATTGTCGGGCGAAAAAGCCTATGTGATACGAAAAGAGAACGGAATATAGTTGTCCGCAAATCCCCAGTCCGACCCGCAGGGGGTCGAAATTAGGGCGGGGGGAGGCGGAGTTTGAGGTTAGCTTGACCCTAAAACGCCGTAAATATACGTAAAAAAACCCGGAAAAAGGAACGAGAATTGCGACAACTTAACTTGACAAATCCCCCCCGCGTTGCAAGGAAAGACTAGATTTTCCGAGTAAATTTTGTACAGAGCGGTGTGGTGCAGTTGTTAGAGGCGTCGGGTGTAGGAGATTACGCGGCGAGCGGCTATCTGTGTTCGAGCCCCGGCCAGGCCAGCAATATAAATTATATTAATAAATTATTTTTCGCAGCTCCATCTACCGTGTCGTCGCTTTTCCACAACAAACACACAAACAACAACACTTAACGACAATCCGTCCATAGCAATAGTCCCACTTCAATATATATATCTCGATGTGGAACTAAAAACGATATTTCCCTTTGAGCTACCTGAAAAGCTGGCTACTATGCAAATTCCTTTTACAAGCTGTTCCATTAACTGTAGTAACGGTAAAATGGGTTCTTTAAAGACTTTGATAGTGCAAATATCAATGTAAATGTAATAGGTGTATTTACTTTGGAGTGCGTAGCGCCTCTTTGTAGGTCGGGAATCTGCAATATCATCTTTTACTACAGTGTTTGAATGTTTTCTATTTCAGACGAGAATAATGAAGAAATGAAAGATGGACCGAGTAAAATTGATGATTAAAATTAAACTTATGTAAGGCTAAAAGTTTATTAAAAAATCTATTCATCATTATAGCTGTTTTTTTAACCCGGCCACCTGTATTAAAAAGGCTTCAAAAGTCGCTTGATGACTTAGGCCTAAGGTGGTGCCTTCGGTATTAGCCTTGCTGATTATTATTATATGTTTTATAAACTGAAATTGAAACCGGGTTAATTTTTACCTCTTCGGGGGGACTATGTCTCCTAGGAGGGGTTCAAATAACCGAATCGCCGGTATAACAGATCTGTTTTTTTATATAATATGTATTAAAGTAAACCGATAGGTTTACTGTTTATTCTTACCCTCGACTCCTACCTTTCACTTCATCCCCGTTTGGCTGTTTATCTCGTACCCTCTCGTGTAGCATTGGGCTATATTCGATCGCTAAGACCCGATTTTACACTTCAACTTTGCAAAAAGATCGCATTTCGACACTTTTGTATACAGTACGGTCTAGAGAACAAACTAATTATCGTAGGTAAAATCGGAAAACACCATTCGATTCCTGACATTTAATCCTCGCCCTTTTCTATATATCAAATCAATTTCAGTTAATTTTAATTAGTAAAACATTGAATACAAATTCCGTTAAAAATTTCTTCGTTTCAAAATCAACCGGCTGCAGAGAGTCGGAACTTTCGGGACGGGAGAAAGGGAAACGAACGGGGGTAAAATTTTTGTCTAAGAGGAAACTCGGGCCATGATTGGCCCTTTGAGAGACGGAGCTTTCGGGCGCCGTTTTTAGTTCCACATCGAGATATATATATATCGAAGTGGGACTATTGCTATGGACGGATTGTCGTTAAGTGTTGTGTGTTTGTTTGTTTGTTTGTTTGGTGTGGAAAGCAATTTTAGACGATATTAGTTGGTTTAACACGATTTTATCCAATTTTAAACATTCTAGGTCATTTTACCCAATTTTGGTCGATTTCAATTTTTTTTTTGCAAATATTGATTTATTTATCAATTTCATTGAAATTTTCTCAATGTTACCCAAATTTGTATGAAGTTTACCCAAACGTGATGAATTTAACCCAAAATAGTTCAAATTTAGCATTTGATTTCAGATTTGAATTTTTTTTATTTTTTATTTTCCAAAATGTTTTCACAGTAAATACCCTATGAAACCGAGAAAATTCCATGCTTTTTTAAATGTAGATTTTTTCATTTTAAGTTGTCAAAAACATTTTCGGTTGACATAGCAAAACGGAAGCCCAACGTAACTTTTCCCTCGGTGAAAATTCATTTCACCACAAGGTCTACATATCCCCCGTGTTTCATAAAAATCGCTGATTAACACCTCGGGTACACTCCTCGTGAGTTGAATTTTGCAAAATCAACGGTATAATCCTAAACTCTCAAAACGAAGATATTGTTAAAAAGTCATAGCCATTGAGTTAATAAGCTTATTATTTTAGATTTTATCAAGCATTTTAATGGTATTTTCCGCCATTTAGATGGTAAATACTGCTCTTTTTATCTAATTTCGTTTATTTTAGTCAATACATTTAAGTCAACACGATTCTATCAATTTCAATTATTTAACCCAAATTCCAGTTGTTGGACCAAATTTCATTCACTTTATTCAATTTTAATCAATTTTAGCCACGTTTTTGGCTGTTTTACCCAATTGTAGCCGATATTAGTTGTTTTAACACAATTTTACCCAATTTTTGTCATTTGGACTAATTTTGATTATTTTACCCAAATTTTATCATTTTATCCAATTTTAGACGATATTAGTTGGTTTAACACGATTTTATCCAATTTTAAACATTCTAGGTCGATTTCAAATTTTTTTTGCAAATATTCCTCTATTTATCAATTTCATTGAAATTTTCTCAATGTTACCCAAATTTGTATGAAGTTTACCCAAACTTGATGAATTTAACCCAAAATAGTTCAAATTTAGCATTTGATTTCCGATTTGAATTTGTTTTATTTTTTATTTTCCAAAATTTTTCCACAGTAAATACCCTATGAAACCGAGAAAATTCCATGCTTTTTTAAATGTAGATTTTTTCATTTTAAGTTGTCAAAAACATTTTCGGTTGCCATAGCAAAACGGAAGCCCAACGTAACTTTTCCCTCGGTGAAAATTCATTTCACCACAAGGTCTACATATCCCCCGAGTTTCATAAAAATCGCTGATTAACACCTCGGGTACACTCCTCGTGAGTTGAATTATTAACGAAGATATTGTTAAAAAGTCATAGCCATTGAGTTAATAAGCTTATTATTTTAGATTTTGCATAATCGGTCTTGCAACAGAATCTGGGCAAGTACATTACATATAGCTAACACTTTGCTGTTCACTTCTTTACCATGTTGACTTTTCCAGTTAAAGCCAACATGATATACCTTTCGTATTTCTATAATAAATGGTTTGAGAAAGATGCCCATTTTGAGATCGCCTTTACCACCCCATAAATTCAAAGAAGAGGTTAACTAAATCTTTCATTTGGGTCACACAGAATACCTACTTGATTTAAACTAAATGTAACAGTAAAATTATTGGGATTGTTTAGTTGCATTCCAGTTTCTGAAAGTATTGTATATGTTTCTCCATCATATCTTCTTAAGCATTGACTATCATTTTAGGTTTTGTCGATTTGTAGGTCAATATATCTTGAGCTGATGAATCTTCTAGTAATTTCTTAAACTGTGATTCTTAAGACAATGTGTAATACCGCATTGTAGCTTTGTCATTTTAAAACAATTTTAAAACAATTCTAAAACACTAAATTCGCATTTAACTCATCCATACAGTGTTGCAAATGATATGTTTTGACGATAGTTACTGTAAAAATTTTCTGGAATTGATAATTTGAGGTAGGTACTGCTTCTCTTCCAAACATTGAATTTATTATCGATAATAGGTCCTCAATTGCTAATTCAGTTAATCCGTGTCTTAAAGCAAAAGCTTGAATAAATAAAACTGCTTCTCCGTTAGATACACAATTTCCAATGGATAACTTTTGTGTCATTAACTCAAACAATGGAGAAGAAATCTGAAAAGCGCATAATATATATTTAAATTACTACTGAATTATCATTTAAATTTAAATTTACACCATTATCAGCAGTATCACCAATGAATTCAGGTTCGCTGTTGCCATCTACTGACTCCTTAAATAAAAATATTTTATAAAACTAAATCAATAATTTAATTTTATTTGAATTGAAAATAATTTAATTGGTATATCAAATTATCAGCATTAGTCTCCACACTTGATAATTAATTATCCTTATCAGACAAGCTACTGTCTTTAAAGTCTTACTCGACCTGGACTGATTTGAGGTTCAGTTCATTTCACTCAATGAAAGGTGTCTCCGATTAATGAATTGATGATTAATTAGATACGATGTCATGAATGCCATCATTTTCACTCATAACAATAAAAGTTCAGTTGACATAATTTCTAAGTAAACGTCAACCTATCGTAAATATATTTTGGACTAGAAAATTTTACTTACATAAAACTTCAAATCCAGGTTTTAAGTTTTTTACCTTTCCACTATTCATTCTATAATGCTTGGTGCTTCGAGGAACTTCATTGGAATGATTCGGTTCTAAGAACGATTTGTATGACCTTTTTCTCTTAAGCCTTTCATTTTCCATATTTTATTATTTAATATCATAATTATAATTAATATATCATTTGAAAAACTCAGGCACAACTTTAACTACCAAGTTATTCAGTGTTTGTATGTATTTAACACCCTAAAAGATTATATGCAACTTAAAGCAAGACGGAAAAAATAACCAATTTATTTTCATGAACATTTAGTTGTAATTTAATTAAATAGATTTATATATTAAATAGATTTATATATTTAATATATATATGAAGCTAAGTTTAAATGTAAATATTGAAATTTATATTGGTCGGTATCATAAAGTATCAAATAAAAAAATGAGCTCAAAATTAATATTTATTTCTTTGTTTACAGAAATGAAACTATAATTGAAGACTTTTATTGTGAATAATTAGCAACAGGACCAGGTATTTTGCTATATATTTAATTATTAGTCATCATAACAAAGTTACCTTATCTAAAGTTTTCAACGGATGTTAAAAGTATACTTAAATTGATAATCAAAATCATTCTTTTGTGTACTTAACTACTTTAAGGCAGCCCAGAGGTCCTTTGTGCCCATGCTAAAAAATCTGTGGAATTGGAATATATATGAAGAATAATATCCCGTCTTGTGCAGCGTCTGGTTTTCGGTATAATATTGTCTGCATTTAAGACTCTTTTATCCTTTCCTATAAATTAAAATTTTGCAGAGTTGGTCGACACTTTTACTCACCTTTTAATAATAGTATAGGCGTATAATTTCTATAAAAACGTGAACTGCCTGTACTTATAGCATATACATAGATTAAGTTCCTAATGCAAAAGAAAATCTTTGGATGAAAGTTACTGTGAAAATGAACACACTCACACTGCTTTCATTAACTATGATGACGAAGATGAGGAAAGCTCTGTTAGCAACATTCACCACCCTTATCACAACAACAATAGTTCTACGAACCGGCCTTATCCCGAAAGTTCCATGGAATCTGATATTTTGGACAATGATGAGGTAAGGTTTTAGATTTACCTGGCATTTTTTTTGGCTTAAATTACGGTTTTGATTATCGTGTTTTAAACAGGGCGTTGTAACATATATAGGTTCAGGGCATTGCTCCGGATTTTTTAAGGGAAACCCTATTCATGTAATGATTTTGTCGTTTTAGTTCCACTCACTGCCATGATCGATTGGACTTTGGTAAAATAGTTGTTTTTTGGAACTCGCACTATGATATTAAAAAATCTACTTACATGTGACTTCAAACTTAGATATAAAATGTTTGTTATACAATACCTTAAGCCATAAAAGAACCATGTTATTCCTCTGAAACCCGGTCTAATATCTATTAAGAAAATAAAAACCAACAGCAGCCTTGTATCTTATACCGTTTTCTCACAAAATGTCGTTTATGGGTGCTGAGCCCATGTTTGAGATTTATTTTTTTTTAAATATCTAAAGGGTTAATCAAAATTCGAATTACTGTAAAATCTGAGGCCCATATTCTAGTTCATGTTTCAGAAAACCAAACGACTCTACTTTAATTCAAACGCCTGTAAAATTGATTATGAAATGACAAAATAAACCTTTTTCGCAAAGTTTCCCCTTAAAGTATTTGGAGCAATTAAACTAAAGCGTTTTTGCTTTTGTATAAAAACGGGAAAACATTTTTAAATTGACACAATTAAATATTTAAATTTCACGCAAAGTGCTGGAAATGGAAGTATTTTATTGTGTAATAGTCGATTTCCAATGTGTTTTCCATATTTTGAATACATATTCAAAGTGATTTTTCTTAGTCTATTCAGCATGAAGCCAAGGGCAAATTTAAGAAATTCTCTGCTGGGGGTTCGTACGGAAACTGCATAACTGAAAAAATTGATACGTCGGGATTTCTAAACTAGAGGTTTAAAGTCATAGATTTCTATTAAGTCATCCGAAGCATAAGCATCGCCAATTATTCCAGCCTATATAAAAATACCAAAAAAAGGAAAGGGTTAGAAGTCCAAATTAGTCAGTTATAAGGGTTCCAACATTAGCCACTGCCTTTTGATATTTTTGGCGTTGCTTAGTGATTTGTTGTAGTTCAAACATTGAAACTGATAAAGAACGCGTTGAAGTTTATACACCCATTTATTCAGTGATAAACAGCCATCACTGAATTAAAGTGATTCTAAACTCACCTCCGCTTTAACACTTTATTAAGTCTTAACAACATACATTTTTAATTTTACCTTTACCCTCATTGGAACGTTGGTAACTTGGTATGCTTCTGCTTTTATGTATATTTAAAAAATTATATAAATTATGCATTGTAACCCGGCCACCTGAATTAATGGCTTCAAAAGTCGCATGATGACTTAGGCCTATGGTGGTGCCTTGGGTATTAGCCTAGTTGATTATTATTATTATTATTATTATTAATTAATTCACCCCCGGATGTTCTGGGGATACGTAAACAAAAACCTCAAAGGGAAGCCCATGGAAGTTCGCCTAAAGCTGGAACAAAATCTCATCACTAATCCGACTGACCTCGCAAATGAATTCGCCACTATTTTCTCAAACGTTTCCACAGATAATACCAAAATTGATCAACTCTTTGAATACAACAATACCTTATTTTATTCGGACACCTATAGTTTTATACAAATTAATCACTCGGACATTAAAGAAGCAATTTTAAAATTAAAACTAACTTTCTCTACTGGGATAGACACTATTCCAGCTTTCATAATTAAAGGCTGCGGGGACCTTCTTATCCCATTATTAGAACACATTTTCAACTTGTCCATCAGTACTGGTAAATTCCCATCGCTATGGAAAACCTCCGTAGTCAGCCCTATATTCAAAAGCGGATTTTCTGGGGATCCGAAAAACTACCGACCCATTTCACTACTATCATCCATAAATATCTTTTAAATTGGTTTAATCGCTTTCCAAATTATCCCCAAAATGGTTTTCTGACGGGTAAAAGCGTAGACACCAACCATGTTAATTTTTTTATCTGAAGCCTCGAACGCTGTCGTCAGCCAACAACAATTCGACGTTATATTTCTGGACCTAGCTAAAGCGTTCGATAGGGTTTCCCATCCCCTGCTTCTCAAAAAACTGGATCTTTTCGGCATTCACGGCAATCTGCTGCGCTGGTTAGGTGACTATTTACTAAATAGGTCCAACGTAATCAAATGCAATGGTGTTATAACCGATGTTACTTACGGCGTTACTACCGGGGTCCCACAAGGGTCCTCGTTAGGACCGCTTTTATTCAACATGTATATTTACGACTTACAGTTTGTCATAAAATATTCATTACTGTATCAATTCGCCGATGACCATAAAATTTGTAAAATCAGTAATAACTCAGAAGACTGTGACAAACTTCAGGACGATCTGAACAGAGTTTCAGAATTACCAATTAATCCTACTAAATCCGCCCTTGTTTCGTTCTCTCGGAAAACCGAGATCATGAGGTACTCTTACAAAGTCGCAAATAACTTGATACCCCGAAAATAGATTATGAAAGATCTTGGTGTTACCATCGACGAAGGGCTATTTTTCCGGGAAAATATTCAGATAACAATTAACCGCTGTAGGAGATTGCTGGGTGTCATCCTGAGACTCTGTAAACGTATAAATTCCGCAAAACATTTTATACTTTTATACCATAGCTTAGTTCGATCTAGAGCAATGTACGGTTCCCTAGCTTGGGGAGGGTGCAGCTCATATCTACTGCAACTAACTGAAAACATCAAAAAAAAATTGTCGAATATTTCCACACACACTTTTTGAAATCTCATTATTACAACTATTTGAAAATTCTTTCCGACCTTGGTATTGACACCCTAGCTGATACTCGGGAAAAAACTATTTAATTTTTCTGTATACACTTTTAAATAACAAGATACCTGCCGAAAATATTATATCGAACCTAAATATATCTGTCCCAAAGTACAAATTAAGAAATAAGCAAATGTTCAAAACAACCAAAAACTTACTTAACCCTACAAACCGTCTTCAAATAACTGCCAATAAATACTTGTCTCTTATTGATTTATACAACTGTACAAAATCTGACATTAAAAATCTCGACCTCTCTAAACTATATTAAGTTGTATTTCTAAGCATTGCTTAGCTCTGTTTTATATTGTATCATTTACTATTGTAAATTATATCCTCAACACATGCATAATCATCTCACCATTGTAATTAACATCCATTTTCATTTCTGTAATTTACTCTTATTATATTATCTCTTCACCATTTGTATAATTTATTTCATTCTTTACGCTGTGTAACAACTAGCTGACCTTGTAACTAGGGTTGTTTTGCTACACAATAAACTTCATTCATTATTATTATTATTAAATTATTATAGTATTAAATTAAGTAGAAAAATCTGATTAATAATAAAAATGAAATAAAATAATCCAAAATATCTCTAAATATGGTATCATTTCCATTCAAATATAGTATGGACTTAAAACAACTCAGTGAGAGGTACAACAAATTATATGATGTGTTGGTGGAAATGAGATTGGAAGTTAAAAAGAAGCTTTCAGAAACATAAAGTTGCAAATGCCTCACGGAGAAGACTGAGTTTCTATATTTAACTTTAATTTAGGTTAGTAATAGTGTTAGCTTTAAACTCGTGTATTTGTAGCTGAAAATATGGGAAAAAATGTTTTGTGGAAGTACATAAATTTACGGGTATCGAATATACAGGATTTAATTCAATAAAATTATTCTTAATAATATTTTTATTTTTGTAATTTTTCAGTTTTATTTAGGAAATGATGTTGTCATCACTAAAGATCAACGGAAAAGTTGTTTAATGGCAACTAGTTTCTAAAATAAGCAAAGGACCTGGCTACTGATATATGGGGTACAGATGCATAAGGCAGCAGAAGCCTTATTTGTAAAATTTCGAACCGAATGGAAATTATTAAGGACCACCAAGTCACTAAAAAGGCCTTGAACCCACAAAAGGTGGCGTCAATAAGAAGTATGATATATACTATATACTTCCTTTGTTACAATATATATATATATCCGATATTCATAACCTGTCGTTTTAAGTTAAAGTTACTTTCAAAAATTTTAATTTGCAGATTCTTTTATTTATAAAAAAAATAATTACAATATTTATCTTTTAATTATCAGGTTTTAGATATTACGTGGAGAGGAAAGGGAAAGATCGATCGTATCAAGACTTAGCCGTAACTAAAGTTAATCGCTCATTAACAGAAAAATATGGAATTTTATGTGAAAATATTATTTTATTTAAATATATTTTTATTGGTGTGTTCTTTAGAAACCATTTAAAAATAAAGCTTTTCAGTTCTATTTGAACATGTTTAATATTTTAATTAGGCTAAATATATATATAAAAAGATTTCCTAATGGGAAAATCTTCAAATAACTGGCTTTTATAAGAGATATCCAATATGTATTTAATTATTATCCCTAAATGAACTCCTAGTGGGATAACAAAAAGTGGATGATTTGCATAGAACAAATAGGTTTCTTATTTAGAAAAATCCCGTAGGTCTCGAATTTGGAGAAATCCTGTAGGTTCCCAATTTCATTAAATCAAATAGGTTCCCAATTTCGATAAATCCAAAAGGTTTCCAATTTGAATAAATCCTATTGGTTTCAAATTTGAATAAATCCTTTAGGTTTCAAATTAGAATAAATCCCATAGGTTTCAAATTTGAATAAATCCTATAGGTTTCAAATTCGAATAAATCCCAAAGGTTTCAAATTTTAATAAATCCTATAGGATTCATATTTCGATAAATCCAGTCGGTTTCCAATTTTTACAAATTCCAATAAGATAGGTAAAAAATAAATTTAAACATTATTTAAAGTCATTGCTGCTTTTTTTGCACTTGTTGCAGCCTACACTTAAAAAATAAATACATCTATATATATATAGATGTATATATATAGATGTATATATATAGATGTATATATATAGATGTATATATATAGATGTATATATATATATATATAAACAATATAGAGAGTTTAATAATGATATCTTAAGTATAAGGCTATATAATTATTATCTATTATGTTTATTATATTCTTCACGAATGATGTTTCATAATAGTTTCAAATGACTGCGCTTTAAACGTTAATTCTACAAAGAACCGGAAATGAGGTATCGGTATAACAGCCGAACACTGGAGCTGTCAACTGAAGAAGTTCTTTCTCGAGTTGAATAGTTCTTGGTAATATATTATTGTAGTGGAAATTAAAGTTTTCAAAGGTGATGCGGGTTGATGGGACAATAGCGTCTCGAGCGCAAAATGTTCGATTCATTTTCCTTATCCTAGGCTACGTCAAGTTGATAAGATTTCTCGCAAGAAATGTAAGATTTCTGTAGATCTCGCAAACTTGAGGATTTTTAAAAATAGGAAGTTAAGAGCGAATGACGTCAGAGATCTTGCAAGATTTGTAAGGTCGCTTTAGAGGTAGTTTTAAATAAGAATTCAAGATGGCGTCGAATGGCGGTGAATTGTTTAACATAGACCTCAAAGACGATGATACGGGAATAATTTATAAATTTAAAATTCCACCCGAAGAATTTCAGCGAAACTTCTTTAATGTTCTTCGAGGCTTTTATAATATTAAAGCAACATTTCGTCATCCTTTTTATGAAATATCATTTGGTGAATTACTTTCTACATCCGTGCTTTGACAAAGCCGCCATTTTGTTTGGGACCTCGAGATATTTTCAACTAGACGCAAATCTCGCGAAATCTTATAATAATAATTTTTCTTGCTAGACTGTTTCTTATAATAAGGAAAATATCTTCTCCACTGGACGTACCCCTAGATAGATACTCCTGGCGCAGACAGCTCTGTTTCTTGCGCCTTCTGTAAGGAAATATGTAATTTTAAGAAACATATGAACGTCGAAATTCAAAAGAAAGGATAAAGTGCTTGAAAACTAAAATTCTTATTAATTTAGTTTCAATGTTAAAGAGTGAGTTGTAAATGATTTGTTACCGCCTTAATTTTGATATTAAATGAAGCGCTTACGTTTAATATACCCAAATTTATTGTTTCGTTGCTCTCCGTTTCGTAATTAATTGGAAATAATTAGTAGAACGCCAAACATTTTAAAATTTTATCGGTGTGATTGACGTCATTGACTAAACGTTATTACTCATTGGTCACTACCCCAACATTGAGTTAAGGCTTGGGTATTAAATAAAGATGCTTCTGATTCCGTGCCCGAAACCGAAAAACGATTATTCTTTAGACATCACCATTTACTAAAATCAATTTGATGTCGAAAGCTCAAAAGTTTTAAATATTTGAGAGGCTCCGTATATGTTAAAATTTTAGAAAATTTGAGAGGCTCCATATATGTTGAACTTTTAGAAAATTGTAGAGTCAATTTAACCGAATACACCAAAAAACTCAGCATTTCAAAATGTTTGACCTCTACTAGGGTAATCACGTGAAAATACCGAAGATATAGCCCAATCAATAGCCACGCTGCAAAAGAGTAAGTCACCATATAGCGACCCCACGAAAGGAATTATGAGTTTTCACCATTAAATGTTCTTAAAGTGTTTTCGCTTTTAAATGTTGTCACGTGATTTTGCCTCGCGTTTTGATATTATTAGAAGTCTTTTATTTCGTTTCGAACAGTTTTCTGGCGAACATCCATAATTAATTTCGTGAACTCATATGGCGGAGTTGCTAGTTTGGCTGGGTTGAGAATAAAATTCAAACGCCGCACCGCACAGTAGAGAACCGTAAGTGTAACAAAGATGGTTCCAATTAGAAAAGTTTTCCACATGACTTTTTAAGTACAAGTAGCTTTGACCTGATTGTATTTGACCAATAGGAAGTCGAGAAATGCTAGATTAAGTTGATAACGTGTCGTAAGCGAGGTTCGGGAGCTGATAACTCTAAAGATACTTGTGTTAGAGTACTGAAATTTGATACACATCCTCATCAAAATTGAGGGTTTTTAGTTTAAAAATTTCAATGACCTTGAACCATGTCTTCAAGGTCATCCAAACACTAACGCGAGAACCGTAAGTGTTAGAAAGTTGGTTCCAATTAGAAACGTGTTCCACGTCGCATTGTAGGTCTAATTAGTTTTGATTCGATCGAATTTAACCAATAGGAAGTCGAGGAACTGTTTTTTAAAATCACAATGGTCGTTAAAAAGAAAATTGAAAGAAAACGCACATAACTCGAAACCAATTCGTGTTACATCGAAATTTGCTAGACAAACTCATTATGGTGAGAGTTCTTCAAGTTGGTAAAATTGCATGACCTTGAAGACGTGTAAACCAATTTCAAAATAATCTGAGAATGACTTCAATTTTAATTACACTCCAAAAATATTTATCGGAGGGGTACTATGGCCGGCGTCAAGAGTACAGCCAACTTTTCCTTTAAGGTGACCATTGGACTTAAAGCAATGCAATTTATCTTTCGTTATCTTATTACAAGCATATTTCAACAAAAGCTTTTCACAATACAGAAAAACGACGCTTATTTAGAGGATAAAAGTACCTTATTGAAATGAAGATCCGGGTGACAATCAACGAGCATTTTACAGAATATTCAATGAGCAATTGTTTAATTTTTAATTTTAGGGTTCCTTTGGTTGAGGGCACGTTTTTGCACCGGCAAAATTAGGGTACTATTAGACTAGTTGTATTTAAGTATTTACACTTACACTCGTTTCATGGTTATCGCACGCTATTGGTACTTCTGAAGTTTCTGTCATTTCACGCTTTGGCTGAGGATGCTGACGAAAGCGAAATTTCGCACTGGCGTAAGTTAATAGAACGCCGGTGTAACTAAAAGATAGCGCGTAAATGGCGAAGAGAATCCGAAAAATGAAAACGAAATCGTTGATCTGAATAGGCTTGATTATCTGATGGTCTTCAGATTGTCGAAAGGCGGTGCTGAGTTTGAAGAAAGTCGGACCCAAGCATCTTTGCAGAATACGACGTCTCTCATTTTCAATTTTGTTTCTGATTCCCGCCGCAGCGTATAAAGACACTCTGAAAATGAGGAAAATTTTCATTTATTGACACAAAAACTAACGTGAAGACACCACCAACAGTCACTGAATTATGAATAAAGTGAAACAATGGTAATATGTCCGTTATAATACTTAAGAAAAACAAATTATGTTGTAAGACTCTTTTTAAAAGAAACGGTCCTAACCAGAAAGGATAAATTTTGTAACCGCCGAGAAGGCATATTCCGCCAAAGGTTTTTCTTATTAAAATAACGGCAACCATAGATTACCGTTAAAAACGCGAAAACCTTTTTTCTAAATAAGAAAATAAAGGCTAGATTGAAGAATGCAGAGAAGGTTGATCCGGAAACAATGCACGCTGCCACAAAGAAGAATCATTGGACAATTTACTTTCGGTTGATCGATTACCAGATTCGAACAAAATATACAAAATTTGCTTTAATAGTTGAGAACAATTGTGATAAAACCGATTTTTACGCCTTTTAAAGGGTTTTAATTGAACCCTTTACAGTATTTTTAATATAAAATCTTCTCATTGCGTTGTGAAAATCAACTTATTCTTGTCTATTTTAAAATGTATGAACCGTTTCAGATCCCTAAAGAATACACCAAATAATTTTAAAAATATCCGAAAAAAGAGAGTTAAGAACTACGTATAGATAATTTTTGTCACTTATAATAAAGAATTTAATTATTTGAAAATTTAAGATATTTAAATATCCTAAAAGTATTTGAGCTTTTTCCCAAATAGCCCTCCTTTACTTTGCAAAGTTTTGCGAACAGATTCGCTTCGTAATAAACTGGCAAACGAGGCATTTTAAACCATTTTAGCCAGGTTTAGTAAATCCAAGATAATTCTTACTGCGAGGTTTAATTCTTGTTTTAAAATAAACCGAAATCGTCGAATTATTATGTCCATTGTAGGCTGTTACAAAGAAATTAATCCGAATTTAAATCATGTTAATGTAATGTATTTAAATGGAGAAATTATAAAAAAGAAATTAAATATTAAAATTCTAAGGAAACGAAAGAATTAAGTGAAAATTAAAATGTATGAAATTTTAGTTAAATTACCCAAAGAACATTACCATTACAGGTATTTATTTAAAAATCAATAAATTATTATATTATTATTTATTTCAACCTAGTGATTAAGCGTTATTATTAAGCGTACAAGAACTGATTTAGACAGTTAGGTGAACGAAGAATGTTTTCCGATGAACGGAGATGTGGGCAGCACGAAAGTTCCGGAAAACCAAATCTCCCGGGGTTCGAATTCTGCAACAATCATTTGAATTTTAAGGATAGAAAAGTATCCTTAAAAACCAAAATATCATTATCGTCAAAATGTGGTTATCAACTACTATCTTTAAGAAATATTGTACTTAGGAGCCAAAAAATCCTTACCGTAAGGTGCGTCTTACAGTAACGAGAGACTGGAGCGATCAAGGGCTCTTTTTCTCTGTATATATGCGGGTAATTTCGTCGGGAATCATGGAAATAAGGGCTATAGTTGTGGGTGCATATTCTCTGTTAACCCGTTTGCATTATTGGCTGCTCCAATGGAAAAGAACGTACATGTAATGTATTCCGACCGAAGTTCATAAGCCGCTGAACCTGGGATGTCGTATCAACCTATTTCAGCGATTGTTTAATCACAATGCGGTACCAACGAAAGACACTCCCCAGTCCACAGGGAGTCAGCTGGAAAACGGGCCCACTGTGTCTCAGTGCCCCGCCCACAGCTTGAGTCGGATATCTCGACTGAAACCAAAAGAAGGGAAACCAAGGACCACAGCGACTCATACGGAGAGCCACCGCCGCACAGCTTGAAACCAACTCCGCAAGAGCGTGGACAGTGTGCGGACCTCCATATTAGCCTGCCAAAAGCTACCATTAGTAGTGATCAGCTCCTCTTTTACAGTGTTGCCCGTCATGTTTGGTTCAAAATGGGTGGGCCGCGTTTGGTGCCATAACAAACTCATTTAAAAAAATTAACTGACCTTCGATTGAAGATTTCCAAAACAGCTTTGTCCGTTCTTTTGTTTAAGAGCAGCGCGATTGGAGTCGTGAAGTACTCCTTATTCGAAAAATGTAAGTTGACGGAATGTTTCCTCAGAGCGGCTCGAAAATCGTTGGCTTTGTTGGAGCAGAATCCATTTAGAAATCGTAGAACCGAGTCGTCCGCTGAAAACAGAATTCTTTTTTCCCTTCCAATCTCTTTCAATATATTATTCAACGAGAAGTTCTGAGACACGATCAGGCCATTGCTGGATACTGCTTTACTGTAAACCATTTTCTCCAAAACAATAGGAGAATTCTTCAAAACGGAAATGAGATTGTTATAAAATTTATTTTTATCAGGAAAATTAAAAGATCTTTTTCTAGAGAGACGTACCCATCTAGACTAAAGATTTACAATTTGTGGAACAGTTGCTGTACCCAGTTCGATATGATACGGCAATCGGCTACCGATATGTCGATTTAATCGATTAATTGGTTCGAGACTTAAATACCGATTTTACCAGATTGATAGGAAAAAACACCAAATACCGATTTTACCCAATTTTTTTCTTATCAGTAAAAATTCAGCAAATGAAGTATTGGAGGAAAAATTGATAACGGAAAAAATCTGTAAAATTCAGTTTCAGCATAAAAGCGGTAAAAACGGGCAACGGGAAAAAACCGGTGTGCTGCTCCGCTTTTATAAACATGGACTGTAAATTTTAGAGGACGAGTAAAGCGTAGCCTTCCCCTGTAGAATTTTGGTTTCCCCGATCATCAATAACTTCGAACTAGAGAGAGAGAGTTCGTCAAGGTCATTTGTACGACGCATAGAGATAGACCCCCCCCCCCCCCGCATGTTATCTGGAAATCTGGCCGACCGAAAGACACGCGCTCTAGGTTTTTTTTATGACCTTGAGCGACTCCCGTCAGCCTGATCGGTGAACGGGGCGTAAAATACCTCGGGAATACCGGTCCTCTAAAATTTACAGTCCGTGGTATAAATAAATACATTCTTGGTTTAATATACAATTTTAAAAATAAAATTTACCGACTATCCTTTTGTATCCGTCTAAGTTGTATAAAGTAACGTATGTTGGAAGGCCAAAAGAGGTTATTTTAAGTAAAAGGGGAATTAAATGTAGGACATGTTCTAAGTTACGTGATTAAATATAGATGAGATTTATTCTTATTTTTTTAAATATACTGTCATTCCATTTTTAATATTATTTTGAAAGGATACATTAGAAGAAACTACAATTATTGAAACAACGGATGACGCTATTGATCATTTCTCAATTATTGCTGATTCAAAAGGACTATGGGACAAATAAATTCCCTGCTAAAAGACAAGAGCTGATAATTAATACAGTTCGAAGAAGAAATTAAAAGATACTTAAAAATTAATGGGCCATTTAAAGAACTGAATCTCAATGGACAAGACAAATGGACGAGACTAAGTAACGACAATTTTTGTAAACGAAACCGCCTACATTCCACGAAGAACTGTAAAAACCACAAAGTACTATAGCTTAAGCCCTGAAGATACAAAACAGAAGGAGTTTAATGCTATCCATCAAATAGCCCGTTAGACAATGAATAAAGTTATTGGTTTAATAATTGCACCACATTCTCAAAAAAATATCTATGGAATAAAAATGAAGCTAATGAAGAGTCTCTTAAATGGTCAATGAATAAGGTAGAGGTGGGTCTCTTGTCGAAACAAGCATTTGAGTTTATTGAGAAGGTATACAGCGAGTTTAATGCTATCCATCAAATAGCCCGTTACACATTGAATAAAGTTATTGGATTTAATAATTGCACCACATTCTCAAAAAATATCTATGGAATAAAAATGAAGCTAATGAAGAGTTTCATAAATGGTCAATAAACAAAGTATTGAAAACTTTTACTAGGAAACGTGCAACAGCTGCCAACTTCATACCTAATTGTTTCTTTTGCAACAAACCAGAAACTAAACGGAAAAAATTACATCAGGCAAGTGCACTTGAAGTTGATAAACGCGTGAGAAAATGTGCGACAGCTTTAGGATATCAAAAACTAATTTCGAAACTTAGTGAAGGCGATATGATTGCGACCGAGGCGAAGTATCATAATGGCTGTCTTACGAACTTGTATAATAGAGAAAGAGTTAGTCAAAACATTATCAATGACGATATATCGAACATTTCTCAAACAACCGCCTTTATTGAATTAATATCGAATGTTAAAACGTTAATACAGAAGTATAACGAAGAAGGTGCCTCGCCCGTTATTTATCTTAGCCAGTTGAAAAAAGATGATTCTAGAGTTACTGAATTGGCCGGGAACTCCATAGAAAGCCATTCGAGCCGGCTAAAAAATCAAATTCTTAACTTTATTCCGGAGCTCGTGGCGTACAAAGATGGCCGAGACATTCTCCTGACATTGAAAAAAATATTTGAAAGTCGCTCAAATCATCCTGCATTTTGGACGCTAATGGAGAATTTGAGGCGTTTTCAATAGTATCTTCCTCTTTTCCTTGGTACTCTAGTCCATTGCAAAACTCGATCAAAAGACCTGGTAAATTACTTGTTCAAATTGAGACTTTCGGTTTCTTACGGTCTAGTTCTTGGTTGCTCTGCTGATCTTGGAAATATGTCTGTGAGACATTTTGATAACCTCGGAGCTGTTTGTCCTCCTTCTTTAAACATAGGACTGTTCACTACTGCAGCAGTGGACAACAATGATCACAACCCATCTTCAACTTCCGCCCAGAGCTCTTTCCATGGAACTGGAATTTCGTTCTTTCAATACCCAGAAATTGGTAACTTTGGTATTAAACAAAACCTAATGGATTTCCAAAGGTCAGGTGAGAAATTAGCAACGCTACCTGAAACGTACACAAACGTGCCACCCATTTGCGCTACAACGAAAAACGTTTCTGTTCCTGAAACCTGGTTAGACCCCGATCTCTTGAGGGATGAAGACTTATTTCAAAAAACGCTCGGAGAAGAAACCGATTGGTGTAAATATGTATCGATGGTCATAGATGATGATGAAAAAATAGACAATCACTTGTCATGGGCGGCATTCCATAGCCAGCGCTCTACCGAAATTGTGCAGAACCCTCCCGCTAAAACGGCCTTACTTCCTTTGTTTCCGGATGATTCAAAATCTGTCGCGATGATTCGTCATTCAATGGATGTTATAAAAGAAGCGACCACCGTTCTAAATCCTGGTCAAGTTCCCGTTATTGCGTGTGATCAGCCTCTGTACAAGTTAGCTAAAAAGATACAATGGAAATGGCCAGAGACATACGGAGAAAAGTTCTTCGTTGTAATGCTTGGTGGGCTTCACACTAAAATGACTCTTTTAAAATGTTTGGGCGATTTACTCGACGGAAGCGGTTGGACAACGGCAATTGAACAAGCCAACATAGCTTCTTCAGGGACCGCAAATTCATTTTTGAAAGTTTCGCACGTAAAGAAAACGGCCCGAGCGCATCAATTGACTGCGTGTGCCCTCTTTCATTTAAGACAAATAGCATACCTTGATGAAGAAAACAATTATCCCGCACAGTTCGACGAGTGGTGCAAAAATCGCGCTTTGGTCAGCCCACAATTTCATTTCTGGCAACTAATACTAAAAATCGAACTTGGAATTCTAACATGGGACAGAGCCGTTCACGAGGGAAACTTTGTACTTTATCTTCAAGCATTGAAACAAATACAGTGGTTATTTCACGCGCTTCACCACCCAAATTACGCTCGAGTCGTTGCGATTCATCTTCGAGATATGATATCTCTTAAAGAGAATCATCCTAGTGTTTTCGAGCAGTTTTGTAAAGGAAAATTTACAGTTAATAAGACTGAAAGACCGTTTTCCAGAATGTCATTGGATGAAGCCCATGAACAAAATAACGCTTGCGTCAAAGGAGATGGGGGAGCGATCGGCCTAACGGAAAAACCCACAGCTTTACTCAGATGAATGGTGTCTGGACCAGAGATTGCCCGAATTGTCAACGAGTTCACAAGTATATTGAGAAAAGGAAGTCCCGACTTTAAAACTTCACTTCACGAAGTTACACCGAGTACGCAAGCTAAATTCAAATCTAACGTGAAATCCCTCGTGAATATTATCACCGCTATGGGTAACCCTTTCTCGGATTCCAGCGGTGACCTGATTGTCGTCAAATAGTTGACAAAACAATAGCCAAGTCTTTGGAAAATATCGAAAAAGAAGGTCAATTACTATGCCAAACGTTCTTTTCAAAACGTATAATAGAAAGGAGTGTGGAACTAAATGAAGTTATTAAGAACAACCGCTTCCCTCTATTTAGCAGACCACCAGAGAAAGAGAAATCACGAAGTCAATTACAAATTACATCAATGAAAAGGGATCGAAATTTATTTTCTAATTTGTACATATCGTGTCAGGTTAGAGAGGGAAATCTAGACGAATTTTTTAAACATGAAAATCAACCGTTTCCTCCTTCCCTATCTGATAACGGAGCTATGAGAATAGGTACAAAGGCTGATTTGTCTCATTGTTTGGAAGACTTGTTGCCAGAAGAAGAACAGATCAGTTCGACTCCCGATGTCGATATGGTGGTTATTGACGGTGCTGTGGTTGTAAACATGATTAAGCCTGGAACCGCCAAAACATTTAACGATTATGCTACCCTGTTTATTAACTACGTCAAAAGTCAATTTAAAGGATCTGTGCAGCGGGTTGATATCGTTTTCGACATCTATTTGAAAAACAGTCTTAAGGCAAATACAAGAAAGAAACGAGGGAAAGGTATCAGAATTAGAGTAGAGGGACGCAAAGACATTCCACGAAATTGGACGGACTTTCTTAGGATGGACGAGAACAAGGAGGAACTATTTAATTTCTTGAGTCAAATAGTAACAGTGGCTCAGTTTCCGGGAATCTTAATTATAACCAATGGCGAAAACGTGTTTACTAGTTCAAATATCTCAACCGAACACCTGGCACCTTGCACTCACGAAGAAGCGGATACGAGGCTACTACTCCATGTTTCACATGGTGCCCAAAACGGTTATAAAAGAGTGTTAATTAGAACTGTGGATACTGATTTCTTGGTCTTAGCGATTAGTTTGATTCCTCGTTTATCTTGTACTCGTCTCGTGGTTGCTTTCGGCACTTCAAAGTCGTTTCGATATGTGGACGCTTCGCAAATAGCGCAAAAGATAGGCTTCGAAAAGTGTGAGGCTCTAATGTCGTTTCATGCTCTTACAGGCTGTGATACTACATCCAGTTTTAACGGGAAGGGAAAACGCACAGCCTGGGCAACTTGGAATACATTTGACGAAGTGACTACAGCTTTCAAAGCAATAAGTAAGGGCTGTCGGTTTCGGAGGTCCAAAAATTGTTACCGTTAATCGAAAGATTCATAATTTTAATGTACGATAGATGTAGTCAAGAGGAAGACATCGACAAAGCAAGGAAAAACCTTTTTACACAAAAAAATAGTGAGATCGAGAACTTGCCACCTACCAAAGATGCATTACAACAGCATTTGCTTAGGGTTGCATTCCAGGCCGGTCATGTTTGGGGTCAATCTCTAACGCAGACTCCGAATTTACCAAAACCGACGGACTTTGGTTGGACATTTAATGAAACGAACAGTGAGTGAAAAATTGTTTGGATGACGTTGCATCCCGCTGGTCAAGCATGCCGGGAAATGTTAAAATGCGGATGCCTTAAAGGTTGCGCTGGACATTGTCGATGTGTAAAAGCGCAATTACCATGTACGGCACTCTGTAAATGTGGAGGAGGTTGTGAACGTAATTTTAAATGAATTAAATTAGTTTAATTATTTACGTACGTAATTCAGGACATATTAAATTATTTTTAATTTAGTTATCAAGTACAAAATTTTTCAATTGAATTGATGTAGAAATGCAACGTACTATTTTCAATTTATGGATTTTTTAATTTTTTTTATTAAATTATATTCATGGAGTAGTTTAATGACTTATTTGCTAAAATAGACCAAAACATTTATATGAAGTTAATTAAAATGATGAAATATTAAACCCATCCGATGAGCTTTCGAGAAGAAAATCTTTAGGAATGTTCCCTATCATTAACGGCGTAAGCCTTCCTCGCAAACCGCGCTTTTCCATAGGGGCCGTTCATATAATTTATTTACGTTTTGACATGCGTTTAATCGCTTGCCACATGTGCCACACGGCTGATGAAGATTGCCTGCAATCTTTAATCGATTTATTATACTTCTATTGTCTTATACTTAAAGTTTCATGCTTCTATCACAAAATGCACGATTATTATAGAAAATAACATTAAGCTTCCAGACTAATGCATTTCGCCCGGGGCCGCGAGACCTCTAATCACGGCCCTGGCTATAATATTATAGGGCTTACCATTAAAGCTTTGGCGAGTTGAGACCCTTTAAATATGCCGATGTTATAGTTTGGTGAGACTAAGTCTTCCAAAGTTTTGGGGATCACGTTTAAGCATAAGAAAGAGTTCAATTTCATGAGACTGAAGAATTCGGCGCTGAGAGGAATCATTCCCACGAAGAACGAAGCCAACGCCACCCTGGTGGACGCCCGTTCGGGGACGAACTTCCAGGACATTGCTGCAAAGATTCAAATAAAAGAAAACCTCTTTTATTTAAAATTGTATTAAGACTTTGTTTCGCCATAAAAGATCAATTTTTAAATATGCGCCACCAGTCTGAATCTATTACCACTCGGGGGTCACGTCACACGATATTTTAAATATTATTATTATGAGCACGAAGTTCGTTTCTCAATACAGAAGAAATGAAGATGGTTGACTGACAATGAATTGGGTTCTCAATGGAAATTTTATATAGAACAACTCTATATTGACCTACACAAAATATTATATATTACAATTCACACTTATATGAATCAGTATTGGCTGCCATTTGGGGGAAGTTTAACATACAGTTATCTTTCCTAGGGGCTTGGATATTTACGTGACCCTACAACTTCAAAATTGAGTGAGTAAGTGGTTTCTTTCTATTAATATGGTTTCTAGAGATCGAGCACCAATCTACAATAGGCTATCGGGGGAATGCTTCGCTACGGTTAGTTATTTTGAACCAGGAGGAGGAGGTTAGCGAAAGTCTCTTTGTAAATAATGACTTCGAGAGATGGTTTTTTTTCTGGGGATTCTGTTACTTCGGTGTCTTAAAGATAGGGTTATCTCAAATGACTTTGAATAGGACGGTAACCGATGAAGCGTTGTCTTGATGGGATGATCTCGATGGAGATGTGGGGATTCTCTTTACATTCACTTTCGGGCAGTCTAACACGAAAAGCTCCTTAATTCGGGGTTCACTAGATCGAATAATGTTTCGATGTGCAGTTTTAAATTTTTTGGGCTATTTAATTGTGCTTAGCATCTTTTATTTACTTGGGGAAATGCGTGGAGCGGAGTCCGACGATAACATTTCCGGGGAAGGTTCTTCCCGTTCTTGGGACGGTCTCATAATCTTTTAAATTGATCAGCATTAACTAGTCTCGATTTTCGACCCAGACTGGAATGAACTTGGAAGTCCACAAGAAATTGTTTAATTTTTCCTTGATCTCTTGGCTTGGTTATACTCAGGGCCGTGCAGAGGGGGGCAGGGGGGGCAAAATCCCCGGGGCCCGGGTGAAAAGGGCCCACGAGGGGGGGCCGTAGCTGTAGGGCCCATCGAAGAAGCTCAAGGGGGGGGGGTGCAAATCAAGATAACTTGAGAGATGTTTTCAGGGCTCAAGGGGGGGTGCCAATCGAAGGGGCCCGCGAGTAAGTTTGTCCCCGGGCCCCAGGATACCTCTGCACGGCCCTGGTTATACTTACATTTGGGCACGGTCGACAGGTGGGGTGCCAGAAGCAATCGACCTTCAAAGTGGTCTTTCAACTCTTTCATTCGCTGGTGACAGTTTGGTTGGGTTCGGGGAGGTGCGCAAAATATAGGTAATGGGAAAGGTCTCTTTAACTCGGCGTTAGCTGGATCCACACTTAACATTATATTTAATGTAAATTCCAGATCTACTAAATAGCTTTAATTTTAACTGTATATATTGGTTTTAAGGGGAATTCAGGAATACCAAATATCAATAGATATCAGATTATCAGAAGTGGTTTAACTTTAAATAGTTGCAATTTCATTGTATCATATTTAAAAGAGCTCTTGACCGTTCCACAATTAAGGGATCATTTCTGTAAAGGTTATTCAAACTTAACACCAATAAATAAAAACACAATGGTATTAACACTGACACAAAAAAATTAACACTTTGAACATATAAATACACTTGGACACAACATTAATGAGGATAATTGAGATTAAGAGGTTCTTAATCTTTTATGATGGGAAAATATTTGCACTGATAATATAATAAAGATACGTAAAACACTGTACATTAAAGTGTGAGATAGACAATTGACTTTTATATTGTATTCCATTTCTGGATCGCATTGATAACGTTTTATGAAATATACCTTTTATGGGAAATCTTGGGAAACCGCACAAATAGGAAAAATAAAAACGTTTTTCCGGTTATCGCCGACAGGGAGTAACAAATCCTAAACGTTTTGGGCAAACTTATTAATATACAAGTTAATCCACCTCACGAAAAAGTGTTGAAGAAACTTGAAGGGGTAGAGACGGAGCTTCATTTTGTAAAATCTACACTCGTACAAGTTCCCTCAACAATTAAGAAGGGTGTTTTAACCAATCTATTGAAACATAAAAACCCGTTTTAAATAACCAATATTTTTTTTTAATAGATATAAAATAAATGTTATTTTTAATTATATCCTTTTCTATATACGTCTCTTTATTAATTTGGATTTTAAATAAATATCAGATTTAATTTTTTCTATCGTAAATGAATTTGTTGCATTGACCATGTGCTTCGTGCTTGATCCAACCCTCAAATATAAAATAATAATAATAATAATCAGCTAGGGTAATACCAAGAATGTATTGAAGTTACTAAGAATATTTGAGCATAGCATTAACCCCTGGTACCATCCTCGCAGCTTTTGTGGAGAAAGTTCGTCTGCATTTAAGGTTATACCATATAGAAAACTTGAATGGGAAAGCAGACGAATTTAAGCTCCAAAGGCTGCGAGGATGGGAATCAGAATCCTGTAGTCCAATATTCTTAGTAACTTCAATACATTCTTGGTAATACCCAAGGCACCACCTTTGGCCTAAGTCATCGATCGACTTTTAAAGCCTTCAGTTCAGGTGGCCGGGTTACAATGCGTATTTGAAAATTACTACCGTTTGCGTTTTTGTTTATGCTTAATGTAATTGCAAAACCACCATCAAGTGAATATAAATTATAAAAATAGAAACTTCAAATTAAGGATTCCATCCAAATGTTAGTTTTCTTGTAAGCCATTTGGGAATAGGAATTGTAAGGTTAAAGGTTATTTGACAAATCATATCACATAAAGTCTTGGGAGCCTCTATCACTATCACCAAATGTAACGTAATTACTCATAACTAGGCAGAGGCAAATAAAGTTAAAAGTTATTATTATTATTATAAATGTATATTCTTTAACGAAACCTTGTTAACGGAATATGGTGTAAATAACGTCTCTCGTGATGTCATCAACATACAAGGAGACAACCCGAGGTGTATCTCCCAGACGAAGCCAGAAGTGCCCATGCATGCTCGTTGTTCCAGGTATGTTGTTAGCTCCTGGAATGCAGGTCGGGTAGTGCCGGTGAGTGAAAGTTCCCACTGCTTCCTGGTCTCTGGATAAATTACTCCTTGACAATGTGGAGAAGAGTTGCGTCCCAGTACTTGACTGGCTCATTGAGGACTCGTAACGATCGTATACATTCGGATGTGGCTGATTTTTCCTTGATAACTGGTTTATTGAATAGTATTTTGATGTGCGCACCTATTACATCTCGAGTATTGTTATAGCGGTCCAAAAGAATATTCCAGGCTTCGTCGTAGTTGGCTTCCGTATTCAGGATCGATTGTATAAGTAATGCGGCGTCAGCGTGAAGAGAAGACTTCAGATACTGCAGCTTCTGCGCTCCAGACAGCGGCAAATTGTGCAGTGTGGCAGTAAACAAATCATGAAAAGTTAACCAATCGGTATAGTTACCGCTGAAGGTCGGAAGTTAAATCTTTGGAAGTTTGATATCAGCTGTTGTCTGTGCTGTAACTGTTGGTAGAGCTACCCTTCTACGTTGAAGGAGGAGACCATTGTGATTAGTTCGTTGTACTCTGTTTCATGCATATCAAAGTCGGCTACTGTACACCGTTCTACTATGGCTGTTTGTATGTCTTCCAATTCATTCAGGAGCCTCTCAGCCTTGGATCGGTACGACCCGACAGCAAGGTCTGTCAGTGGTTGAGTTACATGACTGGGGGGACCGTTTGCAGTTTTGTTAGCTGCCGCTTGATGGCACATCGTTTGTTGAGTAGTACATCCACGATTAATGACGCCCTGATTAAGTTTAAATTACTTCCGTATAAATCACACTGTTCCACACGCAAAGATTAGATGACCAACTCTCCCAGATGAGTTGTAGCTGCTCACTTATGTACTGAGATCCGGCTCGATGGACCAAAAATATACCACATACTAGACTAATCGTAGACAGAATAACTTTTAAAAACTTAATTAAAATTTCTTTGTACAATTTATTACATGACGGGTTAAACGGTTCAGAAACTGGAAGGCCAATTAATCAAAAAACATTGCCCTTAATTTGATAGACAAACTACGTATTTACAGTTAAAATGTGGCGATAAAATATTATGGTTTTGATAGTCGTAAACAATGGGAAACAACGCCATTTATCTATTTGTTAGAGGTGAGGAGAAAAGTAAAACGTTTTCAGAGAGAGCTTGAAACGGGAAAGCAGCCGGTTAAGTTTTCCCCACCATGCGCTGCCCGTCCTCTTCCGTTTCCCTTTTATGTGTGGTTTAGTGTTAGCTCGCCACTGCAAACGTCAAACTCAACTTACCTTGCCGAAGTGCCATTCCATAATTTCTCAGAAAAGCGGCCAACAGAGTGCAGAATTGGACTTTTCCTAAAGAAAAGTTCAAAACGGACAGAATTGATATGGCCATTAGCGCCGTTGCGAAGAGAGCTTTCACCTACAAAATATGATTTATAAATTTGTGTAATCAATTAGAAACCGAAATTATGGTGAATTAAGGAAAACCACTCGATAAATTGCGACAATAAACAGTGGACCAACTACGCGTTTTCCACGGGTGGCTTAACCGCACTTCAAACATAAATCTCACTAAACGTTTTATAATTAGCAATAAACTATCTAAATTATTGGTAATTTTTCTAATGATTAAATCTAAAGCTTGATTACCTCGTCACAAGTCCGAAGATACACATTTCTTTTTTATATAGTAAGAAAGGTCAGCTTACTTACTTACTAAATTTTTATGGTAATAATAATTTTCAATTGGTTCTGTAAAATGTTGAGATTTACGCTCTATAATAATAATAATACCCAAGGCACCACCTAAGGCCCAAGTCAACTAGCGACTTATTATGCCTTTAAACAGGGGGCCGGGTTACCATAACTCCCAATAGTGGTCATTAGATGACACGACACAACATTTATATTATCAATTTCACGCTCTCGATCCCCCACCTCTCACCGAGATTAAGTAGTATTACGCTTTAAAACCTGTAATACTGTAAAGATGGCGTCTTGCGCAGACCTCACCACAAAAAAGGCAGAGGCCATATACACCATTTTTTGTAGGGGGAAAATTACGAGTGTCGTCTTGTCGCGTCGTAGAAGAAGTACTTTGTGACCAAGACTCCCTTTCTCACCCAAAATGAAGAAGGTGGCAGTAGTGATGTGGAATTGAAGGTGCATCCTTTTTCGATACCGAAGAGAAAGCCGGTTTTGGCGAAGGCGTACGGCGATGTGAACAGAGTCTTCTCAAACCGTTTCGCTGTGATGTACGCATCCGCCAGAATCAGATTCACTCCTCCGGAACTAATCTACAATTACAATGTTAGAAATTTGTAATAAAAATAAATTATCCATTAAGTTCACACATAAATGTATTTTACTATTCCAAAGAATGCATTTATAATATGTACGTGGTACCATGATCATATTGTGATTTTCCGAAGAAAATCCACGCCCCTACACCTTTCCGTTTGTATTTTTAACTTCCAGAAATCATGAAGATAGACTACATTGTGGCTCCATATTCTCTGTTATCTCAATCAATTCTTGTTTATAGTATTAGGGATAATTATTATGTTGAAACGTGCCCCCCCCCCCTTCACTAGAGTTCGAAAAGGTAGAACTTGGAAGGGAATTAAATACCGACCTGATCTGATATTTTTTAGTGAAGGAACACATTGTGCGACCATGAAGTGGGTTGAGAGCAACGCTAAATCAACAAAGTTATTATCCCAAAGAATAAAAAAATGCATTTTTGGTTTCAATTACGCTAATGTCTAAATATCACTATTCCAGATTTTGATTATCATGTGACTTATGATGGCCAGGTTTGCTTATTTTGAGTAAAAAATTCAGTCATTATGTAAATAAATTTCATTTAAATCATTTGTTTTTAAAAGAATCATTGATTTAACACACACACGGTATGTCAATGGTTCAAATAACAATTGGCAAAACAAGTGGTACATCAATTCCCATACTAACCCTAATTAATAAATACGAATTATAGGTCATTATTAACTTAATAACATGGGCGATAGAAACGAGGTATTCACCAATTCCCCAGCAGCACACAAAAGTCGTTTTATAGTCGTATAACCGTCGCACAGTCGTCAAACATTCTCGGCCATTTTAAAGTATTTTAAGACTTATTTAAGTATAGCCAGAAGTAAAGCCTTTTAAGCATTGGTGTTCGAAGGAACACTTTCTGACGTCCAACTGTCATCCACGGTGACAATGTCTGGTTGAAATGTATTAGCGTATCTCCATTTACCTTGGGCCAACCACACATTTTATAGTCCCGATGTAGTTATATGCGGTGTACTTTTTGACTAAATAAAGAATCCTTTTATTTGTACCGAAAACAATCTTTAGATGGCGATATGCTCAAAGCCTACGATACCTTTATTATTTAAAACGCTAGCCTGATGTATCGAGTAGGACGTCATAATTCTAATTAATTCGGAGCAACTTGTATGCCTTACGTTTAAACTTCTATCAGAGGATTTTGAGGAAGGTGAGCCGTTTAAGGTTAAATTATTATTCCTTTTTTATTTAATGGATTATATAGTTATACCAAGAATGTATTTATTTATACTCAGGGAGAATGAATATGTCGAGATTATTTTTAGCGTTTCTCCAATTCCACCCGTTGGGCCCCCGGTATGCTCCTCCGCTTTAATAAAATCCAATAATACTGCAATCTCAATGGTTCTTAAAAATTACGTTTTTCGACGCGATTAACGCTGCAGCGAGGACGCAAGAAATAAGACCACCTCCTTTTTCCCTCCCCCCCCCCCTTAGCGCGACGGGGTTAGGGGCTCAACGTGTCCGTCGATAATCTCGACATATTCATTCTCCCTGAGTATAAATAAATACATTCTTGGTTATACAGACCTTTGCAGTCAAATCCTAATTATTCTATGTTTATTGACTCCAATAATATAATATAATATAAATAATTATAATAATATGTGTTTAAACTATTTGGTATTTCATTAAAGTGAATAAAATTATTTTGTGTAATTCTTGTTGTCTTTTATAAAAATAAATATAAAAACTTTATTAAATAAGCTTACAAATTAAGGTCGCATTTCAGTCGGCCGGACGTCTTTGTTGGTAGTCATAATTTAGTAATTTATTGTACCGCAGGCGACTGCAACGCGAATGTAAAGTGTGCAGTTGGCTGACGTTGACATTTCGACTGGTCAGCGAACGGTTTTTGGGCAAGTAGGACCGACGGAAAAACGACACCATCGGGGTGACGTTTTTGTGCTGCTGGGGAATTAGACTGTAGAAGAGACATAAATTGTTCCAAAATATTTTCATTTAATAAAATCAAGATAATCGATGTAAAACCATCGAACCTGATGAGTGCAACTTTACTTTAAGCCTAACAGACTTTAAAAAAAATTGGAGTTATTTGAACCTTCGACACAACTATTGCGCCGTGCACGACTGTATCGATGGGTCAATCCGATTTTAAAAATGATGCACGTAGAGATATGTTTATCAGTTTAGCGAAAAAGTACTACACTTTGTTGTTAGACAAAAGACGAAGAAGCTTATTATTAAATATTAGAAAAATAATTTTACACGAAACCCTTTATTTTGAAGAAACAAATTTAGCTGCTTATCTCAAAAACGGTTTATTTGAAATAGTATGTGACTGAAAAACACAAACTATAGAACAAAGTAAAGTGTAAGTGTTGATGTTGCCTCTAAAGTGTCAACATTTTGGGAGTAACTTTAGCGTAAATTAGGACAAAACACGCAAACAGACACAGAGAGATTTAGAGTGTATTGGTAGTTCTCGCAAAAATTCAACAGCTGAAAAATTACGTTTTTGTGAAAGACGTCTTCAAGTGACACGTAGTCCCGCTGCTCAAAATACGTCAAAGTCCAGCTGGAAATAGACAAATTCGAAGATTGGAAATTAGGAAATGAAACCTCCGAAGTAGTCTGCTCTTTTGCGGTGTAATTAAGGAGCAATAGGTACAAGTTGCAGGTAGATATATTTGGTATATACTAGGATTCACGAAAACACACCTTAGTATTTAGATAACGTTCACAGTGGTACAAAAAGCGCGATTTAGTTTTGTTCAAACATGTTTTTGTATTCGCCATGTACCCTAGTGTAGCAAAATATTTCATATATATTTAATTTTTATAAGAACCGTACCGAGCGAACCGTAATCTTTTTGGGGTCTCACTATTGTGCCCTAAAATATTTTTTTCTGAATTTGGCCGAAATAGGAAAAAATAAATACAGAACTTCTCTTCGGCCAAATCAATATTTTACTCGAAAAATATTTTTTACCCGAAAATGGCCGAAAAATAGAATTCGAACTACTTAGAGGTAAAATGTGGTGACGATTCGTCATCTTTTATCACAGTCACTCCGAACCTTAAATGTTGCGATACACTGCCAGCGATTATGGCGCCATCTAAGAGTTAAAAAATAAACTGAAAAACCTCATGTCGGCGATAGGGGTATTTAAAAACGTGTCTCGGGGTTTTTTCTGCGGCTTTATATGGTACAGCTATTTTAAACTAAAATGTCGTGTTCGTGCAAATACAATTGTCTTAGTAGCAAAAGATACAGCTGCACTTGCAGAGTACGTGGTGATTTTTGTACTAATAATTGCTCATGTGGAAAAAGAGTTGGTTGCTGCAATGGTAAACTGCAAGATGACGTTAAAGGCTCGGTATTCCT
Source organism: Leiobunum rupestre (assembly GCF_980474605.1). Classification (NCBI taxonomy): domain Eukaryota; kingdom Metazoa; phylum Arthropoda; class Arachnida; order Opiliones; family Sclerosomatidae; genus Leiobunum; species Leiobunum rupestre. The sequence continues at coordinate 59,617,542 of NC_143391.1, forward strand.
GAATACCTATGAGCCAATTGCAAAGAAAATACCTTCAGAAAACAGCAAAAAGCAAGTAAGTTTCAACCGAATGTAAATTCAATAACAAAATATTTATTTATCTTTTTATGTTGGCTACAGCAATGTCACGACTACCCCGACCAGCCTTGCTTGAAAAAAAATTGTTGGCAATAAGATATTGGATTTCGATCATTCCTGGGTGGAAGAAACGGGAACTGAACTACTTGATCTTTCCATCAAGAAAAAATAGTTGTAGTGATGGCTTCAGCCTCAGTGGAAAAAGACTTGAAACTCCAATATTGTATCTGTTCTTGATGGATCCAAAAACCACCAACTATCATTGCGACGAAAGTCAACAACTCAATAAAAACGATAACTTATCTAGTCAAATATCTGAAAATTGGGTATGGTCTCCATGTTATAGTTGTTTTAATATTCTTTGTCTAATAATATTTCCTTAGGAGTTACCAACTCCACTAGTTAAAAACCCAAATCCCAGGGAACACCCATACTGGTGTAAATTGCACAAAATGCAAAATTATGCCCACCCCTGATGAAAAAAAAGTGTTGCACTAGAAATCAACGTGCAGGTTGCATCACTTATCATCCAAGGTTTGACAATGTTATTCTTTCCCGTGATGTTTAAGAAATTCAAATAGTGGCAACGTTTAACTTGGGCAGATTCCAACATGATTCGCAAGACCCAAATAAACGGTACAGGCATGCTACCTATCGGCATATTTATATATTGCCACTGGGGATAATTAGGCCAGGGAAATAGGAGAGTTATTCCATCATGTGTGGTTAAAAAATGCGATCTGTATTTCCTAAGCCGGACAATTTTAATTACACTGGTTTCAAACTAACACGACCCTTGATTTGAGAAAACATTTATTGTACGCAACTTCTTCATTTATTTGGATGAATGAAATTAATCTAACAATGATGTATCATTAAACTTTGAATATTTCTCTCTATCACTTACTAGTTCTTTTCTCTCGGGGCAGGGAGTTTTGGCAATATTTTTCTTTGAAGTTACTGTGGCTGGATCGGCAGGAAACAAATCATCAATATGCCTAACTACATCACAAGACAGTGTTAAGACCATCAAATATTTCACGTGATTATAGGTTTTGCCAACTTTGATTGGAACAATTGTGCACTTTCCAGTTGCTCTGGAATTTTTTCGATCTAAAATTAGAAGGTATCATTAGGTAACAGTGGGGTGGCAGAGTGGTTAGCACTTCCGTTTCGTAGCAAGGAAAAACGGATACGATCTCAGCTTGTGGCACTGGGTGAAAACTTAGATCAACTCCTTCCGCGTTGAGTTTGCAAGTTCTTTCCCCTCTGGTTAAAGGGGTTTTTCCCCGACTTCTTCGGTTTCCCCGTTCCATAAAAAAATTGTTTAAGTTAACGGTATTAGCATAAGTAACATAATTACAAATAAGTATGCCACTAGGTGTATTTCTAAGATTACGGTTTGTTTCACAGATATTGCGTCATCCGTACCCTACGTAATATTTGACTTAAAATATGAAAGACGACGACTTACAATCTCTTACCTAAGAAAATGAATAAAACTACATACTTTTATAAACGATGTTCCCGAATATAACAACGCTGCCGATAGCTTGAGATTGAAGTTTTCGCTGACTGCTTGCCATTCATCATAATGATAGGCTGTCCAATGATTTAATCTCCATGAAATTGTGAGTATTGCCCCATTAAAATACGACTTGAAATTTAAAAGTCTTCCACAATTGGAATAGGGATGAACAGTGCAGATGCATTGTTGCACAAGGGACTCCAAAGTTTTAACTGAAGCAAAGCACAATTGTCTGGCACTGAATCATCATTCTTTATGTCAGCACACTCTTCAGTGTATTCCAGATCATATGAAAAACTGCCAGCAGTAGCTCTGAAAGAAAAACTGTAAATATTTTTCTAAAATATATTACCATAAATATTTTACATCGATGAGAAACTTAGATTTATCGTTGAATTTCCAGGAGACAGGCTAAATATAACAATTTGTATTTCAACTTAATGATTATTGCATCTTTAAAATGAGTCATAGTTACTCTGAAGTTTATGATGGTAAACTTTGAAAATTTTCAATAGGAGCATCAGTAGAACATGATGGCATTTCCAGTGTTTTACATCTAAATCATTGATAAGTCAATCACACGCTATATAATATCTCAAGATTATTTAAGTACGCCGAATATTTACACTATAGTTGGAGACTGTCTGGTCAGAGAATTGTCAGATGTAAGGATAGAACTGGGTGACTGAATTGTAAGAAAATTATAAATAACAAAAACTTAATTAATTTAAGTTTTGTTTACCTGTTTGAAAAAAGTATTTTTCTTCACTGACCGACGGAAGTTTTTACACACGGTGTGCTACATTTTTTCAAAAAACTAAGAGAAAAGTAATTGCCTTGAAACACACAACTTTTTAATAAATAAATTAATAGTTATTTTACGTACCTATTCCATCCAGGTGAATTATCTCTCATCCTTTTACGGATTGGATTAAGAGCTATATTTGAGCTGGGAGCGACAATAATTGGACTTTAATTATAAACTTTGGAGCTGAACTTGTCAATTACATCTTTGGAAATGTCAGCAGTAGTCGTTGAACTGACAACAATCGAGTTTGGAATGTTAATTTTTTTGAAGTTGTTACTTGTTTGTTTTATTTGAAATGAACAATCTTCATCGTCCTCCAAGTCTATTATTTCTGGAATAGCTGTCTCTTGACTGACAATATCATGTTGATCTAACTCCTCTTTATCAGTTTTAGTTGGCGAGATAATTTCCTCTTTAAAATTAATTATCTCACTGGAGTTTTCTATTTGTCCCTCCTTGAATTCGTAAACAGGATCATCTCTTCCTTTGTCTGTAACAAATTTATCTTGGGGCTCAACTGCAAATAAAGATAAAGCTCAGTTGTATGTGAGGATTATGTTAAAATTTATAAATAAACTTACCGAGATGGACTGTTGAGGTTTCAAAACAGTCTTTGCAGTACATATCATGATCATGAAGGATGTGACACGCAAAGAATCTATTTCCTTTCGATACATTAGTTATATCATCTTTTTCTGCACGAAAATGATCACTAAGTCTACTCGAGAATATATCTATTAGAAGAGTTAGCGAGGCTAGTTCCTTATTTGAGAGAATAAGCCTCGGATTTTTTTAATAAGCATTGCTACTGACTAAAGCTTTAAACCAATTATTTTGGAATTCTAGCATTTATCTATTAAACCTAACAAATGAATCTTTGATCTTTCTCGCAACTTACTGGCTTCTTTATTTTTATTCAGAGATTTTTTTCGTGGAATCTTGAAAACACGCTGCTAATTACTCGCCATTTTATCAACCGACAAAGAGTTTTGTACTATTTTTAGTATTTTGCTGCGCGCGATGCGATTCCCAAATATTTTCTCTAAACTTGTAAAGTGCCAAATTCCAAAATACGGAAATTCTGAGAATCATAAAAACAAAAATTGTAGGGTGTGAGATGAGCAGTATGGCGGTTTCCCCCCCATTTTCTTACGATGAGTTAAAATAGCACCAGAGAGCTTCAAAGTGTGGCCTACTAGCCACTAGAAGTAGGCTACAACCAGCACAAAACTAAGCAGAAGAGAAATGTTAAAAATTAAATTCATGCCCCATTTCTTGTATATAAAACTTAATTAACCCATTGTTTAATTGCATTACGCTTAAGTGTATATAATTGACATTGTGTAAATTTTGTCATTTGTATTTCATTCTTGTAATTGTATTTTTAGTTTTATATTTTTCAAGTTTCATTTCATTGTTGTAATTATGTATTTTTGCTCACTGTATTTTTTCACGTTGGAAATCCCTTTCAGAAAACCTCGGATTTTCCATCGCGTCAAGCTATTGTTGGGGTCCCAATCCACTTTCGACGTCACGGTTTCGGAATGTTGGGGAAAATTTCTATCGATCTTGACCAATGGGAGCGCGGAGTAGCCTCGCTGCCCAAAATTCCGTTTTGTGGTAAAAATTAGCGTTGCGCTTATGACTTTTGTTGAGGCAGTTATATTTTAGAAAGTGTAAGAAGCGACGGTCAAAAAATTTCTTAGCTACCTTTGTTTTGTGCGTTTTGTTAGGTAGTTGTTTTGGTTTTCGGTATTGGAAATAAATGCTTTGTTTTGCGGTGTTTATCATTTGGATTTCTTGATCATCAAGTAACTAGTCTCTCGATTTTCAGGCGGCGATTGACTTCACGCGTATCTTTTAACTAATTTATCTCCCACTTTTATATGTATATTTGGTCAAGTTAAGTGAGAACTTGACCCACTCAGCCGTATTTTATTGTAAAGGGTATTTGGAATATAGCAAGACCAAGTAATAGATATTGTAAGAGGTAAAGTATGAACATAGCGACTGGTAGACGAATTTGTTCCGGTTTGGCGTGCCATACTTATATTCATTTTACTTCGGCATTTAAAAAATCTAATGATTGTAATGTTAACTATAAAATAGTTGATTTTATTAAACCTGTCGGCAATATCCCGGAATAACTTTTTTTATATTTGTGCGTTTTGAAGTTCGGTTTCCCAAGTATCACCTATAACAGGTATTCCTCATAAAACGTTATCAATGTGACCCAGAATTGGGATCAAATATAAAACTCAATTCTCTATTAACCATTAAAATAGACATTAATAAACGTTTTTTTCATAACATTATCAGTGAAACTTTAATAATTATTATAATAGTCAGCAAAGCCCAAGTCCTCTAGCGACTTTTAATTTCCCTTGAACAGGTGGCCGGTTTACAATGCGTAGGATGGTGGTGGCCAACCCTTCACGCCACGCGAGCCAACAGCTCCCTAAACTTAATATGATCATTAACCTCTTAAAGTTTTTGGGTAAAGCGGAGACTGCAAAAACTACGCAGAAGGAGTGGTTCCGAGTTTTCAACCAGTTCCTCAAGCTGCTATAAATCGAAACCGGACCCTTTTGCTGCGAGGCGAAAGTGCTAACCACCGCGCCGATCCCCGATCGGTAATATTTTTCGCCAATTGTACTGTGCACCGTTATTAAACGTTTCGGGCAAAACATAATTTAATTGCTTGGAACGGTTCCCCACGTTATACGAAACGTTTAAAAACGTTTTGTGTTGTTTTTACGATCTGTGAAAAATTCTATATTTTACTCTAATCTTGTAAATGGCGAGATTTTGAAGTAGTGTTAAGGTAATGGTAACGCGAAGAATAACTGAAAGGGGATTACAGTTGCATGTTTTTTTTGTTCTTCCATTTTACCGAAAATTCGCGATTTAACCCGAAACTTATAAATCACCGGATTTTTTTTGTGTTTTAATGCAGATATTTAAAGGTTTTACGATAATCGTGGTTTGGAGTTGTTGATATAACAAATGACGAATCCGTACACCATTTTACCCCTTAGTAGTTCGATCAGCTTTTTCAGACATATTCGGCAAAAAATGTTTTAGGCTTGAATAGTGGGACCCATGGTTTTGTTAGCCCTCGAAATGAGAGCACTGATTTCAGATAGTTGTTCTTCTAGACCGCTTTGCCTAATCTGTCTAAAAATTATAGCACTCACTTCATATTTATTCCCTTAGCTAACATGTGCCATTGTTCAATTCCGTATCCAGTAATTACGCCGTCCCTTTTGTCACAATAAGGAGGCGTCTGGAAAACCAATTTCAAACAAATAAATCATACCTTTGTTCCCACTACATTCTCATATTCAAATTTCCCTGCTTTTCCCCGACTATTTATAGGTACTTTCCCTGACAATTTATAACGCCAAAAAATGGCTATTATTTACTTTATATTTTCCTGTTACCAGAAGTTAACCAATTTCTGCAACTTTTATTTTAGCTTATGTTTCCAATAACAACGCTTTTCTTCAACGTAAGAAATTTTACTTTTAAAATATGACCAGCGAGTTATGAAGAAGCTTAATAACAATAACCGAAATTTTCACAGAGCTATTGTAAAATTATGTTCGTTAAACGTACAAGATAAATATAAATTGTCTTTGCGAATTAAATTTCTTTTAACCAATTCTTAAAATTCCCAGACCTTTCCGTGACATTTCAGACTAATTTTGAAATTCCCAGACTTTTCTCTAATATCCCCTGACCTGTGGCAGCCCGGCTTACATTCGTTTCAAAAGCAAATCGAAACCGGGTATTTTACACTTACTTTATAGACAACAATGTTTAGAGATCCATTCGTGTGCATGGTTCCAGGAAATCGTATTTAATCGTAATTCAGATAACCATTCTTCCGTCACTATATCGCTCAAAAAGATTTTAAAGCAGCAACTACCATTGAGATACCTGAAAAATATGTTAAAATTATTAAATGGTTCAATTTAACAACAAGGTTGCTAGGGTTTTGCCCGAAAAAACTAGAGAGCTAAACAGTTTTTCTTACTTCCGGTAATGTTTCAACCATATACTTTTGTGAACTTATCGCGTTGAGTGATAAGTGGCTATTTGTAAACTGAAAAAGTCTTTTTAACCTGCGAGTAAATTGGTATAGTGGTATAAATTTTCAGGAAATGTAAACATTAACGTCACTAATTTTTCTATATAGTCCCAAAGAAAAGTTTCAATTGAATCAGACTATATCAGTTTGGTTTTTACAAAGACGTCAGAATTTAAATTAAATCTATAGGAACAACTAAACTTGTCTGTTCAGTTTTCAATTTGCTGTTTCAATTTACTGTTCAACAAGATAACCATCTACATTCTACATCTTACAACAAAGACGACTTTGAAATTAAAACGTTTGATTTTTATAAATTAACATATTAAATTATTATTAAACAATAGAGAAATTTTTGAAATTCTTCATGGAAATAATAATCAGCTAGGCTAATACCCAAGGCTACACATTAGACCCAAGTCATCTAGCGCCTTATTATGCCTTTAAACAGGTGGCCGGGTTACAATGCGTAGGAAGGTTGTTTTAAAACTCTAAAACCTTCTAGCTAAGAACGACGAAAAATCTTTTCCGCTAGCTTAATTATCCTTCAGTCCAACTGAAATAACGATAAATTTGGGATTCGGAAAGTAAAATGACTAATTAAAACACTGTTTTCTGATTTACGGTACCTTTTTCGAAATTAGCACTAAAAAGCGTTTACTCTCTTATTTATAGTAATCACCGTAGCTGAAACAGTTTGACTTTTGTGCAGAGGAAGTTTAAAGCCTGTACGCATCTTTAATAATTTCAAACCCAAGTTATAAATCCGTCAATATTGTTTTCGCTAGGTTCGAATGTTGACGAAAACAATCGCCGTTCTTATATTATTATATTAAAAAAAACTTCTAACACTACCATAAATATATTTAACGCCTTAAAACAATGTATAAATTTTAGTGGCATCTTCATTTGTTGGTAAATGTATTCTTTTAAGGTGATTTTTAAATATAATTATTTACAATTCGTCAAATATTTATTATTTTATATATTAATTTGCTAATAACATTCGAAGCGCTCTTATTCGTAATAATTCGGAAAATATATAACGTAAAGCTTTTACCAATATTCAAAGCCCCTTCAGAGCTTACAGAAACCGACAACAAATAATGTATTACTTGACTTATAAAAAACGTATAATAACATTACAAGTGCCGTTGGATATAAGTGGTCTGAGGCCTATAAGCATTCTTTTGGGAAAAATAGCCATTATACTTTCAGCGTCTTTTGCAGAAATCGCGATATTTACAAACCTTCTTGACAGTAGAAAGAATGGTCGATACATAGAGGCTACGGCGCCAGAAGGTTTCGAAAGGAAAATAAATTAGTGTCACAAGGTATACTAGAAAACAATGTACCGGTATGCGTTGAAAATCGATTTTGTTAAATTGAATTTCACTCGATAAGCCTGACGATTTGTACAATTCGATCAATTTCTCAATAGAGCGAAATATAAATGCTTTAATATTCTAAAATTAATTCTTTTAAAGTAAGTATAAACGGAAAGGTTTTTGAATGACAAATGACGTATAAACTTCCTTCAAAATCAATTTAACCTCTAAATAGATTTAGCGTAATGATTTTATGCTCTCAGACAAGCTGGCATAATAACAGACCTATATTGCAATTTATCGGAAAGGTTAGTTGAAAATCTAATGGAGAGTTTAGAAGAAACAAAGATGGGATTTTCTTAAAGGGATGCCAACGAAACTATTTAAAACAATTGATGTAGTTAATTTTAATTAAGTGGCGCGTCTATTATGAAGTTCGAAAATGTTTAATTGATTTTAAAATGTAATCTCGTGTTTATCGAGATTTAAAACTTTCATATAAAGAATCGTTGAATCAAGGATTAAGCTAGCTTGGGTTCTCTGCATATTCCTCTTCATCGCAAAATTATTCGTTATCATAGTTCTATACTCAGTATAACACCATTTGGGATGAAATAGTGGTACGACTTTGTAGTCTTAAATGTTAAATCAAGTGCAAGAAAACGAGAACCACCGTTGGTCTAAAGATAACAATCTACACGGTTGAAGAGGTTAAAAAAACCAACAACTTTTGGGGAATTATAATATATTTATTCATTAAATAAAACTTCAGGGCCGAAGTACCGCTAATCGGTTTAATTTAATAAATAAATATATTTTCTCTTCCCCAAACGTTGTTGGTTGTTATAACCTCTTCAACCGTGTTCATTGTTAAATGTTATATCCCTGATCGTATTCGTCTACAAAGTACCAAAAATCTGGAAAAATATTTTATTTCTTACAAAAATTATTAACAGTTCTTAAAATATATACAACAGGAGGATTCTCTTGTATTCAAGTCAAAGAAAGATTTGATTAGTTTTGCATTGAAAAAGTAAGTAATTTAAAGGTCTGAATTGATAGATAAGTGGCGTACTATTAGGACATAGTTGTAGGATTTAAAAGAAGTCGAGCGAGATTAAATATAAGCGAGTTTATTGTAACAGAACGAGTTAATGAATAATGCAAAATAAATAAACAGTGCACGCTTTATATAGCGGAAAGATACAGGTTAAAAAACAATATAGTACAAAGGTACTTCGCTGAGTAGATCTGATTATGTCGTATCATTGCTCCAACACCCCTTCTCGACGTTTATCGGAAATACCAATTTTACCCATCATGTAGTTGAATTTATTTTTGGACAATGGCTTTGTGAGAATGTCAGCGACCATTTCTTCGGTTGGACAGTAGATGATGTTAATGGTGCCTTTTTCTCTCATGTCTCGTAGCAAGTGGTAGCGAACATCTATATGCTTGGTCCTGGCGCTATTTCTTTCGGATTCACTCAACTTGATGCAGCCCTGGTTGTCTTCCAAAAGGCGAGTTGGTTTGGTACGTGGTAGTCCGACATCATCAAGAAGTTGTCTTAGCCAAATGACTTCCTGCGCTGCATGAGCCGCCGCAATGTATTCGGCCTCTGTCGATGAGAGTGCTACAGTGGATTGCTTCTTGCTTGACCAGGCTATAGTTCCTTGTCCAAATTGGAACAAGTAGCCACTGGTTGATTTACGATCGTGATGGTCGCCCGCCCAATCTGCATCGACGTAGCCGGTAAGCTCTGGCTCTTCTTGTGAAGCTTGCAACTGGAGTCTGACATCTATGGTGCCTTTGAGGTAACGCATGACTCGTTTTACTGCTGTCCAGTCCCTTTCTCTAGGTTTTGAAACTCGTCTGCATAGAAACCCGACGCTTGCTGCAATGTCAGGTCTGGTAACCGTAGCAATGTGAAGGAGAACGCCGATAGCTTTTCGATAGAGATGATTATTGGACAGCGTATCTTCTTCTCCAGTCAACTTTAGATATGCAAGATCCATTGGAGTTTTCGCTGGTTTCGACTCTTGTAAGCCAAAGTCTTCTAGCATAAACTTTATTTTGGTACCTTGGTAAATGCTGAAGCTACCGTCCGGCGATTGCTCAATCTGGATACCAAGAAAATATGAGACGTTTCCCAGTTTCTTCAGTTCAAAGTGTGTGTTTAGTTTCTTGTAAAGGTCATTGATAACAGCTTCGCTCTTGTTCATGGCAAGTAGATCGTCCACATATAATAAAAGATACGTCCATGAACCATCATTCTCCAATCTCGAGTAAAGCCCTGGATCTGCTTTACTTCTTGTAAACCCTTCGGCTAATAGAATCTGGTTGGCCTTGGTATTCCATGCTCTGGCTGATTGTTTCAAGCCGTATAAGCTTCGTTTAAGTTTACAGACTTTGGCTTCCATCCCGGGTGAAACGAAACCTGGAGGCTGTTCCATGTAGAGGTCCTCAGTTATGTCCCCGTATAAAAAGGCTGTCTTAACATCATAATGATTGACTTTTAGCTTCTTCGTCGCTGCAATAGTTAAGAGAAGACGGACGGTTTCGTATTTGACGACAGGAGCGAAAGTTTCATCGAAATCCACGCCGAATGTTTGGGAGTAGCCTTTGGCAACTAATCGGGCCTTATATTTGCTGAACTGTCCATGCTGGTCGTGCTTTGTTTTAAATATCCACCCAATGGCTCTACGATCTGATGGAAGATCGGTTAATTCCCAGGTATCTCTTTCATGTAAGGATGCGATTTCTTCTTTCGCTGCGTCCGTCCACCGTTCTTTCTCTCTTGGATTCAAGTTGTCGAGATCTTCCCAAGAACTTGGCTCCCGAGGATAGTCAATCGTAGCTTTGTATGTCAGTCGTCTTGGTGGCACTCCTTTGTTTCGTCTGTGAGATCGTCTTGGTATGGAATTGACCTCTTCAGCGTCTTCCGATTCTGATGATGACGAAGCCGGTTCTTCCGTGACGTTAATAAGGGATTCTGTAAACACCGTTGTTCTCTCCCCTTCTGTGTCTGAGTGATCGTCCTGATTGATGACATCTCCGGTACCTTCGACGAAAGTCACAGAGCGACTAAAGTGAACTTTAGCAGTTTTCGGATTGAGAATACGGTAGCCCTTCCTTGCCTTCCCGTAGCCGACCAAGACACCCTCAATGGCGTTATCATCCCATTTTAAGCGTTTCACCCTGGGGACGTATGAATAGACCTTGCTTCCAAAGACTCTGAGATGTCCGACACGAGGTTTTGATCCAGTCCAGAGTTCGTAAGGCGCCGCTGGGGATGTATTGTCAAGGGTAGAAATATCAAGACAACGGGGTGAGTTATTATCCGACGCGGCTTATTCAAAATTCAATTTTACAAACGTTAATTTATAACATAAAAATACTACACCGCGAAGAGATTGGTTTTTACAACCTTAATCTCTTAGTAACGAGGATCGCATTGGCTTTTTCAGCCAGAGCAAATATCCTCGGACACTTAAGACCGTCAGTGAGTTCCCTACACTCCGGCTGACCCTAGGTTTTTATACCACACGGCTCATTACATGCGAATAGAATAGTAGCGCTCGTAGCTTTTTCCACAGCCTGACAATTTCATTTTATATGTAGAGGGTGTATGAAGCGTGTTCTATGGGTCACAATGCGTAAAAAATTACCAATGAACATTTTTGACGTGCAAATAATTAAATCGATTACCAACAGATATTGTTATAAAATTTAATGATAAACTGAGCTAAGCGTTTCCGCTAAAGAGAAACGGCAGTACGTCACCAATGCTGGTTCAGTATTAATGTACCGATAACGATATTAGATACGATTGGCCGAGTTTATCATTAAATTTTATAACGATATCTGTTGATTGTTTACGCAATCGATTTAATAATTTCCACGTATAAAATTTCTTATTCGAAATTCAATTTCCACGTCAAAAATCGATATAATAATTTTCAATGAGTATTTTATCAGTATTATAAGTAATATTTTACTGATAGCCATTTACTGCGTGACATAATCACATCTCAGATATATTTCCCATAGTTTGGTTGTTTGTCAGTGCCCAATCTTGGCACATCTGCTATCATGGCGAAAAGGAAGCGAATGGCGATATTTTCTGTATGTTCCAAGGATCTCTTTTGCATCTGCTGTCACAATTAATAAATTGCAGGGGCCATCACTAAAGGTTTCTTATATTGATCTCAAGGGGTTTCAGACTAGACAAGTTATAATTGTCTTTTATTACGTTTGGCCATCAAACTTGTCCAAATTATTTCCAATGAATTAAGCAGTGTGAACAGCAAACGTTAGCACACTTGTTGGCGAACCAACTCGCAACTTTTATCGATTAGGTTACCGATTTTTGGGTATACATTGGTTTAAGATATACAAATATTTAAAATCCAAGCAATGAAATTATGCGTTATTGACTCTGAAACATGGAAACATTTGACCGTCGTCGTCCGCTGACTATTTAATTATAGAAATAGCAGACATAAATAATAAGCTAATTATTATCTAATTTCTTAATTTCATACAGGAAAAATTATGGCAGACGACAGTAAAATAAACGAAAAACCCTTTTGTAGGAAGCCCAATCGTTGGCCCTCGTGAGAACAATTGTCGTTAGGGCTCTGCGAATACTCAATCTGCATCGAGTACCCGACGATAATTGAGGTCAGATACTTGAACTCGAAAATGAATTAGAAAATTTTAAATAATCGTCGATTATCCAGTATCAGAAATGTGCCTTAATCGGGTACTCAAATAGGCCACCTATAAAACTCGCTGAATTGTTTTTCCCGCCGACAATACCAGAAAACGGGGGAAATAAATCCAAACAAACATCCCTTTCAATGACCTTTTTGGTTTTGACAGAGCACGAATTATTTTGGCCGTGAGTGCCTGAGTAGCATTCTTTAGTTAACGTTTTGTTATTTTAATTTATCTTTTTTAACTTGTTAGTTGTTACCTAACATCCATTTAAGTAGTAACTAGTAGGATATTTAAAAATTTTCTTAATTACTCGAATATACCGAATAGAACTCGTCGATTAATCAAGTACCCGAACGATTCTTCTAACTACTCGTGTGCTTGAGTACTCGAATGGGTTTTTCTTACTACTTGACTACTCGAACAAGGAAAATTTCGAAATAATCGAATGCTCGCAGCCCGACTCGGTCAAAATATTATCTGACTCGACTTCTTGTGTACTCCTTGGCCACAAGACGGGCCTTTCTGTTCTCCACATCTCCGTTTGGAAAGTATTTCTTTCGAAATACCAGTCGATTCCCAAGGACCTTCTGATGCTCCGGACGCTCAACGATATCCCAAGTTTCATTCTTAATCAGGGAAATGAATTCTTTCGCCATTTAGTTTTTCCTGCCCGGGGTGATATGATTTTTCTCAGTCACTCTGGTATGGAACAATAGGCAGAGGTATTCTTTGGTTTAAATGAAACTTCTAAATATAATTCCTGCATAATAATAAAAATAAATTATTAATGTTATGACTACAGGCTATCAAGGACCTGTAATAAATGAGTTGGCGTAAAATGCTACGGCAGTGCCGTCAACAACGGGTTAGATGTATCCCGTCAATAATGTGAAAAAGATCGAGTCCTTCATAAATTGGTTGTCCGAGGCCTGATTATTCGTGGCGTCGGTAGTCCAATGGTAGTAGGTTCGATTCCTGCCCAGGTGTATGGGTTTTCTCAGTCACTATAGTATGGAACAATACGCAGAGGTATTCCTTGGTTTAAATGAAACTTCTAAGAAACGTGATATTCCAACTCTGGACGATCTTATTATCAGCGGAATCCATAGTCTGTGTTCCTCAGAATAACTGAAAAAGAGAGATTCCTTGCTTTTTGCTTCAATACGAGAGCTTTTACTCCGAATATTTTCAGGTGTTTCAGGGATTATTTTATTTCCGGTCCATTTGGTATACGGTATCTCGCCATTTTTACCTTGTGATGGGCATCGGTTACGTAAGTAAATTGCTGTAGACATCGCTTCTGCCCAAAACGATGGTGGTAGACTCGATTGGATCATCATACATCTGACAATATCGAGTATCGTTCTATTCTTCCGCTCGGTGACACCGTTCTGTTCAGGGGTTTGGGGGATCGTGAGACTTCTCCTGAACCCTTTTTGTTTCAAGAAAACATTAAAATCGGCGTTGCAGTACTCGGTTCCGTTATCTGACTGTAATACCTTGATTTTTCTTTCGGTCTGTAGTTCGGCTCAGTCCTAAAATTCTTTTAACACCTCCAATGCATCACTCTTTCGCTTCAGGAGTTTGACATCACTCCAGCGTGAGCAATCATCGGTTAGAACCATGACATATTTCACTCCTCCCTGTGACCGAGCGCTCATAGCTCCGCAAAGGTCCGAGTGAATAATCTCCAGAACATTCGAGCTGCGGCTGGCTATACTAACAAGGACACGACGCGAGGTGTAACTCACCGATTTGGTTCAAACTCGCGGGTTTGGTAGACCTTCATGTAACTTGAAAAACCCTTAAGGGAAATGTCTCCATAGGCAACCGTTTTGCCATGGCAACCCAAAATGTTTTTGACAATACAAAATGGAAATTTTCCTATTGAATATAACATGGGAATCTGACCAAATGTAAGGGTACCCCTGTAAAGATTTTAATCAACTTCGAACTTTTTCATTATTTTCTTATGTATATTTTCTATTTTTAGCATTTTCAAAAAATTAAAAAATTTTACAGGGTCAGATTCCCATGTTATTTTCTATGGGGAAATTTTCATTTTCTGTTGTCAAAAACATTTTTGGTTGCCATGGCAAAACCGTTGCCTATGGAGACTTTTCCCTTTAGGGTTTTTCAAGTTACATGAAGGTCTACCAAACCCCCGAGTTTGAACCAAATCGGTGTGTTACACCTCGGGTCGTCTCCTTGCTAGTCGTCAGTCTTTTTCATCGTTAAGATCAAGTGGCCGTTCTTTCTACATCCATGACATTTAAATTTGAAACCAGGATTCCTCTTTCCTCGTGGACGTCCTCCTCTTCTCTTCCCGGGAATTCTTCTTGACGATTTACTTTTACCATATCATTCTGAACGTGATCTTCTTGCTTCGATTCTCTCGCGTCCAATTCCTCCAAAATCTTAATCTTGAGGTGCTCCGGATCAGGAAGGCGTCTCTGGACTCGATGGCACATCGGAAATTTTCGAAAACTGTACAGGAGAATTATAGTTAACAGGTCGTCATTTACAACTAGGTGCATGTCAGCTAGTTTGTCGACCAAATCGAAGAAATTCTTCTTCAAAACTGTCGCCTTTCGTGCTGGACCCCTGTATTGATAGATGAACTCGAGCTTCAGCCAAACATCACGGGAGTTTACGCAATTGTTCACTTGCTTCAACTACGAAGGAGTGATTGCCAGGATGAGATCAGACTTCGCCTACTATCATTATTTTCCCAGTCAGTGAGTAGTTTTGAATTACCGTTAGTACCAGGCACCAGCAACTCTTGCTTTACCAAGGTTTTTTAATTTATCTCGACCACCTAATGCAGTGGCATACAATTTTTAATACTGCAATTGTTAAGGTAAATATTACCATTCACAAGGTCGATATTACCATTCACAAGGCCAATATTACCATTCTCAAGCTCAAGACCACCACTTTCCAGTTAAAGATTATTCTCACATATACATACATACTGTAAGTCTTTTTTAAATATTCAAGATTACGATATGGAAGATGCAGATCGTCATTTGGGTCACCTGTTCTAAATCTAAGGGTTCGCTCGTATTACATCCGTTTAAAATATATTATAATAGGCTTAAATCATAACACTATAGGAAGGTAATAGGCCTGAAGTGCCCCGTAACGGGAAATCAACGCGTTGCTATCATTAAATTAACTGAATGGTCATAACCGATCCCCAGCGAAGCGACTGATAATTTAAGGGCCAGAAATTTTATTTTTATATTTATATTTCTGTGGTTTCCCAAGGATTACCCATAAAAGATATTAATCATAAAACGTTATGTATGCGACCCAGAAGTTGGGTAAAATATAATACTATTTATATTATAATACTATCTCGCACTTAAATGGACAAAGTTTTAGGTATTTTCATAATATTCTCAGTCCATATACAGGCTGGCTTGATTTGTTCAACCAGGCATTTTTCTTTAAAAATAATAATTATGAAATTTTCAGGTTATGCGAATTTAATTGCGAACGCTTTCAATTGTAAATTTTAGAAAACTCGATTACGTTTTAACGTTTTAAAAAAACCAAGTCGGTCAAGACCGTAATATTACCTCTCCTCGGAGTGGATTTATTCGGCTTACAACACTATAACTACGCTTAATCAAAACTGTTACAACGGCGATAAATTTGTTTTTAGAAAAGAAAAATAAGAAAGCAGGCCGTAAATTTAAAAATTGAACCTATTATTGTTACCCATAAACAAATATATAATAATAACTCAATCGATCAGCAATCAAAGCAAAAATAACCCAAAGAAAATATACTCAATCTATCAGGCTTCAAAGCAAAAATAACCAGAAGAGAAATATAACGCAATCAAGCCACAAATTACTTCAAATATTTTAGAAACTAAGCAATAGAAAATGTAATTATAGCAAAAAGTACAACAAATTACCATTCACAAATTCAAATTTTCGACGTTACTATAATGCAACCGGATAAATTTTAGAACACGATGCATACACTTTAAAACCTCCTCTAACACTGAATGACTTCGCGTTGGGAAAATGTTAAAGAACAGAGAAAAATATGAAACAGGAACAAACCAACGATACGGAAAAATAGACAAAAAACAACGTTATCACGATCAGTAAAATAACATAAGACCCTTCCTTTGTCTGAAACACATATTCTTATTATATTACAAAAAAAGCGTATCCAGAAAAAAATAAACCTACTGACAACAAATAACGAGTAAAGAAAACGACATTGATAACATCAAAAGTAACATAAGACCTAAAAGTGTGTCAGAACTGTATAGTAATATATGATAATTTGTACTAAATTAAAAAAAGGGAAACGAAGAGGGAGTCGGAAAATACGTCATAAAAATAGAGATACTCGAGCGCTACCGTGTGAGACGGCTTAGAAAAAAGAGTGATATTCCTACGCGAGCTGTGTGCTAGTATAATGTTGCCAATTATCGGTGCATCTAAAATGTATCAGGTTGCGGCTTAAAGAGTTTCAAGCTAATGGCCAAGTAATAAGACAATAGGATTCTAAATACATTGGAACATTTTATTTATAACAAAGCTTTAACAAAGTTAGCTTTGTCTCAACGTCACACCCATTCAAAATGCACAGAAGTAACGTTATACTACACGGTCTACACCCAATGCAATATCAAACATTAAAGTAAAAAAAACAAAATAAACATCTACGTAAGGTGCTTATAATCTTCCCACCCAAACAAATATTACATTTATTTTTATCCCGGTTTTACTGGTATTTAAACTTTAGAGATGTAGACGTCAATGGCTCATCGGTAAAACGTCCGCGTCATAAGAATGTGCCCCGGGTTCAATTGCTGACGACGATCGTATTTAACTACAATTTGATCAATTTCCACCTTTAACAATTTTATACATATCAAAAAAATAACATGGTACAGGAAAAATTGATGTTAATAACTTTAAAACTGCTTAAAACACTTTCGCCAATGCTGTTTTAGAAAAAAACCGTAACTTGACAAGCGTCGGTGGCTCAGTGGTTAGAGTAAATATCTTATACGCAGCAGACCCGGGTTCGATTCCCGGCCGCCACCAATAAATCACTCAGCACTCGGTCCGTCCCAAAAATCAATAAGAAGTTGAAGAGAAAACGCCCTTACACACACAAACAGAACACACCCATAATCCACAACCGTCATAACACAAACTCAACATTCACACCCTACACATACACATAACAATAACGAAATATCCAATCAAACTGAGTTAAAACAGTTGCGACGATGAGCGTTAACGAAAGAAAACCAGCCAAACCATACCCAACCGCAAATTAATCAGCTAACGCACACCGTCGCACGGTGGTTTTGCCAATCCTTCGACTTCGTTCCCTAATTCCTATTAACTGCGAACTCAAAGAGTCCTACCAACTGCGTACGCACGGAAAATGCGAACGCGTTTCACAGGACAGACACACAGACACGGTGATTGTATAACCCCTCCTAGGGGACGGACGGACGGGCAAGATAGACCCATCTTCAGTTTCAACTTGGTAAGACCGTGGCGCAATTTCTTTTGGCACTTTCGCTTTAGTCCTCCATTCTCCTTCTTTTTGAAGTCGTAAGACATCGCCTTCCTTGAGAACTGGTAATTGTTTCCCAACATCTCTTAGTTTGCGCTTTTGAACTAGTGGCTTGTCTTTGACATTCTTCAGCGTGGGAAGTCTGGTTCGTTTAGAACGGCGCATTAATAATTGAGCTGGTGACAACCCTCCATCTAAAGGTGAGTCTCTGTACCTAAGAAGTCCTAACTCGAATCTTCCTTCGCGTCTACAGATTTCTTTAGAAGTCTTTTCACAATTTGCACGCCTTTTTTTGCGAGTCCGTTGGACTGAGGATATCGTGGACTTGAGGAAGTGTTTTTGAAACCATATTCTTTAGCAAAGTTTGTAAATTCGACGGATATTAATGGGACGTTGTCCGAAAGTACGTCGACAGGTATACCGTGTCCAGCGAAAATTGTCTTTACGGCTCATACAACGGCTCCGTCGCTTAGTGTCTTCATAGCCGCGACCTCAATGTAGTTTGAAAGGCGTCGATAACGAATAGATAATCCTTCCCTTGACAGTGAAAGAGATCGGTTGCAACCCGTTCCCATGGCTTGGTTGGTACTACTCTCATTATCAACGGCTCCACTTGTTGACTGCAGTGGTACTTGTTACACGTTGTACACTCTGTCTGAAAAGTTTGTTCGTCCTATAATTTAAAAATTTAAATCGGGATCATTTATTTCCTAGAAAAGCTAGTAACAAAGTTCCTAGCTTGTTGAAAATAACAGAAAAAGCCCTACAAAACACATATTTTGACATAAGGAAACGTATAGGTTTTGACCTATTTTCGTATAAACTTTCCAAAATGTGGAATAGTTACTTTTTTGCCGCTTAGAAATTTGATTTTTAATTGTGATTTTCATATTCCTCTGGGTCGATTTAAATAGGAAAAGTGT
Source organism: Leiobunum rupestre (assembly GCF_980474605.1). Classification (NCBI taxonomy): domain Eukaryota; kingdom Metazoa; phylum Arthropoda; class Arachnida; order Opiliones; family Sclerosomatidae; genus Leiobunum; species Leiobunum rupestre. The sequence continues at coordinate 59,636,584 of NC_143391.1, forward strand.
TTGAATTTTTAAATTTCAACGAATAGTTCGCGAGCTACGGCATTTTAAATATTAGGAGAGAATACGCATTTAACTAATTGGCGCAGCACGCAATACTAACATATCAAGAAGTCGATGAATAAAAGTGCGACGCCGAAACAAACTTCTTGATATGTTAGTATTGCGTGCTGCGCCAATTAGTTAAATGCGTATTCTCTCCTAATATTTAAAATGCCGTAGCTCGCGAACTATTCGTTGAAATTTAAAAATTCAAACACTTTTCCTATTTAAATCGACCCAGAGGAATATGAAAATCACAATTAAAAATCAAATTTCTAAGCGGCAAAAAAGTAACTATTCCACATTTTGGAAAGTTTAGACGAAAATAGGTCAAAACCTATACGTTTCCTTATGTCAAAATATGTGTTTTGTAGGGCTTTTTCTGTTCTTTTCAACAAGCTAGGAACTTTGTTACTAGCATATCTAGAAAATAAATTATCCCCATTTAAATTTTTAAATTATAGGACGAACAAACTTTTTATACAGAGTGTACATGCTTTAACGTATCTGTCGACATCGGCATTAATATTTGGCCAATATACTGACTGGCGTGCCCGTCGTTGACACTTCTCAATTCCTTGGTGTCCGTCATGAATTATGCTTATGACTTTTGCTCTTAGATTCTGGGGAACTACAATTTTTTACCCGTTTAATAAAAGTCCGTTTGCTTCGGATAGTTCCGACTTCACTGGCGCAAACGCTGCCGTGTCTTTGTCCGATGACTTCCAATTGTTTTTGTAGCTGCTCTTGGACTTTAATTAGCGCAGGGTCTTTACTTGTTTCAATTTTCATCGTGTTCAACATCTCGGAAATGACTGGAATACGCGTTCCTTCTGCAAGACCTCTCTTGGCGTTAGTCACTGGAAGACTTGCTCGTGAGAGTGTGTCCGCTATTATCAGTTCTTTTCCTGGAGTAAATTGAGCCTCGAACTGATACTATGTCAACTTGAAAACAGGCGTTGTAGTCTCGGTGGAACTTCACCAAGTACCTTTTTCGTCATTGCAATCAACGGCTTGTGGTCCGTTTCCAAAACTATGTTTGTTCCATAAATATAACTGTGGAATCGTTGACATCCGTAAACCAGACCTAGGCTTTCCTTCTCTATTTGAGAATATCTGGTTTCGGCACTTGTCAGAGTACGCGAGGCATACGCTACAGGTTTCCAAAATTCGCCATGTTTTTGCAGAAGGACGGCGCCAATACCGTAACTGGATGAATCTGTAGAAATCTTGCTAACCTTTGTAGGATCATAATTCTGTAGTACAGCTTCACTGGTCAAAACGTCTTTGACGCATTACCACTCCGCGTCATGTTCTGGAAGCCATTGAGTGTCTACTTCTTTCTTGAGATAACTTCGCTTGTGTACTGTATGTGCAGACAGGTTTGGGATAAATTTTCCCACGAAATTAACCATACCCAAGGCTCTTTGAACTTCTGACCTTGTTTTCGGTATAGGCATACTGGCAATTGCTTTGACCTTACTAGTGTCTGGCTGCGCTCCGTCTTTTGATAGAATTTCGCCCATGTCTTGTGGCTCTTAATACGCATTTATCTGGGTTGAGCGTTACCTTGGCTTCTTGTATCCTACCAAGTGCCTTTTGTAGATTTCCATCATGTTCTTGAAGGGTACATCCCCAAAAAATAACGTCATCATGTAATGGTCGTACTCCGTTCAGACAATCGAAAATTTGGTTAAACGACTTAAAGAATATCTCTGGTGCGGAAGAGATACCAAAGGGTAGTCGTCTGAAATAAAATCTTCCGTACGGTGTGTTAACATCGGACTTTCTTCGTCTAAAGGTATCTGGTAGAACCCCGAAGCCGCGTTCAGTTTAGAGAAATACCTCGGTCCCGCAAACTCCGCTTCTACATCATCTATAGTAGGTATTTGATAGTGTTCCCGACGAATGGCTTAGTTAGTGTAGGGAGCTGTTGGCTCGATCTCGTGGCATGCAGGGCTTGCCACCACCCTCCTACGCATTGTAACCCGGCCACCTGAATTAATGGCTTCAAAAGTCGTTTGATGACTTAGGCCTAAGGTGGTGCCTTGGGTATTAGCCTAGCTGATTATTATTTATTATTATTATTTATTTAAGCGGTCTTGAGTCTAAATATATCCTTAGTTTCTTGTTTTGTTTTTCCACGATTACAAGCGGACTCACCCCGTTTGTCGGTTCATCAACCTGTCTGATGATATTCAATCTGTTACGTCGATATAATTCTTCTTTTAGAGGACCCCGAAGGCTGTATAGTATTCGTCTTGGTGGAATTATTACTGGTCTAGACTTCTTTTATCTTGATGTTGAATTCAATATCTAGACAACCTATACCGTTGAAGATCTTTGGATATTCCTACAGTATTTTGTTCTTGAAATCTTCATCGGCGTCCGAAGGACTTTGCATTTCGTTAATTACTTCCACCGGTTTGATTACCGACACTCCACCGCGATAAAGGCTTCTATCAGAAAGACCTAAAGCTTCACTCGAACGAAGACCCAGTAATGGTTTATCTCCCTCGTTTGTCAACACAAAATTCGTAGTCAGTTGCTTTGACTCAATAGTAAACGTTAGAGATATTTTTCCATGAGACGGTATTGGTGCTCCTCCGTATGCCGTCAGTGCTCGCTCTTTTCCGAAAGAAACACTCGCTTAGGTTGTATCAAATATCTCACGGTTTATTCATTTTTCTTATTTATTTCGTCCAATTTGTATAACGTTTTAATTAATATTTAATTAAAACCATTTGAGGTCGATAATGGATGGATAATGGATACATATCATGACTCTATCATTAATAGATTTCAAAATAGAGCTATTGAAAGTCAAAGTTTAGTCAGTCCCTGCCTTGGGCAGTGCACCCAAAAATATAATTTTGGGCAATTTCGGATTCGAAGACAGTTCCATATCACTTCTTGGTCTGCAGGGTGAAGGATTATCAACGAAATTACCATGCATTATGCATAATTAAATTTACGGGGTTCAGATTCTATTAACTAACAAGGAGAGTACCCGATGTGTTTATTGCCAATTTTGTTCAAAGTCGAGTGTAGTCTAGACCTATAGGAGAAATTATATTTCCCAAAAGGAGACGTTGTCCTACCCATTCGATTTGCCATGGCAACCTAAATTTTTTTTGACTATTTAAAACAAAAAAATCTCCATTTAAAAAAGCATGGGCTTTTCTCGGTACCAAATATTTTTTTTTAAATTTAAAATCACGAAATGGGTAATTTGGACCACATTTAGTTAAATTTCATCAAGTTTGTGTAAATTGAGTTAGAAGAAACCACCTATGGACTGTGAGAAGGATGATAAAATACGCGAAAAAGTAGATTAGTCCATAATTAAAAGGGATAATAAAGCTAAATCCTAAACAAATTTGAAGAAATGAAACAACTTACTACTAACTCGTACCCAATAGGTCTTGTGTAAATTGGACCATTTTTGGGTAAAATAAGGAAAAACTCTTATTTTTGTTTTAATTGGTCAAAACATTTTCGGCTCTCCGATGAATAATATGTTTGAAGATTGTAAAATGAAATTAATGGATTCCAGTATATCTAGAGTGTCAGATATGCTAAATGTTTTTTAAAGAAATTCGATTTTAATCCTACTGAAGCTAGCCATTTAAGTACATATCTGTTATTCGAGTAAATTTTACGTAATGAACTGTTAATTTTACACTCTCGATGTGTGTAATAAATACAGCTGCTAATATTCCTGAACATTTCTATAATGTCCTTCTGTACATTTTACATTCCTACCACCTTGTGCCAAAATAGGACACGCGTCTTTCCGCGATCGTTCCTTTTCGTGAAAGATAATTTAAGCAAAGAAAGTTATTTCAAACCATTTGGGAAAAGCTTCTGCCGTGGTATTATACACTGCAGATAAGGCGGAGTGTGAAATGAGGATATCAAATTAAATTGAGTTTTTTCTAGCGACCAGATACTGAAGCGAAGTAACCTTACTCGTATAACCTCTCTAATACACGATATAAATGGTCATTCTACAAATTTATCACTTTATTTGCAATTTAATATCAGCTATAATCTTGCGGATACTTCACGATCTATCTCCAGTTGCTCTTCCAACTGCCAAGATCGATGGTTACAAGGAATTAGAGCTCTAGCAGTCTCTCTAGAAACCATTCTTCATTGTTTTGCAAGTACAGGTGGCATCGCAAATAGAAATTGTCAAACGCAGGAAAATAGGTTCACTTTACGGAGTAACGTATTACGTGACGCAGAATGAATAGCACTCTGATCATGACTATTTAATTTTTAAAGTGTCGCGAAATTATGAATGACTGGTCATCACAGACTAGCGTGTGAAAATGTCGCCATGTTCGGGCATAAATTCAGGTGAATACGACTCAAAATGTACGTAGGCCGTTAATTTGTTATACTAAAGGTCTTATCAACTTCGTTGACAACTTAATCTATAGGTTGCTAGAGATAAGTTTGTGCGTCTACCGATAAGGGGGCACCTGCGGGCGGGTGAAACGGGGGTGAAACGGGCCCCTGTAGGGGCCCCATTTTGCGTACATTTTCGGCGGGGTCAAAAGGTTAGATCAAAAGGTTAGCTGATTTACGAGGTTGATTTACGATGTTCCCTGGGTCAATAGGTTATCTATGGCGGTGTGGACACGATGCAAACAGCCGTTAAATAGGGGTGAAACAAGCCCCTGTAGGGGCCCCCATTTTGCGGCAATATTCGGCGGGGTCAAAAGGTTAGATCAAAAGGTTAGCTGATTTACGATGTTACCCTGGGTCAATAGGTTATCTATGGCGGTGTGGACACGATGCAAACAGTCGTTAAATAGGTGTGAAACGGGCCCCTGTAGGGGCCCCATTTTGCGTACATTTTCGGCAGGTCAAAAGGTTAGCTGTTTTACGAGGTTGATTTACGATGTTACCCTAGGTGGTAACCCATTTTTAGGTCAAAAGGTTAGTTGATTTACGATGTTATAACCCATAAAACCCAGGTGCTAACCCATTATAGGTCAATAGGTTATCTGCCCCTATGGTGTTGACACGATGTTATGCAAACAGCCTACCCGTCATAGTTAATGTCGGACCTAGGGCACAATTCGAGTTGGTTTTCGGCGACAAACACTTTCGGCCCCCTAAGGGTACCGTAAAATAGCGGGCGGTCATCGGTAAAAGTGTTTTGGAAAAAAAAAGAGCAGAGTGTATACAAATTATAAGGTTTTATTAAGACATTTTTCGAGTACAGGCTGTATAATACGATTTACATTGAAAATACGTCTTTGGAAATGTATTTTATTTATATCATGGTAATTACGTCGATCTTCGTAGGGTATATACCAAAGTTCACTCAAAGAGTTGAAACGAACCATCTGAAATTAGCGTTTTTACGAACATTTTCATTAAATGTTCTACCTCGAGGCGTTTGATGGTAAGAGTTACGATTACGTCGTCGCCGGGTCCATCGGGGGTGGTTGTGGGTTCGCCGGAGATGTATTTTTCGGATGGCGGGATATCTTGGCCCTCCAAAGCGGCCGGTGACGGACAGTTGGGATAAAATTTGTCGTGTTCCGTTTGGGGTACGTCGCCGGTTTCCCAACTGCCTAACTGTCCGTGGCAGAGGTAGCATTCGACTATGCCGTCCGAGTCTACGGCGAAAAGTCCTGCGTGGGCCAAGTCTTCCTTGTTCACGTGTGCGTTGTCCCATTGCTTGAACGTTTCTAGCCGACCGGTCACGGTGCTGTGATCCTCGTGACTAGCCATCCCGATTCTCTTTGAGCTACGGAATAATATTTCTGGGGTCTAACCCCAAAATGACGTAATCTATAAAAATGACGTAATTTAAAAATGACTCACTAAAGATGACGTAATCTACACCATGAAACGTAAAGATTACGTAGATGCGTTGTGGTTTTCATAAGCCATCTGCTATAGGAAAGAGGAAGATGTCTCCGCTTAGGGTACCAAAGAAATGCTGGATATGCGCGGAAATATACCGGTCCGTGAGAGGTTTCAAACAACATTTAATGACACATTTATCGTGTAATACAATGAAAGAAGATTCGGATCTGGCGTGTGATTGTGATGCGAGTGAATCTCTCCATTACACGGAGGCCGAGGAAATGTCAGATGATAAAATTATCGATTATCTTAACGAACTTATTGGGACATGTAAAAAGCGCGGTGCCACAATGGAATCAACCGAACCAACTACATCTAACCAGCCAGCCGAATTAAAAATGCCGACTGAAAAGGAAATGGGTGCTCTGATTTATTTTCAAGAATATTGTAAAACTAATCAAATTCATAATATTAAAACCGCTGTAAAGAAAATGTGAATACACGTTTTTATATTGAATACATTGTTATTTTTAAAGGTGACCGTATAAAGTAAATTTTACATTGGGTAAATTGACACTTAATATTTTTAAAATACGTTTATAATATTTTTCCAACGTGGGCGAATGAATGGACACAATGAACTATTAATTACGTAATCTAAAAAATGACGCGAGCAATGAGAAATAACGAGTCGGATTTATAAGATATTAAAAAATATTTATTTTTACAAAAAAATTTTATAAGATGATATATTACAAAAATTATTTTTCTTTTTACGAGCAAAAAAAAATATTATATGGTGATACAAAAAAAATTAAAATGGACATCGTATTTGGCTGTCTATTTCAGCGCGGTTCTGGGTAATCCAGACGACGAAAAGTAGACTTCGTTCCAAAGAACACGGTTGTCGGGTATTTAGAGACAATTCACTGGTGGGGGGGAGTCAAATTCGACCACGGCCATTCTCGCCGTACCACCGATACGATACTGAGGGTTTAGTTATGAATAAAACGGGGTATAGTCGCGCGACGGGGATTTATACTCCGTTTATGATGACGTAACAGGTTGTTAAATTTTCTCGTGGCCATTATATCATTGTTGACGTCTCTACGTGAAAAACCCTTAAAGAAGCTTTGGTGACTTCTACGTTTTGATCGGTGACGTATATAAATCACGCAATAATGTCCGCAAATGACGCTCGTTGTCGATTGAAGTCGCCGCTTGGTGGGCGTGATTTTTCTCGAATTTTGTTTTAAAAATAGTTTAATGGCGGGCAAAATGTGCCGTAGCGCCAAAGAGTCAAAATACCAAGCCCGTTTTAATTTATCAAGGTAAATCGCGACCCAATGACTGCCCGGTTCATCGTGGGGGTCCAGATTTACAACCAGTGACGCTGGAAAACTATTAATCTTATCGGGTAGACAATCCGCGGCGAATACGCCCATAAAATTGCGCGTAGGTCTCAAAATGTTTAAAATCTCGGATCCGCGCATAATTACACGTTTTCAATAGAAACGTTACGATCTTTGTCTACGCTAAAACTGGCTTGAAATTCGGCGAAAACTACGCAGCTTAACGTTTGCGGGACTGGTTTAGCGAACGAAAGCTCCAAACGCATCTGGCCCTGTCTGGATGGACTCCAATAATGACTCTCACCCGCGCTATGGTCGTTTGAAATGTCGAAGACGTAAAAAACGGTGTTTCGGATATTCGAGTTGATGGTGAATATTTTAGTTTCGGTGCGTGTAAAAGCGTACTTTGCTGCTGCTCGTGACAAGGCGTTTTCGTGAGCGATAAGTATTTTGGGTGCAATTTGTACTCGACGTACCAACAAGCTCGCGTCCGTAATGATAATTTTATAGTCAACCCCGGGCTTCGGCGTACCCATTAACGCAAAACTCGCTTTACTTCGCGATAGTTTAATACGTAAATCTACGCCATTAATTAAATATTTTTCGACATTGAGCGCGTCAAGAAACAGCGGACCAATTAAATCTATTTCTTTCGACTGATCCGTGAATCCTTTCCTCTGTTTAAAACCCTCGTTGGCCGTGACCGAATTCATTTCGCCGGGGGTATCCTTGTACCACAGCGCGCCTGTTAAATTGGACGCTTTGGCACCCTTGTCAAAATTTAACAACGTTTCAATGTACGCCCGATAAGCGTACGAACAAGCTGACGGAGACAGTAGGGTTCCGTTAAGGTAAACTTCCGCGTGATTAAATAGCGTGTGCAAAAAATTGTTACACCCCCCTACAACGTCCGACGGTAATAAACTTTTGCCAGCGTCATCGGCGACGATTTTAGCTTTAACAAGTAGGTACGTAAGCGGTAAATCAATGTACTCGTGCCCGCTTCCAGGAATATTAAACTCGACGGTATCGCCTCGCAGCGACGAGATGGGTTTGAAGGTTGTCCATTTTCCTCCCTCAATTGACGTTTGGATAGGCGCGCTTTCAAAAATATCAAGTTCACTTTTTAACGCTTCGCAATGACCCATAATTTTAGGAGAAAATATCAACGACCTTTCTAGCTCGTTTCCTGCCTACTAATGATTTTTTCCACCGCGTTTTGGTCTTTTCTTAATTGTTTTAGTTTTGCGTTTACGTTTCCCAGTCCCGTATTGTTGTTTGAGATCATCGTACTTTTCTGTGAGGCGCCGTTTGGTAGCTTCACGTATGGATGACCCCGTCGATACATCAGCCAAAACTTGTTTTCCCGTGGAGAGGGCTTGGCCCCCCAAAAATTTCGCCCCCCGTAAAAGAAACGGTTTCGCTAGCTTGTACAAGCCGGAGAAGAAACTCCCAAACCCGCTTCCGAATTGCCCGTGCCCCCGCTGATACGGCGATCCCACGTATAATTGGGGGATAGCACCACCAGCCTGAGTGGCATAATATTTGGCGTACGGGCACTCTGCGCAGCGTCTTTTTTCAAGAACGTGTCTTAAGGGCATCTTGGACGCAAATGAAGTTTTACTGTTAGATTGCTAAACTCAAAAGGAGCTGGTTTCCCATAAACATCGCGTAGATCTATTTGGATAGTATCAAAGTATTTCTTCTCAATGGGCACGTAATGCGGCGAAATGTACGTTTTCTCGATATGAGTACCAAATCGGGCTGATTCGTCAACCGCTATTATTCTTAACAATTTGACGAACGACGAGCCCACCACTTGATCAGCGACGATATTGGAATAAACGAAGATTTGGGGCGGAATGTGGAAATTTAAGCGAGCCGGGGTTTCGCTTCTACCCGCGATAGTTTTAGTTCTTTCAAATCCTAGCGTGTTGCTCAGTCCGTCACTCATAAATACGCCATAGGGGGTAATATTTTTTCCAACCAGCGCCACGTGTCCGTTCTGCGGATCGTGGGTAAGACACACATTAGCGGCGGTGCATAGCGCGGTGTCGTTTACTACTTTAAGTAAATGGTCTATACTCAAGTAATGCCCCGGAGGGATTTCTCGCATCGTCCCGACCATTTTAGGGTCAGCCTGTCCCCCATGCTGGGCGGGATTAACGCGGAAATAGACGTAATTGTCATAGGGCAACACGTTGTAAAACGAAAAGGGATACAATATTTCCACCAACGCAACTTCCCACCCCCCCCCCCTTTAATTCGATAGGTTCGGGTAATTTTATCGTGAAACAGGCTACCGTATTATTCGGAAATATCTCGAGATTTGAATTACTGGGTATCGTTAGGTAAAAGGCTTCGGAAATCTTTAGCAGAAACCCAAGAATTGAATGTAGCCGGATACCCTAACCAGGAAACGAAATATTCGACTTTACCCTTTGAGCGTCACTTCTTTAATACTTTGTCAATTGTATATTCTTCCGGTTTTATAACTCGTTGAATTCCTTTGAAATAAAAATATCCCGTGATGGGTTCGTCAGCCAAATCAACGAGCTAAAATTGAAGAGGTCTTTTAGTATTCTTGAAAACAACTTTAAATATTTCGGCGCTCCAATTTTGATCGCTGTATCCTTTTAAAAACGGTCTGGCAGTTCGGGTAATACTTACGTAATCGCCGACTTTGATACGGCATTTTCGGGGCTTGAGGGCGGCTGGCTGAGACTGCCCTGGTTTGTAAATATTTCTATAAACTTGAAGAATATTTTTGTCGTTTACATCGAAGGGAACCATTTTAATTGCAGTATGATAACTGGCGTTATACGAATGAATTAAATTGGGTAGCTCGTCGAGATAGCGTCGCGTGTTTTTATGAGTAAAAAAACGATACATTCGCTGTTTCAGGGTCCTATTAAAACGCTCTACCATCGCGGCTTTAACGTCATTATTTTCGGAATGGTAATGTCTAATGCCCTCCTCTTTTAGGAGTTTTAAAACAGTCGAATTAACGTACTACAACCCACGGTCGAACTGTATAGCGCGGGGCTTGCCCCGCTCTTTAAAAATTATTTTCAGGGGGCGGGCAACCTCAGCGCCGGTCTTACGTTTTAGGGGGACGGCAAATGCCACTCTCGAAAAGCAATCTATACAAGTAAGAATAAATGTGTATCCGGAATTGTCGCTCGCTAAAGAGCGCATATCTGCCAAATCAGTCTGATAGAGGTCTAGTCTGTTTCCTACACGAATCTTTCGTCGTTGGAATTTTCGAATAACTGGTCTATGTAACGTATAGGCGTCGTGAGTTTGCAAAAACGTTTCAACATTCTCCCTAGATATTCCGAGCTCTTTGACAGAATCGTATAATTTTTCAACACCCCTGTAGAATCGAAATATATTTTTTCGAGTCTAGTCGTTACATTTATCGGTAACTCTCCCATTTCAAAATTTTGGCACTCGGCGTTTTTATTTACGTAAACGCTACTTAATAGTAGGCGACCAAAGTTTCGGTGACTGTCGAGGTGTCGCGAAAGAATTAGGCCCGACCGCTGACGACAAAGTTTTCTTTCGTTTGGAGGATGCGAGCGAAAGATGGGGGCACGGGGGGGCGGAAGCTGTTACGAACGAAGTAGACGGTAATGGGGTGGTGGTGGGGAGGGCTTGAGGGGTGATTTTCCGTAGTTTACCCACCAGGTTATTACATTTTGACCAACTCTGGGGTCTCGGCGCGTGTGGACTTATTAGGTAATATACTAAATCAACAATATCAGAATCCGTTTGTATTTCACCGTCTAATAAAATCTGCCCCTGGCTGTCCCACCGCAGTCGACCGCTGTCCGAAATCAAATGATTAAATATAGCTCGGGCGCTCGCTCTGTATCCTAGCGGGAACAGATTGACTAATGTATCGAAACTGGTGTTATCGTTATTTTCAATCGGTTTATTTCGAGCGTGCTTTTTTAATAGCATCTCTTCGTATATCTTCCACTTGGTTCGGTCATCGAGCGCTTCGCTTTTTAAAATATCCGCCATTTCCGTGTCAATATCCGGTTTGAGTTGTTGATGGGCGGCCGTAATCGGCGCTAAAGTCATCTTTTTCGAGTATCTTAACAATTTTTATGTTCAACCTGTTAGGGCTCCCACGAGCGACGACACAATAGGCAGAAGAAACAAGAAAAATCCGGCACCTTTTTGATTTAATAATATTCGTTTTTTAGTTTGCCAGCCCAATTTTTTCTGGGCCATTTTGCGTAACGTTTTACTGTGTATTTTTAATCGTAGTTTTTGCCTCGTGGTTAGACGTATATTCCCTATAAGCGTATTATACACGCAATCAGGTATCGCTTCGGTCAACGCTTTATTGGCGTTAATTAAAATATGACGTCTCTTAACGCCCTTTAACTTGCCGATCGATTCGAGCAGTTGTTTTTGCGACCTGACTCGTCGAGACATTGTACATCGAATGAATTCGACTGGCTGGGGGGGTGTGGTAACTAACCACCCTCGGAAAAGTATTATTTCGGGATGTATACCGAGACTTGCTCGCCTGGGAAAATGTTAGTTCTGATCCGATGTGAGTCGGGGCAATCTTTCTGAAGGTCGATCAATACGTAAGAGTTTGGTTCCTTAGCCGCGTCAGAAACCCCTCTCTCTCTCTCTCTCTCTCTCTCTCTCTCTCTCTCTCTCTCTCTCTCTCTCTCTCTCTCTCTCTCTCTCTCTCTCTCTCTCTCTCTCTCTCTCTCTCTCTCTCTCTCTCTCTCTCTCTCTCTCTCTCTCTCTCTCTCTCTCTCTCTCTCTCTCTCTCTCTCTCTCTCTCTCTCTCTCTCTCTCTCTCTCTCTCTCTCTCTCTCTCTCTCTCTCTCTCTCTCTCTCTCTCTCTCTCTCTCTCTCTCTCTCTCTCTCTCTCTCTCTCTCTCTCTCTCTCTCTCTCTCTCTCTCTCTCTCTCTCTCTCTCTCTCTCTCTCTCTCTCTCTCTCTCTCTCTCTCTCTCTCTCTCTCTCTCTCTCTCTCTCTCTCTCTCTCTCTCTCTCTCTCTCTCTCTCTCTCTCTCTCTCTCTCTCTCTCTCTCTCTCTCTCTCTCTCTCTCTCTCTCTCTCTCTCTCTCTCTCTCTCTCTCTCTCTCTCTCTCTCTCTCTCTCTCTCTCTCTCTCTCTCTCTCTCTCTCTCTCTCTCTCTCTCTCTCTCTCTCTCTCTCTCTCTCTCTCTCTCTCTCTCTCTCTCTCTCTCTCTCTCTCTCTCTCTCTCTCTCTCTCTCTCTCTCTCTCTCTCTCTCTCTCTCTCTCTCTCTCTCTCTCTCTCTCTCTCTCTCTCTCTCTCTCTCTCTCTCTCTCTCTCTCTCTCTCTCTCTCTCTCTCTCTCTCTCTCTCTCTCTCTCTCTCTCTCTCTCTCTCTCTCTCTCTCTCTCTCTCTCTCTCTCTCTCTCTCTCTCTCTCTCTCTCTCTCTCTCTCTCTCTCTCTCTCTCTCTCTCTCTCTCTCTCTCTCTCTCTCTCTCTCTCTCTCTCTCTCTCTCTCTCTCTCTCTCTCTCTCTCTCTCTCTCTCTCTCTCTCTCTCTCTCTCTCTCTCTCTCTCTCTCTCTCTCTCTCTCTCTCTCTCTCTCTCTCTCTCTCTCTCTCTCTCTCTCTCTCTCTCTCTCTCTCTCTCTCTCTCTCTCTCTCTCTCTCTCTCTCTCTCTCTCTCTCTCTCTCTCTCTCTCTCTCTCTCTCTCTCTCTCTCTCTCTCTCTCTCTCTCTCTCTCTCTCTCTCTCTCTCTCTCTCTCTCTCTCTCTCTCTCTCTCTCTCTCTCTCTCTCTCTCTCTCTCTCTCTCTCTCTCTCTCTCTCTCTCTCTCTCTCTCTCTCTCTCTCTCTCTCTTATTAGATATTTCAGCTTCCAATTCAATTCCCGTCATATTGAAGTTCGGGAACTGTTTTTCAGTCTGACCCAAAATTACGCAATTAGGGTGCTCAAATTCAATATACCCTACAATTGGGAAATCTCCCTCCTCCTCCCCGTAACCGCTTTGGTTAAGTAGTTCGTCGAAATATTCGTCCACCATTTCGGCGGATTCACGCGGTTCGGGGTCTCCATCATCATCGACCGTGACAATTTCAGGGGTGTCTATAAAAAATAAATATATTTTTTTTAATTTCTTATATATTTTTGATACGCGGTACGAGAGAAAAAACTTACTCTTCAGGTAGTCCAACACAGGTTCGTCATATTCGGGACCCAACATGGCATCCCACTCGAGTTCGAGTAATTCTTTTTCCCGCTTATTATATCTAGCTTCAATAATTTCGCCTAACCGGGGCGGTAATGCTTGATTAAATAATCGGAGTTCGGCTACCGTTTGGCACGCTTCTGGAACGTGGGGGATAGATTGAACAGTATCAAAAATTTCAATAACAGTAAAAATTAATTTAAAACTCAGACGGCTAAAGATTGAGGGTAACTTATTTGGTGCAAACCCCGGCTCTAATTTAAAAAAAAAACATATTCCATAATAAAATTGCAGTAGTTGGGGTACGGACCAAGGTCTATTTACCTCCAAATCGTCTAGAAACCAACATAAGCTTTCGCTATCCATTTTTTCTAGGTGCTAAGAAAACGACTTCCAACTTGAGAATTCCGCTGTGAAGTTTCTTTGACCGATCGGGCTCTATTTATACGTATCTTTTGAGGCTGTATAAAAATAATATCACGTCGTTAAGTCGAAACTCTATTATATAAAACTCGATTGTTTTCTAAAAGATGGGCCCCACTGTTTTTTAAGCCTATTAAATTTAAGGATGGATCAATGGCTACTTTAATGATAGCCCCGTAAATTTGGTGGCTGTTCATCCTTTTATCGCTGACAAAAGTTGTTTTTCAAAAGAGCCACCCGAAAAATCTTTTGACTATTTTGTCAAAAGCTGGATGAATATACGAAAAACACAGTATAAAAATAATATCACGTCGTTAATTCAAAACTCTATTATATAAAACTCGATTGTTTTCTAAAAGAGGGGGCCCAATGTTTTTTAAGCCTATAAATTTAAGGATGGATAGTGATCAATGGCTACTTTAATGATAGCCCCATAAATTTGGTGGCGGTTCATCCTTTTATCGCTGACAAAAGTTGTTTTTCAAAAGAGCCGCCGAAAACTCTTTTGACTATTTTGACAAAGCTGGGTGAATATACGAAAAAAAACTTTTTGACAGTGCCCTTCTTGTTCTCCGAGCGGCCAATTTTTTTACGAGCCGCTGTTTTATTAGACACCAAACCCTTAGGGTGGAATCCTGTGGGCCCACGCCGCTCGAGTCTTAATTGAACGATGTGGGCCCCTACGGTCTTTTTCTTTGAAGGAAAAATGGTTTAGGGGCTCTTTTTTTGTGTCAACCCTAACCTTTTTTACGATGCAAATTAAGTTTGACCCACGCGCGACTCCTGAATTTAACATGACGCGTCAAATCGGGTATTGTTAAAATAGTGTGCACCGAAATGTTTATAAAAAGCGATTGTTTTCACATCTGTTTTTAAGCGTAGAAGGATGGTCATGGTGAAAGAGTTATATGCTCAAACACTTTTTAAAAAAGACGTTTCAAAGTGTTAGATATTTTTTGGGGACAAACGTTTTGTCGAAAAATGGTTATAAATGAATGTTGTTGCGCGTAGAATTTTATGGAGCCCCATAAACTATGTGGAATAGATCCTTTTAATTATTGTATATATTTTTTTCATTTATCGTTTGTATTTTTCATTTGTAAATAATTCCTTTCTATATATTAGTTATTTGTCAATATTTCTTTTTGTATATTTTAGTTATTTGTTTATTTTAATACTTTGTATGTCATTTGGTTTTTTATAAAATATATAACGTTTAAATCCCTTTTTTGGTTTATTGATAAATTTAGTTTAACGATAACTTCCGGTATGGAAGGTTCTATCCCCGCCTCTCCCGTTAGTCGGCTTATCGCGAACAATCCTAAAAACGCATTACTAATCGCGTTGATTTTACTTTTAATGAAACTTGTAGAATTTCTATCTCTTTGGTTTACCAATATGGCCGTCGCTATACACATAACACCGCAAAATTTGACTAATCGCGTGAGTCATTGAGTCAACCCATTACATCATCCTGATTACGTCATCAAATTTTTATCGCTATATATAAGACATTAACCCCCGTCATCCATCGGCAGTACACTACAAACCGTTTCTCGAGCATCATGTCTAAACGAAGCTGTGTAGATAACGTTCCTGGGCCCACTAAAATGTCTAAATTTGATCCGACTCAGCGGAAAGTTAACCCTCGGTATTCACTTTCATCCGAGCTTTTCGTTACTACGGGTTTTACGTCTGAACTCGATATATCTGTAGCTCTATGCAATAAAATCACACACCAGGTCTTTGAAATGTCTTCGCGCGCCTGGGATGATTTATACGGCCACTGGGAACAAATAAATGATCCACAAAGGCTGCCCTTTCGATCACCGTTCCAGTTATCAGACGCGCTAGTGACCGCCGCCATGTCTGACCAAAAAGAATTAACCTTGCAAAGTACGATATCCGAAGCGTCGGTCGTAATCAAAGCGCCGGAAACTCGAGAATTGGACAGACTCAAATATTTCATTAATTCGCACATTCAACTCCTTAAAGTGAACCAAAAACTCTTTGAATTAATGGGTTACGTTATAACCGATAATTATCGTAAAATTTACGAAATATTGTATAAAGAACCATGCGCACCCAACAATTTATTTCTATCGGATGAACATGAAAGGTATGATACCGTTGTCCGCTACGCGTCCAATTACGTAACAGCATTTAAAATTATTGACGATTTTAAAGAAACAGTGGCCAACCAAAATATATTTTGCGTATTTAACTTTTACAATTTGTTTACTATGGTATCTACCAACCATAAATATATTAAAACTAAATTGTTTTATCTTTAAGCGTTTTCATCCGCTTAATGTACTGTAACTTTGAATATCTTAATAAAACCTTATAACTTGTATACACTCTGCTCTTTTTTTCCAAAACACTTTTACCGATGACCGCCCGCTATTTTACGCTACCCTTAGGGGCCCGAAAGTGTTTGTGTGCGAAAACCAACCAACTCGAAAGACAGGGGGGCAGACATTCACTATGACGGGTAGGCTGTTTGCATAACATCGTGTCAGTCCACACCGCCATAGCGACATCATCTAACCTATTGCCCCAGGTTTTATGAGGTGGTATAACCTCGTAAATCAGCTAACATCGTAAATCAGCTAACCTTTTGACCTGCCGAAAATGTACGGACAATTTCACCTCCCCCCGTTTCCCCTATTTAACGGTTTATAGCTGTTTGCATAACATCGTTGTCCACACCGCCATAGGGGCAGATAACCTATTGACCCAGGGTAACATCGTAAATCAGCTAACATCGTAAATCAGCTAACCTATTAACCTAACCCTTTGACCCCGCCTAATATTGCCGCAAATGGGGCCCCTACAGGGGCCTGTTTCACCCCTATTTAACGGCTGTTTGCATCGTGTCCACACCGCCATAGATAACCTATTGACCCAGGGTAACATCGTAAATCAACCTCGTAAATCAGCTAACCTTTTGACCCCGCCGAAAATGTACGCAAAATGGGGGCCCCTACAGGGGCCCGTTTCACCCCCGTTTCCCCCGCCCGCAGGTGCCCCCTTATCGGTAGACGCACCCACTTATCTCTGTTGCTCACTCATCCGCCATGAACGAACTTGGCGCTGTAAGTAACTTACATGTAACTAAGTTAGCTACATTTGGTTTGATGCGATGACCTATTGAATATTAAAACACTTTCATAATGAAAACTCACGCTTACTTCGATGAAATTATAAAGAAATAATGAATTGGAAAGTTATCGATAATCTCCACCTTTGCGTGTTTCAATCTTGATCGAAAATGGAGCTAAAAGGGAAGATAACAAATGGTTCAAAAATTAGCTGCTTCCTCCAATGACTGTTGATGTCTTGGGCACTGGTTAGTTGTTTGTTGCGGCGGACATCCGTACATTTGTCGGGGACTTTCATGAAATCCGCGTGGTAGGATATATTCCATTTAAAGGCTACTTGCTTAAAAACCCTTAAAACAATTGAGCTTAGTAAAAATAAACATACCCGTATTAAGAGGTATTTAAGTAAATATGGTTGACTGCAACTTATTTATTCACTTGTATTTGTTCTATTACTATTCATGGTATTGTCGGTGATTTTATCCAAATACCAGTAAAATTCGAACGGCAATTTCTGAAGTTCAGAACGTTACTATGGAATTGAAAATTTGGCTTATGTAAAAGCCTAGGCATTCCCATTTATATCTTTAAGGTCTAATTCTATTAAGCTACGGTAGAATTTTTTTTGAATCGGTTTAAAATGATTACGCCTGATTCACACAACATCGAAAAGTTTTGAATCGATATCAAGGCAAAACGCTTTGATATTGCCTTTACATAATGGCAATCACCGGACCGCGAGAAAAACCTTTTTCTCAGATAACACGAAAAACCAATTAACATAACTCTAGTTATGAAACAAACAACGTGTTTTGAGTTTAACGCCGAGAAGCTCGTGCTCGGCCAAGTTTGGAAGCTTGGATAGCGCTTGTCAAGTCAAGCTAACTTAGCAGTGCTGTTATTACATTACATTACAGTCGAATCTTGCACGAAACTTTGTTTAGGGTCTCTATAACCTAATTGGGTTTCGTGAAATCTAAGAAACCAGTTTTGTGTGGAACAAATCGACCCGATTTTAATGGTGGACGAGTCGAAATATGGTTAAAATCTGATGCTTAAAAAACAATAAAAAAGATTTTTTTATTCATACAAAATTATCCATTTTTTTCAATGATTAGATTTTGGTTCATCAGTGTCACTTGATTTTTACGTCCGGTCGGATAAAGTGGCGGCGAAGGGGACTATTGAGGGGATTCATAGGCATGTCCAACTGGGTTTAAATTTCGCAATCAAAGTTGGCGTTTCGGGAAATTGGAGAAAATCACCGGGGTTATCGTAAATATCTGCCAACATTGTGCTACATGGTTATCCCTGTTTCAGAAGCTAATATAAGGGATCATTGATATTCGGAAACTTTTACTTGCCAAATTGGTATAAACATTTTGTTTAAACCTATTTATAATTCCAAGATAATAGAGATTACCAATTTCTTATCACGGTGAGGTTCGCATACCCTGGCTAGGCTTGTTATTGTTGTAATATATTTGGTCGTCACAGTAAAGCGCGGGATAGGCACGCGATAGTAACTTTTAAAGTTCGGGGTTTTTCTGGCTAGAGGCGCTTAGAGTTTTCGTTATAATGTCAATAGGCTGCCCAGCTTGTTCTTGAGATAAGACAGTCAAGCCAATGGACCAATTCAGTAATAATCTTTAGTGAGAGAGCAGGGGAAGCATTGTAGGTTGCGTTATTTAATGGAAATACCTATTTTAATCGTCACTCCAAACATCAGAAAAAACTTGGAATAACTGATGCGCTCATGACGGGGTAGTAAAATTTATCAAATATAGGGCATAGGCCTATAAATAGTACGACGACTTATGGTACGTAATCCTCGACTTCCGCCCATACGGGATAGCCAAGGTTAAACAAAAATATAATATTTTTGAACTACGACATTTTACGGTTCATAATTAGCTTTTTTATTTTACAAAGTCTAAAGAGTCTCGTAGCTACTTCAAAGAGAAACTCTGAAACTATCAAGTTTCCGTCTGCTAATAGGAAGTCGTCTGCATTAGCAAACTGAAACTCAGCAGTTTATTTAACGTCTCATTCTAGCTGATTTTAGATTTATCAAAATATTTGAAGTACAACAATTTATAGTAGGTTATTATAAACTTATGATCGTACGGGGTTAAAACAGTTAACAAAATGTAATATAGTTGAAGCACGACCACGAAGAGTACGTTATTATAGACTTATGGTCTTCGTGGTAGAAAACGTTAAATAAAATAAAATATTTGAGGTTGACTAGACTTAATATTTTTAGATTTATTGTCATACGAAGTAGCACAGTTACGATGATTCACTAAATTTAGCAAAAGGTAACAAAAGTATAATACATTTAAAGTACGACTACTTCTGATACGTTATTATAGACTTATGGTCATACACGACTATTGTTAAAAGAAAATCTAACACATTGGAGTTGTTTAGAATATATTATTTATTTTTGGTACAACTACCAATGGGAAAACAAAATAAAACGCACGTACGTTCACCTATCATTACAGCAGCGAGTCCTTAATTCCCTCGGGTTATAGCGGTGTAACGGTAGTTTTGCTCTTGGCAGTACAAACGTACAGCACGCCAGTACCTCAGGTAGACGTGTGCGGAGTGAAAGAGGAAAATCATTATAATTATCTGTAACGTTTGAGTGAGTTTGATGCCTTAAATTTGGAGAGAACAACACAGAAGAGATTCGTAAGAATTTCGTTAAAAAAATGGCAAATCTGACATCTAAATTATTAATAATCGCAATGGTATGCGTCATTGTGCTACGACAAACGAAAGCCATGGAGAATCCCATTGGAGGACTGGCCCGCATGATTGAAAACGCCGGAAGTGATTTTGGTGACAAAGCCGGAGGTGCTATTATTGGAGCTGGCAAAGCGGCCGAAGGTGTGGCGGACGCTATTGCTGGAGTAAATCCACTCTTGAAACCAGTGGAGCAGTTGGGTGTCTTGTTCAGGGATGGCTCCACCGTTTTGGGAAATCTCGTGAACGGAGGGTCCAAGCTGGTGTCGGCGAACGTCGGCAGCGTTTTGGAGTTCGCCGCCTACAACTCGTCGCTGATCTTCAACATTCCGGCCGAAGTGGCTAAGCTCATCTTCGCGGCCGCCGTTGGAGAAGATTGCGATCAACTGTGAAGTACGATATTTGCTTTGTTAAAGTATATTTGATGTAATTTATTAAAATAAAATTACAAATGTTATTTTAAAACACGCTAGTTTTTACCACGATAATCAGTAAATTAGATTTTATCTTTAATCTTTTAAATTTTTGTAACCTTAGTTTTGTTTACTGAAATGGAAAATCTATTAACTGAAAAGTGACTTTGTGTGGAGATTTTATTATATTGTTGGCTGTAATTTTTTAACTCATTCGGTTATCAAGGATTTAGTTGGTAATGAGTAGTGGCGTCGCTACAGGTAGGCTGAGTTAGGCTATAACGAATGTGGTGATTTGTGGGGCCTCAAAAACTCAATATAGGGGCCTCCAAATATTATAAATTGACCTCAACTCGGCTACAAATGTCCTGAAATTCTATTTTAAAAATAAACACAAAATATTCTAAAAATGATATCATACTTTCTTCAAACCTCCTCCAAAATAGTCTGAAAAGCTCACCAACTATCCAAGAATTTATTCAAAAAATTAAAATTGATTCTAAGTATCCTATAATTAATTTAAAAAAAACGATTCTTAAAATCCCATAATTGATTAACAATTTCTTTAATTGGACTCAAAATAACCTCTGAATTGATTCTAAATTTCCTTAATTTGACTCAAAATAACCAAGAAATTATTCAAAATTCCCTTAATTTGACTCAAAATAACCAAGAAATTATTCAAAATTCCCTTAATTTGACTCAAAATAACCTAGAATTGATTCAAAATATCTTAAAATTATTTAGAAAATAACCCAGAATTGATTCAAAAAAATTGATTCCAAATAATCTAAAATTGCCTCCAGCTATTCTTTAATTCTCTGTAAATATTCTAAAATTGCTTTCAAATATCCTGAAATTGTCTTTAAATATTTTAAGAACTGCTTTCAAATATATTAAAATTACTTTCAAATGTCCGAAAATTTATCCTAAAATATCTTACAAATGACATACATTTCCATGACTTTGTGCCATGTCTTCAAGGTCATTAAAAATGTATCCTGAGTACCATTAAAGATACAAAGCTGGTTTTAATTAGAAAAGTGTTCCCCGTCACATTTTAAGCCTAAATATCCTTGACCATGACTAATTTGACCAATAACAATTAAGTCAATTAATTTCCTAGAGACCGGGTTGAATGGCTTATAACTCGAAATGTACTCGTTCTAGAGTACCAAAATTTTCAATACATACTCACCTGTTAGATGGTCTATAGAATTTGCAAACTCTAATGACCTAGATCTCATGGTTCAAGGTCATTTAAAGTTTATCTCTTGAACCAATGGATTTAGAAAAATGGTCAAATTTGAAAAAATTTCATCAATGTGGTAGTTTTCATGGGGTCAAAGATATTTAGACTTAAACTTTTCATTTACATACATTTTAAATTGGAACAATTTCTCTAAGCCATTGGTTCCAGATATAAACTTTGAATGACTTTGAACCATGAGTTTAAGGTCATCAGAGTTTATAAATTCTAAAGACCCCTACCTAATGAGAATGTCTAACAAACTTTGATACTCTAGCATGATTACTTTCAAGTTATTAGCCCTTCAACCTGGTCTTTGGTACATTATTTTCATCCCAACCTTCATGTTTTGTCTAAAGTCCTTTCGAGTTGCAATTGGTCAATTTAGGTATGTTGAAAGCTATTTAGACCTAAATTTGGCGGGGAACACTTTTCTAACTGCAACCAACTTCATATCTTTAATGGTTCTCGAGATAAAATTTAAATGACCTTGAAGACGAAATTCAAGGTCATTCAAATTTTCCCTTTCAAATGTCCCCCTGCACGAGCTACATGACCTAAAATTAAATTTTGACTTGTTAGCACTGGATCGTTATTTTGTTTTCGCCCTGTATGGATTATATGTAATTTTTAACCTTACTAATAATATTATTTATATAATTTTGATAATTTAAATATTACCGAAACGAAGTATTTCAGAACTAAATTAACGCCTTGAAAATGGGGCAAACGGGGCAAATAACCCCTATTTGATGGGCTACAAATTCACTAATCAGGGCCCGTGATCATTTACCAAACAACGCTATAGGATTAAATTTCATGTTCAAAAGACGTTTTTAGTTTTCCTGGAAGCCATGTTCTATCGAAGGAAGAATGTTTCATATGTGAAGCTACAGACGATCACAACCATCTGAAAAAGTCAAATATACAGGGCTTCTACTCTGAGACCGTCATCTCGACATCTAACCCCCGTAAACCAATGTTAGAGAAAAATGGCAATTTTCAAACGATCGGTATCTAAAATTGTCGTAATTCTAAATAAAAATTGTGGTTATCATATAGACTGGGGCTGGGCAGTCTTGAGTTGGTTTGGAGGTTTAAGCTTTAGCCACTGAAGAATAAAACCTATCAATCAGGCAAAATTCATTCAAATGTTAATTCATATTCGTAATAAGGAGTTAGCCCAGTTGTGGCTTCCCGGGAGCGCTTGAAGCAGCGGATGAGACGCGCATTGCCATTGCTGCGCCACCATGTGAAGAGTGTGTCAGAATTTATAGCCCAGTGTACCTTGTAAAAGAGACCATACCACCGGACGGCTATCATCATAGTGCCCTACGCCCGTGTCCACCTAGCATGGGTAGCAATACCCTACTACTGATGGTCGCACCTTTGACGATGTGAAGAGTATCGGGAACATTTGTACCTTAATAGGGAGGGCTTCCATTTTAATAATGTTCAACTTGTGAGATGTTTCAAACACTGCCGCACTTGATACCCCTATTGCGCGGTAGCAATGAAAACGGATATATTTCATTAGTCCCTTTTAAGATTGGTTGGTCCACGACTGTGTTAGATGTGAGTTTTGTAAATTGGATACATTATACAGGACCTGTTTTGGTCTGACTGGGCCTTTTTCTCAAAAAAACAACAAGAGTTCAAGGGTATAATGTTTAGTATGCGAACGCTTAAAATCTTAATTTTCAGAAAAATTTTAATATTTTTAACGTTTTTTGGCGGAATGGTGCTACATCAAAAATTCAAATTAGAAAGTTGTAGAGCACTGTCGATAAAGTATAAAGAAAAATATTCCATTGAACAAGACAAATTTTTCCGAAGAAAAGAGGTAATGAAAAACTATTGAATATATGTATTTTATAAAAAAAACAAGAAAATCACACATAGCTTATTGTTAATAGTGATATCATCAGCTGTGATGAATTTACAATATATTCGAGAATATCAGCAAATGGTATATTATTTGCCATTTCCCTTTCAACTGACATTACCATTAACGCTTCTAAATTATTTTGGTTCATAGTCGACCTTAATCTATTTTTAATCATTTTCAACTTAAAAAGACCCTTTCGCAACTAACTTGACCAAAGGACAACGTTAATAAATATTCGTACATTAGAAACAAATTCGTATAAGCCGCGGAATGTAGATTGTACTTGTAAAGTAGGTATTAGCAGCATATAAGACATCCTACACACTCACCTTTCGAGCATGCCAATGTTGTAGAAGTAGCTTCCAATATCACAGGTTGCCGTTTAAAAGTTGTTGTTTTAGATAACTGTTCATCTTCAAGGTCAAGGTCAAGCACGGAACTGTTATCACCGTTCCAGTCACCTTCACCGTAGTCTCCGTAGACCCCTTCAACTCTAGAATTAATGGTGCCTTTTAAATCTAAGATATATAGCTGTAAAGGAAAGAAGCTCTGTTTCTAAAAGCACTTTATCAATTTTCGCTAGTCTCGCAATTTCCGAAAGTGCTTCATGTGGTTCGCCTGAAACTTGTAAGTGCGAAAAGTATCAAGGGTCCTAGTAATGCGCATCAGTGATTGGTTTTTTATTATTCAAGAAACGCTTGTTAAGCTCACTTGAAGCTGATATTGTATTTCGCGAAATACTTCTACTCTGTAAAGATCAATTGAGTTGTGAAGCTTCTCATCATCGCATCTTTCATCATGTTGGTTTTTTTTCGTGAAATACGTCGAGCCTTAAATTCATTTGCTACCAAAATGTCATCTGGCAACTCGTAGTAGTTAAGGTTAAGGTTAGAAAAATTCGAACAATTTCGTGGCCTTTTCAACAATTTTTAGAAAATCAAGCTTAGTTTTTTTTTAGGTGCTCAACCGAGAGATGTGAGCCGGTAAATTTACCGGTAATGGTAAAATTACGGTAAATTTACCAATTATTTTCATAAAGCAACAAACACGCAAAATATTTGGTTTTACTTCAAATAAAAGAAGAAACAATTACATTTTACATTGGACCAGAAAACCAAATCATTTTCCTGTTAAAGAGAATATAACCTCTGGTATTTCTGTCGCCCTCCAAGGGTTCCAATATTTTCCGCTGCCTCCCATGGCTTTTCACACTTGCGGCGCTGATAATCGTTGATTGTGAAGGGAATAAGGAAATTGATGGGGTCTTCCATAAAGAACGCGTTGGAGGTTCTATTCCCTTTAAGGGGGAAGAATACAGTAAAAGCCTCTTTTGCGGTCAAGCTGAACGTTTCTGTTTTAACAATTACATAATTGAATTATATTTTTCTTATTAGGCTGAACCTTCCTCTAGTGCTTAAAATAATTTTCATAATTCTAATATTAAACGAGATATAAGGTTCTATCTAAAGGGTAGTTTGGGCACTTGCCCAACTTGTTTAGCTCCGAGGGTCCGAATTGAAACGTAATAACTTAATTACTTTTAAATTTTAAAAATTATTTTAGGCTGTTCTACACTTAAATATTATTTTTAAAAGTTACAATACAAAATTAAAATAGCGCGAAAGTAGACTATGGCCATAGTAGTCTTCTCCCTTAAAGACTCCGAATTCCCGGCACTGTGATTCTACGTTCCATACATTTAAATGTATTTCTAAGGGGTTATCTAGGAGGTTTTTCTAAGTTTAATGTAACCTAAGGCTTAGGCTATGGTAAAATTAAAATACTATTTTAATAATTATTGTGACATCAAACCATTATTTTGATCAAATAAAAAAGTTAAAGGTAAATTTACCGTTTTTATTTTTACCGGTAAATTCGCATCACTAGGCTCAACCGTAGTCCACGCGGTAAGAAAATCAAAATTCTTGGTTTGCAAGTATTTTGCGACAGGCTCAGCTTCATCGAAAATTGACGAGAACACGTGAGCCGTCAAAATTATTCTGAAATCACAAAGCATGTGCAGAAGCGAACTAGCTTCGGGGGTACATTTTGGATCGAATTTCCGTGATTTAATTATAAAATGTTGAGCGCTAATTACAGCACAAAATAGAGGGTCTTCTACTCCAAACACCCAATTTAGAGCCTTTTCGCGAGCCGACATACTTGTTTCTCCAATTTTCTGAAGGCATTGAAGTTATTTATTTCCAAAAGTCTTCTCGCTTTCTTTAGTCCAAACCGTCATTCTTTTGTAAGTGTCACCAAAGAAGGTTGCTAGCCTATTTAGAAATCCGAATAAGTTCTTTCCTTCCAAATTGTAGCAGCTGTCGCAAATGCAAAGATTAAGCAAGTGACATTAACACCAAATATAAACGCTATTTTCACTTCTCATATTTGCAGCACCATCGAAGGATTGTCTGATGCAATTTTGAAATTTTAAGCCATGTTCATTAAAACATTCTTTAAGAGGTTCATGTAACGCAACTCCTGAAGATTCGGCATGGATTCGGTAACTCGTAAGACTGCAAACAGCAATTCTTTTATTTGTCCGTCGTAAATGTATCGTAAGCAAACAGCGGCTTGATCGAATAAACTGACGTCTTGTGTACTGTCTAATTGCAGACTTAATTTTTCATTTCCTATCTCCTTAACGATTTGTTTTCTAATTGAACACAAACAAGCTATAATAACCTTGTTGACGGTAGTTTTAGAAATCATTGTAACTAAACCAACTCTGAGACTCTCCCACGAGCCGATAAACCAGTCTTTCCTTGATCATTTATTTTATCTTGCCTTGTTTTACTTTTTGCAATTTATTTTTCTATATGCTGCTTTAGAATGGTATCGCTGCCAGCAAGAAGACGCATAATTTCAAGAAAATTTCCGTGGTTCAAGCTTTCATCGTCTAGTCGGCTTAAAGTTTCGTTTGACGAACTTCCTCGAAACGCTAAATTTTGACGACAAATTAGTCAAAAACCTTTTTCAAGACATGTACTTTTTCTCAACTTGGGATCTTTTGGCTAAAACTAGGTTTGGAACAATGGCTGACGCTATTGAATTGTCATTAGCCGCGGTAATGTAGCTTCCAACAGCTGAATTGTAGTTTTCGCTCTTTTCGCGTTTTGCAATAGTAACGTAGATGTGACTGAAATTAGTGCAACCATTTTTAAAGCTTCTGTCTTTATTTAGTGCTAGACTGGCGCCTGCTAGACATTTATCCACAAAAAATTAAGTAAGGTGGCCGGCCCCCTAAATTAAATTTCGGCACGGCCCCGTGAGATTTTGCCCACTTTGCCAGTCCGCCCATACTGTGACAACGAAGTTAAATAAACTAGTATATTATCCTCAGTAGCTGCAATATAATCTTTAATTTATGTAGACGAGGTTATTAGGGTCTTTAACACTCATTTAATTTCTGAACGGGTGGTGAGGAAAATGGGAATTCAGTTATGTGATTCATTACCCCCACTTTGAACAATATAGTCTTTTCAGCTTTAATGACCAAAATAAATGGCGCCATGTTTTCAACAACTAACCCAAAACACAGTGGTGGATTAACTACCACACGGCCCATGGGCTTGAGATTTAGTAAGTGCCCCTTGACCTTGCTCTAGCCTAGTCTCGGTGCGTCCCTTCTCTTTGGAAAGTCCTGAGTCCCTGCGCTTAACCCTAATTAGCTTTTTAGTTAATCCGCCACTGCCAAAACATAATAATTTATCCCTTTAT
Organism: Leiobunum rupestre; assembly: GCF_980474605.1. Classification (NCBI taxonomy): domain Eukaryota; kingdom Metazoa; phylum Arthropoda; class Arachnida; order Opiliones; family Sclerosomatidae; genus Leiobunum; species Leiobunum rupestre. The sequence continues at coordinate 59,663,558 of NC_143391.1, forward strand.
TCTTGTCTTTCCCATACGCATACATGCACTCGGTCATTGGCGTTGCCCCTCAATATGAAAATATTTTACGCGTGGCTATGTAACTACAATATGTTTTATAATAAAGTTATGGTATTGGAAATATTCATTGGAGCTACCACGATTCTATATCCGGTATTCCGTGTAACAGGCGAGCATTCTTCAATCAAAAATAATAAGTGGGCTCGGCAGTATGTATGGAATTAAAAAATTTCGAATTATGTTGTTTAGGTTATTCAAACTTTGTACTATTAACAAACTGATCAGTGCAAACTAAAAATTAGCAAAACAAGTAGTATTACAAGTGCGTTTTAACCTATTCGTGGGAGTAGTATTATCAATATTCTAAAAACCAAATAGCTTTATGAAAAGAATAATACGCCTCTCGATAGTCTGCCATGTTCTTATCCCGAAAGGCAGCATTACCAAAAGCTAAATCAAGCTGAGTCCCAAGTTCCGTGAAAATTCTGTCTTCAAGCTGCGGCATAAGTTCCATCTCAAAACGAAAAAAAAACAAGCGTGTGAGTGCCGTCTTTGTGACCAACAAATTTATATAGAAATCCCCGACAACAACCGTGAGTATACGGGAAATATATGTCGTCAACAATAACGTTTCTAAATTGTCAAGAAGTATGCGTAGACTAGCAGCGGTGGAATTGTGGAGATGAAAAGTAATCCCGTGATATGTATATTGTTAAAAGTAACGAGAGACTGTTCCCAAAGTAGCCAAATTTGGGGCGGGATTAATATTCAATATAACCCCCAGTGCCCCACCCGCCCTCTCCTATTCTCGGAGCGCCTATACTAGGCTCGTGTAAGACTAAAAGTGCACGAAAACATGGATTTATCATGCGTCGTTTTCAGAAAAAATAAATATAGCTGTAATTAACTTGGGAGTGGCTAAAATAGCTAATTCTCGTTTTTCTCGGAATTTTAATAAAAATAAATCGATACAATATGGGTCCTATAAGCTTTTTAATATCCTTGAACAGACAATCACAATGTTTTACATTTCTAATAGGCTCGGGAGGGGACCAAGGTTATTTCATTTGAATATTCATTGGTGAAATAGCGATTAAGAAATCACTCTGCGACAGACAATTATTACCCGAAAATAGGGTGTGCAAAATATTTGGTTAGACCAAACAATTCGATCGAATACCAAATCGAATATTTGATTCGACGAATCGAATAGCACTTGGGAAAGTTCGAGAATATTCGTTTTTCTTTATCAAATAGTCGAATATTCGAAAAGATAGGAAAAAGGTATTTGGTATTTTCAAATAGTTTGCAAACTGGTCGAAAAACCGCGATTCTTTTTCTTATTTGTTGAGTTTCAAGGCCATCAGAGGAGAACGCTGTGAAATTTCCAAACTAGTGCTTATTTCTGGCATCTCTCTTCAGGCCCCAGCGGCAAGGACCATATAAAGAGTAACTTGCACGTCCATTATTCATACCGTGTGTATTAAAACTTCTTAGCGAAAGGCAGCAGCTGTTAATTCTAGCGCCTATTGGCTAGATTATTCGCGTGTTCTTTGTTATGGAATTTTCTATGATGATAAAATTAGCGAATAAGTAGGTTAGTCCATTATGAAAAGGGATAATAAAGCTAAACCCTAAACAAATTTGAAGAAATTTAAAAACTAACTAATAAGCTCGTACCGATAGGTCTTCGAGCAAACAAAAAGGCGCGAAACTCGGACCAAATAGGTCTTCGAGTGAAAAACTAAATTAAAATAAATAAAATAGCCAGAAATTCCAACGGTAGACCGGTTTCATCCTATTTGGGACTCGTCAGTACCGTGCGGGAAATCTGGCTTGCGACTGTAACACCGAATAGAGAAACTAAGCCTAAATATTAAAAATTTCAAACCAGTGACATAGCAACGGAAAGCCGAATAGGGGGAGCGTGGTGGAGATTACATAGTTTGCATCCCTACGTCATCAATGACGCAGTTCCAAGTATAGATATAAGAACCAAGAATAAATATTTAATTTGAGCAAGAATGAACGGTTCTTTGCCGCCATTTTGAAGGTGTAGATTTCTTAGTAAAACGGGAGGGTTAACAGTTTCAATCGTCTGTTTGCGGATTTTAATTATTTTCAAATGATTAAGGATTTATTTTCACGTTAAAAATGGTTATCTGCCTGGTTAAAAATTGTTCGAGTAGTTCAATTACCAAGGGAGAGCGAAAATTGTTTATTTTATTCGATAGTGAAGGTAATTGTAAAAAGGATGACCGCAAAGGCCTAACTTTGATAAGCTTTGTTAACTTCTTTTCGTAGATATTTCTGTCGTAATTTGATATTTTATTTAAATAACCCGGCCTTAGAATCTTATCTGGCTTTGTTTAGGGCCCATTTAAAATTTTAAAGCCTAAATCTAATACGTTTTGTAGCTTTGACGATATTACCAACAAAATGGCTACCTATTTAGTAGCTATACGCGCGAAATGGTTTGAATTTTTGATCGCCCTCCCAGTTTCCTTGGAGACCATAGGCCCCTCCCTTCGGTGCAAACTATGAATATACGCAATGTTAAGTTAAAAGGAACCACCAATGGACTGCATTGTAAAGGATGATGAAATTAGCGAATAAGTAGATTAGTCCTTTATGAAAAGGGATAATAAAGCTAAACCCTAAACAAATTTGAAGAAATTTAGAAACTTACTAATAGCAAAGTAAAACTAAAACGTAAACCAAGTTCAAAACAAAAATAACAACTGGGAGAAGGGTTGAAGTAAGTATTTTTTTGGATTTTTCGGTTTTGAATTTTTGAGTTCACTAAATTATTGGTTTAAAATTATTATAAATTAAATTAAATATTATTTTTATTTGTGGTCAAAGATTTGCTCCTTCGTGTTTTACATATATTTAAAAACTCGAGATTTTAATGAAGTGTTTGCAAAGCATGAAAAATATAGCAGATCCTTTGATTTTAATTGTAGTTAGTAGTTACTAAAAAATAAAAGTCGCTAGCTGACTTGGACCTGGGGTAGTTAAAGGGATCCCTCACTCACAACAGGGGAAGGCAGAGGGGTCACAAAAATCTGGTTTTGAAGCACACTGCAAGTCTGGATTTTATGTTACCCCTTTGCCTCCCCCTGTTGTGAGTGATGGATCCCTTTAAACTTTAAAAATGTGTATTTTAAATTTTGTTTGTAAAAGTTTTCTTTGAAAAAGTTAAGTATTATAGTTTAAATTTATTAAATAAAATAAAATATAAATTAAACATTTGGTACTTAATTAAAATGGCCTTGTCTTCAAACTCATTTTACTTCTAAAAGGACATTAATGAACTTTTGCCACTTGTTATTAAAGTTTCTCGCCTCACGGATAAAAAAACAATTGATACTTTAATGAAAACAATTTGGTTCAAGGAAGAATATTGTTTGCCTGATTTAAGGCTGTGTCCGGTTTTTTGGGGTAGTTTCTTGGGAGCCCATATCTTTGAAACCAAGCACTTTAGGACCCATGTTTATTAGACATTTTTTACTCATAGAGACCTATAGAATGCATATAGAAAGTTTCGGTACTCTTAGCCGTAACACCCTGTATGTATTGTCAATAAACGTTAGTCTTCCCTTCAGCGTTGCCAACCGTACTATAATTATATTACATTTTGATAATATTACCCTACGATTTTCTCCGTACAATAAATTCAATCGCGTACTATAGTATGCTTTTTGCAATAATTTGACTATATTTCCGATATTTGTGCGATAATTCAAGAACTTTTAGAAAGTTCCCTTCAGTTAACCTGGCAAAGCTGCTTCCCTTGGAACTCGTGTTATTACAAACGCAACATGTTCTGCGAACCAAAGTCGGGTTAAAATGTGCGCTCGTGTGGAAACGCCATAAGTGTAAATAAATACTTTCTTGATTAGAATGAATGTTACGCATATCCACGACCACCAATTCTTAACTAAAATTAATTTAGATAAAATACGATACATATTTGTAGTTATTTTTTTTCGAAATTATTTTCCATGAATCGAAGCACGCGCGCTAGAAAATCCGCCATTCTTCGCGACCTTTTACGTGCTCCTAGACTTGTAAAAGTAAGAAACAGTGACGTAAGCATTTAAACTACAAAGCCAAGTTACTTTATAGAAAGAGCGGTTTTTAAAGACTTAATTTAATGCTCGCGCCATTCCTCGCCTACGCTGACCTCACTACACAGTTAAGTAACGAAATCCGATGATCATTGGGCAATGTGACGTCGAAACCAAAACCCGAAAAAGTGTACAGTTAGAAACAAGACTCAGCGTTTACTGAACGCAGCCAATGTCAGTAAGACACGCATACTAAACCGCTATCTGCAAATGTTAGCTAGCTAGCTAGCTATTAAGCTTGCCGATAATTTTTATTAGGGCGACCATCATAGAAGCCACATCGTTATGTAAGATGCGCTTTGGCGTCAATCCTTCAATTATCTGAAACCAGCGAACAGACCCAAAGTCGAAAACGGACGAATGTTGAGAAAGTGGAAAACCAACTTTCCCATCGAAAATTAGTAAACGACAGAACCGTGCAAAAGACCCGAATAACCCGTAAGTCAAAAAAGGCGAAACCATGTTTACCTTAGACACGTCATAACGTCATATATAAAAATACGTGTCCTTTGTCTCGTCTTCATGAGCGCGTGTTATTGAGTTGCGTATTTCACTCACTAGAGGTACTTATCTTTTTGGTTATGCGGTTAATTCTAAATCATCAGAATATATTTAGACTATCTGACACACTTCTGGACCATAGTATTAGAAGTAACATAATTTTGTTCTTAAATTAATTTTAACGTTTATTTAAACAGTGTTTTCACAAAATCGAAATTTAATGCAGTCATCAGAACCAAGAACTGTACCGAATCAATAATAATAAACAAAACATTTTGTTTTCTACCTTACAGATTGTAAATTATTTTCTAAACTAGAACAGGATGAATCATATAATCATTTATCAGTTTACACAAACTTAAAAAAAAATTGTCCAATAAAGTATTTTAGTTTTTATTTCAAAAATCACAAACCTAAAACTAAATACTTAAAGGGGCTCCAAAGTTCGGTGGCAAAATGTGCGTAAAGTCAGTAAAGTGCGAAATTTACGGTTGACTCTGCCCGCCTCTCCAAGGCCGAGTGAGGGGTTGGGGGGATTGAAAAGCATGCTCAATTTTCTTTTTTTTTGCCATCGAACTTTGGAGCCCCTTTAAAAAAGGTGGATTTTCAAATTTAAATTTAAAGGCCCCAGAATCATTTAAAAAGTTCGATCTGAATTTCAGTTAACTCCTCCTCTTTAGTAGCTACATATTTTGGCATTTTCCAACCCTATTTCCAAATTGCAACCGATCTTGTGGCCCTAAAATTATTTTATTGCCGTGGATTTTGATGATTTTAATATTTATGAACAGGGAAGTGAATCTGGAGGAAACACTTTATACAGCTTCCTTTGCGACAATGTAAATAAGGAACGCGATTGCCCAATATATCATTTCAAAATTAGACTTCGTTAAAAGCAAATTCTGAGAACTAAGATTGAAAAAACTTTTACCGGTTAAAAGTGGTGAAGAAAATTAATTTTTTTATTGTTGTTCGTATAACAAATTTGAGATATGATAAAATTATAATTTTTAGAGCATTGAAACTGAAAAACTATACAGAAATAATTTAGTATTTAAATACGTTTCAGAGAGTTAAGTATTTTATTGCAAATACGTTGTCAGAGAGTACTTAGTATTTTATTTTAAATAGTTTTTCAGAATATTTAGTACTTTAAATACATTTTTTAGAATATTGCGTACATGAAAATACTTTCTTCATAAAAAATTTTGAATTTTACTTTTATTGCTAAACATTCACTGAAAAAGTATTCATGCATTTAGTAATTTTAATACGCTTTTAGAGAGTACTTAGTATTTTAGTTTAATTACTATTTCAGAGAACATTTAGTGTTTTAGTTAAATTACTTAATCAAAGAATATTTAGTATTTTAGTAAAATACCATTTTTCAAATACTATTTCAGAAAATATAAAGTATTTTAATTTAAATAATATTTTAGATGATATTCGGTATTTTAGTTTAAATAATATTTCAGTGAATTTTAGTATAAATTCTATTTTAGTCGAACGTCGGAGAAATATATTCGCAAGATAGTAATTCGACGAGCGATATTTCCCCTGAGGTAAACATGCAAATCATTGTTATTTACAGCGCGACAGGAACTTAATCGTACGCTAGCAGCTCAGGTGGATGCTAAATAAGGTTAATTATTAAAAAAAAACCACAAACCAACCTTTTTTCAAGAAAAAATGGCTTATTTTATAATATTTGCGTCTTAAGAAGCCGCGCCAATGGGGAAAAACTTCGCTAAAGATAATCTGTGTAAACGGTGAACTGCGCAAATGGGAAAATTGCGGAAACGGAGAGCTGCGGAAATTAAGAACTGCGCAAGTGAGGAGCTGCGCAAATGCACAGCCGCGCAAATGGCCACTGCGCAAATAGGAAAAGCGCAAACGAGAAAGTGCGAAAACAGAAATGGTAGCCGCGAAAACGGTAACTGCGCAAACCGACCCAATCCCTTCAGGCGTAGTCAAAAGTGTAGCCCCAATACTCTGACATTAAGCCAATAGTTTAATTTAGCGCTAAAGGGTACACCTTAGGCTCCAAAACCAGCGAAACGTCTCCAACAATTATTATTATTGGTCGGGAGTGGGCCGAGCTCCTGTAGTCCCATAAGTCCGAGGGTCCGGTGGACCGCGAAATATGGTCTATTCCGCGGCCTCCTTTATTATTTGAGATACGTCTATTTAAAAAAGTGCCTTTGCGCTCGCTTAGTTGAAACCGAGGGGTAAGACACTTATGATTTTTGTGTACACCGGGAGTTCGGGAGAGTTCGGCAGAGTTCAGGAGAGTTCTTGAGAGTTCAAGGGTGAGTTCCAGAGAGTTCAAGGGTGAGTTCCAGAGAGTTCATTGGTGAGTTCGGGAGAGTTCTCGAGAGTTCGCGGAAGTTCTTGAGAGTTCTCTAGAGTTCAGGGGAGTTCATAAGAGTTCCAATAGCAAATGTACACCTGAGTTCTTGAGTGTCTTACCCCTCGGTTTAAACTTTGGTTTACATAAAGACGACGTAAAAACTAAAGCCGCCGCGTTCAAATTATAATAATCAGCTAGACTAATACCCAAGGCACCACCTTAGGCCTAAGTGATCAAGCGACTTTTGGAGCCATTAATTCAGGTGGCCGGGTTACAATGCGTAGGAGGGATGTGGCAAGCCCTTCATGCCACGCGAGCCAACAGCTCCCTACACTAACTATTACCGTTAACCTCAACAAGTTTTATTATAGCTTGAGACCAGTTTTCATAGCGAGTTTCTTTCAATTACATTGGTCAAAACTAGCATACCAACCAACGTAAACTGGGTTTGAATATCTAGTGTGACCATAAGTCTAAAAAATAGTTCCATAAGTTTCTCACTTTGGGGAATATTTTACTGAGAGCCATTCACGAAGTGAAGTCATCACAAGAAGAAAATCTCCTCCCAGCTAATCGCTGTCAAAGTCTACGTGTGACGCGGAAGCGAGATAACGCAAAACGGCGACGAGTCCCGTAATGCAGTCTGTCTGTAGAGCTTTGGCATGTGAAGAATAGGAAGTATCACACTTATGTTCCAATATTAAACACGTATGGTGTGACCGTGGCTTAAATCAAGCGGGATAGAACCACCCTCGGCGCCGTAATATCTCAACTAAGCAGATCAAGCGACGAGCGGAAACGTATCTGAAGGTTGCAAAATAAGCGAGGGAAAAAAATTGACCTTCAACGAAAATCTCAGTCACACTTGCGAAGTTACGTGTTTCCTTACATACGTTATATTATAACAGAATGTTTTACTGCCTATGATAAGCAAGTGAGTAGCATCCGCTGTTCTGAAAAATACCATCCGTCCCTGGCGGATGTTTTGATAACTCTTAACAAATCTGTCCAGACATAAGGGCTTTTATAGATATAAAATATTGCGCTCTCAACTTCCGAATTGGGAAACTTCCTACAACGTGGTGCGGATAAATATTACGTGCCTCGTTTCGACGGGTATTTAAATGTCGGGTAGGCTTCACGACAACTAACAGTAGACCAAGTCGATCAATCAGCCATGTTCCGCTCAACGGACGTTAAATTAGAAATCCTCTCGGTGGTTCTGTTCGTCACTGTGGCAAAGTGCGCCTTGCTCCCAACAATCAAACAAAATGGCGGGGCGCAAATCAGGAACGTCAACGCCCTGTACGAAGGATCGTTCAATTTAACTCTGGAAAACGTTCTGGAATTTCGATTCTCGGAAAAGAACGACGGCTACAGTATCGACAGTCAATTGTTTCCGTTGAACGACGACAGCGGTATGAAATGGTACTTTAGAACCGAGGTTAAGACGCGAAAGAACGTCAACGAACTGGACGTGATGTTAACCCTGAAGTCTTTGCCAAGAGGCACTTCGTACCTTTTCGCTTCCAGCGAATGCTTCGTGATCGGCGCTGACGGTAATCCTGAACTGCAACAAAACCACAAGGAATTGAAATTATCGAGTGGTACGAGATTTTATACCGAAGCCATGGTAAAGCGTACGGTACAGATTTCGAGAGCGGATCAATTATTGCCCGGTGGCAATCTCAACCTTCAGTTCAACGTCAAAGGTTTCCTAGTATACAAATTTTGAAGTGATGCCTTAAAAATTATATACAGTCAATTGATAATAATGTTATTAACAACTGTCTGCTCAGCGACGTCGATTTACAAAACAAGTTATTTCTTAAAGGCCTTATAAACTTCGATAACACCATATAAATTATCGACCTGATTACGTAGTACACGCGTAAGCCACAAACGCACTTGGCGCTGTGTAACTTCCAGGTAAGGACGTCGAAATATCTCTTTCGCCAGCAAATTTTGGCTTCCGACCAAGGCCTATTAATCATTGAAACTCTTCCAAAGAAGCATCTTACTTTGGAAAAATACCGAAAAATTATGGAATCAAAATGTGAAATTAACTGTACGAAACAGACATTAGCTGAAGGGACTAATTTTGAAAATTGAAATTAAAAACGCGTTTTAACTATAGTTACGGCCATCAACGTTCCCTGCTACTTGCCAAGTGTTGTTTTGCTGAGGTTGTGTTTTGTGCAAGTAAACGACGTTTATAGGGCCGTAGATCGCTTGGAACGTATGATTTCTCAAATGTATAAAAATGTGTAAAAGAATAAAACTTATTTTAAACATTTATGGCATATCACTATTTAATGCGATTGGTTTCATATGCGAAGGTAATCTAGTTTTAAAATTTAATTTCAAACTCTTTCGAGGCAGTGCTAGCGTGTGGTAGTATCAAATAAGAGAAAAATACATTAGTACATTTGAGTACTTTTAGGTCCCTTGGAAAAATACCTAAATCTGGCGTAATATTAAAACAAAATACAAATATTTAGCTTTTAGAGCTTCTATTTCATCCGTAATAACCCTCTACAAACGCTAATAATGTCTGCAAGATGACGTATAGCGATAGCTTTGGTCGCGAAGTGAGAATAGTACTGAATTTTGCTTTGATTATGTTTGGGTTAAATCAGAAGAGATAAAGGAACCTAAGAAAATGTATACGACGGTATTGCAAATCGTCCGTACAAATAATCAGGCGCTGTCTGCTTAGAGGACCTCAAGCTCGGACACACCACTAGCAGGGACAGTTTCTTCTTATACCCAGTTTTTTATATTGAAATAGTGACCCGAAACTTGACAAATATACTTTCCACATAATCTTAGATTGATGGCGAAAGGACGGTAGGGACTTAAAAGCTGAGTTATCGACAGCAATAGTACCGACGCCCGACGGTATTCCGATAGCTCTTAGCATTTGGTCACTTGACCGCATCCCGGATAGATCGTCCGACATTTTGGAAAATAGCCGCTATGTTTGTTCAGTCTATATTGTAAAATATAGCAATCCACATTTATCAAATTAAGTCTATTTTTTAAAGATCTTGATCTGAGGTGGGGTGGCGGAGTGGTTAGCGCTTTCGCCTCGCAGCACGAGGAACCGGGTTCGATCCCAACTGGGTGAAAACTCGTAACTTCTCCTTCGGCGTTGAGTTAGAAAGTTCTCGCCCCAGAAAGGTAATATAAGTCGCAAGATGACTTGGGCCTAGCTGATTATTTTTATCATTATTATTTGCAACGAATCTATCGCTTTAATTGGTCCGTTATTCGATTGCTCGAAGAGGTTGTCTATTACGCCCTAAAATTAATATTTATTTATTAGTATCTAAAAAGTAATATCATGGCAGGACCAGGACATGCTGAAACAAGTTGGAAAAACAAAATAGTACCTCGCCTCGTACAAATGCGAGTTCAACAAGTGGCAAATTCTCTCGGGCTCTTTAAGTACATGCTTTGTCTACTTGATTTGGTTTAACGTGAAATTTTTCGAGAATATTTGCAATAGAACCGAGTTCGATTCCCGACCGGCACAAATGTATTTTTTTACACCCAAGGTTATGTTTCACTTACATTCAATCCAGACTATACATGGGGTTTCTTTTTGCTCGAAAAAGTGATTTTGTTCAAAAACTATGTTTTCTGGAAAGTTGCAATTGGTACTGTATATTATACGTGCCGGGGGACACTTTCTACCAAAATTGCATCTAAATCAAATTTAACCGCTAGGTGCTATAAGAAAATTGTCAATGAGAAAATTGTAGAGCGTCACCGAAAACGTACAAATAGCGTTGGCGCCAAAATAATAGACGCAAAATCTAAATGGCCAGAGTTATTAAGAATTCTTGAGAAATGAGCTAGAACAACAACTTGACGGACTGCCGTTGGCGCAACGAGCAAGACTGTGGTTTCAGCAAGACAGTGCCACGCCTCATTACCACAGAGCCGTGAGCGATTACCTAAACAACGAATTTCCACAACGATGGATAGGGAGAAACGGCCCCGTTCACTGGCCAGCAAGGTCACCCGATCTGACCCCGTTGGATTTCTTTCTTTGGGGCTTCGTCAAGGACAAAGTGTACGCCACTCCGGTTGAGACCCTCGAAGAGCTGCGTCAACGAATTGTAAGCGCTTGCTGGGAAGTAACCCCGGAAATGATTCAAGCCGCCTTCGACAATATGATTGTTCGCGCCCAAGCCTGCATCGCAGCCCAATGTGGTATTTTCGAAACGTACTTATAAATTTTGTTTGCAAGTAGATTAATAAAATGTCTCTTTGTTTTTTTAAAAAAAATCGCATTTTTCATCGTACGAAATTAAATCGTGTAATACCTTCTTCGCCATTGTCTCCTCGATTTTTCAGCGGTGTTTATTGCATTAAACACCAGATTAACAAATTTCTGACTTTCATAAAGTTACACTACTCTCCCAATGGAATTCAAAAAAAGTAATTTTAGCTTGCCCAACTTGTCACTTTTTCAAGTCGTATTTATTCAGTGAAAAAGACGTCTATTTTTTCGCGCCAACGCTATTTGTACGTTTTCGGTGACGCTCTACAATTTTCTCATTGACAATTTTCTCATTGACAATTTTCTTATAGCAACTAGCGGTTAATATTTAAATTTTCAGAAAACGTGAAAATATTTTTCAATTTAGATGCAATTTCGGTAGAAATTGTCCCCCGGCACGTATAATGTACAGTACAAATTTCATCTTTCTAGAAAACATAGTTTTTGAAATAAATCACCTTTTCGAGCAAAAAAAACACCCTGTATACAAGGTGTTACGGAAGACTATATCACAAATTAGAGGGCGTATTCTTTGGGTCCTACTGAATTGAAAATGTCTTATGGAAATAGGTCCAAAAGCGTTTCGTTTCAAAGTTATGGGCTATCAAAATTCGGCCGTCAAAACACAAAAGCAATCATAAAAGTGAAGTCCTGTATTTTACCTTGATCCCAATTGTTTTCAGTTATTACCCATTTGTTTGTATGCAATTAGATAAATTAGTATCAAAAGGGAATTATTTTATAAGAAGTAGGCTACGTGCACATTTATTAATGATTAAGGTCTTTGAAAATGTCAACGCAGTTACAAATAAAGTTGTTAATTGTAATTGGACCTTTTTAATAATTTGACATTTAAGATACAAGTATGAAAAGTAATTAAATTAAAGAAACTGTTCAAAATGACCGCCTTGGGCTCTGAAACAGGCATGAGCCCGTTGTACGAAAGACTTTTGAACCCGTTCGAAGAATCTGGGTTTGTGAAGAATAGTGTCACAAGCGTAAATTATTCTTTGGCGAAGGTCATCAATGTCGTGGACTTCAGTTTTGTACACGAGGTCCTTGAGTGGTCCCCCAAAAAAATCGGGATAATATAAATCCGGGGAGCGAGCCGGCCAAGGAACTGAGCCCCCTCGACTAATACACCGCAAAAGAAATGTCCTACCAAGGTGGTCCCTTACTTGCCTGCTGAAATGTAGTGGAGCTCCATCGTGCAAAAACCACATTTGCGCCCGCGTTGCTAATGGCACGTGATCCCATAACTCAATCCGCCTCACCATTTAACTGAGGTGGAAGAAAGAGAAGTCCAACTAAATGGTCACCCACAATGCCACATCAGACATTTACGCTAAATTGCTCTTGCTTTGATCTAACAGTAGTCGCGTGGGGGTTTATTGGGATTCACTGTTGACTGTTATGTAGATTTATTATTCCGGCACAGGATCTACAGCAACTCTATCCACAAGCCATTGACAAAAGGCCCGTATAGGCCTTGTTCGTTAAGTGATTGAACTTTAAGAAGATGGTAAGGGTGATATTGATGGGCTTAAATATTTACAAGAGGAAACAATCTCCGCTATGTAGTCCCTTATACTTTGGTTCAAATATGTCTTAATTTAAAGCGTGACTGCTGAGATGATCGAATAAAATTATTTATGTAGTGCCCTCGATTTTCACGGTTCAATTTTTTGTTAAAAATAACAATTGTGTTCAAAATCGACGACTGTATCTATAACTATAAGTCTTAAAGTTTATCCTTTTATGTATTTGTTTATTTGTATGTCATCTATAACTATACGTCTTAAAGTTTGTCCTTTTATTTATTTATTTGTATGTCATGTTCCTAAAAACTCGAGAACGGTTAGCTCTAGAGCTTTGAAATTTTAACTCAATGTTCAGGGCCTGATTTCCAATAATTCCAAATACCCGACATGGTTATTAATCATATTCAATATTATTTTTGTTTCACTCGACTTTGGACTTTCGCCTCTTTGCTTCCCTTACCTCCTCTCTTGAGTTCCTTGCGCCCGTCCCGACCTTTTAACTTTTTTAACGGGTTAGTGCGAAATTCGTAGAAGAGGAGTTAGTGTGAAAGAAAGGGACTTCGTAGAAGGGGAGGTTTAGTTGCGATTTTTAAGTAGTTCATTTTGCTACGCGTGTTGCGTGTGCTACGTTTTTGCTACGCGTGTTTATTAATTTATTTATTACTATGAATTATGAATAACAACTGCAAAGCCAAAGGCTGGGTTATATGCAGAAGAACAGAATATAAACCAGCCTTTGGCTTTGCAGTTGTTGCGTGTGTGACGAGTTTGCTACGTGCCATGACGAGTTTGCTACAGCGTTTACCTTTCTTACCTACAGATCTAATTAATTAAAACTAAGACCCCGGGCGAAGCCGGGCATTAAATCTAGTATTCATATATAACAGTTAACCGATCACAGAGTTTAAGTCTTCAGCCGTCCTGAGCGAAAATGATTTTAGAGGCCCTATTAATATTAAATTTTCAGTTTACAAGACACAGAAAAAAAATTATATTTATAAACATTTTTTAAATTCAAGGATGTTATAGGACTATATATGCTATTTCATTTACATTTAAAAATAAAATTTATATTTAGTGAAATAAATCTGATTTTCAGTTAAAAAAAGTAACCATTATATCACAAAACATTATACTACTAGCTAACCATGTTAACAATAACAAAAGTATACCCTTTTGGTGATTGCACTAAAAATAAAGGTTTATACTCTTAAACGCGCCTTCCCAATCGACCGCCATTACCTTACAGTCTACGGGGAGGGTGATGAAAAAACCGGTTTTGGGGGGATGAAATTTCAGCGGTAGAGGGCTTGCTCGTTGGTTGTCTGTACGATAATGGCGACGCCCAGTAAACGTTTATTAAAAGAGTGTATAGGACATTTTCGAAAATAAAGGTTTTTATAGGAACCTTAAGACCTCTGGTGGCCCTGGTAGAACACACTAAAAGTAAATTGATGATAGAGAAGTAAAACTAAAGATGAGTAAAATTACATCTGCTGGATTAGCCGGCTTAGGTTTTTATACATAGAAGACGACGGTATATAAAATATTTTTCATTAAATGGTGTTTAAGTGAAGGCCCTAAGAACATTCTTTAATACATATACATTTTTAGCGGCCCGTGGCTTTCGTCCAATTTTCCAACCCCTAAGCACGGCCCTAACACTTTGTGATTAAAAAGCAGAAGGAACTTACACTACGAAGCTACCGGAAGCTAATGCTTCTTACGTAACTGACTGCATTCAAGGTTAGGATTTCAATAAACTCGGCAAGATAAAATACTATTAAAGCATTTAATTTAGTTCAGTCTTATACAAAAAATAGTGAAAATATGTAATGTAAAAAACAATAGCAGCCAAAACTCTGTTAACCTTCTGAAATCCCTTTAAGGAAGGAGTACATAATTCAAGACATCCAAGGCGAAAGCTCAAAATACCAATTGTAAATAGGTATACAGGTAGCAGCTACTTTTTGGGGTACAAACACTGATCCCAGTCAGGCCACACTTCAGCTTTCATTCTTAAGCAGTATTGCTTCAAATTTGGACAGTCACCTAGAAAACCACGAAAATATAATTCCATTAATACGAATGAACGAAAAGAGCTTAAATCAGGTAACACTAGCCTAAGTCTATAACTATTTCAATAAATAAGTCAGTTACTTCAAATAAATAAGAATATAATTAATTTTATATCAAAAAAATAAGCGCCTCTAGCAGGAAATATACAGAACTTCCACCCAAATTATCCGCAGGTTCTACTTCTCAGCATGGCTCTCTACGCTATGACACTAACATTACACTTATAAGGCCTAAGTCCATAAAATATCTTGCCTTTCTAGAAAGAGAAAGGCGCTCAAAATCACTCCCGATATAATACCCCTGAAAATATTCACCCACTAACAGAAACATTTCCCCGACTAAAGGTTAACTCTTATATCATCAAATTTAAAAAAAAGGGTGAATACCAACACATCACCGCACGTCCGTTTTCTTAAATATAAATATTATTTTGCGGAATTAAAAATTAGAGAAAATATAAATTGGTAAAGTAGGATACACGAAATTAATATTAGTACCATTTCAGCTAGTACGATTTCACTAGGTACAATTCCATATGGCGCAGTCGTGATTATTTAGAACTGGGGTGGTGGGTGCCGCTCACCCCCGCGCTCAATGGGGTTTTTTTTTTTAATATCCAATGGGTTTCAATTTTAAAATAACCAGAATGGGAACCCCAAGTTGGTTGTTAGAGTATGGTCAAATTCCCCTCCTTTAAAGACCACTATCCATAATACAGTTTTTGTGATGTGTCGTTGCGTGCTCTACGTTACCACGAAAATTCGCGGCCGAGGTAAAAACACGCAATTTTCTAACTTCTCAAAAAATTAAAATACTTATACATAAATTTTTTGCAAAATATTTCTTGTAATCACCATGGTGTAACTAGTCAGAAACAATGGTTTTAGGGAAAGTTAGTTACATTCTATGCATGGTTTTGGTATAAAGATATATGCACACATTTAACTCCCATCGTACCGGTCGGTACTCCGTAAAAATTAAGAGAAAATAAACCTAATAGCTATGGGTTAACCAATTCCGCTCAGAGAAAATTTAAGACACTGCCGATTCCGCTCCAAAATTTGGCTCTTTTCTATGAACTCTTCTAATTCCGCTAAACACACCCTTCCGATTCCGCTTAGTCTTTAAGTCTGGCCCTGCTGCACTGAACGAAGAATTCATCGCACTTTACCAGCGTAAAAAATCTTCAAACCATTCTTTATTAAAAGTCTTCATTTCGATTTTTAAATACCAACGACTGAGCTAACAACTCGAGAGAGTGAGTATAAAAGACTTAATTATAGTCAAACAAATTAAAATAAAATTACAAATACAATTTTCATGAGTGCATATATATATATATTAAAACTAAAACTGAAATTAAACAAATACCTTAACAGTATAAGAGGATAATCAAAAAATTCTAACTAAGAATTATTAATGTTTACAAATAATTGACGGATGTAAATAAATAAATTTTCGTAATATTGCATTAAAACACACAATATCATAGGAAGTAAGCGCGAATTAAACGGAAAGCAATTTGATATTATAGTTATTTTTCCAACTCAGTTAAGTTAACACACCATGTATTTAAGTCAATTTTATCATTCTCGCCCATGTCAGGGCTAATTTATGCGAGAAATGAACCTTCTACGGAAGCGATTGAATAGGAGCCTAGAACTTATTTGTGGTGTTTGATTTGCCAAATTGGCATGGCCATTTCGCAATGCGGTTCTGTAGAGGGTGTATTTAAGCAGTACGTAGGCGAGGTTGCAAACGCGATGAGGGCGGAAATCGGGGACTAAAAATCAGTAATGATAAGGGGCCGTGGGAGTGTGGTCACAATTTAGATAAAAAAAATTTGAACGTTGATCAGAATGGTCGTGACAATCGGGCAAGCATAAAACATGTGGAGAGCGTCACCAGCCGCTGGAGCGAGGCGACAGTCCCGAGTTAGTTGAGTGTCCGGGTTAAATTGGTATAAGCGGGTGGGAACTGGAAGAGCATCGGGAAGTAGACGCCATAGGGTGGAATTATCATGATGCCCGAAAGAGGACTGACTGTGTTGACGCTTCAAAATTTGTAGTATTTTGGAGCAGTGAGGTCAGGCGGAACGAGAGGACGAGGGAACTCGAACGCAAGGCGGATAATATGAGATACGGGATAAGCCGATCCCCGAAAGATGCAGTCGTGTTGGTAAAGGACCATCGCCGGGGAAAGAGAGTAACCAAAAACATGGTCATCTCGAACACCACGATCGTCGAAAACGTCGAGAAAGGCGTCAAGGACACCCTTTTGTAAGGCACGGAACGCTATCAGTATCAAGCGAGAAACGGATTCCGGTGAAGACACGAGATCGGGAAGGCGATGCCACCAAAGGGAAACCGGATCAAGGTCTATGACGGAGGAAATTTCGTCACGGATGAAACGATTAAAAAAGTTCCTAAGAACCGAGTTTTTTCTCAGTCCGTGATACCAGGGTTATCAAACAATCAGGGCCTCCATGTCAACGTTATTAAGAGAAATTTTGAACTTTAGAGCAGCTAGGTTTTCAGAAAGCGAATTATAAAATGGAGAATGACAATGGCGAGGTTTATTAGTAAGGAAATGCTGAGAAAGCGAATACGAAAAATCGTGGACGAATGCGGAAGCGTTAATATGGTTAGGTTGAGTAGGTGCAATCATCAAAAGCTAACCGACACTGGCGACGAGAAAGCTACGAACTTTGTCAGCGATCGAAACGAGTCTTAAGCCTCCAAGAAGACCATGTTCTCACCCAACGAACCTTATCCCAAACAAAAGTCTCAAGAGCGGATTGACAACTGTTGACAGAATCCAGCGGATGATTCAATACTTTGAGCTTATGCCACAAGACACTGGCCGCCAATTGATTGGCGATGTTAACACGGACGTATATAGAACCTTGGGGCTCAATGTGCATCCATCGAACGAGGACACGGTGAAAGGCCTCTTTAAGTTCCGTCCAATTTTGGGAAATAACTGACGGGCTGTGACCGAGATGGACTTCGTGGAATTTGCAGCCTTCAGAAGACCAAACAAAACCCAGCGGATAATCCATACGACCACACTAACTACCACACCAGAGACCGCCAGTTTTTTCAAGTTATTAACATTCACTCCAGAATGGACGCAGAAAATATCCAGGCAAGTTCTCAAAACCTGGAATTCGGTGTCTTCTCGAAAAAACCGGTAAGATCATCAACGTACGTACCATTAGTTAATCGTCGGTGAGGAGTTAATTAGTTGGGACGAGCGAGCTCAGAGTCAAGGAGACGAAGGAGCGGCTCGATTGCAATAGAGAATAAAGCGCCAGACAGAGGACAGCCTTGGCGAATTCCACGGTTGAAATTAACGGAAGGGGTCAGCGAATTATTAATTTTAAGATGAAAAGACGAATTGGAATAAAGTAAGGCAATATAGCTGGAGATTTCCGGAGATAAACCGAAAGCGCGAAGAGCGATGAAAAGGTAATCGTGATGAATGGAATCGAAGGCTTTCTCATAGTCAATGTTTACGAAAGCAAGGGGCTCTTCATTAACGTCAGCGAGTTCAATGAGAGGACCCCAGTTGCGAAGATAGCGAGGATCTCCCTTCTTTGGCAAAATACACATGACGGACTTCGAGGAAACGTTTATGAAGGGGCAATTTTTCGAGTCTTTAAGGATTTCTCGATAGACTAGGAACAGGGCCCGACCCAAGTCATCCCAAAATTGTACGTACAACTCGGACGGGAGGCCATCTAAGCCAACGATCGAGGGCTTCATCGAGGGTACAATTGAAATCGTCGTTCAAAATATCGGATTCACCGGAAGGTAGGGATTCTATTCGATTCGATAAATGTTTTAAAACGTCTGACGCGGCTTAGACGGAATATAGATAGAAAATACGCGAGTAAAATTTTGAGGGGTAAATTGAAATCGAATATATATTAAATAACTCCAGCAAATTTTGACGTCACGAACGTAAGAGCGACAATGAGGCTTAATACCGATGGAAACACCGGAGCCAGATTAAGAAGCAAACGCGTGATCGAATACGGCCAGTGTTTCCAGAGGTAAGACTCGCCAAAACCGCTCGTAACATTAGTTTCTTGATAATTTTTAATAAAAAGGCGGGCTAGAAGTATTGGTTTTGGCAGTGCCAATTAAAGAATAAATAGAAAACATTAATAAAAATAAAAAAAGTAAAAAAGCGCGTAACAATGGAGAGCCGAAATTAAATTTAGAGAGGTCAAGGAACTAAAGAATTACCGAAAATACATAAAACGTCCAAGAAAATACTTCGACGATCCCTATTCGTTCTGGAGTTCCCAGGGAATTCGTCTTTCCCACTAATAGACTGCTTGTTTTGAAATTTGAGGCAGTGGACTTTTTCGGAAAGTTCCGTCATTCTTCCTGATGTCATTAAGTTGTTTTAGTAGTGCGACTGGAGGGATGGGTCGGATAGTGGGGCAGTCTTGATCAAGCTGATTGGAGTTAGAGTCGAGGAAGTCTTCTAAGTCATTTTGGGAGGCCACCCTAGAGTACGACGACGCCGATTTTCGCGACATCGCTTTCGTGCTGCACGACGGGGATTTTGCTCGCAGGACCGGACAATTCTGGTTGAGGGCGGGCAATTGACGTTTATTCTTATTAAGCACGGTAAAGCCTGGAAGGTGTGCTTTAGCTAGAGAGCAAATGGGAGATTTAAAGATGCTTATGTTGTCATCGCGATTTTCAAAGAGCGGCATGATAGGAGTCATGTCGAGGTCGGGAATTGGATATTCGAAATCACTTTGGTCAGTCATCGGAACATCCTTCGATGATTCGTTTACGATTTCGTTTTAGAAACGGTTTCAAGCGTATCGGGCACGGAGGCGGTAGCGTTGTTAGAAATTTCCGGGTAAGGGATGCGTCATGGACACTGGCCACGTGTGTGACCTGGTTCTGGCCAGTTGTGACATTTTATCTCGGTAGAAACCAAAAAGGTATAGGGAACGTCATCAAGATCCATAATTACTCTTTCGGGTGGATTTTCTCGGGCTTTAAAGGTTGGAAATTTAATCATGACCTGCCTGCGAAAACTTTGCAAGGCAGAAAATTCCGGATCGGCGAAAGATAACCGGAGTTTTTATTGGGGCTACAACTGTTATATGCCGACATTAGGTCTCAGAGGTCGGCCTTCTCGAAATGGGAAGGAACGTCGTCCGATCGGGTAGCACTGGAAAAGTGTTTTGTTATGCTTGAGAATGACGTTGGTGATCACATCAGTGGCCCAAGACGGGTTTGAGAGGAATAACTCAAAAGTACCTAGTACCCTTCCAATCGAATAGATTTGAGCCGGATTATTACCTATTTTGAAAGCATCCATGAATTCACTGTTCGAGTACAGATATATCGACAAGTCAATAAGAATCCCGTGCGAGGCGGTGATTTTATTATTGAATTCGCTGGGATCGTGTGGTCTGGATCTGTAGAATTTCTTTGATTGGTTCTGCCGAGCGTGGTTTAAGTTGGGTTGTTGGTTGACATTTCTGGTAGTTACACTGGTATACCACGGCCTGGTTGATTTATTTGGTTGTCGAGTAGGGTTAAAAGTTTCGAGTTGAATGTCGGACCGCGAGATTCGAAAATAAATTCCGAACGCGTTTCAAAAGGCACACGGGCCTATAACTGATTTTCGTCGAACCAAACAACGGTTCTTAAACCGAAAATATCGGTCAAATCGAAAAAATAACTTAGATTCGATAGCAGTATTTTTCACGCTTCAAATAGTACAAAAATCACCGCCGTTATGGACAATTTAACTTTATAAATACCTTAAAAACACGGAGCGTGGTATAACACGTCTAGAGGGGCGGGCGATATTTTCTAGTCTTCAGTGGGAGGGGGCGATATTTTCAAGTCTCCGTTGAGAAAAGTCGCGGATTCCATATATGTATCTTTCCTATGTTCCATCGAAACTAACATAACATTTAGCAAATTATTGACTTTAATGACTAAGCATAAGTGTATAATATGTCTCTTATGAGAGAAGGAAGGGCCAAGTAATTTTAATAAAATAAAAATGTTTTTCTATATAAAAGTTTAGTTTTAATAACATTTCAATATGGTAGCAAAGTCAGGTTTATCAAATTTGAAGAGCATTCATTGAGGCTTATTTATCAAATGTAACATCTTAAATGTTACAATTGTAAAATAAGTTTTTTAAGGTTTTGTAAATAATAAAACTTCTTAATGCTATGTTAGGAGTAAGTTCTCATAAGAGAAAGATAAATACAGTATCCCACGAAGCATAATGATAAAAAACTGTACCAAAATGAAGAACTAAACTTCAATAAAAAATTTACAGGATAAAATAGGCTAGAAAACCTTCCTTACCACGACGTTCTCCTCTTTGGCCAAACAAGAAAAACGTACCATGAATGAATTATTTAATACTTGGAGATAATCAATATGTTGAGATGATTTAAAGTATTTTATAAAAGTCCACCTCACTCTTCCAGTATGCTCCTAATAAAAGTCAATGAAATGGGCCCCATATGTCACTGCCTTTACTAACACAATTGTGATATTTAAAGTAAGACCACCTCAGATGTTCCATACCCCTCTAGTGATAGGGGGAAAATTTAATCATGGTACTCGTGGATCATATCAAGCCAGTTATTTCCGATAAGTATAAATAAATACACTCTGGGCTCTACAAAACAGTTACATAAAAAATATATATACTTTTAAGATATTCTTCAAGGGCTGTTCCTGGTAGTGTCCACATTATCTGTGCCAACATCCCAAACACAGCACAGTCAACTTCGGATGGTTTATCTCCAAATAAAAACTTCTTGTCACCTAAATACCATTAATTTACATTATAAACAATGTAATATATTCGTATTTTCACATGCAAAAACCCCTTCACCAAAAGTCTATAAATAGGGATACCTAATAATTTTGACAGCGCTAATAAATCTTTTTTGCCCATGTCCCTCACTTGGGCTTCAGTGTGCCTGCCAATGCCATGCATATAAGCTTGTCTTTGTATTCTGAATGGTATGAAGAGTCGCAAAGCGTACTTTAAAGGCAAAGGTCCTCGAACCACTTTCATGAGACATTTACAGCCATCATAAATATAACGATAAAGCACTAAAGCCCTTAAAATATAAAATAAAATAAAAAAAATTTAATAGCATAAATATACAACTAGTACTGTACTATTCCACTACCAATAGATAAAGTGGAGAGCTTGTAATTGAATACCTAGAGGTGGAATTCTTGATCAAGCAGTTATTAAAATTAATTATAGCTCACCTGAGCGCAAGAAAAATTCTACATAATACCACTACAAATAATAAAAGAACTGATATCACAGATTCATTTGGAAATGTTAAGGCACTTAAACTGAAAAATAGAACATCGGTCAGGTTCTTTCTACACAACATTGGGTGTCCAAAGGCCAGTTAATTCGTGGTTTTAATAGTCCAATAGCAATTGCTTTGGGACATTAACACCAAGCTCACAGGTTTGATTCCACCTTTAGTTATTATTATTATTATTATTTCATGATAAAATTTGGGCAAAATTGAACTACAGCGGCCTCATGTAATTTTGCTTTTTTTGGAGGGGAATGTAGCACTTGACGCGTAGATTACGAAACTTATTTTTTTGGGCCGCAAATGATAATTTTTTTAATTAACTTAATTTTAAAATAGTAGTAATTTTAGGGAATAACCGTTTTTTGGTAATTTTTTTGACGGATAATGTAGCACTTGACGCGTAGATTACGAAACTATTTTTTTGGGCCCCCAAATGATTATTTTTTTAATTAACTTAATTTTAAAAAATAGTCATTTTAGGGGATTAGTAACGTTTTTCTAAAAAATAGTTCCGTCGTGTATCCGTCAACACAACTTTTCTGACGCACCCCAGCCCCATTCCGAGCATTGACGGTGGGCCTTCTGTAATCGTACCTAGTGGCATCGTAATTAGTGAAATCGTATCAACTTAAATAGTAACTCCCCGTATTGGCGCCTGACGGCGCCACGCACTGGCTTCGCTCAAGCGCTGGGGGCGCGCGGCGCCTACCCAACCCCATACTAAAAAAAGCGATGGGCCATCTATAACGCGACCTAGAGGACAGTACCAAGGCTTACGCATCAAGTACATACTTTTAATATCAACCTGAAATAAGCGTTTGTGGCCCAAAAATACAAAACACCTAGAAAATGAACAAAACCTGTAATTGATTTTATAAAGTACGGGAATATCCCTTTGTGGCCCAAAAATACAAAACACCTAGAAAATGAACAAAAACTGTAATTGATTTTATAAAGTACGGGGAATATCACGTGGAAATTATTAGGACATCGAAACTGTGGGGTCGGCGAACACACGACGGAAATAAGTACAACGAAATTAAAATTTATTAATTATTAATTATTAAAAAATTAAATAATCATTTGCGGCCAAAATAAAAAAATACCCTTGGCGTCTACGTGACAAGGTCTATCAGGCGCAACCACAATTAAAATAAAATTAAATAATCCATGTGAATTTCACTTGAGGTAAATTGCAAAATCCTAAGCCGACAGATTCTAATTGGATTTTGGTAATTTTTTTTCACTGCTCTGTACAATTTGAGAGATTTTAAGATTTAGAAAAAATTCTGAGCATCAAGAAGTTTCTGCCTAGTTCTTTATACTACCATCATGGTTTTGTTTGATATCACCCAAAAGCAGATAAAAGTAAAATTAGCAAAATATTCCTAGGACTAATTAGACAGATATTAAAAAACCACCTTTAGCAATCAAGAAAATGTCATGCTTAAGAACAATTTAAATTTAATTGAGAAGTCCATAAAACATCAAATCAAATGACTAACAAATACGAATCTAAAAATTAGCTAATGTTGACTTTTGCTACTTCTTGTCGAGCACTAAGCCAAACTGGTTACATACAAGCTAATTAAGTTATTAACATCATTTTTAAAGAAAACATGCATGAAATAGTTAAATTTACACCGAAAAATTTCATAAAGTTATTTCAAACTTCAATCAGTGAAAATAGACAAACGAGAATTTATTGTTTATACTTAATGAGAATGACTATGTGAATTGAGACAATCTTTAGAATTTATCCACCTGACAACCAAATTGGGTGGTAAATACTTTCATTAAAACTAACATTTACTAAAGCCTTAGAAATTCATAATACATTTTTCTTTATACCCTCTCCAGAATAGGGAAAACTAGCCCATGATGCCTGGGGATCATTTCAAGATGAGCCTTCTTTTAAAGCATAAATTAATACTATTTTGGTACAAACCAAAATTCCAGCATTATAGCTACCATATTCGAGAACAATTTTTATGAATGAAAAGCTTTTAATGTTCTTTGGTCTAGAGCTTTCTAATGTGGTAGCAGAGCATGATTGCATTAAAGAAAACCAACATTTGAAAGCATAGAAAATTTTAAATTCAGTGGAAATCATTTAAATTAGCAGACTCCAGTTTAAAAACAGAAAATTTAATACGAAGCTCAGATAATGAAAACATGCCCATGCAGAACTGCTTCATTTATGATAGCACTTAGAACTATTACCACAAACAAAGAAAAACTCATAATAAAGCATACCAAGAAACACCGATAAAGATTTCATATCCCGGTGAAGCATTCCCATAATTTCATATTTTGAATGACGACCAATACCATGGTACCAAACTGCCTTCTTAACTCCACGTCGAATATAATTGAAAATAAAGTGGTTCCATGGAAAAGAGAATGCTATCAATTGTTTAATGGCAACTTTCGAGTCTTCCAGAACCCAGCGGTAATAAGCAGCAGCCCTTTGAAAATAGCATTAATCGTAAATAATTTTTCAAAGTAAGAGATATTAGTTATGAAAGACCAGACCAGCAAAACCACTTAGTGATACGTAAAATATATATAAGAAAATTAAGAATTTTGTGTTTCTTTTCATGTTTCATTAAAAACATGATAAACATCATTAATTTTAGGGGCTATAAAACCATTTAAACATCTAAAAATTATCAACCTGATTATGAGGATCACACAAAGGAGGTTTAACAGAAGTGTGACATTTTAAGAATTGGTACCATTAAAATGGCCACTTAATCCTACACAACTACCCAATCAAACTTAATACCAAATATATAGTTATTTAAATATTAATTAATTTTACCCTCTTACTGATCACACTTACTCCCAAAATGAAGGGCGTGTGGGGTTATTGCCCTTACCAAAAAAATAAGTTGGATTTCAGTTTGTATTTAGTTTGTATACACATTATTAGCTGATATTGAGTTGGTATTAAGTAGGCTCAAGTTGTCAGCATATTTCAAGTTACTATTAAAGGGGTAATAAGTTGTTATTCAGTTGGTAGGAAAATACTGCTTTTGCTAAGTTTATAATTAGTTGGTTTTTAGTAGTCAAGAAATTACATAATATTTTTAAGTTGGTTTTTAGATGTTTCCCTAGTAGGATTTAAGTTGCTTTTAAGTAGTTAAGTGTAAATGTTGATTCTGGTTTAGTTGGAAATAAGTTGATTAATAAAGAGGATTTAAGTTATTTTTAAGTAGGCATTTGTCCCAAATACAAACTGAAAACCAAGTTGAAAAACAAGTTGTCCTAAGTGGTTTTTAGCCGACTTATTTTTTGGTAAGGGTGTGATCACGTGAAATCTTTTATCAATCGCAATGAAATTACATACAGAGGTTAAATATGGTGTTCCAATAAAGCTTACTTTTTTGTATAGCTCTAAAATAATATATTTTTAATTAAAAGACCCAGATGCTTATATAGCTAGCTAAAGCTTA
The DNA here is from genome assembly GCF_980474605.1 of Leiobunum rupestre. Classification (NCBI taxonomy): domain Eukaryota; kingdom Metazoa; phylum Arthropoda; class Arachnida; order Opiliones; family Sclerosomatidae; genus Leiobunum; species Leiobunum rupestre. The sequence goes on from NC_143391.1 coordinate 59,689,265, forward strand.
ACCATTCCTATTTTAGTCTTACAATCCCTTACCAAAAAATAAGTGGTCTAGGAAATACTTTAAGTCTGTATTTGAGACAAATACCAACTTAAAACCAACTAAATACCAACTTAAAACCTACTTAAAACCAACTTACAAATAATATGTCATTTTCTGACCACTAAAAACCAACTTAAAGAAAAAGGCATTTTCCCACCCACTTAAAACCAACTTATTACCAACTTAACTAGTTTACTGAAATATGCTGACCACTTAAAACCAACTTAATATCAACTTAAATGTGAATACCAACTAAATACCAACTAAAAACCAACTTATTTTTTGGTAAGGGAAACCATAAAATATTTTACCAAAATTTAAATTTTGGTAAAATATGTAAGTGTGATCAGTTAATCCATGTTAATTAACATTGATTAACTGATCACACTTACACCACACTGCAAATTTAGAGGTTTTTTCAGATTAAATTTTGTTAACCTCAAATGATTAGCAAAAATAAAATCTTCCCAGCAGACTACAAAATAGAAAAATACGAAACCAGTTAGCCAGTTAGGAAAATTACAACATTTTTTCAACTAAAGGTTTTAAAAACTAAATTTAATTTAAATTAATAATGAAAACATACAAAATGTGTATAATTAAGTATCCATTCATCAATTTAAAGGAATTTCAAGTCTCTTAGCTAACTTGGGCTTTGGGTATTAAGCCTAGCTAGCTGATTATTAAAGAATGACAAATTAATGAATTGGAACCCAATTTAAACAATCGTCCCTTCTGAAGGTACATTATTTCCAAAAAAATCAAGGGTTTTCACTCTTAATTATCATAATAAACATAACCTGGTAGTCATTCAGCCAACAAAACCAAACTACTTGGTTCGCTATACATACAAAGTTGAACGCCACTTTTAAATAAAGCAAAATTGGATCACTAAACTATCTTAATTAAGATAGTTTAGTGATTTTGTTAGCATTGAAAAGAAGCTCTACTTAAAATTGTTAGTTTTAATAATGAAAAAATTTAAAAGTTACGGTACAACAAATAGAACGAAAGATTAGCATACCAGTAGAGGTTGTTTTCCAGCATAATTCGTAATGCATGTCCAACAGCCCTATCAGTGTCTGACAAATTGCTGTCCAAATCAATATTAAATTGCCTGTTTAAATATTCAATTGCAAGTTGCGAATCACAGATATCTTCTCCATTCAACGTAATATATGGGCATTTTCCTTTTGGACCCATTGGATCTTTGAAATCATTCTGAAAGAAAAATTAATTTGCTGTGCGTACACCAAATCTTAGTTCTATATAGCAAGTAATTAAGCACAATTAAGTTTCACATTGAATGTGAATTGATTCATAATTTCTAAACAACAATGAATGGCCTACGTTTTGGGCTAGCAATTACCAAATATTGCAAATCAAAATAACTTGATAATTGCATTCATATATCACATAATTGTAATCAGGCATAAGTATGCCTCAGTTTCATAACATATTTACCAAAAAATTCAATGAGACCTTGTTTCACAGGGAAAATACAATAAGTGAACCCTAAAACTGAAAATTCTTATAATCTTTAATAGCACCATTGAAAACGTTACCATGAAAACTTATCTTGTGATTGCTAGGCATCAGATAGACTAAAGATTTTAATGTCTCTAACACACATGGAATTCTGCGGGTCTTAAAAATTTGCTTCAGTAACCTAATTCCATTTTCTATTCTAATTAACTTCCATTTCCCTGAAATAAAGTTGGTGATGCATTTTCATCACAGAGTTGGAAGTTACATAATTTTTGTCATATCCCATGAACAAGAGCTCATCTATAACAAAATACTTTTGTGGCATACTTACAAGTGATTATGTTAAATATGTTCCTATAGAATGATGTAATATTTACCCTTAAATGACTAATGATTTCACAATTTCCAAGTAAAAAAAATATTTATCAAGTACAGTGAAAACAGATGGTTTTACAAAGGAAAGCTGATTTAATAAATGGATGAGTGGAAAAAGTTTGAGAAAATTTTTAAAAGCTATGAAAATTTTTAAAAGCTATGAAAATTTTTTAATCTGCACATAATATATTAGTCAAAATATACATTAAAAACATGTAATGACAGCTTGAAAAGTACAAAAAGTCCAGAAAATGGAGGAACTGCACTGCCGTGCAAAGCACAAAAGCATTAACGACCAAATTTTCGATTTACAGATTTTGGTTTTATTTCTCCTTATTTTATACGTTAAATTCAATTTTGAACTAATTTTCGAATTTAAAATTTTTGTTCTTAGAGAAATGACTTGTTTCAAAACGCATTATTTTAGGTTTTTGCATTATTTTCAAACCAAAAACGCATTAATGTGTTTATTTTCTTTAAAAGTCAAATCAAAACACATTTGTTTCGCGTTTTAAGACATAGTTTTAATGATATTTCTGAAATATCGTTTGGCCTGTAAATTGTTTAGTACCAGAATATAATTTGAGTTGAAAAATCCAAGTCTACTATATAAACTTGAAAGAAGTAAGTTGGGGTATCTTAAGGCAAAGAAAGTTTGAATTTCGCGGGTTTTCTCCATATTTTGGTTTTGGTTGTTAATGCTTTTGTGCTTTGCACGGCAGTGCACTGTATAGGTTATTCAAGGAACTGGACTCTACAACGAACAGTCCAGTTAACTAATGGGCGATTGTCTTTGGTATTAGTTAATGTACTTTTGATGCGGGTTCTGGTTAGAGGACTTACTTCATAAGAAATGTTGGATAGCCTGAGGTAGGTTTCCATTTTCAGTACAAAGGGCGAAAGATTAGGAACAGTAGCCGATCGAGGAAACTGATGAAGAATTACCACATCAGGTTTTCTCAGGCTATATTCTACTCTTTTCCTGGAAAAAAATGTATTTCCTTAAAACAGCATTTTTGTTGGAGGAAATAGCTAATACTACTTCCTATTACTATGGTAAAACCAATTAAGTGGGATTTCCATGAAAACTTGTAGAGGTTAACAGTAATAATTAGTGTAGGGAGCTGTTGGCTCTCTAGGCACTGCAAATAGATAAAAAAAATATTTCATACTCCCATCCATGGTAGTGTTTGTACGAGGTCCAAATAGAGTCGGGGTCAGTGTCGGGGTGGGTCTAACCCTGCGAAAAACAAGTCGGGGTCAGGGTCAGGGTTGGAAAATTCTTTGTATTTATTATGTATAGAAAAATTATAAAAATACCCCAATTTTACTGGTTTAGATTAGATAGTGTATCTTGTGTCAGCCAGCCAGCCTCTGAGCCTAGGGACTATTAGTAATAGATAAGACAGGTAGATGTTAAAATAGAGGTCCATAATGTTTTATTTAAATTATTATTTTTATGCTTAGGCATTGTAATTGTTGTTTCATAAATTCACAAATTATTTACAAACATTGTAACTCCACCCTCCTTAGCTGAGACTTAGAGAGCCCAAAACAAAGGCATTATGAAACTTAAAATAAAATTTAGAAATAAAACTTGAATCAGTGGTATCAGCCGAAGGTCATTTGGAACATTCTATTGTCACCCACAAAAAAGGGAGAGAAGGAACCTATCTAGATAATTTATATTTTAAGGATTTTAGTGGGGTGTGTCAGCGCGAAAATTTCAAATTACATTACGAAAACATAACCCTAAAAAATGGAAAACCCCAGCTTAGTTTGAGACAGTCAGGGTCGGCGACAAAAGTCGGGGATCCCCTGACTTTCGGGGTGGGGGTCAAGGTCCCTGGAACACTAATCCACAGTGAAGATTTTACCAAGTTAATTTGAAATTAAAATTCCCAATGGCATAATGATAATTATTTTTCACATTTTCGTGTAATTCCCAAATCTTATTCAATTTATATTTCATAAAGAAATGGTTTTATATGATAATTGTTAATTTATATAGTTTAATTGCAGGTGTAAAATTATTCGAAATTGTCAAGCAAAAACAAAACATTGCAAAAAAAAATAATTTTTCTTTATAAATAGGGGTGTGCGAGTACTCGGTATCGAGTCAGAGTCCTCGAAATAGGTCATTTTAATACTCATCCGAGTACCCGATTATCACGAAAATGGTAAATAATTACTTTAAGCGGACTCGAGTAAATAGATAATTTCAAAATTACCCGGCGAGTCCAATTTTACCAGGCGAGTCCAATAAAAAATAAATAAAAAATTACTTAGATATTTGGTTACTTTCATACGGCTTTCAATAATTCTGAAATGGCGCTGCCGTAGCGGTTTTTCATTTCTCGATTTGTTCACCATTAGTCATGGCGTCGAGTGTACCTCAGGTTGCCTGTTGTTTTAATTTTAGTTTCTTTCTCAAATCTTTAACAAGGTCGTTTTTTGCTCTAGTCTTATTTTTCTTAGATGTTTTCAAGTTTCTCAAGTTAGTTAAAGTTTTCAAAAATGAATCAAGTTCGTGAAATATGAAAAAAGCCTTTTTAATTAGCAACCACTATTAATAAATTTTCAAAATTAATGATTATTGAAACAACGGTAAATAAATTTAAGACTCGAATTGGACTCGTTCAAAAAATTCCCAACTCGTATTGGACTCTAAAGCTTAAAAACTAGATCTTTACGACTCGAGGACTCTATCAAGTCCTTAATATTTGAACTTGTCGACTCACGAGCCCAAATTGTTAGGACTCGAGACTCAACTATTCAAAAATAGGACTCTCACACCCCTACTTTAGATCCATATTTTTAAGGAAGGCTTATGTTGGTCTTTTATGGTGGGTCCAACTTAAAAAAAAAAACGAAATACCAAATATTTTGGATTGGTTTATTTTATTCAACCCCTGGGAATACCAGATATAAACATGGTTTCTCTGATACCTTAGCATTGTCTATTAGGAAATTTAGCACAAATTTCAGCAAAACCTCGTATATTTACATAATTTATAATAATTTGGTTATTTCCTGAAAATATTTTAAATTTGTACTGAATAATTTTTATTCCCTAATATTTATTTCCTGGTATTCAAGGTTCATATGAACTATGGTAAAATTAATTTACATGCACGCGCGCTATGATGTGAGGGTAGAATTTTTGAGTTTTAATTTTTAACAACCAATGACAAGAACCTCATCAGCAATACGAAAAACCCATTGTAGGGAACAAATTCTTAAATTCCCTATCAACTACTTCCAACAAGAGGAGGCTTATTCAGGTTTGGCAAAAACTGGTATATTTTACCATCTTTAAGGGAGAGCAAAATTGGCAAGACAAGAAATATCTGGCAGAATCTGCACTCAATACTGTTATGAATTATGTAACATGCATGCACCAATATGGGTACAACTGATATATCCGCTATTCGTGGCGGATTTGCACAAATTTATTTATCATAACAGTAGTGAGTCATTCCAGGTCAAATCAACCAGGTCCATACCCCTCAAGTTACCGATTTTGATGAAATTTGGTGAACAGGTGTAGTTATGAATAAAACCAACCCCTGAAAAGCAGAAATGCTGAAAAGGTTTTTTGAGGGGAGTTACAGGACGAAATGTATTTTGGGCGGTTTTCAAAATGCCAGTTGCGCTTTAGCTATAAAATCAGTATAACTTCAGTTTGAAAAGTGATATAAATATGCCTAATGGCTTATTTTCAAGGTAATTAATCAATTAATGCCCCAGATTATTATTTTCAAAAAATTTGAAAATTTGAAAACAAATTGAAATTTGAAATTTGGAAGTCACCTATTCGTGGATACCCAAAATAGCTATATTTAGAAAAATTATTTTTTGGCTTGTATTGCCTTATTTGATCACATTACATAATCCGTAAAAATATTTTCTTGTGTTTTCCAGTTTTAACGAAGTTACAATCAATTTACCTTACCCCCGCGCCACAACCAATTTAATTTTTTTTGGGGGGGATTTTTAAAATTTTATTTATTTTCCTTGTGAACAACCAAATTTCCTCGTATTTTTTTAAACTTATTATCAGTTCCCCCAAGGTGTACTCCTGCTATACAAACACTTAAATATAATTGTTTCATTATTTGTGGAATTAGGGGCAAAGTTTACTCCACCGCATATTTTGTTTGTTGGTTTCTGTTGAGAATTCTCATTAACTCGACTACGTTAAATAAATAAAACTGTAGTAAAATTCATAGTTAGTTTATTTACATATTAAGATATTAACAGCTTGCTGTTATGAAGGCTGGGAGAGAAGTGTTACACAATGTCTGCCATCAGCAGACGAACCATACTAGTTCAGTTCAGTTCAGTCAAGTGTGAACTGAACTGCTCCATCAATTAAACAATTAGCTAATAAACACCTGTTATAGCAAAGACTATATATTCATACAACAGTTTCAAATAGCTTATTAACAACAGACTTGTATAGTACAAAGTTCACCATAAAAGAGGGATCTGTATGGGGGTAATAAACGGTAGGTCTGCATGCGTACGAGAAACAACAGAAGTACGCTTCGAATGACCTTGGCAAGGAATCACTATTTTTATTACGTAGCGCGCCTGCGCGGTTTTTTTTTTTTCAAAAAACATTTTTCAGTTTTAGTTTTGATTTGGAGCGTCACTTTGGTGTGTCTCTTCACGACTTTGTTTACTGGCGTTAGAAGTCGGTCAGATTTTTTGTCTTCTTACAAATTAAATTGTGAAGATAGTTTCTCAACATCGCGATGGATATTTTAAAGTGTTATTTTGGTGAACTAAACGATGAAGTTTGTTTTAAAGTTAAAGAACTAAATGAGGAGAAAAATCGAAGCTTGGAAATTAAATACTATGGAAGATCAGATTTCACTTCAGAGGAAGTTTTGTTGATTAGCATCAGAAGTGGACAAAAAAGTGGCCTAATATTTGTCAACTGCACACAAATTCTTATTTACATCACTATGAAAAAAGACAACTTATATGCTGTGACCCATTACGAAAACACAAGACAAAGATAAAAACCAATTTGAGACCTGTAACGTTGGATCTACATTATAAATCTAAACGACTTGAGCTCGAATCAAACTTAGCACAAACTGCGTAAAGTTAATATCTCATATGGAACCGACAACTGCTTTTGAAGACACTGATATTGATCAAACACCATCTAGCCTCGCTACTGATTCTCAAGGAACAGTTTCCACAATGGATGAAGTTATCATGGAAGAAGATAACTCTCAAACTCTTTTCAGTTCACCTAAAACCCCAGTTCTATCCAAAGTCAACGAATCTTTAAAAATAATCGGTGAGTCACCCGTGAAAAAGAAAAATCTCATGAAGGTGAAAAGTTACCCTTCCAATAAATTAAAATCTATTGAAGCTGTTTATGAGAAGGCGTTCGATAAAATTAGAGGGGTTTCAGTAACTGACACAGATGAAAACATGATAGCGGAACAAAATTACTTGGATCAAATGATTAACCAACTAAAACACAAATTTAATATATCAGAAAATAGAAGCGATAAAATTCAAGTTTTAACTGTATTACCCAAAGGATGGAGTGCCTCCAAAATCCAGCAAGAATTTGGAGCGACAAACTACATGATAAGACGTACCAAGAAGCTTGTGGAAGAAAAAGGAATCTTGAGTACACCCAACCCCAAACCTGGGAAAAATCTGGAACAGAATACGGTGGATAGTGTGAGGAATTTCTATGAAAATGAGGAATGCAGTGGCCGAACTCTTCCAGGCAAGAAAGATTTTAAAAGCATCCGTGAATTTGACCAAAGAGTACACAAACAGAAAAGACTCATTTTGTGCAATTTAAAGGAACTACATCAAATGTTTAAGTCAATGCACAGTGAAATACAAATATCCTTTACTAAGTTTGCCGAATTAAGACCAAAAAACTGCATACTCGCTGGATCCTCTGGTACTCATTCTACTTGCGTATGCAAGTATCATCAAAATGTGAAGTTAAAAATTGGAGGTGTTAGGTTAGGGGAACTGACGAAAGACCGTAGCTGGCATTTGAAAAGTTATAAAGATTGTCTGAAGAGCGTTGTCTGTGTCAATCCGACAGAAGACTGTTTTCTGAAAGAATGTGAGGAATGCCCAGGATTTTACGAACTCAGAAACTACATCGAAAATATAATTGATGAGGAAAGTATCGACACTGTCACCTTCAGACAATGGATCAACGTGGATAGAAGCACTCTTGAAGTTATACAAAAAAATTCTTTAGAATTTGTGGATGAACTTCTTGAAAATTTAGAAGAGCTTTTAACGCATGATCATATTACAACAGAGCAATCGTTGTATTTACAACAGAGAAAAGCGTCCCTAGTTCCAGGATATGCCCTCATCATCGGCGACTTTTCTGAAAATTATACTGCAACCGTCGGGATTTTCCCCCTAGCTTCCATCAGCCTAAGCAAATGGTAAGGATTCTTACCATTGACAGCTTGACATTCCTATTTCCTATGAGACCAGAACAATCTCTTTATACACATTATTATTTACCTATTATTCTTTTAATGTTCCTACTTATTACTTATTGGCATAGGCTTATATTGAACTGAGCTTAGTTAGCTAAACTTTAGCAGTCGACGTTAGTGACGTCATGGACGGCATGTTTGAGGTAGACGTCACTTAGAGCACGTCTCTCATGACGTCGTTAAATGATCTTTTTTACACCTTTTTGGCTGTATGCCCATTGTGGCAGTATATAAAGGGAGGTTAGCTAGGATTTAGAGAGATTGATAGTGATGATGCTGTTGGAGTAGGTTGATTAGGTAGTTAGTAGGAGATATTATTATTTAGTTGTAAATAAAAGTATATTTTGTAATGTTAGGTTAAAATTATTATATGTTAGAAAGAGTTAGTGTATTGTTGACTTTTCATAATCCCGCCATTCTTCACTCTTACGGAGGAAGTCAGTAATTATTACTTTAAAATTAGTGCTATGCTATGTATGCTGCACAATGGTAACTAAGTATATGATGTTTTGTGTTTTGTTACTCTTTCATCTTAAGTTTATTATTGTATTTAATTGAAGAAATGTTACTTTTTGATTATTGTTATTGCTACCACTACCTAAATCACCTCAAATAAATAATGATTGGAACTTCTTTGGTGCTGTCGTAAATTGTAATGCTCTCTCACTCTCACGCACTAACGTGGTTAAGGTACAATCGAACTAGGTTGTAACTGGAGAAAGATATCGGTTACAATACGTTTATAGCGCAAGACGCAATTCAGTCTTTTCACTGGGCATCGGATCAAGCCACTCTCCATCCATTTGTTTGCTATTACAGAGAACATATCGGAGGACCATTAAACCATGTTAACTATGTTGTAATATCTGATAGCATAAAGCATGATGCTACAACTGTTCACGTGTTTTTAATGAAACTTATTGAGTTTTTGTAAAAAGCTTTAACTGGTTTGCGGGGAGTTGTTTACTACTCAGATGGTGCTCCTTCCCAATATAAAAATTTCAAGAATGTAACAAACTTATGCTACCATGAAGAGGACACAAATGGAATAACCGCTGAATGGCATTTTTTTGCAACTTCCTACGGTAAAGGCCCTTGTGATGGCCTTGGAGGGTGTGTGAAAAGACTCGCAGCCATGGCTAGTCTAAACAACACCATTATTCTAAATCCAGAGCAACTTTTCACGTGGGCCAAAGCAAAGTGGCATTCAAATGAAGAAGGACTTGACAAAATACCTTTTGAATTTGTGAGACAAAATGAAAAGCACTTTAAAAGTTCGTTACGAAAATGCTCATCGGATTAAAGGAATTAGATCTATTCATTCAGTTGTACCGATAAAAAAAAGTGAAGTAAAAACCAAAATAATGTCATCCTCAACTAAATCTACGACAGTTAAAGTCCAAAAAGAATCTGAAAGTCACATTTTACCTTGGTCAGATATTCGTGGGTTCATTGTTGCGAAACGAGACGGTAAATGGTGGCTGGCATTCATTTCAGAGAAAATCGATGTCCATCAAGAGCTAGAATTATGCTTTCTTCACCCTCATGGACCAGCTGCTTCATATCGTTACCCTAATGAAGAAGACCGAGGACGGCTTCTCCGTAGAGATGTCCTGGTTATTGCAAACCCTACTACAAGAACGGGTAGATTATGGAAGTTAACAGCTGCGGAAACGATAAAAGCTGAAAAAGCACTAACTATAAGTGCTAAGACTTTGTAAATTCTTTAATCATAAAATTGATTTCTCAGTACTATACAAGTCTGTTGCTGATAAGCTATTTGAAACCAACAAACAAAATATGGTGCGGTGGAGTAAACTTTGCCCTTAATTTCACAAATAATGAAACAATTATATTTAAGTGTTTATATAGCAGGAGTACACATTGGGGGAACTGATAATAAGTTTTAAAAAATACGAGGAAATTTAGTTGTTCACAAGGAAAAAAAACAAAATTGGTTGAGGCGCGGGGTAAGGTAAATTGATTGTAACTTCGTTAAAACTGGAAAACATAAGAAAATATTTTTACAGATTACGTAATGTGATCAAATAAGGCAATACAAGCCAAAAAATAATTTTTCTAAATATAGCTATTTTGGGTATCCACGAATAGGTGACTTCCAAATTTCAAATTTCAATTTGTTTTCAAATTTTCAAATTTTTTGAAAATAATAATCTGGGGCATTAATTGATTAATTACCTTGAAAATAAGCCATTAGGCATATTTATATCACTTTTCAAACTGAAGTTATACTGATTTTATAGCTAAAGCGCAACTGGCATTTTGAAAACGGCCAAAATACATTTCGTCCTGTAACTCCCCTCAAAAAACCTTTTCAGCATTTCTGCTTTTCAGGGGTTGGTTTTATGCATAACTACACCTGTTCACCAAATTTCATCAAAATCGGTAACTTGAGGGGTATGGACCTGGTTGATTTGACCTGGAATGACTCTAGTGTATATGATCAAATCATTCTAAAAGATGGTTCAGTACACTGTTATACCATTTTATTCTAATTATTCATGAAAAAAAGTTGGTAAGGTCAAATCTGAATTTTTCTTTTCATTTTACATGATACACATTTTCTATCACAAATCAAATATCGTTGTTTTTATTTGTTTACACTATTAGCCCCCTGTCAAAAAAAGGGTATTATCTAGCTTCTGAAGTCTAGCTGGCATACGTGGCGCAGATAATCAAATAAAGTATTACCATTAGTTAATTTAGAATTTTCTTTTGAAATGTTTTCCTTCACTAAAAAATGTAAAATTTATTTTAAAAATCCCACGAAATTGTCGTTTAAATTTGGGCTATTTTAGTCAGAGTTTGGGTTGGTGAAAAAATTATAGATTATAGATATTTTTGCTGATAGATATTGATTTTCTCAAATTAAAAAGAAATTCTAGACTAATATTTAATATTTTACTTTGGCATTATTACAAATCAAATTTTGGCATTTTTAAATCCTCCATTGATAGTTATTTTAAATAATCAGCCCTGTTTTGGAGAAGACGATTTTGAATTTATAAGAAATATAATTTCCATGTATATATCCCTTACCAAAAAATAAGTTGGCTAAAAACCACTTAGGACAACTTGTATATCAACTTGGTTTTTAGTTTGTATTTGGGACAAATGCCTACTTAAAAATAACTTAAATCTTCTTTATTAATAAACTTATTTACATTTAACTACTTAAAAGCAACTTAAATCCTACTAGGGAAACATCTAAAATTCAACTTAAAAATATTATGTAATTTCCTGACTACTAAAAACCAACTATTATAAACTTAGCAAAAGCAGTATTTTCCTACCAACTGAATAACAACTTATTACCCCTTTAATAGTAGCTTGAAATATGCTGACAACTTGAGCCTACTTAATACCAACTCAATATCAACTAATAATGTGTATACAAACTAAATACAAACCGAAATCCAACTTATTTTTTGGTTAGGGTAGTGCTACATTGCTTGCACTTTGCTGATATGTATATACTTAGAAACATGTCTAAGAATCCATTGCCAGCATGCTGCGAAAATGGCTCAAGAAATAGGTGGGGTTTAAGTAAGTTAAGTGTAAGAAGTAATGTGTTTTTCCAGATTCATTAGCTGACTGCTGTCGCTAAGAAACCATACTTCAGGAAGAAAATGAAACACACTCACTCGGAAACCAGTTAGTTTTCACAATGAAGATCTTTAAAACTTTGTCACACTTTTTGGGAAACTGGAATAGTTCCTCGTGAAACCACGTGTGTAGATGGTTAAATAGAGAGCAAGCAAGGTAAGTGAAATTCTATTCGATACAAATAGTAGCTGAGTCTAGCATAACACATCGCAAACCAAATATTCACAGTAAACGGCCGCACCTATTCCTATGAGAAAGCTCGTACTTTACAGAATTATGTTATACATACTTTTTCTTCAAATAATTTATCACTTTGGTTGTTAGTTTAACGCCAACTCCAACGATGATCACAGTTACAGTTGCCTTACACAAAGAATTAAACTGAGAACCAGAACTTCTCCCATAAATATCATTGAGATCAGCGGCTCTCCATGATGTTACTGATTTGTACGGCATAATGTCTTTTCTCAAACACTCAATTTGATCTATAGAAAATAAGGCCTTAAAATAAGTCAATTAGTTTAATTAGTAAATGTTGAAAAGATCAAAGAATTGATCAATTTTTAAACACTCTTGAGATATTTAAATTAAATTGTGTAGTTTTCGCAAGAGAACATTTTGAAACTACTAGTTTACAATTAATACAAACTGGTGTTTCAAACTCAGTTCAATTTTAAGAAGCTTCTACTATATTAAATTATGGAAATTCACATAAATGTTCTTTTCCCCTGGGAAATTAAAAATTAAAAACTTATATAGTTCCTTAAAGGCAGTATTGTAACTGATTTCGTATAAAATAATGGGACACCTGTTAACGGTGCATTTTGCTCAAAACAGTTTTATTGAGGATATTTCAAGATAATTTATAAAAGCTAATAATCGTTAAAATTCCCCTTACCAAAAAATAAGTTGGTTATTAGTTGGTATTCACATTTAAGTTGATATTAAGTTGATTTTAAGTGGTCAGCATATTTCAGTAAACTAGTTAAGTTGGTAATAAGTTGGTTTTAAGTTGGTGGGAAAATGCCTTTTTCTTTAAGTTGGTATTTAGTTGATTTTTAGTGGTCTTTATGAAGTAACATTTTAAGTAAGTTTTAAGTTGGCTTTAAGTGGTCTTTATTAAGTAACATTTTAAGTAAGTTTTAAGTTGGCTTTAAGTGGTCTTTATTAAGTAACATTTTAAGTAGGTTTTTAATTGGTATTTGTCTCAAATACCTTGTCTCAAATACCAACTTAAATAGTTCTTAGACCACTTATTTTTTGGTAAGGGAAGTACTTTCCCATCAACTTAATAACAACTTATAACCCCTTTAACTAGTTTATTGAAATATTGTGACCACTTGAGCCTACTTAAAACCTACTTAACGTCAACTAAAGAGTGTATACCAACTAAATACCAACTAAAATCCAACTTATTTTTTGGTAAGTGATAGCTTTCATTTGTTTTCCTAAGCCTAAACAGAAAGAACATATAACGAGCGGTTTAACTGGCTTTCAAAATTTAAACCTGGTTTTGCAATTAAAAACTACGACACTTACATGTGCACGAAACACTTAAATGATTATGAATAATTCTTTAAAACTCAGCGTTGGCTTGATATATCAAAACCAGCCATTACTGCCTAAGGCAGCGGTTACCAAAAGGTGTTCCGCGGAACCCTGGGGTTCTGTAAAAGGGTCACAGGGGTTCCGAGAATTTGCAGCGCGGCCATCTTTGTTTGTGTCAAGAGTTTAAGATGAGTTAAAAAATGAGTTGGGGTTCCGCCAGAATTAGGTGGATAATTTAGGGTTCCATAGCAAAATAAAATTGGGAACCGCTGGCCTAAGGTATGTAATGCTTTTAAGAATGATTAGACTATTGAAATTGACAATCATTCCTTTTATCTCTAGTTGCGAATATTTTAAAACGTCAGTTAGAAGCAATGTCAATCCTAAAGGTAGTGGATTGAAACTAGGATCCAATTGAAATGGACTACACAATAACACTAGTAGTGGAACTAAACTATGATCATCAATTAGAAGACAAACTAGTGAAAATATGTCAGACAAAAACTTCACAAACTTGTGAACAAATAAAAGGCCAGCATATACTTGATCACAGTTATGTTCAACATAATGATGATAACCATGATTACGGTCCAGATATTTCACAGGCTCATGATCATGGGCTATATAATAATAAATGTACAAATGTATTAAACAGTAATGACCCTCAAAATGTTTTACAAGGAGTATTTCTTGAAAAACCAGATGAAACACAAATAATTTCTCACGTGGAGACAGATTTGACTTGTAAAAGCCCTCAGTTGGAGAAAGTTTTTCACATTATAAGGTCTTTTCAACATGGAATGAAAATTTTTACGATGAACTATCAAACTGGGGGAGCTGTTATTATGATATCAATTAGTACCGAATATAACCTTTCACTTTGTCTAATGAACCAGGCAGTAGCTGAGCACCCTCTTATCCCGAGGGAAAAGGGGAAAAAATGCAAGTGATCAACTTGCACTTTTTTTTTCTTTTCCCTCATTTCTTTGCAAAAAAGTTATATTTTGAGCCAGGAACTAGTTCATCCACCCATATGGGTATATTGACTAAAGACATAGCTGAAGATGCAACTTGCCTATCCAAATTTTGTGTACCATGGCACATTTTAGTCAAAAGTCCATTGAAATTTTCAAACTGAAAACAGGATGTTTCAATAAGAGGACCCAAATTTACATAAACGTCAGTTAAATGAAGGAGCCCATGAATGTTTGCGGTCATGTGTCTTTTTCCGTATAGTTTTTCAAAGTCTGAGACATATTCAATAAGCACATCCTTTGTGATGCGAAGTTCATTGATTGAACACCCAATTGTGTTTAGGCTATATATACCGAACACCAAGAGTGAATGATGCTGAAAATATCTTAGAAGTATTAAATCATAGATCAAAGAAATAGAATAATACAGCAGGAAGTATTTATATTCCGAAGCTTTCCAATGTGCTAGATCTTCAGTTGACCGCGGCACTCATTCAACAAAAGATGGTGGAGATATCAAAAGCAGTCTTTTATTAATACAACCTTTCATTTTAGAGAAAGAGAAACCTTCACGTGAATAGCGAAAGGAGCTTCTTCGTAACTCCAAGAAAAATACCATGCATAACATCCAGGGATGTATAATTTATAATGTCTGGTACAATTTTACTCAAAATTGTAGGTCCTTTTACACATAATATGGGTCTTTCTGATAGCGAAGCTTCTTTATAATGTCTGGTACAATTTTACTCAAAATTGTAGGTCCTTTTACACCTAATATGGGTCTTTCTGATAGCGAAGCTTCTTGTGCTAGGGTAACTGTTTCATCGTCAGTTCTTGATCTGGTATGAGCGTTATTAAAGGGATATATATGGACTTTTGAATTTTCAGTTATTTTAAAGTTTTCCCCATTTGTATACAAAAAGCACAGCCATATGCCCCATTAAATTCAACAAAATTAAGAGCCATGGCTTTGGCTGGTAGGTCACATGTACCACATAGCACCGTACCGCGAAGTATAATTTTTCTATTGATATCAGGTGATTTCACTTTTATTCCATTGGCCAGGGTCAAAAGTTCAGTGTGCCATGAAATGAAAAAAAATTTATCACCGGCTTTTTCACACCAATCCAAATTGCAGCTAGTATCATATGGTCTTGTTGAATTCTTTTTTGATATGGAAGTTCATTTATAGTCACATACTTTTTCTAGAAGAATGAAAAAGTTGAACACCATCAGTGTTCCACATGAATGTAATATGGTCTGGGTTTGAAAGGAAGCTGTTATTTTCAAAGTACTTTCTATAAATGAAACTATTACACATACTACCGATACAATCGTTATGTCCAGTTTTAAACCTTTCTTGTAAACTATTTTAAAAGCCTGCCCTCTTCATCATGGCTCTTATTTGATGAGACACTGAAAGTTCAATTTGATGGCAAATATTAACATCTACTGTTAAATCAGTATTACAGTTCAAATATTCCAACTCGATAGAAAACTCATTTAAACACGTAGCACAGAACGTTTTGTATATTGGACATAGAATGGTACCTTGTGGTTCACCATAATTTACAATTTGGGGCTCACTATAGTTATTGTTTACACAGACAATTGTTTTCTGTCCTTTAAATAACTACTTAACCAGCTGAGAGCACAACCCCTAATACCAATTTTTTCCAATTTGACCATTGAAATGTTGTGAGAAATGTTTTCGAATGTCTTGGCTAAGTCTAGAAATATAGCCACGGCAAACTACCCACAGTTGAAAGCTTACCACTATTAAAATTTTATTGTTTATTTAAATGTCTATTTGTTTCCACAGTTAAAATTTCGGTCTTATGGTAACATTCTTTATATTACAACCTTTCACAACCGATCCACTAGAAATAGAGGCATACATCCAAATCATTAACATACTGGTTTACAAAGTCATCCTGTGGTTAGGAATCTAACACCTTAACAGGCTGCAGTAGTATCTTCTACTTATACTATTACTTATGACAAAGTTTATTGCCTTTATCTGTTTTCGCCGTCCATGTGATTGGTGTATGAACAGTTTCCTACTTTAAGTGATGGATGAGTTTGAGCTGAAGCAAAATATATTGCTTTTAAAAAGTAGTTGCTATCAGATCCTGACAGCATTGAACACAGGGTCAAATGAAAATTCAAAATAAAACTGTCAATTACAGTGACAGATTTCCAGAGCAGTCACAGCGTCACTTTACTCTCCTATTTCTTATGCGTTAAAAATAGGCCTGGACCTTATGTTATATAATAAATGTCTAAATTTTCATACAGATTTTACTATAGGCTTTAAAAATTAATAACTTACAATTTTAAATATTCGTTTCTGTTTTCTACAAAATGCTCCGTGCGGATTCCTTTCCAAAATCAAACCATTTTATTTTTGACAGTTGTTGCATGTAACAGTAATTGAAAAATGATACGTCTATTTTCACATGAAATTCTAGATGAAATAGCGCTGCAGTGTTTCCGGTTATAATCTTATTTATCCCTCTGCCAGTTCTAGGAAATGCTCTTTTAGACCTTTTATCAACCTTTCAATTCATTTTTTAACTTACACAATAATTTATGGTTATTGTAAAATCAATTTAAATTATTTGGGAACTAAACTCCTATTAAATTATAAAAACATTTTTTTTTCCTTGTACGAAAATATCTAATACAAAATTTACGAATAATATTTCATCTTCCTCTTTAGAAAATAAAATCTAAGCATCACAAACATGATCCTGCATTTCTTTAAACATTGTTATGAATTTGCAACTGAAATCTATGGCTACGCCATAGAAATCTTATAACATAGAATGATTCCGTATAAATACAAAATGGGCCAATTATATTTTCGGAGGTTTCGTAATTATCAGCCAATCACGATTCAAAGAGTGACTACGGCAACGACTCGTTGTCATCTAGTTTGAGTTACTGAAAATAATAATTTGATTTTAGATTAAGTCACCTTAAGAACCCGCATTTGATTGGACCACGTCAATCGAGTCACGGCCCCCTGCGCGCGCTCACGTGATCGAGTTTAATGTAGTTTTTAAACATGGTAGACTGGTTCTTTACTCGTAAAGATATTTCTCTTATATGCAAACGTTTTGGATAACTATTGCGTTGTTTGTTGTTATGGCTCCTCGATGTTTCATTTCCGCATGTAGAAAACGATTTGCGGTGGACGGTTATGTGTCGTTGTACAGGTAAAAGTTTGGGTTTCCTTAAGCTGCCTCGGGGCAATTTGAAATGTTAACAAACGGCGGGCTTTCAAATTGATGATTTGCTAAAAGTTACTTCAGGAAGTTCAGTGAGCCTAGTGGAATAACAACTCAGGACTATAATTACTGCAATATCCGTTTTTTAAAAAACACTTTATTCAGCATTGTAAATATCGGTCTTCGCGATCGTTGAGTACTATATCTTATGTTGTTTAACAATGGAATGTTGAATTTTAGCAGAGTGCGAGACATTTATCTTGGCTAAGCTTCTAAGACCAAAAGCACATTATTAAATAGAAGGTAAAGTTTTGAAAAATAAGACAATTATCAGTATGATTGTTGCTGTTTAATTCAATGACTGTCATCAATTCGTCATAAGTGTCATTCGTTAGTGTAATGTATTTTTTCTGGGATATAATTACTCTTTCATAAGGTTTTTGTTTATCTAAGTTTCTACAAACATAATAATAAATATAATGTTACTTACTTTAAATGTGAAATAACCTTTAAATACAAAGGTTAATACTAAAGACCTTCACTGCTTCTCCCAAAACTGCCATTGACATTGCCTGTTATTTTCAAAGTTAGGCCTATGTCAGGCCTACGCTTAAATATTTTCAAAGCAAACCTAAACGAAATCTTTTTTATGTTCCTCACAATGGCATTTAAATATTCCTTATAATAAGTAAATATGAAAACAAAACGAAAAGTTCAAAAAATCTTAACACTTTTATTAAATAAAAATCCAAAAACGTTGAAGTGGTTCATGTGAAAAACTCCAGCATAAATACTGGAAATTCTGCGATCTTGGATCGGATGGATCCTGTAAAAATCGTCTGAGCTTCTACTATTTTTAACCACCATGTTATGGCGCTATAGCAGCTTGCCGTAGTCACTGAATGGCTGCTGATTGGCTGAAGCTTAAGCAAAGACAATATAATCATTAGTCGTTGCTACAAAATGACTTGGCGTCAGGTTCTCCCGTAGACCGAAGCATTCTAGGTAGGAGTATAAGATTTCTATGGGCTACGCCCTATTTTGGCGGCGGACGAAAATAGTAAGGTTATTTTAGTTGATAACTGAATTTCGCAATAAAAAATTAACGCTTGTATTTTAAGATAATTATACACTTTTTTGGGATTTTATGATAATATGATGATGATAGGCAATTTAATACCCGATTTTGTTCAAAACACTGATCGTAAAAGTTTGAAGGGATGATGATACAACCCTTACATCGTTTACCATTTGATATCTCGAGATTCACTCCGAATCTGTCTCTGACGTCATAGATCTCACCGCAATCGACTTGAGTAAAACCGCGAATGGAATATTCCATAAACATATTCCCGCACTTTTTTGTCTGCTCGTAATTTGAATTTTAGCGTCTTGGTCTGCCATTTTGCGGGGAAAAAAAACCTAAAAGGAACACGCAAAAATTTGTTCCGATCTCGACTCGATCGGTGATTTGTCGAAATCCGAAATCGGCAGATCGGTTTTGGGCGATCACGGAACATCGAGAGCTGGAAATGGAACACGTGAATCTTGATAGGAGCAGATCCGAGCACGCAAATGGAACATAAAATGTTGATCAGGGTGATCTAGTGCGCTCGAGAGCAGTCAAATGGAATACGCTATTAGGTTACAGATTTTGTGGCTCCTATAGAGTGTTGTTGTCTGATAAGATTTTGAAAACTTGTAAGGTCATAGCTGTAGTGTTAACTGTGGCCGCCATGACAGTTAATTAACGTTTTTTATCAATAGGCAAATTACAATGGTGACGTCGCAGGGTTTCAGATGAAAACACTCTATGGATTCGAAAAGGGCCACAAAATCTGTAACCTACGTTTAAATACTTTCTAGGCCCGATACTGATATTAATTACTTAGCTAATATTCGGTGTGTGAGGATTTAGGCTGACACCATAACTTATGGCGTTTTCCATTTGATTGCTGGAGATTCGCTCCGAATCTGTCTCAGACGTCATAGATCTCGCCCCAATCGACTACAGAAAAACCGCAAATGTAACGTACCATTAGCATATTCCCGCGCTCTGTGGTTTTGGGACTGCTAGTAATTTAAATTTTCGCGTCTGCTCTACCATTTTGACCAAAATACTAATAGGAACACGCAAAAATTTGCTCCGATCTCCATCCGTTGATCTGTCGAAATCGGCAGATCGGTTTAGGGCGATCTCGGAGCACCCGAGAGTGGGAAATGGAACACGACGCAAAACTTGATCGGAGAAGATCCGAGTACTCAAATGAAACATAAAATGTTGGTCAAAGCGATCTCGAGCGCTGTAGAGCAGTGAAATGGAAAACGCCATAATATTGAATAGGTAAGCCAAAAAAATTCGTCAGCGCGAAATTTGATGGAGAAACTAGGAGGAGAATAGCGTAGGGGTACCGGCCTGTGTACGCACTGGTTCAAGTTTAATTTTAAGTTAGCCGGTATTTTCTGTTAGATTCGTTCTTTTTTGTATTCTTATTTAGAATTTCAGAATTTCTATCGTTTTCTACAACTCATGGAGTCAGTAGCGGCGCTAAGGGTGGGCTGAAGTGGGCTTTAGCCCCCCTGCATTTCTGAGAGGGGCCACATATTTATATTAAAAGGGCCACATATTTGAATTTATGAATTTTCTTTATCTCTAGAAATTTGTTTTATTGCCAAGAAAAGTTTTTCTGGAAAAAAAACTTTCAAAATCAATTTGTTTACTCAATAAGATAGTAGACCATAAACAGATAGATTCGGGGTGAAGGGAGTGAAAATTGAGAGAAAGTAGAATGGACAATAGAAAGAAAAGAAAGGGAATTTAGGGAAATACCCCGGGCATGCAAGTGTCGCCTCCAGGTCGGATACAAGGTCATAGGGGGTCCAGTAAACGCGACGAGAGCCGCAACAATAAAACGACCTTGCTCTTCTCGCTTCCTGGAAAATTTATAAGGGGTCACTAAAGTTGTAAGGGCCACCAAATAATTAGCCCACCTGTGAAAAAACCTTCGCGCCGTTACTGCATGGAGTCATGAAATGGGTAAACGCGAATGTCTATGCTATATTTATAAAAAAAACAATTAATCTAACTGTGGCAACCTGGTAAACTAGGCATAGATATCTTATAATATGGCATTGTAGCTGTTACATTTTGGCGGATGCATGACTCTGTCCAGTCACTCCAGTGGCATATTTCATGAACGCTTTTTGAGGGTCTATGCAAGCCACCATTGTCCTTAAGTTGAGTAAATGTTGAATGCCTATTATACCAATAATTCATTCGGTTGCTCTTCGAGTGCTGGGAGACAATTTACGCAGCTTATGATTTTACGTAGTCGTGAAACCACAAAGCCAGCAATGTAAAAAATTGAATTTTTTCGAAAAATTTAGGAATGCTCTTGATAAATTTAAAATTCCTTTATTTCTCCATCTTCTTGAGCTTGGAGATGTTGCGGCATTGACGTTTGAAATTCCATGTTGTCATTCTCTGTATAATGACGAACATTACAAAGTCGGGGAATTTCAATTTCATCAAGAGCCGTGACATTTCCAGTCAGAGTTGGAGTGAGCACCTTAAAATTGTTTTGTAGTAGGATTATTATTCCAGCCACCTTTTCCACGGATTCTGTTGAAAATAAATCCAAATGATCTTGAGAAAACTTGTAGATAAGTAAATAACTAGAAATACAGATTTTTTAAATTTTAATTTTCTGTTATGCTTTGGCCAGAAATAGATTACTTCAATTGAGGGTTTGTTGACAAACGGTATTTCTTAGAAATCTTCAATATGCTGGTAATTTAAATGGCTAAACCTAAGGGGCCGCTCCTCTATTTGCCTTTAACCAGAAGGTTTCCGTCTACATCTTTCAAGTTTAAAACCAGTTTTTGGATTTTCTCCAAATACATTTGGGTAACTTAAAATTTTTCCTTCCTAATCGGAGCTTGGTAGAACTTCGAAAAAGGTGATCTTGTAACGAATATTTTTCGATACGCTACCCCTCTTTTAGATTTTGTTAGGGAAACAATTATTTACGTCCTTCGGCATCCCCATATGGTCGCGTTGGATAGTTTGTAGGAATGGGAAGTAGTTAGCGAAAGGCCAAAAGAGGGATCCAACGTGTTTCCATTGTTACTACTTTGCTAAAAGGAATCTCTATAGATGCTCGAAATTGCCCTCCTGTCAACCCAGGCACTGATTTATAGTTTTACGATCGTCTTTAGAATCGACGGTGAATAGCGTATAGTGTGTATGCCACGTGTATTTATTATTGAACTCGAACCTATGCCAGATTTTCTCGACCAATGCTTACAATTATAGTAGTGCGCCTCGATATTATTGTTTGGTGTAATTGTCACCGAATGTGTGCGCGTCTTGTGATCTCAAGAAATTGAAACACATGTGAAATTTGGTGATTGGTCAAATCATATGGTCCCTCCACGTGACAGCCCGTCATAGTAATTCGATTGGGTAACGAAAAAACCAGGATGGAACCAAAAAGTCACGTGGCCTATACAACAAAACTGGAAGACAAGAAGAAGAATTGAAGAAGAGGAACGGTATCTCCGGACCGAAAGGAAAGGATGATCTTAAACACCCCGCTCCGGATGACCTTAATAGAAGGAACATAGTTTTCGCGCTGGTCGCAATCTATGGATGTCTCCAGCCAATTGATCAGTTATCGCCGGACCATGGTTTTCCTCTGCCGATCACCACCACGACATCGTAGACGATAGTAGTAACCTCACCTTATCTCCAACGTCTCAAGCCTTCAACTCGTCTCTTCAACTCTACGAACTCTCTCCTCGCATCTACCTTTTTCATTTTATTTTCAAGTCTTGAGACCGACGATAATCAAGAATAGTGATGAGTACTTTTTATATGGCGCAATTAGTGTATATAGTAAACCGCGAATTTTTAGTAGTCTGGCATTGGTCGAGTGCATGCTGCATGTAGTTATTTTGGGGGTCATGTAAATTAATCTAGTAGTATTTTATTTGTTAGCGGTATTGTTTGGTTTTTATTTAGTAGTTCGATTCGAAATGTTTGTCAATAGTAATTTTAGAAGTTGATCATTAAATCAGAATCTGGGTATAGCAAAACAACTTGTCCTTATTTAATAATTCATAAGCGTTCTTACGAACCATTTTAATCTAGTGGCATAGTGGTAGTATATGTCAACGCTAGGCACCTATAGGCCTATAGTAGTAGTAGAAAAGCGTTACAATCTCGAACTTAGGATATCAAAACATCTAAAGACGGTTAATGCTTCGTAAGAATTTAAGTCATTATATTTTTTAGTTAATTATGTACCTTATCAATTGAATCGATGAATTTTGCAATGGCAACCTTGGAAAGCTGTAGCTCCAGTTTCCTCCAAAAACACTAATGATTTAGACATGGAACTACTCAACACTTGAACGGCCAGCTTTACTTTCATCTTCTGGGTTTTCCAAATGATGTGAAATTTTGTGAGTTTTTTACCTAGAGTTAAACCTTCCTTATTTTGAAGACTATGAAGTGATTTGACAAACACCCAGTCGATTTCCTATGCCAGTAATAAAGAAATAGAAACCTAATAAATTAATCTATTTTGTAATGAAAGGTTCCTTCGCCTCATCCGTTAAGCCATTATATATCCTTTTATAATCAGACCAAAGGTTGCGCAAGAGTTTAATCATATGCCATACATCCAAGGTTAGGAAAAAGTTATCATCTGGATTTGATGGATTGAAGTTTTCAGGGTCTAACTTTGCTCCTAGCATTTTTGCCATTGTCAGGTTACTGCTCAGACCATCACATCCCAGGTAGCAAAATCTCGTTGATAAACCGTTTGTGAATCGTTGAAACTATGTTGAGAGGTAAATGTTATGAAATGGTTGACGATGTCACCAAAATAGACGGTTTATAAAACGGTTGATATTAAGTCTTTTAATACTAACAGAAACCCAAGTATAAACGTTATTTGATTAACGTCTATTAAACGTCAATATGAAATGTTAATATAACTATTAAACGATGCATAATGAACCTAATATAAACGTTATAGGACTAAAGTCGATTAAACGTCGGTTTTGATCATTTTGTAAATTATTTAATTAAATAGGGTACCCGATATTTCCCGGGAATATACTACACAACAGCATTTTTTTCCCTTAGGTATATACCGTTCATCAAGCAGTGCAGGCAATTGCCTAATAAGTAGCGGCAGTGAGAAACATCGTCACTATCAATACGAAAGTACAACGGTGCCGTAACTCTCTCCACGCATGGCACCGTACCTTATATAACCAACTGATTTATCCAAATTTAAACAATTATACGTTGATAACACAATAATTTCCTTTTTTATCATAAGGCCTAGTGTCTATGGAAGAATGCTTTTAAAAAAACATTACTATACTTTAATCGTTTTCCGTGTGTAGGGCCAAAGAATGAAGAAACTCGGTCTTTTGGCTAAGACCAAAGTGTAGTATCTTGTGTATAGCGGATATACCTAATATTTAAATTAATCCAATTAATTAAAGATGTTTTGCCGACCGTAACCGTTGAAAACCACAGTCAGGGTACCATGAGATAGTATAACAAATTTGGTCGACCTAAGTTGAAAACTGTAGATTCCTATAGCGGACAAACAAACATAAATACAGTTTATATTTAGTTAAATATTAACCACTTCTATAACATGTTTTAATTAGAATATTTTTATTAAAATATGTTTAAGAAGTGGTTAATATTTAACTAAATATAAATTTTTATTATTAGTTAGATTAAAAAATTAGTTGATAGCAAAAAACATAACGTCTCATGTTTGTCAAAAGATATATCCTAAAAAAGTTAAATAATATAACGTTATTTTAACCTTAATATCCACATTAAAAGTGACGTTTTTGAATGTGATAAATATAATGTAAATAACGTGGTTTTTTCAACCTAACTATTGTGATGAAAACATGAGTTCTAAAAGAGGTCAATATTTTACTAAATATAAACGTTTATAATTAGTGGGATAATAACCATTAAACGTTATTTTGACCAAAAACCAAATATTGACCATTTTACAAACGTTATTTTGCTACCTGGGATACCAATGCAATTCATTTTATTCCCGTTTCATATTTTCGAAAAAAAAACGTTCTCAACTTTGCATAGTTTCTTTTTATTAAAATAAAAATCTTCATTTTGATTTTACAATTCTTTTAATTTCGTAAAAACCTCCGAGGGAATTGCGTTGTTAAAAAGAACCCGTTTTGCACTTGAATTCGTATTTCCCTCTCTGGAAAATGCTGATTACAAATGAAATCATAATTACGCGGAGTCCAGATTGGTCGTCTTACAGCTTGTATCCATTTAGAAAGAAGTTCGGGTTTGGAAAAGTTAAACCTATAGTTATTTAAATTCTTATTACAACACGACTCCTTACGTTTAGAATTATATCGATTAATTACTTCATTTTCTTTCGTGATTTTTACCTAATTTTAAAAACCTTAACAATAACCAACACGAGTCGGAAAAACAACGAAAAATTACATTTAAAATAATTTTTATTCATTCCTATCAAAAATATATACAGAGAATTGATGTTCTGCAAATTTTACTTGAAGTAGAACCACAAGTAACATAATTCCTAATAGTATGCCCAATAGCCTACATGTAGATTATCACCAAACTGAATTTCACAGATTTTGGGCAACCCAGGTTTCTTTCAGGACAGAGCCCGCTAGCGTCTAAAATATGCCAAAATAGAAATAAGGACGACAATATACTACTCAGATCAGTTGCGAGTCCAAGTCAGAGCTGGGCCGGAGCGTCAGTCTTAAAAATATATAGGTTCAGTTAGAAAACTAGCATTGAAACAATAGTTTTGGTAGACCGGTATTAAACATTTCCTATTCTTAAGTCTGAAATGTCCTATAGTCTTTTCAGTTTACAAAGAGCCACGTAGTGGCAACCGAGTTTATCCTGATGGACTTTGTTCTATAATAATTACCAAGGCTGGTTCCTACAACTATTGGAACACCGACTTAAATGAAAACTAAGGGTTTATCTCATGTGCAATCACTTACTAATAATAATAATTATCCAAGGCCCTACCTACGTAATTAATTACGTAAGTAGGGCCTTTGAAAGCCATTAATTAAGGCAGCCGGGTTACAATGCGTACCTAACTTAACCAATTGTTTCATGAAGAGATATTTAAACTAAATTGGTTCATGAAGAGATATTTAAACTAAATTGGTTCCATGACATTTAAAATAAATTGGTTCCATGACATTTAACCTAAATTGGTTCCAATTTCATTATACAAGTTGTCCACTAAAAAACGATCCAGAGCTAATAATTGAAAAACTATTTTTCCTAGGAATACGATATATTCAGATAGCATATCACCTAGCTGATACAAAACTAAATGACCTTGAACCATGCCCTGAAGGACATTCAAAATCTACCTCGAGAACCGCTGAGCTTGAAGCCTCGGTTCCCATTAGAATTTTATACCCAAGTGACTATGAACCGATGTAAATAAACCAATTGGAAGCTAAGAACATAAACCCCATAAACGAGAAGATCATAAATTTTAATGTTGATAATTTGAAAAGTGATATGGCCACACTTTTCGAATTGGAAGCGACTTTCCAAACCAAATGTTTTCAAAGATACATTTTGAATGACCTTGAAGACATTGTTCAAGGTCAAATGAATTTTGACAGTAAAATTTGTTGAGCCATCGAAGTCCTACACCTGAATTTCGGAAATAAGACTCGATAAGTGCCCAATTATCTGCTTCCGCGACGTACGGAAGGGGAGGAGTTGAGGACGTTTTCGTGTTGGCTGCTACTTAATTGTTCCTATGTAAACTGTTAAGGCTAATTATGAATCTTACTGGTCAAGATATTATCCAGGGTCGAGGTTAGACAAAGGAGATTTTTATATTTTAAATTTATTTTAACACAAATTTCGGAAACTTTAATGTTTATTTTAAGAAAATTAAAACCCAAACCTGAGTTGGTTTCATACCCAGTTGAAACAGTGTTAGCAAAAGCGACATGGGCCCAAACGTTTTTCAGTACGATATAATGTTTAACGAGAGATTGTCACGAAGTAAAAAGAAAGAGTGGGAAAACTTCCCCACTTTAGCGCCGCCGGGTGAAGCGTTTTAGAACTTATGTCTACGCGCGAGAAAATCGCGCCAGACCATAGATTAAATATAAGTAGCTAGTACTAGCTCTGAGCGTATTTTCAATTTCAAGGGCGTAAAGGTAGAGTTGACCAGGAGAGACCGACGAGATACGCGCCGTGCACGAACTCAGCGGCCGGGGTTTCGAAGTGCCTTTCCCCTTTTTAAAGCCCCTCGAAGAGTGGGGAGAGCATTTCAAGGTCTTTCCTTCTCGCACTGCGCATGCTCATTGACCACGGTGGAATTTTCCCAGCGCCTTCTTTAAATTTACTGTTCCTCATGCTGTAGATAATTCATTCATTAGATAGGCTAGCTTTATTTGAAAAATGGTTCTCATAAATAAAATGTTGTTATAGTAATTGTACTAGTACTTTAAAAATTAATGTTATATACAATTTAAAATTCTACCCATTTTCTAAGTCAAAAACACAATTAAACCGTTGCAAACAATGTCTAGAAGCTCGTTCAAGAAGCGATTTGTCTCCTGACGTATATCTTTCAAATAAACACCTTGCGCTAATCTTGAATCATTTCAGCAGTCTTTAAAGCACCAATTCTTATTTTTCGGCATTATTTTATTGTTAAAAACACGAATAAACTTTCATAAGCTACGAAATACTTCCGTTTTTTAGGCTTATTATTTTGAATCAGACGATAGTTCCTCTACGAAAACGAAGCTAAATTTGCTTCTGTGCAGTAAAACGTTTTGCCCCGTCTCTCACTCAAACGAGAGCAGTCGATGACGTCAAAAAGGGGGGAGGGAGGGGTTTGGAAAACACCCGCCTCAAGCGTTAACTCGTTTCTATAACATTGTCTCTCCTGGGGATGAGTTGACTCACTGTAGGGTATTATGTCGCTTTTGAACCAAGTAAATGTATCAGGAACAATTGATTGGGATAATTGCAATGGGGCAGGCGGCGTCACTTAAAATATCCTAATATCTCTCTCGTATTTTAAACTTCTTATTTCAGAAATATTAAATCTTTTCGATTGAACAACAATAAGTTTAAACATACCCTCCTATATTATTTTTATAAACCGGTTAAACTTCTCGTCTGGTGATAAAATTAGTATATTTTTGGAGCTGCAAATGAATGAGGCCGATACATAACCATGTCTTTTGTGTGTAATACCGAAAAGCATTTGTCGCATTTCATGCATACGTTAATGTTTTGATAAAATCGTTTTTTTCCTTAGCACTATATTTTAATAACAATAATAATAATAATAATAATAATCATCATCATCAGCTAGGCTAATACCCAAGCAGTGAGGCACCACCAGCCTTAGGCACACGACTTGGCAACTTTCTCTGTTCTTGGAGTTTTTGCTAGCGTTTAGGATGACTTTTTGTAGTATGCAAAGGTCTTAGAAAATTTGGAAATTCAGGCAATGGCAGAATAGATTCAATATATAAAGTCAGGATGAAATGATGGCGACACAATAAAACGCAGCCCATCATTCGGAACCCGACATACCTTGCCCTGACAAAGAGCTAATTGAAGCCTTCCCATGGCTTTAGGTCCAAGGAGTATATACTCTAGGTAATCTTCGATGACCAAAACTTCAGCGAATTGTGCTAACTGACCGTTTAATTCTAGAGTCACTTTCCGAACACTTCCACATAAATGTTTTAAAGGGAAAGTTGAAAATCGGGTCATGAAAATACGATATAAACTTTCCGATGGACGCTCCAGATCAAGTTTTAAAGTTTTAACAGCTTCAGACGAAATAACCTCGAATGGTAGACTTAGATCTATGGATGTTATTATGGGCACTAACAATCCACCAGACAGCCGAACGTTTACCATCTGTGTAATCATGAAACAATAATTAGATATTTTAGCATAACTTAAATTTAGTATCTACTCCCATTAAAGAGCAACCAAAGTGGTGTGGGAAAGCTACGAGGCCGAACCTGCTCTATGATACTGGAGAAAGGGACAGACCATGGCACTATCTAGCTAAAAGCAATTCAACCTGTGACGTCGCCAAAGATATTACCTTCAGGGTCACGATGCAGTTTAACCAAGTTGTGCGAACTTCTGCCATATAGTTTTCTCCGCGCCACTTTAAGTTTCAGCCAATTAAGGGTACATTTATATTGTTCTTCCAATAGTAACAAAAAATCAAACATCACTTTTCCATGAATATCACAACCCTTGTTCAGAAGGTTGGTTTAAAAGGGAGTAAGTTAAAGGGCAAGGCAAGTGAGCTGGCATTTGTGTGACTATGTATGCAAAGTGCAAAATTTACGGTAAACTCTGCGTGGTCTCGCTAGTACCGAGTAGGGGTGTAGGGGGTTAAAAAGCACGGTGCTTTTTCTTTTTTTGCCACAGAGCTTGCGTTGCCCTTTAACAAACAAGTTATAGCCCCTGTTAGCAGACGATTGTTTGATTTAGTTCAATAAACAATTTTACACTTTCACTGAATAATCTCAAGAATTTACTATATTGAGGATAGTCTGTATTATAAAAAATAGTTCGATAAAATTTCAGCAGCATTTGTGGTTGGCTTCAAAGGTCAATTCATGATCACAAAGAATTATTTAATTTTAGATATTCTTTGATTACTTCAGTTCATTTACTCCAAATACTAGGTGGTAAAAGAATCTTACTTCATATATGTTGGATAACCTATGGCACATATCCAGTTTGTCATAACAAAAAGTAGTTGATCTGGTAAACTGATGAAGAATTATCGTTTCAGGTTTATCTAGGATATAATCACATCTTTTCCTGTGGGGAAAAAAACTGATACAACAATAAGGACAGAGATTTTCAATGTCTGTTTTCTAACAGAATTTCCTCATATTTATTGTCTTGATGGAGTTTTAAACTTCGTATACATAGATATGACACAGTATTGTTCAGCTACAGGGGTTAAGCTGGTTGTTTTATGTCTTTTTACTGATTTTCTTTTACAGTATTTGCGATAAAAACCAGTGAAAACATGTTTATGATCTCAATGATAGAGGGCTAAAACAGGGACCAAGGTTTATGTACTTTCACTCTATAACCAGCAAGCTAGTTCGCAGATATCCATAACATGTTCCCCCTACCTTTGTCAGTGGTGTCAAACCAATTAAAATTTATTAAATTACTCTGGATATCATAGTATAATTATGGCACGATCCATGATGCACCAGACTAAAAATGAATCCCAGCGAGAAATAATATATGTAATATTTTAAAAATTCCCATCTACATACAATTTTGGACTGGGATCAAATAAGAGTTCATATACCTTTTTTAACTACATAAATATCTGATTTTATGCATATTTAGAGCAATTATCTTAAGGATATTTAAATTATCTAAGAAACCCATCAAGAGAATAAATATGGGGTTTCTCAAATCCATTTTCTGCTCTTTATATTTTTCAAGTGAGTATCATCCATTTTTGTCTGTGTTGGTGGCTTGTAAGTGACAGCAACCCAGGCAACAAATAGGAAATAATCTTTACATCTTACATTTCACAATTTTCTTCAGGCAACACCGTGGAAATTCCACATGTTACATGTATACAATGAGAGAGAATGATACATCAATTTCATTGAGTAACAATTTTTAATTAGTTTGAATAAAATTTGTTAAAGAATCTCATCAATAATTAAATGACTTTAGTATATTTCTCTCTCATTAGAAAAGTTTAGTACTTACTACACATACCATTTTAAGTACTTTAACACTTTCGATGTTAGTTTAATTCCAAATCTGACAATGATTGCTGTTACGGTTGCCTTAAACAAAAACGTAAACCAAGAACCAGAATTACTATTTCCACAATCTGGAACTTTCCTCAATTCTGCAACTGAGTATGGCATAATTGCACCTTTTCCAAATTATTTAATTTTCAAAAAAAAACCTGAAAATTAAATTGTAATGCACATTGAATTACGTCATTATTAAACGCTAAGTGACATTAAATAATCGAGGAACAGCACTAATATTATACCTTTTAATTCAGTCTTGGGTGAAGTATATAAACCATTCTGACAGTTACTAGCAACTCAACTACATCACTACAGTGTTGCCAATGTTCGAAAGTTAAAAATCCCACAGTTTCGGTGAAAAACGGCCCAAAAGCCACAACCCCTATATATTCACGAAAACTCCTAGGAAAACCATAGAAATCTCATAGGTAACTAGAGTGCTGCCGTGTAACTGGCAAATGGGCCAAACGCCGTGGCAGACGATAGCCAGATCTCAGCCAATCAGAGCTCAAAGAGTGGTTCTGCCAAGAATTTAATGTCACCAGAGAGAATGACGTGACCTATCTCCCGCTATAGTAGCGGATCCAAGGAGGATTATTATCCTCCTTGGCGGAACCACTCTACGGCCTCTCATTGGCTGAAGGTTCAAGGCGAACTGGCGTCAAGCTCGGCCGTAGGTGGCAACTGCATTCTAGTTACCTATGAGATTTCTATGAGGAAAACAGGTACATTTTTTTCGGACCGAATTAAATTAGTTTTTTGTTTTGTTTTGTATTTTATTTATTTTTGTTTTTTTGGAAAAAATAATAATGTCATATTTAAAAAACTAGTTTACTTTATCCCCCTTGCTTATCCATAGGTAGCAACTCTACCATTTAAACCTCTGAATGCGCCCCCCCACCCATTTGACCCTTGCTCCTCTTCAAATTGGACAATGGACAGGCTTCGTTTTTCTCTACTCTCAAGTTGTTTAGGAGATAAGACTGTGGACGAATTCCAAGAAATGCGAAGGCCAGCTGCAACCGCAGCAGCGACCTTTCGCCTTTCTTGGAACTTGGCGCACGTCATGATCCCCCCGCTCTTCCTTGCGGCTCACGACGCCTTGCGTTCTTTATGGAGGGGGGACTAAGGGTGGGTACAGTGGCTTATGATAATTAAAAGTAAAATTAGGACTGTTATCGAGCCGAAGCTGCCGATAAGGTGGAAGGGGGTACTTTCTTTTTTCTCGAAAGGCAGTATCAATATTTCTTTAGAAAACTTTTCGTGGGTATTTTGAACTGGCGATCGAAAATCTCCCAAAAAGTGGAAAATCCCACAAAACCCTTTGATTTGGTTAAGAAAACCCATTAACCCATTTCCAAAAAAAAACACCCTAAAAATCCTACGATATGGGATTTATCCCACGATCTGGCATCACTGCATCACTATTTTTCTCATCACAATTTCACCATCTCTTTCAAGCAGGGCTGCCAACTCGACCGTATTAGTGCCCCTCAGTCTTGGAAATAAGGAATTTTTTAAAACTAGTCCTTAGGATTAGTGACCCTTTTGTCTACAAAAATAAACTAGTCCTTAGGACCAGCGACCTTTACCTTGATTTTTTTTTTCAACTGGTCCCATTGTAAAATTATTTTTAATGCAATGTGGAATGTAGATAGTTTTAGACACTAGAAACAATATAAATATTTATAATTCGACAAAGCGCGAATCGTGTACCACGACGCTTGGTGTTTTACGTCGTTATTCATTGTACCTTAATACCACTACTAAAGACTGCTGGTAACTTTGTAAGCCCTTCATCTTATTCTAGTCTCGTAGGGTGACGTTTATTGTGTTAGAAAGAAAAATGTCGGAGTAGAAATTGGACGAAAGCTTGCATTTTTTGATTGGTCCCGCCTAAATTCCCATAAAAAAATGAATTATTAAACTAGTCCGTAGGACCAAAGATAATATAACTATATACGTACCCTAGATTCGAAATCAAGCTCCTTTCACGTAACGCAGGCTCTTACTGAGTTCCCGGCGGAAGTCGGAAAAAACTGCCTCCATGGAGCTGGCAGGGCTACGTAAAGCTTTAGTGAAAATTGCGCCGTGGTTTTTGCATAGAAATCTTATAACATAGAATGATTCCGTATTAATACAAAATGGGCCAATTACATTTTCGGAGGTTTCGTCATTATCAGCCAATCACGATACAAAGAGTGACTACGGCAACGACTCGTTGCCATCTAGTTTGAGTTACTGAAAATAATAATTCGATTATGGATTACGTCACCTTAAGAACCCGCATTTGATTGGCCCACGTTAATCGAGTCACGGCCTCCGTGATCGAATGTAATGCAGTTTTTAAACATGGTAGACTGTTTCTTTACTCGTAAATATTTTTCTCTTATATGCAAACGTTTTGGATAACTATTGCGTTGTTTGTTGTTATGGCTCCTCGACGTTTCATTTCCACATGTAGAAAACGATTTGCGGTGGACGGTTATGTGTCGTTGTACAGGTAGAAGTTTGGGTTTCCTTAAGCCTCGGGGCAATTTGAAATGTTAACAAACGGCGGGCTTTCATACTGATGACTTGGTAAAAATTACTTCAGGAAGTTCAGTGAGCCTAGTGGAACAACAACTCAGGACTATAATTACTGCAATATCCGTATTTTTAAAACACTTTATTTAACATTGTAAATATCGGTCTTCGTTGAGTACTATCTCTTATGTTGTTTAACAATGGAATGTTGAATTTAAGCAGAGTGCGAGACATTTATCTTGGCTAAGCTTCTAAGACCAAAAGCACATTATTAAATAGAAGGTAACGTTTTGAAAAATAAGACAATTATCAGTACGATTGTTGCTGTTTTAATTCAATGACTGTCATCAATTCGTCATAAGTGTCATTCGTTAGTGTAATGTATTTTTTCTGGGATATAGTTACTCTTTCATAAGGTTTTTGTTTATCTAAGTTTCTACAAACATAATAATAAATATAATATTATTTACTTTAAATGTGAAATAACCTTTAAATACAAAGGTTAATACTAAGGACCTTCAGTCACTGCTTCTCCCAAAACTGCCATTGATATTGCCTGCTATTTTAAAAGTTAGGCCTATGTCAGGCCTAGGCTTAAATTTTTTCAAAGCGAACCTAAACGAAATCTTATTTATCTTCCTCAAAATGGCATTTAAATATTCCTTATAATAAGTAAATATGAAAACAAAACTAAAAGTTTAAAAAATCGTAACACTATTATTAAATAAAAATCCAAAAACGTTGAAGTGGTTCATGTGAAAAACTCCAGCAAAAACCTATGGGAATTCTGCGAGCTTGGATCGGATGGATCCTGTAAAAATTGTCTGAGCTTCTATTATTTTTAACCGCCATGGTATGGCCGCTGATTGGCTGAAGTTTAAGCAAAGACTATATAATCATTAGTCGTTGCTACAAAATGTCTTGGCGTCAGGTTCCCCCGTAGACGGCAGCATTCTAGGTAGGAGTATAAGATTTCTATGGGTTTTTGACTTGCGGTTTTCAAGATACCAGATATTTTTGCATTATATTGTTTTAAAACAATAATGGATCATGCCTGTAGCTCTAAAAATGATTCTAAACGAAAGAAAACTAAAGGTGAGTAATATAATCTTGGGATATCTATTGAAATTCCTTATTTCTCACCCTGCTATGGAGCCCGATTTTTCCGACTTCCGGGGCGAACTCAGTAAAAGCCTCACGAGAAAACGCGCTATCGAGAAACGCCGTTATTTCGAATCTAGTTATATTATCTTTGGTAGGACCAATGACCCTAAGTTTTTTAATTAAAAAACTGGCCAAGGAATTAATAAACTGGTTTTGGACCAGTGGACGTGCGCTATTTCAAAGACTGGTGCACCTTGTCGTTACAAAATAAATAGTAAATACATATTTCGGAAGATAGAATCAATAATTATAATTATGTATTCTAACTGTTGCCTTTAGGCAAGAACTGTGACTTTTAACTCTAATTGTGTACAGTGCGCGTTTAAAGGGAAGATGATATTGTCAGTAATCAATGGAATTTCTGAAGTATCATTAACATTTTTATGTTAGAATTTGTACTTAATGGTCAAATTTTGACTTCTTATGTCTTGCCCTGAATCTTATATTTAGCAGCCGCACTTTAATACATTTATTATTATTGCAAATTTGTAACCCAGACCCGAGGGCTCCGTCACTTCAAGGAATCATGTACAGGCCCTGATTCCTTGATTCCGAATCGCAGGAATCTTGGCGGGAATCATAAATTTTTCACGGAATCAGAGTCGAATTAACTTCAAATCATGGAATCACCTCTCGAATCAGGAATCATCCTCGAATTGTAGAATCATACCTGGAATCTGGAATCATATCTGGAATCATACTTGGAATCTGGAATCATACCCATATCATGGAATCATACCGAATCATGCTGGAATCATACCGAATCATGCTGGAAACAAACCAAGATCATTTAATCGATTTTGAAATCTGGAATCAAACCAGAGTCCAAACGTTATATGTGGATATGAATCATAATCACGCTTCGACTATTATTCACTTGTTTATACGTAGCGAGGCCGGCCTACTCGAGGGGGTGGGGGGAAGGTCGTATGTTTTTCAAGCCCGGTGAGCGGCGGCGGGGCAGTGTTTCAAAGGGAGATGATGTTGGACTTTGACCCCAGGTTTTGATATAGGCGAGTAGACAGTTCGCTTGAGACAGTTCGGCGTTTCGGCGCATTTCACGTGTTTTGGGGTTTCCCAAGGAATATCGTGTGGTATTTTTAGATCGGTTATTTAAGCATTTGGTATTCAGACTTAGGATTGTTGTAATAATTCGTTATCGCGTTCGTAATTAAGTGAAATATGGTTTTAGATATGAGTGACGTAATGGATAAAACCTTTGAGGAGCTTAAAAACGAACTGCCGAAGCAAGTTTTGAAAGGCGTTGAACTATCTGGATTTGATGACGAAAAATCGTTTTCGTTACTGAAGGATTGTAAAGAAATCGAAAGTTTTTTCCAACAACATGGAAAGTTGTTATTATCAGTAAAACCATATGATGCCAAAGTGGCTCTGGGAATTTTTGCTGATTGTCCTGAAAATTTTATGTTTTTTCCTGGTCATAAAGGCCAATTGGACAGTTTTATAAAAGATATAAAATGTAAAATTCAAAGAAATATTTTTCAAAACCACCATTTTCTAAACAAAAGAAACTCGGCACGGAAAAAGGTACCCCCTCGAGTAAAAGTACAGAAATGGTTTTAAGTGAACAAGATGGTTTAACTAATTTAAACCACAAAGTTGTGTCGAATTTGAAAAATTGGTGCGCAAAGCAACCTGAGGAGCATTTGAAACTTCTTGCTGATGAAGTTCACTTCCGTTTATCAACAAGTTCGGCCGTACCGACGTTACATTGCCTTGCATGTGGTTTTACCAATAAGATAGCACCACCCTCATTAAAACTGTTCAATTTTACGAGACATTTGAAAAGTTGTTTGAAATTGAAAAAGAAGGAAAACACCACGCAACTTACATTATTAAATTTGATATCGAAACCGGACAAAGAAAAAGTGTCCAAAGTTACTAAGGAACCTACAAGCAGTTGTAACGCGAGTGCCATGACGTCTTCAGAAATACCAAAGGGCGTCCCCTTCCAAATAAATGAATTGGTATTACGTAAATAAAGTGGTGTTGATTATTTTTATTTCAATTGTCCTATAAGTAAGTAACCGTCCTTTACTACTACGGTTATGTAATTTAGCCAAAGAACAAGTACTTCCCGACGTATTCCAAGGAAATGGGAATGAATTGAACAAAGAACAATCTGCAGAGTCCAAAGTACCAAACATTGTCACATCGAAGTAGGTTTTATTTGATGTAAATATATAAAAATAAATGTTATTGAGAGAGAAGCGGCACTTATATCCATGCACAAAACATATCTCCTTTCAATAATAAATATACTCAGAAATTAATAAAGAATAGCTCCCGCAAAATTAAATTATAATTCAAGACCAGGCTTTAAGTTTTTCTTTCTGACTAGCT
This sequence comes from Leiobunum rupestre, assembly GCF_980474605.1. Taxonomy (NCBI): domain Eukaryota; kingdom Metazoa; phylum Arthropoda; class Arachnida; order Opiliones; family Sclerosomatidae; genus Leiobunum; species Leiobunum rupestre. Next base: position 59,726,000 of record NC_143391.1, read on the forward strand.
AAAATTCATTATTAAAGAGTAACTTCAAAAGGAAATCGCTCGAGAAAACGCCTGTAACGGGGAACATGTCTGATGAGCATGTATTTTTGGTACAGTCGCTGAAAGGGAATATAACGTCATGCTGTTTGGCGTGTTAAATAATCAGCTAGGCTAATACCCATGGCAGCACCTTAGGCCTAAGTCATCAAGCGATTTTTAAAGCCATTAATTCAGGTGTTTTTTCCTACCACTACCGCCTTGGTTTCAGATATTATTAGCGCTGCTTACACTTTCTAGTGGTTTTTATGGTATAAAGAACGGCTTAGAGGCTATTTTCCCTTTAACGATAAATTTAGAGCTCGAGTGCTAAATTCTGAATTTCTTAATTTCCGCCAAGAAGTACTTAAAATTTTCTCACTATTTCAGGTCTTATAAAATTGTGTCACAAGGGGAAAGAATTCAAAGAAAGCTTTCGGAAGCTGCAAAAACTATTAAAAAAATTACATCATTCTTCCCGTATTTAGACGAAATAGGACGGTTAATTAAAGAAAACAATACTCTAAGAGAGGAATTAGACCATGAATTCAATGCGAATGGACTATTGAACAGAAATCATTTGCCCACAGAGAATATTTTACACCTCTTGTATAAAAATAGTTTGAAAAACTCAGGTGGACATCCTTCTTCAAATCGGAATGACAATGGACTTAAGCATTTCGCTAAATTACTTTTCATTTGGGGTGGACCAAACTGTTATACATTCATATCTCAATTTGTGTCGCGCTTTGCCTAGTATTTGGCAGGTCGAAAGATATTTGTCATGTACAAAGAAGACTGAGGAAGGGGAAATACGAATTATGGGTTTAATCGAACATTTAAACAACTATGAAGATAATTCAAAGCTGGTTATCATAAGCGAAGATGCAACCAGATGTGTAGCTAAGATTGCGTACGACAAACTAACTAACCAATGCATAGGCTTTGTTCTCCCACTAGATTCCAATGGCTTACCGGTTAAGGGACAATTTCCTTTCGATTCCTTTGAAAATGTGGAAGAATTTATGTTGGGTAAGAAAAAGGCTGATCTAATACACACCATAATGGTTCAAAGTCTAAAAATAGGTGTACCACCGTATTGCTTAACAATGTTTGGAACAGATAATAAGTATGGAAAAGACGTTATTAAAAAAGATGGGCGTATCTTACGAGTGAGTTAAACGCCCATGGAGTAACGGTTTTGGCATTTTCTTCCGACGGAGACCCGAAGTACTTGCAAGCCCTGAGCGACATTCATAACGGAAACGCCATCTCCGTATTGACTGAAAAAATACTAAGCGCAGATTCCAATACATTGTGCGAAAACAACATACCGTTGCTATTTTTTCAAAACGCTATACATTTAGATGCAAAAATGCGTACTAGGCTTTTTGCAAGCTAGCGCAGTGTTTCCTATGGGTAATTCAATATGCAGTCGAGGTTATTTAAACATTTTATTCGACGGTCACTCGAGAATGGATCATGGCTTAAGAGCCTCTGACTTAGACGTGAAAGATAGTCAAAACTTTAATGCCGCGAAACGTATATTTTCAAATAGAGTTATTGAATGTCTTGAGGGAATCCCGCAGTCACTAGCAACTTACACTTATATCAAAATGGCGCAATTCTCTGTTGAGCCCTTTTTGGACGCAACTTTAACGCCATCGCGAAGAATTAGTATATTATGGTGTGCAGTGTATTTTTTTTCGGGGTTGGAAAGCTTGGCTCATAGCACAAAAAGAATATACCCTTAGAGATAATTTTATTTCTAGAAACGCTCATCTTTGCGTTGAGATAAATGCATATTCTTTGCTCATTTTGTATAGTGATCTATTATACAAATATAAAACCGACAGTTTTCTCCCAAATCTGTTGGGAAGTCAACAGTGCTAGAGTTTTTTCAGAGCTGCGTGAAGTTTGTCGTCGGTTTTTTCCACGGTTGTAAATTTTTCAGTGAACGAGTTACTCTATAGATTACGTAGATTGGATGTCCAAATGGAAATACCGGAAAATGATCATTTGGTAATTCCAAAAGACAAAGAGAAATATCAACAATGCAAGCCCAAGAAGCCAAAATCTTTCCCGATTTAATTGAAATACACTTAATTATCACCGAAAGTAAAGTCAGAGCAATGGAATATTAGAATTACGTCGGAATTAAAATTGCGTTAAGAGATTTAGAAAGTTCAGAATTCGAATCGGTGGATTTGGAGTCGGTCACGGAATCTAATTTTCAAATAGCTGATTCCGAAAAAGATGGAGGGTCACGTGATTTAGTTACTTTTCAGTCGTGTACGACCAAACTTATCCACTCAAAGTTGGCCTATCATTCTAGCGAGCTTATTGGGAACTGGCAGTCTGCTCCAATTACAGCGATTTAAGCCGAGGCTTGTGAAACAGTGAAAATTTAAATATTAAATTTAAAATATATTACGTTAGTTTGAATCAGGATAAACTATGAATAAAATTCCAATTCCAATGGAACTAACTAACCAATAATATTTTAGGTTTTCATTTGTTTCAACTTTAGGTGTTCTTCTATGGTTTTGCCTTAAGGTAATACGAAGTGTAAAAAAATACCACTTGTTAAATACTGTATTCCCAAACAGTATGAGCGCGCAACTCCAGAAAGTGTGGAAAATTTGTGCATATCTGACAAATTTTTGTAATGAGCCATTGGTAAATGTAGTGAATGAAAAAAACCAAAGTTCAATAAACAAATTTTAAATGACATTTTTTAAATCGGGTATCAAGTTATCACTTAGTCAATGACTTTACAAATAGGACGGTAAAGGTATTAATATCACTTATTGGTCAACAGTAATAAGAACACGAAATGCATCACTTCGGGGCCAATGACCAAACTAACGAACTTGGTAAACATGTTACCCATCACCAGAATTTTGTAATATTAACTCTCCGAGAGAAGTATTCATTTTAGTTCGGGAGTTCTAATATATTGTTGTAAAATTTAAAAACTACAATTCATAGGGAAATTTATGAATTCTTGTAATTACTTAACAAAATTAACTTATACAATATATTGTACCCCACACTTTTTTCATTCGATACAGTTTTGGAAAACCAGCGGAAGCATGTGTAGGTATATGTATTCAATCTAAAAACTTCGCTCATAGACATATACAGTATTACAAACTTTCTGTATCACTTATATTGTTAGTGGTCAATGGCAAAACTAATAGGAACTTTGTACATGATTATCTATTACTAGCTATCACAGGAACTTCCTACATTTGTGGGACTAGTATGACTTTTGGCATTTATAAAGGGAACTACATTTTCAGAATAAAAATGCAAAAGTTTAGGAAGCATACGGTTACAAAAATTAACACTATCAAATGTTATCCTCTCGATAAATGGAAAATGGTCACCACAGTCTACGACAAGATCACAGAAGTTTAAGCCTGTAATTCCAAGTTGGCCTTGGATTTGAAACCAAAAGTTGTGGTTTTTATCGCAGTGTAAGTCCCCATTTTCGTCCTTTTTAAGGAAAGCAGTTGTTTTTTCTTTTTTCGCAATAGCTTCTGCGATTGACATACCATTTAATTTGCATTTTGATAGTGTTTTAATTTCTAATAAAATATACTTCCCAGTTGATTCTTCAAATACCAATCGATCGGGTGAAGCTCCTAGCATTGGCAGTGATGGGTTTACACAAAACCCAATATTGAAAGTTTGAACGTTTTTCAGTCTCTCTTCATACTTTTTGGCAACTGTATTTATTGCGTGAAAGATCTGGCCCATTCATCACTGACTTCACAAACTCCGGTGTGACTGGTTTTCTTCTTTTGCATATTAATGCAAATTTAGAAGCCGTAATGCGACACATCCTTTCATTTTTCCAAATATTGCAGTTGGACTGTCCTCTAGTTTGGCTCTCCAGGATAATTGCTGCGTCTAATGTTATTTTTAGATGTGGTGGAGTAGTTCTAAAGGCATTCTCAATAATTTCCATGATTTCATTTTTACATTGTCGAATATCAAAAATTTTCAAGGGCAAAGAGATTCTGTTTTTTGGTAACTGATTTACTTCCATTGTGCTTGGTATTTCATTAGTATCAAATTTAATTTGTATAAAATTAGAGTCTTCTAGAGTGGTAGAAAAAAAATCTCTCTTGTTGGTGTTTTTAAATTTTTTGGCTAAATTTTCTATTCGTAGTTTCATGTTGTCATTGTCGGAAGGTGTTTCAAAATTGTCCAGAGCCGAGTAATTTTTTAGTCTATTTGCTTTAGCTATTAAATCGTCGCTAGATTTTTTTGGATTGTGCCTAACGAAGTTTAAGTTTTTAAAATGCTTTGTAGCTAAAGCCCCTTTGGCATTCGGAACTCCCCAGGCTTTGGCTTTTTCCGTGCATGCCTGATCGTCTGGTATAAATGTTCTATTTTCTCGAAGACAATCCAACATATGCCATAAGAGCGCAGAAACGTTAATACAGACTCCACCAGCACCTGCCTTACAATTGCACTGCCCTGCCTGTACTTTACCAGTTTTTACACTTAGTTTGGTAGCGGTCTCATACTTACGTGCCAATGTAAAAGACGCTTGAACTTTACATTTCAGGTAAACGCTTGTTGGCCCAACATCTAGATCATCAGTTCCCGTAGTCAGCAATATATTTGAAACTTTTCCACCTTTGTACATCCGATAGCCATTTTGAAAATGTTTGGTGGCTTTTTGTCTTGTAAAGTGGACTTTTATCGATTCGTCACAGAAGTTTTTTGGGAAGCTATGCATTTGTTTGGTCCAATGCCCTTTGAGTAATATGATTTTATCTGAAATAGTATTGGACGTGCACTTACTAGGGCTAAGTTTTCTGAAATACAATATTTAAATAATTAGAGAAGCTAATAATTGTGGGAAACTAGTAGCTATGTAAAATACAAACCTAATCTCATCCATTGCACTTGTGTTATCAGTAGGGGGACTAGGGCTAAAATAAAATAAGAGTATTATAGAAAATATATTACTAAAAATATAAAAATTGGTTTCAGAAAAAAATGCTAACCTTTCTTTTAATAAATCCATATTCAAATTGGTAGCCTAATTTCAATAAATACAATAAACTACAGTAACTGTTTCAATCATGTTCTTTAAAATCCGCACATTTTGCAACCCTAGGGCGGTAGGGCCTTAGTCTTTGCAGACGATTCTTAGCAGACAACGATTCGTGAAAAAACTAACAATATTCCATGAGCCTCTGCGCGAAATTCTTTTTCGGAACCACCTATTGCTAGCTCGCCGCAAAATATATTAGACGAAATTGACCAATATGACATTGTGCTACTTAATACAAGTACAGTTCCCGAAAATAATATTGATTTTCCGGAGGTCAGCATAAATAACAGCGGTATGTTCGTAGAATGCTTTTGTAAAAACAAAAGAACGGTGATTAAGAAAACTACCACGCTCTGGCTTCTACAAGATCCAGATCGATTTTTTAGCGACAGAATTATAAGGGTTCGATCCTCTGCAGTTAAAAATGATCACTGTTACCAGGAAAGCAAAGAAGATGTTAAAGCCTTAACTACCCTTAACGTAGGCGATATTTGACCGGAAAAAGTAGAACCGAAACAGCTTACAGTAGTCTTTATGTAAATCGAATTCCACCTCCAAAGAAACCAGTTGGCGCTCTCTGTAATTTTTTGCAATTTGAAAAAAGCACCGACAAAGGATTTTACGATTTAAAATTATCATCTAGGTCAATTTCATATCTGGATATTAAAAATTACCGTACCTCAATTACAAAAGTGTTGATTTTGTTTGAAGATGAAAAAATGAAAGTCTCAAAAGAATTATTCGAACATTTAAAATCAATTGTGTAAATTACAATTGAAAATGAATACACGATTTTGGAGATTAACACTGTTTTTCTTCGTTATCTCCCGAAGAAGTCCAAACTTCTGGTGTACGCCATAATTTTATTTTTATAATTAAGGGCCCCGTTCGAGTGGCCCCGCCAACCTTTGAATTATGACAGCCTCCCACTCGGCCTCCCAGCTCGAATTTCTAAAATTCTAACGACGGAAAAGGTACGAAAAGTCGTCTGCTACTTGGTTAAAGTGAGATTTTCGAGCTGGATTTTTCAAAAGCGGGAGGGACGAGTTCAGGAGGGCCTTTAATTAACCCCAAAAAAACCCCTTTCCCTGGTTAAAATCCACTGAGGTTATGAGGAATGTACGGAATCTAGGGTCGGATCACGAATCGAAGTACACTCACCGAGTCACAATGGAATCATGGAATCACTTAATCGGTGAGGAATCACAGAATCGGAGTAGAATCACGGAATCAGCGTGGAATCACGGGATCACTTAATCTGTGTGAAATCATAGAAACAGAGTAGAATCGCGGAATCAACGTGGAATCACGGAATCTTCGTGGAATCACGGAAACCAGATGGAATTACGGAAACCAGATGGAATCACGGAATCAGCGTGGAATCACGGGATCACTTAATCGGTGAGAAATCATAGAATCAGAGTAGAATCACGGAATCAACGTGGAATCACGGAATCTTCGTGGAATCACGGAAACCAGATGGAATTACGGAAACCAGATGGAATCACGGAATCAGCGTGGAATCACGGGATCACTTAATCTGTGTGAAATCATAGAAACAGAGTAGAATCGCGGAATCAACGTGGAATCACGGAATCTTCGTGGAATCACGGAAACCAGATGGAATTACGGAAACCAGATGGAATCACGGAATCAGCGTGGAATCACGGGATCACTTAATCGGTGAGGAATCATAGAATCAGAGTAGAATCACGGAATCAACGTGGAATCACGGAATCTTCGTGGAATCACGGAAACCAGATGGAATCACGGAATCAGCGTGGAATCACGGGATCACTTAATCAGTGTGAAATCATAGAAACAGAGTAGAATCGCGGAATCAACGTGGAATCACTGAATCTTCGTGGAATCACGGAAACCAGATGGAATTACGGAAACCAGATGGAATCAGCGTGGAATCACGGGATCACTTAATCAGTGTGAAATCATAAAATCAGAGTAGAATCACGGAATCTTCGTGGAATCACGGAAACCAGATGGAATCACGGAAACCAGACGGAATCACGGAATCAGCGTGGAATCACGGGATCACTTAATCAGTGTGAAATCACAGAATCAACGTGGAATCACGGAATCAACGTGGAATCACGGAATCTTCGTGGAATCACGGACACCAGATGGAATCAGCGTGGAATCACGGGATCACTTAATCAGTGTGAAATCATAGAAACAGAGTAGAATCGCGGAATCAACGTGGAATCACGGAAACCAGATGGAATTACGGAAACCAGATGGAATTACGGAAACCAGATGGAATCACGGAATCAGCGTGGAATCACGGGATCACTTAATCGGTGAGGAATCATAGAATCGACGTGGAATCACGGGATCACTTAATCAGTGTGAAATCATAGAATCAACGTGGAATCACGGAATCAACGTGGAATCACGGAATCTTCGTGGAATCACGGAAATCAGATGGAATCACGGAATCAGCGTGGAATCACGGGATCACTTAATCAGTGTGAAATCATAGAATCAGAGTAGAATCACGGAATCAACGTGGAATCACGGAATCTTCGTGGAATCACGGAAACCAGATGGAATTACGGAAACCAGATGGAATCACGGAATCAGCGTGGAATCACGGGATCACTTAATCAGTGTGAAATCATAGAATCAGAGTAGAATCGCGGAATCAACGTGGAATCACTGAATCCAGATGGAATCACGAATCTTTAGAATCAACGAGAATCAACTCTAAGATTCCTTGATTCCAAATCTTGTACACATTTTCCTTAAGTGACGGACCCCTCGCCCAGACCAGCCTTGGAAATAACGGTGGTCAGGTGGTCAAAGACCAGTTAATTAATTGCTCAGACCAGTTTAATTTTTCAAAGTTTGGGGATTCACTGGTCACCGTGTCCATTTTATTAATTCGAAATAATAACAAACAACAGAAGGTGACAAGTTTAATAATTCCAAATAATAGGAGATGACCTATTAATTCAAGGTTTATATCAATTTTGATTTCCCTATTCTCTGGATTTCTATGTACAGGTTATCTTAATATTCATCATGGGCGAGTGTAGAAATAAAATGAGCGTTAAAGATGCGTCAAGTATTGCGTAAGTGAGAAAACTAATAACAAGTACCCTTTGTAGATATTTCTTTCATTGAATAGGCTTCGTATTAATTGATAAACTTGTACTGTTAAGAGGGTTAAACTCAATTGTGCATTGTTTTAGTACGTCTAACTCACTGTTGTAACTACTTAGTTTATAATATTCTGAATAAATTAATTTCGGCTGTTTCGTCTCAATTATTTTTATTATAATAAAAATTTTATATCGGGTGGGATCGAACCAGGATTACGTTTTCAGTAAATAACTCTAAATTGCGGTGATATATCATTAAGGGTCATCTCGATAAATTAATACAACTAGGGACAATTCTTCCGAGGAGAGGTATATTTTGGCTTGCCAACTTCTTTACCTCTCCGAGGGTACTTTGTACCCTGAAGGGGTTATACAATCCCCGTGTCTGTCTGTGTGTGTGAGGGTGTGAGGGTGTGTGTGTGTGTCTGGCCTGCGAACGCGTACGCATTTGTGTAGCAAAGTGTAATCACTGCGTAATCAATTGTTTACGGTAATCGTCTTAGTTTCAATTTGCGATAGAACCCGAATCCTTCTGAATGACAGGCGAATGTTCTACCACGGAACCACCACCTTCAGCTTTATCGCAAGCGTATATTACTAATTAATAGAGTAATAAATATTGATTTATATTTAAATAGAACGAGATTTCATGTTAAACTTAAAATTATTTATTTAATTTAAGTATTAAAGCAATTTTCTGCAGTGCCCGGGAATCGACCCCGGGTCTTACGGTTAGTTAACGGACATCTTACCGTTGAGCCATTGATCGCCCCGTTACTTTTGTAAAAATACAAAAGTTCGTAGGATATTAATAGAGGCCGGTGCACGCGGTTTTTTTTTTAATTATTTTTGGGTTTTTTCAATATCAGGCGAGGTAAATACACGAGTCTACGTAAGGAGATAAGGCCCGTGGAAGGCCGGACGTAGACGTAACGGAGAGCAATGGGTGCCTCGTATAAGGCTCCGCAATTCGTCACACGCAACTTTCGAAATTCCATGTATTCTCCATTCTCAGTCGCGTTTCGAAGTTGCGAATCCGAACGGCGAACGGCGATCGGCAAAAGCGAAGAGGATGACGTCATACGGGTTTCTCGATAAGGCCAGGGTACCGAGAGAACTATTTTTTCGTTAGTTTCAAAGGCAAATGGGCAGTGTTACCGGACGACCAAATTTATTTTCTCTAATTCTGTAAGAATCGCGCGATAGCGTCAGAGGAGAACCTATTTCTTGTCTTATCGACTTAGATATAGTTTTATTAATGTGGTGGCGTTTGTTTAACGTTTATTGATATACGAGCCGTCGTTTAGTCAAGTGGCTTTCTGTGCTTTGTTAATGGTAAGGTTTTTGCTTCTTGTTAATACATTTCGTGTGGATATTTGGATATCTACGATCACTAATGCAATCGTTGGTTTTTTGGGTGTGCGAGTCATTATATGATATTGGAAATTGGACGGTATTGGTCTTTTTTACGCGGTATGCGTCACAACGTCAACAGGAAGTCTACGAGTCGTCCCCTACCAGATGTCAAATATAACTATTCTACGGTATCTTTATCAAGGGCAGGTGTTGAAATGACATGAGCGTTAAAGATGCGGCAAGTATTTCGTAAGCTATAGAAATACAAATACCCTCTGTAGATATTTCTTTCATTAAAATTTGCTTCCTATTACATTTAACTGATAAACGTGTACTGTAAATAGCGATAATTTCAATTGTGCATTATTTTAGTACGTCTAAATCACTGTTGTAACTACATAATTTAGAATATTCTGAATAAATTGTAATCGGCTGTTTCGTCTCAATTATTTTAATTATAATTAAAATTTTATACCGGGCGGGATTGAACCGGGATTACGTTTTTAGTAAATAACTCTGAATTGCGGAGATATATTTTGGCTTGCCAATTTGTTCTGTTAAACTCTAGTCACTATCGGGCATAGAGACTTGGCACTCCGTAGCTTTGACCATTGTGGTCATATTTTTCTCCCCACGATAAGATAAAAATTATTGAAAAAAAAACTCTGACGTAGCACTGACAAGTCCCTATACAATCTTTTACGGGTTTCTGTCATCCCCCATTTCCTCCCCATATGAGCGCCATGCGCTGGCGGACTTTTAAGCGGTGGGGGGGTTAAATAATCGGATACCGTTTCGTGAGAATCGTGACTTCGTCTGCTCTGAGCTCTTTTCGTCATCTCGCTTCCCTAACAAAAAACCCCTTGATATCCAATTGGAAACCTGTTGGTTTAAATGGAACGCAATTTGTTTTTTATTGGTAAAAAATACCATTATAATTGCTATCGGGTTTTTATTGGAAAGTTCTACAAGCAGGCCAGAGGTGTCGCGATGGGTACGAAAATGGGCCCAAGTTACGCAAACTTGTTTGTCGGTTGGGCGGAAGAACTTTTCTTCTCTAGTTACTTGGAACCTATTCCTGAATTTCACGCCCGCTTCATCGATGATATCACCCAGCTCGCCTCTTGTAGCCGCCAGGAGCTTGATCTTTTTCTCGACGCCTTTTGCCACATGCACCCCTCTTTGGAATTCGCTATCAGCGGTCTCAATATCCTTTTTGGACATGACTATCTCTGTCGATGGGGACGCCGTTTCCACGAGCATTTATCGCAAACCATCAGATAGTCGCTCTGACCTCTTACCATCTTCTTGTCACCCACGACACTCGACTAGGTCCATACCGTACTCCCAGTTTTTACGTCTTCGACGTATTTGCTCCTCCAACGACGATTTTCAACGCCAAGCTTTGGAAATGCGCGATAGTTTTATGAGAAGAGGCTACAACGAGAATGTGTTAACATCGGCTCTCAATCGTGCATCCAAGACAACTAGAAACGAAGCTCTCGCAAACAAAATTCGTCCTGAACAAACAAATCGTCCCGCGGTGGTTCTAACTTACCATCCACAAGTTCGACAGGTCGAAAACATCCTTCGTAAGAACTTTCACCTACTACAGATCGACCAAGACACGAGGGATGTTTTCACTGACCCGCCCAGGTTCTGTTACCGTCGCGACCAGAATCTTTGGTCGATTCTCGTTTCTAGTTCGTTACCCAAAGATGATCCATCCGGCACTCATTCTGGCACCACGAGATGCAATCGCCCTCGTTGCAACACATGCGCTTATGTTAGTTCCGACTTGGTGGTTACAACCCCTAAATCGAACTATCATATTAAAGGATCCTTTTCCTGTATAACATCCAACCTCGTTTACTCTTTGTCTTGTAAAGTTTGCGACAAAGTTTACGTCGGCGAGACTGATCGACGCCTCGCTGATCGTTTCCGCGAACACTTACTTGATATCAGAAGCAACCGCGACAAAAATCATGTAACTAGACACTTCAACGACGTCCACACCATCTCTGCCGTTTCTATCCGCGTTCTCAAGGTTCTTAACGGTGACCGACCTTTTAGAGTTACTGAACCAAACCGACTGATATTCAAATTCGGAACGGAATTCCCAGCCGGACTGAACGAAAAGCTTTCGTTTCGTTAAATTTTCTATTTCTGTAATATTTTTCCCCCTTTAGTTTTTCGGTGTGGTTATTTCTAGCTCTCTTTTTACGGCTCGCGTTCATTAGGCATTCCACCGCGCGTGCTTTTAAATTTTCAAATCTTATAGTCTTCTTTCAAATCTTTTACCGCCTTGAAGGCATATTTTGCCGAAGTACTGCGATTTATTTTTATTAAATTTACGGTCTTTTTTACCAGTTTTGTCGTTTAATTCTTATATATTGACCGTTGGTGGCCTCCTACTTTTTATTGGAAAGCCTATTCTAAAGCAAACGGTGTAGTTGGTAATCAATTGGATTAATTAAACGAATTAAATTCCAATTGCATTTCTTGATTGGAAAACTATTGGTTTTTGGTACCACTTGAATAAATACGCGTTAGTCTATTGGGAAAACAGGCTTTCGGTACCAATAGAATACTAATTAATACCAATCAAATTACAAGTGCTTTAGTCTATTGGGAAAACATAGGTTTATGAAACCGATCGAGTTCGTCTATTGGGAAATAATAAGTACTGAATGTATGAAACACCAATTGACAATTATTTATTTGATTAAAAAATTTTACATTATACCCAAACACTCTATTTTATTTGGAAAATTACATAAGTAAATTTTGTTTTTTACATTTCTCTAGAATACTAGACAATTTCAAAATGTAAAATTTTTTCGACCTTGTCCCAATTTTTGTATGGGGAACCAATGTGTTTTTTGTTATATAATGCTCAATTACAACAAACATATTTTCTAGTTCAACTCCATAACGCTTAACACCCTCATTCATAAATTGCAAAAAACAGTTGTTTCGCTTTATACATCTTTTATACAACTTACCATGTAAAATTAAACCCCGAAAAATGGTTCTCATATAAATTTTGTAGATTCCAGATTCAATAAAATTAAAAATGTCGTTCTGGACACAATCAATTTCTGAACTAGTTAGTTGCCTCAATTCAACTTTTCCCAAATGTTTAAAAATATTTTCTTTTTTATCTACAAAATTAAACCCTAAACTATTGATGTAAACTTTTGTCGAATTATCCAAATTTTCAAAAAAAACTTTTGAATAATCAGTTCAAAGCTAAGTCTACGAAAATAGTTTTCACAAATCTGTATGTTAACACCTTGCGCACCATTAACATATGATACCACTTGGCCATTTTCATTCTCAAACACAAAAGCTGAATGGGCCCATAGTGGGCCAGAGTTGACAACACTTTTTGGCAAATGGAAAAGGAAGTGAACATTTGCAACCATAGCTTTTTCACGATACAGTTTTTGATATTGAAAAACAAACTTGCAAATTAGGTAGTTAGCTTGTTTGAGCTCGATTGGTAGAATGAACGATTTTAGCATAATAAATATACTTTTTGTGAGGAGGCTGAAATGGCTTAAATATTTTTTAGGTAAAATATTAAAAACGCACGGATAACAGTAGAAAAGCAGCCAGTTACGCCATTCATTGGCTTTCCACAAATGCCGTTCTTTCAAAGACCTAGGACGTCTTGCTAGTTCATTTGGTGGTTTAATATTTTTTAAACAAGAGTCTACAGATGAGAAATCAGTTGGGGAACCTATATAATAGTTTGAACCTGCTATTGAAAACCACATCTCTGTCAAAGTTTTTATCACTCCGAGTAAAACCGCATGCATATAATCTGGTTAAAAACCATCAATTATGTTAAAATGTGGCAGGTTTATCAGTGCGCTGGGTCCTTTAATTCCACGAACCGCTTTCCCATCTTGAAGCGTTGCTTGCATATGCCTAATGGTCTGCTGTTCATTACGATCTGCGTACATAGTTTCAGTTTCTGTGTATCTAATATATTTCTTATTGCCTGCAGTATCTATTATCACAGAATGACCTGGATGTAGACACCAACTGCATCCATAATAACCATTAAACTGTGTAGAATTTTGCAATTTAGGACGGGCAACCGAATCAGGGCAACTACAAATGCAAATAACTTTACTTTTTACGATACCTTTATTTTTTTTAATCCAGGTGAAACCATCATGGTATAAATGTTTCATTTCAGTAACAAAGGGTTCTAAAAAAACATCCATCTTTGGTTCTCCAAAACCACATCATAAACCAACCATTAAAACACGACTTAATCGTTCTTTTGGGGGCAATTCATTTAGCGTGACAAATAAAGGCCATACTGAAAACCTACTAGATTTAAAAACCGATGCCCCATCAGTGTTAAAAGTTAAAGAAAAATTATGAGGTTAACTCAAAGGCATTTCTGGACAAGATAAGCATTTATAGATATTTCCATCAAAAATATCCTCAATTCCATTTTCATTTTTTTTTATCCTTTCAAATTTATAGTTAAGTTTAGAAGCTGAATCTTGAAGTAAATGTTTCAATTGACCTTCCACTGAAGCAGTGTAGAAACTGGTTGTAATTTCCTTACTTTGGTACTGTTTAGAACAGTTTGGGAATATTAAACTTTTACTCAGATTTTCTACACAGTCATTACAAAGAAAGTGTCTAACGCTATTGTTAAGAGGAAATAATTTTTTAAATTTATATTTGGATATAGGAACCACTTCATTTCCAAATATAGTGTTTATCATTTTAAGCAAGTCATTTAAACCAACTTCAGTTAGACCATGCCTTAATGAAAAAGCTTGAATAAGTAGATTAGCTTCTGCCTTTGTGACGCAGTTCCCTAAAGACAGTTTCTCTTCAAACAATTCAGGAGAGAACAATATTTGGTTCGGTTCTTTTTCATTTTCTTGGCCTTCATCTCGAATTTCTGGGTTGCTGTTATCACAATCAAATGACTTCTCAGATTCATCTCCACTTTGTTGGTCGAGTTCATTATTTAGGAGATTGCCTTCATCGTCTAAATTATAATGTACTTTTGCTTTAGATTTTCCAACCGCTGTACATGTACTTTCTTGGATTTGTTCATCAAAGTGCAGCGTACATTTATCACCATCAATTGAGTAGTTTACCTTCGGTTCTTCAAAACTGTTCTAAAAAATTAAGTATATTAATATCTGTTTAAAAAAAATGTCATCATATCTAGATCCGCAAGGCTTAATGATTACCTCATAGGTTTCATCAACTTTATTATCTAGCTCCAGACGCCGGCGTTTCAGATTACTTGGATTAAATCGAGTAGTTTTTGGAGTTCCGTTGCTTGGTCTAAACTCATGTTCAAGATATAATCTATAGCGTTTCCTTGATATACAATTGGCTTTAGGCATAATTACAAAAATTATAAAATCGACGCGGAATGACGATTTCGATAAAATCTGTACTTTGTTTTTATAGACCCTGGTCACCCTGGTGCATTATGCGTATAGCGACATCTATATTCTATAGCAAAATAATTTAGTTATTAAAAATTTATATAAATATATAATAAGTTTTACTAGTTATTTAATTTATGTATTTAAAATAAATTTAGTTTATTTTATATTTATTTTAATATTTAAATGTTAACTCTAGATGGCGTGCACTATCGTATAAGCAACGCTTTTCCAAACCAAAGGGAATAATAAAGGATTATATTCTTTGTCCAAACTCGTGGTCGTTGCCCATCAGCCATAAATTGCAACGAAGGTGCAAAATTGTTCGCCGTGTTCGATCAGCTCAAATTATAGTTTTAGTAAGTATTTCATATTTAATATATCAGTTTTTTATAACAATTTACTGTATTTTTAATTTTTTCAATATCTATGTAAATATTTAATCATGTTTAGTATTTATTTCTTAATAAAATGTGTATTGTTAAGCCTAAATTTAATAACTCGCGTGCTTTTTTGTATTTTGATTGGGCGAAGGGTCAATTAAAGCATGGCCAAATAAAAGATTAAGATTAACGTGTAGTATATTTAGGCCTAAACAGCGGAAGGTTATTTCTAATTATAAAACAAAATTATTATTCCAATTTCTAAATCGATTACTTAATTAATTTTTAGGTACTATGCCGATGACATTGGGAATAAAGAAGCGGCTCAAGCGTCCTAACCTGAATAAAGTTTTAAAATTAACTCCACTACAAAAAAAAAGGATTAAAATATCCAAGAACACTTTTCACCCTCTTCCTCTTTTGTAGAAACTGTGATTGAAGAAAATGAAAACTCTTCTGTGTCTAATCACAAACCAACTTTTGCGTTAGTTAAAGTGCTTGCTAATAACACAACAAAAACTGTTAATGTAAATCAAATTGTCAACTTTAAACCAAAGAATTTTAAAGACTATGATGTTCGTCGCAAATATAATTTGGATGGTCAGAGCTCTAACGTGTTAATTCTTGCACTAGGCAGTGAGCTAAAATTTAAATTTAATGAAATTAACAATATGTGAATTTTAAATGTGGTTTTTTATCAGGTTCACCGAATCGCGTGGATTCAGAACAAGCGTATACGTGCACCACCTGCAAGATTCATAACTACTCCATTAGAACCAAAGAGATTAAAAAAGAGGAAAATGGTACCAACAAAAGCGGGAGATGCTCAAAGGAGACGTTGCAATAAAATAATGAAAGACAAACTTTATCAGAAGAAACATGCATTTGATTTTGTAAGTTGAATTTCGAACCTTTTTTTACTAAAAACGTGCATCTATAATTTTTTTTTAAATTAATAGTGTTCACAAGACGAAATGGAAAACATTATTGCCATTAATGGAGACAATGCAGGCGTCTTACGTAAAGATGCTAAATTTCCTGAGATTAGTGATTTGGTACGTTTGATTTGAATTTAATAATTAAGGAAGCGTTTCATTTTAAAAATTAATTTTAATGGTAACAGGATTCATGCGATGGAATCGAAAACATTCTGACATGTGCTAAAGAAATTAAAAGGAAAGATGATGTCTTAAATAATGCTGATATTAGCGATGACCAAGAATATAACGATAAGGATGTTCCTAGCGATAATGATGTTTCTAGCGATAATGATGTCCCTAGCGATAACGTTGTTCCTAGCGATAACGATGTTCCTAGTAATGATGGTACAAGGGTGACAACGAAGGAGAAAAATGCTACCCACATAAGTGATCAATCAATTTGTTATGGTGAATTTCAATTACTTTTTTTTATATAAAAGTCGGAATCATAACTCATCTGTTTTTTTTCAGATGATCTTCCTTTAGAAGAAGGTAACAGTCGTATGAGTTCACCGCTTAGAAATCACGACCCTTTTGCGGATAGTTCTAGGGAGGAGTATTTCACAGGTATTTTAATTGTCATTCAATTTTAATTTCATATAATAAAATTATTTTTTTCAGAAAAATACCAAACAAAGTATTATAAGTTAAAAGAAAGATATAATCAACTGGTAAGATGTGCCATTTTGGACAGGAATAAATTAAAGGCTTTTCAAAAACAAGCTGAAGGTATTAATTCGACAATTTATTTAATTGGAGCTATTATTGATATTATTTTCTTTAATTAGAAGGTAAATTTCTTGAAGAATCCTGTGGAAATGTTAGTAACACTCACTCATTTAACTTGACGATACACCAGGGCCCCCATAGGTCCTATAATATCCTATATTTTCATAAATGTTCTAAAACATCCTATATTTTTAGCAAAATCCCCAAAAAGTCCTATAACATCCTATATTTTTAACAAAATCCCCAAAAAGTCCTATAACCTCCTATATTTTTAACAAAATCCTCAAAAAGTCCTATAACGTCCTATATTTTTAGCAAAATCCGCAAAAAGTCCTATAACATCCTATATTTTTAGCAAAATACCCAAAAAGTCCTATAAAATCCTATATTTTTATATTTCGCCCATTTCAAATCCCGCCTCTCAGTAAAATTATAAGTCGTTCAATGAACGGAGCGGTTTCTCGCTGAACGCAGCCTAGATTTGGCCATAGGTACGCTGTTGCATATATATCGCTTATAGAATGTCCGTCTGTCAGCTGTGACTAAAGTAAAGGAGGAAAACTATTTTACCGACGACCATTTCTGACAGCCTGGCTATTTTACCAACGAGCATTTCTTGCAGCCATTCTACAGATTATTACAGCGTCGTCTGCATATACAGGGTGTCCATTAAAAAACGATCCAGGGCGAATATCTCAGAAACCGTTTTCTCTAGCAATTTAAAAAAAATTTGTTACGTAGCACGTGCAGGGGGCAAAGAAGAATGATAACCTCGATGACCTTGAACCATGTCTTCAAGGTCACCCAAAAAACTATCTCGAGGACCGTAAGTATTAGAAAGCTGGTTCCAATTAGAAAAGTGTTCCCCGTCACGTTTTATGCCTACATAGCGTGAACATGATCGGATTCGACCAATGGTAAGTCGAGAAAATTGGTACCAAAATCACAAATTTCGTAAAAGGGAAATTGCAAGACAGCGCTAATAACTCCAAAACAAGTCGTGCTACATTATCGAAATTTGCTAGACAATCGCATCATGGTAGGATATTTTAATATTTGGAAAATTGTACGACCTTGAACCATGTCTTCAAGGTCATACTAAAATTATCTCGAGAACCATTAGGTTTAGATCAAAAATTCCAATTAGAAATTATAATTTAAAGTTATTAATACATCAAATGTAACGATGAACAACTTTCTAATAGTCCTATAAATTCCTATAATTTTGAAAAATAGTCCTATAAAATCCTATATTTTAGAAATATAATCCTATTTTTCCTATAACAAAGCTGTAATTTGAGTGGGGCCCTGCGATACACTGAAATTAACTCTTTATCATTAACGTTTTTGTAAATAGGTTCATTTGGGAAATGGTATTTCCATATCCAAGAATAAGTGGGATGTTTGTTTAAGCCAGGCTAACGAATCAAAATTCACCAAAACGTTAGCAGTATGCATTTGGGGCACAGAAACCCTAGCATCAAGAAGTGTTTCTGGAAAAACTGGAAACAGGTCAACTGAATCCAGAAAAGCCCATTATTTCATTAATTTAAAATAAATAAATTTAACCACTATTGCACAGTAAAAACATATACAGCTGTTTCGGCTCCCTTACCGGAGCCGTCGTCAGGTAGATACAAAATGAACAAAAAGAGAAAGATGTGACGTAGGGGACGAGAAACAATGTTTTTTAGGTCCATAGTTTTTTTAAGTCAAATGAACAATTTGATATAGGGAACGACGTTTTCATGGGCGGGGCCGTCAATGTCATTGACAAGGGGGTTGGTATTTTTTAGTTTTATTATTTCGATTGACTCTCTAACGTTTAGCTTAATTGGGTTGTTTTCGTTGGTGATTAATTTAGCTTCGTTTATATCAATTTGATGTCCACGCCCCCTGCCTACGAAAGAGCGAGACCATAAAATCCAAAGCAGTCGAACATAGGGCGTGTTGCAAAAGTCTGCTTTGCTAGAATAAAACATGTTAAATTCAATGGGCTAGCACTTCGGGAGTAGTGGCTCACTCCTGTAATCCCAGGCGTCCGGGAGGCAGAGTTTGTGGAAGGCCGTGTGAGGACGACCACCAATCCCCCAACGGGTGTACCCACGAACCCCCCATTGGCGTGGCCGTTACACATATCTCACCCTGATTAATCAGTTATTGTGTGTGTGCTGGTGTCTAAGGCCTCGGGTCGACACCGATGTTTGTGTACCTAAAAAAAATGGGCTAGCACTTTGGCAACAGGCCCTTAAGCTGAAAAGTATGCAACCATGTGGACAGAATCTCCGTCTTGCCATATTCTTAGTACATAAATACATTCTTGCAATAATATTAATTATGCAGTTGTTAATAATCCGTATTAAATATCTGCTCTAAGAAAATACTATTTTAATCAGTGAGATAATATAAAATCACATGGCCTGAACAGCTTTTGTATTGGTTTTCCACCCGCGTATCCTGAGGGTGGGCGGTGGCCACTCTTTAACATAATATGGTAAATTATATATCAAAAGATAGGAAATCACATGGCCTCAAAAGCTTTTGTATTCGTTTGCCCACCCGCGAACCCTTAGGGTGGGCGGTGGCCACTCTTTAACATAGGATGGTAAATTATCTATCAAAAGATAGGAAATCACATGGCCTCAACAGCTTTTGTATTGGTTTGCCCACCCGCGAACCCTTAGGGTGGGCGGTGGCCACTCTTTAACATAGGATGGTAAATTATCTATCAAAAGATAGGAAATCACATGGCCTCAACAGCTTTTGTATTAGTTTGCCCACCCGCGTAGCCTTAGGGTGGGCGGTGGCCACTCTTTAACATAGGATGGTAAATTATATATCAAACGATAGGAAATCACATGGCCTCAACAGCTTTTAAATTAGTTTGCCCACCCGGGTATGCTGAGGGTGGGCGGCACCCACTCTTTAACTTAGGATGGCAATTTATATATCAAACGTTAAGAAATCACGTAGCCTCAACAGTTTTTGTATTAGTTTGCTTACTAAGGGTGTATGGGTTTGCCCACTCGAATACACTGATGTGGAACTAATATAACGGCCTGGGCTGACTTGTTACAGTACAAGTCTATTAGTTGAATATAATACGAAGCAAATTTTAATGAAAGAAATATCTACAGAGGGTATTATAACGACCGTTCGCTTTTTGGTTTATAATTTTAACGGAATAGGGCCGATTTTAATTAAACGATAGTTTATCGAAATTTTGTTAAAAGAATATTCCCTAAGGCCGCGCGATAAATTTACGAGAATAATTTCCCGTCGCCGTTATATCGAAAATTTATTTGATTCGGGATTGCCAGAACTGTGATGTTGTGGGCGAGTGATAAGAAAATAAAATGGTAACCAGAATTATGCAAAATTATAAATGTTTATTTTTATTCAGAACGGTCTATGGAACGTTCTAGATTTAACTCTCATCAATACCCCAACAATATATATATCCCTTCTACCTAATTGTACAGAACTGGTACTCAAGTGTCTAAGACTAGATTTGTCTTAGTTCATCGTGATTGAAAAATAAACCAAAACACACTTACACTTAAGTAAATATCATTAATTATACTGAGTAATTTTAACTAAATTCAAACTACCTAACAATAAATTGTCTTAATTAACAGCTGAGAGCTGTTCGCTACTAATTACTTCAAATCTACTTAATTAGCCTCACAGGTTGAGTTGATAATTTCAAGGGTATAATTAGGTTATTCCAATTCAAAAAATAATAACAATCAATTTTATCTTACAGCTGACTTGAGTTAGTTCACAATTACTTTAACACTTTCAGTCTTAAACACGCACTGTTCATACACTTAAGTCCGTTCACTCACGTTCCAAACGCGAAACACAATCTAACTCTTTTCTTGACCGAAGACCGAACATACTAATTAAAACCGCAAAGTTACCTCATAACTTTTGACCGACATCTTCTATATTGACAGCAACGGTCTTATATACTTTTATTTTGTGTTTTTTTGACCCGTCGAGATTTGACTAAAGTTCGAAAAATTGAAGAGATTATATTTTTTACCCGGTTTGATTGATAGTTTTCCACGCGGTGGCGCTATATTATTACTTTGATATAGTTTCCGCGGGAGTTTTGAATAATTTTCCTTTTTCTAAGCGTTATTAAAAGGTAACAATGAACTACTTTTTGTGTTTTAACGAAATTTTGTTAAAAATTTAACAAAAATTTAAAACAAAACCAAAAACCGTACCAAAGAATAAACAAACAAAGTTCAATAAACAATATATCCAGATATTGTATTAATCCGTTTAGTAAAAAAACCCGCCTTATCATTATGGTTCCTTTACTTTAATATTTTTCCTAAGTAAGTCAATGGCTCGGCGGTGAACTATCCGCATTGTTACAATGCGACCCGAGTTCAATTCCTGATCACGATAAAATTTTACATTAAAATACTAAAATATTTAATTAAATATAAGATTAATATAATCTATAAATATTTAATTAAATATAAAATTAATATAATTTATAAATATTTTATTAAATATAAGATTAATATAATTTACAAATATTTAAAATGATGTAGAATAAATTATAGTACCTAACGTTATAACTTTGTAAAGGACATTCGCCAAAGCTGTTTTTCAGAAAAACACCGTAACTTCACAATCGTTGGTTGCTGAGTGGTTAGGGTAGATCTCTTGCACGAGGCAAACCCGGGTTCGATTCCCGGCCGGCGCCAATAAATCGCAAATTGACACTAAGACGAATACCGTTTACAATTGGTGGAAACCCTGCCATTGGACGTTGAAAGGTTGCATAACACTCAGCACTCGGTCAGTCCCAAAATCATTAAGAAGAAGTTGGAGAGAAAACGCCCGTACAAACACAACCGACTCAACATCCACAACCATCATCACACAAACACAACAAACTCAACACCCACAACCGTCATAACACGAACTCAAAATCCACAACCATCATAACACAAATTCAACACCCACAACCATAGACATAATAAAGAAATAGACACCTTACGCGGAGTTTGATTTGCCAAAAATATACGGGAGCGTTAACTAGCAGACAACCGGTATTAGTTCCGTATTCCTGTGGTACCACGTTTAAGCAACGCCGGTCGATTAGGCGAGAAAATACAAAATCATCACGTGATACGTCACACATGTTCGTGTTTGTAATCTTTTAGGTACTCTGACGTGATTCGCGAATATTTTGGCTGTGAGAATTTAAAATAAGGTAAATTTTTATTATAATTTTTAAATAAGTCAATTAATTCTTTCAAAACCCAAATAAAAAGCAGCAGATGATCTTATAATTAAAAACAAAAAATTATATTTGCGAAATGATATTTTGTCAAAGGCTTAAGTAACTATCCGGTTTGTTGTTTAACTTGTGGTTATGGCTTGTTATGGGAATATTCTGAGATTCTAATTGTAAACAAAAGTAAATGGAATTTTGATGAAAAGGATGATTCTACCTTGGATTAAGAATGATTCTACTAAAGGTATGTAGCTATTGTTCTTGAAATAAAATTATCTTTGACAATTTAAGTCTGATGGCTTGACCCTTCATTTCTAGATTTTTGTCCTTCTCTAATTTGTGGAGTCTGAGCTTGCAATATAAATTAATAACTTTCTTAATGATGATGTTCGATTCCAACTTCAGGATCAAACATGTTCATGGTGATCTGGTAAGATGTCCATGCCAACAATATTTCATAATACAGCAAGTTCTAGTTCTAAGACTATATTTCTTTTATAGAGAGAGGAATATCTCTTCATAACAACTAAACAAAATTACAAAATTGGCTAAAAACCAAGGAGATCTTACTCAAATTATAATAACATAATTAAACCTACACGAAATGATCCTTGGTCAAAATTTAAAGGTGAGAAGTTAGCATCACCGGTTTTTTCTATTTCACTTTCAACTGGATGTAATTTCTTTAAATTAAATAAAAAAATTATTTTGACTATTTTTACTTGTTTTAATTCTATGGAAACCAAACCAGAGTTGGAATGGCTTTTGGTGTGACCCACCTTTTGCCATTTACAATTTGTATATCCCGTTTTAAAAAGTGATCATTACAAATTAAATCATGATTTGAATGTGTCGCGATTTACAGCAATTGTCCATTGAGAAAGTATTGTAGGTTTCGTTAAAAAAAGATTTTAAATAAGAATGAATATTCATCGAAATAATATGATAATTTAATCCTACTTATGGAATGAAACCTTTTCCGGTATTGTTTTACTTGTTATTGCAATGCGTAAAAACCCTAAAATTAACCTTTTTTTACCAAATAAAAACCAGATTTTTAGTAGAAAACCCTTTTTCTATAACTTTTTAATAAAAAAAATCACCAAAACGAATTATGAAACATGTTAGCTAACATAAAAGTACTACCCGTTTATCAAATTCACCCCTAAAGGTTTTGCGTCTGATTTTAAACCGGATAAATATTCCTAAGCGTTAGGTACTACATGGCCTAGGCCAAGCGCTCACTACTCCTCGTAACGTCTCTGTCATGGCTTCCACGAGCCTTTGCTTCGTAACGGAGACAATTCCTTGTGGAAGGCAGGACGGATACGAAACAGAGAGCCAGTGGGCGCCTAGTCCAAAGCGCCACTTAAGTTTAGTGGCGCTTTATAAGTAGGAATAAACTATCATATTATTTCAATTAATATTCATTCTTATTTAAAAATATTTTTATAACTATAGGCAGGATCGAACATCATCATTCAGAAAATTATTAATTTATATTGCAAGCTCAGACTCCACAAATTAGCGAAGGACAAAAATCTAGAAATGAAGGGTCAAGCCATCAGACTTAAATTGTCAAAGCTAATTTTTTTTCAAGAACAATAGCTACATACCTTTAGTAGAATCATCCTTTTCATCGAAATTCCATTTACTTTTGTTTACAATTTAGAATCTCAGAATATTCCCATAACAAGCCATAACCACAAGTTCCACAACAAACCGGATAGTTACTTAAGCCTTTGACAAAATATCATTTCGCAAATATAATTTTTTGTTTTTAATTATAAGATCATCTGCTGCTTTTTATTTGGGTTTTGAAAGAATTAATTGACTTATTTAAAAATTATAAAAAAAAATTTACCTTATTTTAAATTCTCACAGCCAAAATATTCGCGAATCACGTCAGAGTACCTAAAAGATTACAAACACGAACATGTGTGACGTGTCACGTGATGATTTTGTATTTTCTCGCCTAATCGACAGGCGTCGCTTAAACGTGGTAACACAGGAATACGGAACAAATACCGGCTGTCTGCTCGTTATCGCTCCCGTATTTAACCCCCGTAGAATCTTGGGTCTATTTCTTTATTATGTCTATGCCCACAACCGTCATAACAAGAACTCAACATTCACATAAACATAACAATAACGAAATAAGCAATCAAACTAAGTTAAAACTGTCGCGACGGTGAGCGTTGACGAAAGATAGACCAACGAAACCAAACCCAACCGCAAATCAATCCGTTAACACTCACCGTCACACGGTGGTTTTGCCAACCCTTCGAGAAACTGCGTACGCAGTGATTACCCTTTGCCCCGAAAATGCGAACGCGTTCGCAGGCCTGACAGACAGACCCACAGACATACACACAGACACGGTGGTTGTATAACCCCTCGGAGAGGTAAAAATTGTTACTACTTAAGAAATTTTATCAAATGAAAATATAATGAAAGTCTGGGATAATATAATGAAAGTCTGGGATAATATAACAAATTCTGAGGACCCGGAGCAAAAATCATTTTCAAAACTTCTTAGTTTTTTTTAAACACCCGTGTAAAGGGTCTTGTTAAAGATTTGAAAGAAAATTATCAGTGTGCTACGACAAAGTGCTTAAGCCGTAAAAAAATCTCTCCGAAATGCTCTGAAGGAAAAGAACCAAGAAAGTGGGAGAAGAAGCAAAACTAAATTAACTGGAAATGAAAATTCCTTCAAAAAAAAAGGAAATACTATCTAAACCAAACTTTATACCATCAACTACCGTGTATCTGGAATTTCTTGCTGATGACCCTGACGCAGATTTGTATTTACAATATATAAAATATAGATGAACTTTTACAAAAATATTATTTACTTTAATTGTTTTCGTTAAATATGCAAAATGATTTAAAATGCACTTTAACTGGTCATATTTTATTTACCTTAGTAGGTTTATAATATTTTATTTAAATTTAGTTTTAACAAAGTTATATTTAATTTATGTATTTTAAACATTTGTAAATTAAAGAAATATAATTACCAAATGTTAAACAACTTTTGTATTTCCGTTAACCGCATCTAGTTCAGTGTATCGATGTTGCACTGATAATGTAAAAACGGTTGGATTTGAGTTCCTTCCTCCTGCAGCTCGATGCCTCCCGAATTCTTGCTCCAAAAATCTAGGTTCAAATGTTGGGTAAAAATTAACTAAGCTCTTTTTTTAACATAAACTTCACAATCTGGACAGTTGAATATGCTGAAAATAAAACAAAACCAACAGCTTTAAATCTCAGGTAAAGTATATTGATAATTAAAAGACAACTTCGACGAGCTGTCATTTTTAACCCTTCAATTGTTTCTTTAGGAAGTAACATATGGGAGCGCTCAGTTGCGGATAAAGTTTTAGGCATATTCATCACTTCTCGATGCCAATTATCCAAGTAGTTGATGAAGTCTTTCTCCAATCACTAAAATAAAGAAAATAGGTAAGGGGGAAATATTTGTAAGACAGATAAAAATCCCTAATGGTTAGTCTATCATCGTCCAAATTTGTATATGACCTTTCGTTTGGTTTAATTTTTCTTTGAGCCTCATAGCAGTTTTTAACGTTACACAGATCATAAAACTTGTAAAACGTTCGTATAAATTTTGTTTTCTCCTTGTTTTTATTTTTCCCTTCCATTTGCCCTTCAATTCCATTGGCCACTGTTTCGCTTAGTACCTTAAAAACAAGATATCGAAATGGGTTAAAAAGTTATGGTTTCACAATTTATTTTAGTGAGCATACGTCAAGTTTGGTACGTGCTTAAATTGTAATTTTGCACTAATTTCTTGGTAATAAAGTTTCAGGAATACTTTAGAAGAAATTTCTTCGCCATTTTTCTTCATCTTTCTAGTAAGGGAAAATAATGCATTCCTCACAGTTTTCATTAAATGTGGAGCATCAGAGAGGAAAAAAACTGGTCTTTCTTTGTCCGTTGCGAAAAGGTTACTCGTAGTAAAAGGCACATTTCCATTGCTAGGGTCTTCTAATTTTTCGCTACTCATTATGAAACACTTGCGATTTGTAGAAGCTCCATCTGCCACAACTGCGAGAATTAGAAATCCATGAGCCTCAATTCGTCTAATAGCTTCCCACACAATAGTATACAAAGTACTTGATGAAGCGGTCGTGGTAGGAAAATGAGAGAATGGAAGTTTAATGTTGGACGTTATTCCCCGTATCATAAGTTGTATGTAATATGTGGGTTGCCAGTGGCGGAGTATCAACACCCTCTGCCTCTGTCTCTTTATCGTTTAGTTCGTTGTGTTCTTTGATGATGTCCTTAAACCCTGTCAATCGCCCTGTATCTTTGTGACACACTATATCTGGTTCATCCAAAGAAAGAATGAAGTATTTCTCGTGTTCGGGACGCTCTTCGAGTTTAATTTCATTGGCCATTTGTTTAATTTTTTCATCATTGAAACCAGATTCATCAAGCATCGTAGGTTGATTTTGATTTGTTCTTGATGTAGCAGCACCACTTGATAAAACCTTTATCCCAGCGCATTCCATGCTTAGTCGTAGCCATTGCTTTGAGTTGCTGTCGAAGAAACGTTGCCATAAAAGAGTTTGGTGGTTCATTTTTGAGTTTTTCTTCCCAAACTTTAGAAAGAGCCTGTTTTTCCATTTTTTTGGTTCAGTTTTTGCAAATGCTTCATAGAACGTAAAATTACGGATTTACTATTCGTCTTCAGTTGTGACACGGGTTTTTTTTCCATAAGGTTTTTCTGTATAAAGAACATTCCCGGCATCTGGTTTTTGTTTTGGTTGATTTAATGATGGTATGATATTTAATACTATGTACTGATTGCCGTTTCTCACACTAATAGCTCTTTTTGGTGATGCAATTTTTGTCTCAATTTATATCTTTGCACTAAGTTTAAATCACGATTTCCAGCGCATAAGCTTAATTCATGGAGTTTCTGGAGGAAATTTATTATGTCAATGTTCGATTTCATATCAGTATTCGAAATAATTGTAAAGTTTTTCCTCCCACATTCTGTAACCCACCGTTGACATTTCTCTCTCTCAGTTTTTGCATTGGGAAATATTACAAAAAAAAACCGAACTTGCTCTTTTCAACGTTTCGCTCTTGTTAGTTTTGGAAGTACAAGCCCCATATAAACATATTTTTCCCATTGTATTGGATATTACTTATTCTTGAGGCACATATTCAAAAGTTAACAAAAACTATTACTTCTAAATAAAAATAAATATCTAATAAAATTAATTTAAATTAATGTAAATACTATCATCATAGACAAATAAAAGATTCTATGCTCTCATCTACATTCCCGCGAAATCCTGATTCCCTGCTCAATCTAAGAAATAAGAATTTTAATCAGCCAATGAGAGTGTAGAAAGTGAAATTATTTTCCTTTCTCGATTAGCCAATAGAAAGCCGGATCGCAACCGGAAGTAAATGGGCCTAGGGCGTAGCTTTGAGACGTGAAGATTATATTATTGCCTTGTCAATTCTACACTTTCCATTCCTCTCTATAATTTCTATGCTAAAACTAAAACGGTTTCTTTTTTCTAAACTCAAGAGACGTCTGCTTAGACGTCTGCTACAAATAAAACAGGGCAGATAATAATATCTTTATGATCCTGGTTTTTAGAACCTTAGAATCATATTTTCTTAAGAAAATTAACGCTTACATCTCTTCGATTAAATGGTTGGGCTTGATGGTTCGAGATCGATTATTATAATAGGTAGGTGCTGGAACCGGCGTTGCGAATTTGGTTTGTGGCACATGTTGCTCCGGTGGGAGAGCATTTTGATCATCTGTAATAGAGGTATGTGTAGAAACATCTGGACTGAAATGAGACTTTGGTGTGGTCGGTGTTAGAACCAGTTTGTAAAAACTTATGTTTCGGGTTCTATTCTGTCCATCTTGCTGAGCAGTGACCATCGAACCATTGATTGCCGTAATATGGAATGGGTCTGGTCGGAAATAGGGGGATAGTTTATTATCCCGTTGAACTTTCACTAAAACTTTATCTCCAACGCGAAAGCTGCGATGTTTGACATTGTGATTGCTATCATGGTATTGCTTCATTTTGTCCTTTGATAATTCATCCTTGACTTGCAGCTTGACAGAAAGGTTGGTAGGTGGTTCGTTCACACTAACCACTGAAGGAAGCTTACTGCGAAGTGTCCAACCAAACATGACTCCAGATGGAGAAATGCCTGTAGTGTGGGGTGAGACGATAGGCACTTAGAAACTTTTGTAGTTGGTCTTTCCAATCCTGCCCAGTGACATCGGAGATTCGAAGTGATTTTTTTAAAGAGGCCATAAACCTTTCTGCATAGCCGTTGGCTTGGGGCCATATAGGAGTGATCTTACGGTGCGTTACTCCAAGGTTAGCTATATATTCACCAAATCCACGTGGATTAAATGGCGGACCATTATCGGTCTTTAGTACAGACCAAATATCTCAAATATACGATTAAACGTTTTAATGTTGACGTCAAGGGAGGTTGAGGACACAACTTCGGCCACAGGATATCTTGACCGCTCATCCATTACAACAAGGAGGTATTGACTATTCTTAAATGGTCCAAGATGGTCTGCTGCAAGGTGAGACCAGTTTTCAGTGGGTAGAGGTGTCATATAAAGCGGTTCTTTCACGTGTTGCGGCGTCACTGATAAGCAGGGAATGCACGATCGGACTTCCTGTTCGACCAACTGGTCCGGTTCTTAGTAGTTGCTTAGTTTTAATTAGGCCTAAATATCCTTCATGAGAAATTGAAACTACTCGCTGTTGCAAGATTGGCGGTACGTAGATTCGATGGCCTTTTAAAAGGACATTGTCTGCAACAGTTAGCTCATGTCGAACTTGTTCTAGGGCTTTTATGATATCCCAATTGATCTCTCGGTTTGACTGATCTGTAATCCAGTGGTTCTTCATTAAACAGGAAATCGCGTGTTTGACGGTTTTGTCACTGGTGGATTCTTGGACAATTTCCTCCAGGGCAACAGCTTTCGGGATGGCGTGGTAGAGGACCATTCGAACGTGACATTCAGTATCAGGAGAAAGGCATTTCTGAGATGTTGTAAACGGAGGATGACGCGGGAGATAATCCGCAGGATTAAATCTGCCCGGTTGATACTCTAAAGTAAGATTGTAAGGAGCGAGTCGCAGGTTCCATCGCGGAAGTCTTCACCTGTGGCTTTCCAAGTAATGTCAATGGTGGTAGGTGGTCTGTGACAACCTTAAAGGCAGCTCCATACAGGTATAGATGGTAATGTTCACAGCCCCATACAACGGCTAGCGCTTCTCGTTTTGTTTGATAATATCTCGTTTCGACGTCTGTGAGTGGTTTGCTTCCAAACGAGATTATGTAGTGGTTACCTTGAACATCAATCTGTGCTAAGATTGAACCTAAGCCAGTACATGTAGGACTAGCGTCGACATAGAGAACTGTGTTTTTCTTGGGATTGAAGTATGACAATACAGTCTCTTTAGATAAGTGACTTTTCAAAGATCGAATAGCTTCGTCCTGTGCAACTTCCCAGGTCCAAGGGGTGGTCCTCTTGGTCAAAGAACGCAAAGGTTCAACTACATCTGATAAATTGGGAATAAATCGTCCACAATAGGTAGCTAAACCGATTTAACTTCGGATTTCGTTAGGTGTGGGTGGCGCTTTTATTTCGTGCAAAGCTGATAATTTTGATGGATTTACACTGACACCTGAGCTACTGAAGATGTGACCATAGAATTTCAGTTCTGATTGGCGGAATTGACATTTCGCGAGGTTTAGGGTGAAATGGTTTTCTTCCAGTCTTTGTAATAATTTTTGTAGGGCATCATCGTGTTGGTGTTCGTTTTTTCCATACACAAGCAATGGTGTGATGAATTACCTCGGCTGCAGAAGACACGGCAAAGATGAGACGTTTGTATCTGATCAATCCTCTGTGGGTGCTGAAGGTCGTGATTGGTCTTGAAGACTCATCCAGCTCCAACTGGTGGTACCCCTTATTGAGGTCTAACTTCGTAAATACTGTGGCGCCATTGAGCTTGTGAAAGGTGTCGTCGATTGTGGGCATCACTTGTCTCTCTCGTATTATGGCAGTGTTCGATACACGCATGTCCACACATACACGAATTTCTCTTCTGAGTCTATATCAATCCGGTTATTGACGTCAGTGAGATCTCCAGTTAAATAAGTCTTCATGGGAACAATAACGATCGGAGAAACCCATGGCGTTGGACCAGATACGGGTTCAATTATATCATCACGCAAGAGTTGATCTAATTCTTTGTCAAGAGCTTCCCGAAGGTGGAACGGGATTCGCCTGTGAGGTTGGGCTACCGGTTTGACTGAAGAGTCGATTGAAAGTTCGATTTTAATATCCGTAGCTTTACCAATCCCTTGGAATAGCTTTGGATGCCTCTGAACAATGGCATTCTGGGTTAGCAGATTGACAGATGCGCCGAGTTGATCAGTATTTCGAAGAACATTCAACTCTCGAAGAGTGCGATATCCAATTAAAGATGGTGATACAGAGTGAGACGTCTTAACTACGAAGAACGTGGCCTGAGTTGATCCAATAGATGCGGATATAGTAGATGACAATTTTCCCAGTAGCTCCAACGGTTTGTAAGACCCATATGGAAAAATGTCCAATTTGGTTGACTCCAATTGTGGTTTATTTTCAAGCGCATGGTACGTTGATTGATTCAATAGGTTCACACTAGCACCGGTGTCCAATATCAACTTGACTAGATTAGTGCCTATGTTTACAGTTAGATAAGGTAGAGCATTTGAACTAGGTTGGTTTTGTTTAGTTCCATTTAAGTCAATGAGAGTAAAAATAAACTCTGTGTCTTCATCTCTATGACTAGAACTCTTCTGAGATTGAACAGCGTATTTTTGAGGTTTAGAATTCTTGATTGTCTTTGACAAGCGATTTTGATTCAATGGTGATTGTGTAGCAGCCGATCTAAATACGAAACTAAAATGATTCGGTGTTCCACATTTGTAGCAAGTTTTACCCTTGGCTGGACATTGTCGGTTTACAGGATGCGGGTACTATCCCCTACATAAACCACATTTGACTAGATTCTGAACGGTTTGATGTTTCGTTTGATTGGTTGGTTTTCTTTGTGATGGGTGACGTACAGTTTTATGCTGAACAAAAAGGGATTGATTGGAACTTAAACTGGTAGATAGGTTACTTATTTTCTCGATAGAGGTAGCTTGAGATTCAGACCTTTCCATTAGTCTTCCCTTTTGTAGAAGTGAAGTTAGATCAAGCGAAGGATCCTGTAGCGCCTTACGACGTAGGCTCTTTGACGTACAAGTTTGCACAATATGGCGCTTCAATTCTAAATCCACATCGGAAAAATCACAGAACGTAGCAAAAGAACGTAAACGTATATGATATTCATCAATAGACTCATCAGGTAGCTGTTTCGTCTCACGAATCCTAAATATTTCAAAATCCACATTGTGTTTGGGAGCAAAATGATATCGGTTAGGAAAGTCTTAGCTGCTTCATAATCCTGTACCAAATGGTTATCCGGTAGTGCATAGAATATTTCTGAAACTAAGTCTCCCACACATGTAAGTAACATGCTTTCTGACGAACTTTATCTTTGATCCCTGATGCGATAAGGTAATTTTCAAATTTGTTGCACCAACTTTTCCAGGCTGCATTGAGATTCTCTGGGGCGGTATGCCCAGCAAACACAAATCGTCCCTGGGACGTCCCAGCATGGTCCATAGAGCCCAGCTTGGTCCCGTCTAAAATTCGTCCTACGGGACGAATAACGGACGCCCCATTTTAGTCCTAGTAGAACCAATTTCGCGACATCCGATATTCAGCCCAATCGACGTCGCATGGATCTCCACTATTCGTCCGAAAGGTTTCGTCCATCAATGCTATCTAGAGGTACTTTTATCAGCAATTAATTTTAATTTTTTTCACCTGTATTTGTATTTGAGCTGATAATGATTAATGAACCACAAAATATTAATTTTATTAAGAATATTATTATTTAAATTTACGAGTTTATTTAACGTGAATTAATGAAATTACGTGTTAAATCAAAACTACTTAATTATTTAATTAATTTTATCTGTTCTTAATTTTTATATTTTTTATATTTCCATTATTTTCATTTGATGAATTATTTCTACAATCACAGCCAATCACTGCGAAAAAGCTGATCTAAGTTGGCCGCGCTAAAGTCCTTTAAAAAATCTGGTAGCCCAGTTTGTAGTTTCTTTTGTACGACGCCATTACTCGATAGTTTGGAATCGGTCACCATAAAGTCCATAAGCCGGGAGTAGTGGCTCACTCCTGTAATCCCAGGCGTCCGGGAGGCAGAGTTTGTGGATGGCCGTGTGAGGACGACCACCAATCCCCCAACGGGTGGTCGGAATACTTCCGCCACGGGTGTCCCCACCCCTGTCCCCACGTATCCCCCAGTTGGCGTGGACGTTACACATATCTCGCCCTGATTAATCAAATGGACGAGAGGACTGAATTGTCCCACACGTCACAATCGAATAAAAAAAAAAAAAAAATAAAGTCCATAATGCGTTCTACTTAAACGTTAAAGATTATAACATAGTAATCTCTAGTATCGCTGATAATATATCATAAGAGTAAGTATTTTATTAAAAAACTGTTTGATTTTTTTAATGTGTCTTTTACAGAGTATTACGACCTTCGCCCCGCGCCTATATCGATTCTTATTTACGATACGTGGCAGTGCGTTGATGGTAATAAGTAAAAGAAAGAAGATGATAGCGGACAGTGATTAGGATACTCAATGAAATTCTCGATTGAAATGTCTTTATTGATATATAAAATAACACAAAAGATCAACAAAATGAACAAAAAGTTAAAAAATGGGATCTCTTCTTACTCAAATCTGGTGTATCCCCGGGATACCTGGTGGCCATGATTGTGGTAATAACGCTTAACAATGGGGGCGATTAAATAAAATAGAGAGAGAAACTTGCGTTAAGCGCTTAAATTTACTATTACTAAGATTTAATAATATTATTGGGGAGAGCTCAAAACTATACTGGTGGCGAGGTAAAAATCTGTTAAGATACTTTTGGGGTTGGGGGTTTGGCTTTTATACGGGTTGGAATAAAGGGGTATTGTTCGGGGCTCTCGACACGGGGCTTTTCCCGTTCTTGGGACAGGATATTGACAAAACACTCTTAACTTGGTATTGAAGGAATTATTGGGGAGTATTGATTTAACAGGGTTTTAAGGGCTCTAGACTCAATCTTTTAACCTGTCGTGGATTAGCGTATATTCTTAAACGTAGTTTTTTCGTTTAAGGGGATAGTAAGGGGGGGTTTTCAAGGAAATTTTCAACGTTACGGTTTCGCTGTCATGGGATTTGGTCTTCTTTTCGCTGGCTCTTTTTCTTGATGTCTCGAATATCTGGTTCTTCGTGGCTGCTCTTCGATTTACGGGATTCCGGGTGACGGGAGCTTCCGGGTTACGGGGTTCCGGATTACGCAAGACACACGCCCACGCTTATGATACTTCGACGACAGTGGATTTGGAGGGGTGCCTTTAGTTGACTCGATCTGCTGATAGTTTTTTCCATCACGGGAAAAAACGTTCTTGGATTCTGGGATTCATTTGAAATTAAACGCGATGGGCATTTCGCCTCTTTTGGGTTGTGCATTATGCATCTTTTATTGGGACATCGGGGACTACGTTCTTGGGATATCGCGGCCTAAGCCCGGACTGGGTTGTGGATCTCTTCTAGTTCCGGACCTCTTCCTGTTAGAATCTAACTTTTTCCTTGGCGTTCTCTGGTTTTGTTCTTCTTCCGTTTAGGGGGGTGGAAAAATCGGGTGTCGGAAGTGTAGGCTTGGTAGTGTATTTTTCTGGTGGTCACGTCTTCTCGGGGTTTGGAAGGCGTGGTTATTATACTGGAGGGGTCTCTGTTTCTACCCCTTTTGGATGACTGTTTATTTTTCGTCCTTGGTAACAAAATTTCGGGGATTTTTCCAGAGCCGAATATGACCTTTCACACTGTAAGGCAGGGGTGAGGTCGGCCGCTATATAGTTTGCATGAGAAGGGGGGGGGGATTCGGACGCTCTTTTCTGTTTGGAACTGTCGCCTCATGGTGCAATATGGCCTTCTGAGTTTCTTATCTATTTTTCTGGGCGCCAGATTGTCTATCTTGGGGAAAGTAACATGAAGGTGGGACAATGAGTAGAACAGATTCGCTAAATTATGGTTTTAAATAGACTTTTCCGTTTTATGGGTTTTTTAATTTAATTTTAATATTTATAATTTTAAAATAAAATCTAGTTTCTGGGATTTTTCTGGGGATTTCTAACTATACCACGCATGACATACCAAGTATCGAAGGAGTTATTTAAGTTTATTAAAGGATTTTTAATCCATTGGGGACTTTTGATTAAACCTGTGTTATATTATGGAGAATTATTCAAATATATGATTATGGGGTACATATTATGACAACAATCTTATTTCTATGACATTCACCACGAGGATACCCAACATAAACAACATATGGGGATAAAACAAACAAATATTATTAATGTAATTTGTATGTTTAATTAGGGTTATTATTTTATTTATTTATTTGCTTAATGGAACTTAAGTTTATCTTAACAGATTGGCTTATAGCTTTAACTTTAAAATTTAATGTGGGCTTACTTTGGATTATTTACTTATGCTAGAGAGAAAAAAAAAATTGATTTTCTTGATATTTTATTTATGACCCGTTATGCGGGGGAAAACATTTTTATTAATTTTAAACATAAAAAAAAGAATTAATATACTGAAAAAGTAATGACACAAAAAAAATAATAAAAAAAAAGAAACTTTCCGCCCGATGGCGTCACAGGGGGTAACAAGAGGTAGGAAGAAAATATGTTTGATCAAAGTCTATTCATTTTGGACCTGTACATGTTTCAATTTAACTTTTTAAGTTTATTATTCATTACTCTCACTGAGTGGTTCGCCTAAAGCTTTATTTCATTTTGTTATATTTTATATATTGGATTTGGAATTCCAAAAGTAAGATTTGCGTTGAATTCTCCGAATGTTAGGGAAGGTTCGCTGTTTTTAAAGTTCATTTTGGACCTGTACATGTTTCAATTTAACTTTTTAAGTTTATTATTCATTACTCTCACTGAGTGGTTCGCCTAAAGCTTTATTTTATACTGTAATAATTTATATAGTTAAATTGTAATTCCAAAAGTAAGATTTGCGTTGAATTCTCCGAAAGTTAGGGAAGGTTCGCTGTTTTTAAGTTCATTTTGGACCTGTACATGTTTCAATTTAACTTTTTAAGTTTATTATTCATTACTCTCACCGAGTGGTTCGCCTAAAGCTTTATTTTATACTGTAATAATTTATATAGTTAAATTGTAATTCCAAAAGTAAGATTTGCGTTGAATTCTCCGAATGTTAGGGAAGGTTCGCTGTTTTTAAAGTTCATTTTGGACCTTACATGTTTCAATTTAACTTTTTAAGTTTATTATTCATTACTCTCACTGAATGGTTCGCCTAAAGCTTTATTTTATACTGTGATAATTTATATAGTTAAATTGTAATTCCAAAAGTAAGATTTGGATAGATATTAAAATTAATCTTCGAGAAACAGTAATTTCTAGAGTACATTTTTTATTCGATAGTCTTAATTTTTTTAAGGAATAGTATTAAATGGCTTAGTTTTATTTTGCTTCTGATTTAAAAATTAATTTTATTGTTTTTTTTTACATTTGTGTAAGGAAGGTTATTTAATTTTTTAATAGTTTAGTTCGAAATTTATATCAATCAAATTGTACACTTGTTGCTAGATTTTTCCATTATCTTGTATTTTAATGTTTTGAATAAAATTTTATTATCTAGCTTGGCTTTTTAAATTATTTGTTCAGAATACGATATCCAATGAACGTCCTAGTTTCATCCTTATTGAACCTTGATTGAACCAAATTAAAGGCCTAAAGACATCCAGGGTACGACCGCCGTAATCGCCGTTGGACGTCCGAAAACTCGTCCCCAGGACGTACTACGGCTATAGACAAACCGGACATTTGGACGTCCTTTAACGTCCAACCGACGTCAACCCCGGATTTTGGGATGTCCTACGGACGAAGGCAAGATCCGAGTGTGACGTCTATCGGATGTCCATAGGACGTGTTTGTGTTTGCTGGGTGGTTGTCGAAAGGCAAAACACAAGGCAACGATAAAGCCATGGTGTAGTCAAAGGCCTGGGTAAGGGCATTATGAATGGTCCCGGTGAGATGATTTGGTTAAGAATTGGGGTCTTGGTAACCCTCGGCCAGAGAGCCTTGACAACAGAGTGATAAAAAATATGAAACGTAAGATACACGAAAACATATATTACAATTCAGAAAAACGCAGACATCTCCGTCGCCAATGTGATATTCGTAGGTTGATTAAGTACAAATAATTATAAAACTTAAAATTATGTTTAATGTTCAATGAATATTAATTAAATGTCAGTGGCCTCGACCATAGAGATAGAAAATAAAAAGAGGGGATATTACCGCGTTTTAGCCACCCCTTTTTTTGACCGGGAAAATTATCCCCCCCCCCGCGCATGTATGAAAGCAGAGATGGGCAGATTTTGCAACGCCATCTATCCTTACTTTGTTTACATCAAATGACAGTTGATTTTCAAAAAGGCATAATGTATTTCATTTCACCGCGCGTCGATGGCGCCACGTAATCTGCCCATCGCATGGCTTCCTACATTGGCGAAAAGGAGGTCGGCACTCGCGGTCAACTTCGTCAGATACAATAGTGCCTCTATTTATTTTCTATCTACCGATGCTCACTAAAACTAAAACGGTTTCTTTTTCCCTAAACTCAAAAGACGTCTGGTTAGACGTCCGCTACAAATAAAACAGGGCAGATAATAATATCTTTATGATCCTGGTTTTTAGAACCTTACAGTATGCAACTAGCTCTATTTCTTCACTAACGGTTTGTTTCACAGATATTGTCTCATCCGTACCCTACGTAATATTTGACGTCATATCTGATGTAATATTTGACGTCATCGAATCTCAAATGCCGATTATGCCGTCGCACAATTAGCTCTACTTCTGATAAACCAACGGCCATTATTTTAGTAAACAAACCGGTTGTAACAACTAAGGCTTAGGAGCTAAAATGAACTATAATATACTGTCAAGTGCTGTTAATGCAATTAATAAAGTTTTCAGAGACTCAGGTTCTAAAATAAATTTGCATTGTCAAACAAAAGAAGCCGGTTTCTTGAAAAAATTGTTCAAATTCAGGTTGAACTTTTCTGGGGCAGATTTTTTTAAGCCTAGGCCTAACTCTTCTAGTCGGGTATGGGTTTTAAAACGCTGGTGGAATATCCCACCTCGACGACCTGTTCCATTTTCGGTAAGTGATCTCTGAACCGAACCGTATCGATAATTTTTCCCAACCTTTTCTTTTCCTAAACTACTAATTATTTAACTTCATCCGCACAAACCAAGCGATTTTATAGATTTCAATAAAGCTATATTGGGCTAACTAAAATTCGACGCAAAAAATTCCTTCTCAATTTTGAGGTTTTCCATTGGTTTAAATAACTATGTTAGTAGCCAATAGTGTGATTCCCAAAATTACTAGGATGTATTAAAAGGTTAAAATAAAACGTAGTCACCCTTTTTGCTGGTTCGTGGTGAAACAAACCGTTAGTGAAGATTTTTGAATGGAATAAAGGTACAGTGGCATACTTATGAGTAACAATGTTACATATGCGAAAAGTAATAGTAAAGCAGTCAAGGCAAAATCACCACGTGCGATAGCAAATCGTCTACATGGATTTAATTTTAAAACGTCTAAAATAGAAAAAAAATATTCTCGCAATTTGATTACTTTGGACTCAGTTAAAATCTAGCAGGGGAAAATTTTTCTGAAATCATCGTATTGACTTGCAATATATGTTCCAAAAACATCAATGGAAACGCAACCTACAATTTCACCATACACCTTGAGGTAAATGTTATGTTTAATTTCCAATTAAAGTTAATTAGTAGGGAGAAATTGGAGTTTTATAAAATAAACTAGAGGATTCAGGCCCGTAGACAAGGGGGCGCGATGGGATTATCAGCATCCCCAATTGAACACTGAGTTGAGCTTCCTAAACCATCCCTAACATGTATTCAATGAGTTTGAGGCCAAATTTTTAATAACGTCAACGGCTTCCCTTTAAAAAGGTTAGTTAGAACTCGCCTCCATGTCCAAGTTTTGATTATTTAACTCCATAAACAATTGCGTAGCTCCGGTACAGCAGACCCCGCGACTGCGGGGAGGGGGGAGATTAAACCTATAGAAGGTTCAGAGGGACCCTTTTCACTATGCTAGGTGGCTCTATCTTAAATGAAAAGACTTAACGCTAAGGAAATAATTCTTAGGGTCTTTAGGGTTATTCGGCGGGTTTGGGCCATATTTGTAACTGCGCCACTGTCCGTATTTTGGGCCTTGGCCACCATTTTGTGCGGGGTTATTTCTTTATGGTAAGAAGCATAGGTGATGTCTTGCCACGTGACATGGGACTGAAATCACTTGCAGATCCGCCCCATCATATTCTATATAAGCCTATCTGTTTATATTATTTATAGTTAAAGTAAGTTTTTAATTAAAATATCTTACCTATTTTAAATTTAATGACACTTGCTGACTCCATTCAATATTACGATAATGTCTTTAAACTAATTCATTAATAATAAACCAAAAAAACTCTCAATTTATATATCACAGACGTAGAATGACTATTGAATTATTACAGTCTAGCGCTAGAGAGCATCTCTGTAATGGCGGCGGAAAAAATTAAAATAAAATGGCGCGCTACATGGCTCAGGCGGAAAAAATCCAGTATAAGTCAAGTAGAACAATTTATTGCAAATAATAATAGAATATTATGTAATAGAACTTACAACTTGACGTACGCAATCATCATTCGATGATGTTGCTTTTAGGTTATTCACAAAATCACCATAGAAGTAGGTGAATGTGGTGGCGATAGTCTTGAGCTCAAACAGGGAAATATCGAAACGAACGAACAACTTGAAATCTGTACCCGAAATATTCCTACAACGATTGATAGTTATTGGAAACCTGGTAAAGTATCATCAAATAAAAAACATTGCACTAATACTTATTGGATGCAAAAGAAATATCAAAAAGCTATGCTACAACTTATCACCTTATCTGGTCGGTCTCTAATCTAGTTGAAAGTAGGTTATCTTCTTTGCAATGATTTTAGACGCAATATTTTTATTTAAAAAAAACACACATTTTCTTAAAAGCTCTTGGATGGAAAGTATTTATGCATGAAATTAACCCTAAAATCAGAACTCTTTCTCGTCGTACAATTGTTAGATATTTGAGTAAAGTAGTCAATGTAGAAGTTTTACCGTCTCTGAAAACAGATATAGCTAATCTACCTCTGAACTCTATTCACTTGATTCTGGATAAATAAGAGTTCTCGATCAAGAGAAGGCATAATCGGCATAAAAATTCAGTTTATCTCAGGTATATATAATAATTATGGAAAATCAAAAAAATGATAAGTTTAAGGTAAATGAACACGCTTCCCACCAATACTTTAATGGGAGTATCAACTAAGCCCAAAAATCGTCTACTAACACGTGCTGCGACTGGTTTTTAACGTAAATAGCGCCAATTATCCCAAGCTTTTATTCAACCTGGTGGCAATAAATTAGAAATTTCTTGAAATTCGTATTGCGTCCTCGCTCTTCGTCACAGCGGTTTGACATTTCCATTCTTTAGGCGTGTCCTCTTACTCTTAGAACAATTTTATGACTGCGTTGTTGGTTGAACTTGGTTTATCGAAATTCAATACCGTTATTTTTTTATTTGTTATTTTTAGATGAATGGGAGATGAAATCCCGAACTATAGCGTTCAAGCATTTAAGTGAACGACATTCGGCGTACAACATACGGCAGAAAGTGGTAGACTTCTTACAAATATTGCACATCGACGTGATGCAGGTAAATAAGTATAAAGCAGTAAACTATATGGAGTTAAAAATTACAATATTTAATGGTTGGGAAAGTCATTGCCGATAATGCGGTAAATATGGTGAAAGCGTTTAATGTCACACAGCTCTCCACCGAAGAGTGGACTCCGATTTATACGGTGGATAAAGCAGATGAACAAGAGTTCGAAGCATTATATGCTAAAACTGTACCCACCGATTGCAATCATCCAAGCGATGACGACGACGACGGCGAACCACAAGTTGATAATCTCGAAGATTTTGATGGCAAGTAAATTTAAGAATATGTGACACGATTGCGCATGGAGTAGTGCTAGATAGAGCATTGAGAGCCCGGTGCAGTTTGATTTAAAATACTTTAAGGGCAACGCAAGTGGCCGGGCACAGGGATGCGTAAACATTGTCCGGGGAGCGAAACCGGTCACAGACTTCTTCCCATATTCATTCCTCCTCAGGAGAATTTCGAGTTTTCCCACCTCTGACGATAGACGTCAGACACGTTTCCCATAATTGGCTCAAAAGTGAAACCATACTATATTTCCTCGCAACTTGTCCCCACAAAACGGGTGAAAAATCACTCCCCTCCTAGAAATCCCCCCCCCCACCCACCACATTTCACGCCTCCCTGTGCCCGGGCACTTGCATTGCCATTTTCAATATATTTGATAAGTTATCAAGACAGCAATAGGTGTAATATAAGAGTTATTTACCCTATGCAGCCTCCTTCTTTTTCGCGGTTCAACTTCACAACCCCCTAATTTCCCTTTTCCACTTAGTGAAAATGGGATATTTTCTCACTACATGCTAGTGACGTCAAGGAAAATGTGGCGACAGCGTCCGTAATAGTGGTGTGGGATAAGGCCACCTCCCACCCCCGATGAAGCGTGCCTCGCCATAAAATACCAGGCGTAGATAGGCACGCGCGTAGGAACCACTTCGCTAGAAGTAGGCGAGTGAGGATGTAAACGGCTCGTCACTAAACCTAGATCATATCATACATATGACTATCCCTTTTTGATTTTCGCGTTTCGGAAAAAGCTAGGTTCAGAATTTGAATCTATCTTATAATTGTTTTTAATTGCTATCCCAGTTTATGTGCCACTGTGCGTGCTTGGCTTATTTAAATGAGAGAACAATTGAACTTCAACAATTAATTTTTCTACAAATAAGTTAAGCAGAAGAAGAGGTGAAAAATATTGTCATGGCTTGGGAACGATACGGTTGTCTTGCTCGTACGCTTCAGTTGGTCGTTAATAATGGATTGAAAAACCACAAAGAAGCTGTGGATGTTACAGAATA
The DNA here is from genome assembly GCF_980474605.1 of Leiobunum rupestre. Classification (NCBI taxonomy): domain Eukaryota; kingdom Metazoa; phylum Arthropoda; class Arachnida; order Opiliones; family Sclerosomatidae; genus Leiobunum; species Leiobunum rupestre. The sequence goes on from NC_143391.1 coordinate 59,767,711, forward strand.
CTGCAATACCATGAAACAGTTTTTTGACGTTCTAATCACTGCTCAACTCTGCGTAAAAAAAGCTACTGGAAAAGCACTTATCGCTAAATGTATGACCAGATGGAATTAAGTTTTTCTAGCACTTGAACGCTTATACGAAGTAAGATAATAATTATTTCGTAACAACGGGTAACATAAAATTTAATTTCGACTTCTATAATTGTAAGCAACCTTTTTATTTTTTAATGGTTTTTAGGAAAATGTTTTTATCGAATTACGAAAAATTCTACTAGAGACCTAAACTTCCGAGAAAAAGAAAATACCATTTGATATTCCTGCAATTATGACCAGGTAACAAGTTCAGAATTGAATGGCGTTTTCTTTGAGCTGCTCTTTCTGTTCCTGGAGGCAGGAGCCGAAAAATTATGAAGCTGTTACTATTTTCTAAGCACCCTTTGAGTCTGGAGCAGATTCAGCAGAAAGAGTATAATTTATAGAACAGGAATCAACGAAATTTTGGAACTTCTACGTCCTATTGCAAATGCGACTGAGATCCTACAACTTCAAACAACGTCAACATCAGCTGTAGCTCAATGCGTCAAAGTTTTTGCATACCACCAAATAAATGTTGCAACTGCTTCTAAATTTATACCTCTAAAAAGTTCACTTTTTAAAGGTCTAAAGCAGAGATTTCAAGCACTGTTTCATGATGACGCATTTATAGCCGCAGCCGTACTAAATCATAGACAAAAATTTTATTTGTACATGTACCTCAGTAAGAAATTTAAATATTTATATCCTTTGAGAATTTCATAAATAATATTTTACAGCTCCGATGGCAAAGGAATTAAAAATGTCAATTAGAACTGTATGCACCTCTAAAAAACGAACCCACTAATAAGTGCGCTTTAGTACCAGAAGATATTGAAAAATATTAGTGCGATAACTTGCGTAAGATGAACTGTGAGGCTACAAATTTGACTATCAACACAATATCAATTTTAAGCATTTTTAGGAAACTTGGACCATTTTTGCAAACTATTTTGCCCACGTCCGCCGAATCGGGAGAAGTAAAACCAAGTGAAATGCAAATGTACCTTTCCGAAACAGCAACAACCGAAGACCCACTTGCATATTGGAAAGATAAAACGAAGCAATATCCCAAGTTTGTTAATCTTTCTTACTAGCCGCCTAACCCTTTATAATTACGCGGTTTATTTACTTATTATTGTAAACTTATTTGAGTGGTTTAAATTTTAGATCGAGCAAGATAGCCAGAATCGTTCTGTCGATCCCCGCTTCTTCAGGGGATGTGGAACGTCTGTTCAGTATTAGCGGATCAATACACAGTGCTAAAAGAAATCGCATTGACCCAGAACGCACGGAAATACTTATATTGTACTATGAGAACTTGCGGGAGAACTACAAGAACTAAAAACAATTTATGTACGCTGAATAACTAACAACGAGAATGAACGTACGTTGTTGTTTACAGTTTACTTTGTTCCTTAACTTCATTTTCAATAAAGCTCCTTTTTGTTCAAAATACTGCAGTTTCATTTATTTTGATCAAATCTACATGAAATTTAGAAAGTTCAATTTTAAAATCTACATGTATGTAACTAAATAACCACGATTCGTGAAAACACGATTTTTCAGAGCGCTTTTTTCAATTTCCGCTCATTTGAAAGCCAATATCGGCACTCTTTTTCACTCTTTTTTTAAATGTAAAAAAAAGCGCTCTTCACTTTTCGCTCATTTTTGAGCGGTAAAAAAGCGCTCCTCACTTTTCACTCATTTAAGGGCGGTTCAATAAGCGCTCCTCGCTCATTTAAGGGCGGTTAAATAAGCGCTCCGCTCTTTTCGCTCTTTTTTGAGCAGTTAACTAAGCGCTCCTCTTTTTCCGCTCTTTTTTGAGCGACAAAATTAGAGCTCTCTTTCCGCTCGGCGCTCTTTTTAAAAAAGATTTTTCCGCTGAATTTCACTGATAATAAAAAAACGCTCAAAATGAGAGGAGCAGTGCCCATCACTGCCACAAACTGGAGACTAAGGGGGTGTAAAAAAGCGGTGATCCTCGTACAAGATTGTCAGGGGGTTGCTCGTAGTGCTACTTCGCGCCATCTCTCCACACTTAAAGAAAGCGATCCAATAAAATAAATAAAGCATTTGTTGAAAACGTTAAAACCACATGGACAACGCTTTTCGTACAAGTTTTAAATTTCGAATTTTTCGAATAATTTTGTTGTAGTAGGTATAGGGCTAAGCGATCATACTTATCACAAAAAGATTAAAAAAAAAACCTACCAAGGTGCAGCAAAGGAAGATTGAAAGAGGTAAGACTGCTTAATAACTAATACTTCAGTTAAATTTATTATTAATTAATTTTTTTTTATTTTCAGGTATTTGTTTTACTAAAACGTTTTCGACAGAAAACTTAAATGATCATCTTTCTTATGCATCCAAATTATATAAGGTATCATATATTGGGAGAACAAAACAAGTTATTGTAAGTATTTATGATAAGCGTCTGTACAGGACTCCTGGAGACTCCGAGCTAATCTGTGGCAAAGCTGCAAAACATCAAATATTTGTTTTTGGTATTTGTCTAGGGATATTTTTTTATTTCTTATAAATCAATTGCAGGATGCATTAGACGAAATAAAGAAAACGAAAATTAGGGCAATTTCAGAAGAGGCATTCGATTTTTTATCAGTATTCGTAGAGAGGTACACTGGGCTTTTGGATAAGGACAAAATTTACATACAAAAGGCAACAGCTTCTAATAAGTGAAGAATTTAGGGATGAATTGAAGAAATCATTTTCACCAATGGAGCCTTCCAAGAAACTTCAAATCAAAGACCAAAACACGGTCACGTCAATTTTCGCTCAGCGCCTGTTTAATTAATTAACTTCCAATTATTTGGAAAAAGAGAAGTTGAAAATATCCAAATAGAACAATCTGGAAACAAGAATTTAAAGACTGAAGTTAGCAATTTAAGTGCGGAGCAAAGCCAAAAAAACAACAAATGCAAACAATTCATCAAATTAAAGGGTACACTATTTATCAAATTATTGGTCTTTATGAGTATTCACTTTCTTAGGCTAACACTCTTATTAGAAAAAGTGAAGCTTATCAAAAATTTCATGAATGGACAATAAAGCAAGATAGAGGAGGATGTTTATATCTGTCTGATAATGCTTTTAGCTTTTTGGAACTCGCATGTTCAAAGATTGTACCATTAGTAAATTCAAATAACCCTCTTAAAAACAATGAAACTTGAAACATTAAGATTATTGAAACTCTTCAAAATGATAATATCTTTATAGAAAGTCCAAAAAGGCTATGGGGTGATGAAAAGGAAAATTCATAATCTGCCCCGAATAAATGCTATACGATTTTAATTAACTGCCATTTAAAGGGCTTAACAAAAATGGTTCAAAATGCACTTCAAATAGTTCTGTCTCAGAAAAGATCAAGTAAGAGTAAAGAAAACTAAAAAAGGGGTTTAATGTGATTTAAAACTGTTCTCGCAATGAGTCACGAGCTACTTTTCTACGTCTATCACGTTTTTTATAATGTTACTGCAGTTTCCGTTCTTTACTTTTGGCAATAAAGATATCATAAGATAAAGTCTCTTTGTCCCTTGACCATATTGACTCACTGTTGGGTTCTCACCCAAACCACAAGCCCATCGCTGCTTACTAAAATAATTTTCCACCGAATCCTTATATAGTTTGGAGGTTAACACGTAAGGGTCTCCTTTTTCCAGCAAAAATGATCTCAATAGATGCATATATTGAAATAGCAAAGCAATATTTAATTTTAGATTAATTTTTGACTGAATTGAAATTTGGTTTTTTTTAATTACATAACAGTTATTCGTATTCCTTCAAGAGTGATTTATAGTGAAAGTTGTAATATGCGATCAAGGGTCAAACAACCAAGGTCCTTTTAAAAGACTTAACATCAATGAAGACACCCCATTTGCAATAATAAAGAATCAAACTTAATATTTCATGCCAGACCCACCTCATCTGCTGAAATCGTTAAGGAATATGCTTTTGAAGTACGACGTTGAAGTCAATGGAGAAGTAATTACTTGGGACCACAAAGAAAAATTCCATGGTCTTGAAATGGCTGAAGTATTTCGTATGGCTCCTAAATTAACACCTAAAGACCTTAATCCAAATAACTTTCAAAAAATGTCCGTCAAGCGCGCTTGTCATGTATTTAGCCATTCTGTTGCTATAGGTATACATTGACAAAGGGAATGAAACAAGAGTGCTTAGTGACAGCAAATTTTTTAAAAGAAATAGACAAGCTTTTTGACATAACCAACTCGTGAAATTTGAAAGCAGATAAAGATTAAAGAAAACCTCTAGTCAAAGGCAGCGTATACATTGGATTTTTGAAGGAGAAACTAGATAGGTTTAAAAACATAAAAGTCTTAGAATGTAAAAGAGAGCCACCATGTATAAAGGGTTGGCGAACAGCTATATCGTGCTTATTGCAATTGAGTACAGATCTCTTTGATAACCACCAACTCAATTTCATTATGACGTCTAATCTTAACCAGGATGTACTAGAAAATATTTTCTCTAAAGCAAGGTCATTGTCCGGGAGCAATGCAAATCCAACATGCCAGCAATCTAGATTTACATTTCGTAAACTTTTGTGTTCGTCACTGTTCTCCGAATCAGACACATCTAACTGCAAAGATGTAGATGATAATTATATCTTAAAACTAACGGAACTCATGGGAAGTAATATAAATGAAGCTCCATTTTAAGATAACGAAAAACATTTTTTTGGCAGTTTAAATGTAAATGCTTCACCAGGATCAGTTAACTATCTTACAATTGCACAAAAAATGTTTTAACCATTGGAGCAGGTTACATTGGCAAGAAACTGATTGAAAGCCATCCACATAGGGAACATACACTAAAGATTTTTATACCCCCGTACCGTAAATGAATACATACCAGGGGTTTGGAAGAGGACATAGAAATAAAACAAGCAAATATTTTGAGAATGAGGGAAAACGGGAGAAGAAGAAACGTAGCGAAACGCACAGCGAAGAGACTGACCGACAAGGACGGCGGAGAAGAATACCCTGCCAAGCCCGACCCAGCCAGCCCCACGAAGAGACAGGAGAGGCTTCACACTAGCGGAATGAGACCCGCGGCAGCCGGTGAAGTTTATTAATTAAAGTTCTAGGGAACAATGCAAAAAATCTATGTTAAAAGAAACTACAACAAGGAAAAGAGTGTGGAAACTTAAAAATGCTGACTTCTGAATTTGCCATGGGCCAAATTAATCTCATAGGAAAATTGGATTATAAATTGAATGAAATACCGCTGCCAAATTTAATGTGCAAAGATATAAAAACTAAGGCACGCAAATTTTTCATCAAATGCAAAATTCTTAGCACTCTTACAATACGCCAGTTCAGTAATATTTTCTGTCCGCGCCATCTAGCGAATGAAAATCGAAGTCGTAACACGGGAACTAGCTATTTTTTTCCTTAGTTGCTCGTTTACGTTTCCGGCGTGAATAACGTTGTTCAAAGTTTTCCGTGTGGCCAAGTCCTAATCTGTGTTAGTTTGCCGATTTTGTTTTAAATTTCTTAGATGCCCTAATCATGTCACATTGTGTGATTGATACTTTTAAATGGAAGACTTTAGACTTTAAAAACAATAAATCGTAGGTGAAAAGCTTAGGTGGTTGTCCTGGAACGTCTGAAGAATCATTTACGAAACTATTTGATGTCAATAGGAAATCTAAAGGTTTAAGGTTCTTCAGTGAAGGCTACGTTCAAAAGTTATTTTATAATTGCAAACCTTTTGAAGAATCTAACAATGTGTGCGCTATTCGTGCAAACTGTTTCCCTTCAATGAAAAAAGGGAACTACAGTATCGTCTTAGGATTGGCAAAACCAGGAGGTGAAGAACTATGCAACTACTGCCTGCCCTGCAGGGTGATAACTAACTGAAGATCTTTGCAGTATAACTGGAAAATGTCATCAAGCAGCTGCCACCTTCTACGCATTATTAGAGTATAAGGAACTGAAATATTTACCGGAAGACGTTACTTGCACTGGATGGCTTTACAAATGGATTAACCCAGGTGAAAATAGCGTGTCATACCCTAGATCAATAAAAGACTTGATAATAACAAAACGGGTACCAGGAAAACCAACGAAAGAAAAGAATAACTCGAAAATTCGTTAGGACCCTAGCGCATTAAGGATTACGTTGTTTGAAACTTTAGGGGTGCATAATGAAACTTGCGCGTATTATACAACATTTGAAAGTCCACTTTTATATCCCCCTTGTGATAATGGTAAAGTTTCTATTAATACTAAGTATGACCAATTTATCCACCCTCGCAAAGAAACCACCGACTACAACGACTGGAGTATCCACACCTCCAAAGAAACCACCGCCTCCAAACTAAAGTATTTTGAGTCCATCTAAATTTAATAATATACCAAGAAAAGAAGTTGCCAATGATCAGAATGAGATTTTGTCATTGAGTTCAACCTCATTTCGAGAAAGGGTTTATTCATTCGTTAAAGAAAACTATCCCCTACTTTCGGACGCTGAGATACAAAATATTGAAGAAAACACCAAAGAGCAATCTTCAAGTGAAGAGTGGATTAACGTTATTAAGCTACGTTAACTTTCAAAGTGAAGAAGGTAAGGCTGTTACTGTTACTAATAGTGGCCTGGTAGTGAACAAAACGCTACCTTTTCTAGCTGCATCTCCCGACGGGTTGATCCATGAAATTCTTACAAACCAAAAAGGACTCCTGGAAATAAAAAATCCATTCTCACAAAAAATGAGACGATAGAGAAGTGTCTCAACATCTAAGGCTTTTACTTGAAAAAAGAAAATAATGAAATCAAACTTAAAGAAAGTCACAACTATTATTGTCAAGTTCAAGGCCAAATGCTAGTCACTGGTTGTATACGGGTTATAACGATAAAAGTATACTAAGACGATATCCCTTAAGAAACACTATAATATACATCGATTATTTCTCTTTTTATGAATGTTCCCCTAGGCAAGATAATTTTCATGGCTCTGGCTCCTAAAATAGGACTAAAACGTTGCTCTGGTCTTACCCATCAGGTTTTCCCAACCGACGCTTCTTCGAACGATTTAATACTAGAAAATATTTTCATACTTGGAAAGACTAACTCGACCCCGTAGATTGGCTGACCACTGGGTACATGTATAAGAGGGGACACGAGTATGGAACGCCAAAAGTGTCACAAGCAACACTTTTGGACATGTCAAAAATTTTTGACTAGTGCTTTTCCTTCACCGAATCCCATCGAAGTTGCAACGTTTCCACCAATAAAACCATGACGATTTAAGCTCATTATAAATTCAACCATTAGAGATTGGCTGCTTCATTTGGGCGTAGCTGGGGAGGAGTCACGTTTTTACTTGACTCGACACAATTTATACACGTCAAAATCAATTTTAGGCATGTCAAAACTTCATTTCGACTAGTGCTTTTCATTTCGACTAGACAATTTCATCACGCATCGTGATTGGACTAGAGGTTTTTAACGGTAATTGGACAGAAATATTATTAACATAATTATTGAAAAACGCCATTCTATTGGTTTATCAAAATTTATACAAAGCCTTTATTGGCCTTTACGTGTCACGTGAAATAATTTAGTTACCTCCTTAAAAACTATCATGCCTTTATCCCCTCCTCCGACAAATTGAACATGTCAAAAACTTTCTGACTAGTTAAAAACTGTAGTCAAGTACGCCAAAGGTGTCTCAATTCCCTTTTAGAAATCTAACGCGAGCCGAAAGTGTCACAATTCAACAGTTTTCGACTAGTCGAAACTTTTATACACGTCCAAAATACGAGTCACGTCAAGAATTCGGCACTAGTTCGGAAATGTGTCGCTTAAAAATGTTTTTGACTAGTCTCGAAATGTCGCGACTAAATCTGCGATGCCCTTTGACCAATCACAATAGTTGAAATTCAAACTAGCCAATCACGAGGGATGGAAATTTTTGTCACTTAGCTCGCTAAAAGTGTCTAAATACAACAGTTTTCGACTAGTCGAAACTTTTATACACGTCCAAAATACGAGTCACGTCAAGAATTCGGCACTAGTTCGGAAATGTGTCGCTTAAAAACGTTTTTGACTAGTCTCGAAATGTCACGACTACATCTGCGATGACTTTCAACCAATCACAATAGTGGAAATTCCAACTACCCAATCGCGAGTGATGTAAATTTTTGTCGCTTAGCTCGCCACAAGTATCACAATACAACGGAAAGAGACATGTCAAAAACGTTTTCACGAAACTCAATCTGAACGATTAAATATGCGATGGATTTATTGTTTCTTTATTATATCCGTTTATTCTCCGATAAATCTGCGACTATGTCTTCTGCTGCTACGTCAGGACACGGGGTAGAAACGTACGAGAAATGCGTTGTCTCATGCGATTCCCTAGTGGGAGAGGTGGGGGTGGAAGTTTAGTCTGAAAAGTTTCAGCGGGTTCGTCTGCTTCGGTATCTGGACCTCGTTCGGGCCTCGGGCTAAAAAGGGATCACGCTTATTGTCAAAAGAAACAACCCAAATCTAAAAAGCCGAATGGTTAGTATTACAATTTTAATTATCATCGATATAGTCATAAATTGTTTGTTTTAAATATAATTTCAGGGGTAAACTTTAAAAAACGCTTCAAAATTAATATCTTTGCCCAATGAAGATATTGAATCTCCTGATTTACGGTCATTTTCCTTTTGTAAAAATATGTTTTAAATGCTTAATTTCAAATGTTTTTCTATATTTTTATTATTTTTAAACAGCTTTGCTTAGATAAAAATTAAGGCAAATTGTTACCCCCTGCGACGCCATCGGGCGGAAAGTTTTTCTTTTTTTTTATTATTCTTTTTTTTTGTGTCATTACTTTTTCAGTATATTAATTCTTTTTTTTTATGTTTAAAATTAATAAAAATGTTTTCCCCCGCATAACGGGTCATAAATAAAATATCAAGAAAATCAATTTTTTTCTCTCTAGCATAAGTAAATAATCCAAAGTAAGCCCACATTAAATTTTAAAGTTAAAGCTAGAAGCCAATCTGTTAAGATAAACTTAAGTTTCATTAAGCAAATAAATAAATAAAATAATAACCCTAATTAAACATACAAATTACATTAATAATATTTGTTTGTTTTATCCCCATATGTTGTGTATGTTGGGTATCCTCGTGGTGAATGTCATAGAAATAAGATTGTTATCATAATATGTACCCCATAATCATATATTTGAATAATTCTCCATAATATAACACAGGTTTAATCAAAAGTCCCCAATGGATTAAAAATCCTTTAATAAACTTAAATAACTCCTTCGATACTTGGTATGTCATGCGTGGTATAGTTAGAAATCCCCAGAAAAATCCCAGAAACTAGATTTAAATTTAAAATTATAAATATTAAAATTAAATTAAAAAACCCATAAAACGGAAAAGTCTATTCAAAACCATAATTTAGCGAATCTATTCTACTCATTGTCCCACCTTCATGTTACTTTCCCCAAGATAGACAATCCGGCGCCCAGAAAAATAGATAAGAAACCCAGAAGGCCAGATTGCACCATGAGGCGACAGTTCCAAACAGAAAAGAGCGTCCGATTTCCCCCCCCCTTCCCATGCAAACTATATAGCGGCCGACCTCACCCCTGCCTTACAGTGTGAAAGGTCATATTCGGCTCTGGAAAAATCCCCGAAATTTAGTTGCCAAGGACGAAAAATAAACAGTCATCCAAAAGGAGTAGAAACAGAGACCCCTCCAGTATAATAACCACGCCTTCCAAACCCCGAGAAGACGTGACCACCAGAAAAATACACTGCCAAACCTACACTTCCGACACCCGATTTTTCCACCCCCCCCCCCTAAACGGAAGAAGAACAAAACCAGAGAACGCCAAGGAAAAAGTTAGATTCTAACAGGAAGAGGTCCGGAACTAGAAGAGATCCACAACCCAGTCCAGGCTTAGGCCGCGATATCCCAAGAACGTAGTCCCCGATGTCCCAATAAAAGATGCATAATGCACAACCCAAAAGAGGCGAAATGCCCATCGCGTTTAATTTCAAATGAATCCCAGAATCCAAGAACGTTTTTTCCCGTGATGGAAAAACTATCAGCAGATCGAGTCAACTAAAGGCACCCCTCCAAATCCACTGTCGTCGAAGTATCATAAGCGTGGGCGTGTGTCTTGCGTAATCCGGAACCCCGTAACCCGGAAGCCCGTAAATCGAAGAGCAGCCACGAAGAACCAGATATTCGAGACATCAAGAAAAAGAGCCAGCGAAAAGAAGACCAAATCCCATGACAGCGAAACCGTAACGTTGAAAATTTCCTTGAAAACCTCCCTTACTATCCCCTGAAACGAAAAAACTACGTTTAAGAATATACGCTAATCCACGACAGGTTAAAAGATTGAGTCTAGAGCCCCTAAAACCCTGTTAAATCAATACTCTCCAATAATTCCTTCAATACCAAGTTAAGAGTGTTTTGTCAATATCCTGTCCCAAAAACGGGAAAAGCCCCGTGTCGAGAGCCCCGAACAATACCCCTTTATTCCAACCCGTATAAAAGCCAAACCCTCAACCCCAAAACTATCTTAACAGATTTTTACCTCGCCACCAGTATAGTTTTGAGCTCTCCCCAATAATTTTATTAAATCTTAGTAATAGTAAACATTTAAGCGCTTAACGCAAGTTTCTCTCTCTATTTTATTTAATCGCCCCCCTTGTTAAGCGTTATTACCACAATCATGGCCACCAGGTATCCCGGGGATACACCAGATTTGAGTAAGAAGAGATCCAATTTTTAACTTTTTGTTCATTTTATTGATTTTTTGTGTGATTTTATATATCAATAAAGACATTTTTAATCGAAAATTTCATTGAGTATCCTAATCACTGTCCGTTATCATCTTCTTTCTTTTACTTATTACCATCAACGCACTGCTACGTATCGTAAATAATAATCGATATAGGCGCGGGGCGAAGGTCGTAATATAATGGACAGTGATTAAAAGGAACTGATGAGATTTATTGATTGGAATATTAATTGATATTTCTACCCCTCTCCCCCGTAAGATTCCCTTATTACTTTATTTTGTCCTTGAGAAACCGTATTAATTTTAAAAGTATTCTTATCCCCCGTACAAGTTATCCAGAAATTTTAGTTGTCATAACGAAACCGAAAGAGTACCCTTAAACTTTTTTATTTGCACGTATTTCTGCATGTTTATCGTTTAATATTTATGTATCTAGTTTGTAAGCCGATATAGGTTGTGGCGAATGAACCACCACTTGATTGAGAATTTCCCATTTTTTCCAAAAGAGGCCCCTTAATTAAAACCCCATGTAGATGTATATGGGCGATATTAAATAAAATAATAGAGCAGTTAACGGCTAAAAACACACCCCTCCCTCATACGCCAGACCCGGCGCTACAAGCATTAGTGCAACAGAATAGAGCTATGCAGGATGTAGCTTATCAACAGAACCGAGCCCTAAATGAATCGCTGCGTGAATTAGCCTCCTCAATTAGAGATCAAAGAAAAGCCCCAGCAGCGTCCCCGGAATCGTCGGAAAACGAAATCGAGCTTCCGAACCAAAGAGTTCAATCGGCCACTTTTACAGTAAAATCTCCCGAACCCGAGTTAGTTCAATATCTCCGAGATTTAGCCCGTCAAAATGACGAGAGCATAGCGCAGTTAGGCCAACAATTATCCCAGCAAAATACAGCTGTTTTAGAAGAAGTAGAGAGAAAGACCGCCCGAATAGAATCGATCGGAGAAACCTTAGTCAAATCCATCGGTGATAACAACCCTACCGTCCCGTATCAAACTTCTACCCCAGACGGCCCGAACGATCCACGCGCCATCCATATTTATCCCCGAAGTAAAAGGATAGCTGCCCCGCAGGAAACCATCCCGAAAAGCGCGTACGACCCATATTCAGAAGAGAGAAACCGCTACCGTAACGAGATAGAACGCGGGTTAAGAGAATTAGGCAGGGCCCCCCATTTCACCCTAAACGGGGAGGGAGAAGAGCCGCGGCGCGAGCAAAGAACTCCCTTAAGAAATGTGAGTTTTAACCCCCCGCCTCAGCCCGCGTCCGAAAGAATTTCACACCGCGAAGATCCCAGTTATTTTAGACGGCAGAGCTCCTTAAAACTTCCCGCGATAAAAGTCCGATTTAACGGCAGCGACGGAAGCGACCCCATAGATTTCTTAAAAACTCTATATGAATACGCGATCGCGGCCCAAGCTTCGGCCGATGAGTTATTAACCCACCTCCCCATAGTGTTAGAAGGGAAAGCGAAATTATGGTATAGGGAAAACTGTGGCCAATTCCAAACCTGGGAACAATTCGAAACTCTTTTTAAAGAAACCTTTATGGATGAAACTTATGCCCGTAAAATTGGTAGGGATATCCAAAACCGAAAACACGGCCCCAATGAAAATCCCGTAACCTATATAGAGCATATGATGCAATTATATGCCCAATTACCCCACCCACCACCAGAAAAAATGAAGTTACAACAGATAGTGTTTGGTTTACGCCCCGAATATGAAGCCCTTCTGAACCTTAAGACATGCCAGAGCGTAAGATAATTAATGTTAGTTATGACGCAATTGCAACCGGTAATGGGAGTCTTAGAAAAAATCCCCCCGGCTGAGAAAGAGACAATAAAACCTCCCCAATTAAACCAACCTTTATTTTGTAGTTATTGTAAGGAAGAGGGCCACCACATATTTGAATGTCCGAATAGAAAGCCCCGCTATCAACCGACCAATCGGTAAGATACTCCGAGACCACCTTTTCAACCGCGATACACCCCCCCTGATCCAGCTAATAGAGGTACGCCTCCAAATGTAGTAACGTTCAACCCAACCCGTAATTGTTTTTTATGCAACTCTCCTGATCATTATGCCCGTGAATGCCCCACTAATTTAAGTAGATATCAGGCCCAAACCGGAAATCAACATTTAAGCAGGCCCCCTATTAATTCGAATTCAAATCAAAGCGTAAGACCAAAGACCGTAGTAGAATTACAGCCTAACGAAACGAATATCCATACAGTCCAATATCATATACCCGGTACGACTAGCCTAGCTATTTACTACCCCCAGGGCCGGATTTCGGCGATGATAGATACGGGCGCAGCGTGTTCATTCGTAATGTTAGAAGTAGCCCAGAAGTTTTACCCCCATCACGATTTCAGTAACCTCCCCCGCACAACCTTCGCATCCGCGTCATATGGCAACCCTGTAAAAGCAAGAGGTCCCATAATGTTATATATCCAATTGCATGACAGAGTAGGCCCCAATCTCGATTTCCCATTTTACATAATGGATCAATCTAAATTCGCCATGGTCCTAGGAGTAGATTTTTGTAATGCCATGCAGGGCATCCTCTCAATCCCCGACGGAATGCTAGCCATAACTTTACATGGGATGAAATGGAGCATCCCCCTAATAGAGACTACAGCTCGAGGAAGGCCACCCCCTCCTCCCCCTACTGACACAATCTTGCCACCCAACCCCAATTTAAATCCGTCCCAACAAGAAGAGTTGCAGGAATTAGTTAATAGACATCCCGAAGTTGTAACGAATAAACCGGGGAAAACCCATTTGTTAACCCACAGCGTAGATACAGGAAACAACCCCCCTATAGTTCAAGCGCCCTATAGAGTCTCCCCGGCGAAACAAGCCATCATAGAAGAGCATGTAAATCAAATGTTAGAAAGCGGGGTTATCCAAGAATCCTACGGTATTTGGGCCAGCCCCGTAGTTTTAGTCCCCAAGAAAACAGGAGATACTCGTTTCTGCGTAGATTATCGCAAATTAAATAAGATCACCACGAAAAGAACGTACCCCTACCCAGATGTAGATGAAATTTTAGATGCCATTGGAAATCCCCTTTATATTACCTCACTCGACCTCCTTAGCGGATTTTGGCAAGTGCCAATGGAATCAAAATCAATAGAAAAAACGGCCTTTATTACCCATTCAGGAAAATATGAGTTTCTCGTAATGCCCTTCGGGTTAGTCGGAAGCCCGTCTACCTTTGCCCATTTAATGGACCAGGTTTTTCCCCACGCCGAAAGAAATAGATTTAATACCAGCGTCTATAGAGATGATATCAATACAGCCTCCCCCTCTTGGGAAAGACACCTTATAGATATAGAATACGTTTTTACCCGCCTCCAAGCAGCGGGCCTAACTTTACGTTTAGATAAATGCGTCTTTGCCCAAATCGAAGTCCGAATTTTAGGAAATATGGTAGGAAGAGACGGAATTAAGCCCGACCCAGATAAAATAAAGGCATTATTGAAATACCCCGCCCCCACAAACGTAGATGAATTGGCCCGTTTCTTAGGAGTAGTCGGATGGTTCCGAAGATATATAAAGAACTTCGCGGATATTGCAGCTCCCCTTAATATATTACGTAAGAAAGATACCCCGTGGGAATGGAAAAAGCCCCAAGAAAGAGCGTTCGCGCGCCTCAAAGAATATCTGATGGAACCCCCCATTCTGGCCGCCCCCAGTAGAGAGGGAAAATATCAAATGTTTTGTGACGCTTCAGCCACGGGACTAGGATGCGTTCTCGTTCAAGAACAAGACGGTCACTCCCGCGCGATTTATTACGCTAGTAAAACCCTCCTCCCTCGAGAGAGAAACTATTCGATAACCGAAAGGGAATGTTACGCGGTAGTTTTCGGAATATATAAGTTTAGATCATACTTAGAAGGGACCCATTTTACGGTCGTAACAGATCATGCCGCCCTACAGTACTTATTGAATTTAAAAGACCCCCACGGTAGATTAGCCCGGTGGGCATTAAGTTTGCAAAACTTATCCTTTGACATAGTATATCGGCCTGGTAGAAAACACACTTTGGCCGACCCTTTCTCCCGAATCCAAATAGAAGATGTAAACGAAAATCCGACCCCCGATTCCGAGGAAATCACAGATGACCGATTTTTAATAGATGAAATTCCCCGTAGTTCAGATCCCGATTTATTTCCCGAACACCTTTTGGCGATACAAACGGATCCCCTCCCACAAGAAATAATAATTACGGTTTTAGACCACGAACAATGGGAAATTAAACAGAAAGAAGACCCCGAGTTAATCAATCTTTATAACGACCCTGAATTAGTTGCGCAACACCCCAAATATGTAAAATTAAACGGGTTAATTTACACGAAACCTACCGAAAACGATTTTTATCCCCGACTAGTAGTACCCCCTTCCGCAAAGAAAAATGTCTTTGAAACCTATCACGACGCGCGGGACATATGGGGATGGATAAAACTTACCACCGAATTAAAGCGAAATATTATTGGGAAGGGATGAGAAAAGAAATCGAAGAGTATGTTCGCACTTGCGTGATATGTCAGAGAACCAAAACCGAGAGAAGAAAAAAGGCAGGTTTAATGATGAGCTGTATCCTGCATAGACCATGGGAATTAGTTGGGCTAGATCTAATTGGACCATTTCCCCCCTCTCCTTCTGGTAACACTCAATTATTAGTAATGGTAGATTACTTTACAAAAGCCATCGAACTTGTACCCCTAGTGCAGGCAACCGCCGTAAATGTAGCAAAAGCCTTCCTAGATCAAGTAATCTGCAGATATGGAATGCCCCTTCGTATAATTTCCGATAATGGACCCCAATTTATCAGCGATATATTTGGAGAAGTGAATACCCTATTAGGAATTAAACACAGTTTTACCAGCCTTTATCATCCCCAAAGTAACGCCACAGAGCGTTATAATCAAGTGGTCGGTCGTCTGTTAGCTACCTATATTGGTAATGATCACCGTAACTGGGATCAACATATATCTTTATTACGTCTGGCTATGAATAGCAATCCCAATGATGGCACTGGTTTCTCCCCCTTTTATTTAAATTTTGGCCGAGAAGCGCGATTACCTGGTGACCCCCTCCCATTTTAATTAGATGAAACGAACAATGATCCCACCCCATTTACGCAAGAATTGCATGCCGCATACAAGCAAGTTAAAAACAGAATAAAGAATGCCCAAGATAAAAGTAAAGCGCACTATGATGAACGAAGAAGACCCCTCACTCTCAATATAGGACAATTAGTCTGGGTTCGAACCCACATACAATCCGTAGCGCGTACCCATACTTCCCGTAAATTATCTCCAAAATTTGAAGGACCTTATATTGTCGCGACTAGACTCAATAACTTAGCGTACGTAGTATCAGACCCCGAATCAAAAGAAGAAATTGGAACCTACCATATAGAACAATTAAAAGTATTTCATGAGCGCACGTGGCCCACTCAAACAGCTGAAAATGACAGTGACAGTAACCCCCCCCCGAAATAGAAAGAGACGCTTTAACCCCTCCCCCCGATGAGCAGAGAAGCGAAAGCATTGACCCTCCTGTCGCAACGGATCCTCAGACAATTCCGAAACGCCTAGACAGTTTTTCGCCCCCCTCTATCACCAACACGCGCGCCGTAACCATGACGACGCAAACTCTCCCTAAGCCAACCGAGGCGTTAGCCGTTCGCGCTCAACCTCGTGGTCGCGGTTACCGACGCGACAAACGCCGATATTCATCGCGGGTACTTTCGAACTCCGAACCGGACGAAAAGTGCGCGCTCCCCCACTGTTCAATTAACCTAAGAAAAGATAACCCCATACAATGGATCCAATGTGACAATTGTGAAGATTGGTTTCACGTTCTATGCCTAGCTATCGATGTGAATACCAGTGACGAAAGACTCCATTACTATTGCCCCAAATGTCAACCCTCACTGCACTTTTCTATAATTCAATATTTATCTCCATCAGCACCCAACGAAATCGAGGAGGCCATCGCCCATGCCCGGACATTCCAAACGTTTGAGACCACGATAAATACCGAGCCCAGATTCATCGAAGCAGATTATGAGTTGAGGACGACGCTCCTCAACGCTGTCGTTGGAGATAGTACCAACACGCCCCGAGGATTGGACATAGAAGAAATAGCGGACGAAAGAGAAAGAGCACAAGCGAACGATGTAAATGAATCAGACGAAGTGCCAGACGTAGCCCCCAACCGTAACCCGATACCAGCCGGGAGCGAGTATTACGATGAGGAAGGGAACATCGATTGGGATTGGAATCCATGGGTCCCAATCCCCCATCACATCTCACCATCCAACCTCAACGAAGAGGAGCCCAGGGGCGCATGCGGCGGACCTAACATAGAAGTGGAAGAGGAGTGGGTGTTGGATCCCCCTATCGTCCGCCTGGCGGCCACCATCCCTCACCAAATCGGCCAACGAGGTCGCGGAAGACGACCAAACCCCAGCCCGTCCATTCAGAGACTTATCCCACACAGAAGAACCACAATACGCCACCACGTCCAAAATAACGACATGTACGAGGTCCCCCAACCGCCTAACTCAACGCAACCAAGACAACCCCGGAACTTCCCGTACACAGTGGAAGTGAACGTAAGGGGCATTGCAGCCCGAGACGCCAGGATCCCCCACCGTAGTACCCAAACCCCAACAGCATTTAGGTACGCGGTGGGAGATATACACGAGATCACAAGATTTTTTCCCGGACCAGGGAGATGCCCAGCCATGGTGACCTCGGACACCGTATGGGTGAATGCCGCCCCGCCCGACGCCTAGACCAACAGGATAAGGCGAACGATACGCGTGACCTTCCCCAATAAATAAGACGTTCGGGACGAACTAAGAGGAACCCCCCCCATATGTTACCCCCTGCGACGCCATCGGGCGGAAAGTTTTTCTTTTTTTTTATTATTCTTTTTTTTTGTGTCATTACTTTTTCAGTATATTAATTCTTTTTTTTTATGTTTAAAATTAATAAAAATGTTTTCCCCCGCATAACGGGTCATAAATAAAATATCAAGAAAATCAATTTTTTTCTCTCTAGCATAAGTAAATAATCCAAAGTAAGCCCATATTAAATTTTAAAGTTAAAGCTAGAAGCCAATCTGTTAAGATAAACTTAAGTTTCATTAAGCAAATAAATAAATAAAATAATAACCCTAATTAAACATACAAATTACATTAATAATATTTGTTTGTTTTATCCCCATATGTTGTGTATGTTGGGTATCCTCGTGGTGAATGTCATAGAAATAAGATTGTTATCATAATATGTACCCCATAATCATATATTTGAATAATTCTCCATAATATAACACAGGTTTAATCAAAAGTCCCCAATGGATTAAAAATCCTTTAATAAACTTAAATAACTCCTTCGATACTTGGTATGTCATGCGTGGTATAGTTAGAAATCCCCAGAAAAATCCCAGAAACTAGATTTAAATTTAAAATTATAAATATTAAAATTAAATTAAAAAACCCATAAAACGGAAAAGTCTATTCAAAACCATAATTTAGCGAATCTATTCTACTCATTGTCCCACCTTCATGTTACTTTCCCCAAGATAGACAATCCGGCGCCCAGAAAAATAGATAAGAAACCCAGAAGGCCAGATTGCACCATGAGGCGACAGTTCCAAACAGAAAAGAGCGTCCGATTTCCCCCCCCCCCTTCTCATGCAAACTATATAGCGGCCGACCTCACCCCTGCCTTACAGTGTGAAAGGTCATATTCGGCTCTGGAAAAATCCCCGAAATTTAGTTGCCAAGGACGAAAAAGGAGAAAGTCATCCCTCCGATATAATAGCGCCGCCCTCCAAACTCCAGAGAAAGTATAACTGCAAGTAAAAACCACTACCAAGCCTACACTTCCGACACCCGACTTTTCCACCCCCCTAGATAGAAGAATAACAAAACCAGAGAACGCAAAGGAAACAGCAAGACTTTTTGACAGGAAGAGTTCGAACAGAATCGGAACTAGAAGAGATCCCCAACCCTGTCCGGGCTTAGGCCGCGATGTCCCAAGAGCCCAGTAAATCAAAAGATGCATAAAGCACAAAATAAAGATCTCCCAAAAAGAGGCGGAATGCAAATCGCGAATAATTTTCAAAGTCATCCCTAAATCCAGGAACATTTTCCCCGTTACGGAAAAAACCGTCAGCAGATCGAATCAACTAAAGGCACCCCTCCAATCCACCGTCGTCGAAGTATCATCCCACTGGCAAAGGACATTCCTGGGTTCCATTCCCCTTCTTTAGAAGCAAGTGTGCGTGTGTCTTGCGTAATCCGGCACCCCGTAATCCGGCAGATACCGTCATCCGGAAATCCCGTAAGCGAAGAGCAGCCACAAAGAAATAAAGTCGTCCACGTCGCTTTGCAGTAACCCGATATTCGAGACATCAAGAAAAGAACCAGCTGAAAGTAGACAACTTCCCTTGACGGAGAAAACCGCAACGTTGAAAATCTTCTTAAAAAACCCCACCTCACCAATCCCTGAGATGGAGAAATACGTCTAAGCATACAAACCAAACCCCGACAAGCTAAAAATTGAGTCTAGAACCCCTAAAATCCATGTTAAATCGATACCCCTCTGTGATCTCCCCACTACCAAGTTAAAGTGCTCAACCAATTTCCTGTCCGGGAGCACTTCGCGAAAACTATCCCTTTGTATCGACTAGTATAAATACCGGGCCCCTAACTCCTCACCGTATCTTAAATGATTCTCACTTGTGCCACGCCAGTTTATTATAAAATCTCCGTACTTTTTTTACATTTCTCTTAAATTTAAGCAACTCACGCCAGTTTTTTATATATTTTGTACGCCCCCTATTAAAGTTTATTTTCTTGTTAAATCATGGCCGCCAGATTTCCAGAGAACACCCCGGATTTTTAGTAGTAGTGTTATTTTATATCAATAAAGGCATTCTGATCAAAGTTTCATTGAGTATCCTAATTACTGTCCGAATTCATCAACTTTTCCTTTTTTCTACTTGTTACTGACTATCGTGACATAACGTTACGCGGGAAGGGAGACATAATACTTGCTCTCTAAGGAGGAATGTCAGGCGAAAAAACTTCCAGTGTTTATAGTGGCTGGAGCAAAGATGGAAATAATTATGTATTCTTGCTAAAATGAGCATATTTCGGGGAAGCTTAAGTTGTTTGCTAGTATTTCTAGTTCATTTTAACCCGAGCGGATAAATCTGTTATGCAACTCCGAACGAGTGCCGAATTCTTGACGTGAATCGTATTTTGGACGTGTATAAAAGTTTCGACTAGTCGAAAACTGTTGTATTGTGACACTTTCGGCTCGCGTTAGATTTCTAAACTGGAATTGAGACACCTTTGGCGTACTCGACTACAGTTTTTAACTATTCAGAAAGTTTTTGACATGTTCAATTTGTCAGAGGAGGGGATAAAGGCATGCGATTTTTTAAGGAGGTAACTAAATTATTTCACGTGACACGTAAAGGCCAATAAGGCTTTATATAAATTTTGATAAACCAATAGATTGGCGTTTTTCAATAATTATGTTAATAATATTTCTGTCCAGTTACCGTTAAAAACCTCTAGTCCCATCACAATGCGTGAAGAAATTGTCTAGTCGAAACGAAAAGCTCTAGTCGAAACGAAAAGCACTAGTCGAAATGAAGTTTTGACATGTCTAAAATTGATTTTGACGTGTATAAATTGTGTCGAGTCAAGTAAAAACGTGACTCCACCCCAGCTACGCCCAAATGAAGCAGCCAATTTCTAATGGTTGAATTTTTAATGAGCTTAAATCGTCATGGTTTTATTGGTGGAAACGTTGCAACTTCGATGGGATTCGGTGAATTAAAAGCCAATGAATGGTGAAGGAAAAGTCAATGAATGGTGAAGGAAAAGCACTAGTCAAAAACTTTTGATATGTCCAAAAGTGTTGCTTGTGACACTTTTGGCGTTCCAAACATGAGACTCAAAAAAGGACTCTCTCTTTTGACGATTCGCCAATCGCCACATGATGATGAACCGCTAACTCTCTCGCCAGCCCGGTTGAATCGTACTTGTGCCCAGTGCCGTCTTAATCATTTTTGGGACCCTGGGCTAACTTTCACAGAGTCAAACTTTATCTAGGCTTAAAATTTAAAAAGTTGTAATATAAATTAATCTAATTTGTGAAGTGACGTAGTGTACACGACAAGATAAAAATTTAGGCAAACCATAATTCCCTCCGCAGTAAGCCAATATTAATAATTTTCTCGGGGCTGCTTTAGCCCATGCTTTAAAATGGCAATGCTTGTGCCCCTACAGATATTAACGTGCATCTAAGATAGCCGTGCTGTTTAGAATGTTAATTGTATTAGTCATTTCTGGACACTGAATGTTATCATCCCTCGGCATTTTATGATCGTTGTTGTCACCCCTAACAATGTCTAATAAATTCTCAAATTCATCGACAACGTAATCCTTAGTAACGTTAATAGTTATTGTTATTAAGTATTAATGCATATATTTTTAATAATGAATACCAAAACTTGTTAAGAATGTTGGTTGGAGCTGATAGCAGTCACATTTTCAGATCCCTCCAAAGGTATTGGATGCTACAAAAAAATTACGGTTCAAGCTTTGTTTATGTGATTTGTAAATAATTTATCACTTACATTAGAATTCCAAGGAAACACACAAGGTATAGATCCTGGTTTAAGCAGCTTTTTCTTCACTTCCATGAGAGGCCTATATTGGTTTACGTGGAAGTGTTCAGAAAATACCCTTGTATGTTACGATATCTTGATATTAACATTGAACTTTCCCTTCCCTTTCATTAAGCAAATCTTACTTAACGAAGAATCGTTTCGGAAGGAATGCCAAGATAAATCTTTATTTATTTTCGATCGATTTGTACAAGTTGGCACGCAACAAGTATAACCACCCGAGGCGCCATATTAATAAACACGTAAACAGTTGGTTTGGTTTCCTAAGCGTTGTTTTCTTTCGCGTTTTCTATGTCGTCGAGCTTCGCCTGGAATTGAAGCTTTCCGCAATACTCTTTACCGTATATGAGCTTCACATTTTTTCCGCCGCGAGCGCTGCTAGTAAAGCCTAACTGGTGTATTCATAATGAAGAGGCTGCTGAAACAAAAGCTGCCATGAGGAAAAACAACTCAACTAAAAACAACGATATAAGGAAAAATCGTAAACTAGCCAAGGTGCAACACTTGTTACCAGTGGCAAAATAACCATCAGTCTTAAGTAGATAATCCTCTACGACACAAATTGTATTTTTAATTTCAAGTCATTTTCATTTCAACAGTTCAATTTGAAACATTTTCAAAAATACAAATATTTTTTAACTGGTTTTATGATAATTATTGGATATACTTAAATCAAATGTCTGCTCGATGTTTTAAAATCAAAATTTCAGATTTAATGGCAATTTATAATGCAATAAAAATTATGAAAATTTCAGCATGCGCTGCACAATAATTGTTCACTGTTTAAATATAACTAATGTAATATCCCGTTTTTTACAGCTCACCTTTACGTATTCAATTTCGTCGGGAATATGGAGTCCGTCATTTTAAAGCCTAAATCTGTCTCCGTTAAATCAAAAATTACAATTATTGTATATGATTTTAAAGTACCAGATCTGAATAACAGCTGGCCTAGTCTCCCCCTTTTTCTATTAAGTTGCCCTTCCTCTACTCATGTCATCCTTTTTCCATGTTTATTTCGAGGGGGTAGTTACATGTAAATTTTTTTACATGAATTGCAGTGATTACTCAATGAATACCGATGAATTCTCTAATTTCCATGATTTCGGTTATTTTTGATTTCCGTAATCTTTCTAAGGATTACAGGGAAATACAGCTGATTTTCCATGAATACTGTTCAACTGATTATAAATTATAAATTATAAGTTATATATTATATATTATATTTTATATATTATATCTTATATATTATATATTATACATTATATTTTACAAATTATACATTATATATATTTCGGTAACGAGCTTTTAAAAATTAAAACCTTAACCTTCCCCATGGTAACGCTGTGGAAAAATTAACGCGATATTAAAAGAAATGCAATGGAGATTTAACATGGGCTTCACGCTAAGGGAAAAGTTATCTCATATATGTAATATTTACCCAGGGCTGTTGCCTATAGAAGTGGCTAGAATAAGTAATTGTTTTTAGAGTAATTTTGTGTATGGTGTCCTACATGATCTTTTCCATATAATATATAAATTAATATTTTTGTATATTAGTCACAACAGGTGGCGCTTCTACTTTAGTTTGGAAGATTTAATGTTGTTGTTCTAGCCTCTACGTATTATGTCTTCGGTCCATCATTGAAAATAAAATGGCGTACCTTCGATACAATCACCTTTCGATTCAATAGCTTAAAGGGGAACGCAAGTGGCCATGAAGGGGAGCACTTGGTTTGAAACTATGTTTTCTTCTTCAAGTCTTAAGTTGGTTTTCAAAGGAGGATTTTATACAACGCGCCTTTGTATAGCCACGTACCGCAATATCGCTCTCATTCGTGAATTTTTCGATTTTCTTAGCTTAATTTATTTATTTTGGATAAAATAACTGAGTAAGTTTCCGGGAGTTTTGACGTTGATATTATCGATTTAACCATGTTATGGAATAAAATTGTTTTTCAATTGAATATTTTTAATCATGGAGGTTGAAACATTAGGCGTTGGACGCAGTTAATCTATGCCGCTAGCCTCACCTTGGATTACGAAAATTCTTAATCCAAGCATGGGCAAACTACTAGTTGCCCATGATCCAAGGCCTCACACACTTGGTAAATGTATCCCGTCTTCCTTAACAATAACCCTATCATTATACCCTGACAGAATATTTATCTTTGTTTTAATACATTCGTTTTGGGGGTAAGATTGGATTTGTCGGTAAGCTCGAAAATTTCACTTTCCTCGGTAATTTTCGCGACTTAAGAATGCATATATTTTGCATAAAAACCGCGAGTGGCGTATATATACGAAAAAAATTCGGCAAATATGGTTCTTCTTGTTTTACCGAGGAAAAGGCTATGGCAGATAGCGTATGCACAGTCGTTCTTTTTATCGATAAGATCATTTAGCCCCTGCATGATCACTTGCATTTCCCCTTATGTAGGTTTTTAGGTAGATATATGAGTCAATTTGCGTACTTCTTAGTTGATAGATGCGCGAGTTTGATTCTGATCCATATGAACTGAAATATTTTAATAAAATGGAAATGTATGGGTCGATTTTAAAATTTAATCTCTTCCTTATAATAGATAATATAACTCAAAGAGCGTTTATCCAAACGGATATATCTATTCAGAAGGACCTAAAAATGTATTGGATTTAAAATTTTGTCCCTTTGGTTGTTTAACAAAATTAAAGGAAGCTATATTTTGTTCATCGACCAAATATCTGTGAATCAATTAACCAAATTTATACAAATAGCAGATTCCGAGCACGACACGCTACCTACACTAACTAATTATTACAGTTTACCTCAAAAGGTTTATGTGGAATGGGGAAAAATCCCTTTAAACACTGGCGAGAGAAATGACAATCTCAACGCAGAAGGTGCTGTGCCGATTTTCACGACTACTCTGGCCCCAAGGCAAAAGTGCTAACTACTATGCCCAGGTCACATGGGTACACTACAAATGCAACAGTTTTTCTGAAATGCGAACTAGGGATGAAAGGAATGTTGGACGGCTCAACGGTAGGTTTACTCCACTTCCACAAAACAATGTTACTACCCGTTTTAATATTACATTGGCAAGTTTTTCAAATCCAAATGAGATAAATATGGCGGCATACAACATATAGGCCGTATTGTTGTTAGATAATTGATTGTCCTATACTTAAGCAATGCCAAGCTATTTCTACGTGTGTTGTTCAACACGTAAAGAATGACTGCCCAAAAGCCAATAATTAGTTTTATGTATGGAAAACATCCATACTTTAAAATTAAACGTTTTGAATGTTGATTTGCCCTATCAATCTAAATGAAAGCATTAAGCGCTAAATTTGAAAGTTCTGTACATGGTTAAAAGATTGGATCCTTTGCCAATCGGATATCAGACCTCTATGGAAACTAAATTATACCAGGTGTTTTGAATTGTTCTGACTGGGAATTTGTTTCAGAAACTGCAAGAGAGAGTAGCGAAATTTTCAGGGTATTATTTCTAGTGTGGGATAGCTTTAAATCCTAAATTTAAGAAAAATTGGAAATAAATTAGGGTTTTTGTACCAAATAATTTTCACCGGTAGGTGTTAGAAAAAACTTTTCAATGAGAAAGTTGTAGAGTGCTGTCGAAAATGTTCAAAGAAATTGGTTTCATTGGAAAATAACACTTTTTCACGATGATATGAGCCGATGAAAAATAAAAAAACAAGCCGATAGCTTTCGCATTTTTATACTTTCAGACTTACGGAAACGTCAATCCCAGATTTCGTGGACCAGGTCGTCAAAACATCACAATGGAAGACATCATTCAAGCCTATTTTGTTGCGTATCCTCGAGCAAGAGTCAGAGGTGCAAGCGCTGATCTCGGATTATCGACGAAATACGTGGGGACCACTCTTCACAATTAACACTTCAATCCGAATCGATCGACCCTACACCAAGCTCTACACGGAGGAGATATGGAACGTAGATTTGAATCTTCAAACTGGCTAATAACCACGTCTAATGCGAACCCAAATGTCATCAATAAAATGCTGGTGACCGACGAGTGTTTCTGTGGGAGAGATGTGCCTTTCAACCATCAAAACACCCACATGTAGTGTGACGAAAATCCTCACTGGGGTTTTTCTCACCATCAACAACAACAACTCCGACTGAATGTTTGGGCGGGTTTACTCGGGGATAGAGATATTGGCCCAGTTTCCCTCCTAGCTCGTCTTAATGGACAATGCTATACTTGGCGCTTTTGCAGAACGCAATAGCAGAAGCTTTAGAAGATATTCCGCTGGAATCTTACAGACAGATGTGGTACCAACATGACGGCGAACCACCGTGCTTACCTAGATGTGTAGTGGAGCATCTTAACAACGAGTTCCCTCAGCGTTGGGTTGGCAGGAACGGTCACGTTCGATGGCCTACTAGGTCTCCGGACCTAATTCCGATGGAATTTTCTTGTGGGGGCTCATCAAATCACAAGTTTACGTGACGCCCGTTGAGAACATCGAAGATTTGCGTCACCGAATCATTGCAGCCTTCGAACTTATCACTCCTGATATGACCAGACGCTCGTTTCAAAACATGCTTCATCGTGCGCAAACATGAATCATAGAACCTCACTTGTAAAATTCTTATGTTTATTCGAATAAAATGTTAAATTAAACCTTTCAGACATTTCCATTTACTTACCAAATGCAAAGGCTATTGGCCCCTATGGACACTTTTTTTCATCAGCTCATATCTTCGTGAAAAAGTGTTCTTTTCCAATGAAACCAATTTCTTTGAACATTTTCGACAGCACTCAACAATGTTTTCGTTGAAACGTTTTTACTAGCACCTACCGCTGACAAAATGTTTTTTTACTTAAACCCGAAATTAAATCCGATTTTTCTTGAATTTAGGATTTAAAGCGATCCCACACTATAAATAATACCCTGAAAACTCTATCTCTTGCAGTTTCGGGAAAAATACCCAGTCAGAGCAATTCAAAACACACTGCATTCCTGAAACTAAAAAACATTTCCCAATTAACGAAGTTTTTTGATCCTTTGAAATTTGCACGTCGGTTGTAGCCCATTCTACTACCGCCACGTGGAACCCCTCTCAATGGTTTTAGCTTTCCTTAAGGTGGGTAGAGAACAATTGCACTAATATTTTTCCCGCAAACTTATGGAGTAAGGTCATTGAAAGAAGTTGTTCACGTCCCAGCACTCCGTACGCTAAGTTTACGTATTTTATCCATTCAACGACCTATTATCCAAGCCCAACGACTGCGCCTAACTGCAGCTGTTTGTAGGGAAAATCTAAATTGTGAGGTTAAACACCTCACATCATGGATAATACGGTTAGGCTTGAAAGTAGTAAACAGTAGAACGTTCGATGGTGAAATCAATGTCTTTCACGTTTTCGCCGGTAGGAGTGCTCTTGATCTACTTTTTAGGTAAAAAGTCTACAGAAGCTTCTTTTTCTATCAGTTTATACAAAATTCGGACTTATGCAATTCTCCGGATTTTTGTGGGAAAACCTCGTATCATACATTTCATTGGGTGGTCGTTTAATTTCAACAAATTTGAAATAAAAGCGCCAAGTCATTAAGCGACTTATATATCCCTGGCTTTTTTCGCGAAAAGTGAAATGGGGATTTAAAATTTAATTACTTCCCCAAATTTAAAGGACAGCACCTGGAGGCTCGAAAATCCCGTGAAAATGAAGGGTCAGAATTGGTATCACGAGTTATGGAAGATAATATACCCAATTAATTCAAATCTAAATTCGCTTTTTGGAACTTCATAAATATTTCTGCATGCTACCGTTAAAACCTTTACAATACTTCGTTAGATTAACCTCCCTCGCATCGAGCGTGTTGCATAATAAACACAGGCCTCTATTTCCTGCAGGTACATTTTCACCTTTCGGGATCATACATGTACGTGTTAAAAACGAAGTTCCGGTTAGAGTGAGCAAAAGCATATTCGCGACGAAATCTGTGTTTTTCACTTCTCATATCAACGAAATTTATTACTATAAAATGTCCAGTTTCACCAGTTATAGTCATGCTATTAATTGTGGATTGTTGCTATTAAATATTATACCGATTAACTTTGGAGATTACGTGTGCGAAGAAAACAGTGACCCTTGGCAATCCACCATGGCATTTTACGAAAACCGAGTGTGCAGTAAGTGACCTCAGCTTTGAATTATTTCAAAGCATTTCTGTCCTAGGGATTTTGGCATAGGAGGTGCTGATTAGCGAGGTAAACCCTTTAAATCATGGTTGCCAAATTCCAACTACAAAGATCGCCCTATTTATAGTATTTCTTTGGTAAATTTTAATATATGCTAGATGTTAGCCTTTTAAAATTCAAGATCGCCATTTTTGAACGGTAATTTGTCTGAGCTACTTCAAGAAGCTGACAATTCTCAATTTAAACGCGTAAATTATCACTCAATATCTTGACAGTTCTTCTAAATCGGATGTGACGTAGCCCAACAAACACAAATCTCCGTCAGATATTCAATATTGGATGTAACTAGAATATTTAATGAATATAAAAAAATTAAGGTATCGAAAGGACGTCCAATAATTTTAAATCAATCTTCATGGGCCTAGAGATATCCAAGTGATATTCAAATAGACAGAGTGATATCGAATTCTATACCGCGGATATATTTGAGGTGTGCTGTGTGCTTTATATGATGGAGAAAGAAAGGATCATTTCATCCTTCATAATATTTATAATGGTTTGGATAAAAGGAATTAATATTACATAAGTTACACGAACGTAATTGATTTTACTTCATTTAATTTAATTTTCATTTAAAAAGCTTAAACATTAAAATTTAATACTCAAACGTATAAATTATGAACGTTACCAATGTTTTTGGTTGTAGCAATAGCGGATACCAAATTGAAGCTAGAGCGTTTTTTTGCGAACTAATTGAACTCCTTACTTTTTATTTAAGTTTCAAAAATGTTATTTCGTTAGCCTTCATAATTTTTTAGATTTTTTAAATGAATAAAATAAATGAAGATGTCTAAGAAATGTTGGCTAAGCATGTTTGAATATCAGTAGGACAAAATGAAGTTACAATTTTAGTATGTTTCTTTCATAGGATATACTGTGAATTGAAATGTGATCCCCGCAAAGCAGAAAGTCCCGTGGATATCCCGTTTTGATCTTAATATTTCTGCTAAGTAATATTCAAATAAATAATCGAGTAAAATTCCAAACATCTTTTGTTGGTAGTATCTTAATATCCATGATGTGTATTATTACAGTTTAAATCCTAATGCTTAGCTAGATATTTCCGAAATTTACAATATGCACTATATGTTTAGGAGAGAGCCAATTTTGGATTTGCTCTATAAATATTGTTTAAAAATTTAAAATTGAGTGAAATACTGTAAAACGCAAAATGTTAATTTTACGGGCAATTTAAAATTGATAATTGGTTTATTTTCTTCAATAAACATTAAAATATCCTTTGGTTAAATTAAATTTAATTTATACTAACACGGCATTAAAATAATCACCTTACAGAGTTCCGACCCTACCTAGTGTTCTACTCCGCTGCTAAACTTTGTAATTTAACAAAATATATTTGAATATGAATATAAATATTTATAAAAAAAATCTGGAGAATGCCTAATAATTCTTTGGTTTTATCATCAATCTATCAATGAAGATAAGAAATGCTTTACTTTGCTCTAGTAGCCCTGGATATCTTAGAGATATCATGAATATCCAAAGATGATATCCATTTGTTCTATTGGTACAATAACTATCTGAAGTCCAAAATGTTGAATTTAGGACCTAACGAATGTCGTATAAATGTCAGAGGGATATATCTCGATATCTGAAATCCTTTTCAATGGGTAGTAAACGGATATCTAAAACGAGGACATTTGGGCCTTCCCAGTTCATTAAATAGTTCACAGTTTGGTGGTTTTGGTTATCTAAGGAATATTCTGAATATCTATCACCTGATATTTCTTGTATATCCATGAGACGATTTGTGTTTGCTGGGAGTTCTGCTCTCCAGGTATGTATATTTGTTTGTTGTTTTTTCAATTGCGCCCCCCTGCAGTAAGATACTAATTACACTAAATGGTGGCTCGCGTTCGAGTTACTTTGGTTGATGCTGAAATACTTAAATTTCAGTAACAGCAAACACATTTCGGATAATTTATAATGGTTTGCTAATTTTAAAAAAAATGTAGTTCAGTTTAAATAATATATTAATTAGTTATATTAGTGTAGTTTATCGTGAAAAACATCTTGAAAAGTGTAGATTTTATCAAAGGCTTAGCCAGAGAAGCGACTTTATGTTAGCCACGAAGAATTCATTTCACTTGACAATATTTGGCAAGTTGTCACAGAGAAGATAATTATCTCAAAGAACTCTTCTCAAATGAAGAATTGGGGTACTCTCTTGAATGTATACATATACCAACAACGATAACAAGGTTGTTGCAAATTCAAGTCGGATGGTCTCGGAGCTGACGAGAAATTCCAGTTTTGAAAAAAAATTGCTTGCAATCAAAAGTGTCGTACTTATCATATTATGTTACTTATGGGAATAGAGGCACACATTTTAGCATAAGTTATTAAAACAATTTATCCAACTTGCTTATATTTGTTTCTTTCACCGATGTATTTTCATTATACAGATTACCTCGATAACGTAGAATGTCTTTCAAAATATGCACAGTGCACCAGAGAAAGAGGGATACTGTTACAAGTGAGTTGTTTCTGCCTATTCGTAGAGTGGTGCCAGTACTAGGTTACTAAGCTGGAGGTACTACAAAAATGCAATCACTTTTAAGTGGTAGTACGAAATGATAAAATCTACTAGACCTCATATTATTAAAGGGAGTATAAAGTAGGACGTCTTTTGGGTCGATCAGAAGTGTTTATCATTTTTTCCGCCAGGAGTGCGTTTAGAGCCTCAATCCGTCTAATGCTATAACTGAAAAGGGTAATTATCTGGTATGATAATACTAATAAGGCCTAATATTTCAGTTTGCAATCAGCAAGTGCAATCCAAGTTTTCAGAATCTTAATATCTCAGATATGGAAACGCTCATGTGTCAAGTGTGCGAAAACAGGGTAAATCCAACGCTATGGAATTTCCGTTATATTTACTTCAGTATTTGTGGCACCATCTACAGCGCATGAATCGCATTAAATATGTGGAATAGAAGAATAGAAAAAAGAAGCATTTATCTTTTCCGATTGTAGATGGTGCGTCAGTCTATGCTGTTGCCCGAGCTAAATAGGCCTTTCTATAAAGTAACATTGGCCTTCTTGTTAAGATGTATCGGGCGCATCACTCATGACGTAGAAGTGACGTTTCACTATGATAGCCAATTGTGGCCATGTATTATCCAACTGAACAGAGTTTATCAGAGCTCTTGAAAAAAATGAAGGTCCTCCTTTGCTCGGTAAGAAACATTTCGTTCCCCCATCCCGCAACCAAATTGAAAGGACAACTTCAATTGTATTATCATCGGTGAAGAGAACTACAGCATACTTCTATAATATGCCAAAAAAACGTTATACAAAAACTAATTTATGCGATTAGAAAAAAGTATTGAAATATCTACCAAAAACAAGCTTGAAAAACTAGTTTCCTTAAATGTTAGTGTAACATCGGAACAATGGCCATTCCACCTTTATATGGTAGTGCAACGCACTTTTGACTAATAAGCGTTATTTCAAAAACGATGATATTTTTGGTCAAATCAGAAGCTTTCACGATCCCAAGAAGAGACGATTTCATGGGGTAGTCAAACAAGTCACTTATGGTTTCATACACACGCCCAAAAAGTATAATTACATTATCATCACGTTGAAATACATTTATAATATTAACATAGTCTCCATTTTTTAATATAAAACATGAGTCACTAGGAGAATTAGATATTACAAATCCCTTTGTTTTTACCTTTTTGAATGATTTACCATTCTTTGGGAGATTTCTACAATAATTGGAGATATAATTAAAATCGTACGGGCTAATAAAATGCACTTCACTTCCAATTAAAATTGAGCTAAGATCAAAATTATCTTTTTCACTGAACCTTTTACATATCTGTTGTAAAGGTTTATTTGGAGTTCTCAGTTCCTTCTTGATGAAATTAAGTTCGTTTTCGAAGGAAAAAGCACTGAACCCATCGAGAGCTCCATACTTTAACACGTCTAGATATAGATGTAATAAGCTATGTACATTCATGACTACAAATTTATTCCCATATATTTTGGGTGCCTCTGCCACGAACAATTTTATTAGTTGTGACGCATAATGACAATGAGTTTTGCATAGTTTTCGACTAGCTAAAATATAAATGGCACAATGAAATAGACGAAAATGCTTAAGAATATTTCTTCCAATAACTCCAATCAACAATATGGGACCGGTATATAATAAAAACTGTCTCAACTCAGTTCCTTTCCATTTGTCTATGTGTTTCAGAGCTCTGGGTTTACGCGAAAATTCAGTTGGGATATTAATTCTAATACGTTTAAGCTTTTCAGATATTGTAGAATTTTTTTTTGCCCAATCGAACAAAAAACGGCCCTTGCTTTATCCAAAAATAGGCAAGTCTGCGCATGACGCCTAAACATATAAGATGTAAATAATCATAAGGGAACTGACTAACCATACCGATACCTAGTTCAACTAATGGACTGTGTTCTCCCACAGAGTGGTGGTCGTCATCTAACTTATCAATAAAAGACTTGTCAGTTCGCAAGGCTGAATCTAAGCCTATAAAAACCATACGATTATCGGTATACTCTCCTTCAATAATGCATTTGTCACACGAACTATAGCCCGTGTGTCCTTTTGTACACTTCAAAAATGATTTTGCGGGGGTATCTAGGATAAAAGGCCCATCTAAATTAAAACTATATCGTTTCCCAGCAAAGAAAAAGCCATTACTTTCAAAATGATTGAGTTCGCGTATCAAGTCTCCGAGATAGTCCCTTAAAGGATATGGTTTTGTTTCACCACAAAATAAAGCTACCATAAATGGCTTTCCAACAAGTCCTTCTTCAAAATTGAAGACTGAAACCAAAATTGGCCAAAATTCTTTATTTCCACTTTTGGAAATAGGAACTCCGTCAATATTGACTGCTAAAGATATTTCAGGTTCATACGGGTAATGGCTCATGAGAAACTTTTTAAGGCCACGACTTATTCCAAAATAAACGTATTCCCCAGAACCGAACTTTGTCACTTCAGAAACTGAACTTCCAGTCTTTAAAACTGTTCGACTGTCCTTCGGTACTTTAAAACCATTTCTTCGCAATAAAGCTAATAAATCATTTAGTGCTACATGCGTTAACCGATTTTTCAAAGCCCAAACTGCCAAATCAGTTTGAAAATCTTCGGAAATTGCTTTAATCTCATCTATTTCACTGCTAACTGAACTTGAGTCATTGAATCCTAAATTACCATCACTTAGCACTTCAAAATCTTTAATTTCATCAATTTCCCCGTACCTGTCATCACTATATTCACTGCTGCTGCCATTAATTCCACCACCACTACTATCTTTAATTCCACCACTACTATCAACATCGTCTTGATTTGACAAGTTAGCATTGCTGTAATCAACTCCAAGCAATTCTTCATAAAATTGTTTGTTAACTCTATTTCGTTGCCTGGATGATAAGGCTTTCGGAAATAAATCCATTTTCAGACTTTTGAAATTGAAAGTTCACTAAAAAAGGCACCATCGTTGAAATATTACTTCTAAATGGGTCAAGAAATGATATTGCATAAGATGGAAGTTACACTAACTCCGTTATTTAATCATACATACAGGGAAACCTGACTTTCGCAATTGAAAGTTCACTAAAAAAGGCACCATCGTTGAAATATTACTTCTAAATGGGTCAGGAAATGAGATGGATTAAGAAACTTCATTAAAACAGTTATGGGCCAAAATGGTTACTGGAAGTTACGCTAACTCCGATATTTCACCCAACAGCCAGGGAGACCTGATTTTGGCAATTGAAAGTTCACTAAAAAAGGCACCATCGTTGAAATATTACTTCTAAATGGGTCAGGAAATGAGATGGATTAAGAAACTTCATTAAAACAGTTATGGGCCAAAATGGTTACTGGAAGTTACGCTAACTCCGATATTTCACCCAACAGCCAGGGAAACCTGATTTTGGCAATAGAAATTTCACTAAAAATGTCATCATATTTTAAATAACGTCAATTCAGTCAAAAAGCGAAATTTCACAATTTGTCAGGAATAAAATACGACTTAAAAATGTTTTTACCATTTAAAAATATAATTTAAATGCAAACTTACTTTTCCAGAAGAATTCATTTTGTAAGTTCCTTAATACTGTATCACGTTTGTCAATGCGTTAATAAGCAACTAAACGGTCGCACTCTATCAACGGCTTTAATCGTTAAACTGCGTACCTTTGGCAAATATTAAATAATATTATAAATAAAATAGTCCCAAATAAAAAATACTATAGTAAAGAAGTGACTTACCAATGGTAATAATACGGCATCCACACTTGAAGAATGTTAGTAGAAAATGGCGGTTAAAAGAGCAGGAGGACAATGAAAACTTTCCACAAAGGGACGGTCAAGACTAAAGTTCACACATGGACGAGTTTCACTTTTTCTTTTATTTATGCTTATGGCTCATGACAGGGTTGCCATAATATATAGTTAAATTTGATGAAGTATTATATTAAAATTTCTAAATTAAAAAACCTTTTTGAATATATTTTAAATATTTTTAGGTGTAAACGCCTGTGTGCGTAAAATAGGCTTATTTTTTTGAATATATTATTATTTATAATATTTTATTAAAAAAATTTGCTAATACAAAGGTTTTTATTTGCAGTTAGAAATTATACTTTTTTGTAACACAGCGCCTCCGTAAAGGAGATCAACAGCGCGTCAAAATAATCAAGAAATTATGCACTTTGGAAACAATATCAAACATTATCTGTAAGACTGGTTGTGGCTGCCTCAAAAATCGTAGGATTAGTGTAGGCTTATATTTCAATTAACAAAATTACATATACACATTTTATGTTGTAATCGAGGTGCGTCTTCATAGGAGAAGTCATATGAGGGCCATGGCCCTAATAAAGTAGTTGGTATTTACTTAGCACGCTTCTAATTTTTTAAAACAAAAAAACCCCCACTACCGGTATATTTGTCTCTAGCCGCTTCTGTGGTGAGCTGAAAGAATTTTTAAATGAAATGTTAAGTGGTATATGGTCAGGCTCAATATAAGCTAACAGCTGTAATTAACGATTTTCAGTCGGGTTCAGACTGTGTATCGGCAGTCGGGTCCGGACTGTGTTTCGGCAGTCTGGTCCGGACTGTGTTCCGACTGACAGATTATAGAATCAACTTAAACTACGAGTCGCTTTCAGGTCTTTATCCCACTCAATTCCGACTACGACTCCTAGTCGACCGTCTCGACTCTTAACCGACTATAAAACGTAAACCCAATGCTACTGGGGTTACTTTCATATATTAGCCTTTCCCGAAACGCGGATGGCCTCTATATCCCTCCTCCAGAGGGGTATTTAGAGCTAAACGCCGATGGTTTTGCGTATGTATTTACTCTAATAATGTTGATATATATATATATATATATATATATATATATATATAACTTAACTTCCCTTAACTAGCGTCCAAACATCTATAACGGCGTTCCTCATCCGGAGGCGGGATGTACGCCATCTTATGACGGAAGGGCGGAGGAACATGCTGGACACTCTAGGTGCATTCATTACAAGGGCCACCTTGGAAAACTTTCCAAACGCAATTAGAATTTGAATTTTTTTTTTAAATTCTTTAAAATGTTTTTTAATTCTTTAAATGTTTTTAAAATAATAATCAAACTCTTCATCTAAATATAATTTCTTTTTATTCATCTGCTAATTGTTCAGTTACAAGATTGATATTTTTATATAGCCACTCGGAAAATAATGTACTCTTTTCAAGAGCGCATGAATATTTCCTACTTAAAAAGTTCGTTTTGTGACGAGTAAGACACGCAAACATGGGTCCGTCTTCGTCTAATTCAGTAACCTTCGGACACCCTACACCATTTAAGTCTATCACTTCGCGGTGTATTAGTTCTAATAAAAATACGCATTTCTCCTCGCCTTTACAAAATACACGGTCATACCCTCGAGTGGCCATTAGCATACACTCTTCCAATTTGTTGTAAGAGGTGAAACCATAGTCCCAAGCAAGGCCGTGCACGTTCTTCTCAACCCAAGTGTTCTGTCGTTGAGTGCGGGAAGGGAGGTCAGCTCGGGGGTACGGCGGCAGGAAAGTCCACGATGCGACTCGGGGTGTAGTTTCGGCCGAGCAGGCTGACGCTTCATTCACTATTTTCTCCGGCTTCTCATCTTTGGTCCGCCCGTCATAGAATTCAAAATCAATGACTATTGATTTCTTATGCCTATAATTAAAAAGTAAATACATTACCCTCCGAGAAAGAGGACTAAAATATAAAAAAAAAGGATTATACTTACATAGTTCTTGTCGGGTTATTCTTCTTGACTTGAATTTTCCTGTTTGAATGCTTATCCACTGATCGCTCGAGTTTATATTCTCAGTTATTGCGTCATTGTATTTACATCACCACAGCGGAAAAACCCATGGATTTCGCACCACCGCTGAAAGATTCACCACCACTCATTCGCCTCTTTAATAATACCGGGGAAATCAGTGGTTCAAATTTAAATCTAAGTTGCATAATAAAATGTTGTTTATTTCTTAATTCGTAGTTTGCACGGTCTTCGTACGATAGAACGTGTACAATAGTATCGGAGAAACGCACGCGCTTCATACAGGCGGTGAAAAAGCGGGGAACGTCAATCAGGATTAAAATTCTTCTTGCTGCAGGTGGGAGCCTTCTATCATTAATAGCGAGAAAGACTGCTGCCTTCTATAAGGCTTTCATTTTATCGGGGTACAGTTTTTACGTTTTCTTATGCACCACTCTCTATAGCGTTACACGTTCACCACCAGGGATGTTTTAGCTATACTAGTTCTCCACCCAACGAAGAGCGGGGACTGTCAATCAGGATCATAGCCCTTCTTTTCCGGAGGTGGGTAAAGAGCTGACCGTCAACCATTAATACACAGAAAGGTGGCTTCCTTCTACAATTCACCACCAGTGGTGATCTAGCGTTGCTAGTTCACCACCCAGCACCACCCTGCCTTTGTACGTTCACCACTCGGGTTGGGCCTTCCACTGTATACTCCCCGGGACCCGCTCGAAGACCCTACTTTTAATTATGTTGAAAAAGTATAGAAAGAAAGTGGACAGCACAGAGAAACATGCGTACTTTGCAATATAGAATCGCCTTCACAGGAGCTTACCCGCCCTCAAGACGAACGGTCATGGAAATCTCATTGTGATGTGGCTAAGATTAGGAACTTTGAACCGCTTCTTCGCTTAGCTAATGACGATACAACGCTATTTAGCGAGATATACTACCATCGCAATTGCAGAAACAAGTTTACGTCTAAAAAACCTTTAGGTAAATTTGAAAAACTAAATCAAGACCCATCAACTTCGGCGGAAGTTGACGATTCGAGACGTTCTTCGAGGCAAGGTCCATCACGCTCTCGAGTGTATGAAAAGGTTTGCATATTTTGTCATAAAACGTCTAAGTATATTAAAGGGACTAACACTCGAGAACCGCAAATACAGTCTGTAGACTTAAGAGCAGACCAAACGCTCAGAAAAACGGCAATAGAACAATGTGATGAAAGACTAATAGCGATAACCTCACGAGACATAATGGCTGCAGAAGCTCACTATCTTAAGTCGTGTAACAAATACTGTACAAGCTGGAAACCAAAATATCAAGATGCTCAACTGGTTTCAGAAGAGGCAGATCGATACAAAAGTATTGAAAACAAAGCTTTCGCGGAACTGTTTCACGATCTACGCCATTAAATATTCGTAAGAAGCCCAATTTGTTATCTGCATGACCTTATCAAAAGGGTTATATTATCTATGGGTAATAACGGAGTAGCTGATCATGAAGCATCTGACTCGACTAAGAATAACCTGCGCCGAAATATTTAAATTGAGTTTGGAGAGTCCATAATATTTTTTAACGTTAACAGAAGAATTTACGTACGACAAGACTGTCTATCGCTTGACTCGCTCTCAGAGTCGTTCGTTCGTTCGTTTAATGTTAAATTACGAAGCGAGAGTGGAAGCGAAGGAATCGCTATCTTTAACTCGCGGAGCAGCTTTAGCACTTCGAGAAAACATTAAAAATATGGCCTCCTCATCCCAGAGAACTGTCTTCGGAGTACTTAAATATACCTACAAATCTTACCGATTTTCTTAATAATTTGATTGGCGGTAAAAAGTTAACGTATTCGGATCGTATCTACAGGGTCTCCTGGTCGATAGCCCAAGTCATTATTTACGCTGTTAGTTCCGGCCAGGTAAACACGCCAAAGCATATTCTACTTCCATAGGTCGTGAAAACGTTAACGGGGAATGTTGAGTTGCTAAATATAATCAATCGACTTGGCCATTCTTGTTCCTATTCAAGGGTAGAAGAAATATATACATCATTATGTATCGAAAAGCTAGATAATTTCGAAAGAGAATTAGTACCGCTTTCCTACAAAATACACCCAAATGTTCCTACAGTATTAGCATTTGATAACATTGATCGTCAGGAAGAAGTTTTGAGCGAAGCCGGTACTTCCCACCGCGTAAATGGAATCAACGTCAATCTCTAACGTGCAATCCTCCGTTGCCTATAACCAATGTAAGTAAGAAAGACAAGAAACGTACTATTCCATTCTACGATAAGCCTCTTGAAGCTTACGTAGTTTCTAAAAGAAAAGGCCGTCCTCCTATAGTCCCGAACGATCATTCTGAGCGCACAATTGTCGCATCTAATCAAGCTTACTTTCGAGATTTAATTTGGTTATCTCGAGAAATTCAAATTCGCCAGATCAAAAGCTAAGCTCTTGGACTTGATTTAGTATTTTAGTTCGAAAATCAATGTCAGTGACGGCTGATTCAGTAGGCTACTTACCCACAATCAACGCCCCAGCAACAGATATGTCGACAGTTCAGGAAATCGTGCGCTACTGTCTTCGTATTAAATCTACTTTGAATCTGAAGAGCATAGCCGTGGTCTGCGACCAAGCGCTATATGCGAAAGTGGCGGAAATAGTTTGGATAAACGAAGAAATGTTTAAAGATGTAACTTTGATGATGGGAAACTTTCATACAATCTGTGATTGGCAAAATGTTCGGTGACGCTGGACTACGTGATCTGGCCGTGGAATCGGGAGTTATAGCTGAAGGCTTCATTACTAAGGTACTGGAAGGTAAACATTACAACAGATCCGTACGTTTTCATAAACTTACCTTGGAAGAGTTAATGAGAATAGCTTGGAAAGCTTTCGTTGTGTAGTTTGAAAACGAAGGTCAGCGACCCGATAAAATGCAAGAAGCCACGAATAAATTCCAAGAACTTCAGATGGACCCATCTCCAAATACCTACGAGTCTATAGTAGTAAACGTGTCCTGCGAATTAATTACTAATAAATTCAATGAATTTAATAATATCTTGCGAAACGAGAGAGGCCCTCTGGCAAAATTCTGGATGACCTACGTAGATATGGTTGCCATTTTACTACGACTCCTTCGGGCTGACAGAGAAGGTAATTGGTATCTGCATCTATCCGTGATCCGAGAAATCATTCCATGTATTTTTGCCATGGATAAACCTAACTTTTCTCGATATTTACCTGTCTATTACTGCCAAATGACTCATTTTGAACATTTTTACGACGGCGGATTTTCAGTTCAGCTTCGGCCAACCAACCCGTTAGCCCGAATCGCTATTGACCAGGCTACCGAAGAGACAGTAAATAAAGATACTCAAACTGCTGGTGGAACTCGAGGTTTTAGTCTCAAATCTGGAACAGTTTCCCGAACTCAGAGCAGATGCGTTGAGACAGTTGAGAGAACAAATCTCTCTACAAGAACCAGGAATATCTCACCCAGATTTGGGAAAAAGCCGAATAAAAAGGGATGAAGAAGACGTTTCTTCTATCGTCGAGTTACTAGAGAGTAACTGGACCAATCCTTTTGGCGGCGTTGCATGCGACATCGTAAGTCTTTCTACTGGTGCGGCAGCAACGAGTGAGGTTTCTAAAGACCTTCTTTCCGCTGAGAGAAAAGGCGAAGAAGCTTACCAATTATTTTTGGAAAATCGATTGAAAACCAGAACCGGATTTCACGACCCCATCAAAAAGCTAAATTTAAAAACATTCAGCTCGATGAAAAAGAACATTTTTAAGGGAAAAAATAAAGACATTGTTCTTAAATCTGACCATAGACTTTTCGCAAATATGGTTTTAATAGCTGATAACCGAAAACTTAATATGCAAGTAGTTTTTAGTCATCCGTTAGGCCCTGGACTCTAGCAAATCCGGGTGGCACTCTCAAAAAGACCAACAAAGCTGCTCTGGGGAAGTATCTAGAAGACAAAGTAGCTCCTAAAATGGGTGTATTTTTTATTTTTCACATTTCAATAGAGCGACATTCTGCCATCCCCCTTTGACTTTTATTATCGTAGCACCACTAATAAGTACACTAGCGACTAGTGAAATACCTTAACATAAAGATAATTAGATACAGAATACATTGTGTTCGTTAATAAAAATCTAGGTGGCGCTGTTTAGTACTGGGGAAGACAAACGTAGATGTATAACGGAGTAAAAATGTGGTTTTTTGAATTTAACAGACAAACTAGTCTATTAACGATAAATATGTACACAACATAAATTGAAGAATATATTAATATCTGTAATTTAAGGTACTGCACGTTGAGCTGCAATATTAGGCGACTGAGATACGACCGTTTGAAGATATGTTTCCGTCGCCATCTTTAATGGGGCGCCATTTTTAACAGCTGGGCGCTGGAGGGCGCCGGCAAACGGTTCCTGACTCCTGATACACTACTGTATACAGAAATAATATTTT
Organism: Leiobunum rupestre; assembly: GCF_980474605.1. Classification (NCBI taxonomy): domain Eukaryota; kingdom Metazoa; phylum Arthropoda; class Arachnida; order Opiliones; family Sclerosomatidae; genus Leiobunum; species Leiobunum rupestre. The sequence goes on from NC_143391.1 coordinate 59,808,376, forward strand.
CGTTTGGTCAGAAAATTTATTGTCGAATTTTCACCTGGCTCACGGACTATTTTGAGGGGTTTTCCAATCCGAAAACCCCTCAATAAATCCCGTATTTCTGCCACCTAAAAAATGCCGACCACCAAAACAATAAACTTTATCGTTTGCTACAGTCTTCATTCGTGTTTTCTGTGTACTCTTCACAGCCATTAGCAATGTGAAACGAAGGCATTACGATATTGGTAATTTCGACTGGAGTTTCAGATTCATCTTCAGGAGGTTTAATGAAAACTGTTACCATTTTTTTCAGAACTTGTTGGGTACGTTTCGTTTCCTTCAGTAATTGGTGAATTTTCATTATCTGCGCTAGCTTTCATTCTTTCAGGAAATGATTGAGTTATATTGGTGCTTTTCATAGTTGATGTTACACCCTATATTGAATACGTGTCATTATTTTCACTAATATAGATATTTAAATTCCAATTAACTTGTGTATACGCTTGATCAGTAAATTGACTAAATTCCATATTGGTCGATGCGACACTACAAGAATCGGTAGACATTTATGTTCTTGAAATTGATAGCATACCCTAAGATAACCAACATTAGCAATTGTTTGAAAGATTGGTACTATTTCTTTGGTACTTACTTGACAGTGAATAGAATCTGGATGTTGAATTGATGGACCAATTTTACCAAACAAAATGCTTGGAACACAGATACGTGTTTTTTGAAATATTATCCAGATTGAAGTCAGACCTTACTTCCTTTAACCAATTCAACCATTTTTTTAAAAAATTTCAAGTCTTCTCTTACGTTTAGGAAATACAACAAATGTTACTCCTAACATATGGGGTTTCTTACTAAATCTAGAATCACTGTTACATTTTGGGTATGCACAGTGTTTGAACCTTCCCATTTTAAATCAATAAGATATTCAAATATCCTTTCATCTAAGCAAGAAATAATAACGCATTACCAAATTCTTAATCCAAGGTTGAAGATTGTAAGCGACTGAAATTTTAAAGCTTGTCACACTAAATTTCATCCCACCCCGCGTAAGACGGCCGTGAATGCCTTGAGAAAGCTGTAGTGCTATTCCAGTAACATATGGCCAAAGTGGCGCCTTACTATAGACATTAGTGGTTTCCACAGCCCGGTAGCATTTACAAATATAATACAAATAAAGAAAATCACATACATTTTTATAGAAAGGCTTTTCCCTTCGGATTACAATTAAATACAAAAAGATTAAGTTGAGTAAAAAATATATAAATAAGAAAAATCTCACGCAAAATAATCAATAGGCCTCGGGGAAAATGTAGTTATTTTATAATTGAAAGCGCTTACCTTTCTTGTTGGTTCGCGTCTCGATTGCGAATACTTCGGACACTCGTCGAGAAGTATTTTTGGAAAGAAACGTGAAGTGAGCAAACATCAACTTGCAAATAAAAATCAACGAGTACGAGAGTAAATGTCAATTTCCTGAAAATCTGGGTGAATTTAACAACGAATAAGGGAGTCAGCTGATCCGCGGTGACCTATGAAAATTTAAAATGAAAATCAATTTCTGAAACAGTCGAACGACCATAAAACACCATGCGTGAGGAGATTTCTTTGAAATGAATATCGTGCGTGAGTAAATTAATATAAATTCATTATTCGTTGATGGTTTTCTATTTTAATATATAAAGAATAACCATGGTGAAACAATTTTTAACGTTCTCCCAGTTCAGCCCCCGCTCAAGCATTAGGTGCTTTCCCTTAAAATTCAAGCAATTCGGCCCAGTATCGCACGGTCTACCAAAGACTTATGCTCCGGTGACGGTGTTGTTTCCCTCTCTCGAGGGATCAACAGTTCAACGGGACCCGTGAACAGTGGTGTATTAAAAAACAAGTTCGCCAAGAAGGCGATAATATTATTTCGTTGCCCGCATTCCATTTAAACAGGCAGCATAAAATCATTATATAGTAATAAACCTTAAATTTGCGTGAAAGTTCCATCCAAGAGCGACCCTTAAATATACGGTAGACTCCTGCGGCAAAACTGTGTGGGGTGAAAAATCCAAAGGGGGCGATTGCGAGGAAATTCCCGGAAAAAATGAAACTAATGATGGCAATGCTGGATTTTTTTAAATAAGTTTTAAATATTTTTGTATAAACGTTAGGCTTTTAAAAAATATTAAGAAAGCGAATTGATACTGGTATTATTATCTTTTAATTTATAAATAAACAATCACGTCGAAAAGTTAGGGTAAATCGTAACGTTTCATAATACCTGCAACTGAATAATTATTTGCATTTTTGAAAGCGTTTAAATTTCCAATGTACCTTGGCTGCGGTGATTTCCCAAGTGTAGTTAACTGTTAAGTTTCCCAAAACTAAGAGCAATACGCAGTAAGCCTAGCTTGTTAGTCCTTAGTCACATAATGATATATGTTGTCATTGGCGAAGTAAGCTATAATTTAAAAATTTGCTTTGAATGAATAGGAATTGTCAAACATATACTCTTATGTTACTTATGGTGTTATGATTATGGAAACGGTCTATAATATTAAAAATTATCATTGAATAAAAAGCAAGTGCCATACTTACGTTTCATATATTACTTATGCTACAACTATAAAGTTACAGTAGTAGCATAAGTAATATATTACACGAAAGAAAATATAATAATAATTATAATTTAGGTATTAGCTTAGCTGATTAATACTAAGTCTATTAATAAAATTGACATCAAGGATAAAATATCATGAATTTAAGATACTATAAAATGTTACAAAAATGCATTTATTTACGCTTAGGGACATTTATTAAGTTATTTGTGTAGCCAGGGGGCACGTGCCCCTCCCCCCGGAAACGTACGGTTGTAAGTACAGTTTTTTTATTGTGTGCCATCCCCGAAACCAAATCCTAGCTACGCAACTGACATAACTGGTGTTAAAAGTTTAATTAAGTAACATAATAATGGTTAAGGTCGAGAGAGAAAAAATATGGCAGTCCTTGAGTTTTCTTGAATACATTTAGAAAAAAAAACGTATAGATAGAAGAAGCAAGAAGTTAATTTTCGAAGCATCCAGCAATCTGGACAATAGCACAATAGCTGTAAGCCGATAATAAGCCAACCCTTCTTCCCTCCCAAATACGAGTACCGCACAGCGGGTCCCAATGAAACATTTCGACCAGACTTTCGGTTTTGCATTGCATTAAATCCCGTTCCACACGATAAAAAGGGAGTGTCCAGATGGGGGAAAAAAGAGGTCCGAGACCGGTTGCGATTGCTATATCACATACGTGTCGAAGAAACTAGCTCACTTTCTATCAAAATCGTGTCAGGTACGGTGCGAGTACGGCTTACTTATAATGGAAAAACACGTAGTTTTACTTTTGCTACCGTTTTTAAATTTTAAAGCTAAAAAAAGTCGTCGAACGTATCTTGCGAGGAAAAATCACAGATTTAACAGATTAAGAAAATTAAAATTTTTAATTATCTCCCAAATTATTAAATGTAATAGTACTCTTTAATATATGCTTAAAAAAGAAGATTGGACTTGATTAAGAAAAAGGTATGTATATCAAGAATAGATTTACTAGTGGTTGCGTGACCAGGTGAAGAAATATTAAGGCAGTAACATGTCACAAGCAATGACGACATAGTACAGTTCTTAAAAATAATGAATCCTTTCTTTTTCTTGTTTAAGACTAAGTGTGTCCGACAATTATTTAACGCAACTAATTATTAATAATTATTGCCAACTATTTTTTTATATAAGGTCAATGGAAGGAGTTGTTGGTGCAGAAAAAGGATCCAAACAAAGTGGTTTCAATCATCCATCAATCATCATCATCATCAGCTAGGCTAATACCCAAGGCACCACCTTAGGCCTAAGTCATCAAGCGACTTTTGAAGCCATTAATTCAGGTGGCCGGGTTACAACGCGTAGGAGGGTGGTGGCAAGCCCTGCATGCCACGCGATCGAGCCAACAGCTCCCTACACTAACTATTACCGTTAACCTCAACAAGTTTTTATGGGAGGGGAAACCGAAGAGCTCGGGGGAAAACCCCTTAAACCAGTGGGGAGAGAACTTGCAAACTCAAGGCAGAAGGAGTTGTTCCGAGTTTGAAGATGAAGTTTAAGAAACGTGGGGTCAGAAACTATGGCGGCAAAATTTTAGAATGACGAAATCAACATTCCAGATTTTGTGTCAGGATGTAAAACCTTTTATTGAAAAGAAAGACACTGAAATGAGAAGAGCGGTTGCGTTGGAAAAAAAGTTGCAATTGCTGTATATAAACTCGCGACAAAAGTGGAATACAGGACACTTGCAAACCTCTTTTGTGTTGGTGTTTCAACCGTAGGCGAGATTGTCATTGAATTTTGTAATGCAATGTCGGCTAATGTATTATCAAAATACATTAAGTTTCCAAAAGGTGAAACCTCCTCAAAGTTGAAGCAGGATTTCAAAATGTTTGGAACTATCCGCAGTGCGTTTGGAAGATTGACGGGTCCCATATTCCTATAGTCGCACCGGTCGAAAATCACTGCGACTATTATAATATAAAATCATTTTATTCTGTAATTTTGTAAGCCATCGCGGATTTCAAGTATATGTTAACTGATATATACGTCGGGTGGCCTGGAAAGGTGCACGACGCTAGAGTCTTTTCAAATAGCCCCATATGCCACGACATATGCAGTAGATCCCTGAATTCACCTCAATCTAGGAAGGAAATTGAAGGCGTGAATGTTCCTTTAACGCTAATTGGTGATGCCGCATATCCACTTATGCCTTGCCCGATGAAACCGTTTCCAAAGAGAAACTTAACCACTGACCAAGAAAAATTCAATTACAGACTGAGTAGAGCACACGTATGGTTGTTGAAGGAACATTTGGTAGACTAAAGGGGCGATGGCGAATTCTTCTTAAAAGAATGGACAACGACTTAAAGAACGTCAATATCATTGTGTCAACATGTTGCATATTGAACAATATATGCGGATACTATAAAGAAGAGTATGACACGTCTCTTGATCCACCGAAGGAACGGAACGATAAAAATAAGCAGAAGGAAGGTGCCGGTATTGAAATTGATTCTGAGAACGATTACGAAGAAGAGTATTTTGAAACCATCTCTCAACAACCTAGTGAAGCTAAATGGATTAGAAATGCGCTCTTGGAATATTTTAAGAAAGAGCCCAGAGATCCTAGAAAAAAGAACGGTACTTAATTATCTTTTTCGGAATTGTTTATTCGTCGTTTATTACATTGTAACACCATTTTCCAATACAAAATTTCATTTAAATTTAAGAGTACAAAAAACCACTAAAAGAAATAAAAAAGATATTTCTGAAGTACTTTTGCATTTTGATAGAAATTAAAACGAGATAAGTTTAATATTTATTAGTATAATTAGAAAAAGGTAAAAAGGGTAGACTTTAGGGAACTGGTGGTTGTGTTTGGTTTAAAAACGAAGAAGGCATAGGCGAGATGAAAGGACTTGTTCCATTTGGGTATTGAGGGCCTCGAAGCTCATGTAGAGACGGCAATTGTAAAGGATGCATAATAGGTGATGACATTATTGGAATTGGAGACGGTCCTCTAAGCGATGGCTGAAGCAATACATTCGGTGTAGTTACTCGTGGAAGATTTATAAATCCAGGCTACAAGCTTGAGATCGATTCGTGGTGCTTTGGTGTTGGCGTGAGGCTTCTTGGTACTTTTGAAGTAGTTGCATTGCAAGGAGTTCCATTAGTCGTTTTATTTAACGGTATATTCGTTGTACTTTTTTAGGCTGACTTGTTTGTGGATTTCTGATTTGGTTCAGTTTCCGTATGTGGAAACAAATTTGGTCGTCAGATCGCAATCGTCCTTTGATTGCATATACGCGATTGTGGGGACTGATTAAGAGGCGATTTCGGAAGTGGCAAGGGATAAATGCACCCTGGATTTAATTCATCATTATCTCCGATACTACTCGATCCTGTTTGGTCTTTTTAAAAAGCTTGTTAGAAGACCTATTAATTGATATTAAAGAATATGTCTCCTCATCATACCACGTGCTGCCGCGCTCCGTCATCTTTACCGGCCAGAGAACTTGAGAGAAGCTTCGAAATAAAAACTATACCGAAGTCACCGTAAAAATAAGTTATTTGGTTTACTTTGGGTTTATCCTTTTTTTGTGACGTAGGGACGAGAAATACCATTGTGCCCCGAAATTCCTTGACCATTGTTAAATAGAACGAGATGGCCACCTGGCGACCCCGACCCCTATTCTGGTAATTTTCCAGCCAATAACAACTAGTAGATTTAGGACTAAAAATTAATTTTCGTACTTCTCACGGTGAAATTCTAATTTTCTAATAAGCTATATTAATTTATAAGAAAATACTAGTTTCTAGTAATGTTTAGTGTTCGCACTCAACAAGCATCACAAACTCCGATATCAGTTCCTGGAAATATTTTACTAAATGCTTAATTAATTAAACTCCCAATAAAAATACACCTTGAAAATCTGCTTTATTTTAAGTGTAAATAATTTTAAAATGACGCTCATTTTCAATCTAGCCCCGTATTGGTTCCACACGTATGCCAAATAGAACTGCGTCGAAACCGCTTTATTTTCTGTTCACACGTAAAGAAGCAGAGAGCCGTGCCGAGCGCGGGCCGAGACCACCTCTTTTCGCAGGTCTAGGTCCGATTTCGGCCCGCGCTCCTTTTTGACATGTGGACACGACTAGCTCCGAACCCGCGCTTAAGTCGTCGTGTGGAAAGGGCTTTATAGGTACTACCACAATGCAACTCTCGTATGTGTCTCAATGACAAGAGACATGGTACAGATACGGAAAGAACGAGAACATTTCATTATTTTCTTAAATTCAAAACAGGTAGCGCCATCCCAGCCACAAAAATGCAAACTACGGCTGCATATGTCTTAACCTTAATTCCTCTAAGCTAAATAAAATCCTACCTTTTTCTTTCCAAACAAGGGGCGTTTAAGTTTTAAGATCAACCGTTATTCTCGAAAAAGAAGTTCCATTGTCTTTTTTGGCTTCCCTATCTAACCTATCTTTTAGCTTCTCGGATTAGCATGAAAGCAGTGCCGTAGCAAGGTTGTTGGGTGAGCGAGCGAGCTGAATTTTACGAGGGGTGGGTAGTATTTAAAGTGGGACTGATTGTTGAATTTGAAAATTAGTCCAATCGGTCGGAAAAAAAATCCAGTACAGAGGACGCCAAATTTGTTTCTATTGTCAAAATCGTCAATACTAACAATGTTTTTGATGTGCCTAAATTATGAGCTGACCTTTGCTATGAATAGAGGGGTTACTTGGAGGGAGGTATAAAAGATCTTTCATCATTTTTCGACAGTGGCGGACGTACTTTTCAGACATGCCTTTAAATTAATTGTATTAAGTGACCTAAAAATATGTAATAAATCACAGTTTGTCTAGAATATGGAACCAATAACGAAATATTACAGTTTCAAGGCGTTTATTATATATATATTATAATATGACAATGGGTTAAATACCAGGAAAATAAAAAACTGCAATAGTATTATGTAAAATTAACATAGTTTAATGGTTATCTTTTGGGTCATCTTTCTCCACTTCTTCTGTAACATCTTTCTCAGAGACTTCCGACTCCACTTTTTCAGCTCCTTCCCTCTCGTCTTTCTGAGTGAACTCAGATACAACTTCCATTGCAAGGAGTTTTTAATGTATTTATAAGTAGGGAAAATGTCTATATTGAGACACTTTTTAGCGTCCCTCTCAATCCACCCGTTGGCCCCATCCCTTACCCCAGTACACTCCTGAAAGTCCTGGTATTTCATTGGCTTGGTAATATTTAAGTCACTCGACGCGATGGAATCAAATGCTGGTGACGTTTGTGCGTTCAACAGTAAAGTTTTTGCATTTTGGGCTAGAAAATAAAAATATTTATACATAGTTGCCAGAATTTGGGCTATTTGGCGGTAAATAATTTTATGTTAGACCACAGATATTTCTTTTTAGATATATTTAGTCAGTTTTTCTGCTAGGTATCCTAGATTTTTTTTAAAAAGTTTCTTAGACTTTATCTAGTCTCTTTCTCTACTTTATTTTACCAGTTTGCTATTTCAAACAATGAAACATTGAAACTTGAGTTTTAAAAGGTTTATTATCTTTATTAACCACTATTTGCCACTGGCCTGGACAAAAATCTAAAAAGTTGGCTTTTTTAACACTAACTGGCTTCAGCTCTGCTTAATTCAGGAGAGTGAGGCATAATTACCGCTACGAAACCACAAATCCTACATTTTGATATTGAGAGGGCCTAATGTTTGGAAGCCCTGGTATGAATGATAGATTTTCCATATTATGCTCTTTAATTATAGAAGTTTACAATGCTACTAAAATCAAGCCAAAGAATATAAGGAAGAAACTCTCAAATAAACCAATATTGATACCAAGTCCACCAAATTGATCCCAGCTAGTGTCACGCCTGGGTGAAAATCCGGAACCACTCCTGTGTAGAGTTTGCAAGCTCTCTCCCCATCTGTTAAATGGTTTTTCGCTGAGATCTTCTGTTTCCTCTTTGGAATATAACAGTTTTAAGCTCAGTATCGGAGAGAGTGGGCTGGTTGGCCCGATCGATGGAGGGAGAGGTCAGAGCATTTGGCGGTATTCAGGGGCAGTCTGTTTATGTCACTACAACATTTGATACGATTGAGATCATCTTGGAGGGTGCTGACATCTATTTAGGTGTATATGGACTGAGAGAGCGCTACATCGTTCGCGAATATATACAGCTAAGAAATGATGTTATCCTCAATGTCGTTGATGAAAATGAATCTGAGGGCAAAAACTACTACTACGCAAATAAAACTTTCGAATTCGTTCAGAGTTTATTAGAAACCATTGTTTTGTCTAAAGGCGTAACTTTGTAAAAATAATTAAAATTTAATTCGAAAATAAAAAATTGATATCTTTGAATTTGAACACATTGAGTAATTTCCTTTATATTGTAATTATTAGACATAAAATGTATGCACATTTCTGTCTAATCTTTGTTGTATATTAATAAAAAATGGGTATTTAAATATAATCTTCTTTATACGGATTTAATTATTTGAATATAGCTTTAAATTTTTTAAATAAACATATTATACAGGGTCTTTTTTTTTGCTCGGAAAAGTGTTTTTTTTCAAAAACTATTTATAGTACCGATTTCAAATTTGGAAGGTCAATTCTCTATACCGGGGGACATCAGTTTGAGAAATTTGAGCGTTTTCGGTAATGTTTTTCACCAATTTTAAAAAATTATTTTTCGACCACTAGGTGTGAGATAAAAAATTTCTATTATAAAGTTGTAGGCCGTCATCGAAAACCCTTAAAAATTGTTCACTCGACGAAAAACAACTTATTTATCAGTGAAAATTCGAGCTTGAAAAATTTACAAGTTGGTGAAGCCAAATTACGATTGTTTGAAACGATAATTGAAAAGGGAACAAGTCTAATACAAACGTAGTAGAGTTTTCACACTTGAAAAAATGTACACGTTTGGTTTTTAAATGCAGATATTTTATTCCCATAAATTTTTACAAAACATTTTCAATAATATCACCATTGGCTGCAACACAGGTTTGTGCGCGGACAATTAAGTTCTCAAACGCTTTCTCTACCATTTCTGGTGTGACGTCTCGGCAAGCACTGATTATTCGTCTAATGAGTTCCTCCCTAGTTTCAATGGGCGTGGCGTATACCTTTGCTTTAACGAATCCCCAGAGAAACTAATCCAGCGGTGTTAGGTCAGGTGACCTTGCTGGCCAATGCACTGGACCATTTCTCCCTATCCACCTTTCAGGAAACTCGTTGTTGAGGTGCTCAGTTACTTGCCGGGAAAAATGCGGAGGGGTGCCATCTTGCTGAAACCACAACTGACGTCTTTCAGCCAATGGAAGGTCGTCGATTGCGTCACTCAGTTCGTTCTAAAGAAAATGTAAATACCTTTGGCCGTTGAGGTTCGTCGGCAGGAAAAAGGGACCAATCAAACGGTTTCCAACAAGTCCAACCCAAACATTGACCCGTTCAAATTGAACCTGGTGATGATATTCAAAACCCCAATGTGGGTTGATTTCAGACCAAAGATGGCTGTTTTGATGATTAAAGGGCCCATCTCTAGAAAATGACGCTTCGTCGGAGAACAAAACATGGCGCAAAAATTGTCTATCTTCTTGGACAGCATTTAGTAACCAGTTGCTAAATTCATAACGTCTTTGATGGTCTCCGTCAATTAGTCCTTGGTGGAGCGTAGCTCTGTATGGGTGATAGCGATTCTTACGAAGAATTTTCCACACACGATTTGCAGAACAACCCAAATCAGCAGCGGCGTTAGCGCAACTGTGACGAGGATATGCCACAAAGTACGCGAGTACATTGTTCTCGAAGTCTAAATCCGGTTGACCCAATCCGCGAAACCTAGGTTGCAAGTTACCAAATTGATTGAAATCGTGAATTGCTCGTCTTACTCTATTTACAGATGGTGCTCCATTTGGATGTCTTTCTGCGAAGATTTCAGTCACTCTTCTAAGGTTTTGCGCTGCTTCTCCATAGTAAATGGCAACTATCTCGGTACGCTCAGCTACTGAATAACGAGGCATTGTTCGAAATATTATCAAACACTGATAATAATCTCCCAAAGTTTTCCTTTAAATACCCAATGCATGTTTAGGATTGACCTATAGCCTCGTGTTTTTTAAATCCGGTCGTTTTTTTAACCAAAGTTTCAACTGGATTAGGTAATTCGGTTTCAATTATCGTTTCAAACAATCGTAATTTGGCTTCACCAACTTGTAAATTTTTCAAGCTCGAATTTTCACTGATAAATAAATTGTTTTTCGTCGAGTGAACAATTTTTAAGGGTTTTCGATGACGGCCTACAACTTTATAATAGAAATTTTTTATCTCGCACCTAGTGGTCGAAAAATAATTTTTCAAAATTGGTGAAAAACATTACCGAAAACGCTCAAATTTCTCAAACTGATGTCCCCCGGTATAGAGAATTGACCTTCCAAATTTGAAATCGGTACTATAAATAGTTTTTGAAAAAAAAACACTTTTCCGAGCAAAAAAAAAAGACCCTGTATATATATAACATTCATTATATTCATTATATCTTATTTAAAAAAGGAATATGAAATAGAGGAAAATAAGTAAAATTCCAATAATAAAATATATAGGTTCATGTTTATTTTAAAACTAAGAATATAAAATTATCGCACAATGTTACAATCTAGTCTCGCCCTTTCTTGTTCCGATTTTACTTCTTGCGAAATTTGGGGTGAAAATATTAACCTGCCCAGCATATGGCTGCGCTAACATGTTATTTGTACACGTTTTGCTATATCTTTTGCGACAAGTTAATTTTGTAGTGTTGACGTGAAAGAGCGCGAGAAAGATAAGCCGATAATTGGCCAGAGCGGGACGGTCAACGTGCGTCCGAGAAGAAAAGAGGGGTCAGAAGGGGTAGCCACATACCCACCTGAACCCTTTTTCCAGATTCAAAGTGAAACCATGGACGTAATATAAGCGGACGGGTAAACGCCGTGCTTCCCACATACATTTTTATCTCCCCGGGCTTTGATTCCGCTAGCGAGGCTCCGTAGCAGCCTCCCAAGGTCGTTTGTACCACGTGATTGCAAATATTCAAAATGGCGTTGAATTTGTCGCAACTTTCAAGTATAATTTACATTGTAAATAATCTTAAAAGTAAATTTATAGTCGAAATATCTTTTGATTAGTTTCAGTTTAAAAATGTACGCTTAAAATGCCAAACAAACAGCGGTGCATGTATTTCTTATGCCCTAACGATCGCCCTAACCCTTGGATTAGATTCATACCATTTCCTCGGCCAAGGAAAGAATTTGACAAATTTAAGGAATGGATTAATGCGTGCGGGAGGCTTGATAATCAATTAGATATTAATAAAGTGGCCAAAAAATCTAATTATATGTGCAATGTACAGTTTGTGGGAGGTAATGGGCCCACTTCGGAGAACCCCAATCCTATACCATTTCAAGAAACCGCAGAAACCCTAAATCTTATGGTAAGTTTAACATTATTTATAACAAAAAATCTTTCATATTTTCTAATGATTGGAAATTTGAATGTAGAGTCAGGCATGGTCAATTGAGTCTTTGGGTCGAGTTGAAGACCAAGTTGAAGAAGCCGTTTGTATAAGCCAAGATGAAATTTGTGACAGTGCAAATCACGTCCTTTATTCAACAATGATCATAGATACCTCTAACCATATTAACGGTGATCATTTTCAAAATCCAGAAGATCTTGCTAATGAGAGTTTTGGCCAAAACGTATCTATCATAGAAGTTGACAATATTGCCTTTAGTAATCAAACATGCACATCCCAATCTATGGCTGGAAAAATTATTCCAAAAAATTGGATCTTAACTAATACAGAAATTGGCATTGCATTATCAATTCAAAATATAGAGAAAGGAATCACCAAATCATATTTTTTGAAAGATTATGACAAGCGTGACACACTAAAGATTCATGGGAAGACTATTACTGAAGATCACCCATTAGTAAAGTTACTTCCAGATATTACGTGCGTAGATGTCTTGCTGAAAGTTATAGAAGCCGTGAGTTCATTTCCGCTCTGCACTGGAATTAATGAAGAACGACTCTTGGAACATTTTGATACTAAGGAAAAAACACATGGATATAAAAACCTATATGATTACGCTCTTCATTCCATTTCTTGCGAAATAGTTTTTAGTCGACTTAAGATAAAAATATAATTAATTTGCAAACAAAAGACTTGAATGATTCTTGCACAAAGTATCTCAAAGTTTTGATGAATAGCATGAGGCGCCAGAGTAAACATTCGTCCAAATGTGGTGAAACAAGGATCAAATATTTACCACGAAGAGAATTAGAAAAGAAGTTGAAAACTCAAACGCAAAGGACGAAAGACATAAGGAAGAAAATCAAGAATAAAATGAGGAAGGATTCCAAAAATGATGGACAGTTTTTATATGATGCAGATAGCAAATTCATTATAGATCAGCTGGAACAGCAAAAAAATTCGTTGCCCAAAAATTCAGTAAAAAAATTTTTTGTTGAACAGCAATTGTTAATCATGAAAACCAAAAACCAAAGGCAGAGACGTTGGCACCCCACAGATGAAATGAAGATCAAAGAAGACATAATTTGTAGAGCAAGTACGGGGGAATTAGTCGGCTTCAGCAATTTAGATGCAACCGGCAATGAAATTTTAAAATTAAAACTACAGAATGATGACCTACCAGAAGTAGCAACACACATACTACAAATAATGATAAGAAGCATGACTGGTAATTTTAAATTTCCACTCGCATATTTTCCATGCAAGGACATGACAACAGATGGTCTTCATCGAAATGTTTCCTAAGCCATTTCAAGACTAGATTGTTCTGGTATTGAAGTGTTAAGTGTTAGTGGTGACGGATCAAGCACCAACAGGAAAATGTTCCACAATTGTGTTCGCGATGCTTTTTTACCTCTCCGAGGGTACTTTGTACCCTGGAGGGGTTATACAATCACCGTGTGTGTGGGTGTGTGTGTCCTGCGAACGCGTACGCATTTTCGGGGCAAAGTGTAATCCCTGCGTACGCTTTGTGTTGAAATCACCGCGTTCGCAGTTGCTAGGGCTCTTTGCGTTCGCAGTTGCTAGGAATTAGGGAGCGAAGTCTATCGGATGGCAAAACCACCGTTTGACGGTGAGCGTTAATGGATTACAATGCGGTTGGGTTTGGTTTTGATGGTTTTACGCTCACTGTCGCGACAGTGTGGATGCAGTTTGATTGGATATTACGTTATTTAAATGTTTAAGTGTAGGGTGTGAATGTTTAGTTTGTGTTATGACGGTTGTGAGTGTTGAGTGTGTTATGTTAGTGTTGGTTGTGTGTACGTGCATTTTCTCTCCAAGGTTTTCTTGTTGACTTTTGGGACGGACCGAATGCTGAGTGTTTAACAACCTCATAACTTCCAATGGCAGGGTTTCCACCAATTGTTCACGGTATTCGTCTTAGTGTCAATTTGCAATTTATTGACGCCGGCCGGGAATCGAACTCGGGTCTGCTGCGTGGAGAGATTTACTCTAACACTTCAGCCACCGACGCTTGTTAAGCTTTGGTGTTTTTCAAAAACAGCTAAGCGATAGTCCTTTAAGCTGTTATAAAGTTATTGACGTCAATTTTTTCCTACAACATTTTACACTTTTGTAAATTTTTTTTCAACAACATTTTACGCTTTTGTGAATTATATTGAATTTAAAATTAATTAATTACTTTATGTAAAATGCGATCGGTAGCAGAAATCGATCCCGGGTCACCTAGTTTTATTTACTGCGTAAAAATAACTATATTTGTCTTTAGTTTCTGATTTATTTTAATTTGTTTAATCTCTTTATTTTCTGGTTGAGATAACGAGTGTGTTTTATTTACATTTTTTTTGGTATTATTGGTGTTGGTAGGTTTTTTCACGTCCATAGTACGCTGTTATCTATTATTTTTTAAGAGTAATAACTTTTGGTATTGTCAAGGTTTGTGAGAAATCGTTAATTTTTCGAGGAACCTTTAAGTTGTCGGCATGAACGTCGTTGTCTAATGTTTGATTAACTTAGTCACATATTCGGAATTTATTTAACGAATTCTTTTAACGACTTAAAATGTGTGATATAATTTTATTAATCGGGTGATACCGGTTTGACGTGTCTTCAATATTTAGACAAGTCGCTTTTTCGTGCTTTGTAGGGTGTGTTCGTTTCTTACTATTAGAATTGTATGTTAATACAATGCTATTAGTGTGGGTGTTTGGATTGACTTTTGCTTAAATTGTAAGTTAATTTGTTGATTGCGTTGTTTATTTTTTCTATTGGTTACCTTTGTTTTGAAGCCTAATTGATTAAGTTAGTATTATATATTTGAATATTAAAAATTGAACTCGACTCCTTCCGCATGAAAGACAGGCGTTAAACCACGGAACCGACGACGCTCCTTCCACTAAGTTATTAAGTTACTTAGATGTAACGAATTTAAGTTTTACGTTACGCGATTTCAAAGTATAATAGCGTTAGTTGCTCTCGAAATATTTATTAAATATTTTAAATTAAACTCGCTTGTTTCGTCTGAGTCATTTAATCCGTCGCAGGAGGTTTACAATTCCACCGAGGAGAGGTTATATTTGGGACTTGACCCACTTGTATTGGAAAAATATTTATGCCTGTAACGAGACCGTTTCGTATAATTCATTTGTGATCCCCCGCACCTTTTGAAGACTACTAGAAATGGCTTCAGCAACAGTAATTTCCACACAATGACGAGAAATCTTATAAAGGATGGGAAAAAATTCAGTGGACTCATGTTTTACGATTGGACTTTCCACGCACTATTAAACTTGTCCCTAAACTCACTAAAGACCACGTAATGATAGATTCACATTCCAGAATGAGGGTTTATCTCGCAGCCCAAGTACTTAGCGAAACTGTTGCGAATGCAATGGAAATAGAGTTTGGAGACGAGTGCCAAGAAACAGTAACGCTCATTAGGCCAATGAACAAATTTTTTGACTGTATGAACTCGCGAAATTTAATAGGCATTTTCAAAAGAAATCCAAATGTGCTCCCCTTTTTTTGGGAAGATGACGAACGATTAGAGGTATATATTTAAGTTTTGATTGGTAATTTACGATACATAATTTTTTTAGTGGCTGGAGGGACCCTTCTTACATTTCTCTGAATGGGAGAGAGAATTGAACAGATTACCTAAAGCAGTTTCAGCAGCTGAAAAAAAAGATGATTCTAAGTACTGAAACTATTGAGGGATTACGGATGACAGGTAATTTAATTTATATACCTACAGAGTACGAATGTAAATGGCAATCATCAACGAAAACATTTATTTCAGCCAAATCAGTGCCAGCTATTGTCTGGTTTCTATTAAGAAAAGGGGCAAAATTCATACTAACCAACCACCTGAATCAGGATTGTTTGGAACAAGAATTTGGCAAACAACGAGGTTCATGCGGTGGTAACACCAATCCTGATGTCTTACATTTTGCTCAAAATGTTGATCGCTTTAAAAAATTGGTTGGTATTGTAAAAGCTCCTCAAACTGGAAACACGCAAGTTGAAAATTAACTGCAAATGTTAATAAATCACTTACTGTTTATATTTAACTCACAATTTTTTTATTACTTGACTATGAGCGTTAAGTCTAAGAATAAATGCATTTTATTAGATATATAAAAGTTTTATTCATAAACATTTCAGGTACTAAATACATTTGTTGAGGTTTGTTTTGTTTTAGCACTTTATTCTTATAAACTAGCCAAACTAAATATCACAATCATTATACACTAATGATTAAGGCCATTTTATTTTTGGTTAGCAACTCGCCCAGGTTCACTGGTTTAAATAAGTAATATAATACGATATTAAAAAGTGCACAAGATTTTATGTATTAATATAAGTTTAAATGAAACTTATAATTAATATATAATCTTGTGCACTTTTTAATATTGTATTTTATTCCTTATTTAAACCAGATTTAGTTCACATTTAAAAACTAGATATATCACAATCGTTATACAATGATTTAGTCCATGTTTTTAAAAACACTAGATATATCACAACCGTTATACAATGATTTATGCTATATTTTAAAAACTAGCTAAATATCACAACCATTTTCTTTTAGAGGCAGTGTAAAATCTTTCTTGGCAATACTTGGTTTCTTGTTTTTGTTGCTATCCGCAATTTTTTTCTTTCCCTTATTTTCCTTTAAACCTTTTCGTAAACTTGCCCGTGATCGTAGCTTTTCATGTTTAGCCACAAAATATTTGGCACGTAAATATAATTGCAATCCGTTCCCTCTAAGCTTTAGGTAGCTTTCAGTAAGATTAATAAGAATGATTTCTTTTCATTTGGAAACTTAGAATTTTGTAGCAAAGCATTCCAGATTTGGTTCACCAAATCATTTTTAATTGCACTTTCTCTCGCTTGTGCTAGTCTTTTTGGGTTGTTCCATTGTAGTAGGTATCCACAATTTTGTCAATCGTTTGAAAGAAAAATGAAAGTGTCCTTTTTAACATAAAGGAGACCCCCTCGATTATTTAAGATAACCCATTCCGTTATTTTTAAGTTTGGCAGCTCTTTGTTCAGGTAGAGTTTAATTTCATCCCCCGAACCCTTAATTGAAAGGTATTCTCTGATACAAAAATCTTCAGAAATTCGTTTACTTCGACATACAGAATTTACTATGGATCCAGCGATGTAGTACACGATTTGGAGGTTTCTAAGAGCTTCTTTAGCATTGATTTTAACCGGAGCTCGATATCGTATTACTTTTTGAAGTTATAAATCACGATTATTTTTAATTTCATGTGCTAAATCTCAAATTTCTTGTCTCGAAAATATCGCCATCTTTAAAAAAATTTATTTTGTCGTTAGAATTAACGACAATTTTAGGTTTCTTCTGACGACAATTTTCTTAACGAGAGCCTTAGAATTGCATTTTTTCTCGCTAGCGTCAATTTTCAAAGTTAAAGAGGATTTTCTTCCGTTAACTTCCTTACCGATAATCTCAGATACGAGCCCCAGCCCAGCTCTTCAATGACTAGAATTAGGTCGCTGTTTCTGCTAGATTTTTTCAACTTGGACAATTCCTTGACACACGTTTCCACAGTCTCTTGAAATGCTTCTTAGGAAATTTCTAAAAATTATAACAGTATAAATGATGCTATTCTGAAATAAAAGTAATGTGAAAACAAACTTACTTGATTTTGGAACTCCAACAGATTTTACTTTTTTTTGGGTGGAGATTTTAATACACTTTCGTTTACAAAAACATCCGGTTCTTGAAATTTTGAACTGAGAAGGTAGTTGTTACTTGTAGAGTTTCTAGTAATATTTTCTACCCCAATTTCAGCAACTAAATCGACATTTGGGTCAAGCTCTAATTATTCTTCTTTATTTTCGGGCCTAATAAACAGAATTACATATCAAAATTAAAATTAAACCTGAGTAGCATGTAAACTAAGGCTTAACAAAATAGTGGAAGATAATCGTACATTAAGATATATGATACTTTTTCAAATCAACTTATTTTGTTTAGCACTAAATGATATCATCACCAATTAATAATACTTACTTTATTGCGTATAAATGCTCTGTATGAGTTTGATTTTTAGACTTTTTATTACTCTCCGTAAATCTCCAGGACCGAAAAACACGCGCCATTGTGTTTTTTCATCAAAGGGTGTACTTATGTTCGGCACTCAACATCAACGGCCTTGAGTGGCTGTCGTGGCTGGATCGTTGAGCGGGGGCTAAAAAAGGGGCCTTTACCCGTCCGCTTATATTACGTCCATGGTGAAACTAGGCCTTTAAATAAACCTTCCAACTGCTTTGATAAAAGCATTTTTTATTTAATAGCTGTTCCTTTTCTCTGCTTCACAGGGCATATTTTGCCCTAAATTTATAATTGAAAATTAAAGCCATTAGTTAGAAAATAAATAGGTTTTTTTTTAAATATATTTTGAACAGACATTTTAATACAATTGAATGTAATTTAATATATTGAACATTATCACACCGACGCTTCTCAAAACCATTTTTTATATCATCAAGTTATTGATAGGATGGGTGAAATTGGTAAAATTTTGACCTTTAGGAGTTAATATATAACAGATTTCTGGAAAATTTATATCATATTTTAACGAAACAGAGAAATATAGCTGATTTTCAAACCATTTTTGGTTTTTTTCTTGAAGTTGTGGATTATTTTTATTATTATTATTTAATGGGATGGCAAGCCAAGCACTTCAACCCGAGGTCCATTGTGCATGAAGTTGTGGATAGGATGAGTTGAATTATTAAAATTTTGACCGATACGAGTTACTATATAACAGATTTCTGGAAAACTTATTTTAGCGAAACAGAGAAATATAGCAAATTTTCAAACCATTTTTGGCAAGCTAATATTTTTTTTATAGACAATGCTTTTTTTTAATTTATTGTGAAATTTTTCGAATGTATTTTAATTAAATGCTTAGGTAAGTTAAATTGCCCTTTTATTATTATTATTTCCAGTTTAAAATCAAATTCCATAAGTTTGCGAATTTTTGATGTCCAAAATTGAAGTGTTTACTAAGGTTTGCATTCGAAAGTTAAAAGCTACTTATTAGTGCACGATGCAATTTTAATAAAAGAAAACATTATTTGAAAAGACCATAACTGTTGTCAAAAATTTTACTTAAATACAAATACCCAGAAAGTAGGATTAATTGTAGATTTTGCCCAATTAAAAATGTCAAATGTTCAATTTTAACCATATAATTGGTTAGTTTTAACTACCCAAATCTTATGGTAAAATGAAATTATTAACCATAATCTTGGACAAAAGTCGCATTTGACTCTTATTTTTGGGTTAGTAAACTAAACCTTACATTTGGGTTAAATACTAAAATTAACAAATAATTTTGAGTCATTAAATACGTGACCCATTTTTGAGTTTTTTAAAATTCTACCCCACCGCTTGGGTAGTTTTCCATTGACCCAAGCATGTGTAATTTTTAAACTCCATTTTGGGTTGTTTCATGTTGACCCAAGTTCCTGGATAGGTGCAATACTCACCCAGATTTTGGGTAAAAATTAATTCAATTTGGGTAGTTTTTAATCCAACCTTTTTCGAGTGTACACAGACCATTGTAAATGAAAATATCCACTAAGGCAATTAATATGAAGATATATTATATTACAAAACTAAAAAAAAATTCTAACGCACTTAATGTAAATAAGCACATTTATCAACAGTACTTAAATGGTGGGTTTCCAGCACTGTTCTGGCTATACTACCTAAAACGGTTTGGCTCGTACACATTTTTTTACTCTGTAAAAAATCAGCTGGGTAAAAAAAAACTTATGGAAGAGATAAAACAAAATTAACTTTAAACTTAATTTCACTTTCCACAAAATTCTTTCCGGTACTACTAAATACGTTATTTTTAACCTAGAATATATGAACTGGTTCTACGGGCAAATTTTCCCTACGAAGCAAAGGCTTAACAGTTAAATGTTAATTACTATTAAACTACAATTAAATTAATTACGATAATGATAATTTTTACTTAAAATACTTTATTACGTATATATAATGAGATATAAATGAAGTTCCCATAAGAAATGGTTTATTATTTCTTGAGTAAAGTGCGAAAAACAACGTTAACTCGAAGACGGACAAAATTTAATTTTTGCATTTTTCCGGGAAACTTGGTACGAGCTGATCAGATGGCCTTCCATGTCAAAAATAGTACACTAACTCATTACAGTACGAAGCTTCTTATCTTCAGTCGACTAACCTTCGTTAAATGACGGTATTCTAATACCTGTCTCGCTGAAGTTGACCGTAGCAACAAATCCGTATGACTATCTCTGTACTGTACACCAACGCTGATACATTAATATTAATTGTAGTACTACCAGACAATTATTGTTGCCCGTAATAATAATCCCGCTAGGCAGCCACAATACTGAATCTTGGGAATGAAAAGTGCTTAGTTGAAAATAGTCTTAATTTTTTAGCTACCCGACTATGGTTTCTCCTGCGCTTGGCTTCATTAAATTTCGCCATAGGAAAGTGGACTGAGGTCTTAAAAGTTAATCAATTTATGTTGGACAATACTAATCTTCTGGTGATTTTTTTTAATTTGGAAATTCTGGCTTTTTAGGAGGAAAAAGAGTCTTCGTATTATAATGAGCGTCAAATTTACCAAACAATTTACTGAACCAGGGTTCGTACGGATCATGGATATCCTGTATAAGTTAGGGATAAGTCGGGGATTTCCTTAGTCAACAAACGTTTATCTTCTCTTACGCGCTCATGGTTGGCACCTTTTCCGAGATAGGAGAGAAACGATCTCAGTATGCTCTTATTAAATATAATTCAGTTTGTGGTATTTAAAAAATTGTTTCACTTTGTACTTTTACCTATGAAAACATAAAATGATGAAAATTAGCCGGAATATTAACATAAAGGTCAGGTATAACCTGGATAAGTCAGGGATTTGAAATCCGAAAATTTCGTACGAACCCTGTGAACGGCTCAAAACTGGGGAAATATTGTATTTCAGCTTTCTCCCCCCCCCCTCTCTGACTGTATTGAACAAAAACCCAAAATATTCGACTGACTCACCCATCAGTCAAAAATTGAAAGAAGAGTTTCCTACGTTTCTTCACATCGAGTATTCGAGTTTGTGCTCCGTGATATCTGCTTAGAGCTGTGAATGTCGCTTCAACGACCTGTTTTGTGCCGGACAACATTAAGTATTTTATTCGAAGTACACAAAGATTAAAGCAAAATCAGTGGCATTGCGACGTCAAACCGAGAAAGAACATTCACAATCCAGGGGACAACCAGGAGCCGGATCCAATCGGATGGCTCTGTCAATTTCTTACGTGTCTTATTCTATCCGAAAATTTGTTATGTTTTATTTGGCTCGTTAGTATGGCTTCGAGTAGCGCGCCTCAAAGCTCCAAACGCGGTAAGCTAATCGCCGGTTTTTCCTGATTTCCTGTTACCGCGCCGTCTGATTTGACCGTCCTTATCACTTTGCTGACCGGTGGCGCGAACCTAGTTTTCACCGCTACTAGGGTGCTTCCAAATTTTCCCGATTTGCACTCGTATCTCAAATAGACAACAGTCGCGAAAGCAAAAACACACGAGTTCTTGCGTTACAATTTTGTCTTGATCCGAATGTTGATTAAAATAGCACCTGGGTATGTTTATTTCGGTGAAACGCGGTAGCTCCTCGCACCACTTGTCAAATTTGGAAGTCAAATCTTCCGGTAGTGGATCATCCCATCTATGATCCTTATCGTTCCATATTTCTTTCATTAGAAGTTTACCGTTTATCGTAAAAGGCGTGAGCAGTCCGAGGGGACCATATATCATAGCCACGAGTTTTAGCATACAACGTTAGGTGTTTCCCCGTTGGTCTAATTGATCTAAAAGTTATTTAATGTTGATGGACAGTCCCAGCAAACACAAACACGTCCTATGGACATCCGATAGACGTCACACTCGGATCTTGCCTTCGTCCGTAGGACATCCGAAAATCTGGGGTTGACGTCGGTTGGACGTTAAAGGTCGTCCAAATGTCCGGTTTGTCTATAGCCGTAGTACGTCCCGGGGACGAGTTTTCGGACGTCCAACGGCGATTACGGCGGTCGTCCCCTGGAGGTCTTTCTATAAAACCTAGAGATGTCTTTAGGCCTTTAATTTGGTTCAATCATGGCTCAATAGGGACGAAAGTAGGACGTTC
This sequence comes from Leiobunum rupestre, assembly GCF_980474605.1. Classification (NCBI taxonomy): domain Eukaryota; kingdom Metazoa; phylum Arthropoda; class Arachnida; order Opiliones; family Sclerosomatidae; genus Leiobunum; species Leiobunum rupestre. The sequence goes on from NC_143391.1 coordinate 59,830,719, forward strand.
ATTGGATATCGTATTCTGAACAAATAAATTAAAAAGCAAAACTTGATATTAAAATTTTATTCAAAACATTAAAATACAAGATAATGGAAAAAATCCAGCAACAAGTGTACAATTTGATTGTAATAACACGAGCTCTGCAAGTATTAGCAGTTAACATATAAATTACAAAACTTATATAGTTATTTAATTTTTATATAACAAAATAAATTTCGAACTAAACTATTAAAAAATTAAATAACCTTCCTTATACAAATGTAAAAACACAAAATTAATTTTTAAATCAGAAGCAAAATAAAACTAAGCCATTTAATACTATTCCTTAAAAAAAATTAAGACTATCGGATGAAAAATGTACTCTAGAAAGTACGGTTTCTCGAAGCTTAATTTTAATATCTATCCAAATCTTACTTTTGGAATTACAATTTAACTATATAAATTATCACAGTATAAAATAAAGCTTTAGGCGAACCGTTCAGTGAGAGTAATGAATAATAAACTTAAAAAGTTAAATTGAAACATATACAGGTCCAAAATGAACTTTAAAAACAGCGAACCTTCCCTAACATTCGAAGAATTCAATGCAAATCTTACTTTTGGAATTCCAAATCCAATATATAAAATATAACAAAATGAAATAAAGCTTTAGGCAAACCACTCAGGGAGAGTAATGAATAATAAACTTAAAAAGCTAAATTGAAACATGTACAGGTCCAAAATGAATTTTAAAAACAGCGAACCTTTCTTAACATTCGGAGAATTCAACGCAAATCTTACTTTTGGTATTCCAAATTCAATATATAAAATATAACAGTATGAAATAAAGCTTTAAGCGAACCGTTCAGTGAGAGAAATGAATAATAAACTTAAAAAGTTAAATTGAAACATGCACAGGTCCAAAATGAACTTTAAAAACAGCGAACCTTCCTTAACTTTCGGAGAATTCAACGCAAATCTTACTTTTGGAATTACAATTTAACTACATAAATTATCACAGTATAAAATAAAGCTTTAGGCGAACCACTCAGTGAGAGTAATGAATAATAAACTTAAAAAGTTAAATTGAAATATGTACAGGTCCAAAATGAACTTTAAAAACAGCGAACTTTCCCTAACATTCGGAGAATTCAACGCAAATCTTACTTTTGGAATTACAATTTAACTACATAAATTATCACAGTATAAAATAAAGCTTTAGGCGAACCACTCAGTGAGAGTAATGAATAATAAACTTAAAAAGTTAAATTGAAACAGATAGAGGTCCAAAATGAACTTTAAAAACAGCGAACCTTCCTTAACTTTCGGAGAATACACTGCAAATCTTACTCTGGAATTCCAAATTCAATATATAAAATATAACAGTATGAAATAAAGCTTTAGGCGAACCGTTCAGTGAGAGTAATGAATAATAAACTTAAAAAGTTAAATTGAAACATGTACAGGTCCAAAATGAATAGAATTTGATCAAACATATTTTCTTCCTACCTAGAGCTGTAAAAGACACATTAAAAAAATCGAGTTAAAATCATAAAATAAATCAAACAGTTTTTTAATAAAATACTTACTCTTATGATATATTATCATCAATACTAGAGATTACTATGTTATAATCTTTAACGTTTGTGTAGAACGCATTATGGACTTTATGGTGACCGATTCCAAACTATTAAGATTCCACGATAGTGGAATCTTTATAAGGGGCCAACATGCTTCTCCATAGACTTTGAAAGCACTATTAATGCTATCAAAAACGTAAGCTTTTTTGTTCACTTTTAAATTTTAAGCGATTTTCATGCCCAAGATTCAGTATTAGGGAGCCTAGTGATAGCTTAACGAGTTTGTTATTACTGTCCACTTAAAATATAAAACACTTCATAATCGCAATACAATGCATGGTTTACTCGACAGTAGGTAAAATCCTACCGAAGGCTTTGCTTTATTGAAACGTTTTTGACATGACGGCTTTACTTATCGGCTGGGAAGTTCATGAGCAACCCTGTTCCAAAGTTTAAAAATAAAATTTTTGGTCGGTACCGCCTTAAAAGTTTCAAATCTTCTCAGTGTTAATAAACGTATTATTTGTAAATAAATTTGGTTGTGGTGCATTAAATTATACATAAAGAATTATTTAAAAAAATTAAATAACCATAATCTTGTGTAAATTAATCGTAATCAACATTTAAAAACTTAAGCCTTTGCACCCCTGTAATAGGGTAATAGCTAAATTATACAACTTTCTTATATAATAATTAACCATTCTGGATCGATTAGTTTTTACATATTTAATGTTAGCTATCACATAGTACTAACTATTATTACTAAACATTTTTATTAAAGTTGATTGTTTATTTGGTTGAGCTGCTTTGAAAAGAACGGATGATTCGCTGTTTTCAAATTACATTTTGGCCAATAACTTTTTATTATTTAGCTTTTAGGTTGTATTATTGTTTAATCTCATTCAAGGGTTCACTTAAAGCCCTATTTTATAAATCAGTAGTTTATTTAGTGAAATTGTAACTCCAAAAGTAAGTTTTTCGGTGGTCTCCTTGAAAAGTAGCGGAACAATCACAGTTTTCAAAGTAAATTTTGGCCAATAACTTTTTATTATTTTGCTTTTAGGTTGCATTATTGTTCACTCTCATTCAAGGGTTAACTTAAAGCCCTTATTTATAAATCAGTAGTTTATTTAGTGAAATTGTAACTCCAAAAGAAAGTTTTGCGGTGGTCTCCTTGAAAAGTAGCGGAACAATCACAGTTTTCAAAGTAAATTTTTGGCAATAACTTTTTATTATTTTGTTTTTAGGTTGTATTATTGTTCACTCTCATTCAAGGGTTCACTTAAAGCCCTAATTTATAAAGCAATAGTTTATTTAGTCAAATTGTTACTCCAAAAGTAAGTTTTGCAGTGGTGTCTTTGAAAGGAACGGATGATTCGCTGCTTTCAAAGTACATTTTGGCCATAACTTTTTATTATTTTGCTTTTAGGTTATATTATTGTTCAATCTCATTCAAGGGTTTACATAAAGTCCTAATTCATAAAGCAGTAGTTTTTTTAGTCAAAGTTTAAAGTAGAATCATGAATAGATGGAATTTCCATCTATCACAGTCTGCATTTTAAACTTTTCGTTTAAAGTAGAATCATGAATAGAGTAATATCGGCGTGACGTATGTCGACGTCACTCATGCACAACAACGTAGCAGACGTCTTTCGGATTGAAAATCAACGCCAGAAGCCCAGAAATAAGCTTTTCATTTAAAAATATGGTGCCGTATCAACTATCAAGCAATGTAGCCTACCTCGTATTTTTGTCTTTTTCTTTCTAGATTTTGGTCATACAGCCCTATTAATTTATCCATGACTTAATGCGTGTGATTTTAAAATTGGTTTAAATATTGCGATTCAACCTTTCAACTGCTTTGATAAAAGCATTTTTTATTTAATCGAGTAATGGCGTCGTACAAAAGAAACTACAAACTGGGCTACCCTATCGGCAAAAATTACAAACGCGAACAAGTAACAATTAACCCACGTGACACCTTTTTTGGGGAGGGGGAAGGGTTAAGGCACGGCCAACTTAGATCCACTGCTACTCGCATAAGAAGGCCCCCCCCAGCTTTATTTTCATCCCATGTTAACTAGCGTATGAGGAAATGCCGATTTACGCGGGTACATTCCGCTTGGCACGCTAGGAACCGGGAAAACCCTTCTAATGTTATCCTAAGGGAAAATTTTTTGAAAGAGTCCCACTTTTAGGAACCTTTTACATTTTTGTCAACGCTGAGACTTTAAATGAAGCTTAAACCTTACTTTGAATCATATTAAAGCTTATGTTTGTAATTTTACGAACTTTGGTTCGCTCACAATCTTCTTTTAAAATCGACCAAAATTTGAAGGCGAGGAACTTACTCCGTATCGAAAAATAGCCTCGGCGTCATCTTGCGCGGCACGCAGAGATAGGGAAAACGGTGAGCGCTCGCGACTGCCGTACTCTCCCTTTTGAGGGAGATTGCGATTCCAAAAACTGACTATTTTGGTTTCGTCTCCCTCTCGCGAATAACGCTCCCTCTAAACAGCGATTTTCCCCCTCTTTCGACGCTCGTGGCGATCTCCCTCCCGTCAAAGAGGGGCTTGCTGAAACTCCGGAGTTTCTGTTCCGCATTCCATCTCCCTCTTGCGAATAACGCTCCCCCAAAAGAGATATTTTTCCCCTCTTTCGACGCTCGTGGCGACCTCCCTCCCGTCAAAGAGGGACTTGCTGAAACTCCGGAGTTTCTGTTCCGCGTTCCCTCTCAGTCTCGCGAATAACGCTCCCTCTAAACAGCGATTTTTCCCCTCTTTCGACGCTCGTGGCGATCTCCCTCCCGTCAAAGAGGGGCTTGCTGAAACTCCGGAGTTTCTGTTCCGCGTTCCGTCTCCCTCTCGCGAATAACGCTCCCCCAAAAGAGATATTTTTCCCCTCTTTCGACGCTAGTGGCGACCTCCCTCCCGACAAAGAGGGACTTGCTGAAACTCCGGAGTTTCTGTTCCGCATTCCATCTCCCTCTTGCGAATAACGCTCCCCCAAAAGAGATATTTTTCCCCTCTTTCGACGCTCGTGGCGACCTCCCTCCCGTCAAAGAGGGACTTGCTGAAACTCCGGAGTTTCTGTTCCGCGTTCCCTCTCAGTCTCGCGAATAACGCTCCCTCTAAACAGCGATTTTTCCCCTCTTTCGACGCTCGTGGCGATCTCCCTCCCGTCAAAGAGGGGCTTGCTGAAACTCCGGAGTTTCTGTTCCGCGTTCCGTCTCCCTCTCGCGAATAACGCTCCCCCAAAAGAGATATTTTTCCCCTCTTTCGACGCTCGTGGCGATCTCCCTCCCGTCAAAGAGGGGCTTGCTGAAACTCCGGAGTTTCTGTTCCGCGTTCCGTCTCCCTCTCGCGAATAACGCTCCCCCAAAAGAGATATTTTTCCCCTCTTTCGACGCTAGTGGCGACCTCCCTCCCGACAAAGAGGGACTTGCTGAAACTCCGGAGTTTCTGTTCCGCGTTCCCTCTCCGTCTCGCGAATAACGCTCCCTCTAAACAGCGATTTTTCCCCTCTTTCGACGCTCGTGGCGATCTCCCTCCCGTCAAAGAGGGGCTTGCTGAAACTCCGGAGTTTCTGTTCCGCGTTCCGTCTCCCTCTCGCGAATAACGCTCCCCCAAAAGAGATATTTTTCCCCTCTTTCGACGCTAGTGGCGACCTCCCTCCCGACAAAGAGGGACTTGCTGAAACTCCGGAGTTTCTGTTCCGCGTTCCCTCTCCGTCTCGCGAATAACGCTCCCTCTAAACAGCGATTTTTCCCCTCTTTCGACGCTCGTGGCGATCTCCCTCCCGTCAAAGAGGGGCTTGCTGAAACTCCGGAGTTTCTGTTCCGCGTTCCGTCTCCCTCTCGCGAATAACGCTCCCCCTAAAGAGATATTTTCCCCCTCTTTCGACGCTCGTGGCGATCTCCCTCCCGTGAAATAGGGGCTTTCTGAAAATCGGGAGTTTCTGTTCGGCGTTCCCTCTGCCTCTCGCCGTTGAAGGCTCACGGCTGAAAATTCTCGATTTTCCCTCTTATTGTTATTTCGGTACGCATAGAAAGGCGGGAATTTCGAATTTCAATTTATTTCCTACCTTTAAGCGGAACGGAAAATTATGACGCGTGTATATTAAATTTCGCTACATAAGATATTTGAGGTTAACCGATATGTTCCTATTTCGTTTTTCATAACTGTGACGGAAGAAAAATATTGAAGACAGTATTAAGAAGACGGTAACTTTGAGCTTGCTTAACACGTCATACCTTTCCCTATACACGAAACCAAATCCTGGCTGCGCCACTGTGTGGGAGACCGGGGAAAAAATTAATTTGATACTTTATGCTTATGGTCTTGGCACTATGTCGATTTTTCTATTCAACGTAAGCTTAATGTAAGTGTTTTGCCTTAACGACATAATAATAATAATAATCAGCTTGGCTAATACCCAAGGCAACACCTTAGGCCTAAGTCATCAAGCGACTTTAAAGCCATTAATTCAGGTGAAGTCTTTTGACGCCACTATATTGCTATGTTATCAAAATACTAAAAAACAGGAGAAATAAGTACGTTTCACACTATGGTTTCCATCCATGTCGACATAGGTAATCAACGTAAGCTTAATGTAAGTGTGTTGGTTCATCGGCGAAGTCTTTTGACGCCAAAATTGATTTTTTTCAGTATAGGAAATCAAAATTCTACCAAACAGGTGAAACAACGTTTCACACTATGGTTTCACATTAACGACTGGATTAAAAGAAGACGGTAACTCTTAGCTTGCTCAACACGTCATGCCTTTCAAAACATTTGCCATTATGTTACATCAAGAATGTATTTATTTATAATCAAGGAGAATTAATATGTCGGGATTATTTTTAGCGTTTCTCAAATTCCACCCGTTGGGGCCCCCGGTATGCTCCTACGCTTTAATAAAATCAAATAATACCGCAATCTCATTGGTTCTAAAAAATTACGTTTTTCGAAGCGATTAACGCTGCTCTGAGGACGCAAAAATTAAGACCGCCCCCCCCCTTAGCGTGACGGGGTTAGGGCCTCAACGTGTCCGTCGATAATCTCGACATATTCATTCTCCCTGAGTATAAATAAACTAGCCGAGAAGCCCACTGCAGTAAGGCACCCTCCCCCTTTTACCCATGCGAGAATTTCCGTGACACCCTTTACCCAATAGTCGAACCACCGCAGTAAGGCCCTTCCTCCCCTTTTTCCCCATGTGATAATTATCGTTCCTCCTCTTTTTTCTCATGTTATAATTACCGCGGTACCCACCTCCCCCTTTTCCCCATGTGATAATTAACGTGGAGCTCTTTTACCCATAGTAAAACCACCGCAGTAAGGCCCTTCTTACCCCTTTTCCCTATGAGATAATTACCGGGGTACCCCTCCCCCTTTTTCCCTTGTGATAATTACCGGGGTACTCCCTCCCCATTTTTTCCATGTGATAATTACCGTTCCTTCCCTTTTTACCCATGTTATAATAACCGTGTAACCCACCTCCTCATTTTCCCATGTGATAAATACCGTCGTGCTCGTTTAACAGTAGTAAAACCACCGCAGTAACGCCCTTCCTCCCCCTTTTCCCCATGAGATAATTACCGGGGTACCCCTCCCCCTTTTTACCCATGTGATAATTACCGTGGTACCCCCTCTCCGCTTTTCACATGTGATAATTTCCGTAGTATTCCACTCCCCCTGTCCAACGCGAGAATTTCCGTGGTACCCTTTTTCCCGCAAAACTAACTCAAACTCGCAGTCGTTCCAAACCTCCCTGTACCCTTTTAAACCCCCTGTACCCAATGGCTGATGCATAAAGACCACGGGACTAACGTACGCCGAGAGACCACGGGACTTTCAAATCGGAACGAACCCAAATCCCCCCCCCCCGTTTCCGAAACACACAGGCCTTCTGATACTACCCCAACACGATCCCCCCTCCGAAATTCGCGGCTGCAGGAGAGAAAATTTTCGGGTGTATTGCGTGTTGGAACAAACACGGCCCAACTCTCAGGGGCGACCGATTTTGAGCATTTTTAGAAACTGACATTTGCGTCACTTTACAAAATTTGTAATAAAAAAACTAAAAACCAAATCGGAAATCGAAGCCGACTCGATGCGAAAACGCAAATCGTAGCGTACGCAAAAAAAATGCCACGCGACGCTCGCGCCCGTAACGCGCGCGCGAAAAGCGTCAGAAAATCGAGAAATAAGTCGCCAAAATCGGTTGACGAACCTACCTACCACCCAACCAAAAGCTTTTTATTATATAGAAACATTCTTGGTCACAAATTATGAGTCAAAATACCACATAACCTATATATTTTAAATTATTATTATAAAACGGTGCTTTACTGTCATTATCGACATTGGAAGCGACCACGAATTGTAGTAAAACAACTCGTCAAATATTAAGTAGACATAATGACAAACTATTCCCGGAGGTCAGTTATAAATACTACCAGAAATTTTATATTATAGTATATACACTTGGAATATCTAAGGTCTCGTGGCTACCTAATTAATAGTAGAAGGTAGTGACGTCACGCTTATTTCCCTATCAACATAAGTAACATTATGACGATAAGGATGATAATGAACGAGAATTACAACGAAACTGATTTTCACAGTTATTGCGTAACGCAAGATGTTTTATCAGCACAGAACCCCCAAGTGTCTAAAATATGCTTGACTTCCGCCTGTGCCGAAATATCTAGTTTCTGATAGATAGGCGGAATATTAGGCATAAATGATAAAAATTAATTGTTTTTCTCGGCGCCACGAGCCCAAGTAGGTTTGTTAGCACGTACGGGTGACGAATCGCACGCCGTCTTCAAACCAAGCTAAAAAACCCCCGCCCGTAAAACATTCAGCATAAAGGTTAGCTGCGTTCTCATTGTGTTTGTTGCAATAGGTGCAACCAAAAGTGACATAAGACCCAAAAGTGTGTCCAATCTACCATTACGCTCGTTAAAATATTTACTGAGAGCTAGTCTCACAATAGACTACATAACCTACTAGTTGGAATAGTACTAGAAACGGTATATTTAGTCTATGGTCTGCCGCGATGTTATCTCTTCGATTTATTCTCCCGTAGACATACGTTCTAAAACGCCTCACTCGGCGGCACTGAAAAAGAGGAAATTTAAAATTTTGATGACGAACTTTCAAATCCCTCTCCCACTCCCTCTTTTTACTTCACGACAAGCTCCCATTATACATTATACCGTACTGACACACTTTTGGGTCTATGTCGCTATTGGTGCCACTGATTTGCCAGACCATAAAACTATAAAAACGTAAGCTTATTTCAACAGTACTGTTGTTATACACAACGGGCGTCTTCTATATGTTTCGTGAAATAAATATCTTTGACTAGCGTATGTGGGAGCAGTGCCCATGGGGGGGGGCACACCCCCCGAAACGTATGGTTGTAGGTACAATTTTTTTATTTGTTTATTTTATTTCATTGTGTGCCCTCCCCGAAACCAAATCCAGGCTACGCCACTGTGTGGGAGACCGGGGAAAAATTCATTTGGTACGTTAGGCTTATGGTCAAGGCACTATGTCGATTTTTCTATTCAACGTAAGCTTAATGTAAGTGTTTTGTCTTAACGACTGGAGTAATTTTTTTTTCACCAATACATAATAGGTAAACCTTTTTGTTAAAATGAAAATGGCCCTTAAAAGGGCCGTTTTTTTTTGGACTCCACGTACACACCTTTGGACTCCCACTCCACGCCTCACCTACAATGGTAGGGCAACAGTGACTTCCTTTTCCACCAATTCGACCCACTCCTTGTACGTAAGAAGGTAAGAAACATTCGAAAACGTTATCCGACTGCGTCTGTACCTCATAATAGATCCGGCCACTAAAAACATCCTCTCAACATCTGAACTAGCAACTGGAATTCCGAGTACCTGTCTCGCCAATTCGGCTAGGATTGGGTACTTTTTCGGTACGTCCGCCAGTAAAAAAGAACGTCGCACTCTTCTGGTTGGCAAGGTTCTTCTAAATAGCGAGAAACCTCGCTCCTGAAAGCTGGTGACTCCTGAACGGCGGTCGATGGCTCGGAAGACCGATTGGAACGCACTCTGGACAAAAGACCCCTTGAAGGATGCGGATCTTCCGCAGTCTGGTTTTCTGGATTAATATCTGCCCGAGAAAAGAGACCTGCCCGTTCTGATAAAATTTTTATGGCAGCTGTTTCTCCAAGAGAACGGAAATTTTTGCCCTCCTCTTCCGTTGCTATAAAATAACACTATTCTTTTAGTTACAATAAATGAAAATTAAGTAACTTTTCAATTATTTTACCAGGAAATAATTGAGATTTTCCTCGGGGATCAAGGAGCGCGGCTACGACGAAATCCGGGTCCACGATTTCTTGCCAAAATCGCGTTTTCATCCGGCAGAGCAACTCTTCTTTGAGATCTTGGAATAGAGGTGTTCTTTGCGCTTCCTAAATTTGGTCGTAAACTTCCAAAAGGGTCCCGATGACTAAATGAGCCACGGGTTCTTTTTTCTGGAAGGTTTTAGTGGCGATCTTTATTGGCTTTAGAAGCCGCAGCATCTCTCTCATCTGATAGAGATGGTTATCCGTCGGAAGAGCTTCCGGTTTATCGGGAAACGCATTTGCTTCCAGGAGAGTCTCCATCAGCGCTGGTAACATTCCGTCCTGGAGAAATCAGCAAAAATAAATCTGTTATTATCATCCCTCGCCCTTTTTTGGCGTTTAAGATGTCGCTTACTTGAACCAGACGTTCCATCGCTGAGAAGATGGAATTCCATCTCGTGGCGCTGACGGTCTTTACGTCAAGGCCCTCGGGTGATTTGGTCCTAAAGACTTCGCTCCATTTAGGTGACCGACGCAAGAAAGTCACCCACTCACTGATGCGTTTCACCATGCACTCGGCTCGCACGATTGTCTTGATGGAGTTATTATCAATCAACTGAAGCGAATGGCAAACGCAACGCTTTCTCGTCCAGGTCTTGTTTATTGCCTCTAGATTTTTATCAGTCTCCGTCACGAGAGCCTCTGATTCGTTTCTCTCCGGTTGGGGGAAAATAAAGAACATAATATCCCATGCTATAAACGATTGAAAAAAGATTATAAAATATAATCAATTTGCGTGTAGCGCCACCTCGGACACGAAATTTACCTTCATCCGAGGAGATATCGGCACTGTCGTCCCCCAATTCCAGGTCGGAGTCAAGTGAGGAGAGCGACGATGTCGTCAAAGCATCCGACGATGACGATAAATCCATCGAAGAGGGACTCGAACACCGGCTCTCCTCTAACTCCCACCCATCTGGTGCGATGATGTCTAACATCATAACAGCCTTCGTTATATTCGAGGCATTATCTGCGCAGATATTACTGACCTGCAAAACAAATAAAGTTATATTTCTAGCACAGTGAAATGTCAATGTTTGTAAAAGAATATCTTACAGAAGACGGGGTTAGACCAATTTCGGATAAAATATCCTTGATTTTGGCCAATATGTTTTCCCCTGTGTGGGCTTCCGGAAAATAGGAAAACGCCAGCAAGAGGTTACGAAACTGGAAATCAGCGTCGATAAACTGGGCTCGAACTTCAATTACAGCTTGCTGGTGTCGGCTGGACCAAATGTCTAAAGTCAATTGAAGAGTATTCTCCTTCAAGTTGCCTAGAATCATCTGAAATTTATAGAAAATAAGCTTAAAAGAATTTCAAATATGTCAAAAGAAAGTTCAGTTATGAAATAAAAAAAATACCTTGATTTTAGGTTTCAGCTCGTGCTGCACAATGCGGACAAGTTCGTCCACGACGGTCTTCCGGCTGTAAATGTCCAGGTAAGGATTGGCAAACTTCATGAGTTTTCGGAATCCTTTCCCGTCCACTGCGCTGAACGGCAAGCCGTCTACAGCAACCATATTAAAGGGGCTCCAAAGTTCGGTGGCAAAATGTGTGTAAAGTCAGTAAAGTGCGAAATTTACGGTTAACTCTGCCCGCCTCAGACAAGGCCGAGTGAGGGGCTGGGGGAAGGAAAAACATGCTCAATTTTCTTTTTTTTTGCCACCGAACTTTGGAGCCCCTTTAACCAGTAGACGTTTAAGTTTTTGCTGCCTGGCTTTCTTGACCGCCGGGTCTTCCTTCTTCTTCTTAGATGGAGGGCCTCTTTCCTCGTCCCCCAACAGATTAATTTGGTATGGGTCGTTACTCGAGATTACGTCCAAGTCAATCCCATGAACAAGCTTATAAAAATAATTAGCGAAATCGTTATGGATATTAATAAAAAGGAAAAAAATAAAATTACTAACCAGGTGCCCTTCTAGATTGAAGCGCTACTTGTACCTCCTGTAATCTCTCTCTTGCAAGTCTTGCAAGACGCAACAACCGAGATTGAGGGCGTGATGCCATCCTCCTCTACACGATTGCCCACGTACGAAAAGTACATATGGACCCCTTTCTTTCCATATTTTCCTTTGGCAAACTTGTCTTCCATAGTTTTTAAAACTACCAGAGGCTTGTCATTCGAAACCGCGGGAGAAGCTCGCTTTCGACTACTGCTACTGGAATTACTTTCCGAAGACCTACAAATTGCATTATTATATGCCGTGAAAAAGGTGCTAATTTAAGTTTTAGCATGCAATTAAAGACGATTAGAAATGCTAAAATTTTTATTTTTAGAAACAAAATTGTAGCTTCGTACTAATATAATTGGGTGTTAAAGATTGATTTTTAAATAAAAAGAGAACTAAACAACAAGAAAGGTAATTTTAAATAACGCAAAAAAATAGTTTAAGTTTTTTTTTAAAATTGGGCCTTTTTAAACCCAATGAAAAGTAAAAATACCAAAAGAACTTTAAATAATTACATTTTGGTATCCCAATAAATATTGTTGAAAGACGAAATTTAAAAGCAAAACTTCGAAGAACGAAACTTAAAGCAAAAAAAGCTGAAGAAAAATTTAGTAAAAACTAAAAGAAGCCTCGAAGATACAGAGATCGACAAGAAAATGTGACCCATTGGTGCCTTGTTCCTCTTTTTATACCCAACCACTTTCCTCCCCCCATCACTTTCTACGCGTTAATTGTTGCATCCGAAACCCGGCAAAGGATTGTCGCCACTAAGTCGCCGGGTTCCAAAATTTTACCTCCGCGGCGCGGAATGTTGGGCTTTCCACCGTGTATTTGGTCAAGATCAAATGACAATAGTGAGAGACACGCCTTTCACCATCTACATGTAGTTTCCAGATTTTGTACGACGAAGTAGACTCGCTGTCTCCTTCGCGTAATTTCCGAAGACGGATTAAATCTTCTATATATCCGGTCTCACGTGATATCGTCGTTTATTGAAATACAAATTAACCGCCGAATAATATTATCCGACCAATAATAACATTTAAATATGCTTACGTTTTAAAAAAAAAACTTAGGTTAGGTAATTTTGTAATTAGGTTTGGTAGTTTCACTTACAAGGAGCCATCCCGAAGTGTAACCCACTGATTATGATCAAACTCGGGAGGGGAGGGGGATTAATAGACCTTCATGTATCATGAAAAATCCTCAAGGGAATTTAGTCAATAAGCAACCGTTTTGCCATAGCAACAAAAAATGTTTTTGACAACAAAAAATTTAAATTTTCCTATTGAAATTAAAATAGAAATCTGACTGATTCCTAGGGGTCCCCCCCCCCGCGTGAAAAACTATAACACAAGCAGTAAATTTTAAGAAAAACGGTTGTAATTGATAGGAATTGATTGAAATACATTATTTGTAAAATATCCGAATAGTATATAGATAAATTGGTGTATTTGAAAAAATATATATTTTGGTCATCAATGATCAAAATTTGAATCAATAGATCATAATGGGCAAAATTTTAAATTAAAAAAATTACAATGATTTTACTAAAAATCCAAAATAGTTTGATATAAAATAGTTTTCAAAATTTTAAAATTTTGCTAATTTTTATTCATTTTTAACATTTAAAAATTCCACAAATATCGGGATATTAACAATAATAGCCCATCCCTATGCCGAGTTCCCCTTTCTTATTTGTAATGCGCTAGGAGACGCGAAGTCTGTCTATCACCTGTGGACGAAACTTTCGCTTTTCTTAAGCCCTTAACACACCAGCCCGGTTCTTATCCCGTTTTCAACCCCATTTAAAATTTGTCATAAAGCATGACTACGTTATATTGCAATTACAACCTTTTCAATGCTTTTCGCTTTAAATAGTAGTTAGAGATGAGTAGCGGGGCTACCCTACCCGAGCCGGGTTTTCAATATCAAAGTTTTTTGGCAGATCGGGTCGGGCTTTAAAATTGCCGGCCCGACTCATCTCTAATAGTGTGTTTACAATCGAAAATGCTCTTTTTAGACCTATTTTCCCTTTGGTTTAAACGAGATATATTTAAATAAGCTTGCGTTTAAAACTCAGGATGATAAACAATTAAATAAGCTTACGTTTAAAACATAGTACGATAAACAATTAAATAAGCTAGCATAAGATATTTACTAGGATATCTTTTGAGGTTAAATAAGCTTATTTAAGAAACTGTGGTCAATTTGTGACTAGTGTCCCTATTCCTACAAGCTCCGTGCCCCTCCCCCATTTTCCAACATTCCACTCGTACGTTTAGGTAACTTAATTATTGCGATCGCCTCCTCCGTGTATTTGGTCAAGCAACCCGCGTGCCAAAAATACGCTCTCGTCCCCCTTTCGAAACGGGGCTGGCTCCTAAACTCCTCTTATGATTACAATAGACTGGATATGATTTTGACGCTGGTTTTTAAAATCCCAGCTTCGAAAATCAAGAGGCGTCTTCGCGTCTGGACCCCAGCTGCAGATAGTGGTGAAAGCTCCCAGTGAAAAGGGATTAGGGCTATTTTGTTAAGGGGTTGATTTCTCTTTTTTTCTTTGCCTCTCTCAATGTTAAGCGGCGGGGGGGGGGGGGGGGGATTAAACACTTTAGAGACATAGGACGACTTTCCTAGGTCGGAATTTTATATCATGGCGCAGTTTTAACTTAGCATTGTTTCCTTAAAGCATTATTTAGTGTAGTAATTTTACCTAAAATGATTTATTATTCATTTTTAAAGGCTTCAGACAAAGTTCAAAATATTACTTATTTAAATTAAGCTTAATTTAATTCACAAAATTACTTTCTAATTAGATGGAAATGAAATGAAACTTGCAATATTAATCGAAAAATAATCCCCACTTTAAATTTCTATATTAATTTTTACTGCAAAATTAGAATATGTTTTAAAATTGAAAGTCATTTTTACATTTGTAGAAACGTTCGCGATTTTCAAAACCATTTTCGTACGCGTTAAACTCATATCCAGTAGAGATTCTAGAGAAGCGTAGGAAAGGGGGGAAGAGAGCGTACATTTTACACGACTAGAGAGGGAGGTGGGAAGATGGGGGAGGGGCAAGGATCTTCCTATAAATAGGTAGGCTAGCCACAAATGGACCACAGTTAGCGTTTCTTTTTAGCGTTTTACTTAGTATTTTCCCACTAAGATATTTTAAGTCGTTCTTTTGACAACCGAGGTAAGTAACTTAAACTTATAATATCATTCCACGGAATCCGTATAACTTAATCGCGTATTTAATTCTAATAGATGAACGAACCAGCAGAGGCAAAGCCAAATGCGAGGCATTCGCCTATTAAACTTTGGAATTCCCCGGTGAAGTACTGGGGATTTGGTCCTCCCCCGTCAGGAGGAACTGAAATCGACTACTCCAAGTTATCGGAGTTTGATCGGTATGTGTTGTGGTAACTAAAGTCAAACATCTGCAAATATGTATTATTATTGGTTTTTATACTATAGGTTGCCGAGACATGTGGAGCCGGCAGTACCTTACAAGTGTAAGGAAAAAGCTCCAAGGACCAAGGCAGGAAAGACAACTTTCCCTGGACAAGCCTGCCAGCTTTGTGAAAAAGTATAAAATTAGTTTTCATTTGAATTATTTTTATTAATCGTGTCAGTTTAACATATTATTTACCTGTCTTTTCGTTTAAATTGGTACTTAGATTTCCCAGAGGAGAAGAGAAGGGAGCGGATGAATGAAATGTCCAAACAACGGCGCGTCACTCTCTCGTGACTCCGACAACTCGACCGCGGTATTAGGACCTCAACACCTTGGGTGATCCCAGCCCTCCCGCCGTAACCGTTAAATTGTGTCGAAAAGGAGTCGGCCGCTAAAAATGCGAAAGCTGGACCGCAGCCCAAGTTCTTCGCCAACGAAGCGCTTAAAGCTTGATAATTAATCAAGTAAAAAAACAGCCCTTTTTAGGGCCACTCTCATTTTGAAACAAAGGTTTCACTTATAATGTATTGGGCATTAAAGGAGTAGGTTTACTAAAATAGTAGAAATAAGCTTACATATACGTTGGAGAGTACATCAGTATTATTCTTGATGAAGCGTCGGTAATAAGGTAACAAGATCATTGGTGGCGTGAGAAAACGTTAACAATAAAACAAGCCATTTACATATTCTGATTGAGCTTACACATAGGTTGAAGAGTTACGCAAATTGATATCGGAAGTATGAGCTGACACAACTTAATTAGTGTGTAGTCAGCAAAGGCGTCGCCAGGGTGTTTTAGGCAGCGCTTGAGCCACGTGAAACATTTCTGAAGTGCCCCCTAAAATTTCTTAATAGCGCCTCTTAAAATTCCAGGAAAGCTCCTATAGTAAAATTTTGTCGAATATTGTAGTACTTGTTAAAACTGAACAGTGAAAGATAATAGTTGGTTTTATAAGATATAAAGTGGTCTTGCACAGCTTGTTAAAATGTTGCTCTTACGTCCCAAGACACAGCTTTATTAGTATATTTTGCGCACGAGCGATTTGCACGTGCGCGCTAGAAAAACCTATATTCCTCGCGACTGTAGCGCGCGCTAGTAGGCTTGTGAAAGTAAGAGGCTGTGACGTAAGAGCAACATTTAAACAAGAAGGCCAAGTTAGTTTATAAAAAGAACTATTGATCTCATTGTTTCGATTAGACAAATAAAACGGTTCCTATATTAATAAATTAATAAGAAAATGTTTTATTTTATACCTTTAGGGCCCGTTCCAGAGACGAAAAACTTTCGTAAAGTTACGAAAAAGGGGGCGTGTCTAGTAAAAATACGAAACTTTTTCAAAAACGCGTTCCAGAGACATTTTAATGAGACAAAAAGTCTAGTATCTTCTACGAGAGCTCAGGAGCTTTCGTAGAGCTCTCGTAAATGCGTTTGGAGGCGAAAATTTTTTAGAAAATGGCGGTGAAGTTTCTTCGAGCTAACATGAAAAATCAAGGTGTAAACAACATCGAAACAGACATCCCGCTGAAAATAATGTATCGTGAGTGTCCCAATACTATGAATTGATTTAAAAAATAAGGATTTTTGGCACTACCAATCAAACATTTACCTGAAACTGCGTTTATTGAGCTACAAATGGGAATGGCCGAGGCACGAATTGAAGGGCGCCCCATAGATTAGATTCTGCTACGCAGGTAAGAATTCGTTTATCATTATTTTTATTTAATAACAAAACGAAAAGAAGAAAAAACGATCTTTTCGTTTTGATATTTTGGTGTATTATAAAATAATCTTATTATAGATTATTTGTTTTGGTAAGATGGCGAATTATTATCGACACCGATCTGTAAAGTTGAGTGTTTGTCGAATCATTCCAGGTGTCAAAAACAGTCAAATCATTTTTGTATTACCCCTCGATTTTTATTACATTTGCCTCCTTGTAATAAAATATTTTAAATTTGCTAACCAACACGTATATAATTATTGGAGTAGCTTGGGTATTTTTAAATTTAGCTGTCATTAACAGATAAATTTATCCTTTCCTGATCGATAAATAATCACCAAAAAAAAACACTTGAGAACATTGAACGGTTTGTTAAAAATCAAATCTACCGCCAAATCTAATATGAGTAAAAAGTAGAGTGTAGATGGAGCCTGGGGGGGGGGGGGGGTAGGAAAGAAAATAATAACCGCTGTTTTTTGCGTCTTCGTTGGGTAGCTAAAAGAGGCAGAAATATGGCTGAGTACGTTGCTCTTTTGACCCTTCGTGGAGCAAATGCGATAAATCAAGGTGTAAATAATGTTGAACCAGATGTACCGCGAGAAAAAATATGTCGAGAGAGACCCAATCCTATGGATTTGAGTAATGAAGAATTTTTGGCACATTACCGTTTACCTAAAACGGTATTTATAAAGCTTTGGGAAATTCTAAGGCCTGATTTGGATCACCAAACACAGAGAGGTCGTCCAATTGATTCTGCTACGCAGGTAAGAATTTCTTTGCCATTATTACTTAATAACAAAACGAAGAGAAAAGAAAGACCAATCGTTTAGTTTTATATTTAAGTATACATATAATGTAAAACAAAAAGAAGATCGATTGAACAGTAGTCTTTTCGTTTTGATATATTTCAATTGGATCAATTGTATAATGAAATTAACTTATTACAGATCCTCATATGCTTGCTTTTTTTGCGACGGGGAGCATTCAGTGGGTCACGGCGAATGATTATCGACACAGAACTGTCAAGTCGAGTGTGAGCCGCATCATTCGTCGTGTGACAGCGGCTATCAACAGTCGTATGCACCACTACATCAAATTCCCATCAACCCAGGAAGAGATCCTACGTACGAAGATCGGATTTATGGAGAAGGCAGGTCTTCCTGGGTGTCTTGGGAGCATAGACTGTACCCACATCCCCATCCAAAAACCGAGTACTCCCGATTCACATGTTTATCTTAATCGTAAAGGCCGGTACTCCATCAACGTCCAGTTGGTAAGCCATAACTTTGTATATTAAAATTGTGTAGTTAACGATACTTTTCAATATTTCTAATATTTACACTATTTTTTTTTACATTTATTACAATTAGGTTGGCGATTCCACCATTAGAATCCTGGACGTTGTGGCGGACTGGCCTGGGAGTACTCACGATCCAAGCATATGGGCAAATTGGGACCTCAGGACTCATCTCTCCTCAATGGATACAGAGGGATCATGGCTAATTGGAGACAGTGGCTACCCTCTGGAACCTTGGCTGATGCGTCCCATTCTCCATCCGGGAACTCAGCCACAGGAGAGATTTAACCGTCGTCTTAGAAGAGCCCGCAGTTGCATCGAAAGATGCAATGGTCTCTTCAAATCTCTATGGCGCGCGTTGAGTGACTACGGAGGGAATTTGTTGTATAAACCTCAAAATGTTTGTCAATTTGTTCTCGCTTGTGCCATTTTGTACAACTTCTACCTTGACGAAGGTGTGGAAATGCCTGAGCCAATGGTAGAAGATGGACAAGATGGTGCAAGTGTTCTCCCCGAGCCCCACAACCCACGCTTGCAAGCTCGTGCCAATAACATTTTAAACCAATTGGTCGAAAACCTAGAACATCACAGGAATCAGTAGACCAATTGGCTTGAAATGGAATTTTCATGGACTTGCAAGTGTTCTTTTTAATTATTACTTAACTTTAACTTAACTTTAATATAACTTTCACATTTTTCTTATTTTTAAAATTGCTTAATCCCCACTTTATAACGAGGTATACAACAATTCTCAGTGATGTAGTCAGGGGTCCAGGGTTTGGTGATCTCAAGTCAACTATCTGCAATTCCCAAAAATTCTTATTATTTTCTCACGATACATTTTTTCTCATTGTTACATCTGGTTATTCCTTGTATTACACCTTGATTTCTGACATTTGTTCCACTATAATAAACATTATTTTAATTCTTAAAATAAAGTATTTATTTAATATTGTAACTCTGGTTTTTAAGTAATTTGCATTTAAACCAAATATCTTATGTTTATTGAAAAAATTATTCACTCATGGGTAAAAAAAACAGGTAGGTGTTAACCACCTTTGAAAAAATTTAAATCTACCTCCAAACTTATGAAAAGGAAAAAATAGGTAGATGGAGACAGCTCCCTTGAAAAAAAAAAACTAGTCAGCTGTTTGACTAGACAAAAGATAAGAATATCATATATTTTTGATTAAACAATAACAGATTTGCTGTTGCAGGGCGTTTTTACATCTGAAAGCTCTCTCAACCAATTAAAAAAGGTTTAAAGCACATTCCAAACAAGGGTGTAGCCAGAAGGTCAATAAATGAAGGACACTTTAAACCAGTTACAGCAAGGCGGTTACACTCCAAAAGCACTGTTTAAAGCTACCATATTGGATTTGTGACATATTAACTCGTTAAAAAAGAACTCACTATCTACTAACTATGACTTCTAAGACTGCAACCAATATAGAAGCCGCTATTCCGTAGTAGTACAGATTAAAAATGCTCGACAGGTATGTCATAGACGATACTTTTGCAATAACATTTGAAAGATTGTCCTCTGAAATCCAAAATCGTCTTTGATCGAAATTAACTCGGCGCTGTCCGGGTTCGTCTTGATTGGTCTCCTTGTACATTAAAACCCTGCATACATAAATGTTAAAATTGTTTTTAAATCATTCATGTAAAATCGAGCTTTACACTTTCGATTAACTATAAAACATGAAAACTATTCCCCAATGTTTACTGTAACGATGTTTAGATCGTTTTAGAGATAATAAACATTAACCTTTACAGATTTTATGCATTACGTTTGATAATAATTTTGGTCGAATCTTTTGTCCATTTGCTTGTTTTTATAGAAATCTTAAACGCGAAGTTTGCCAAACCAAATTTATACATCGATTTTATAATTGTTACGTGAACTCTTAAAGTTAAAAGAAAATAACCGTTTACGAAGGTTTGAAAATGCACGAGATTTAAAAAAGACATCAAACTAATTAACATGTTTTTAAGTAACAATTTTTAAAATGGTAACGAGACGAATTCCGTTTCAAATTATACGATAAAGTAGTTTTGATTTTTCTCTCTAAAAGACTAAGTGTGGATTAATAACCTTTGAGACTCTTAGAAATGCTCAAGAAAATACTATATTGTTATCTTAATTTTTCTGCATGTCCATTTTTTCGGGGACGTTCTCTGCGCGTCTGTTAAAAAAGACTAAAGAGTTTTCAGTGATATATTTCGTAATTCGGTACAAAAGAGGTTACGAGACAAGTCTTCTGGGAAAAAGCAGTGGGCTAAACGTACTCTTTTACTTACCAAGGTAGTTTTTGGTATGCTAGCCGTGTATATTTAACTAATAGCTTTTCCGTCTCTACATAAGAAAACCTTTTACCAAATTTATTTATTTTCTTATCAATTAGTTAAATAATTTAAATATAGGATTTGAAGTAATTTGTTATTTAGAACAGTTGAAGATAGTCAAATAATTTCTCTAGTAGTTTTAAAAAAGGTAGAGGAAGTCTTACCTTAAGTAGTAAATTCACAAAAACCAACCGCTTCGAGCTCATCCCTTACGTAAATTAAGTTGTTTTGTTTACATGATTCCTATCTGGGCGGAGTCACAGGTACCCAACTTCACGTACTTCTATCTTGTTCAACAATTTCTTCTAACGTAACCCGATAAAGCCAACTGTCAAGCTCGGTTGCCATAGGGATTTAATCACGTGTAAGTCCGGTCATCAATTACACCCACACCCCCTTCCAAATGTTCAAGCTTTATAGAATTCTTGTTTTATTAGCCTATTTGACTCAAAATGCTAATATTATGTTAACCTCCTACAAGTCAGTTCTTTTCAAAAGTTAATCATATTTACTATGTTTGCATAACAATCACCAGGCGAGATATAAGTATAAAGTGTAAGGTCACAACAGCAGAAGTTTTACCTAGGTGATCTATTTTTACACTGAATATAAAAAAATGGCATACCAATGTTTGCGGTGTGATATGTTTTAATTGAGTTTGAGTGTTTGTTGCGGAGAAAATAAGTGGTCTGATCTTCAGACGTATTTCTTTTGGGACTGTTTCTCAGACCATCTAGGTTAAGAGTAAAGTCATAGAAGAAAGTTTTCAAACACTTTTTTCGTTATATTTTCGCTCTAATTTGTGTTATATTAAAATGATATAACACTTCGTAAAGGTCATGTTTCATTATATTCCGGACCAAAAAAGTTCCAAATAAACAACGCTTTTAAGGACCCCATTAAATTGGCACCAAGAAAGGACTTGAGCGCAGTTCTCATTTGCACGGTTTCCCAAGAGCACAGGTTATCATGCGGTTTTCCACGGCCACAGTTTCGTATAAGAGAACAAAGACTAAACTATACTCATATAATATGTTACAAAACGGCAAAAATTCTATACAAATATGGTTTTTTGTAAACCCTATCTCAACAACTGGGTTGAAAACACTAACGGGAAAACATTGGGATTTCACCACTATCCAACCTAACCTAACCTACAAGCTTCTCCAGGAGGAAATTGGGTCTAATGCAACTGTTGCAAGCTGAATTCATTTCTTTGAACCAGGAAACGTATTCCCAGCGTAACAGATACATGTTAATCTTAGCTGAAAAGTCGATCAACTACGATTACATTGCTGTTCGACGGGTAAAATATTCACTAGAGAATAAATCCAAGAACAGTATTTTCCCGTAATAAAAGAAGATAATAATTGCTATTCATAGCACAACAGGACCATAACCATACGCTTACAGTTCAAATAGATGCTAAACAAGGTTTTTTTCATTAAAAAAACACTACTTTAAGAAAAATGGCTAATATGCGAATTCGGAAATTTGTATAAGATTTCTTTACAATTCAGTAAAGTTCACATTTTTTGTTATTTTTATTCATTACACCTAGAATTGAAAATCACAGAAGAAGCCACAAATAATTGATAGAATTCTGAGATTTATAAAAATGCGTTTAGTTAATTCTCAGAATATCACCGCATTGGTTGTTCTTCGATAAATAAGTAGAAACTTTTTTTGCCAAGCCCACTTTTAAGACAAGGAGAACAATATTTTAATACAAAAATGTTTTCCTTTATATTATTGAATATATCTATTTTCTTCTCCAGTTTCGATAGCACCGTTAAATGAAATAGATCCAAGAGATTGATATTTTATCCGATCATCTTAAAACACAAAGGATAAGCCTACTACATCTATAAACTCCCAACTTATACCTTAGATTGAATCACAAAATTTTAGTAAAAGTGATTTAAGACTTGGATATTTCGAATCTACCTTTTGAACAGTTCCGCCGATTTTGAAATTAATTTTATATTTCTTTTCAGTGTACTACGACGTAGTTACTGCACTTCATTTTGAAGAAATGGGATACACATTAAAGGGTGCGAATTTTAAGCAGTTATTGTAAATTAATTTTTTGATAAATATTTTTAACCTACGATAAGTTGTAGTCCAGGGTAGAATAAACGTAAAAATAAACTTTAAAAGAGGTAATGTGCTTTAATGTAGCACCGATAGGTACAAAAATATAAAAATAAAGTTGTTTGGAAACTTTTCCTCTTGACTGTACAGGACACGGGATGAGGACCCGGCAAAAATTGAAGGCTGAAGACTATTCGTAGCACGCTTGGAGTTGTTTGGGAATTTTTACGCTTGTATTTAAGCTAGAAGTGGTCATTCTTAACATTTTTTGTACTTCAGGCTTAAAAGGATTATATAAATAGTTCAATAAGCACAAGAATACCTTAGGTCATTTTCGGTCACTAGTCCCTGCGAAATTTGAATTTGACCACTTTACGGCCTTACTTTTCGTCGTCTTGTAACACCATCTCGGAAACGAAATTTTATAATGTGTTCACGAATTATTTATAAAACAAATTTAAATATATAAATATTTTGTTTTAATACCGTTTGGTAATTGAAGCTTTAAATATTATAAAGAGCTCAAAGCGTTACTTTGAAAATAAAGATAAACGTTTATGGTAAGCAAGTGAATAGAAAAAATATTTGTTAATATTTATAGCTCACTAGGACAACGTAAGACACAGGAATGTGTGGTAAAGATTATTAAAGAATCAGCTCCATCAACTTGACCCCCTAGTAACGCTTTATAAACAATAGACCTTTTAACGAATTGCATCCATCTTGCACCAAAATTAGAACTGGCACCAGGATGGTGCAGAGAGTGCAGGAAAAACAAAATAATAGGCTTAATTAAATTGCACCCAGCTTGCACCACCTTGCACCACCAAAATAAGGGCTTGCACCGCTTAAGTTAAAAGTGTAACATTTGGGGGGCTAACTGAATAGTCAGATCCCAGGTCCCCCATATCAAAAAATGCGGACCCAGCTTGCACCACCTTACACCACTTTAGTTAAAAAGTTAAAATTAATAATTAAAATTGAGGTGTACTAAATAGTGCGCCCCGCAGGTCACCAATATCAAAAAATTATACGAGTTTCTATGCGCACCCAGCTTCCACCACCGAAATTGGAGCTTTTACCGCTTTAGTTATGAAGTTCAAATAAAAATTTAAAATTATAGTTTAATAACAAGTGTAACTTAACCAATATCAAGCGATTCAGGTTCGCTTAAGTAAATGAAGGTGATCATAACTTCTTGGTACTAATGTTTAAATGAGATTTGAGTCTTTTCCTGATAGTCATTTATGTAGTATAGAAACAAATTTTATTATTAATAAAATAAATCGTAGCGACAAGCGTACGATATTTAATGTCCCATTGAAGTTGAAATGTTTCCATGGCCCCGCTATAACCTTTTACGCCCCTAAGCTTCGATTCGCATTCTATGATTTTTATCCTTATGGGAACATTGCTTAATATCACCCTTTATTATCCTTCATAATATAAGCTGTTTTAAAAATTAGTCAATTCGACTAATACGTAAAATTGAAAATTACTCGTTTTTACCATCCTTATTTCTTCGCATTTATGGCATTGTTCGTCATACTTATCGGTGTACCTACTTACAATTTATTGTAAAAGCGTAATATTTTGCGATGTGCATTCAATGGATAAACTATTATGATTTATTTTAATTGTCTGTACCAGGCAAAGATTGTTACTGCAAATGTTATGGGCGCTGTAGAGAGGATGGCCGGTAAGAAGTTTCTTTATTAAGACAGGCACCGTTTCGTTGCAATTAAAGAATTTCAATTTGTTTGGGAACATCTCCGAATCCGTTACCTTAGACAAATTAACTCCCTTTTTTCGTATGTCGATACTTCTATACCTTCGAAAGATACAGCTTTAGCTAAATTAAATTTCTTCGAGGATCTCCAATTTGTTTTTCATTTCGTCGCTATCGCAAAGTGACGTTGCCAACAATTGAATTATGGAGTCGAAGGCGCAAGTATTTAAAAACTTACGGCCCTCTCCCTTAATTTTCTTTGGTCGCAGATCTGTTTGATTGACACTTTTTAACAGTTTAATTGGCATAGTTTGAATTTATGATGAATTGTCGGCTGTCGCCATTGCGCTCATTGGATTTAAAAATGAACCACGTCGCCTATTTAGAGGTACCTCGCCCAATCCCGTCCTATCTTCATTGCTGGCCATTTCTTCCGTCGCCTTTTTCTTACCCAGCAGGGAACGAGCAATCGGGAATAGCATCTACATAGAGCTTTTGAAAAAAATTGCAATGTTGAAAAAATATATTAGACCAAGATTAGAGAATAAAACAATTGAAACCGAAAGTCAGCCCTCGTGACCTGAGAGCAAAGGTCACGTAAGTCTAGACGTGAGTTTAACTTATATGCCCTTTATTTCACTAAAAATGTGAATTTTCACTTTTTTAAATCGTGGATTTTAGAGATACTTGACTTTTGCTCTAAGGTTTAGTCCTACAACTACCCTAAGCCGATATAAATTGACTTAATTAGCGTTGACTAAGTATTTAGTTTAACTCACTGCTCAAGAGAATTTATCGTTTGCTTGTTAATCCAGCTGATACCAAAATTTTACAATTTGACTTTTTGAAACCGTTTCAAAGTCTCTATTGTGAACGCGGCCTAAGACTCTTAAACTTTTAATCGAATATTTCGATAGTTTAACCCTTTAGAAGTTGAATAAATTGTTTAATTCGACATATAATTTGGAATGTTAATTCTAGTATTAATAAATATTTCTGAGAAGTTCACAGGCTCCCAGACAATAGTTCTTAGTGAGAACTATTGTCTGGGAGCGTTTTGTTACGTTTGGAATTTTTTAGTTACTTAATATTTAAAATTGTAACATCTTGTGGTCCCTGTCGTAAAAAGTAAGAGAGGTTAAAAGTAACGTAAGAGATACTTTCAAATGTTTCAATTAAGAAGGCTGAAGGCCCTCGAGAAGACCACGGTATTTTATAGAAAGGTTGATAGCCAGCCCCATAAGAAAAAAGGGGCCGTGGAGTAGCGGATGACGCTTTGCTCAGGGTCGTAGCCAGCAAAAATTGCGCCCCATAAAAAAAGCAAAAAATGTTTGAAACCAATATTTTGGTGCTCCTAATGGTTACTCAGGTCAGTGACGCCCGGAACGGATACCCCACTCGTACCTGTATAGATACGGCCATGCTTGTGACGTCTTGCATTCATAATTGAAGCTAGCAGTGAAAATGGTAAATATCGGACAAAGTGATGCAATGAGAAGGAATATAATATTAAATTTTGAAACAAAAAACTTTTGGCAGTTATAAAGAAAGCTATCTTGCATAATTTGCTTATTAAATTAGCCATTTTACCGAAAATCATGAATTCTGTTTCTACGGTAGAATTAGCCCTAGAAAAAGATTGAGGAAAATTATCAGCTCTCGAAAATCATAATATTGTATCAGTGTTTGGAGTTATATTTAGAAAAATTTTAATTTAAAACAGTAAGAAATTAAGAAATGAAAATGGTGTACCAAATTAATTGAAAATGGTGAGAAAAACATTATGAAGAAATTTGAATATTTTATTTGAAAAAGACCACATGATTTATTTTACAGTTATAAAGGAAAACCCTAAATTTAAAGATAATATCAAATACAAAAACAAAGTTAAACAATACAAAAGCTGAAAATTATGTAACAGCAAATCTTATCAAGGAATTTGATTATTTTATTTGAAAAAAAAAAGACCACATGATTTATTTTAGTTATAGAGAAAAAACTTATATGCACTTGATTAAATTTAAAAAAAAGTAATATCAAATTGCGGAAACCAATAGAGAAAAACCTTATTTACATCTGATTAAATTTAAATTCACGAATAACATCAAATTGTTAAGCAATACAAATTGTCAAATTGAAGCAGTGGAAGGCACACATACAAATCTCAGAAATTTAGTTAATTACATAATGGGAAATTCATTTTAGAAAGTTGAGAATCATATATGGTATGCAGAACAAATTCAAAATTAATGAAAAGAATTAAAGCATTGGGATTACAAAGTAGAGCCAGAAATTTTAAAGTGGTAGCTACGTCTAGTTAGATTATGAACCACAGTTCAATTATTACAAATTATTCGAATTAATGGACACATACGCTTTGCAAATGAGGCTTATTGTAGGGTCAAGTAAAATTAAGTTTAAATAGATCGATTGACTCGAATCTGAAAGTCGGTAGGACGAATTATTCACGGTGAAATATTTCATTATTGTATCTACTTTCTGTTTAGTCGGCTCTTACCTCTGGTGAAATAAATTTCCTATGTTAACAGAAGTGATTAAAATAGAAAGCAAACGCCGCTTGACTAAACCCGGTTTAATAAAGGTTTAACACTACTTCAAGGAAAAATCAAGGATGGGTAAAGCTTGGGTCTATTTGAAAGATCATGTTTAAATATACTCCAAAATATAAGTCACAAAATTTTGTCTTTTTTTAATGATGATAAATTAATTTTTAAACGAGCGAAATTTACTCGCCAGGCAATCTGCCATTTTCTTTCGTGGTGACGTTTTTGGACTTTAATCACGCGATTGCTTGGCGCTATAACAGCAGAGCGGGCGCCAAGCAAGCGCGTGATTACAGTCAACACACGTAACCACGTAAGAAATGGCTCGTTTAAAAATTAATTTCTCGTCATTAAAAAAAAGATTTAACGAAAATAAATTTACGACTGATATTTTTGAGTATATTTAAACATGATCTTTCAAATAGACCCAAGTTTTACCCATCCTAGACTTTTCCTTAAAATGCAAAACAAAAGAGACAGAGAAATGTGGAAAGCGGTGGAGATGCACAAATAAATAAATTTAAAAAAATAACTGAGCTTTGAAACGCTGGTGTATACATACAGTAGATAATAACGAAGTAGTCGAACAAATGCCGTATTAAAAAAATAATTACGTAAATAGGATATAAATGGGTAAATAAAAGTTTAAATACATATATGGCGGAGTTGATCGGACAACTAAATAAATAAATAAATAAATATATATATATTTATTTTTTAACTTTCGAAATATTCCGCTTAGGTCTTTTTGGAGTGGTTTCACCGTCAATTAAAGCTGTCGACTGGGCAGGTGTATTCTCCGATTTATCTCGTGTGCTAGCCCCCTGCACCGATTCAGAACATTCTGATTCAAACGCTGTGACCTTACTTTTTACTGATCTCTTTTTATTCTGTTTCGAGATTGCATCTAAAACATATTGGGGCTATCTGAGGTCCATAGTTTTTTTAAATCGGGAATCAACTATTTCTGGTAGCATACAATTCTTATAAAATGTTAATAATTTATCCTTAATTTTGGTCTCCCAAAAGTGGTCATCTTTCTCGATTTTTTCAATATGAATACCAATTTCCGTATATATGACAAAATAACAAAGTTTCCTTTTTGTGATGTGCAGTTGCCCTTGTACTTGAAAATAGTAATTGTCGTTTTGTTTAATTTTAATGAATCGGTTTCCGCATCATATTCATATGTACAATAAAATTTTCTATGTCGGCGCGTTTTTTTAGCCTTCGCCTCTAAATTCAACTGGTCGATGTGATAAACGGTGATTTTACTTCTACAATAGCGTCTTCCCCAACGATACCATCCGGTGATGCCCCTAAAACACCATACTTCAAATCTATAAAAATTCCACAATCTTGTTCGTTCAAGTGATGGTCTTTTATTAGAATTTCTTTTGCTTTTTTCTCTCCTTCGTGACCACATGAAAACACATAATCCAAGTTTTGGGAAGGAGGTTTCGGATATAACAGATTCTCGACCGTTTTGCCGGTTTTGGTCGAGTTTTTCATTTTGCAGACACGGCCGAAATTAGACGGGGTGAGCCGATGTCTTCTTTCGTCCGACCATTCTGATGAGTCACTTTGGCGCCTTGATATCAATTCTATGGCTTTTGGTTTCGCCGGTGTCACCCGCAGCTCTTCTAGTTTCAGTTTCGCTAACTCAGATATTGTCTCAGACGACATATCTGGTTTCATTGCATTCTCACCATAATGCGCCTTTCCGTTATCAATGGGGTTGGTTTTCGTATTACTGCTAACAAATAGTTTTTTTCTTTCAAAAAGAGTTCGTTTAGAGCGTTGAGCTATTTGTTTTTTTTCTGTAAAATTCTAATAGCTCTTCTTTTTAAAATAACGTTTGAGCTCCTACTCGTTATTTTTCTCAAAATTGAATTTGATACTGCCCCGGCCCTCTGTTTTTATTCATAGCAGCTGACGCGATACGACTGGTAATTGCGCCTATCTTTCCCATATCTTTCCGTTTACAACATATATGTTTCCCTATTAATGAGATCGTACTTTCGGCCTGATTACTCGTATCATTTGTTATTAATTTCTCAGCTTTGTCGGCTATTTTAATGGCTGCGGCAGTAATATTTCGTTTGATCGGGGAAGGAACGTTTTCCCATTTACCGGTATTTTCTCCTTGTTTGTCGCAAAAACTCGAATCGCACTTCCTGTGATCACCAACATAGTGCTTAGGCGCATTAACAATGTCTTTTTTCAAGGCAGGTACTGAATGATTGTTGGGGAATGTTTGGCGATCGCGATTCTTGTTCCCTTCGATATGCTTTTTATTAAAGCGTTATTTAAAATATTGCCGCATTTCTCTTTGTCTTTCTTTAAATTGTATAGGGCCTTAGTGTAATTTTTTATGACATGATTTGCGCATTCTCATTTTGAAATTTTGTGCCCGTACACGTTTACTTTGCTTTGTAACTCGTGCATGACGGACGAATCCCCATCCCCAATAAATACGCGATATTGCAATTTGTGCATCTCCATGCTCGCGTTAAAGCCCTTTTGAAGTATGTTAGCTTCCATGGCGCTAGAAGATCCATCCCAGTTTTTAAAACAGTTGTGCTTTGGTGGCTCATTGCCTCGTTTGACGTGGAATTCGCACAAAGCGCAAAATTTGTTTCTATAATCAATATATAAAATTTTGCCGGTTCTAGCGCCAATAATTACAAAGAAGCCCGAATATGAATTATAATTATGACCATAACTTCTTTTTATCCACCCCGCATCGACAATTACCGCTATGAAGCAAATATTGTCGTAAGGGGCTTCACAGTAGTTACCGGCTTCGGCCGCTAACCGGTACTCTTCCTCACCAGCTAACATTAACTCCTTGGCTAAAACCTTTTTCCACATTCCTCCAATCCTATTTTCAATTTGCGAATAACTCGATTCAGCCATAACGGGTACTCCAAGTACCGAAAATACTTCGTCGACGTTGGCAAATCCCGATCCCACACCCATAAAACCCATAACTACTTCGTCATTAATTGACAGCTCATTTTCGCCCTTTTCTTTTCTTTTTGTGACATTTTCGACAATTTTATCCGAGCTAACTGTGAATATTTTTCGGCATTGGTCACACTCGAAATATAAACGGGAATAAAGGCCAACACGCTTTTCTTTTAGGTACTTAAAGTACCCGTTAGACTGATGAAAACATTTACCTTGGCGACCATTACATAAAAAGTAGTGTCTGTCCATTTCCCTAATTTGCTGGATAAAATAAACTGGGTCAACGATTCTACGGCCAACAAGCGTTTCGCTATTTAGCCCAGAATCTTCAAACGAGGGGTAAATTGACCTTAAAAAACCTGGGGATTCGGAAGCTCTAGTTGCAATATCCTTCAAGAGTTGCGGGGTCGATTGCATACTTTCCTCTTGACTACACGTTGATTGCGACAGCTGGTCCTCTTCTTGGTTCAACGTTGATTGTGACAGGTTTTCCTCTTCTTGGTTCAACGTTGACTGGATGACCTCCTCTTGATTCAACTTTGGCTGGTGATCCTCTTGATTCCACTTTAAATCCTCGGTAATTTTATGGTGCCTAAAACATTCATTTGTTTAATACTGAATATAGTAGTGGGCCACAAAAAAATCCATTTATCTCTGTTAAATGTTTGGTTTAAAAAAAAATTGTGATAAAATGGATTCTCTTTTAAACCCAGTCAATACATTTTTGATATCATAAGTAACATAAAACATATGAGTACGACATATGAGTACGACACTAACCGGCATCGGTTAATGATGCGTAATCGGAGTATTCGGAAACGGAAATTATCCACAGCCTATTATCTATGTGACAATAGGGAGATTACAGTGTGACGTAGGCCAACGTCACATATGCTAAAACCTATAGATTAAAAATTACCCACCAATATGGCGGCCATGGCAAAGCTACGGAGTGCTAGCTCCCTATATATGCAAGTAAAACGCGTTACGACCTTAAATTCTAAAATAACCACCGGCAGAATCGAAATAAATATACTCGATTTAACTTTTTCGTCAGGTGGGGTTAACTGAATATTTAGCGCCCACTAGGCCCTGCAGTGGGGGGTGACGTTTTTCTCCCTCAAAATGGCATCATGTGCCTTGTCGCTATTGTACAAAAAAATTCAAACATATTTTAAAGTTTTATTACGATGGATTTTACACTCTCTTTTCATTATTTGGCGCCCATATTTACCTGAATTTTGCGTCCCTCAGAAGAATTTAGGTACCCCCGGTCCCCCCGTGCGCACGCCTATTCTTAGCCACGTAATGATTTATATGGTCAATCGACCACTGTCCATTGATAAAACGAACTATTATAAAAAACATTCGTTGTCATACTTTCATTATGTTACATATGATAATATGCAGACAGTTTTAGCATTCTAATTTCTAGGCGTTTACGCGTACGTCAACCCCCAGAAATTTGTTTGTTAAACTCTATTGAAAATTCAAGTTCTGGTAATTTTTTTCATAATGGTACAATCCCATATATAAATGGTGTTAGGGTTTAAATTAATAAGAATTGCATATACAGGATTGTACAGACTATTTTAAGACGAAAATGTTCTATGACATACATTATTTCGTAACTTAGAAACGGCCTAAATAAATAAAACACCTTAGAACATTTTCGTCTTAAATTAATCTGTAGATCCCGTAGACGGTCGGTTTTACCACCATTTTGTATGTTATATAACTAACATGAAATTAATAATGCGCATAGACACTTACTTTGAGATATTTCTTTCCCATTTGTCGCGAAAGGCTTTCTTCTTGGTGCGATTTGACATTGTTTTTTCTTTCGTTGTCTTTCCATGACGACTCTTTTACGTGAGCTCTACTCTGTACTAGTACGAGAACGCGAGAAAATGGTACGTGTGATACGTTTTCGGTTTTATGCGTCGAAGTAAACCGAAATATGAGGGACCTCAAGCTAAAATTGGGAAATCCCCGTTTTCTTGGAAATATTTGGGGGATTATAGAGCAGTAGTGCTTTTGTTCAGGTCCTTAGTCTACTGTTAGGCGACTACTCGTCTTGTCTATCGGCCTTTACGGGGAGGAATGGAAAGTTTTGGAAGGGGTCCGAACAGATATGAGTGTGCATAAAGTAGTAGCCCATTATTTTTAAGCCATCATTGGCGACGCCGTTTAGATGTGAAAACCTCTGTGCCAACAAGAGTCGTGTCTTGTAGGCGCCAACTCTCTGCTGCAAGGTATCAGGGTTTTAGGGGTATTACAGAAATGAAACATCTCGGTCAAGCTTAAGATTATACCCCTTGAAGAACTGGTTGCTAAAAAGCGCCCCCCGCCCTCTTTTTGTTTCCCGAAATAAAGTGGCTGTAAAGTTTATCTCGCTCTGAATGGTTTTTTTCATTTATTCAAGCCATTTTTTTTCAAATCATTAAATTGCCAATTACTTTTTGCTGTATAAAGGGAAATGCAAATTTATTCGAAATCGAAAAAGTAAACACCAAATACCTAATTCATTAAATTTAATTTTAGCTTAAGTTACCGATTTACCGATTAAATCAAATTATTACTGAAATATCTGGAAATATAAAGTAATTTCATGTTTTAAACTGCCAGGTTAGTTTGGTGGTTATAAATACGAGTGAAAATCGTGTTAGTCCTCAATAGGCGCGTGAGCATAATTGAGGGGGGGGGGCGTAAATTCACATTTTTAGCTGGCCTCTCTGCATTAGGACGGAACGTCCGTTTCCTTACATTCAACTGTATAATTTCAATGGCGTTCGCGTGGTTCAAAACGTCAAGATGATCCGTCCAAAGGTCTCACGGGCTTCAGTGGCGTAAGCAAGAGGAGGGTTCAGTGTTCAATACTTGTTTTTATACTTATATTTTTCCGAATATTTATATCAAGAATGTATTTATTTATACCTATAGAGAATGTCTAGTATTTCGAGACGTTCTTTAGCGTTTCGCTCCGTTTACCCGTTGCCTCCCTCCCCCCAAGCCCCCCCCCGGTACTTTTTTTTAAAATAAATAAAATCATCCGGGTATTTCATTGGCTCCCGACGCAATGAAATTAAACGTAGGTGAAATTTTGTCTTGCCCCCCCCCCCCCGTGAAACGGGAAAGAAGGCGTTGATTGTCGCCACATAATCATTGTTTCATCATTGATCTTAATTATTATTATTGTTCATACTATATAAATACACCAGCTAGTTGAATTGATCGTATACTGTATAATTCGTAAAATCATTTACATATATATTAAAGAGTAAAGATTTTGTATCTCTACGACGATAACTATCCTACGGATGGCAAGACTGACTGTTGCACCCCATAATAAACGTGATTAAATACTGCACCTTAAAATAATGAGTGAGATATGGATTAAATAGTTTCCTGACAACGGTTTGTAGGGTCAAATTGGCAGGATTGAATAAATAAGCGTTTTTTTTTGTTTAGATTTCATCATTGATATATTAAAGATTTTGTATATCCACATATTTTATCATCTATGATACGACGATAATTATCGTAAGGCTGACGGCTCTGATCGCAGCAAAGTTACTTCACAGTATCGCGCAGTGCTGACAACGATCTGTGGGATCGAAATGGCACAATTTAATAAATGCATTTTATTCTGGCTTAGAAATAGGGAGATAACGGTCCCGGTGGGCAGTCCTAGCATTAACCATGGCGGCCATCTTGGTTGGGAAAAGCATGGATGACGTAACAACATGTCGCACTGTTAGCTCCCTATAATCACTGGTATGTTAAAATTTAACTGTGTACCACTCTGAGAAACACTGTCAAAATATTTTATCCATAATAGGGAGCTAACAGTGTGACGTAGGCCAACGTCACCTATGCTAAAACCTATAGATAAAAAATTACCACCCAACATGGCGAGCGCGGAGCCAAATTTCGGAAAGGGCATTTATTTACGATACCTAAAATGATTTATTTCTTCAAAAAATATAAGAGCACAATGTCATTCTAGAGTGACCAAAACGTCCCTTGGACTTTCAGCGGCAGGGTAACAGTTAGAGGCATCATCTTGAACGGGGAAATTACCTCGAAAAAAACACGTGGCCTTCTACAAAAGTAAAATTAAACTTGAGGGTCAACGGTATACAGACCTACTGATAGTGCAGAGCAAAAAGACGTATAGCGAAAGGCTAGAGAATCAACGCGTTGAGAGGGGGGTTACAATTTACGCAAGGGGCGGGAGATAATCTGGAATCGAATTTTTTCTCCTGTTGCCGCCCCCCCCGTTTTTGAAAAGGATATTTCTCGCAAAAACCGAATTTGAACTGACACGTTTTCGATTTTTTTTAATAAATAACTAAAAGGGTCATTTAAAATTTGAGATGGCTAAGTTGGAGAACGGGTATCGTAATTTGATATACCAAAATCAAATCTACTATATCAAGTCTCCAATGTCCAACGCGACGAATCGAAAATGACGAAAAACGTTCGTCCAATGAAGACTACGAACGAAGGAAAATTTATCCCTTATAATATAGTTACATTCTTGTTTGTATACATTATATTAACAGTCACCAAAAATTCCGGACCAAATAATTTCATATAGCGGTGAAAATTTAATTCATATCAAAATTTTGAAGTTATTTGTTGCTTATAGTTGAACCAAAAACGTCATATACCTGTATTAAACCTCTTACTACCCACAAAATTTAAAGCAAGCGGTGCCAACACTTTTTCGAAGAATTACTGTCGTCTTATGACGGTGAAAATTGACCGGAGTGGAGATATCCCATGGAGCCAATAACCCCCCCCCCCTCTACCACGCTATCCTCCGCCACGGGCCAAACAATATAGTTCGTCCGATTCAGTCTGGCAACGGGTCACCTTGAAGCGATATTCTAGGTAACGTTCGATACGTCGTACAATCTTTCCTTTTCACGCCTTACCAGGTGAGCTGCAACAAGACTTCACCCCATAGAATTTATTTAGGGGGAAAACGGTTCCCACAACCATTCTATTTCGCTATATAAAATGCTACTAAACGTTTAAAAATATTGCAATAAAAAAGAAATAATTATTTTATTATTAAGTTAATATATTTTATAAATACGAATCTCACGAAGAATTCATGAATTCTGTAATTTTTTTTCTACATTTTGCTAGCTTCAATATAATTATTTTGTAGATGGCGCTGTAAGATTGGAAGTAACTGCGAAAAGTGCAACGGTCAGCGCCATCTGCTGATTTATTTTGCTACTAATAGTTCAAAATGCTTCCCCTTAAACTTTAAACCCACCCCTTTTGTGATTTTGCAACGACTTGTCCACAGTTTTTATAAAAATGTCAGTAGTGCATGTACTTCACGCTGTTTACAGCACTTCAGCCGCTTCGTCACTTGTGGCGCTTATTTTGAATCAAACAATTTCAAAATTTATACGACGAAAATAGTTTGGGGAAATATTGAATTAGCTCTTCTAGCTTACAATTCTGACGAGGATGCTAATTTTGATATTGGGTACCTGGATATTAAAGTATTCCCCATATGTAACTTTGTAACTAACGCAGGGGAAGCTCTAATTTTGGTGGTGCAAGCTGGGTGCGCATAGAAATTTGTATATGATAAACTTTATATGAGTAACCTGGGTGGCTGACTATTAAGTTAGCTCCCCAAAATGTTACATTTTTAACTTTTTAACTAAAGCGAAGTAAGCTCGAATTTTGGTGGTGCAAGGTGGGTGCAATTTATTAAAGCTAAAAAGTTAAGTTTTTTGGAAAGAATTGGGGTTTATCTTTAAGTTGGCCAATATTTTGTTTTCCTGCACTGTCCGCACCCTACTGGTGCAAATTCTAATTTGACTGGTGCAATATGGGTGAAAATTGTTTATAGGTCTATGGTTTAATCAAGTTTTACTGGGGGTTCACGATGATGGAGGCCAAAGAATCTGCCGAGTAAATTAGTAAGACTTCATAAAAACGCAAAGTAACTGAACTCGCCGCCAACTGACATTTAAATTAAAACAGGTGTCTCCTGGAAGGCTCTTAACAAAGCTCGGTCACAATTATAAAAATGGGTGGTGTATCTACTCCGGTAAAGTAGAAGCTAGCTTGATGAAATATGACGACTTTACAAAGAGTGCCGTCGCTAACAAGATTCACAATTTCTTCGACAAATATGATACAACAGCAGTTGGAAGTATAATAGAATCAATTCAAGATGATGATAATTTATAGAATATGTCAAAACACCAACTGTTCCACTTGACTTCATCTACATAAAGTTATGTATTTGTACCCCGCCGTTCCGCTAGGCACTACGGCGGCCCACAACACCCAACCAGGTCCGGACAAAAATGCGCTTTGCGAAACAAACGTTCGGCCAGTGAGACAGCTATAAAAACCGGCTCACATATGGCAAACAAACGCCCTCATCACGGCCCAACAAAAGGCGACACCATGGGCCTGCCCGAGAACCCATCCTCGCACAGCTGAGGGCTAGAGAGACTTTCTCATTCACTGCAATTACCATCCCCGATAAGGTTATCAAATGACAGGTATGGAGCGAACCATCGCGCGAACCCAAAGTCCGAGCCCAGCAACCACGAACACACCCGTCCCCCCTCCGGCTGGCGGCGAAGGGGGCGATGCGAACTGGCGCGCAAGCCCGGAAATCAGGCCCGGCAGCCGCGAACGACACCAGTGACCCCATTAAGGACAATCCGGATAGGGACAGTGATACCTGTGCAAATCAGCCGCAGGTTATTAGCCATACGTTGCCCGGCTCTCGCCACGAGGAGGCTTTGCAATCAGGGTTTTCAAGAGATATACAATATTCTATTCTGATTGAGAGACACGATGTTGCTGCTTGGAAGCATAGATACTTTCGTTAAATTAAACAATTTCGACAAGACTAGAGAAACCAAATTTACTTGGATTAAACATGCTGCAACGCTGGGTATGGTATAAGAAGTAATTAATTATCTTAAAGTCGTTCTTTTTAACTGTTTATATTGAAAAGTTCACGTTTGTCTTAAATTTTTGGGTGGGACATGACAGTTAAATTAAGAGCAGCTATGATGCGTATGTGAAGAAACAGGGCTTAACTGTAGGCCTAAAATAAATAAAATTATAATAAAAAAAACAACAGATTACCTTATATATTTAATTAAATATTTATAAATTATATTAATCTTATATTTAATTAAACATTTTAGTATTTTAATGTAAAATTTGATCGTGATCAGGAATAGAACTCGGGTCGTATTGTTACCATGCGGATAGTTAGGGAAAATTTTAAAGTAAAGGAACCATTATGATAAGGCGGGGTTTTTTACTAAACGGATGAATACAATATCTGTGGATATTTTTTATTGAACTTTGTTTTTTAATTTACGAACTGAAGTATCAGTCGTGCTTTTAATACTCATTATAATTGAAAATACAACCATGGTAACAAAACATTTTAACTTGTATGATTGTTAAAGTCTTAATATTTTACGTATGGAAATTTAAAGGTCAAATCTTGTTTGAGGTTATTTTTTCCCCCGAAAACGTCCAGTTTTGGAGGAACCTTTACAGTGTGTACGTCGTGTTATTTTGCTTATCCGGTTTTATAATAATAACGTTAAAAATTCCTGTTTGTTAATGGTAAGGTGTCGCACTTCTTGCTATAATTCTAAATTTGTGAAGGAATTTGTTGCTTGATTGCGTTATATTTTTCTTCCGGTTATTTTTTTCTTTGAAGCCTGATCAATGGAGTTTATATTATATATTTTCTATTAAGTATTTTTGTTTTGAAGGCTGATCGATTGGTGTAATATTAAATATTTTTATAGGCTATTTTTGCTCTGAAGCCTGATCGATTGAGTTATTTTATATTTTTCTATTTGATATTTTTGCTCTGAAGTCTGATTGATTGGGTTATTATTATAAATTTTTTTATGAATTATTTTTGCTCTGAAGTCTGATTGGGTTATTATTTATTTTTCAATTAATGGTTTTTGCTCTGAAGCCTGATTGATTGCGTTGTTATTATATATTTTTCTTTTGGTAATTTTGGCTCCGAAATTTGGTCGATTGGGCTTTTGTATTTTAATTTGTTGATTGTGTTGAGCTTTTGGGCGGTATTGTTAGCATTAAATTATTGTGCTTTGTGTGAAATGGTTTAAAGTAGGTTTTTTTTGTTGTTATTAAGGAATTGTTTTATGCCACGAGGTTTGTTTTATTGAATTTGGTGTTGTGCTTTTTAAATAAGAGTTAATAAATTTTGAATATTAGATGGCAGGAGACGATGGTTTATCTAAAGAAGAACTAAGAAAAGGTATCGGTTTTACCCAGGTTATCTTCATCATGGGCGAGTGTTGAAATAAAATGAGTGTTATTTAAAATTGCGTAAGTGAGAAAACTAATAACAAGTACCCTCTGTAGATATTTCTTTCATTGAAATTGGCTTCGTATTAATTTATAAACTTGTACTGTTAAGAGGGTAAAACACAATTGTACATTGTAACTACTTAGTTTATAATATTCTGAATAAATTAATTTCGGTTGTTTCGTCTCAATTATTTTTATTATAATTAAAATTTTATACCGGGTGGGATCGAACCAGGATTACGTTTTCAGTAAATAACTCGGAATTGCGGAGATATATCATTAATGGTCATCTCGATAAATTAATACAACTAGGGACAATTCTTCCGAGGAGAGGTATATTTTGGCTTGCCAACTTGTTAAATTTTAAAGCTGATTTTTAGGAACCCGTACCCCTGTATCAAAGCACTTGGTTCATTCGGAATTTTTAACATATTAGGGCACTTTCAACAAACCCCTAATGGAAGGACATTCATATCCATTACACCCTATATAATTGTAATTTAAAAAGAAGTATTTCATATCGTTGGCTTAGTTCTTTCTTTTTAAAATGTAATTTTGTGTTCAAAAACTTGTGAACTGCTTAGTCATATATCATTTGTTAAGTTTACTGTAAACTGGCGTTTCTACTTCCTAGGAACAAAGGTTGGCCAGGGTTTGAAGGCGCGTGAAATTTGAATCCCAGACCGTCCGGTTAACCTCTCCGAGGTGACGCTGGAAGGTAGTATTCCCCTACAGATGCCGGTGGATCTAGACCTTGTCCTCTCGAAAAACTGACTTAGCTTTCGGCCTGCGATTTTGGGGTGTCTATGCCCTCTTGCCAACATGTGTAGGTTAAACCATATTAAGTTTCCAGCAATAAACACAGGGCGTAAAATGAGTCAAGTGATGGGATTATCATGGTCATCATTTGGAGGAACATACTTCTTTTAGACACTCCTCGACCAAGACCCTCCAGGGCAGTCATCAAGTGATGCTGCCACCTCACAAGATGACTCCGGGTAGAGCTTTCTCTAGCTAAACTGGCTGATCTAGAGCAGATTTTCTACTCGATAAATTCTAAGCTAAGCATCTCATAAAACTGTTGTGCCCTTCGCATAATTTGTTTATGGGACCAACTGCATGTTAGTTTTAAGTAGGCAAGTTGCTACGGCGCATAGGTTTCTTAGCTCTACGGAGCTAGTAGTTCCCATCAGGGGGGAACCAGTTCGTCCGCAAACCGTTTTAGGTAGCTCTGTCCATGTAGCATCCCTGCGGTTTGGCTTGTTTTTGGGCTGAGAGATCTTCGTTGAAGTAACAACAAGGCTTCCCTCCGGGATACCATGGGCTGGTAACCCTACTGGAGAGGGTGTTGTTCCCGTCACACACTGGACGTTTGCTCATCCTAGCAACCGTTGCTGGTATCGGCGACAATATATCGCACATTACAATAGCCTAAACTCGCGCTGACGCTGTCGACCTGCTGCTCGGACGAACGTACGTTTCATACCGACTTCATCTTGCCGGAACATTTTGACGCTCTTCTCAGCTTCGGTCTCTGACGTCACTACATTTCTTCCCTTTTTACCCATTAAGCATACCGGGAAAGGGGTACACAAGATTTTCCAGCCAAAAAGAGAGATTGCACCACGCCACAGAACACGTAAAGTTTTCTTTTTGTTGAATTTAATTATTATTAGCCGGCTTATATTGTGGCAGATGACATAATGTCAATTATTTTTGAAAATAATGAGAGGCGTGAAAATACAATGAACGATGAAAATGACTGTGATAGTTTAAATTGGGATGAAAAATTTATAACGCGGTTTTTTTTCATATTTATAATATAATAAACTCACACCTACTTTAAATTTCTAAATGAAATCAAAATAGCTATACGGAATGATATTTATGCCCGTGCGACAGACACGACGGATGTCAATTTACAAAACAAACGACTGCGCGCATCCGATGGTGTTCCTGTTTTCTATAGTAGCGACCTGCTAGTGTGCGATTCGCCGAAAATGAAGCCAACGTCAGCGCCAGCGTTCTTTTGCGCTGACGACAAAAACGTGTTTGGAAAAAATTGATATCCAGCGCCAGCGTCAACTTGAAGAAATGATTTTCCAGTGGGCGGTGGGCTTTAACGTTGGGATTTTTGGTTCCTCCATTGTTCCGTTTTTTGCGGGTTGGTTTGGCCCCAAGTTAAGCCCCTTAAAGTCCCCGCAGGGGGATACATGAAGTTATGTGGTGGCAGCTCCCTTCCTTGATTATTTCATGGCGAGTACAAATAATTATGAACCTGAATCTTCGCATTCCTTTCTGGCGTGACAGAGATCCATCCTTGGAAACGTATTTTTGGTTAATTTCTTTTGACGTCCTGTTTTTCCGGTAATTAGGTTGGACATGCTGTTTTCGCCCTTTCGTTTGCCGTAAAAGGCATTCTGTATTGCATGGAATGGAGTCCCTGGGAGTTGAGGGGATGTTGTTCTGTAGAACTTCAATCATTAACACGCTTCTATGGTTTCGGCCTGTGTTGTAACAGATGGTGCGTGCAGGCCGGTATTGCATCAAGCGGCTCTCCTTCTGCAGCTCCGTTGCTAAAGAGTAGGGCAATCGGTGTCGATGGTGGATTCATGGCGCTGATTATACATACATAATGGCTTTCAAATGAAAGTCCCCTGGTGGGGCTCCGTGGTGGGTGGGGAGGGATGTGTGTTGAAAATTAAGTCTTTTCACATGGCTACTAACACAAACCAGTCAGAGGTTTTACTGACAACTAAATCACCAACTGGTAAATCAAGTAATTCTAGTTCATTTAATGAACGTAAGCACCCCCGTACTGAGGGGGAAGTAGTGGAAATAACTGAAGATCATATGGAAAATCAGCTGTTGAGTCTATCCTCAGAGATGGAATCAATCTAAACAAATGGTAGTAATAGGATTTCTCTTGGCGTAGATACCTAAATTAGTTTAATTTATAGAGAACTTGAGACTTTGGTAATTACGAGTAATTTGAAAATAGCTCAACTGTTGTGTTTTAGTGAGCAAAAGGATCGAACGTTTAAAATCTTAGCAAAACAAGAGCACCGTATACCATCTTTCGCTGAGGTATCCTCAGCAGTTGATCCCACACCGGCAGAATCTACGGAACTGGCTGCGCGACAGCGTCTAAAATAAAAAACCAGAAAGCAGTCGGTTTCTGGTAAAACTAAAACTAAGGGTCCTAATATTAAATTACCTACAAGACAAGAAAATGTAGTCTTGCTCTACCCGAACGATAACGAGCAGACGGCGGATATCTTTAGACGCAGGCTCGAAAAGGAGCTAAATACAAACGACCACAAAGTAAATACTGCTTGACCCTGTAGGGGCCGGGGTATTGTCGTCCAGTTTGATTACATAGAGGACGTCGAAATGCTCAAACGTAGTATTGAATACTTAGAGAGTCTTTTCAATAAATGGGTTTTGCGCCATCCATCCTTAGGCACACCAATAATCATAATTATTAACGTAGATCCCGAGACTTCGAAGGAGGATCTCGTCAGCAGCTTATTTGAGTGCAATCGTCTTGCATGTGAGGAGAATGTTATCACAGTCAAATACTTTATTCACCCTTAAAAATGGCAGAAAAGGAAGCAGGAAAGAATTGGGTCCCGGAGGTTCCTAATGCCATTTTAAATATTCTAAAACAGGGCAAAAAAAAATAGGATGGCAAATACATGGTTGGTGGGAGTATCTTTTTATCAAGAGGTGCTTCAATTGTATGGGAATTGGACCGGTCATGGCATCCTGCAACAAAATTAATAAACAGGTTTGTTCTCTTTGTGGATCTGAGGAACATAAGTTCACACACTGTAATAATGACGTCAGAGGTTGCGTCAACTGTGTCAGAAGCAACAGGGATAAGAAGACTAACTTCAACTCGGAGCACTCCTCCCTCGACAACCTTTGTTGACTTTACATGAGATAACTGCAATATTTGCGATCGAGATCTGATTTCCTAATGAAGCCCAATGGCCAGTAAGATCTAACTGGTCGAAATCTTGGCAAAGGGAAGGTTGACCATCCACTCTTAGGCAGACTTGTCAAGAGGGGAGTATCGTCATCGCAATTATTCAGGAGCCTCATGTGGTGGGCAAGAGGGTGTCGGGTCTTCCACTTTCATCCAGAGGGGTGTGCTCCGTCGCAAACCCCAAAACAGCTATTGCCATCTTCAATGCGAAGTTTCAAGTCATTAATCTTCTTAATGAAGATTATATGACAATTGTATGTGTAAAGGCGGTGGATTTCTCCTTCATTGTGTTCTCCATTTATACAGGGTCTTTTTTTTTGCTCGGAAAAGTGTTTTTTTTTTCAAAAACTATTTATAGTACCGATTTCAAATTTGGAAGGTCAATTCTCTATACCGGGGGACATCAGTTTGAGAAATTTGAGCGTTTTCGGTAATGTTTTTCACCAATTTTGAAAAATTATTTTTCGACCACTAGGTGCGAGATAAAAAATTTCTATTATAAAGTTGTAGGCCGTCATCGAAAACCCTTAAAAATTGTTCACTCGACGAAAAACAACTTATTTATCAGTGAAAATTCTAGCTTGAAAAATTTACAAGTTGGTGAAGCCAAATTACGATTGTTTGAAACGATAATTGAAAAGGGAACAAGTCTAATACAAACGTAGTAGAGTTTTCACACTTGAAAAAATGTACACGTTTGGTTTTTAAATGCAGATATTTTATTCACATAAATTTTTACAAAACATTTTCAATAATATCACCATTGGCTGCAACACAGGTTTGTGCGCGGACAATTAAGTTCTCAAACGCTTTCTCTACCATTTCTGGTGTGACGTCTCGGCAAGCACTGATTATTCGTCTAATGAGTTCCTCCCTAGTTTCAATGGGCGTGGCGTATACCTTTGCTTTAACGAATCCCCAGAGAAAATAATCCAGCGGTGTTAGGTCAGGTGACCTTGCTGGCCAATGCACTGGACCATTTCTCCCTATCCACCTTTCAGGAAACTCGTTGTTGAGGTGCTCAGTTACTTGCCGGGAAAAATGCGGAGGGGCGCCATCTTGCTGAAACCACAACTGACGTCTTTCAGCCAATGGAAGGTCGTCGATTGCGTCACTCAGTTCGTTCTGTAGAAAATGTAAATACCTTTGGCCGTTGAGGTTCGTCGGCAGGAAAAAGGGACCAATCAAACGGTTTCCAACAAGTCCAACCCAAACATTGACCCGTTCAAATTGAACCTGGTGATGATATTCAAA
The DNA here is from genome assembly GCF_980474605.1 of Leiobunum rupestre. Lineage (NCBI taxonomy): Eukaryota > Metazoa > Arthropoda > Arachnida > Opiliones > Sclerosomatidae > Leiobunum > Leiobunum rupestre. The sequence continues at coordinate 59,874,416 of NC_143391.1, forward strand.
ACCCCAATGTGGGTTGATGTCAGACCAAAGATGGCTGTTTTGATGATTAAAGGGCCCATCTCTAGAAAATGACGCTTCGTCGGAGAACAAAACATGGCGCAAAAATTGTCTATCTTCTTGGACAGCATTTAGTAACCAGTTGCTAAATTCATAACGTCTTTGATGGTCTCCGTCAATTAGTCCTTGGTGGAGCGTAGCTCTGTATGGGTGATAGCGATTCTTACGAAGAATTTTCCACACACGATTTGCAGAACAACCCAAATCAGCAGCGGCGTTAGCGCAACTGTGACGAGGATATGCCACAAAGTACGCAAGTACATTGTTCTCGAAGTCTAAATCCGGTTGACCCAATCCGCGAAACCTAGGTTGCAAGTAACCAAATTGATTGAAATCGTGAATTGCTCGTCTTACTGTATTTACAGATGGTGCTCCATTTGGATGTCTTTCTGCGAAGATTTCAGTCACTCTTCTAAGGTTTTGCGCTGCTTCTCCATAGTAAATGGCAACTATCTCGGTACGCTCAGCTACTGAATAACGAGGCATTGTTCGAAATATTATCAAACACTGATAATAATCTCCCAAAGTTTTCCTTTAAATACCCAATGCATGTTTAGGATTGACCTATAGCCTCGTGTTTTTTAAATCCGGTCGTTTTTTTAACCAAAGTTTCAACTGGATTAGGTAATTCGGTTTCAATTATCGTTTCAAACAATCGTAATTTGGCTTCACCAACTTGTAAATTTTTCAAGCTCGAATTTTCACTGATAAATAAATTGTTTTTCGTCGAGTGAACAATTTTTAAGGGTTTTCGATGACGGCCTACAACTTTATAATATAAATTTTTTATATCGCACCTAGTGGTCGAAAAATAATTTTTCAAAATTGGTGAAAAACATTACCGAAAACGCTCAAATTTCTCAAACTGATGTCCCCCGGTATAGAGAATTGACCTTCCAAATTTGAAATCGGTACTATAAATAGTTTTTGAAAAAAAACACTTTTCCGAGCAAAAAAAAAAGACCCTGTATACTCGAATTTAATTTCTGATAAAATTTGAAACTTTTTCTGGCTGTAGAATAATAGTTGGCGGTGATTTCAATTATCATCATACTATCTGGGGCTCAAGGGACAATTGTCCTAGAGGTGTTGCCTGTGTTTATTTGATTGAGTCTTTGGATCTGGTCGTGATGAATGATCCTTGTTCTGGTCCTACCTTTTCTAGCACCAACGGAAATAGTTGGATTGACTTGACGCTGTCAACAATGAATATCTTTAATATGGTCACTAATTGGGAAGTGCCTAATGACATCACCAATTGTGACCATAATTTCATTTTTTTTAATCTTTCCGTTTCGGACATTGTTCATGGCGAAAGGCATGCCAGTCTAAAGGATCTGGACTTGACTCTAGAGATCAGATTGATGGTGTAGAATCCTCTATTGAGGAAATTTTTAAAGACGCTAGTGAGTTTAGCATGAAGCGTAAAGCCAATACTACGACATATAACTCGGCTCCCTGGTGAAACGAGGGTCTTAGAAGGAAGCGAAAATTAGTACGCATAGCGCGAAAACGTATGCAGGTGGCTATGGATCCTTTGGTGAGGGAACAGCACCAACATGAATTCTTGACACTCCAATGCAGAGTCTAATCCGTTCCTCTAAGTTGGAGTTTTGGCAGGACTTCTGCTCTTCTGTGTCGAGGGAGGATCCTTACTCTCTTCCTTATAAATTGTCAACCAGCAAGGCCAAACGTAACAATGCTGTCTCCTGTGTGGAAAGATAGGATGGCACGCTTACAGAGGGACTCACTGAAACTATTCTTTATTCTCTTTTTAAGGAAGACTCGAATGAACATGACCTTGAAGTACACAAGGAAATCAGAGAGTTAGTCGAATCTCCTAACGTCAAGTCAGACGACGTGGTTTTTAAAGAAGATAAAGTACTCGATGTCAATAATTCCTCGAAAAGAGGAAAAGCCCCGGCTTTCGATGGCATCACTATCGATTTTTCTAAGATTACGTTCTTTACAACGCATGCTTTATATAATATCGTCGAGAACGTCAAGCATAATAAAGATAGTGGTCTGCACACTAGTCTAATCTCCCTTGACATAGAAGGGGCCTTTGACAATGTCTGGGTTCCAAGGGTCCTGTCAAGACTCCAGCAGGTTGCTTGTCTAAGAAAGTTTTCTTAGCAACAGAAATACTTCGGTTGATGTAGGCGGTAGTGTTCTTAGTAATTTACTCACGAAAGGGTGCCCGCAAGGTTCTTGTAGCGGGCCTCAAATCTTTAATTTAGTGATGGATGGCGCTCTTTGTCGTTTTTACCCGGCTGCGAGTGCTATTCAGGCCTTTGCAGATGACCTACAGGCGATGGTCTGGAGTTCTTCGAGGCGTGGCCTTGAGGTCCTCGGTAACGAAGTTCTGGATGCTCTCAATCAGTGGAGCACAATTTATAGGTTGAAGTTTTTTGCAAGGAAGACCGTTGAAATAACCTTTGCCAAAACAAAGGTGAAGTATTGGCATCCAATTTTTTATCTAAATAATGAGAGAATCCTTACTGTAAAAACCGTTAAGGTTTTGGGCGTTACCTTGGAGCAAACTTTGTGCTTGTTGCCTCACTTGGAGGAGGTTAAGAATAAGGTAACTCGTCTCGTTCAGTCCATTGCCTGCTTTGCAAAGGTTAAGTGGGGCTGGGATTATAGAGCGTTGAGAGTGGTATACAAAGATTGTGCTGGGGCATGGTTGTGCGAGACAAAGAATTATTTAATGATTCGAAAGCTCAGATCAATCCAACGAATAGCAGCTCTTAGAGTTTGCTGTGCTAATCGTACAATTTCTACCGATGCGTTATTGGAAATTACCAACATAAGCCCGATAGAATACATTGTAAGTGAGGAAGCAACCATCTTTAGATCTTTTTACCAACAGATGGGCACTAAACACTGCGAACACAATGTTGTAGGTGGAAATTTGCTTTACCCTGGCGACTCTTGGGCAATGTATCCATCCTCGTGTAGAGATTTCACGTGGGGACGCTCTTCCCACTAATGCAGGGTTAGAGATGTTCCCCGATAGTTCGCTATTGAGCTTTACTCCATTTTGGAGAGCATTAAGTGGTTCGCTAGGTAGCGACTCCATGATGAAATGGTAGCTATCTTCACTGATAGTATATCTTCTCTACGGGCCATTGGAAATTCTTCCAACCCTAATGGTATGTGTGCAAACATTAGGGATTTGATTATAAATCATGGCGCTAAAATTGCTCTTAACTGGGTTAAAGCACACAGTGGTATTTTAGGTAACGAGAGAGCGGATGCGTTGGCCAAGGGCGCATTAACGAATCAGATGACCCATACTTTAAAGCACGATAAGCGTAGTATGAAAAAAATATATTGTGGGGCATTACCAAGAGGTATTGGCAGAGCGTTAGGAGCGACAGCACTAAAGGCATTGTTACTAGGAATTTCATTCCTAAAGTGGGCGACAATGGGATCAACATTGAGTTGGGAATATTAATCTAGAGGTCCAATCACAACGTGGATTTCAGTATTTCGCGAAACAAGTTTTTAAAAATTAAGAATACTGCCGTCTGCTCCCAAATGACGAGAAAACTTTATCATTCTACCCGTGGCACCGTCTATCTCTCATTGGTTCATTCAAATAAGACGCGTTTTCCAGCAAAAATATTTTTTTTTTCAAAAATAATGGATGGCGCCACGGGTCATAGGATAACGTTTTTTCGTCATTTTAGAGGAGACGGCACATTCGTTATTTTCAAAAACTTGTTTCGCGGGGAGCAGATTTGATTGGATCTCTAGATTAATATTCCCAACTCAATGGGGATCAACCCTAACCACGCAAGTTCTAAGTTGGCACGGCAAGTTCCCTAGCTAGTTGCCAACTTAAGGGCCTGTGCCCAGTCCTGCCTGTGTTTGTGGGTCAGACACCGGCATTTCTGAGCACTATTTAGATAATTATCCATGAACACTAAATCTGGTCCCTAGAGGCAACTTTGGAGATATGAATCTTGCCGACAAGATGATTATATTTGAGAAAATCATGCGATTTTTAATCAGCAACTTCGGGGACTTTTTATTATTTTGCCCCTTTTTACAGTGTTTTTATAAGTGTTCTTTGGTCTGTGGTTTTATTTTTTGAATCTATTAAAAAGAAAATGCGGGATGATAATCTATACGTGAAAAGATACAAAATGATTTTTATAACTAGTGGTCACCAGTAGTGCCTAGCGAAACTGGGGTATAGAAATACTATAATCTGATGTTAAGTTTACTATTGTGGATCGTCTTTATTTTCCCACACGTTATAAAATTGGTTCGGTATTCTTTTGGAATCAATGCTTTCTAGAGTATGTTAATTGCACAACAACTTTCAGTCACATTACAAAAAATACATAAGCAGTAAATGTTCGCTTGATCTTTCATATTATAACTCATTTTACTTACCGGTGGTCTATTAGATGTAGCAAATTTTTTTCTATGTTTTTGTTTAAAGAAATATGTAAAGACCCAGTTTCAAAAGATTTCTTCCCCATGTACACCTTTCTGTTATTACTCTTTAGCATTTCTTGAACAGTTTGGAAACTAACAGGAAAGGTCCGAAACGATGATTCCCAGAACAGCGCCCCTTTCCCTTCCGCAAACTTCTCTTGAATTAAGTCATTCTGTCGAAAGTTGAGGAAATTAATTCCATCTTTCTGCAGTTTTTTCAAAAACTGTGTGTTCCACATTGAAGGATGATTCTAAATTAAATAAATGTAAAGAATTCCATCAACGTTATATTTATTTCAATTTGGAAAAATTAAGTCTAGATAATCTATTTTGGGTCGACATAGAAGAAATTGTAATACATGTTTATAGCTTCAAAAAATTAGGTTGACCATCCATATAAATCCCCTTAAAATTAAACAGTTGGTTATTCAAATTAAGGGATTATAAAATCACACTTTCATCACCGCCAACTTGAAAACTTATGCTCACTTTATAATAACCTTATTAATGGCATATCAGGAAATTTAAAAATTAAAGACATAGCTAGCTTATAAATTTAATATTTCATTTTGAATCTTTACTCAACGGACTTCTTAAATTAATCAATTTTGTCTATTTAAAATTCAAACATTTTATCCAATCCACAAAACGTTTAAGTATAAAAAATAAATAATGTCAATTGGGTTAGTTCTCTTAAATGTCCCTATCACGTATTTTCATCGTTTCGGAAAAGAAATGTTATGCTAACAGAAATAACTTTGAACAATGTTATCAACGTGATTCAAAATTACATCATCGAATATTGGTTTTTCTTAAACATTCTTTACTATTTTATTTAATATATTTTCCTTAAAATAATGATACACGGTTAGCATTATAAACTCTTTCTAAATTAAACAAAGCGTTTCCGTACACTTTTAGGAAATTATTTTTTGATCTAAACTAAACGAAAAAGGAAAATTTTGAGAGCTTTTACTGAATTGTCAATGTCGATCCAAAACCAACCTTAGATCTTAAAACGAAGAAAGACCTTCAATTTGCTAATTTAAATTCACATTTTAAATAACCCAGCAAACCCAATCTTTACGACATCTTTAGGGTATCTATATATTTAGGTTTGATGTAAATTATATCCCAATATCCGGAGGATGTTATAGGGACATATTAGAGATATTAAAAATAGCCTTTTAATAAAACGTTTAATCTCAACGAGATCTATTCTAAACGTTTTTTAAAACTAAACTTTTTGTGGTAGTTCTAGTCATGTTAACAATATCTTTTCTTGCCGCAATTTCAAAGTTCTACTAAGCTACAATAATATTTTGGAATGATTGTCGTTCCTTACTTATTATTTATTAGACATTTTTATAAATGACGTACTTTTATGCTGTAATTCATTTTCGAGTTAGTGTCTATCAAAAGACTCAATTTAGGATATCGTAAAAGGTCAAGTTCGTCATCTACGTAAGCATAATTTGAAAGCAGCAATTCTTCTTTAAAGAAACCGGTATACCAAATCATCAACATATATGTACTAAGTAGCCAAGTGTTGATTAAAATCCTTGGCGTCGTGGTGCTCATTAATTGACACACTGAAAGTAGATAGAACGTTTGCTGTAGTATCCATTTATTACAGGGGTCCGTGCTTGTAAAGGCTTCAAAAGTCACTTGATGACTTAGGCCTAAGGTCGTGCCTGGGGTATTAGCCTAGCGGATTTTTAGTTAATTTAGGTCAGAAAATGATGAAGTTCTAATCATTTTAATACGGAACTACAAATTTGCTAGTGTCATAAGCAGAAAATGGCCTTGCGGTCGTGCAAACAATGAACTGATTTTTTACCATCTAACATTGCAACCGCAATACGAAAGAACAGTTTCTTCGAAATGACTAACTGCCTTTTTGTCACGGTATCTTTGTCAAGGATGATACGAAATATTGACAAAGTCATGATAGTCAGCGACCATAGAATCCAAATATTTCTCGGGATTCCGCCAATATACATGTATTCCTCATGGTTAATAGCATCCGTTTTCATACAAGTGAAAATATTTACTCCGTTAAGAGAAGTGGCAGGAGTGATATAAAAAGATCGGGGATCGTCCTCGTAAAGAAAATATTCGGCGTACGTTGTGTCAATTATCTAAAATAGCAAACGCGAATAATTAATGTAGACTTCACCCAGTCGAAACCATTTATTTAGTTAACAAAATTAGTTTATTTCTTATTCACATGATTTCTTAATATACATACTCCATTTTTTACTGCGTTGCCTAAGTTCCAGAGTTGTACGGATTTCAATCCAAGGTTTCTCTGCCTAAGGATACTTAGCACGTTTTTTAATCTGATAAACTTTATTCTGAATAAAAAAGGATAAAACAATAATACAATGAGTAGAATAAATACTTTTAAGATTGTGTTTCTGAATAAAAGTAAAAGTAATTTTGTATTTCTAATGCTTACTGGACAGCCATTTCAAATTGATGGCGGAGTAATATAGGCATAATTATATATGTTGAAATTGTTTACCATGGTGTTTAAATATATGAAAATTAAGTTAACTTGACGGATACTTCATGCTTTAAATTCATATTTATAAAACCATTATCAAGCTTTCAGGTTCGAGGCCCCTTGTCAAGCAAAGTGACTCCGTTGAGATTTAAAACCAAATAGACTTCGGTTTTTAAATCTCAATATAATAATATAATAACGGCATAATCATAAAATGGTTACAAGATCATTACGAAATAAATAAAAACTAGTTACGGGACGATTCTAGAATAACTACAGTTTAATTATAATATAGCTACAGGACGATTTTATAATACCTAAAGTTTAAAAATAATATACCTACGGGACGAGTCTAGAATAACTATAGTTTCAATATAATATAGCTACAGGACGATTTTATAATAACTTCAGTTTAAAAATAATATAGCTACGGGACGATTCTAGAATAACTACAGTTTCAATATAATAGAGCTACAGGACGATTTTATAATAACTAAAGTTTAAAAATAATATAGCTACGGGACGATTCTAGAATAACTACAGTTTCAATATAATATAGCTACAGGACGATTTTATAATAACTACAGTTAAAATATATTATAGCTACTGGACGATTTTATACTAACTACAGATCAAATGTAATATAGTTACGGGTTATTAATGTAATTAAAAATGATAAAATAAAGGATGCATAGTGATATCTGTTATCACTTTAGCTACTAAAAGAGTGGACATGGATTGCAGCAAGTTGTCAAACTTAAATGACAAGATGATTTAGTTGTTTAGGGGCCAAAGAGAGGAATATGTTTGGAAGATAATGTGACAGAGCGTTCCTGTTTGGCAAACGCAAACACGGAACGGATAACTATAAAAACATTTCAGCATTCTAACACCACCTGTTTTTGAAGATAAAATTCATTTCGGTCCCGTTATTTTTAACTTACGTGGTGTTCCCTAAATTGAAAAGTAAGTAAGCAAACAAAGTTGAAAGTTTTGGATCATAAATCGATACTTCATTCGTCAAAAGAGTATTTATTATAAAATTTTTATCGAGCTGAAATGAGAAAATTTATTATGATTTAGATAGTCTGTCGCACACTAGCTTGATTTTTGTTAAAAATGACGCGGTCGCTGCCTTCTTATTTTTTCCAAACACAATTTTTTCGTCAACGTGGAAAGAAACTGGTACTATGATTGTCCTGCGTTTTTTTTTGGAACTCGCGCACCCTGCGTTCCCTATTATCAGGAACATTAACATTTCTAGGATGCGTGCACTTTCTTTTATTTTGCGTGTCGTTACTTGAATTCATTTACGATTACTCTAAAGTTTTATATTTAAATATTCATAGATAGATCATTCTAATGACATTTTTGATATAAGAATAATTCATATTTTAATTATTATTTCTTATTCATAGATAGATCATTCTAATGACATTTTTGATATAAGAATAATTCATCTTTTAATTATTATTTCTTTTCTAAAGCTGATTTACTTTTATCCTTATCGTTGTTCCACTAATATAGTAGGCATTTTCTACCAAGGTACCTAAATTTAAAGGTATTTTCTTTCAACAGTTAATTTTAAATAAAATATTAACTGCCGTAAAAATTACCTATTCGTACGTGTTACTTGGGTTTATTTATAGTGATAGCTTTCCACCCACTGAAATCCTGTTAGTTAAGTAGAGAATTGTATCGTTACTTTAGAACCCAAAGCCGAGAGGCAGGTTAAAATGTATAACGAAGTTGAAAATACTACAAAACATTATCTCGTCCGAACAAGAAGTCGCGAGCATCAGCTCGACTTAACTCTATTATAGTGTGTGATTGTTAGCTTTACAAAAAACGTCAACGGTTACTACGACGAACAGCCGTTTAGTGACATGGCCCAACGAGAAACATCCAAACTCACTGCGCAAGTGCAAAAAGTAGCGCCCCAAAATAAAATTAGCCTTTAAGATCTGCCGTCGTTGTAAATGAAACGGTTATAACTTTTCGTATTTAACGCTTTCCTGAACAGAAATGATATCGTTATTTCTAACCCGCTGGTTAACATTCCCTTTGTTCGTCGCTGCCATTTTTTAGTATCTAGTCTATCCAACTGTTTGAATTTAGTTTCGGCAGGTGACTTCTAAGGGCTCCTTAGACGTCACCTGCCACATTTGCGATACTGAAAGTTTCAAATATAACCTAGCTTGATTGGAAAACATTCCATTTTCTAAAAGGGCTCAAGTTGATTAAGTCGTTTGATATTTCTTATATCATAATTGGTTTAAACTGATATTTAAAGAAACACCTTTGGGTATTAGCCTAGCAGAATATATTGTTACTATGAGTTAGCATTTAATTGCTATAAAACGAAGCACTTACTTCAAAACTACTGGAATATGAAGTTTCGTTGCTCTAATTTTCACATTTAAAGGGAAAATAACCTGCTAAGCATTCTTTATGAAAGACTCCTTAATTTTTGTAAATTACCCTGTACAGTGGTGCCAAACATTTGGAAAATCGAAGGCTAAAGCGTCCAGAGCTGCAAACTTTGTGTTCCGTACCAAATACCGGCATTGATATTTTCTTTCAGTGTAAATAAATAATTAAATAACTTTATCGTGGTAATAGACTTCAATGGATTCCCATTGACGACGAGATCTTTTCTTCATTTCGCGATACAATTTTTGAGAGCTTTTAACCATTTGACGAGTAATGCCTTCCATTCATTCCAAGTATCCACTACAGTGTCTTGACTTTTGGAAGCGCCGTGTTGATTACCAAACGCTCAAACCATCCATAATCTATAATCAATAATAATAATCATCTAGGCTAATACCCAAGGCACCATCCTAGGCCTAAGTCATCGAGCGACTTTTAAAGCCTTTAATTCAAATGGCCGGGTTACAATGCGTAGGAGGGTGGTGGCAAGCCCTGCAAGCCAACAGCTCCCTACACTAACTATTACCTTTAACCTCAACAAGTTTTTATGGAAGGGGAAACCGAAGATCTCGGAGGAAAACCCCTTAAACCAGTGGGGAGAGAACTTTCAAACTCAACGCAGAAGGAGTTGTTCCAAGTTTTCACCCATCGTCAACCTTTTTAATCCATTAATTTATTATTTGGTGTGGAGCGGCGATAGGATTGAAATCGGGTATCACCTGACTGGCGATCCTGCTACTCGTAACGACGTTTGCATTTATGTGTCCTCCTGCAGCAGCTACTGTTTGCTTGACGGCAGTACTAGTCGCTTATTTGATAATGTTCTCAAAATCTTTAAAGGGAAACAATCCAGCTTCTCGCTCTCCAACTCCTTCGTGATTGGCGACTGAATCATTTTCGCTTTAGATATCTGTTCTATTAATTTCATCGTCGAGATTCACTGAGCCATCGTGATTATCGTTATCGCCGAGGATGTCGTTGTAAGGTTCGAGATTTTCGTTGGAATTTTCGTGATTCGCAGCTTCTGAGTCGCTGGAAATTGCTAACTGTTGTGATTCGGCGTTTAAATCTTGCCCCTCGGTTACGGCGTTATTACAACTTATGTTGCATTTAGCGGATCAAGAATTGCGTAATCGAGAGCTTCTTCTAACGTGAATAACGTTCGCAGAGTTTTCCTCTTGCATCAATTAAATTCGACGAGGGTTCTTAATTTTTTTTGGTTGCGTCGCGCGACGACTTTTGGAAAGGATCTCGCTTTTGAAATTTATTTCTCGTTCGCGGCGTGTTTAAGAATCTCGTTTTAGGCTTTTCGTTTTCTTTCTCCCTGACAAAAGTCGCTTCTTCGTTGCTCCAATTCTCAAGCGATCACTACGACTATTAATTATCCGACATTTAATGATTTTAAATGGTTTACTATTCCGAAAATACCCTAACACAACAACGATACGTGTTACCGAGACGTTGGGCAAAAAACAATTGAAAAAAGAAATAATCCCGCGCTACTCGCGACGGATCTTGTGCTTATTATATTTTAAACAACGCTAGGCAACACAGAAATGGCGCTTCATTTTTAAGATTTTATTAAAATATATAAACCGATATATTTTGGCTTTGTTTTAATGATTTTGTGGTTAAGTAATAGCTTTTGTTATTTTGAGATAAACCTCTTACCACAAAAATGGCTCTAATATAACAAGGAAAATAAAGAGGTATATACACTTGGAATGTCTAAGGTTCCATAGAGACGATGATACGAAAGCGCGTCAAGAAAAAAGGTGGGGCTTAACTACGTCAAGTGTAAGACGTAACACTACATTTCAATTTCATTGGCTAGAGGTTTGACGCGAAAAGAATGCGTCGTCATGGTAACAAATAGGCGATCTTCCCGCGCAATAAAGGCTTACAAAACAATGGATTTAAAAACCTCATTTCGTTATCGTACTTAATATTTTGAAGTAATTATAATGTTCTTGTAGTGTAGTGATACCTATTTCAGGTACTTGTATAGTTTCAAAAGAGATAATCAGGTAAGCTAATAATATAATAACCGTCACTAGGCTTTATGACGAGTCTTCGTTTCCTGATATAACTGAATTCCTGCTTTAAAAATTTTGGATCTAATCATAAGTTTAAGGCTATAGGCCTATAAAAGATTCTGAAAACTACAATTTTTTGGCACATTCAGTGGCAAAATTTAAAGTAAGGAAGGCCAGGTATGGTGCAAAGTTTTATGTTAACTAATTTGCTAAAGTTCATTGTATTTCTTTAAATTTTAATTTTTTAAACAAGAATAAATTGGATAATGTGGAGATGTTAAAAAATTCAACGAAATGTATAAAATTCTTCATTTCCTATCAGGAGACTATCATATCGTCTTCATATCTTGTGAAGACTTTTGATTTTTCATGTGAATAATATTATGAAAATTAAAAATGCTTACCATCAATGATGATATTCTGAAATCGTAATGGCTCATTTTTGAGATTCAAAATATCCCAAAGTTCCCTAAAAATATTCCTACCAAAGTTTATAAATTTTAAAATTTTAATAGACGACTAAAAAGTGTACCCAACCACCATTATCTCTATTTAAAAGACCATAGTGAGGGTCGATCATTATTCTTAAAGAAATTTAAAATATCTAATTTAGTCATGGCACCCCAAATTTTTTTTATAAAATATTAAAATAGAGTATTATTTGGTGAATGCTAATCGTGGTGAGCATATTCGATAATATTGAATGCAATTACAGTATTTACGTTACAGAAAAAGGTCTGAAGAATGGTAAAAAATATTTAGTGTAAAGCTTCGAAAAAGGTATAACAATTTTACTCTATTGTAAAAAAATATATTTTTTATGTATTTAGTTTAAATCCAAATGGTGCTAGACTCTTTTTTCTCGTAAAAAATTATGGGTTATTTTTATATTAATATCTAATTCTGTTAGTAAAATCTTAATTCATTAACGTTGATAGTGTGAACATACGTCATTGTTGTCGGCTTAACTTCTTATCTAACTTAAATGTTAACAAAAGCGGACATCCAAGCGGTGGACATTAACTATTGTTGAGCAACCACTAATGTTTTATATACTTGTAGAGATATTAACAGTGTAGCTAAGGCTCCACGTTTTACCTGGTATTCTGTTCCTGCTGAGATATGGGATGGTTTCTTAATAAAGATTTAATTAATGAGTTCCATAAAAGGTCTACTGCACTTTGTTATAATAGTAAAAGACAACAGATTGTGTTAAATTTTAAATACACCACCTCCGAAAAAGGGGTGACGTAGAATTGAAAAATGTCGGACCTAACAATAAATAACATTCAAAATTTCCATTAACCATTAAATTAATAAACTTTATTAATCTTTTATATTTTCTTTTTAATTACCAAACTTGAAGACCTAACTTTAAATGTTTTAACAGATAAATATGATAACTTTTGAATTTAAATGCATAATAATGTTTCGAAATTAAGGGTAATTGCGAATAAAAATTAATGTTTTTCTAATTTAAGAATTACTTAAAGCTCAAGAGAGGTAAATAAATATAAAATATTTATATAATACACACATTATGTTGCTAATATTTTTAACCGTATTTACCTTCTGAGCAATGATCGTTTTGTTGCACCTTGGTTGTTTTTATGTCATGCGAGGTGGAAAAAGCGTCTCCAATGAAATTTAAGTTGGCTGTTTGAGAATTTCTCACAATTTACCAGATTTTATACCTTTTCACTTTACAATTCACTACACGTGTCTTAACTTCACAAACTTCTTCTTAATATAACCAAGTTTTCAGGGAAAAATAGGTTCAAGTCTTCAGCTGGAGCAAAACTGGTGAATTATTTAAAATAATTATGTTTATTTTTTACCGAAAGCATTAAATTGCATAAATTTATCTTTTTTCGTAGCTAATGACACTTTCTAATCCATTAGATTCACCATTCCATATCGCTTTCATTTATTTTGGAAAATCGAAATCATTTCATGACAAAAGTACTCAAAACAACTGGCTTGAAATATTTTATAGTTCATATATTCGATCGGTGACTTCCCATTTTAATATAAAATACATTAATTTAAGTGAAGGAGAGTGTAGAAGCCTCTACGCTTACGTTCGTATCCAATTAAAAAGAGTATTTTAGGTGATCAAGAAAAATAACGTTAATGAAAACTAGAGCGTATTTAAGTCACTAAGAACATCAGAGGGGAGCTTTTACGCCTGCAAGAATGGTCTACTACATGCACATTTACAAACTTAATTTATATTTGCATTTAGTGCAGGCTAAACCTGATTTCAACGGAAATTTATTCTGTTGAGACGCTCAACAACGGTTGGATTTTTGTAACTGGCTGCTAAATTCCGTGCACGACGACCCACAATTCCTCCGCAACATGCTATTCTCGGATGAATCCTCGTTTGTAAGAGACGGCCCTTACAATCACCAAAATAATCATGTTTGGGAAGACACAAATCCACACTGGGGATATGAACACCGTTACCAATTTCAATTTGGGCGCCGGTTATTTGGTCCAGTATTCTTACCGCAAAATCTAAATGGCCAGAGTTATTTAGAGTTCTTGAGAAATGAGCTAGAACAACAACTTGACGAACTGCCGTTGGCGCAATGAGCAATACTGTGGTTTCAGCAAGAAGTTGCCCCGCCTCATTACCACAGAGCCGTGAGAGGTTACCTGAACAACGAATTTCCACAACGATGGATAGGGAGAAATGGTCCCGTACACTGGCCAGCAAGGTCGCCCAATCTGACTCCGTTGGATTTCTTTCTTTGGGGCTTCGTCAAGGACCAGGTGTACGCCACTCTGGTTTACCCCCTTGAAGAGCTGCGTCAACGAATTGTAAGCGCTTGCCGGAAGTAGCCCCGGAAATGATTCAAGCCGCTTTCGACCATATAATTGTTTGGGCCCAAGCCTGCATTGCAGCCGAAGGTGGTTTTTTAGAAACGTACTTTTAAATTTTGTTTCTAAGTAGATAAATAAAATATCTCTTTGTTTTTGCAAAAAATTCGCATTTTTCATCCTACGAAATTAAATCGTGTAATACCTTCTTCGCCAATTTCTCTTCGATTTTTCAGCGGTGTTTATTGCATTAAACACCAGATTAACAAATTTCTGACTAATGGAATTCAAAAAAAGTTATTTTAGCTTGCCCAACTTGTCACTTTTTCAAGTCGTATTTATTCAGTGAAAAAGACGTCTATTTTATCGCGCCAACGCTATTTGTACGTTTTCGGTGACGCTCTACAATTTTCTCTTTGACAATTTTCTCATAGCACCTAGCGGTTTAAACTTAAATTTCCAAAAAATGTGAAAATATTTTTCGATTTAAATGCAATTTTGCTAGAAAGAGTCCCCCGGCACGTTTAATGTACAGTACAAATTTCGACTTTTTAAAAAACATAGTTTTAAAAAAAATCACCCTGTATATTGTCAGAAGATTCTAACCGGTAACGGATGTATGAAGTTAAAGTTGTTTTAACAACAGTAATTTCAAAATCGGTTCTGACCCTTGACTTTGAAGTTTCGGGAAACAATGGAAACCCGTAACATTAACATCCGTGGGTGCCAATCGAATATACCTATTCCACAGGGTTTCCCCTTAATGATTGTTCTTTACCTTAAAATATTTCGCCAAATTGTTTTTGAGTTGGCTGTCTTCTAATTCTATAGCCTCTTTTTGTTAACGGACAACTTTTTCTTAAAAGAACTCATTTTAGCTGTTGAGAAAACCGTCAAACCGACTATAATAATATTTTATATCAAACAAGAAATAGTTACTAAAACCAAAACAAAACTTGGCTTAAACGTGTGCTCCTGCTACGTTTACCATTGTATTTCCCCGATATTATGGGATATCTGACTAGAAAAAAGTAGGTCTATTATTTATTTTACCCGAATATATTGAAATAATTTTGAAATCCACTAAACAAATCGAAGCTTTTTTTAAACTTCAGCCACAAACTCAATTTTGTTTTAGTGGTTAAGTTACGCATATTCGAGCTGCCATTCTTCTATAAGCTTATCGTGAAACCAAACCTAAGCCTAGCCGGCTGTATAAGAGAAGGCTAGGAAAGGGGGTGGCATAAAATTATTTAGTGCGAAATTGGAAAGAATGTTTTTGTGCTTAACACTTATTTACAAAAATAATCTTTCAATCAATCATATTTCAAATTACCTTAGACTCAAATGACAAAGAAGAACATTTTTTATTAAAAAAATTATCCTAAATTTCGTATTAACTTTTATTAAGAAAATTTATAAATTAAACCCCATATCTTTTACAATAAAGTCGCACTCGATTAACACTATGGTATATAAACTCAGTAGTACCCACTTTTTCCAAAGCTTAAAAATTTGGTATTTCTTATGTTTTTTTCTTACTCTTTTCGATCAGTAGCATCGTGTGCAAAATTAACAAGTAGAGGTGCCACAAATTTCATAAGAATTCGCTTAGCTTAATCTGTCTTACTATAAGAAGAAAAATGTTTTAAAATTAATAGTGTATGTTGTCGAGGAAGATATGGCAAGGCATATTGTTAAAAATCGACTGTTATGCACAATATATTTATCAGGAAGCTGCTCGGATATTTTAATCCCCCTTTGTCTTGAAGCAAAATATACTGTGAAATTGGTGAATCATATTTTGCCCGGCAGTTTTTCAGTACATCATGCACAAATCACATTGCCTAGGTTTTTGGTAGAAGCTAAAGAGCGGCGAATACAAACATACAATTTACAGAACAGTATGTCGTTGTGTTCATAATAGAGCATTATTCTTTACAGAGACAAATAATGTTTTACAAAAATAGTGTAAAGTAATAGATTGAAAAGAGAAAATCTTAAAAATATTATCATTATAGGTTGGAAATGGTTATGTTTTTTGCTGTACCAAAAGTACACGGTTTTAAAATAGGGCTGTTTTGCAGAGTATTAAAATACAGAATTCTAATTTAGATAACAATTGTTTTAAATGCAAAACCTGAGGTTTAATAATATTTGCTTGATTAGAAAAATGAGGGATTTGATAAAAATTCTAAAAGCATTTAAAATAACTTCGTACTTTGGAATAATATTAATTCAAAGCTTTCTATCGACTCTACTAACCTTTTGTTCGATATTAAAATACAATTAAATTTTCTTCAATCTCTCATCTAGGTTGTTGTAGCACCACAAATATAAAGCGCAGTGCTTTATAAACTTTTCTTTACTCGTGTATGAAAGAAAATGTTTATTTTTTGTAAAGTTGCATTCACTTGTTCATTATCTTGAGTATTTTAAGAAAATAATCCAGGATATTCCGATAAATTTTATCCCACGGAACAGCCTCAGTAATTTTGATTTAACTGTTACCACCAGACAAAATTAAAAAAGGTAGGAGATGAGGCTCTCTATTTCTCCAGCCAGCCTGTCAGTTTCAAAAACACCCCCAAAACGCGCTTATGGAGACGCTGGTGCCATCTTTTACCATAAATCCGGACGAATCGGGAAATATACACCCCTATTACCGAAACGCTATCGCCATCTGTCGGGGAAACAGAAGCAGTTGGCTTTTAACATGCAAATATAAAAAAAGAGGTGGTCAGAGCCTAGAACAAGTTTAACTGATAAGCCGGCCAAGACACGATACAAGCGTCACTTCTAACATTGATACATCAGTAATAAGTGAATCCGATAGAAGCGTTGCGAGTATATATTCGTCGACGTGGTCCTCTGATTTCACGTCTCGACACTATGCACCTCTTGCAATTTCTAGCTCATCCACTTAATCTGAAAACGATGATTTGAAATATATTGCTTACGAGGCCAAATAGATCTAACCCCCTCTCTCGATTCTAGTTCTTCGGGTTCTATGGATAATATATCTAGCGACAGTACAAATCCTACATCAGCATCCCCGAAGCCGACACCCGCACCAATTAAACCCCCTCGACATCCCACAACCGTAACAGGGTGGTGGTGGCGTAATTGAAGTAGTTCAATTGGAATTGCCAGCCCAATTTGAAATCATTGATGATAGTGTCAAAGACTACCCAAAATTTAATTTTTCGGGTAGATACCTCATGGTTCATTTCTTCAGTGACGTAAAAATACTGATAACGCAGTTTGTCACGTTCATCTTCGATCAATTATTAGACGATGACCATGTTCAAATAACTTGTACGTCAGAAGCGTTACCTAGTCGGGTAATGAATATTTCTTCCGCCAAATTCGCAGGTAGTGTGTATATATTTTTAGACGGATAAATAGTCGAAAATAAGAAAGATGATTTCTGGGGTGCCCCCGTTCTTTTTTTTTTCGAACTGAACGTGGTTCGCTAACCCAATAGTAGTGCCCGTCAGGGAAATCGAGGGCTGCAACTGCACACTAGATATATTTTCGATAAACACTGTTTCATTTCAATTGAAAATAAAGATCAACTTTGATTGTCTCGAGTGCTGATGGTCGCGATGGCTTAACGTAAAGTTAATCGGAACCCCGACGTCAAAGCCTGGTATAAAGAATAAAACAAATTTGTAAAACCGATTCTAATCACCAAACTATCAGGGCCTAATCATGGATGCCGGCGTTCTTAAAAAAGACTGTGTAAGCTACAATAGTATCTTGAATTTCCAAATAATGGTCTTAAATTATTTCAAAGATACACCCCTCGTAACGTTTAAGGAGTAAACGAAAATACTGCTAACCAACTCTTAAAATGTACGATGCAATCTCAAATTAACACCGTTGTTTAGTACTACCTACTATTGTCATATATGCCTCGCGGCCCACTGTAAATTATGCTGCCGCGATATTAATTTCCACGGGGGAACTAATATCCTGTCTACAATGTTTGCGATCGTTCCGCGGTTAGGAATGCTTTGACGCGCAAGTTCTGTTTTGCAAAGGAAGCAAAAAAAACCTGGATTATAGGACAAGAAACACTTTAAAACGATACGAAGAAGTTAATTGCAATATTTGCAAAGCGTATAACCGGTACCCTCGCCATTGCTCTGTTCAGCCGGTAAAGGATAGTCCCACCGAGGTAGTGATACCGAGAACGACTAACCCCACGACCTTTCAAAATCCTCCCTATGTATTTATTTATTACGACATCGAGAATGTTCAAAATTAACGTCGTAAGAACAACCCGTTAGCATATGAGCACCAGCCTTTTCTACTTGTTTCTCAAATAGTCTTTCTCGTCCATACACTCTCGGAATACTAACTACGTATGCGGTGTATGCGCACTGTATAGTTTCCGGCAAATAATATCTTTAGGTAAGGGCGTGGTGAGCAAATTGGTCGCGTAAAATCAATGTTACGATCTACCATTGGAACTTAGATCTATTCTTAAAGTTAATAAAAAGCAAAACCTAAGTTCTGGGGCCCTCAATAAACTAAGAAAGATTTCATCTATTATTTAACTTCAACGAAAACCAATTCCACCCCTCAAAACCCGTACAGACCATTTATTCTATGGTGGGAGAAGCGTGCGATGTCAATCTACTCGGATTAAACAATAGAAAAGGCTGCAATGGCGCTCTGACTGCATCACTATTGGGCGTGGTTTCGACTTTTCAAAGGGAAAAGCGATTGCAACACCTTAGACAATTATTTTTGGGAATTTAATGATCTGAAATTAAAAACTAACCATATTAATAATAAAATTGCAAATGATCTAATATGAATAAATATAGTAATTAATTAAAGGTATCTAATTTTTAAAATTTTGGTTAATATTAAAAATAATTTAACATTTATAAGAAATTTGTTATAATATTGCCGATGCTAAATTGTTTAAAATGTCTGAGAAATTGATTTATGTATAAAATATGGTAACCGTAAATATTTTTCTGTTTATTAGTTATTTAATGTGAAAAATAACGTTCTGAAAATTATCTTTAAGAAAACAATTTCTCGAAAAATTGGTTCAATTACGGCCTGCTTAAACTTGTTTATCTATCCAAGGGAAATTAAAGAGCTACTCTTAATGTTAGCCTTTCTGCTCTCGCGATTAATGCCATGTCGGAGTGGCTTTTGTTGGTGGTTAAAGAAATCAGTGTCTTTATTGAGAGGCAATCATGGCAATGGGACAAGCTGCTAGGGCGTAAAAAATTACATTTTTTCTTTACATGTATAAATTGTTATCTGAGCCCCATTGAAACCCTAGGGTACCGATACCAATAAATTGAAACCGACTATATTATAGCTCTTCTGAGTATCATTATACGATCCTAATTCAATTTTTAAATCAGAGACAAAAGAATGTACGTCCGAGTTCGGGTAACGATAAATAGCTAGCATATTAAAGGGACTTTAAAGAAGGAAGCGGGAGGGGGGGGGTGAAATTTTTTAAATTCTCGCGCCGAGTCGGTCACGTGATGTTTCTCTCTAGAATATAGAAATCCGTCAAGTTGAACAAATTTCTTGTGAATTTTTTAAAATATATATATTTTCCTGATTTAACCTTAAATAATACTTAGAAACGTGTGTATAAAATTTTAATAACCTTTCTTTTACTCTAAATAAGGTTTTGGTTTTATAAACCGAGTTCCAATTAACGCGCACTATCGACGTCTTTTCTGCTCGTAATTTAGTTTTAGTAGTCCTTTTTGATGATTCTGGCAAGTGCAAAGTGTTTGACAAAATAGACTGAAATCGTTTTAATAATGGAAAAAGAAAGGAAAATCGCGTTTCACTATATTTCCGATGAAGAACCCGACTCCTTTCCTGAGCCATGGGAACTATGCCCTACTTAATCTAATTGTAAACCTAAGAAATCAAGGCAACCAAGCCCTCGATCTGGTAAGATAACTAAAAGAAAAACAGGCAATGAGGTATTTTCATAGAATATACAATTAATCATTATATAATGATATTATTTGCATAACAAGCAACGATATCCAAAATGACAAAGATTGAATTGGTTCATCTGTGGGTCATCTAGAAACTGCACCAACAAGCGCAAGGCCATCGAGAGAAGGTGACTTACCAGGTTGGTGCAAATGCACCAATTGTGTAGAAATGCCAACCCCTATTGAAAGGGAATGTTGTGCAGAAAGGCGGTAAGCTAAAACACTATTGGCATTTCATATTTTATCATACAATGTAAAAATAAAATTTTCAGAGGAACGGGTTGTATTACAAACGGTCCATTTGATTGCTTAATTTTGAACCAAGTGTATCTGCATATCATTATGGACATTCAAAGAGATGAGGTTAATATACGCTACATGGACAAGAATCGTTGCTTCCGTCACGCTGCTTATAGAGCATATATTGCCTGGATCAATGGCCGTCTAGGAGCTGGAAACCAAAGGGTTGTACCATCCTGTGCCGTGAAGAAAATCAGACAAAGGTTTCCCAATGCTAATGGTATTTACACTGGATTTAAAGCTGCACCAGTTATTCAGCTTGGAATACGAGGTCGTGGACGAGGAAGAAGATAGTAATAACAAAATACCAAATATAAATCATGTTAAATAAAATGGTCATTTTAATCATTTTGCATAAAATTGAATTTAAAACATTTCAGTTTCAATTTGTTGTTCATTGCCCTACATGAAATAATACATTTTGGTTTAGTTTCTAATGGTTTTAAAAGTATTCACAATGCCTCTCATGAATATACATTAAAAACATAAAAAGTATTCATTGAATTTGAATCCACGCTTACTTTCACTCAAAAAATGGTTTCTAATATGGGAAGGAAGAGTAACATTGTCGTAATATTTTTCATTATCAGTAATATTTGGCCGAGGGTTAGCTGAAGATGCCTGTTGTTTTTCTTTGCAACACCTTTCAATCCATTTTGCCTTTAACGATTCAAATTCGCCATACGAACCAAGACGACTAATCCTAGTTTTATTTGATTCGGACATTTTTCTAATCGCGATCCATGCAGTGATAAAAGACTCCACTAAATAACGAAATTAATTATAGATGAAAACAACTGGTGTAGCGTAAAACCGAGATCTTCCCCGAACAACATCGATAAAGTTTACATTCCTATAGGACAGAAAAAATCACGTGATGAGACCGGCGGACCACTACGATGAGTTTTGATTAGAGGTTTATCTCAAGTGCTTCCACTACTTTCTCGCGGTAAAAGGATTTCGATTTCGGACCCCCACAATTATATTCCCCTGATCAGACACGTGACCGACTCGGCGCGAGAATTTAAAAAATCCACCCCCCCCCTCCCGCTGCCTTCTTTGGAGTCCCTTTAAGACAGTTACTTTCTCCAATTCTTATTTCCGAGCATTGAGCTTCATAGTCTTTCTTAACATAAACCATAACACCAACGGCACGATTATTATAGTTACTTGTAAAAAATAGGTTGTTATTATCAATACCAAATAACTTTGGGTCAATACTCGGTAACCAACATTCCGATAAAACAATTACGTCAAGCGAAATTTTTAATTCACTAAGTAATACAATAAGTTCATCAAAATATTTTGAAACGCTATTTATATTAAGATGCATTATCTTTATGCCACCAGTGCTAAATAATTTATAACATCTTCAAACGTTGTACTAATAAATTCGTTATTATTTGGAATGTTATATTGAATATTAGTCGTAAATGTGTTAGTCATACTAGAAATAGATCGTAAATTTATCATGGAAAAACTAAGTCTTTAATTTTTTTCACGTAATAATCCCATGTCCGATAGATTCTTGATCTTCAAGGCCTTTAGACCTTCTTTCCTGATATATATTTGGCCCGATGCTACCCACACATATTTATAGCCTTATTTTCTAGCAAACCCCTTTGTTTCGTAAACCCTAATGAATCACAGATCTTCTTCGCTATTACCACATAATCTTCATTCTTTGTTTCTGGTAGAACTACTACTTCTATATTATTTTTAAGCCTGATATCACGATCCATTCACTATTCGGGGCGTGATTCTCGAAAAAAAGCCATCTATACGATGGAAATCGAAATTAAAATTTTTTGTAGAGACAATGTCGCCCTCTATTGACAGTTACGCAAACTACTAGTATAGTTTATGGATTATTGTTTTTTTCTCTCGCAATTTTTTGTTTTCTCTATAGTTTTTTAATCCGATAACAAAAACGTTGGCTTTAGTTTCTGTAGTTTTTTTGAATAGCATAGATAATCCTCGGTAATCCGGGATTAAGGATCACTCAGAGAAGAGAGGAGCAGGAGACTCCTGCTGTAGGGTAGAAATAAAGAGTTAAATTTAAGTTAGTTAATTGTCTTTATAGTTGTAATTGTCATAATGGTAAAGTAATAAGTATGAAAGAGTTAAATAGTTATGAATAAAGTTACAGTTAATAATCAGTAATTATAGTTTAAAGGTAATATCGAAGTATTTTTGAGTCGGCTAAAGCAATTGCTTCTCGTGTCGGAAGAAGTGTCTTCAGTGTTTTATGCGAGCGTGCCGTCAACTTTTAAGTGCGGTTTAAGTCTTTTTGTGTGAGTCAAGAGTAGTCAAGAAAACCAGATCAAAACGAACTTAAGTACTTTTTTTTACTTCATTAATTTGACATTTCTATCTTTTTTGTATGTATATTTTTGATAATTAATTACCGATATACCCTATTTTCAGCCCATCTATGAACTGTTCCCCTAAAACCGGCAGTCCATGGAGATTTACATTTTTTGACCCCGTAGACCCCAGTTGGGCGGTTTTCCAGCCCAATTGGGCTACTTTCGACAGTCATTCACGAGAAATTTATCGTTGGGCCGTTGGGCGATTTTTTGGGCTAGTCGATATACTCCTCGCCTTGACTTTCATGATAGAATTTATTTTTAGCAATTGATGGGACTTATTCTTCTTTATTATTTCTTTCTGAAAAACTATCGTCTGCAAATATGTTTTTCACCTGTGCAGTTAGCTAGACTCTCCATGGGGTCTATACATATAATACATTTTTAGAGTGGAATTTTTCTTTTCAGGTGCATGTTTAGTTTTCCCCTTAACTGCCTTCCTTATTGCTTATTTCTACGTACAAAGACCCTAATATAGTAATATAGCCTAGGGTCGGAGGTCGGTGGTAAATAGGGGATGGGGTAAAGAAAGACTCGGAATACGTTTTTAGGTCATTTTCATTTTTGCGATTGGAACACTACTTAAGAGTCATCATCTCTTCGGTATTCGATTTAAGTCGTGTTTATTTTTAGTTTAGTAATTACATGGAATTTGACTTGTTAGAAAGCATTTTATACGTCAAGTTTGGATTATCAAGACTTGGGATACAATTTTTTTCAATTTCTCCCTCCACCAAGTCTATTAAAATTTAATAGTTCCATTTACGAATGATGAATCTTGGTATTTTCATCCATCAATAACAGGGTGGGCACAAAATTTTTAGATTCGTATTCCCTGACTTTTTAAAGCCAAAATTTTTCAGTAAAAAGGTTATTGCTATGTTTGAAAAATTAGCCAAACTTTCAAGAAAATAGATTATAATCATAAAATTACCACACAGGCCAAGTTTCAAATAAGCATTAGCTGTGTATTTTATCTTTACCAAATAAACATTAATTTTTGGTAAACTAAATTATTTATCTCGCTTTTCTTTCTCTACTTGGGTATAATTAATATAAGCCTAATTAACCACTGGATTTGCAGCTCGCTCCGGTCAAGTCTTTGTTGAAAATTTCGTTTTCGGTTTTTGCGACGACCTAGTTTTTCCATGTTTCTCAATGAATGTTTTATAATTTTTTCTGTTAAACCTAAATATTCCTTAAATTTTAAACGAAAATTTAAAACTTTTGGCTTTTTCTTATAAATATTTACGTTTTTGGGCGGTAAATTGGGCTACTTTCCACAATTATTTAGGCTGAATTTTGGGCTAGTTAGAAACTCGCTATTTTATAGTTGGGCTAGAAATTGGGCGATTTTTTTAACAATTTGGGCGTCATACCAAAATTATTTTCTGGCAGCCCTGCCCGTAGATTCTCTCTAAGTCATTTCTCTTTGAAGACCTGTTGGCATGACTCTGGTTTAATGAGTTGGTATATCTTTAGTAATTAATCCGTCCTTATAACTTAAAATTAATCTCATTATTATTAGAATCTTCCGTCCTCGTTGTAGTTTAGCCCTCCATAGTAAACTACACTAGTTTTCAATCTTATAGCGGCCATCCAGCGGGAGCTACGAAGAGGCCTACCAGTGGCCTACCTTTAGTCAAGAAAAGTGCGAATTTAGTCAACTTTTTATGATTCTTTCCTTAGCATTTTGAGCTGTTTTAACAGATTGGCCTTATTTAAATTAAATTAAACTTCTTATTACAAAGTATTTTGTATATTTAAACAACGCATTAACAATTTCAAAAGATAAAATTTGCGATATTTTTAAAAGGGCCTACCAGAGGCATACCGACGATTCATCGATTATTTTACAATTTTAACGAAATTTCTCTATCTATGAAAGGGCCTATCAGTGGCCTACCTCCCGTTGATATCTACGTGGAGTAAAGGCATACCATCAGGACGTCGCGTTGGATTTATTTTATACGAGTCCCACACAATTTTATCGTTAACTTTACTTCGTTTTAATTCGTGGTTTACTTGAGCGAATATACGATTAGCAATTTTATGTGGCGTTATTTAAAGATTTAATGAACACTATTCAATTTAACGTTAATTTAAACTATTTTAGTGCCAATTCGATCCATTTTTAAAAGGCATACTTTCGCTTCCAATCGATTGATTTTACTTAATTTTAATGTGAGATATTTTATATTCAATAAAAACATTTGGTTTACAAATTTGAAAAATATTTTTTTGGAAATTTGTTAGTAGTGTTCCCAGGTAGCAAAAACACGTGTTAAACACGAGTAATATGATAGTGTGGTTCACGTGGGGAAAACGGCGAGCCTGTCACCCTCAAACACGTGTTTTATAACGTTTTTCGCATGTGTGCATACACCAACCGTCCACGTGTATATTCATCAATCGCTACGTGTGTAAATACGTACTATGCACGTGTTTAAATTCGAAGCATGCACGTGCTTACACACGAATCGTTCACGTGATCATATACACCGGTTATTAACGTTTAGGGCACCATTAAATACACGTGTTCGAACACACAATTTGTGCCTGTATAACACCTTTAATTGTACCTGTTCAAACACCGTAGTAACATTAAACGAACATCGAACTTCCATTCTTTAACCCTAGTAATTCTCCTACATTCATAAATGAAAATATTGCATTATTGTTAATTAAAAACACCCACAACTTTTTCATTTTAAATTTTTTTTAACATACCCGACTAAAATTACATATTAAATACGATTAATAAATTTTATGTCCAATATTTATAAACTTTCGAATAAAACAATAATTTCAAATAATTTTTTAATGAAATTATTTTTCAATAAAAAAGCAATATGAACAAAAGTCAAAATTTTTAGGCCAGAGTTTCCAAAAGTAGACCAATTCCGCCCTTTTGGGGCTCATCAGTGCTGTGTAGGAACTCTGGCTATCCTTGGAAATCTGCCGATATCAGTATAACTAATAAACAATCAGAGTGCCCTATAAGTGAGCAGTACATTGCAATTTATAGTGAAATTCTTCGCCAATTATTGCATGGCGGTCGCTATTCAGCAGACATCTTTTACGCTCGGGCTTCCGTTGAATTCCAACGTTAAGATATTTATATCAAAGGTCAAAAATTGTAGGCCAGAGATTCCAACAGTAGACAAGAACAAGACGTACGACGGTCAGAATACACACAATCCTTCTAATGTGTTAAGTTTGTTTGAGCTATTCACAGCAACATGCAACGCCGGTATCACAACCAAAATATATCGAAGGTCACACGTATATACATAGTTACACTTATTTGTTACTTATAATCATACTTTGAAAGCATCGAAGATTCCTTCGATCAGTATCACTCTTATATTTTACTTCTGATCACAATTATTTGTTACTACTAGTCAGCCGTTGAGTGTCACACTTATTTCTTCTGGTTATACGACAAAAACTAGTTCGACCAGTTTCATACTTATTTGTTACTTCTGATCATACTTATTTGTTAAGTTGAGTGTCACACTTATTACTTCTGGTCATACGCCAAGACTAGGTCGATCAGTGTCATACCTTCAGGGTACGTGTAAATTCAAACCAAAAAACCATCGTGAATTAAAAACCTTTAAAACAAGTGGAGATCCCGTGTGAAATTACACGAACTAATTTTCGTGTAATTGAACATTTAAAAAACACCTTCAGGCCACGTGTAAATTCACACCAAAAAACCATCGTGAGTTAAAAACCTTTAAGACACCAGGAGATCACGTGTGAAATTACACGAACTGTATTTCGTGAGCTATTAACCCTAAATTCCACGTTTTCTACACGTGTAATTTTTAAACACGTATTATCCACGAAAAATACGAAAATTAAACTATAAATACACGTGTTTTGCTACCTGGGGTATATCTGAAAATAAATATATCTTTCACTTTATTTATTATCTTTATTTATCTATCTATTTATTACTGTATTTATCTATCTATATATCAATTTATCTTTCTAAATCTTTACTAATATTTATCTCTCTCCCTCTCTTTGTAATTACATATATCTATCTATCTATATAGAGAGTACATCTATCTTTTCGAAAATATTTTATCTATGGAACATTCCAATATACCGCTTTGTCCATTTTTACTTTCATGGTAAGCAATACATAGCTATTTAAATTACAATGTTGATGAATAAGTCTATTATTGTTAGAATTTTTTTTGCCTTTGCTATGCCAGTGGTGAGCAAATGAGCGATCTTTTTAGTAAATGGCCATGTCAAACTTATAGTGTTTATCTCTTAAAGATAATAATGACCTATAATACAAATAAATTACTATAAAAAAAAGAAAATTGACCATGCTTTAGATTCCCCCCAACCCCTCACTCGGCCTTGGCAAAGGCGGGCAGAGTCAACCGTAAATTTCGCACTTTACTGACTTTACACACATTTTGCCACCGAACTTTGGAGCCCCTTTAATTAGTTATATTGCGGTGTAAAATACACCCTCGACGCATTAAAATCCGTGATTTAAATTCAATATTGATGAATAAAATTATTAGTTTAATACGTTTATGTGTAAATAACACTTGTTTCTCATTTCAAAATGAGTATTATAAACAAATCGATGGCATGGCCATGGGTTCACCTTTAAGTCCATTATTATGTAATTCCTTTATGGAAAATTTTGAATTATTTGCCCTCAGTTCTGCCCCCAAAAAACCTAAATGTTTTTTCCGATTTTATGACGATACCTTTTGCGTTTGGCCCCATAGCTTTCTGAATTCCACAATCATTTAAACTCAATCAATCTAGCCATTCAATTTACCATAGAAACTAAACAAGACAGCAAACTGCCCTTCCTTGACATTATTCTACATAACAACCAGGCCACCCTCCAATTTGAAACATCAGTTTATCGTAAGCCTTGCAATGCCTTTTCTTATTTTCACGCGAAATCTTGCCACCATCCTTCCCAAAAAATAAGTGCTCTATCAACATTAATTCACCGCGCTTTCACCATTTCCTCCAATTCTTCCTTCCTCTCCTCCGAATTAAAATTAGTTAAATCCACAGCTTTAAATCATTCTTTTTCGGAATCCCAAATAGATTACATAATAATAAAAATATCCAAAAAATTATCTAATACCGTCAGTTTCCAAACAACTCTAGCCCCTGTAGTTTCAGAATGTAAAAAAATCTTTCATCCCAGCATGTATCCCCTTTTATCTTGGCTTCTCTCTCAAAAAAAGCCAAAAATCTTAAATCAGTAGGTCTTGATCCTATTTATCTCCCACCACCCAAATTGTCAGCTTTATTATGTAATAACAAAGAACCAACTGTCCTCCTCGACAAGGCCATCATTTATAAAATCTCCTGTGAATGTGGTGATTATTACATTGGGCAATGCCGTCGCCCATTTCATCAAAGGCTTAAAGAGCAAAAAAATATAAACACGTTCAATAATTATCCCCTTAGTGAACAGCTTCGAGTTTTTGGCCATAATGCTAGGTGGGACTCAATAGACATAATAGCTCAAACAAAATTACATGAAACTCATTTTAATGTACGCGAATCCATCGAAATTTAAAAAAATAAATCTGCGCAATGTTTAAACCGTGACGATGGTCCTTTTAACTTATCCACGTTTTCTCCACTTTTTAAATGTTTTTATGGTCCTCACCCTCTCCCACACAACAATACAATTCCTCCTCTCGCAGAATCCCCCATTCCGACAATAGTAGCCTCACGCGCGAACGAAGATATCGAGCCCGTTGCTCATATAACCCGTCGACGGTCGACTCGCCTTCGAGAAAAAATGTATAAAGCGCATAAATGTTAAATGTTTTTTCGTCCCAAAATTTTTACCATTATACTGTCAGACTTGTAAAAATCCCTGAAGAAGGAGGAACATTTCCTCCGAAACGTTGGATTTTCTAAATAAATAAATTGTGAATTTTAAAACCGTTTTAAGTCTCTTTTCATTTAGTTTTTCACAATGTGCTTCTCTTCACTTCTGGTGTAGTTTGGTTTAAAACATCGATAAAAAAGTAAATCTTTAAAAAAAAATCTAGAACTATATATATAAACTCAACAACCCTAACCATCCTTCGTCAAAGAAGCACCGAAACGTTGTGTTCAACCCAATATCATCTGATTATATTTGCTTCACCGAATAATTTTTTGCGACCTTCGGTTCGCGTTTCATAAAATCTTTCGACCAATGTGAGTCGTCCGGGTGGTGTATGTTCCCTTCTTTTCATTGACGGGGAATGTGATTTTTGGGTGTTACATAATTTGAGAAACCCATCCATGATAATTGACTTAAGAAATATCACTTGAACTACTATAAAATATCTAATTCTTAATTTTTTTTAATTTACTTATTTCTCATTCTTTTAAACCTAATTACACCAGTTAATTGAACAAACATAAAGTTATTCATCTATAGGCAGGCTAATCACAGTTTCGAATGTGTCGAAGGTGAATTTTACACCACCAAAAAGAATAAGGCTCAAAACTTTAGTTCGGTAAGTAGATTTTTAAAATTATAGTCTAATACAGCGGTCGAGTGGGCAGCCACTAGGAAAAAAATATACACCAGATTTCATATTTCCAAATATTTCCAATATTTCTTGTGGATTTCTAGATTTCCGGAAATAATTATTTGTATTTCTCGCTATTTGTACGCTCTCGACAGCTTTGACCAAGTTAGTGATCCCAAAAAGCCTTTTTAAAGGTTAAAATCGCCATGTTAATAGTAACTTTTTTGTATTATAAGATTTTATTATCTTTTAGAGATAAACACTTTTAAGTTTGACATGACCTCTACTAAATGAATTGCCTATTTGCTCACCACTGGCATAGTGTATAGAGCTGTTGGCTCGATCGCGAGGCATGCAATGCTTGCCACCACCCTCCTACGCATTTCAACCCAGCCACCTGTTTTAATGGCTTCCAAAGTCGCTTGATGACTTAGGCCTAAGGTGGTGCCTTGGGTATTAGCCTAGCTGATTATTATTATTATAGTTTGACCACCAATTAAAAAGGCAAACACTATGCAAACAATAATAGACTTACTCCCCAACATTGTAATCTAAAATTAAAAAATAAATTATTCCAGAGCTGCGGAGGGATGGGGAAGCGCCCCACATCACAAAATCAGGGGTGGGGTGCATTTGGCTGAGTCCTCATTTGGCCGAATGCTAATATGGCCGACTCCTTTTTAAGCCGAAATTCAGGTCGGCCAAATGAGCGGCTCATTTGAACGACTGCTCATTTGGCCGACTGCAAGCCTTAATGCTCTAAAAAATACCTATGTCCCTATTCATTCCCTTCAACAGGCAGCGTTGATTCATACTCTGATTACCAATCAAATGGTTCATAGCCAAGTTAGTGGCCCTGAAGTCTAAACTGAATAAAATCTTCAATATCTCTGACATAGATATGGAGGCACTTATCGATACCGATGCTTCAGTAAATATAATAAACTATCCCACATATTTGAGGCTAGCACCACCACCTACTCTTAATGCGCCAAAAGTAAAGGTGAACCCATTTGCATCCTAGGAACCCTTACATTCACTTCTACAATTTCAATGAACTCTATCTACTGAAGCGACTTTTCATGTCCTACACCGATCTAAAAAGGCTTTCAATTTGTTGGGGCATCAACTCTTCGCAAATAAGATCTATTGCCGACATAATCAACTATCCTTACATTACCAGGCGAGAAAAAAACCAAAACTCATTCCACGACATAAATTTCACCCATTGTCTGACACCAAACCGTGGAAAATTGTTGAAATCAGACGATCAAGCGTAACAATTATACACCAAGGGAGATGTCTAATTAGGAATGGTTCCTTGCTTAAACCCTTCAAGTCTACCGCAACTGTACAAAACGAACAACCATGTATTAACATTTATCCTAATGCATATGATGACCCCAAAGGATTGCCACGATTCTACCCTCAACGGCATCTAAATCAAGCACCAGTACATCAAAACCCACAACGGAATCAAGCTCCAGTACACCAAAACCCACACGCTCAGGGTGTAATGATTCAAGGACGGCTATCGTCGTAACATATCGCACCTGAAATGCAGAGAAATTGCGATGGCAGGATTACACTTCGCCCAAGAGTAAACATGAGATCGCCGAACCGTCCTAATTCATAGAAAAGGACGAGGAAAGAAAAAGTGTTTTGGATTTTAGTTTTTGTTTTTTCCCTCTTGTAATAACCTGTTAAACAAAATTTTATTTTCGCCAAAAAGGTACGAATGTAACATCTACCATATCATAGTACCATACTATGGTACCACTACCATAATATTTACGTTTCTAAATTAGCGGAAATTCGTTTAAAATGGGAAAATAATCGATTAACGGGAGGTAGGCCACTGGTAAGCCCTTTCATAAATAGAGACATTTCCTTTAAAATTGTAAAATAATCGATGAACAGAAGAAACAATCGATTAATCGTCGGTATGTCTCCGGTAGGTCCTTTTAAAAACATCGCAAATTTTTCCTTTTTAAATTGTTAATGCGTTGTTTAATTATTCAAAATATTAATTAAAAAAAAGTTTAATTTAATTTTAGTAAGGCCAATCTGTTAAAACAGCGTAAAATGCAAAGGAAACAATCACAAAAGGTTTACTCAATTCGCACTTTTCTTGGCTATTGGTGGGCCACTGGTAGGCCTTTTCGTTGGTCGGCCTTTTAGTATTTGCCCATCCAGCGCCCTTAGGCCTTGGAGCGACCATACAGTACCTCCATGGGCCGCCCTACTTAAATTTATCTTTTGCCTGCCAACCCCTAAACTGAGTCCATACAACCCTAAAAGGATCATTCAGTTCCTAAATAATTGTCGAAACCTGTTATATAACTCAACATCGTTAAATAGACGTCAAGGTAATATCCTTCGTAATTTTGTGATTATATAACTATGATAATACTATCAGTGTGATATTAAATCTTTAAGCTTTTTTATACGAATTTGAACCTCTCTCTTTCATGATCTTACGTTAGGATAACCCATGGAGTCCTAGGATCCGAACAAATAAATTATTTCGTCCTTTATTCTCCCTGGAATTTAGCGCTCGGGACTCGTCCCTCTAGATTTCCCACTTTTCGGCCCACGACCTGCTCGTAAAGTGGTGCACGTCGTAATACTATCTTGATCCATTTCTTAAAGTTTATTGTCCATAAATGACATTTTATTTTCCAAATCAGCAACTCTAATCTTCAAACTATGGATTTCCTTCACTAATACTTCTGAAATCTTAGCAAATTTATCCAGGTCTTTATGAAAATCGTCAATTTTACCACCGTAAGAATCAACAGGTTTTTCGTTAGTTTACTCGTTATCTCGTTCAATTTAGACAAAATTAACGATTGCTCACCAGTACCGTCGACCTTTTGGCTCGAAGAACTATTTGCTTCAATAATTTGTTGCTTACACGTTGCGCAATTCCACGTATTTTTCTTGCTTCCAAGTTTCGTTAGGTTAGTTTCCGTGTTAATATTCGTGCATTGAATATGAAATAGGCCTCCGCAATCTCTTTTACATTCAATCGTTTCTTTAGGCGTGCCGAGAGCCTTATCACAAGTCTCACAACTCATTATTTACGCATTAGGGCTAATATAACCAATAAATAAACAACAGTTGATAAGGAGCTAATTTTCATGCGGCCGACCTGCGCGGCGACCCACTTAATTTAAATGCTACTTTACGCATTATGTATTGTTAAATACCTTGAAACATCTTTAATAAAAAATTTTACTATACCATAAAAATTTCCTCCCATGCATTTGTGTTAATTATTGTAAGACACCATGTTAATTTATATGATTAATGTTTTGAGGCTACCGTAGTGGTTCATAATCCTATTTTTAATATTAATTCAAGACCGTTATAATAGTATTTATTATAATAATAATAATAATTAATTTATTGATGCGAAGAGTTTAGATACAAAATTAAGGTTAGGAAAATAATACATCGCCCCTATACGCCACATAAGCCCATTGGCTTGTGCGTGGCAGGGGTCTATCATTAATTCATAAAATTTCCTTTGAGGGAGATATTACTAAATACAAATTTTGGAAGAGAACAACTATTATTTTGAATAATAAAAAAAAGAAAAAAAAAGAATATATATATATATATATATACACATACATACATATATATACACATATATATATATACATATATACACATACACACATACATACCTATACATACACACATATATATATATATAACATGGATAGGCTTTACATTATATAAACGATAAAAAGTTATACAAATTTATATATCCATAAT
The DNA here is from genome assembly GCF_980474605.1 of Leiobunum rupestre. NCBI lineage: Eukaryota > Metazoa > Arthropoda > Arachnida > Opiliones > Sclerosomatidae > Leiobunum > Leiobunum rupestre. Next base: position 59,907,716 of record NC_143391.1, read on the forward strand.
TTGAGAGCCAGTGACATATTTGTTTCTTAAATATAAAAATATTTATGGAGTTTTTGATGTGTAAGTCCAAGTTATTATATAATAAAGGACCTAAGTAATTAAAGTGTTTTTGTCCAATATCCTTATGCATTCTAGAAACCATAACGTTTCTATTAGTCATGGCTCGCGTTATATAAGAATTTACAAGAATTAATTTGTTCCTATTTTTATATGTATACAATAAAATACGTTTGGCATATAATTGTCTAACTGAGAATACATTCATGTTACGGTACAAATCCACCCGATGCTCAAGGTAGTTACACCTTAGACCCTATTTGTTCCGCCCCAGGCGATAATTCCATAATCAAGGATAGATTGGACTAGCGCGTGGTAAGTTACTTTAAGCCAATGTAAAGAGATAAAATTGCGAATCGTAAAGAATTTGTATATACATGAACGTAACTTCTTTAACATAATCTCAATATGATAATTCCATTTTAGCTTACTATCGATAATAATACCAAGGTATTTAATTTTGTCAACTCTCTCGATTTCCATACACTTATCATCACAAGTAATTTTATCCTCTAAGTGCTTATGTATTTTAATTTTAAAGTTATTCTGATTATCGAAAATCCTATTTGAAAAGCATATATATTTTGTTTTATCAACATTAAGAGTCAGTAGGTGATTATCTAAAACTTTATGAATTTGGTTCATTGACTTTTGAGCCAAACTAAAAGCCTCCTCCCAAGTTTCAGCACAACATAAAATAATAGTATCATCAGCAAACGCCACAAGGTGGCCTTCAATATTAAGATTGCATAATTCGTTAACATAGATCAAAAACAAAATTGGACCCAATAGGGTTCCCTGAGGAATACCAAAGGTTAATGTGCACGGGTCACTAAAAGTATTATTTATTTTAACTGTGGTGGAACGTTTATGTAGGTAGCTTTCAAACCATTTTAACATAAGACCTCTTACACCAATTTTTTCTAATTTCTTTAACAAAATATCATGAGACACCGTATCAAAAGCTTTTTTTAGGTCTAAAAACATACCAATTATTTTTTTATTATTATCTAATGCATTATATAAGTCTTTAGTAACTTTTATTATTGCATCATTTGTGCTTAAATCTTTACGAAATCCGAACTGATTTTTAGATAGAATTTTATGTGTCTCAAGAAATGTCGTTAATTGATTTTTTATGAATTTTTCAAAGATTTTCGCAATATTACTGATCAACGAAATTGGTCTGTAATTTCCAAGAGTGTCTTTTTTACCAGTTTTATAAATTGGAATAATTATCGCTTTTTTAAGGCAATCAGGAAAAGTTCCAGTCGAAATCGACAAATTAATAAGATGACAAATCGGATTTGAAATGATTTTTTTACATATTTTTAAACTTTTTATACTTATATCGTCTACACCAGTAGAGTTTGTATTTTTTAGGTTATTTATAATGGATTCAGCATCATTAGGAATACAAGGCACTATAAACACACTAGGTATGTTTGTTATTACAGAATTGTCGTTCACATGTGTATTATTATTACAATTTTTATCTAAAATCGTCTTAGCAAGAGTGGGGCCTACTGATGAAAAATAGTTGTTAAAGATATTTGCGACCTCTTTAGCGTTTTCTTTTGTTGAAATTAATTTCTCGCCATTATTTACGCTGTCGATAAGGATTTTTTCTTTAATGTTAGTTGTGGCATTATTTATCGTTTGCCAGATAAGTTTCGGATCATTTTTGTTATCTTTAATTTTATTTTTAAAATAATTGTATTTGACTGTTTTAATAAGTGTATTTATTTTATTTCTATATGTACGGTATTTATTTTTTAAATCAATATTAAATGGTTCTTTTTTAATTTTTTCGGCCATAGTATCTCTCTTACGTATAATAGTAATTAAACCCTTAGTTATCCATGGCTTTAATTTAGCCGTCTTATGAGATATATTTATTTTATAATTTTTAGTAGCTGATTGAATATGTTTTTTAAATGTGTCTATGAATTTATCCGCTGCGATGTCTAAATTATTTTCTTGAAAGACCATTGACCAATTTTCATTTTTTATATTTGTAAACAAAAGGTTGTAGTCTAAAAATGTAATTTCTTGTTTTTTAAGTGTTTCTTTTTTGTTTGTACCCAATAAGGAGATGCCAGCAATGATGGGATAATGGTCAGTCAAATTCGAATCACATACTTTAATTTGAATTTCCTTATTATCTCTTTTTTTAATGAAAAGATGGTCGATGCAAGTACTCGTAGAAGATGTAACTCTTGTTGGGGTGTTTATACAGCTTGTATAACCATTTTCATTCATAATAGTCAAATATTCCTGGGTTGTAGAGTTTTCTGATAATAAGTCAATGTTCAGATCACCGATCCAGATTGAATTACAATTTTTAATTGTTGTTGGTAATTTTACACTAAGGTCATTAATAAATTGATTAACATTATTATTAGGAGATCGATAAATAGTAATTATTCTATACAATTGGTTATTTGGTAATGTTATATCTAGACTCAAAGAGGTAGCTTCAGCAAAAGTAAAATCTTGACTTTCAAATTTTAAGTTATTTTTAATATACACTACAATACCATCGTTCCTATTAAAATAGGTCTGAGTTTGTAGTACTTGGTATCCCTTCAAAAAAAATTGATTTATGTCTATAATACTAAATGTTTCAGTTAATATAATAATGTCTATATCGAGTTGTATGTTTTCTAAAAAAATCATTAACTCATCAAAATTTTTATTCAAACTGCGGATGTTTAAATGTATTATTAAAAAAGAATCTAAATTTTTTAAACTTATCTCTTCTAGGGTACAATTATTGATATTAAATGTTGCCGAAAAGGTATCCGTATTATTGTTAGTATCTAGCATAACAAAGTAACACAGAAAAAGTACTATACAAATTAATAGATAAGATTATTTGATTAGTTTTATATCATCTAAAGTATGAATTCTTATCAGTGGGCTATTATCAATTTTCCTCACTGAAATTTTTCCGTCATGAACCCAAGTATATTTGAAATTCAATGCTTTAGCTGCCTGTTTAGTTTCGTATAATATTTTTTTATTTAAGGGGGTTAAATGTTCATTTGCAAATATTTTAACATTTTTTAGCGCTTTATTTATATCGTTAGCCATTAAATGTTTTGTAGATTTAATACATTTAAGCCATAAGTCGCGTATTTTCTTCGACACATATACAATTCTGATAATTTGGGAAGGGTTTGATTTTTTATTTACTCTATAGACCGTGACGATGTCATTTGAATCGAACGTTACGCCCACTTTTTTTGCTAATTCTTCTAATATAAGTAGTAAATCTTCGTTTTTGGTAAACTCAATACCTACAATTTCAAGGTTATGATGTAGGTTTTCTTGTTTAATTTCATTTCTAGACATTTCTTCTCAATTTGTAATTGATCATTCTCTTTTTTAAGCTTATCTATTTTATTTGCCATTAAGTCTAATTGTTTTGTGAAATCGTCTACTTTTGCAGAACAAAATGATACCGCCTTTTCTATATCGTCTATCTTTTGTATTTTCCTTTCAATTTCTGGGATTTTCTTGACATTATTTTCAATGTCCGTTAGTTTATCAAGTTTAACACTCATAATTTTAACGTATTGAATTAGTTGGGCTAACTCACTCATTTCGTTTAGTGTGGTTTCTGTATCTTCTTGAATAGTTATCTCCTTGTTCGTTGATTTTTTTTCTTTGCACTGTTCGCATTTCCATGTAGTCTTCCGTGAGCCCATTTTTTTGAAAACTTCATCTGTTATTCCGCCGCATAGTGGATGGTAATACTCCGTACAAATTGTACATTGTATTACCTCTTTCGTATTTGTAAAAAGCTTACTACATTTAGTACATTTCGACATAGTTAAATTTATAAATTTAAGGCTTAAATCACCGCGTTTAGGAGCTGTCGAAACGCGTGACCGCTCACCTCAGAGGTTATAGTTAGTAATATCTAAATAAATGACTAAAAAATTAAAATTAAATTAGCGTAGTAACATTGGTCCCATTCTTATTTAAATTTATTTATTTAAACGTAGAGGTTGTTGCCTAAAAGAGCACCAGATGTCATTCGTTTTTATGAGGGGCAAATGTCATGAAAATAGCCAAGTGTCATCATCATCATATAAATTCCGAAGAAATTTGACTTCATTTATTGAAACAGTATGCCTATGAAATTTCTTTGGAATTTATATGATGATGACACTTGGCTATATTCATGACATTTGCGCCTCATAAAAACGAACGACATCTGGTGCTCTTGGGCAAAAACCTCTTCGTTTAAATAAATGAACTAAAATTAAAAATCCACTAATTGTACAATAAAAAGTTTAAGAACGATGTTCTTGGAGGGGTAACAAAACTAGTCATCGTTTTAAAAAAAAAACTTTTTTGTACAATAAGTGGATTTTTATTTTGAAATTTAGTTGATGTACATCTACCGCATTTATGTCCTGAACCTCTTTATTTCACACATGCTTTATATTAAACCAAAAATTCTAAGCCAAAACAATTGAGCAATGAACTAACCTTTGCTTCTCTTGTTAGTCCAGTTCTATTAATAACCGTAAATTATTTTCTTAATTTGTAGTAGATATGGATTTCTTTTATTATTTATAATGTATTTTCAAAAATAGCATTTAAAAAGCATTTAACGTACTATATTCAATCAAAATATAATTTTCCGTGTTACGTTTCCGTTGATAAATCGTGAAAGCCTTGATGGTTTAGTATACCATAGGGTTCTTACCGAAATTATACCTCCTTAAGTTTGAATTCCTGCAGACTAGGTTTTTAAACATTAATTTAAACAAAAATAAAAATAGAATTGTACTTGTGCTTGGAAAATATCAACTACTTTTCGGGGGGGGGGGGGCTGTTGGAGACAGGATATAACCAGTAGGAAGTTCAGAGATCAGTGCTTCATGGACTCTAGATCAAAACAATCCTCGAACCACTTTTGTGCATGTAAGATCGGAAAGAATTTAACCATATACCATACTTTTTTGATAGTGCGAAAGAGGGCTTGGATCCTAAGACATTTTTAGGTCAAGTTATGAAAGTGGGTAATAGCTTCGATATAAAACCGTCAATTTGGAAAGTTCTGTATTCAAATCGATGTTATAAATTTAAATTATCTTTAATAACACTTAAAATCCATCCTTTGTTTGTTTTTTTTTTGTGAGAGTAGTGCTAGAAAAGCGCTGAATACACGGTGTAGTATAATAAGCCAAATAGATTAAATGAACAAGTAGATATAAAGGATATAAAGGAAAATAAAATAAACAAGTACAAAACATTGGCAAAATGAATATTTCCCCATTACTTTTCACGAAGTCGGCCTTCCTGTTATTCCTCCATGTGATTACTGTTACTATAATTCCCTCTAGGTCTGAATCGAAATATATTTCCTTGAACCACTAATGACCTACTATATGGGCCGCTGGTGGCATCTGATTTCAACTGAAAAGCCTTTGCATGGTAAAAGCCCCGTAACGGAACAAGTTTTAGATGTTAAAGCTCTCTCTCTCTCTTGTTATAATAATTCGAGTGGTGAACGTTTTTAGCATACAACAATTTTTCAAAGCTTGATAATTTCCCTAAGTGGCTGTTATCGTATAGAATTTCTTGACAATATACGCCTGTAAATGGCACTCATATTGTAGCCATCCAATTTTTAAAACATTATGAGACCAATGTAGTCTACATCGAAGCTAGTTACGGGTTCAGACTTAAAGGTACTGTATTATAAACTTATGTCGTAACAGAAAGAGTCATTACTTGATAAGTATTTAAACCCAAGTGGATGTAAAGGGCTAGACAAAATTTGGTATAATTAAATATTTTAGAGGGTAAATTTGTTAAACTATTTACTGGCTAGCTTGTGCATATAACTTATTTATACGCCTGATGACGGGACATGCGAATTGTCCCGAAACAGCTGTAGTGTTTTTGAATAAACGTTTTATTTTGTAACAATGGTGTTATTTTAAAATTGGCTTGAATTTAACAAAATTTTCCTTATTACCTACTCTTAATCATCAGGGTGACCGTTTCTATGGCTTCATAAGAAGTAAATGGAATGTAGAAAATTGTATCAATTTTTTAAAGGCAATAGAAAAGTTAGTATATTATTGTAGCTAAACTATTCTAAAGAGTAAATGTACATTTTTGTATCCCATAGTCATTCAAGACTTTTTGAAAATGACTCTTTTTATTTGTCGGGAATAATGAAATTTTTAAAGCCGTAAGTTTGTTTTCCATTTTAGTTTCTTCCATATTACAAACAAAATTTTGTTTTTAGTATGACGAAGGAGTTTACGATCTCCTGAGTTATATGCCATCCAAGTTTTTCAATTTGAAGTGCTATTTGGAGATATTTCCCGGACGGGTGGCAGTATTGAAGCCATTGCCACCAGCCCCAGCCGAAGGGTTTTTCTTGAACCGTTATTTTCATATTGAAAACCAAATCTTTGATATTTTCCAATATGGTAAAGTATCACCATTTTTATCAAATCTTTATAACTCACTACTGAAATTAGTTTATAGGAAAAACTGTCAGCGTTGGTGAAAATAATTTTTGACAATGTAGGCTTGATAAATTTTTGGTACCAAATATTTGAAATAGTGATCTCGGTGCGGTTCTAAAATTGTAGGGTTTTTTAATTTAACTTGACATTGGAGAACCAAAACTGTTAACTAAAGACCACAGCGTTCTCCCAGCTTTGGTCGCACAACTCGTACGGCAGTTAAAACACAATATCTAACTAGTTATTGATCAAATCCATCAATCGTAAAGTGTGATCAAAGGAATATGATATAATTGTTCGGCCGCGCTGTTTGGTTTGAAAAAAGGTTTCAATTTCCGATATTAAGCAGGGCACATGGAATATTTAGAAATTAAGACTAGCTGATTATAACTGCAATGGTGAAAGGTCCATAGGGCTTGCAGTCTTGTAGTAAGAGTTATATTGCGAAATTCTTTTGATGCATTCTTTATATATGCATTTTTTTAATTAGTGAACGCAAATTTATTGCAGAAGGTATTGAAGGAAGCCATTATGGGGAAGTTCATAACGGAACTAGAAAAGGTTAACGATCAAGTGGCTGCAAATGGAAGAGCGCTGAATAAGTTATTAGTTGAGAAATCTCCGCTAAGACCCAAGCTTGACATAGATCATTTGAATCTTCCTGTTGATTCACACGAAGAAAATGGTAGAAAAGGAAGCTGGCAAGAATTGGGTGCTAGAAATTCCTAATACCATTTTAAACGTTCTAAAATTAGGCAAAAAGAAACTTCTTATTGGGTGGCAAATTCATGGTTGGAGGGAGTATCTTTTTATCCCAGGGTGCTTTAAGTTTATGGGAATTGGACACGTAATGGCATCCTGCGATCAAAATAATAAGCAGGTCTGTTCTCATTGTGGGTCCGAAGAACATAAGTTCACGGATTGTAATAATGCCATTAGAGGTTGTATTAATTGTGTCTAAAGTAAAAGGGATAAAAATACTAACTTCAACTTGGAGCACTCCTCTCTGGACAATCTTTGTCCACTCTACATGAGGGAACTGAAATATCTGCGATCGAGAACCGATTTCAGAACTAAGCCCAATGGACAATGAAATTAAACTGGTCCAGATTAATCTTGGCAAAGGGAAGGTTGCCACATCTACTTTAAGGCAGACTTGTCAAGAGGGCGGTATCGCAGTTATTCAGGAGCCTCATGTGGTGGACGGTAGGTTGGTGGGTCTCCCACTTTCATCCAGGGTGGTGTGCTCCGACGAGAACCTAAGGACAGCTATTGCCATCTTCAATACGAGGTTTCTTTTAATCAATCTTTTCACTAATGACTACGTTACGATCGTAGGTATAAGGGGATTTATCTTTTTTAGTGTTCTCCATTTATATACCTCCCCCCCTCCCCCGTCGGAGGTCTTGGAAGAACACTTAAACTTAATCTCTGAAAAGATCAGAAACTTTGCTGGCCGTAGAATGATAATTTGTGGTGATTTCAATTCTCATCATAATCTTTGGGGCTCAAGGGACAATTGTCCTAGAGGTGTTGACTTAGCGGGGTCTCTTGATCTGGTCGTGTTAAATGATCCTAGCTCAGATCCCACTTTCTCTAGTACCAATGGTAATAGCTGGATAGATCTAACACTGGCTACCATGAATGTTTTCAATATGGTCACTGGTTGCGAAGTCTCTGATGATATTTCCAACAGTGAACATAATTTCAATTTCTTTAATATATCCATAACGGACAGGTACGTTAATTTGAGGGATCTGGACTTGGATCGTTTTCGTGACCAGATCGCTGGTCCTCTTGAGACTCTTAATGAGGTAGCATTTGTCTCTAGAGATCAGATCGATGATGGTGCATCCTCTATAGAGGAAATTTTCCATAATGCATGTGAGGTTAGTAAGAATCGGAATGCCTATGCCAAGACATATAACTCGGCTCCCTGGTGGAACGAGGGTCTTGGTATAAAGCGAAATTTAGTACGCAAAGCGCGAAAACGTATGCAGGTGGCTAGGAATCCCTTGGTGAGAGAACGCTACAAACATGAATTCTTAACTCTCCAAAGAGAGTACAAGAGACTTATCATTTCTTCTAAGTTGGAGTCTTGGATGGACTTCTGCTCTTCTGTGTCGAAGGAGGATCCTTACTCTCTTCCTTATAAATTGGCAACTGGCAAGGCCAAACGTAAAGATGCTGTCTCCTGTGTGGAACGAGTGGATGGCACGCTGACAGAGGGACTTACTGAAACATATGAAACTATTCTTAATTATCTTTTTTTAGACGACTCGCAGGCTGATGACCTTCAAGTACACAAGGAAAGCCGAGAGTCAGTCGAAGCACCGTACGTCGAGTCAGACGAAGTAGATTTTAAAGAAGAGGAAGTACTTAATGTCATTGATTCCTTCAAAAGGGTAAAGCCCCGGGTTTTGATGGCATTACTATCGAATTTTTTAAGATTATGTTCTTGGTCTGTCCCTTGGTTTTCGTGTGCCTCTACAATGCATGTTTGACTCTTGGGCACTTCCCAAAAATTTGGAAAGTGGCAAGGATTGCATTGATCTATAAGGAAGGGAGGGATTGGCGGAACGCTCGATCGTACCGACCGATCTCTCTACTGTCAGTAGTGGGTATGGTTCTTGATAAACTCTTATCAAGAAGACTGTACTACTCTCTTCATAAGAGAGGTCTCATGAATTCAGCCCAATATGGGTTCAAACATGGCCGCTCCACGACGCGTGCTCTTTATAACATCGTCGAATGTGTTAAGCATAACAAAGAGAGTGGTCTGCACACCAGTCTAATCTCCCTAAACATAGAGGGGGCCTTTGACAATATCTGGGTTCCGGGGGTCTTATCAAGACTCCGGCAGGTTTCGTGTCCAAAGAACTTGTATTATTTATACAAAAGTTTCTTAAGTAACAAAATTGCTTCAATTTATATAGGCGGTAGTGTTCTTAGTATGTCACTTACCAAGGGGTGTCCACAGGGTTCTTGTATCGGACCTCTTCTCTTCAATTTAGTCATGGATGGTGCTCTGAGTCGGGTTTACCCGGCTGCGAGTGCTATTCAGGCCTTCGCAGATGACCTGCAGGCGATGGTTTGGAGTTCCTCGAGGCGGGGCCTTGAGGTTCTTGGTAATGAAGTTCTGGATACTCTCAGTCAGTGGAGTTCAATTTATAAATTGAAGTTCTGCGCTAGGAAGACTGTTGCAATCACCTTTGCGAAAACAAAGTTGATGAATCGGCTTCCTATTTTTTCTCTTAGTAATGAGAGAATCCTTAATGTCAAAACCGTCAAGGTTTTGGGCGTTACCTTGGATCAAACTTTATGCTTCTTGCCTCACTTAGAGGAGGTAAAGAATAAGGTTACTCGCCTCGTTCAGTCCATTGCTTGTTTTGCAAAGGTCGAGTGGGGTCTCGATTATAGAGCCTTGAGAGTGGTATACAAAGGATGCATTGCGCGTATTATCACCTACGGCGCTGGCGCATGGTGGCGCGAGATTGAGAACTCTTTGATGGTTCACAAGCTCACTTTGAGTTTGTTGTGCATATCGTACAAAATCTACCGATGCGTTATTGGTAATTACCAACTTAACCCCGATAGAAAGCGTTGTAAGTGAGGAAGCAACCATCTTTAGGACTTTTTACCAACAGATGTGCGCTAAACACTGTGATTACAATGTAATAGGTGGAAATTTTCTTTACCCGGGCGACCCTTGGGCAAGGCACCCAGCCTCTCGTGTAGAGATTTCAAGTGGAGACGCTCTTCCCACTAATGCAGGGTTAGAGATCTTCTCCAATGGTTCGCTATCGGAGAATGCCGCTTCTGCGGCATTTGTGGTCTACTTAAACGGAATGGAACTCGTGTCAGAGACATTTCGTCTAGACAGGAGTTATAATCCTAGTATTTATTATATTTAGCTTTACTCCATACTGGAGAGCATTAAGTGGTTCGCTAGGGAGCGACCCCACGATGAAGAGGTATCTATCTTTAGTGATAGTTTATCTTCTCTACGTAAATCCTTCCAACCTTAATGGTATGTGTGCTAACATTAGGGAGTTGATTAATAATCATGGCGCTAGAATCACCCTTAACTGGGTCAAAGCACACAGTGGTATTCTAGGTAACGAGAGATCGGATGCGTTGGCCAAGAGCGCATTAACGAATCAGGTAATCCATTCTATTAAACCCGATAAGGGCAGTATTAAAAGTATTTTGAGGGGCATTACCAAGAGGCATTGGCAGAGTAGTTGGAGCGACAGTGATAGAAGCAATGTTACAAGGAATTTAATTCCTAACGTGGGCGACAATGCGATCAACCCTAACCACTTCTCAACGCAGATTTTCAGTCGTCACGGCAAGTTTCCAAGCTACTTGCATAGTTTAGGACATGTGCTCAGTCCTGCCTGTGTTTGTGGGTCAGATACAGGCAATTCTGAGCACTACTTAGTTTATTGTCCTCTCACTCTCCATCTGGTCCCTAGGGGGAACCTTGGAGATATGAATCTCACTGAAAAGATGGTTCTCTTTGAAAAAGTTATGCGATTCATAACTAGTAACTTCGGGGACATTTGTCCAGGTTGATACTAGTTTTTTAACGATTTTATTTTTACTCGCCGTTTTAGAGGTTTTTATCTCTTCACCCTTTTTTAATAGGGTTTTTATACATGTTCTTTGTGCTGTGGTTTTTACTTTAAAAAAAATAAATAAAAATAAATTGCGGGATGCGTGATGATGAACATGCGTGAAATGATACAAACTAGTTTGTATAACTTGTGGTACCCCCAGTAGTGCCTAGCGGAACTGGGGGTATATAAATACTATAATCTGATGTTGATTCGTGTGAATCTTTGGAATGCGTAGAAAATTTTCTTGATGAGAAATCCAACCAACTGATTTTGGTAAACTTTCACAAATTATTTTATCCCAGATCGAATGTTATCACAACTACATTTTCTTTTCTTGGTGGTCTCGGAGGAAGAACTGTTGGAGATACAACAAGACGTATTCTAAGCACCATAATGAGTGATAAAATAGCGCAACATTATAATTGGGCTGGGCATAAAAAAATGGCATTCAAAAAGTAAAAATTGAAAGACTTAGTTATAAGCATAGCTGCACGCCCCGTGTTGGACTCGGGCTCGTCTAAAGTTTTTACAGAAATGTTGAAGTGCTCGTCTCGGGCTCAATTTAAGGGAAAATATTGTACAGGCTCAGCTCAGACTAAGTTAAAATGACAATATTCGAAACGTCTCGTCTCGGACTCGTGTTAAGCTTTATTTTTTCTGTGGACTCACCTCAGTCTCATTTGATTTACAATTTTTCGCTCGTCTCGTCTCGAGCTCAATTTTCTTAAGTTAATGAATTTGGACTCGTCTCGGGCTCTTCTCACCTAAACAATTCGTTTAGGACTCGTCTCGTACTAGGTCTCTGAATAAATATTAGAGGGCTCACTCGTTTTGAGTCCACGGCTCAACACAAATTTAGCTATACTTTACTTAAAAATTATATTTTTATCAAAAAGAAAACGGTGGAAAGCAGAGCCAATCTGAGGCCCGTGGCGAAAGTTACTCGCGAGCCCTTTAGTTAGCCTCTCCCATCCAGATTCCAGGTTAAAATGATTTGGCACCCCCACGCCTTGTAAACATTGTCCAAGTTATCCCCCTTGAGCCTTTAGAGCGTTTTCAATCCGTCTGATTTGAACCCCCCTGTTGTCTCTTTGATGGGCCCATATCAGTCCTTCGTGGGTGATTTACAACACTGCCCCGGGGATTTCGCACCCTCCTGCACGGTCTTGATGAGTCACAATATTTTTAGATATAGCAGGATACGTGGATTACGTGACAAATAAATTTTAAGCTTTAAGTCTTTGTTTTGTGCCCTACGGAATTTTAACTATTGCTTTTGTATAGTATCCTCCAATCTAGGGATGGAGATCCCGTGGGGGCTCCGGGGCCAGTATCCCCAAAGAGAAAAAAAGTAGGCGCAGAGCTCCCACTGAAAAATATTTGTGCGGAAAGCCCCAAGACCAATTTTAAATTATTGTTTTTAATTTATTAAAATGTATTAATTTGCTATTACTAAAGAAGGGTACATAAAAATAAATAAGCATAAGTTTTTGTCCTATAAAATGTTTAACCCAAAATTTATCCGTCGCGTACCCAGCTTTATCAAAATAATTTAATAACCCGAAGACAACGATTTTGAATTAACTTTAAATGAATTCATTGATGTAACGTTTCAGATATCAGAAAAACACTTTTATAGAAATTAAACATTAATATTACCTATTTTAGTTTGATGTAAATAAATTTTATATGAAAAACCCATGTAGCAAAAACTCGTTGATTAACCATTCAAAAACGGTTAATTTTGGGTTGAGATTAAACGTTGAGTGCGACGTTGACGATGTCCGGTGACAGAACGAGTCTGGCAACGTATAAAAAACGTTATGTTTCCCATAATAATCTTCCAAATACTAACGTTATTATAAACAACGCATTTATATCGTTATTAGGAAAACGTTTTTGAAACGGTTAATTAACTGCTATAAAACGTTGCAAGCAACGATTAATAAACCTTTATATACTTATGTATGAATATATATAAAACCTTCATTCAACGTTTTTAAATAGTTTTTTTTTAAATTAGTTGACAGTATACGATGGTTTCATGCACTATAATTGCATGTTATAGTGATTCACTATTTTTATACTACGCATGAACACTAACGTCTATTTCAATTATAAAAAATAAAATATTTAAAACTTTTTTAACACATTGTTGACTTACAATGGATAAAAAATTAAAATCAGGTACTTTATTTATCACAAATCTTTTTGAAGTAACGATGTACAAAGTATTGAGGGAACTTTAAGTAGTAGAATTAATTGTCTCATCTTGGATTTATACTGTGACATGCATTTGTAGATGTTAACAGGATTTCAATTATAAAGAAAAATGGAAAATAAATTTTGTATGAACACTACTTGGCTTACAATGAACAAAAAAACAGGTACTTGAAGGCACGTAAGGTAGTTTATCCTATCTTGGAATTCTACTGTGACATATTTGTCAGAAGTTTAAACGCTTCTAAATCATCACAGCTATTTTGTCCAGTAGAAACGGCTGGAGATATTTGAGAAGAAACATCTGAATTCAACTGTTTCCTATTTCTCAACCTTGTCTTTGAAAACTTCAGCCAATCTTTTACTGCATTGGCAATTTGAAGCTCTTCAGCATTATTGAAGATTTTATTTGAACGTACTGCAGCTATAACCATTTGAATAATGACGTCTTTCAGAATTAGAGATTTAAATCCTTTTTTGTTACGCCCCGCCCAATTTAAATTAATACCAAGGTTGTCAGACAGTAGTGATGAAATTACTTTTCTCGTGCAATCACCAACTGATTTGCCCCCAAGACCTCCTTGAATAAAACATTTTTACGTTAATCTTGAAAGTTTATTACCAATGTATCTTTATTGGCTCCAGAACTGGCAAACCTTTCAATGGCATCCAAATCCTCAATAGTGTTTGCCGGTATCTGCAGTTCGTATTTCTCTAAGTCCAATTTCGAAATGGTACACTTCTCTATAAGAGTTTTATTCAGCATTTGGGCGATTAAATCAACTTGATGTTTTATATACTCTTGATTTTTCAGAATTTGTTCTATAACTATTTAGAAAAAAAATAGTATGTTACTACATTTGTAAAAACAATCCAATTCAGAGAATTTTTAAAAATGCAGCACAGTACATGTTTATACTCTCAGGCTATATTAAAAAACCAGACACCAAACAAATTGGTTGAAATTGAACTAATAATAAGGGATAGTATCTGGTAGAGATTTTGTACACCAGGTAATTGATAATAAGATAACATAAGTAAGCTATAGTAATTTATTACAATTTTTGGGTAATTTATGTTGATAATAATAAATAAATAAAAGTCGATATATTCTATGGAATAATAAATTTCCCTTACTTTAAGATTTAATTTTCAAATACCCTGACTTATCCAGCCGGTTGCAAAACTTTTCACGGTATTCCAAGTCAGAATATAAAGTATGGTTTACCTTTCTTACTAACAGTAGGATCACCGTTAGAGTTGCTTGAAAAATTTGAGGCAGCAAGAGAAGATGGAGAGTTCTTCTTAACTATAATTATATACATTTGAAAGTGATATGAGACTCAGCAAATGAATTTGATTGTTGCGTGATTTTTTGTCTAGTATATTCTTACCATTGAAATCAGCCATTTTTGGAACATCTTTTCGAATTCGGTTTTGGGTAAGAAGAGCATCATCAAATTCAGAATCCGAACTTTGAATCTCATTAAAACAAGTTGATTCTATAAGGGAAACAATGCACAATAAACATAGATCTGCGCACGGATAGGGCTAGGTGGGCCTAAACTAAAATTTAACAGAGGAACACAAACTTTGAGAAAACTAGGTTGCCAAGTAAGGGAAAGGGGTAGCAAAATTCCCCAAATATGCCTGGTAGATAAATTGATAAAATTTCACATCTTACAAAATCATATTAAATTTTAATTATAGGAGGCGCAATAATTACAGGAAGTAGATTATTATAATTATTGGAGTCTCCTTGATTAGAGATGTAGACCGCTAACTTATAGCGTAAAACCCATTGTTAACAGTTATATCATAAATATAAAACGTTGTAAACTCGCCGTTTCACGGTTTCTGGAATAAGGGTTTATTACAAGTGTGCAAAATTATAATTATAAGGGGGTAAAAATTAAAAATTAGATGGCACAAAATGAAAAAGTTGGGCACACCTATGACCATGAATATGGGGTGGCGTAGTGGTTCGCACTTTCGCCTTGCAGCAAAAGGAGCCCGGTTTGATCCCAGTTAGTGGAACAGAGTGAAAATTCAGACCAACTCCTGAGTAGAGATTGCAAGTTCTCTCCCCACTGGTTTAAGGGTTTCCCCCCAAAGATCTTGGGTTTCCCCTTTCTATAAAAACTTGCTGAGGTTAACGGTAATAGTTAGTGGCATGTAGGGCTTGCCACCACCCTCCTACGCATTATAACCCATAGGCACTGGTTAAAAGGTCTTACAAGTTGCAAGATGACTTAGGCCTCTATTAGTTCCTAGGGTATTAGACTAGCTGATTATTACTAATTAAGTCTTATTTATTAGAGTACCAGAAATTGCACTGCAAATTGATGTTGACTTCTGGAAAATATTCTCAGAACTAGAGTTGTTACTTTTCCCATCTGGTTTGTTTTTATTTCCTAAATTAACAGTACATTAGAATTGGATTAAAAGTTTATTAATTTATACCGTAAAAATTATAATGATACAAAAGGCAAGTCGTTATTAACAAGCTGTCAATAGAAAAACCATTGGTAAAGCTAAACTAAATGAAATCACTATATGAATCTTATAATCTCTCAATTAAGAGGTTCACTACTACCAAAATATCTGAACACCGATTACAGGCAGATGAAACAGTACAGCTACATGTAGCCCTAATACTAAGCATGTACAATCTTTTAAGTTTTTCCCTTTTCCTCCCAAAATAACATTATGTGTTGGAAAATGTATAAAATTAATGATACCAGTACTTACCTAACGTTGGGAACTCCGGAACTAATGGAAGATGCTTAGTCGGTGTAGTGTCCTTTACTGTTTTCTTCTTGGGTGTAGTCTTTGATAATCTTTTCTTCTTGTGTTTTTGTTTGCCTTGGTAAAAGCCCATAAAATTGTAATAATGAAATGTCATTGCGGTTGGTTTTTTTTTTGCAAATTTACCATTATCACTGGAGTCCTCGTCCGTTTCTAACCTACCATACCTATCAGGAACTTTGGTCTTTCTCTTATTTCCGGTCTCTACATCAACACCTTCATTTTCTGTGCCTACGTCTGACTGTGTTTCAAATTTAATCATTTGGCCTGGTTACAATAATATTAGCAATTAACGTAGATAAAAAGACCTACCCGTTTCGTAAAACATTCTTGTGATATCATATACTCTCAATCATGAAGTTGGTTTTTCATTATTTAACAATGCTTTAACCATTTTCTGGTTTGATACAAATGGTGGCCAAAAACATTGTTTTTTACGGGATTATACCACGAAGAACGTATAATACTTATTTCTTTTTCACCCGTATCGGACAGCTCCCTAAACTCAACGACCAAAAACTGTTTCTAAAACCAAAACATAATTATTTAATGAAATGAATCACACTTGAAAGCTAAAAAAAACCACTAAGATTACAGGAAACTTTTATAAATTACTCTATTCTAGGATATAGTTTTTTTAATTTGTAGTTGTCTCTGTAGCTGCACGGGCTAGCAAGTGTGTCTTGTCCATAGAACATAATGTACCGCAAACCTGAAACAATACTTTCAAGCCCGTGAAGCTACGGTTGTCTCAGTTAAATAGCAATCTAGAAAATTTCCTTACCACTGATAATTGGAATATCATAACATATATGATAGATTGATGCAATATTTAGAAGGTGTGTAATAAAGGTATTGAGACTCCACATGAATTTCCAAGAGGCAAAAAATAACATTTTTGGTCAACCAATTCTAATGGCCAAGACCTCAAACTAGATAGTCTTTCAACTTTAAGAATTCCCAGTTTAGAAGAATTGCACGGATATGTATATGCATCAGCAACATCTTTAAAAGACCTCCCAATAAAAAATATTTGGTATGCTCTTTGACTATATTTTCAAGTAAAATTATAGTTCCATCTTGCATTTTGCAACAATTGTCACCATTTTTAATAGAAAAGACAAAGCCATTCAATAATAGTTTTCTATATTGTTTACCCCGAATATTATCAACTAATGGGCCATTATTATGCTCTATTTTCGGCTCAATTTTATTCTTGGAGGAAATTTCAAATTTCACTTGGCTCAATTCAGTTAAACGGTTTACGACCTGTTGCAAGAGCTTATGGGGGCTTCGTTCAAGTTTTTTTAGTCTTCCCAAATAAGACTCGTATGGAAACGAGGTGAAATTATCTAAGCTACCATATATTCTAGCGTGCTTAGCAATATGCACCAAATTATGTATATTATACACATAAATTCCCCGGCCACAAAAATTGTGCGCACTCGCGACAAACTGTTCTAAAAGCGATTCAGCGTAGGTAATAAATTCATCTTCCGGAGATGGCATACATAGAATATAAATGGCGCAATGCAAAAGTTGAAAATGTTGCACCAAGTTTTCGGGTAGAATTGACTTGAAAACAAAAACACCAGTATACAATAAAAATTGTCTGAGCTCCATGGCTTTCCAAATGTCAATGTCTTTAAGGTTACGAGGTTTACGAGAAAATTCTACTGGTGTGTGGTGAAAAAATTCGAAAAGTTTGAGGGAGAGTTCAGTGATTACATGAGATGGCTGTTTTACTTTAGATTTGGCTTGTGATAAACTCTTGATTATCCGCTTAACACAACCAATGCACACAAGGTGCATATAGTCAAGGGGAAAGTTATAAATCATATCGATTGGTAATTCCAAAAATGGCGAATCTTGTTGAGGCGTGTGATGTTCCATTTGAGTTTTATTACGAAAGCTCAGATCAGTTCTAAGGGGAGCATCAAATTCCTCGAAAATAACTTTATCTAAGTATTGACCTTTTGTTTCACAAAAATCACACCCCCAGTATCCGCTGTGGTACTTTATACATTTTAAATATGCTCGTGCAGGAGCATCACATATAATGGCTTCGACTTTCACAGTAAAAATCTTATCTTGAAAATCAATTCCATTAATTAGTATATCGAGAGTTTCTTCAATAAATTTACCAAGAAATTTCTCGAGTGGATCAGGTTTTCCAGGACCATAAAATATTCCAACTGGAAAGGGTGTAGAGTCAACTGTATCAGTAGTACGGACAAGAATGGGCCAAAACTCTCATCTGACACTTTTATAAATGGGTAACTCATCAATATTAATCGAGATTGTTATTTGATCTAACTCCGGATTAATCAAGCCAGATTCAATCTTTGTAATAAGCTCATTTCTTACTCCCAAATGGTGATACTCCCCATTATTTAAAACATCTACAGTTAATGCGGATAAGGGGTTATGTTTTAATAATGTTCTTGAATTAAGCGGAAGATTAGGGTGATGAGGTTTAAGAATACTGAGCAAGTCATTTAAGCCTTCGTGACTGATTTTATGTTCGAGAGCCCATTTCTGCAAATCATTCCTTAAGGATTGAGGGTGATTTTGGTTTTCCAAATTTTCATCTTCCACTGGAAAAAGGTCATTGACTAGTTCCTGGTCTCCAGCTTCTATACTATCCTCCGAAGAGCTACTGGAATTTCTAAAATCTGAAGGTAATTCTGGATTTACTGGGCTACCGAATGGTTCCAAGGGAAAATTTTGATCTACTTTATTTGGTTCAACTAATGGTGCTTCTGGTAAAACATTTTCTGTATTGTCTACATTTTGTTCAATCTGTGCAGCAAATATATCTAGCATTTGCGAGTTCACTGTCCTAGAACAGTGGCGTCGCTAGGGTGTTTTAGGCGGCGCTTGAGCCACCTGTCAAATTTCTGAGAAGCGCCACCTAAAATTCAAAATTTTTCCAATTCACTTGTCGAAAAGTTTCTTCGAACTAAAAAATGGGCATCAAAAATTTAATTTTTCATAGTCGGCCTCAATATTTCAACTTTAAAAACCTTTTTGGGAGCTCCCCCCTCCCCCATATCACTCACTATAGGACGCCCCTGACCAGTGCTAATGGCTTAAGCGCCACCAGTTTTGAAATCCTGGTGACGCCACTGTCCTAGAAACACGTCGCCTTTTCTGACGCTCTGATACTTCAAAATTTTCCATTCTGACACCATACATTTAAAAACTATTTCAATTAAAATTTCACTAAAGCTTAACTTCAAAGCGATGACTTCAACATATTTTCATTTAAGATCCCAAATATTTTACTCAAAAATTAAAAAAGCTTGTTAAGCTTTGAAGAATTACCCAAGTTGGTTTAATTTATGATTAAATTGTGATTGCAAATAAAAAAATGTTTAAAATTTCCTAAAAATTTATATAGGGTGGCTGCCAAAACAAATTAACTCAAATTTCCTATACTGGATCAAGTGGTAATATTTAGCATAAATGTGCACAATACTAATAAAAGATCTCATTTCTATTTACCATATATGCCACAAATAGTTAAAAATTTTGATTTTGGCAAAAGAATAGTAAATATACTGAAATCATTTTGCCAGAGTTAAATAATAAATCATCTATTTCTACTAAAAAAAACCTTAAAAGTGGCAACGACATCACTCTGGAATCAGAATTTTCACTCGACTGAACCTCAGAATTATTGGTGGAATTACATTTCCACCTAGAAAACCTAAAAAGTGGCTGGGGGAGGTCATTTCAAACATTTAATCGCAAAGACCCACGCTGGAATCAGAATTCACACTCGACTGAACCTCAGAATTATTGATGGTAATACATTTCCGCCTAAAAAACCTAAAAAGTGGCTGGCGGAGGTCATTTGAAACATTTAATCGCAAAGACCCACTCTGGAGTCAGAATTCACACTCGACTGAACCTCAGAATTATTGGTGGTAATACATTTCCACCTAAAAAACCTAAAAAGTGGCTGGGGGAGGTCATTTGAAACATTTAATCGCAAAGACCCACTCTGGAATCAGAATTAACACTCGACTGAACCTCAGAATTATTGGTGGTAATACATTTCCACCTAAAAAACCAAAAAAAGTCGCTGGGGGAGGTCATTTCATACATTTATTCACAAAAATGTCACTTCGGAATCCAGTTTGATAATGCCAAGGCTAAACTATTAAGCGCGTAAAATTTTAAATACAAGGTTGTGTAGGCCTAATTTTGACCAAAAAATAGATGATAACATCATTTATTAGCCTTATGATTAACCTGATATTAAATAATAACATAGTACATTATACTTACCATATTGTATACTTCGTATTTTTTCAAATAAACTTAATTTTGCCTACACACGTTAAACAAAACAATTACCGTCACATCACACTCTCTGAGACTGACTGAGTCAACAGAAAACTCGTCGGAGAAAGCCGATGACCACGTGCGCTGTGCGTAGCTGCCAGACTCATACACCACGGCCAACTTGTGCTCGCCCAACGTAGATACAAATAAGCTTAACCTTTATACACTAAACATTCAATAAAAAATACTGGATATAAATAGCCAAGTTTAAAATTAAATAGTCAATAACATAATCAAGGCTGTATAAAAGAACAGTACGTCTGTCGCAATCGTAAAAAATTAAACAAAATTATAAAAAAATCCGATACCGTTTAAATAACGGGTAAATTAACGTTTTAAATAACAATTAAAATATTAGTTGATTAAACAAGAATAAATAAACGTTGATTAAATACAAATAAATTCCCTAGCCGTTAACTAAATTATTTTAAACGTTTTTTCTACGTAGGTATTTTTAAAAAAACTTAAGTGATATGGAATTGGTAGTTTGCTCCCTATAAATATCAACGTAGTTTCTTAGTTAATATAAAACCTTAAACGTTTATTCTACTTAAACATTAAAAATCTACCAATCTGAAACGTTACCTTGCTGCCTGGGAATCAGGTGAGCCCCCACCATAATTTTTGCGATCGCCGCCGCTGCTCCAATCGCTTTTTGTTCACCTTTGTGTACCCTGGTTTATGTAAAAAATACCAATACTTAATTTATCCGATCATATGAAAACTGCCATGTCTAACACTTTTCCTCCAAATTAAGAGACTAACTAAATCTACTTTATGCGTTATAACATAAAATAACATCTGCCACTAACATTATAACGTTAAAATTTAAAAAGTAGCGTTATAGAGTTTGCTTAGAAAAATAAATGTACCTCCCAAAAACACAGGCCTCTGCTGCCGCTTAGGTTACAAAATAAATACAGCAGAAGCGTACATAATTTGACCGTCGAACGCACGAAAGCTCGGAACAATCGCGAAATGAGCGGTTAGAAACGAACTTTTCAAAAAAAACGTGGGTCACGTGGGTGCAAAGTTCCCATGACTCGCATCATCGACTAAACAGCCAATAGAATTCGGTTCAGTCAATTATTTTTTAGGGGTGGACTACTATTGATGAGACGCGGAATAATCCACGACCGGTCACAGCTCGTATTTAGTCACTCGAGCTCGTCTCGGGCTCGTAACATTAACAACACTTACGATAAGTCTCTACTCGCGCTCTTTTTTTATACTATTTTTGGGGCTCAGACTCAGTCTCGTCTCAAAACAATTAAGGGTCTCGTCTCAGCTCCTAAATTAGACAATATATTTCTTGGTCTCGTCTCGTGCTCAAAATGCTATACGTTTTTTTGAATGGTCTCACCCAAGGCTCGAGATTTAATAAAATTTAGAAGGGACTCGTCTCGGGCTCAAAAATTAATACGAATATTTAAGGACTCGGTCTCAAACACACAAATTGGCTCAAAATTGAGACGATCCCGTGCAGCTATGGTTATAAGTAAGCATACGAACCTTTCTTATACTGAAGTGAAAAATTATAGACTAACAATTTTTCTTTATAGGCTCAGTAAGGTCAAATTTTGAATTTATAAAGGTTCCGGAATCTATTGTTGAAGAATTTAAAAAGGATTGGTTAAAGCAATCTTCCACACGTATTTCCAAAAAACAGAAGAATATAATTATTTCTCCATTGCCTACAAAAACATCAGGTTCTGAACCACATCTCGCGAATAATGCTTTAATTGGAGATGGGATTGATTTTTCTATTTGTACCTGACACATTGTGTACCTGACGTTATTAATGCACGTTTTTAGCAAAAAACCTTTTTTTAATAATTTTCGTGCCATTTTTGCCTCTTTTAAACGTTTAATTTGCATATTAAATAACAATGATTTGAGGTTTTTACGTCATCATTAAACGTCGATATAGCATTTGCCTTACGTTTTCTTTACGATTTCTTACCAGGAAAAAAAACGTTATCAAACCAAAAATGAACGTTTTGAAACGAATCGAAAACCGTTTTAAATCTATAACGTATTGGCAATCTTATTTCAATTTGTTAAAAACCGATTTTCGACATGTTTTGCACGCAATTTCAGCTTTTCTTAAGTGTCCCTGTCACGTAAAATACATAATTTATAATCGTCATTTTAAAGTTCCAAGAACGTCAGAAAAAACATAATTTTTGTGACATATCAACGGAATGAAAACGTTACTTCAACATTCCTAAAACACGTTTTTATAACGGGTTTTTGCTACCCGGGTGCATGATTTACCTTAAAATCAATTTTAACAATGCGTCGAGCCTTAACGCTGCTTTGTCAACGGGCACAGCCGCGCAACTCGTTTTGATCACAGTTAAGCCGGCTGCACACATAGCCTTCGCGAACAAATCGAATCGCTTTGCGTGATGTTGCGCACATGATAATTCACACCAGACGATGTGAGCGCGCGAACTTCGACGGTGACGCAAAACGACATCCAGAAAAATGGACGACGTTCGGATTATAATCATTTGGCTTCAAAGACGTAAATCATCGTTATTGATGATTCTACAACGCCGGAAAATAGTTAAAAAGGATACATGGGTTCGTGATATATTTGTGAGAAGAGAACAGCAGGGAGATTATCATAATTTAGTTGCAGAGCTGAGCCTTATTAATTTTTACATCCTTTTTAATTGCTTTCTGGTTTTGTATATAGGTTATTTTAATTTCACGCGCATAACTCCAGGTAGTTTTGATGAGCTTTTAAGGATGGTTGGACCATTAATAACCAAAAAAAAATACTCGGTGGAGAAAATGTATTTCTGCACCAGAGAGGCTGGCTTGCACTCTACGGTATTTATATTGAACAGGGTGTCCACTTAAAAATAAGCAGGGCTAATATCTCCAAATGCGTGTTTGCTATGAGTTCAAATTTTCGGCTTGTACAGCCCGTTAAAAGTGGTCAGTGGGTGGTGCATATTTATATTATCTTGAACCATACTTTCATGGTCATTCAAACATCTCGAACCGTTAAATTTATCGACTTGGTTTCAAATAGAAATATGTTCCTCCACACATTCTAAATTCAAATGGTTTGAGTCAGACCTAATCTGGCCAATAAGAAGCCGATAAATGAAAGGTACGTGAAAAACAAGGATATACAAAACATTTAATACGGTCCTTAAGATCACGTTTCAGTGTTTATAAGTAAAAATGTATTCATCTTTTAGCTAAATTAGGGCGGTATTACACTCTAAAAAATAGGGTTCTATAAAGAGCTTAAAACAAATCCCAAAAGGGTTTAAATAGGTGATATGAAATATTATAGTACATTAAGGGTATAATCAGCTAGGCTAATACCCAAGGCACCACCTTAGGCCTAAGTCATCATGCGACTTTTGAAGCCCTTAATTCAGGTGGCCGGGTTACAATGCGTAATAGCGTGGTGGCAAGCCCCGCATACCACGAGATCGAGCCAACAGCTCCCTAAACTAACTATTACCGTTAACCTAGACAAGTTTTTATGGAAGGGGAAACCGAAGAACTTGGGGGAAAACCCCTTAAACCAGTGGGGAGAGAACTTGCAAACTCAACGCGGAAGGAGTTGTTCCGAGTTTTCTCCCAGTGCCACAAGCTGGGATCAAACCCGGCTCCTCTTGCTGCGAGGCGAAAGTGCTAACCACTCCGCCACCCATATAACTTACAACTTACAGGTTTAGTAAATGGTAGCATTTTTTTACATTCCCATATGGGATTAGTATTTATTTATTATATTACCTAAAGGTTCTAATTTAAAATAAAAATACCCGTAGAGTTCTAAACTCGACTGGGTATATTTAGAACAATAATGACGAAAGCCACCGTTAGTCAAGAGATAAGAGATAACAAATGCGAAAGAATATAGAATGATCAACAAAATTGGGGCAGTTAACTGATTTAATGGGATAAAAATACGGCACGTCGGCCAATAGGCCTTCCAAACGACGATACAATTTAAGACAAATGAACAAAACAATTTGGTATATTTATTTGACGCTGCTTTTTTTTCGCAAGGTGAAATTTTATGTATGAATGAAGAGAGAAGAGCGCGAGCTTCAGCCTCTGAGCAAAAAAGAGGAGAGCGCGAGCGGGAGCTGTATCACTAGTTAAGAAAGAGAAGAGCGCGAGCACGGAAATTTGGATTTTACCCTTCTCTGGACGTTATTCCTATTTCCCCTAAGCGGTGGATTTTGGAAGCTGGTGAAGGGAATTAACCTTTCCAGTTTACATAGAGCGAGAAGCTCATGAACTGCTGGAATTTCGTCTGCTAAGCAGACGATTGTTCAATAAAGCGTCTGCTTAGCAGACGAAAATCCAGCAGTTCATGAGCTTCTTGCATTGGCCACTACTGAGAAGGCTAATTGGTAAATCAGACGATAATTTATCTGAGCTACCAGACCATAGAAATCAGAAGGAAACTAGAACGATTTTTGAAATGGTGGAATGCCCACCAATTAGAACGGTAGCTTTTGGCTTTACTAAAACTTGGCGGAATCCGTCGGTGGCGTCCTCTCTCGCTAGTTTGGTAACTAAAAAGTCTACCTTCGTTACTAATAAAGGATATTGTTAAAAGACGGCGTTACTGACAAACCCGTAGTTTCAAATTGTCGCGTGATCTACCATTACAAAAATCGTTCTATAGTTACCTTCTGATTTCTATGTACCAGACCTATGTTTTAAATAGAAAAATGTATGACAACCTTAAGTTGTTTTTCAACGACTGAAAAACAAGACTGCCAAACATTTTTAATGCAAAATAAGTATATTAGAGCAAAATAATGCCTGGAAACCCTGTTGGAATATCGTCTGCTTCCCCAATTCCCTTAATCAGCTTTCAAAATCCATCGCTTAGAGGAAATAGGAATAACATCCATTAAAATTTTAAGGTGAATTATCACCACCCTAAAATTGGTTAAATGGATAGACGATTTCCGAAAATGGTCATACTAATACTTTCACGTAAATTTTTTTAGTATTTGATTTACTATTAGCAACCAAAGTTCGAGTTTTATCCCACTGACTCGACAATCTCAGAACCACTCGGTTGAACCTACCTGCAGCGCCATCTCGTAACCGAAATATTATTTTTCACAAGTTTCATCGTTTTCGGTCAGAATTGTCGTCTGCTACGACGTTCTTCTTGACTTTTTACCCGAGTTATATTCGTAGATTTTAGTTTATAGTGTTTTTAAAATAAGTTCCGTCTCTTAACCGGAAACGAGAATCAGCTGCCGTTTGCCGGTCACTCTTTTAGCGCTGCACGTAGGTTCAACCACAATTTTTAAAGGAACAAGACTGTGATGAGTTTGAAGACGAAATGAGCATTGCAGCTCATCGAGATTGAAATGGAGAAGAATTAACCAAATAGATTTTTTGTGCAATTTTGCAATTTTTTGGATCTTCAGCGTCGAGTACCCAAAAGCTCTATCTAAAACTCTCACGTTTATAGAATGTTACTTAATTGGACAGCCCTTAAAAAACAATTGTCCAAAGATTGTTAAAAACTTAATAGATAAGTTAAAATGAAAATTGAAAACGCATATTCTAATGAATAAATATTACTGATGCAATTTAAAAATTTCTTTAATTTACTTGCAATATTTAAAAAACCCGCTTCGTTGAACTTGAATAGCTCTTTCTATAAACTACTTTAAGGTGGTATTACCAGCGCATAAAGGGAATATTACTATCACATAAATGGAATAATATTAGCGCATAGAGGGAATAATACTAGCGCATGAAGGGAATATTACTATCACATAAAGGGGATATTACTTACGCATAAAGGGAATGATATTAGAACAAAAATTGAATATTAATAGTGCATAAAGGGAATATTACTAGCTCCCTGAAGGAGTATTATTAGTTTAGTATACAATTTTAAACAAACGGTTTAAAAATATCAATTATAGGGTTTCGTTTTTGGAGAAATCAAATATCCCCCTTACGGGTCTAAATGTTTTCCCTTATTTCTGAGAGTGTAAGTCATTCGGACTTCAAATATGCAGGGGAACAGTTTTCTCATTGGAACCGTGCCGACAAGATTAATGGTTCCACAGATAGCTTTGAAAAACCTTGAAGATATGGTTCCAGATCATACAAATTTCCACCACCCAATGAACCTCTGGAGGAGCTTTGGCTCCCGAAAATTCTAGGAAACACGCACCATTTTTCTGGCTCGTGCAGAGGAGAAGGGAGCAGAGGCAAAATCCCCGGTTCCCGGCTGAAAAAGGGCCCGCTAGGGACTGAGAGGTGGCCCAAAGAGCTAGGGCCCATCGATAAAGCCCGAGGGAGTGCAAATCAAAACGTTTCAATGGTTGAAAATGTCTTGGGGCTCGAGGGGGAGGTGTAAATCTAAGGGCCCACGAACAACTTCGCTCAGGGCCCCAGAACACCTCTGCACGGCCCTGCCATTTTTAATGGGTACCCTATATTTCTGGAAATCATATAATAATTTAATGAATCTTATATTAAATGGTCGTTATTTTGATAAACAGATTTCTTGCCTCGGGTGATTCTATGATCGACATTAGTTATATTTTCAGAATTGCTTATACAACCAGTGAGGCAATTTGGACTGTATTGCTTCCTAAATATTTAAAAGCATCGAATACTGCAGAGTGGAATCCAGCAGCCAAAGATAAATTTGGAATTTTCCAAATTGTATCTACGCCATCGACGGCAAACATTGCGTTATGCAAGCTCCTGCAAATAGTGGTTCTTAATCTACAACTATAAAGGAACTCATAGCCTTGTTCTAATGGCGAGTTGTGATGCCAATTACTGTTTTTCTCTGGTGGATATTGTTGGTTCTGGACACCATAGCGATGGAGGCGTTTTCGCCAATTCTGAATTTGGAAAACGCTTAGAATATGGAAGGATAAGTATTCCAAAACCAAAAAATTTTATTGGATCTAGGGGACTGGAGATACCTCATGTCTTCGTTGGAGACGAAGCGTTTCCTCTCAAAACGTACCTAATGAGACCATTTCCTGGATCTGATTTAACCTTCGAGAGAAGAATTTTCAATAATAGACTGTCTCGAGCTAGAAGGGTGATTGATAATGCATTCGGAATCTTAGCATCTAGGTGGAGAATATTAAGAAAGCCAATTATTGGCGATCCGCGAAATTTAGAGAGCTTCATAAAAGCATTTATAGGACTACATAACTTTATAAAGAAAACCGATGATAAGGAAAAACCAGATGAAAGAAGATATTGTCCACCGAAGTATGCAGACTATGTAAATGCGCTTGGCGAAGTTCAGGACGGTGATTCGAGAAGAGAAGAAACTTTGAGTTTGATTAATGCTGGTCAATTAGGTTCAAACAGATCATCCAAGGACGCTATCAAGATTAGGGAAGAATTTCTAAGCTTTGTAAAAAGTCCAATCGGTCTCATTCGGAAAATTCTAAAATGCTCGAGGCGACCGAGAAATAATATCTTATTGTTGAGGAAAAAAACAACTTTCGTCGTTTCATTGCGGGTAACACAATAAGCATATATATATTAATTTTACGAGTTGTTGGAACGGTGTGGTTATATGCCGGATTAATTTTAGAATTTTCCGAATGAGACCCGAATGTTCAATAGGCCATATCTTAGCAGCCGTTCGACGTAGCCGGATAGCAATGGCACTTTCTTCTTAGGAATCCACCCATCTGAATCCAAAAATGCAGGTTTCAGGGGCGTAACATCATTATTAAAAAAGTTGGCAAAAACGATATTTGGCGTTTCCGGCGGATATGGAAATGCTACACGTGAATCAAGACAAAGGTATGAAAGATATTAGTAAAATATTAAAAATAAATTTGGTTTCAACTTGCTATCTTTCATAGTTTTCGAGATAATCGCAAATAAGTGCTAAAATCCCAACGGCCGAAGACTTATTTAACAGAGTGTACCATGGCAAAAAGAATATATTTTAAAGGGAACCAAACCACCCTCTAGGTCAAAGTAGGATTACTGAAACTGCTGCCTGAGAGCTAAAGTCAAGGAAGTCAAGACACCTGATTTTGAAATGAAACCCGAAATAAAATAAAATTGTACAATATAAGAGAATTATATAAATATAACTGCCTAATTTTTATCTTTAACTCTTTAAACCAACCTGAAAATGATATCTTTCAATTTGCCCCACCAATACATATAACCTTAGGTCAATTGATCGACAAATTTTACCTTCGGCAAATACATCAAGAAAACTTAATTCCTTATATTACACGGGCATTAAATTATATAACTCTTTACCCAGAAAAGTTCAAAACGCAATAACCATAACAGTATTCAAAAAACAAATAAAAAACTTTATCAGGGAATTATAAAATTAAAATATAACAATTTAAATTGGAAATATAATAATAATCACAGAATCCTTAAACTAAACGATATGTACTACTTATTAACCAGTCTTTTTTCTTTTTGTTTTAAAGTATTCTTTATTAGTGATATATATATAGAATAAACGTAACCCAAAAACCGTTCTCTGTCGGGTTCAAGGCCTAAAAGTCTTTTAAGACTTGGCCATATGTCTCTTTTTCCTTATTTTGTTCTGGCAACACGAAATAAAATTTTTATTTGATTTGATTTGAAGAATCCCTTTCAATTGTTAAAGTGCTTTTATATATTTGCGCATACTAACATTATTATATCAGTATTATTATAAAAGATATATTTAAGACGTATACCAAATTTTCTCAAATAGGGGTTTCTAAGCTGGTATGACTACGGCTCCCAGGTAGTTAAAATCAGTTCAACGTTTTCATTTTGAAAACTGTGATGGTTTTACTTTAAATACTAGGGCTAAATCCAATTTTGAAACTAAATTGCACTTTTATTTGCAGTAAATATTTAATTTCTCGAGAAATTAAAGTTCTACGAATAAAGTAATATAAACGGAAATATGTACACTTTAAATTAATAGAAACATATCAGATAGTAAATATTCGAATTTCTCGGTAGACGTCAAGCCATTCAAAAGAAAGGTACAAATTCCCAAAATTAACTATTCTGTATCTCAAAATGGCAGTATGGATCGTTTTGAAAATCTAGAATTCGGATTCTACGATCGAAATAACAGTAGAATTTGAAGGGAACCGGGTGGACAAGTGTATCAATTGTACAATGACCCGTATTATTCAACTATGAGACTGTATTAAAGAGAATATCACCTCTGTTGCCTCCCAAAAATGGTTAAATTTTGCACCCACTTATGGGTTTCGATATTTTCGGCGCTCCTTAATGATTCGTTGACGGGGCCGCGTTCCTGCCTAGGCAATATCGCCTATAGGGACCGCACATCACAAAGGGGCCCCGGTCTCTTTTGCATATAGAGAAGGCGTATTAAACGATAATATCAGTTATGATAAAATGACCGACAAATTTGTTGAAATTAACGCAAGAATACCAAATAAACTAATTTTAATTGTGAAATTGTTATGAAATAATTTTAAAAGAACTGCAGTTCTTTTAAAATTATTTCATAATAAAGGGAACTATTCTTGACAAAAGATCATTCACAGCAGGGGACCTCTCGGACCGTCACCGTGTTATTAGTCTTCTGTATATTTATGCGTTCTCCTTGTTACGGCCCGAAACTCGACCAAAGAGTACACAGGTTCAGCAATTATTCTAGACGGATGAAAGATAACTTCGAAACGATTTTACGGCGCTTCTAAGGTAGCTTGACGGAACGTCAGCAGAAGACAGAGGAAGCCTAGACGCTCCAGTTTAAATTATAAACCAATAATTCTAGTACGTTTTTGAGCCATTCCATGAATAAAATTGTGATTTTTGTGCGTTCCTTTTGTGGGTGGTTAGTTTTTTGGGGGAGATTAATTTTAACTAACCTAACCGCACGGATACAGCTAAGCTAATTTTAATAGATTGCGATAGTAAATGGATACAATTTAAAATTTGAAAGGTTTTACCTGCCATGGCTTTAGAATTTAAAATAAAATAAAATTACGTAATAAAAAGACTGGATACTTCATGGCTAAAATTTATATATTTTTATTTACATGGGCGAGCTTTCGGACCGTGGTCCCTTTTCAAGCCGAGGATTACAAATGAAAATTAAAAATGAACCAACATAAGATTTCACAAAAATATATTTTTTATACCAATTTTTGCCTTATCAATTTATGGATTTTTTTAATCTAATTTTCAAATTTCCCCAATTTTTTATATCTACCTGTCCCTTATCTTGGTTTAATTCCCCCTTATTTTTAATATATGCTGCCTCCTTAAAATTCCTTTTAAACCAATTATTTTCCTTTGATAATATTTTGGCATTTTCCCAGAGTATTTCATGTCCAACGTTCTCATTTATATGATTGGCTAACCCGTTTTCAAGACTTAATTTTTTATCCTTGTGTTCGTCTATTCTTTTTTTAAACCTTCTTTTAGTTTGCCCTACATAATTTTTATTACAATTACATGGTATATTATAGACTATTCCTGTTTCATTTAATTTTTCAGTTTTTGGTTTGTTCTTTATCAGAATCGTTCCTAAGTTTCCAAAATTGTTATTAATAAGACCTATATTATGTCTCGCGAGTTAACGGTTCGTTTTTTCGCTAATTCCCTTAATGTATGGTAGTACTAAGTTTAATTTTTCTTTTAATTCATTGTTTTTATCTTTTTTTGCCATAGGATCATTTTTTACTATATTATCATCAAAAATACTTTTTACACAATTTTGAGGGTATTTACAATCTTTTAATTGTTCTAACAATAATTTTTTATCCTTCATCGGTTCATCACTAATCAATTCAATTTTGAATTTTAAACTTTTAATTAGGCCAATTTTTATTTTATCTGGATGTGCCGAATCGTAATTTAAAATTTTTTGAGCGTGTGTCGGTTTTTGGTATATTTTCGTCATAATCTTATCCTTTTCTATTCTCAATTCTAAGTCTAAAAACGGTAAATAACCGTTGGAATCGGCTTCATATGTAAATTTAACGTCGTTATCTATTCTATTAATTTTGTTTAAAATTACGTTATTACTTAATTTTTTATCCTTCACAATTAAAATATCGTCCATATATCTATTATATAATTTTAATTTAGGCCATATTTCATCATCACTTAGGAATTTATCCTCTATTCCTTCAAGGTATAGATTTGCTATCGCCCCTGAGATACAACATCCCATTGCTAAACCTTTACATTGTCTATAAAAATTGTTATTAAACACAAAATATGTATTCTTCAAACATAACCTTGCTAAACCCATAATTGTGTCTATATTTAAGGATGATCTATCTTTTAAACTTTTGTCATCATTCAATTTCTTTTCTAAAATTTCCAACGCTTTCTCTACTGGAATGGAGGGGTACATATTAATAACGTCTAAGCTGGCTAGTTCATTATCGTCCGATAGTTCAATATTTTTGATATTTTCATATAATTTATACGAGTTTTTAATTGCTCTGTTATTATGACCAATCAAAGGTTTAATAATTTTATATAAAATTTTTTCGGTTTTCGAAGTTACACTGTTCATTGACGCTACAATCAATCGTAGCGGCTTTGAATCTTTATGCAATTTTATTAGTCCGTATATATGTGGGACTTTTATGGCTTCACTGTAAAATGCGTATCTTTTCTTATTTTCTATTTCTTTATTTTTAACTGCTTTATTTATTATTAATGCTAACTTTCTTTCAATGGTCTCTGTGGGATCATTTTTTAACCTTTTAAAATTATCACTATTTAAATTTTTAAGTTTTTATCCTTAAGAATGTTCTTTAGCGCTTTACGTTCTAGGTTAGTTAAATTTTCAGCACGAGAATTATGTCTAAAATTGTTCTTTATTATTAATCTTATATCTTGCTTTGTTTCGTCTTCTAACGGTAACCTTGCTAGTTGATATTCCGTTTCTGCACATACCTCCAATAAATCCGCCGACTTATTAGTTGGAGCAAAGCTAAAACCTTTTTCTAATAGTTGAAGCTCGACTTTATCAAACGTTTTTGTCGATAGATTAACCACTGCACTATTCTTAATTTCATTAGACTTATAACTTTTCCTTATATTGTCTAGTCTTAATGCATTATATTTTTTAATTAATTTTTCTTTGGAGTTCTCAAAGCTTTTATTACGTAATTTTATTTTATTTTAAATGGATACAATATAATAATAATGAAAAAATCGGAAATAACTATTTATTTACAACCGAAATTTTAGTTACAAGTTTTGCTTTGGCAAACTGTCTCATTTGGAGACCGACTATTTTTTCGTGTCTTTTTTGAAGACTCTCAAGAAATACTACTTTTTAGAAGGCCCGTCGATGTCGACGAAAACTCGCTCGTTTCCTGCCCCACCTGATGCAACTCCACCATGGAATTTTTTTGCGAGCAGAAAACGAACGTCCGACTTCTCAACGGACTTTTAAAATTTACACAATATACAGTACAATTTGAACAATTAACATTTTAAAAATATACATACACTAAATTACAAATTTTTATTTTATATACAAAAATTTTACACCTTTTATTAACATTACATACTCTTACATAAATTCATAGACCAAGAAACCGCAAGCTTAGAATCTGTAGGAGTAGAAAAATTTTGTTAGTCGAAAAATATATTTGTTGTCGGTGGAGTTGTAAGTGTGTGTATAACCGCTTAATATCTATGTGATTTCTTTACCTCTTGTCTAACCGTATCACTGTCCGATAATTTGGTTGAAGAGAAAAACTTCATGACCATAATGCAAATATGATGAAACCCGAATTACTTTGAGCGCTTACTACATTTCGCTGTGGGAGTTTGGTCACAAATATCACCAACTGGTACTGATTTTCGTTTTCGTTTCTATAGCGGGCGTGTGCTCACCATTATCAATTACTGGAACTGGTTTTTGTTTGCTTTCGCTTTTCTTCTTCTCCGCGATCTCTTTAGCCTTTACGATGTACAATGGATCGCGACAAAGTTTTCCTCGTGGAACTTGTGGTTCCAAAATTTCTGGTAGCATACAGTTCATGTAAAAAGAAACCAGATTAGGTTTCATTTTATTGGTCCAAAATTCTTCACAAATAATATAAAGTAACATTTAGATTTTTTAGCTATATTTAGCTGACCTTGTATTTGCATATAGTATTCGTGATTTGTCTTTAGAGACATTTTCGAGTTCGACATTTGAAGACAAAAGTTTTTGTTTTTTGTTCTTCTAATTTTTTTCCGATTGAATTGTTCCTTGCAGAAGGTACGGTTTTCACTTCGACGATGGCGTCCTCATTTTCAACCACACCATCCGGACTAGCTCCCAAAAAAGCAGTTTTCGGTATCTATGTACAAGCCACTCGATCGAACTGATTTTTGGTATAGGTTTTCAAAAAGGTGAATGGCAACCGACTCGTTATCTTTTCCATATTCCGTGGCCGGGGTTGAAAATGGAACTTGGTAAAGAAGCGCTTTCACTAAAGAATGGCACGAAGTCGTTGCCTGCCGTTTGATCAGTTTTCCAAAGTTTGACGCTGTCAATCGGTGCGCCCGATGCCTATCATATTCAGGGTTACCGTGTTGTCCTCCGTAACCTTTAAACGAAATGAGTAAAATAAGAAACAAAAATTAGTCGATTTCGTTATTAATGTTTACCTCAAGCGATTGCAATTTTTTCTCAACGGCGGTTTTCATTTCCTCGGCGCTCATTGGAGGTTGTTCCGCATTCGGACCATAATCAACGTCTACCAAAGGCAAAATGCGCACATTTTTCGTTTTTGTTAAAACTTTTGACTTTTCGAAAAGTCTTTTACCCGCCATTTTCTTTATCCTTTCCGACCTTTCGACGAATCGTTTGAAGTGGAGGCTGGGACTTTTTCCACTTATTTTCTTCCAAGGCGACCTATGCGCTCGAAAACCTTTTTGGTATTGGAGCCCAGCAACGTAACACCGCCGAGTATAACCTCCACTTTGAGAATAATTAATCCTTTTCCCAGCGATGTATTTAGCTATTAGACTCATAAAGAGCTCGGCTATGTTGCTAGTCTCGTTTTCAGTTTAACAGTCGGCTTTTCTAACTATTCTGTCAAGAAGGGCCAGTACTTGAGGATAAAGTCCAGACTGTTTCATTTTGTTCAAAACATTCTCTTTTGAACATCCCTCTATGGGAGCGTTGTTTTTGGACTTACAGAAATAGTCTCTGCACTTTTCATGCGAGTCAAAAACGTGTAGGGGATCATTTTGGAGATCCTGGCGTAGATTTTGGACAGTTCCTTTGTTTTTGGCGTTGAATGTTATAGCTCCCCCAGCTGCCATTGTTAGTCTCGGAATAAGACCTTTCAGGAGTCTGCGTGCGTCCGCGGGGAATTTGGTGTCTGAAACTAGTTTGTGCAGCGCTCCAGTGTAGTTTTTCATCACGTGATTTGAGCACATGACCGTAGGGAACTTTTTCTACTATTCGGCAGTGCACGCTTGAATCCGCATCCGCGATGAAGCGCTTGTATCGAACTCCATGCGTTTCCTCGCTTGTTTTAAACCCCTCTACTATGATATCCGCTTCCATTGCTGACGACGAACCATTCCAATTTCTGTAGCATTTGTGTGTTTTTAGAGGGGTTGTTTCATTGGCTTCTGACGTCGAATATTGTTCTTTGGATAATAGCACACAATGGTAACAAAACCTGTTTCGAATTCCGACATTTAGTAGTCGACCAGTGCGTCGTCCTATAATTCCTCCCTACATTTCAAAATTGTTCAATATTTGTTATATGTTTTTTCGCCTTTTTCGAGTTTCTCTTTTTTAATTACATATTTACCACTCCGGAAAGTGCATTATAACCGCTGTGATAAGAGCGCTGGCTCCACCCGCCATCACAAATCACAGTAATGAAGGCCACACCATCGGGGTCTACATCACCGTTCTGAATTGCCAACCTTATTTCCTCTGCCCCAGCAGCTAGCAATTCTTCTTTTAGTTTTTCACTCCACACCTATGCGTCATAAAACGTGGTTGGTCAAATTATTAACTGCAATGAAAGTGCCAAGAACTTACTTCTTCCAGGGATTCTTCAATTTTGTGATATCGATTCCAATGTATGGGAGGAATATTCATAATCCCTAGAAAACTGCTTATTTGAGTATGACCACCTCCTGACGCAACAGTGGCCCAAACAGTTGTTTTGTTTATTCTAGGTTTCGAATCGTTTGAGGTGTTTTTACCGCCCTATTGCATTGTTTACATTTAAAAACGAATACGCTTTCAAGTCCTCTACGCAATTTGCTTTTCAACTCGAGATTTCCGAATGTACAAATGGACCTGTGTTCCCGTTGCAAATTGAGTGACCACTGAAGAACATGTTCAATATCGACGATTCGTAAACCATGAATTTTCTCTCTCTCTCTCCATGTTAGTTGGGTTTTGGGGGGTTGAAGAGAAAACGGATCTGAAAATGAAAATCACCTATTAATAAATTAAAAATCCCAAAAGCAAAATTTCAAAGCGTCAGACCTTCAGTGCCGGCGCTAAGGGGTAGGCCAGGTAGCTCACTGACTACCTTAAAATTTTGAGGAGCTCCAAAATCACCCTATAAGGGGCCCCAAATTGATATAGAAAGAGTTTCAAAATTGTCCCAAGCGATAAAATTATTTATAAATAACAATGAAACAAATGCCGATAGTGTATTTAATAAAACCAGTTCTGTTATATTTGGACTCGTTTTACTGCTGTTATAACTTTTTTGTTCTTCATGTACATCAGTACTTTATTTTATTGAAGCACTAGCTGAGAAGCCAGGCCTCCGGCCGTGCTTTCAGCTAGTTGAAAAAATTGGGATTGAGGGGCTGATCACTCCGCGTAATCGGTGTACAGAGCCATACCTTTGACTGTACTAATGGGATTACGCCTTTGGCAGTGGTAATATAAGCATAATCCGGTGTACAGACTTTCAAAAAGTGGTTAGCTAGTCGATTGGGATTTAGAAAACGGGAACAAAATGCACTTTACTTGAAATTATTTTTAAATAGTAAATAGGCATTTTTTTAAATTGCAAACGTTTAATAGTGCAGAATATCATATCTTGTATTATTAACATATATTTGATTTCTTTGATTAGGTTAAGATATAATTATGATTTGATAAAGCGTTTTTGTACACAATATTTTTAGTTTCTCCGTTTGGAGTAAGTAGGTACAGGTTCTTTGCAGCTCCAACTCTTGAGCACGCCACATAAAGCATGGGTTTCCGCAGTTTTAAGTGACTGTCCTTGCGCTTTATTAATTGTCATTGCGAAGCTAAGATTGATTTTAAATTGCAGGCGTTTAAAATCAAATGGCATATCGGTTGGTATTATGGGTATGCGTGAAATGAATACGGCCCGGGCAAAAGTGTCTGCGTGACACAGATAGAGAGGGGTGGGGTGGGCTTAAAAAGAGAACGAACGCAAGCGAAAAGGATCTAAGGTCACGCCATGCAGCAGCTAAGTGAGGCAATTAGAGCCAGAGAGATTAACTCCCGTGTCTCTTAATACCCGCGTCTCTTGACAGCGTGAGGGCAGGGGTTTCGGTCTTGCGGTCACCGGTTATTGGTCCCATGGTCAAAAACTACGAAGGTTAGCAATTTCAAGACGCGTCTATAACCTGACGTCAGGGGCCACAATGCCACATGCCAAATTTCGTGCGAATCGGACAATTATCTTGGACTTGCATAGAAGGTAACAAACCAATATATATATATATATATATATATATATTTCAGATTTTATTTATTTGGTTTGCCTACCCTCGCGAAAATACCTGGTGCTGCCACTGCAGACCTTTAAACCATAACTTACCGGTACTCTAATTGTCCCAAATCAAATCGCAAAGAATGAGCCGGAATGTCACCTCTTTTATGGGAATTAGCTGGAGTTTCGCAAACGGAATCACGAGCGGACGGAAATTCATGATAGTGTAATGGTGGAAATTCACGATCTTGAACTGGTGGAAATTCATGATCGTGTACTGGTGAATCTCGACTATCGCGAACTGGCGGATCTTCTAAATCAACAACTGGTGGAATTTCCAAATTTCCAATAGAACTTGATAGATCTAAATTGTTCTCTTTTTTTCGCCATAAATGCGCAACTTTAGACCGATGATTGCGTTTTTTTGATCCGAACTTTTTCGTCTTATTATTATTACCCATCGCTACTTCATTATCATTTTCCCAGACGTGTTTATAAGAAATATGTAGCCGCTTGTAGTGGTTGCCCAATGTTGATCTCGGTAAATC
Organism: Leiobunum rupestre; assembly: GCF_980474605.1. Lineage (NCBI taxonomy): Eukaryota > Metazoa > Arthropoda > Arachnida > Opiliones > Sclerosomatidae > Leiobunum > Leiobunum rupestre. The sequence goes on from NC_143391.1 coordinate 59,945,527, forward strand.
TTGTCCACTCTGGGAATCAAAATGAGAAGTGACCCTCCGGTTGAAGCGTGACTAAAATATTTCATCTTGGCTCCATTTCCAAGAATCGAGATACCACGGTTGGGGGGTCAAAAATAGGAAGACGCGTGGCAGAGATTCAGTCGAAGACTACAAAAGGCGCGACAACGGGTCTTGCCCTTTCCAACCCCGACTTAATTGCTTTCCAAGAACTTCACATCCCCCAACCCCCCATCCTGTCATTATATCGACAGGCTTTGGTTAACATTCGTGGATTATTTGGTCGAGTTCGGAAAAATTTTCAACGTGCCCTTTTACGCCATCTATATGAGTTTCGCTGAAACGACTTATAACATGGTTCTCTATGTAAAGTAAATTTCAAATGAACATAAAAAATCAATCGTTTAATGTAAAATTCCACAATCGACATTAAAAACATAATCAAACATAGGTTCAGGTAGCTAGAAGTTATGAACCCCGTATATGCTTTACAAAAAAAGATATTTTCGTTTAAAAAACACGATTAAATTTACACTTCGAAAAGAAGTTAAATTAAATTAGTGTCGATTAATATTAGAGCGATTTAAATTATCTGGCTCCCTAGGGTATTTATTTAGGATGGTAATACATTTCATTTTACATAGTTATTCGTAGTAGTTTTTACGTGACGTTCTTCGAAATGTGCATATTCGAACCAAAAATAGGTCAACTTTAACATTAAATATCTAATCATTTCAATATTGGTTTGTCAAAAGAAAAATGTTAGCGAGCAGTATAGACCTTTTTCTTTTACACGTACAAATTGCAGATTTATTAATAATATGTAAATATGTCGCATTATGATTTGAAAGTATATTAAAAACCTTTTTTTCTAAAGGGAGGGCCTTAAGGTAGTTTTTTATTTCAATTTCCGCTTTTTGTCTTTAGTACTAACTGAGGGTGATAGACTTAAGTAACATAAAATGATGGATACTTTTTAAGATTTTTAAAATCCATGATCCTTATCACATTGAAAAACGTTCGCTGTATAGATGTTAATATTCAAGCCAAATCTTCAGAAATACATGTATTGCTTTGATTCCGTTATGTAAATGAAAAAATCTTCAATATCCATTGAAGCTTTTTGAAATCAATCGCATCTTAAAATTCTTAAATAAAATAAACCTTTTATATAAATAATAATCAGCTAGGCTAATAAGTCATCAAGCGACTTAGCCTTTAGGTGGCTGGGTTACAATGCGTAGGAGGGTGGTGGCAAGCCCTGCATGCCACGCGAACCAACAGCTCCCTACACTAACTATTACCGTTAACCTCAACAAGTTTTTATGGAAGGGGAAACCGAAGAGCTTGGGGAAAAACCCCTTAAACCAGTGGGGAAAGAACTTGCAAACTCAACGCAGAAGGAGTTGTTCCGAGTTTTTACTCAGTGCCACAAGCTGGGATCGAACACGGCTCCTCTTGCTGCGAGATGAAAGTGCTAACCACTCCGCCACCCCGCTAGAATCAGTGATTACTACTTCATCCACAAACTAATGTACTTAGGGCTTATGAAATCCACGAAAAAAACTGCTTTAGCTAAAAGAGATTAGGTTCACTGTTAGGCGGCACAGTTTAATGCTCTCTAAGCTACGTCATTTTAGAAATTTTGTTATATAATTGTTCAATTGAGACTCCAATTTTGTGTACATAATGTATCGTTGAAAATACATTTAGCCTTCAAGGCTGGACCCAAAATTGGTTTGGCGATTTTCTTCCCGAGAAAAATATAAAATATCAAAATGAACGGGAAATGGTTAAGATTGGATTTAAAACAAGTTGGCAAACCAAAATATACCTCTCCTCGGAAGAATTGTCCCTAGTGGTATTAATTTCTCGAGATAACCCTTAAATTGCGGAGATATATCTTTGTTAAAAATGTTATCCCAGTTCTATCCCGCCCGGTATAAAATTTTAATTATAACTGGTACTCAAGTGTCTAAGACTAGATTTGTCTTAGTTCATCGTCATTGAAACATTAACCAAAACACACCTACACTTAAGTAAATATCATAAATTATACTGAGTAATTTTAACTAAATTCAAACTACCTAACTATAAACTGTCTTAATTTTCAGCTGAGAGCTGTTCGCTACTAATTACTTCCAATCTACTTAATTAGCCTCACAGGTTGAGTTGATAACTTCAAGGGTATAAATTGGTTATTCCAATTCAAAAAATAATAACAAACAATTTTATCTTACAGCTGACTTGAGTTAGTTCACAATTACTTTAACACTTTGTCTTAAATACGCACTGTTCATACACTTAAGTCCATTCACTCACGTTCCAAACGCGAAACACAATTTAACTCTTTTCTTGACCGAAGACCGAACATACTAATTAAAACAACAAAGTTAACTCATAACTTTTGACCGACACCAGGACCCCGTCCTGTAGTATTTCGTCTGACCGCCAAAAACTAAGGTAGACGATTTCTTGACGGCTACGGCTTTATATACATTTATTTTGTGTTTTGTTTGACCCGTCGAGATTTGACTAAAGTTCGAAAAATTGAAGAGATTATATTTTTTACCCGGTTTAATTGATAGTTCCCCACACGGTAGCGCTATATTATTACTTTGATATAGTTTCCGCGGGAGTTTTGAATAATTATCCTTTTTCTAAGCGTTATTAAAAGGTAACAATGAACTACTTTTTGTGTTTTAACGAAATTTTGTTAAGAATTTAACAAAAATTTAAAACAAAACAAAAAACCGTACCAAAGAATAAACAATATATACAGATATTGTATTAATCCGTTTAGTAAAAAAACCCGCCGTATTATAATTGTTCCTTTACTTAAATATTTTCCCTAAGGAAGTCAATGGCTCAGCGGTGAACTATCCGCATTGTTACAATGCGACCCGAGTTCAATTAAAATACTAAAATATTTAATTAAATATAAGATTAATATAATTTATAAATATTTAAAATGATGTAGAATACATTATAATACCTAACGTTATAACTTTGTAAAGGACATTCGCCAAAGCTGTTTTTTAGAAAACCACCGCAAATTAACAAGCGTTGGTGGCTGAGTGGTTAGAGTGCACGAGGCAGACCAGGGTTCGATTCCCGGCCAGCGCCAAAAAATCGCAAATTGATACTAAGACGAATACCGTGTACAATTGGTGGAAACCCTGCCATTGGACGTTGAGAGGTTGCATAACACTCAGCACTCGGTCCGTCCCAAAGTCATTAAGAAGAAGTTAGAGAGCAAACGCCAATACAAACACAACAGATTCAACATCCACAACCATCATAACACAAACACTACTAACTACACACCCACCACATTCACAACACGAACTCAACATTCACAACCTACACATAAACATTACAATAACGGAATATCCAATCAAACTGAATTAAAACTGTCGCGATGGTGAGCGTTGACTAAAAAAGACCAACCAAACCAAACCCAACCGCAAATCAATCCTTTAACGCTCACATGGTGGTTTTGCCAACCCTTCGAGAAACTGCGTACGCAGTGATTACCCTTTGCCCCAAAAATGCGAACGCGTTCGCAGGCCACACACACACGCTGGTTGTATAACCCCTCCTAGGGGACTTTGTCCCCTCGTAGAGGTAAAAAATGTAAGTTAAAGTTTTACGTCCTTTGATATCTGCTGATTTGTAGGTCAACTTATGCAAAGGCGCTTTTTTATTCTTTCATAAGAAGTTTAGAAAAAAATTTCAATTAAGAATTAAAAAATCAGTTGCATGCTCTTAAAGATAAAGAACAGATCATTTTCCGAAAGCATGTTGGTTGAGATTTAAGGCTGTGCACCAAATTTGAAATTATATTTGGAAGCTCATAACTTAAAAATATTTATGTTACGCAAAACAAGTAAACATTATTTTAGGAAAAAGGAGCCTAAGGTGCTTTGCTTCAGATATATTAAATTTTGACCAAATTTTTGAAAGTTTGCTTGTAAGGAGCTTTTAAATAAGAAGATATAAATTTATCGGAATTTGGTTCAATCCATTACTAAAATGGAATTCTCATACAGACTTCATAGCTAACATAATTGCCTTTAAGCACTCAAAAATTACAAATGCAAATGGTTTTTGACACCCAATCTAAAACTACAACTATATTTCAGTCTTGTGTACTCTGTTATTTACTTCTCATTAATATTTATTTTAAAATCAATTGTAAAAAAATGTAAAACCCTTTTACATAAAGTAAACTGGCAACATTTTTATCGAAACTCCCTATGCAAAAAATGCCTCAAACTAAATTACATATTTTCCAAAGGAACGAGACTCTTTTATAAACTTAATGTGTCAACTAATATTGGTTCCAGATTTTGCGTCTAGATCATGACACATTCTACAAGCAAGATAAAAACTTTAGCAACATGAACCATTGGTTCTTGAAAACTCACAACGTCGATGTGCTTGTTCAAAATATACTCTCTAGTCTCCGCGGTTGCTACCCTAGAAGGCGCGACATTATTTTGGGTGCACTTCATTTAAAGAAATGGAGTGTAAAAAAGCGTTTCGAAGTTACCCCAATTCAAGGGTACCATTGTTCGAAATTTTCACAGTTCTATTTCTCTCTTGTAGAGAGCGCAATTGATGTCCATTGACTTATGAGTGGTTTTAAAGTTTTTACCCCTCTTCGAATTGAGTGATAAATCGGCCATATATTAAAATGGATATTTTTGGGACGTGCCAATGTGGGAAAACCAGTGCGAACTACTTTTTCAAAACATTTGAGTGCTGAACAGATAACTTAAATTTGTCGGCGTCAACAGCTGTATTACATCTTAAAACTCGACCGTAAGACCCGGTTGAATATATTTTATGCCTATTTTATCCTTTTGAGGATCTCAGCGGTAATAGCTGTATCTGTACAAGTAACTAATACCAGATTATCATTGGGAAGCAAGCGCGGTTGGGTTCGCTTGCGCTCCAGTTGTCCACTTCCTACTATGGTCAAGAAGTAAGGTTTACTGAGTAATTTATCAACGTATCTCGTTCAGCCTCCAGACGAGCAATAGTAAGTACAATCAGGGATGCCAAAGGATTAAAACTTTCACGACGAAAATCAATCGAAGGCGAGTTGACCGTCGAAGGGTCATAGGAGCAACGGGCTCGATACCTTCATTTGCGCGAGGCTACTATTGTTGGTATGGGAGATTCTCCGAGAGGAGGAATTGTTTGTTGTGTGGGAGAGGGTGAGGACCATAAAAACCTTTAAAAAGGGGAGAGAAAGTGAATAAGTTAAAGGGACCATCGTTACGGTTTTAACATTGCGCAGATTTATTTTTAAAATTTCGATGGATTCGCGTACATTAAAATAAGTTTTATGCAATTTTGGTTGAGCTAGTATGTCTATTGATTCCCACCTAGCATAATGGCCAAAAACACGAAGGTTTCGCTAAGGGGATAATTATTGTACGGGTTGTTAAGGTTTTTCTTTGCTTCAAGCCTTTGATGAAATGGGCTGTAAAAATCTCCACTTTCACAAGTGTTTTTATAAATTATGGCCTTGTCAAGGAGGCCTGTTGGTTCTTTGTTATTACACAATAAAGCTGACAATTTGGGTGGTGGGATCTAAATAGGATCGAGTCCTACTGAGTTAAGATTTTTGCCTATTTTTTAACGAAACCAGGAAAAAAAGGGATACATGCTGGGATTAAATATTTTTTACGTTCTGAAAATTCAGGAGCTAGAGTTGTTTGAAAACTGAATGTATTAGATAATTTTTTCATATTTTAATTATTATGTGATCTATGTGGAATTCCGAAAAATAATGATTTAAAGCTGTGGATTTAACTTAATGTAATTCGGAGGAGAGGAAGGAAGAATTGGAGGAAATTGTGAAAGCGCGGTGAAAATTGAGCACTTATTTTTTTGGAAGGATGGTGATATGAATTTGCATTTAAATAAGATAAGGCATTCCAAGGCTTACGATAAACTGATGTTTCAAATTGGAGGGTGGCTTGTTGTTATTTATAAGAATGTCTAGGAAGGGCAGTTTGCTGTCTTGTTCGGCTTTCCCACTGTCCCTATCTGAACTGTCCTTAATGGGGTCACTGGATCCCCAGGTGCGATCCATACTCGTCATTCTATTACCTTTCGGGGAGGGCTAAGACGGGGAAGAATAAGTCACTCTAGTCCTCAGCTGTGCGAGGGTGGGTCCCGGGCAGCCCATGGTGTCGCCTTTTGTTGGGCCATGATGAGGGCTTTTGTTTGCTATATGTGAGGCAGTCACGATGGCTGTCTCACTGGCCGAACGTTGTTTCGCAAAGCGCACTTCTGTCCCGGCCTGATTAGTCTCATAGGCCGCTGTATTGTTTAGGCGGAGCAGCGGGGTACAAATACATAGTGATATGTCTTGTTCGGTTAATATGGTAAATTGAATAGCTAAACCTTTTGATATTAAATCTAGATTTTGGACAAGCCCGTTGTAAGCAGAAATGTTTAAAAAGGTCTTCCTCAAAGAAAGTATAATTACAACGTTTACTGTAAAATTATTTTTTTATTCGATCAGTAAAAGATGAAAATGTTTTATATTTAGTTTTTTGCTTTACAAATAGCCAGAATTTGTGCTAATACAGAGGAAAATTCATGTGGAATTTTACTTGGAAGTGAAAAGTCTTCAGAAACTATTCCAGTGTGTTACATGCAAATACTATAGCAAAGAATTATCTCCAGATTTAGAAGAACTTTATCATTAAAGAAATTTACTGCTAGCATGTTAAAGGTTTCAATTTTTATTATTATATAATCTAATGTGTAGAATAATTTTTCAACTTAATCTTTTTATTATAAAAATGATTAAAACTGTACCAGAAGTACCAAATAAACAAAAGTGCGACACTGAACGATTTTCGTTAATGATAGTTTGTTATACAGTGATGGTGAAATCAGAAGTTTTGAAAAAGGAAACGCTCCCTTTTTTACTCTATTCATTAGTAGATAACCACAAAGTTAGTTATAAATACGAGAAAAAACGTGTTGGTGCTTCAAATTAAAAAAGTACTACCATCTAAAATAAAGCGACTGTTTTAATAGTTTATCTCCCAATTCAATAATTAATCATTATTTTCCCTAAGAAAGCTTTATTAGCACTTTTGAACTAATTTCAACTTTCACTGGGCCGTGGCGAATACCTGGGTCTCGTTACTTGGCAGTTTCAAAGAATAAATGTAATTTTCAAAGCTTTGTTAGTCCTAAGCCACATAATGATTAATTGTTATTGGCGAAACAGACTTTTATTAAAACAATAGCATTGAATGAATAGCAAGTGTCATATTTATGTTACTATGCTGAATGTAAAAGTTGTTCTGAAGTAGGTATTTTGTAAAGAATATAAAAGATCGTTGTACTTAAGCGACTCTATACACTTAATGGTAAACATTTCTCTTCTTTCGCCCCTTTACATTTACATCGTTTACTACCTTTCTTCATTATTCTTGGTTATTACTAACTTCTAATACGACTACAAATATAAACATGTATTAAAGCATTAGTTTAACCTGTGGGGAAAAAGCTCAAATTATGATACTATAAGCCTGGTTTTCACTTGGCGGAAAGGTCGAAGTCGGTGGTATGGTTTTTGGCGTTTCGCCCGCTCTCAGCATCAAAGCGTTTTCACTTGGCGATATTTCTCGGTAGAGCTAGGACGGTTTTAATTTCGATATTTGTGCCTGCTAGTGAGACCCACGTGATTTGAGCCTAGGCCTAAAATAAGGCATGGATGATTTATCAGATCATAATAATGAATCATTGATTAACGCGCATATAAGCCTCTTAAATTTGAAGTTATTCTACATGATTTATCGAGTCCAAAGAAGTATGAGGTACGAAAGATGGGTTAAAGATATTTATAAAGGAGAGAACAAGGTTATAAAGAAAACTTAGTGAAAGAAATGAGGTTTAATGACAAAGAAAACCATTTTCGGTTAGTTTACCTATTGTGAAGCGAAAGGATAAATTAATTAATATACAAGTAGTATAGTCTACCATCATGGACAATTTTCCATGTAGAGGTACACGCGGGGGTCGGCACCGGAAGTCCCCGCTTCCTTCCCCCCTGTGGCCTAAACTAGGTCACTTCCGGCAGGTGGCGCGTGATCGCGCGTGTACTTCGCGCTGATTGGCTGGCACGAAATTATTAAAAATGGCGTCAGTGGCGCTGATTGGCTGGCGCGAAATTGTTAAAAATTGGGTCAGTGCTCCTTTAAAGGAATTCCCAGGTTCCATTGTTAACGCTGTGACAGGTTTTGATTGATTAAGAGTAGGCGTAGTATGAGGAGACTCGGGGAATGCGCCGTGTGACCTTGTAGCTATAAAATAAAATAAATTTGGCGGGAATTTAACATGTGTTTTGTTTAGGTAATGTAAACGCATAAATCATAAATTATAAAAGGTTTATTAACATGAATATGAAATTTTAGCGGGTAAATCGGCATATTTGATAGGGGTTAATCAACAAGTGGTTTTAAGAAGGAAATATTAATCAGTTTTATAAGCCGTGTTTTATTAACCGTTAGGAAGCGCGATAAAAATGACTTAACATAGCGTAGTACAGTTTGTCACTCTCTTTTAACGGTTGTTATATGAACTCTTAGTAATATTGGTTGGAAAATTCACGTGATTTGGCCGCCATCTTTAATGTTTCATATTCAAACGGGTTCTGTAGGGTGTATTGAAAAACGTCTTTGTTATTTTTAGGAAATTTACCATATTTACGACAATTTTTTTAACGCTTTTAAACAAGTTGTTCCTAACGGATTTTTATATCGGCGTGTGTAATACGTTTTCCCTAGATGTTTCGATCAAAAAGCCGCGTCACGTGATCATCTGATTTACGGTTATGGAAAGGGGTCTTCCATAAAGATTACATTATAACATTTGTCAATCATGCATTTTTTAGGTTGCTATCAAGTTTCAATATTTCGAGTATTGGATGTATAAAAGTATTAAGAACTTTCTAATTTATATTGATGAAACATTAACGATTCTTGATAAATTTGCGTAAATATAATGCATTTATAAGTTCGCGTATTGAACACATAATAGTATTAAGAACTTTCTAATGTATATTGAATACATTGCCACTTTACAAAATATTTACATAAATTAAACAAGGTCGGTTCGCGCTCATGAAATTTAAATAAACGTGATAAGTAATTACATTGGTATTATAACAAAGAAAACATTTAATGATAAATAAAATTATTTATAAACTGAAAATGTTTTTCAAATATATTACGTCATTTAAACAATGATCAATCAAATCCCTTACGCCAAATGGACAATGTAATAGTATTATGTAAATTTATAACGCTACCAAGTAAAACGGTTTTAAATGTGCGGTAGATGGCCAAGTCAAACAGCGATTTATAGTCCACCTGTATTCATCCATACAACATTATAAATATAACTATTAAAATATAACTTAACATTTTTAAATACAATACAAAAGTAAATTAATTAAAATATAAAAAATGCAGCTGATACATTTAAGCGATCATACAAAATAGTAAGAAATCAATTTCATTACACGAAACATCGTTAATTTGTTTGATTTATAATACATTTTTAACTGTCTGCTACGTTTTACATTCTGTGATGTTAATATGTTAATTTTTGGGTTTTAGTTCTTTAACAATCAATCTAGTTTACATCTTAAAAAACTAACTTATACCGTCAATGTGTTTCTTATTTGAATAAAATTGATAATATAACTTTTTTACAAAACTTTATTTTTAATATAAAACTCAAAAATGAATAATACAATGTTATAAAATAATTTTCAACTCTGAACCTGAAATTAAATATGTTTGTCAAATTGTTATAATTTGTTTTTTTAAATTATCTTACATCCTTCTAGTTATGTAAATAAAAAACTGTTTTAAAATTTAAAACTTTATTAATATTTTACAACATTTGTTGTTGACACAAAGGAACTATCGTTAATAACATTTAACACGCTATCCATAAAAACCACTAACTCGTCTATCGCCTTTAAGAATCCAGTTTTTGGAGCTCGTTCCAATAGCATTTCGTGAGAATTGTGCTTTTTTTGAAAATATCTCATTCTTTGTGCAATCAAATCCATTTCAAGTTTTCGATTCAATTTTTTCAATTCTTTATTTATATGTTTAATCAGTTCATAGTCCTTACACGGTTCCTTGTTTTCTTTATAAGTCATTATTCCCCAACAAAAACAAAGCGAAACTAGTTTGTATAAAACGCGATGTGGTTGGTTTTTTCTTACAGGTCATGGAATATAAAATATGGCATTAATTAGCCGATTTCAAACAGGTTACACAAAAATATTTTATCGTTACACCTTGAAATAAAAATTATAAATATAAAATTGGGCTACCACTTTTTTGTAATATTATTATTATTTTAGGCAAGAATAAATGGACACAAAGTAATCTGATTACCGCAAACTGTCTCTCTCTCCACGGCGTTAGCGCTCTTCTGATTACCGCACATTTTGCGGGACCATGTGTTGTGGAGGATCGAGATATTATCACTAGTCCAACACTCCTGGCTCGACGCAGATCCATCATCCGACGGCGTGGTCGGGTGAATCAACATTTGATTCAAAGTATCCCATCCTATTAACGAAAGAAAAAGTATTAAATGAGTCGAGTCCTCTACATCTACTTCTTAGTGGAAAATTAAACTTACCGTCGTCCAAGACGAAACTCTCGTTTCTAATTTGGAATCGAGAGAGTCGATGGTGGAGGATGAAACATCGGAAGGAGTTGCGCTTGGAGACTCCAATTCGGTCACCCAGGGCTCTGCCACCACATTCTTCATATTCATCACCTTGGATATATTTGAGGCGTTGTCGGCGCAAACGCAAGATATCTGAAAATTATGAAAAAAAAATAATTATAATCTCGTTCTGACTGTATGGAATAGAATATCTTACGGAAGATGACGACCACCCAAATTCGACTTAGATTGCCTAAACGTTTTCGAGGATAGCGGATACGGTATTGGCGCCCGGGAAATGCGAAAACGACAGCAAAAGGTTACGGAAATTGAAGTCCGCGTCAATAAATTGAGCGCGAACTCCGATAACCGATTGCTGGCGTCGGCTGGAACAAATATCTAGCGTCAAATGAAGGTTCCCACCCTTCAATTTGCCTAGAATTGTCTGAAATAAAACTTTTATTAAAATCTGTAACAACTGAAAAGAAGTGGGCGAAAAGAGTTGACTTTTAATACAAGTATAGAAAAAGCTATCTACCATGAATTTTGGTTTTAGTTCACGGTTCTGCGACTATACATTTCCAGGTTGGGATTCGCGAACTCCAGAACCTTGCGAAATCCGTTCCCGTCCACGACGCTAAAGGGTTAGCCGTCGACCGCAATCATGTTTACCAACAGGCGCTTGAAAAGCGCTTGCGTGGCCTTTCTCGCGACTGGATCAATTTTTGTTTTTTTTAGCCGTAAAAGGATTTGACCCTTCACCCAACACATCGATGGCCAGATCGTTTTCGGCGAATTTCTCCAACAAAGTGATCCCGTGCACAAATATCTTATAAACAAAAATAATGGAAAAATTATAAAGAATAAATAATATTCACGGGTGAAATCATTTATACTTACAGAGTGCCTTTCTAGGTTTGATGGGCTACTGGTGTCCCCTACAATTTCTTTAATACATACGTTACAGAGCCCCACAACAGATATCGAAGGGGTCAAGCCATCGGCTTCGGCTATATTTCCCAGATAGGAAAAATGTAAATGGATTTGTTTTCTTCCATATTGCCCTTTATCAAATTTAGCGACCATGGTGACATCTCGAACAAGTACTCGGGGCAAGTGTTTCGATGGTCGCTTTTGACCCTTACGACTAACACCCAACTCAGGAGTCACTATTCAAAGACCTGTTATTTGCAGATTAAAGCGTGTTAAAAGCGGGATGATTAAAGTTCTAAAACGCGGGAAAAAGAAATAACAATCTAGTTTTTAATATCTAAATACCGTAAGATCTTCACTGATAAATTTTGTTAAATCATCAGTGGAAGAAAATCTATCTTTGGGCTAACCTAACAAACAGAAAATAATATAATAAATTCGAAATACTTACATTTTGGTCTCCGAAGAAATCTTGAAGCGGAAACTGAATGAAAATAAACTAATAAAAGGGCTTAAGAATATACTTGAGAAAAGCAGTGGAACACCTAATACAAACAGAGATATCGACTAGTTCTGTGTACTATTCCTGGTGAGGTTCCCCTTTTATACCAAAATCTGGGGCTCGGGCGACAAAGTGTCGCCGCATGGTCATCGCCGGGACCCAATATTTTTCGGTGCGCCAATTTGGTCAAGCCAAAAAGACTATAATTCCCCCTTCTGTAGGGCTGCCTAATCCCCTTCGCTTTAATGACAAGATACAACCCAGCGGGGGAATTGAGTTAGGATTATCGGAATGAATGCACTCGTTTCCCACTTTCTTGTACAAAAATGATCTAAGCGTCTTTATGTCTGGCTTTCGGAAAGCTGGAGTTTAGCCGAACAACTTGGAAAAACTTAAAATTTATATATTTATACTATATTTATGACTTAATATGCGCAGTGGAATTATTTATTTCAATACACATTTTTTTTGTGATATAAGATACCAATTAAATCCAAAGACAATTAAGTTGAGGGTAGTTAAATTGTGTATCTAATATTCCAATTTAATTTAATTTATTTTCCTATTTTTCTTCTCTTCAGCAACCTTAAGCAAAAGGTACATAATACCCATAAGAGTGACATGTGATAGTCATAAAGCTAATTATTCGGGAAGAAGATATCGATGACTATAATCATGCAAATTAAATAAATAATAGTTTTATGGACGTCATCTTGGTGGGATTTTTCACTTTCCGGTTTCGCTCTATGGACATATTGGAGAAAGAACCTTAATAGATTATAATATAATAAAGTTTAATATGCAATAAAACCGTTTACAAATATACCAACAAATTATAACACACTGATATTTTCTTAAGTGTGAAAAATGTCTACTTAAAATAATACCATATGTATTAAAATTATTTATAATACGGCTAATAGGACTACTATACTCTTGGGGTAGCATATAATAATGCAGTACTTCTCATATTACGTATACGTGATAATGGAAGCACTACCGTATTATATGCTACCACAAGAGTATAGTATTCAAGCCCGTTCTGTGGCTTTTTGTAAATATTTTACTTCTAAATAAATATTTAAAAATATATAAATATAAATAAATAGAAGTGAAAAGAAACACATTGTGAAAAACTAACTGAAAAGAGACTTAAAACGGTTTTAAAATTTACAATTTATTTACTTAAAAATCCTACGTTTCAGAGTAACTGTTCCTCCTTCTTCAGGGATTTTTTCAATTCTGACAGTATAAAAGCAAAACTTTGGGACGAAAAAACATTTATGCGCTTCATATATATAGTGGCTACTGTTCTATAGCCGCGAGCGTTTTTTCCCGAAGGCGAGTCGACCGTCGAAGAGTTATATGAGCAACGGGCTCGATATCTTCTTTCGCGCGCGAGGCTACTATTGTCGGAATGGGGGATTCTGCGAGGGGAGGGATTGGTTTGTTGTGTGGGAGAGGGTGAGGACCATAAAAACATTTAACAAGTCGGCCCAGGCCGTAATATTAGTTCCACATCAGTGTATTCGAGTGGGCAAAGCCATACACCCTTAGTATACACAGGTAGGCAAACTAATACAAAGCTTTTGAGGCTTTGTGATTTCTTATCGTTGGATATATAAATTGCCACCCTAAGTGAAAGGGTGGATGCCGCCCACCATCAGGAGACCCGGGTGGGCAAACTAATATAAAATCTGTTGAGCCCATGTGATTTCCTATAGTTAGATATATTATTTACCATCCTATATTAAAGAGTGGCCACCGCCCACCCTCAGGATACACGGGTGGGCAATCCAATTCATAAGCTGTTGAGGTCATTTGATTTCCTATCGTTAGATAGACGTAAAGTGTCAAAGGTGAAATAGGTAAGCAAAACACGACAAACATAATTTTTTTAAATTATTGAAATTAGTGGAAAAATGATTTAAAGAAATTCTTAAACTGGGATTCAAATATGTTTATTTTAGGAAATTTATACCAAAATTCCTATTATTGCACAAATTCAAAAAAAAACCCTTGAATGGTAATTAAGCTTATGTCCGACTGCTTTGGATTTTTTGGTCTCCCATATTCTAAGTACATAAATTCATTCTTGATTAATGCATATTGCTTTTGACTTAACTTGCAAGGTAATTTGACAAAAAGCTATATTTTAAATTTCGATCTATTTGTGGTAGAGCTATAAACGGGTAGTCTTTACGTGAACTTGTAAGTTAATATACCTAAGTTTTGCGAATGGTATACGGCAAAGATTATCGTAATAAAAATTTACATTAATAGATATAAAAATACATATGCCCGAATGCCCCTAGTTTTTGGATGAGTATGGGAGTCCAATAATTAATAATGGCGGTACGTAAGTGTGTGAAGGGAAATAGAGTCTTCAATGCTTTAACTTTTTAAGCGTACGCGTGTTCTTAGTAATATAATACCTTCTCCCGATAGTGACTTCAATTTATAATTGTTTCTCTATGGTTCTATTGCTTTTATTACCCAAAAGGAAGTTCGTCAGTGTGGATTGAACTCGTAGTTTGTCTTGAACCTTTTGTTTGGTGTAACGAGTGATGAAGTTTTTTAATGTCTTTTGTTGATTTATTTAAATAAGAAAATAAGTATCTCATTGTGGGGCTTTTAGAGCATTAATAAGTACATATGGGGAATTAAAATTTTCGAGCTCGTTTATTCGAGTACTCACTTTCGGGCGAGGCATCTTAAGCGAGTGTGCCCACCTACCACTGCTCACCACCCGAACATTTAAAATTTTCGAGCTCGTTTATTCGAGTACTCACTTTCGAGCGAGGCATCTTAAGCGAGTGTGCCCACCACCCACCACCCGACGCGAAGTTTGAGATTCACTTGACCTTAAACTCCGAAAATATACGTAAAATAAGGCGGAAAAAGGGACGAGAATTTCGACAACTTAACTAGCCAACTCCCCCCGCGTCGCTAAAACAAAGTATGTTTAGCTTCCAGTGGCCGAGAGCGTAAAGGCGTCATTATTTGGAGTTTTTGACTGGCCGTTTGTGAGTTCGAATCCCGGTTTCGCCAAAACTGCAAATTATTTTCGCAGCGCCATCTGCCGTGTCGTTGCTTTCCACACGTCAACTGTCGCTGGCTGAGCTCCTCAAAGTCCGAGTTCTCGGATGTCGAGTTGCACCAGCTCTTCTTTTTCGAACTCCATGCAATGGCCGGCGATTCCGTGGTCATACATACCGACGGCTCCCTCCAGGACGTCTCCAGCTGTGCCGGCGCCAGCTTCTGCTTTCCTGATCGCGATGTCACTCGTCCGTTCGTTGTGGATCCGGGTCACCCGATTAACACGGTGGAGCTCTTTGCCATTAATCAAACGGTGGCTTTCGCTCGCAGTGAAGGTCTCGGGAACATTGTCGTATGCTCCGACTCACAATCGGCCTTGGCTATGATTTTGGGGGACGGCCCTGACCCTCAAGTGCTACGTTTCCGGAGCCTCTGTCACGGTTACCCCGGGCGTGTTAAACTATTGTGGTGTCCGGCTCATGCCGGTATCCCGGGGAACGAGATGGCGGACAAATGTGCCACAGTAGCGGCTATCGACCATCCAGCGCGGCTTATGATTTTTTTGCCTCGCACCAAAAGCTACCTTAAAGCACGGGTTTCGACTCTAGGCAGGTTTCATGGAACCACTTTGTTTCGGCTCGGGGCGTCGGGTGGTACAAGACTGATCCGTCACGGGACTGTATTGCGGGTCTTCGGTTGCCACGTTGGCAAGACTCGTTAGTAGCACGTGTTAACTGTGAACGGCTTCCAACGGCTGCGGTGCTTTTCCGTTTTCGCTTAAGAACGTCTTCGGTGTGTCGCTCCGGTCAGTGCGCGGCGATAGAGACCCTTCACCACATTCTTTTTGAATGTCGGGCTGCTAGCGGTCCCCGCCATTCGTTTTTGGCGTCGCTTACTGCAGGTGACTTTCTCCATTCTGTATCGGGTCTCCGTATGGCCATTTCTCGAGGTGTATAACCGATTATTTCGGACGTGTGTACTCTGCTTCGCGCCTTTGGCATTCGTTAACTTTACCGAGTCCAATAGTTTTTTTGTTTGTTTGTTTCTCTTCTTATCGCTGTTTGTATTTACTTTAAATTTGTTGCCTAATTCTGTATGATGTACATGGTGTGAAGGCCTCCGCTGCCATATACACCAATAAAGTCTTTCTTCTTTTTGAAAAGAAAAAACAAAAAAACAAACAAACAAACAAACACACACACACACACAACACTTAAAGGGATAATGAAATCGAAAAATACAGTACCTTCGAACTATTCAGCTTTCAAAACAACATATTTTTCCAATTTACAGTCATTAGATAAAATGTAAACTCAAATTTTAAGAAAATAAAAACTACGTCGAAAAAAGCAGACGCCGCCAACGCAAAATCGCCGTGTGTTTTGAAAATCCCGGAATCTGTACGGACGCCCAATGAGAGGCGATTTTTGAAGTTAAAACCTCGCTTCTCATTGGTCGTCCGTACAGATTCCGGGATTTTCAAAACACACGGCGATTTAGCGTTGGCGGCGTCTGCTTTTTTCGACGTAGTTTTTATTTTCTTAAAATTTGAGTTTACATTTTATCTAATGACTGTAAACTGGAAAAATATGTAGTTTTGAAAGCTGAATAGTTTGAAGGTACTGTATTTTCCGATTTCATTATCCCTTGAACGACAATCCATCCATAGCAATAAATAAATTTCGATAGATTCGCGTACATTAATATGAGTTAATTTTGTGGAGGGGGGGGGGGTAATCAGCGGAACCCTTAAAAACCCCATAGTATCCCGCTGTCAAAAACCCCCGACTTGGTAATCCGGATAAGTCTTCGTCATTTCGTTTTACGATTTGGTTTCGACTGTTTCGATATGAGCTCTCTCCCAGACACCCAAGAGTTTTTGGACGAGCCAATTCCATTTCCAGAGTCGCAAGATTAGCCAGGATATGGCCCGGATGTCACGCAAAAATTGTGCGACGCAGCACAGAAAGCGGCTGGTCTTCCGGTCATTTCGCCCGTCAAGCGTGCCAAGCGCCAACCTCCAGGTACTATTATTAATCTCTTACATTTTTTATTGTCACACAGGAATGGACAACCGCTGTATCATGATCTTACCATGTTTTTTTTATTATTATAGAGCGTTCCGATTCTGAATCTGACCGATTGATGGAATGGCTTCACCTTCAAACGGAAAACCGTTCTCTGAAACGTATGGACAACTCATTAATTAGTATAAATATATAGGTTTAGGTTTACCTATTTCATAATTTGAAACTGCAGGACGACTCGAAGAGGAAGAACTGTGGAATTCGTTCAAATTCGCCCGCATGAAAAGAGAAATTGAGAACAAGGACGTCAAATTAATAGCGGCTTCAATAGAGTAGAGCGAGTTGCAAGACAAACTCAAGAGTTACAAGAAGGAGCTAAACGAAGAGAACAGAGTTCTAAGAAAAGTCTTAACGGGCTGTTCTTGAATAAATACACGGAAGGCGTCAATTAATTTGAAAAATAAGCTTGTTGATTTATCCTCAGATTAATCAAATATAAAAAAGGCCCTTTTCAGGGCCACTCTCCTTTTGAAACACAATAAGGTTTCATTTATTATGCATTGGTCAAAAGAGTACTTTTACTCTAATAGTTGAAATAAACTTACATAGCGTGGTTTCACTCTGTCAAACTTATTTGATACTTCTGGTCATACGTTGAAAGCGATATGTTTTATACTATATCTCTTTCGGGTTATCTTGTGATATCTAGCCGACTTGGAAGTCAAAAAATTCGCGTAAATTTGTAGAAAATAATAACGCTGTTTTCTACCATAGACGACAGCTAAATCTAGAGTAACAGTACAGTAATTTTCTTATCCCCCCCCCCCTGTCTGGGCCAGTAGCCCTAAATAACTAAAACTTAAGGTGGGTCCGGGGCCCTACGAGTCCCGGGTTAAAATATCACTACTTCATAGTCTGATATTTATCATATTATGCTAGATATGATTAAACTTTCAAAATCGTTTTCATAAGCCCAAAAAACCTCTATACAAATTTTGGGCGAAATCGAAAGGGTTCGGGTGTTCTGCGGCAGGCGTTTTTTCATGGAATAACACACGCACAAATCCCTATGATTGCGTGTAAAAATCGCTTTCGACGAGCGAGATTTCGGCCGTTTCCCCCTTTACCTTTGGCCTATTGAAGGTGTTAGCCAAAATCCAGCCGGAATTTTACGGACAAATCTGGGGTTCATTATGAAATGTGTAACATTTCGTAATGGTTTTGAAAATGTATTTTTAAGATCCGTCAATAACTATGAAAATCAGTTTTTTTTTGCTAGGCTAATACCCAAGGCACCACCTTAGGCCTAAGTCATCAAACGACTTTTGAAGCCTTTAATTCAGGTGGCCGGGTTACAATGTGTAGGAGGGGGGTGGAAAGCCCCGCAAGCCCCGCAAGCCACGCGAGCCAACAGCTCCCTACACTAACTATTACCGTTAACCTCAACAAGTTTTTATGGAAGGGGAAACCGAAGAACTCGGGGGAAAACCCTTTAAACCAGTGGGGAAAGAACTTGCAAACTCAACGCAGAAGGAGTTGTTCCGAGTTTTCACCCAGTGCCACAAGCTGGGATCGAACCCGGCTCCTCTTGCTGCGAGGCGAAAGTGCTAACCACTCCGCCACCCCACATCGTTGTACATCTCGTTAATTGCCATACCTATAGGTTATTATGTTACTTATGGTTATAGTCAGTTAAAAATTCAATTTGTTTTTTTAAAATTCACTTTGGAATGAGGCCCAAATTAAACTACAAGTGTTGCTAATTATCATAGTTTTAAAGGGTTTTTTTCCGCGCATCTAGTAACATTTATAATAGTTTTATTGTGTTTTCATTTGCTTTTAAACATAAGTTTTGGGCTGTTGTCATCTCTTAAATGAAGTGTAATAGCTTTTAAAAACACCACGTAACTTTATATTAATTATAATTTAAATTTGGGTTTGAAGGTGACTTGTTATGTGCAATATTTTCTTTCAACAGCTAAACTGATTTTTTATTTCATTTTAGGGATTTTTATTTATTATTCCAGAACAGGTTTTTGATTCATGATACTTGTTTTTTTACCCTTGCTCAAGACCAGAAACTAAAATTAACTTGAGAAATGATAAATATAGATTTAAAGGAGTCAAGGTGAACAGGTTAATTAGTTACGAAAATGAAAAAAAAAAACTGAATTACAACAGGAACATCTTCATATCAACGGATTTTTTCCAAACTCCGAGCCAAGACCTCTTTTTATAAACTATAACCCCAGGAGCCTGGTACATGGGTCAATAGACCCAGAAACTCCCGTGAGTATGAACTGCAAATCCAGTGACCACCCTGGCCTCACAGATATAGGGACAGTATATATAATACAGGAAGAAGTAGTTGAGGGACAGTTCAATTACATATGTTTCTACTGAAGGAGCTCCTGCGATCTGTTTTATAGCAGAACCCAGTTGAAAATTTAATCAAAACTAAGCGGACGTTCGGTCAAGCCTTCTGTGGCCATTATGCTGAACTTAATAATAAAAGGAGATGGCCAAATTGGCCCAGAAATATTTCAACTAACTTCAAGGAAATATACTTCAAGTTTGAGATAAAATAATTTTTTTATCCTGAGCCAAAATTCTAAACATTTTTCTTGAAATATAATTCCAAGGTGTTAATTTAATGTTAGTTTAGGGTAAAAAAGGCTTTCATATAAGGAAATGGTCAAATTGGCCCAGAAATATTCCCTTTTCCCCATATTCCTACCACCGCAGTAAGGCCGCCTATCCCTTTTTCCCATGCGGGAATTACCGTGGCACCCTTTACCCCATAGTCGAACCACCGCAGTAAGGCCCCCGACCCTTTTTTTCCACGCGATAATTTCCGTGGTACCCTTTACCACATAGTCAACCCCCCCAGTAAGGCCTCCTCCCCCTTTTCCCCATGGTACTCCTTTCCCCATAGTAGAACCATCCCAGTAAGGCCCTTCCTCCCCTTTTCCCCATGTGATAATGACCGTGGTACTCACCTCTCCCTTCTTCTCAGGGGATAATTACCATGGTACCTCTTTTCCCCATAGTAGAACCACCCCAGTAAGGCCCTTCCTCCCCTTTTGCCCCATTTGATAATTTCCGTGGTACCCCTTCCCCCCTTTTCAAATGAGATAACTACCGTGGTGCCCGCTCCCCTCTTCCCATGTGATAATAACCTTGGTACTCGCCCCCCATGTGATAACTACCGTGGTATCCCCTCCCCCTTTGTCCCATGCGATAATTACCGTGGTACCCCCTCCCCCTTTACCCATGTGATAGTTACCGTGGTACTCCCCTCCCCTTTTCCCATGCGAGAATTTCCGTGGTAGCCTTTTTTACCGCAAAAGTAACTCAAAAACTCGCAGGCGTCCCAAAGCCCCCTGTATCCAATGGCTGATTTACTCTCATGACGAACAAATAAAATACGCTCCTCCGTGAGTCCCGATTTACAGTGCGAAATTCGAGCCAGCGCGAAATCCGATCCGAAATTCCAAAAACAAACTTAATGACCAAAATAGACTTGACCCAGTATTAAGGCGAAGCGCAACGACCGCGGGTTATACACAGAGAAATTACCTTCGGTGATGTCACGTTAGACACGATTTCTGAAATATCCTCAATGACCTAGTATTAAGGCGAAGCGCTAGGCATACCTTCGGTGTGTACCTCCGGGTACCTGCGGCGATGCCACGTAAGAGTCGCGAATGATAGTCAGGAAAAAATGCGACGTTGACCTAGTATTAAGGCGAAGCGCTAGACATACCTTCGATGTGTACCTCCTGGTACCCGCGGCGATGCCACGTTAGAGTCGCGAATGAAAGTCAGAAAAAAATGCGACGAAAGGGGCTTAGAGTTTTATTATGTAGATACAGGAAGATAATGACCATAGATAAAAAAGTAGTTGAGTAAGGGTTCAATTAAAATATTTCTAGTTAGTTATTTGAATTATATGATTTTGAAAATATTGTAAGAAAAAATATTTTTTTTTAAATAGATATAAAGTAGTTCTTTCTAAGGCATTCTGGTCGTTTAATTTAGAAACTATGGCATTACAAGCTAAATGGATGAGATGAATTTCAAACCGGATAATTTTAGGTATAATTGTACGTAGATAAAATGGTTAATTAAACGTGATTTAAAACGTAGATATTTAGTAAAGAAAACGTTTAAGATACGTTTTATGTAACGTATTTAATACGTTGGCTTATAAACGTTTCAAATACGTTGATAATTGGTTATTCTTTGTATATATATACACGTTTTATTATACATTACAAAAAACGTCTAATCACCGGTAATCGTGCTATGTACTATCAACGTTTACCTTACAGCTTATTATCAACCGTTTAAAAACGGTTAATCAACGAGATTTTGTTACCCGGGAGAGGCACCATTACATAACCAATGGATGCCATCTCCTTCCACATGGGTTTTTCTTTAACATTTTAAATTGTGCTGCCAAAAATAAACCGGCAAACTCTTTATTGGTTTTGTTCCACGTTTCAAAAGAGGGTTGCTTGTCATTATTGCTTGTATTGTTGACTTTCCCAAAATGTATTCAAGTATCTCCCAAAAGAAATCATGCTTATCAGTTTCCAGCTCTTCCCCCGTCTTCTCAATTTGCTCTTTTGATTTTGGCTTTCAACCTAAATTCTGAACTTTTGAAACTTCTAATTTCAAAATTATTTCCTGCTTTGTTAAATTATTGAAAGTAGTACTACTATTTTGGCACTTATTTCTCCGCCTGCGTGCTATGACTCTAAAGCAAACCCTTTGTTTTAAACAGAAAAATAAGCGTTTCTTTTTATGGTCTGAGAGTAGAAGAGTACAGTTTTGACTATGAATTGCACCATCAATACCCTCAAATCTCAACGGGTCACTGCGATTTTTAAAGATATTTAAATTATCGACTTCAGTCTTTCCAATACAAAGTTTTAAGGCTGATATTTCTTTAACGGCCATGTCTAGCTCAACATGACTCCTGATAGTTTTCGGCAATATTACTGGTATGCTGGCGTCTTTAACTTTACGACTATTAACTATAAAGGCTGCTTCTGACATATTGTAGACTGATATCCCCAAGATAACTCCACTAGTTTTTTCATCTAACTTTCTAGCTTTATTCAAATCTTCTACCTTAGTTACGGACCAGCCAATCGGACAATATAATTTTCAAAAAGCTTCTCCAAAACTTGCAGGTGGAAGTTCAGAAGGTATTACTTTATGAGACTGTTCTACATTGATAACAACATGGTCAGTTTGTAGTTCTGAAGCATTTTCTTGTGGAAATTGTTATACAACGACAACAGTATTGGCATTATTCATGTCATTATTGGGATTCAAGTTCTCATGGAATTGGTATGTTGAATCAATAAGAACATCAGGGCAAGAATTTCTTAATTCGATGTCGTCAATATTGGGAGATAAAACATTGACACTGTTACTACAGCGATTCAAACATTTGCAAGCGATTTTAGGCGTAGAAGGAATGACACAATTTTTGAAGATTTCCATGTCACGGTTCTGTGATCTTGATTCCACACTAACATATCGAGGTCAAATGTTTGCCTGTGCATCTTCAGTATAAAAAGGAACACTACTGTCACTATCATTTAAGTTGTTCGCATCTTGAGACTCAAAAGTGAAATTCATCCCATCTTTTGAATTTAGTAGATGAAAAGAACTGACATCAAGTTCGTTTGAATTTGGTTGTGTAGTATAAATCAAGACTTTTGGTTCTTGACTAGTCTTTACTGGTTTCAAAATTGATATTAATTCCTGTAAAATTGGATATTAAGTAATCACATCATTGTAAGAAATCTGAAATTTGAACCCTCATACTTTTTCACAATGGACTGGATCCAGAAACTCGGGGGTAGGGCCTTGATACTTTTGGTTCTTGACTAGTCTTTACTCGTTTCAAAATTAAGATGAATTCCTGTAAAATTGGATATTAAGTAATCATATCATTGTAATACATCTGAGATTTGAACTATCATACTTTTTACCTCTCCGAGGGGACTTTGTACCCTAGGAGGGGTTATACAACCACCTTGTCTGTCTGTGGGTCTGTCTGTCAGGCCTGCGAACGCGTTCGCATTTTCGGGGCAAAGGGTAATCACTGCGTACGCAGTTTCTCGAAATTTCTGCGTTCGCAGTTTCGTGAAGGGTTGGCAAAACCTCCGTGTGACGGTGAGCGTTAACGGATTTATTTGCGGTTGGGATTGGTTTGATTGTTTTTTTTTCGTCGACGCTCACTGTCGCGACAGTTTCAATTCAGTTTGATTGGATATTTCGTTATTTTAGTGTTTATGTGTAGGTTGTGAATGTGTTATGAAGGTTGTGATTGTTGAGTTTGTTGTGCTTGTGTTATGATGGTAGTGGATGTTGAGTACGTGTTATGATGGTTGTGGATGTTGAGTTCGTGTTATGACGGTTGTGGGTGCTGAGTTTGTTGTATTTGTGTTATGATGGTTGTGGATGTTGAGTCTGTTGTGTTTGTACGGGCGTTTTCTATCCAACTTCTTCTTAATGCCTTTGGGGCGGACCGAGTGCAGAGTGTTATGCAATCTCTCAACGTCCAAAGGCAGGTTTTCCACCAATTGTACACGGTATTCGTCTTAGTATCAATTTGCGATTTATTGGCGCCAGCCGGTAATTAAACCCGGGTCTGCCTCGTGCAAGATATTTATTCTAACCACTCAACCACCACCGCTTGTTAAGTTACGGTGTTTTTCTAAAAACCGCTTTGGCGAATGTCCTTTACAAAGTTATAACGTTAGATACTAGTGTTGTAAGTCGGAAAATTTTCCGCGGAAAATGACTGAGGCCTTTTTTCCGGAAAATATTCCGTATTTTTCCGTAAAATATTAAAAACGTTTTCATTCCATGATTTGTCTAATATATTGTTTGCAAATTTAAATAAAGCGGCATTTTCACCTCATGTTTTCTAATCTAAAAGTAAAACTAAACCTATAGACTAGTTTAAACTGGTTAACAATATAACACTATTAATGTTTTGTAGTATGTTTACTGATACTAGTCATTTTAAATCGATAAAAAGTTTAAAACATTAAACACCCTTGAAAAGTAATTTATGTTTAAATTTTTTATTTTTCCTATTTGCGGAAAATTTTCCGCAATTCGGAAAATTTTCCGCATTTTATTTTACCGGAAAATTAACAACCCTATTAGGTACTATAATTTATTCTACATCATTTTAAATATTTGTAAATTATATTAATCTTTTATTTAATTAAATATTTATAGATTATATTAATCTTGTATTTAATTAAATATTTTAGTATTTTAATGTAAAATTTTATCGTGATCAGCAATTGAACAATGCGGATAGTTCACCGCCGAACCATTGACTTCCTTAGGGAAGATATTAAAGTAAAGGTACCATTATGATAAGGCGGGTTTTTTTTTACTAAATGGATTAATACAATATCTGTATATATTGTTTATTGAACCTTGTTTGTTTATTCTTTGGTACGGTTTTTGGTTTTGTTTTAAATTTTTGTTAAATTCTTAACAAAATTTCGTTAAAACACAAAAAGTAGTTCATTGTTACCTTTTAATAACGCTTAGAAAAAGGATAATTATTCAAAACTCCCGCGGAAACTATATCAAAGTAATAATATAGCGCCACCGTTTGGAGAACTATCAATCAAACCGGGAAAAAAATATAATCTCTTCAATTTTTCGAACTTTAGTTAAATCTCGACGGAGCAAAAACAATACAAAATAAAAGTATAAAAGGCCGGTGCCGTCAATATAGAAGATATAGTCTTTCTTAGTTCTTGGCTGTCAGACGAACTACAACAGGACGGGGTCCTGGTGTCGGTTTAAAGTTATGAGGTAACTTTGCGGTTTTAATTAGTATGTTCGGTCTTTGGTCAAGAAAAGAGTTAAATAGTGTTTCGCGTTTGGAACATGAGTGAATGGACTTAAGTGTATGAATAGTGCGTGTTAAAGTAATTGTGAACTAACTCAAGTCAGCTGTAAGATAAATTGATTATTATTATTTTTTGAATTGGAATAACCTAATTATACCCTTGAAATTATCAACTCAACCTGTGAGGCTAATTAAGTAGATTGGAAGTAATTAGTAGCGAACAGCTCTCAGCTGTTAATTAAGAAAGTTTATAGTTAGGTAGTTTGAATTTAGTTAAAATTACTCAGTACATGTATAATTTATGATATTTACTTAAGTGTAAGTGTGTTTTGGTTTATTTTTTAATCACGATGAACTCAGACAAATCTTTTCTTAGACACTTGAGTACCAGTTCTGTACAATTACGTAGAAGGGATATATACTGTGGGGTTATTGATGAAAGTTAAATCTAGAACGTTCCATTATCTGTTCTGAATAAAAATAAACATTTATTATTTTATTTTCCAATCACTCGCCCACTTTCTAATCACTCGCCTACAACATTACAGTTCTGGCAATTCCGAATCAAATAAATTTTCGATATAACGGCGACGGGTAATTATTCTCGTAAATTGATCGCGTAGCCTTAGGGAATATTCTTTTAACAAAATTTCGATAAACTATCGTTAAATTAAAATCGGCCTGATTACGTTAAAATTATAAACCAAAAAGCGAACGGTCGTTTTAATACCCTCTGTAGATATTTCTTTCACTAAAATTTGCTTCGTATTATATTCAACTGATAAACTTAACCCCAGTAGCAAATTTTGGTCGGGCCGACGTCGTCTAAAAAGGGGCGGCGGACTAAGTCGGATCGTAGTAGGCTACCCGGTCCAAATGTCACCGTCGGCCGACTGCACGGTTGTAGGTCGGCCTCGAGTCATTATGTCGTTGTCGGCCCAACTTAGTTTTGGACAGGTGGCCCACCCCAATAAATGTTAGCCCGCCAACTCTTAATTCACAACTGTATCTCAGTCGGCCCTACCATCATGCATTCTTCTTTCTCATCAGTCAGCCCTACCATTATTCATTCATCTTGTTTATCAGTCGGCCCTACCGTCTTGCCGACCAATTAAGTTTTGTCTTCTCTACACAAAATTATACAGATTTGTTTTATAAAGTCATAAAGAAAAATTTAGTTCAGAGATAAATTGAGTTTATTATCGTTTTTATAAAGCTCATCAAAAAGGGGTTTTCTAAGATTAATATTGAAAATAAAAAATAATATAAATGAAATCTTCCGGGCGATGTGGGTTTGGGGGCCACATTCATATTCGGCACTAATTTTATCACAAAATATGCTTTTCATAAAACGTCTGAATATTTCAAAACATAATGAAAATTTAAGAAACTTTAAAAACCGAAACGAATCCGCGATCAATTTTACAGACCACATCTTAGAAACTCTTATATAAAATATACGTATCACAAAATGCTAAGGCATAATTTTATCAGCCTTGTAAACTTTTAGGCCACTATTTATCACAGTAAATAAATTTCTTACAAAACACTAAATGCCCTCCCCAGTTCAGGGTACTATATTATTATAACAAAATGTTTTATCAAAATTAAGCTGTATTACCCGTACTAAAATACTAAAAATGTTTTTTTTTCATTCACTTGTTTCCACTTTATCTTTGCCATTTGCAAATTGCAATAGTGTTGTATGCACCCTTTACTTTTCAACTTCTTCTTTGACGACCACCTTGTCTGTCCTTTGCATGTTTAAACCATGTTTTGATAGTATTTCCAACCTCGATTTCCTTCACAACTTTCGGGTTTGCGCTAACTTAAACGGCATCTATGAATAAATTACCAAAGTCACTTTGCTGAATTGATTAAAGTCGGATAAAATTAATCATATCTATTATTACACACTTCAGCTTCAGATCTTCGAATGCAAATTTGTCATTAGCACCCTTCCAATTGCAAGAAAGATAAATCTCATAAGAAAGGCGCTTTCTCATTATTGCTCTTGTTGAGTCCTTAAAATTTTTGGTTCCCCACCTTGCAAACTTGTTTATTTGTTTTAAAATATTGAAATTTAATTAGAACTATAAATTAGTACAGTGACATATGCAAGTCTCACAATTTAACAGAGCGAAAAACCGTTGCAACAAAAAAAAGATAAATGAGCATAGTCTTTCTCTATCACCCTGCCTTAAGTAAAAAACTTGGACAACTCACAGCTTCCATTCAAATTTCATCCTCCAAAAGCTACCCATCAAATGAAATTAAATTTTCAGTACTTTTTATTGGAAAATAAGACAAACCAGAAGAACTTAAGTCCAGTTTTACACCAACAAAAACAGAGTCATCCACAATCTTAAATAGCCCTTTCAAATGGGCATCACACCTACCATTATACCTCCCACATCTACTAAGCGAGGTGAACACTTCCATGCGTATGTCTTCTATTTAAATTTAGTAACATTATATCGCTTCCATGGACAATAAGTTTTAATTTATCCTGTTCATATTTGTAAGGCAACTTTTGCTGTTTTTTCTCCATTATGACCAAGGCTTAAATATTGGCGGTACTAGTTACTACCGAAGACGGCGAAGAGTAGGCCTATGCTTAACATGCCGGGAATTTTATATTATTTTATCTTCTAATAGTCGTGATAAATAAATTTAACACACAATTATTGTTTAAGAATTGATTAAATACCTTTAGAAATATGAATCCAAGTCGATATTATTAACAAAACCAACTAAAATAGCTGATATAATCCCTCTGACTCCCTCGTGTTGATTGACGACTTAAACTATTTAAGGCTAAAAAGAACTTTGAATTCTAAGATTAGATATAAAAGAGGAATCATAGGTATTAATATAACAAATATCTCCCATTAATCAAAGCATCTAAGAAAACTATACCTAAAAGTAAAGGCCCATGCGGCACTAAAGAAACAAAGCAGAGTAAGCAATTCCCAAAATCTATTTATTAAGTCGAAAGGAACTTTAAATATCCCCCTAAATTAATTAAGAAAAATTAATTAATAGACTCCATAAAGTAATTATAACCGTGAAAAACAAAAGAACAGCGTCTATTATCTAAACCAAAGAACTTACTAAAAGAAGGATAAATAGATTATTATAACTGTTAAAAAAACCAGCTAGCTACAATAAATCACTTAAATGTGAGTCAAAATCACACTAAATAGAAATCCTTTACATTGTAGCAAACTTATCAACCAAATATTCCCCCCTATAACCATATACTAAGCTAATCAAAATCCCTAAGCCTAAACAACATTCACAAAAAAAAGATAAGAACCAAATAGGACTAATCTATCCAAAGGCATATACCCCACTCTATTTACAACCAATAGATAACCACTTAACATAAAAAACTAACGTATAAAACACGTGCATTGTTTTGTCGAAATAATACGAATAATATAAAATAACACCAGGTGTAAAGAGAAACAATGGCCTTTTGGTTTTTTTTAATGAATTTTCGTTTTGAACAAATTTTTAGTTCAAAATGGGTCGCTGAAAGAAATCAAAATTTTTGCTCGCTGATAGACCGTGTTTTAAAAATAAAATATTTTTACTCAGCACAACAATAATAATTTTGATTATAACATGAAAGTTATTAAACTGGTACAGAAGCTATGGTCCAATAAAAGAGAATGAAAATAATATTTTAAATTTTTTTGTACAAATTTTACCAAAATAGTTTTTCTACGCACTCCAAAAAGAGCATTTATACCAACCACTCCGGATAATTCGGTAAATGAAAATATTTTTTTTAAATATTCATGGATATATTGTCCTTATAAAGGATAATTATAGAAATATTAACTTTAAATAGTATAAATAACCCGATTTATGT
The DNA here is from genome assembly GCF_980474605.1 of Leiobunum rupestre. NCBI lineage: Eukaryota > Metazoa > Arthropoda > Arachnida > Opiliones > Sclerosomatidae > Leiobunum > Leiobunum rupestre. Next base: position 59,974,542 of record NC_143391.1, read on the forward strand.
CATTAGTCACTAAATTTACTAATGATTAGTGAATGTTATTAGTAAAAATGTAAGTTTCGTATGTTGATATTTTGTTTTAGATCAATTTTATAGCTATAACGAAACCTTATAGTGGACTTTGAAAAGAATTAATTGCCATGCTAATTCTTTTCTTTTTTATTTGATGTAATTTCTCGTTTTTACCAGATGTGATTACAAATGCACTTTCAGGAGTGCGTGATGAATTACACGTGTTGTGTAAAATATTTTACGTTTACATTTAAATAATGATTTATTCTTTGATTTGCGTTTTCCGAAAAAAGATCTATTGCTATTAATTAACAGTGAACTTCCGGTGGTTGTTGGTAGCAATAAATCTAGAAAAAAATATTTAAACTGAAACATTTAAACATATATGAATTTTAATATCAAGGTAAGTAATTTAATTTTAATTTTTTCTTAGGTTGAGATAGTTAAAATAAAATAAAATTTAATATTAAAAAAATTCCTGTTCACCACTTACACTACTAGCTGCTCCCTAACATTTCTGTGTGCCTACTATTTTAGACAGAGTAGATTGGCTTAGCATTTTCATTATCCCAACATCTTAAAATATACTAACCATCTTCAATCAAAGCCCTTTTAGTAGGTAGAAATTGTCAGTTGAGAGCCAAAGGGGTGCGACTATATAGTAAAATGCAAATCAAATTAAAATATGGACCATTAATTACACCAATATTAGTTAAGCATATCCGGAAATTGAGAGTTCCAACTGAAGCTAGCTGTTTTGAATATTGATCCGTCGGAAACCCTTATTTCCCACGGAAGCCCCTGTTTCAATCCTTTGTTTCCGTAATAAATACAAATCCTATCATTTCTATTGGATGCTAGTTGCAATCGGAAATTAGGTACCCTATAAAACGCTAGGACCCCGAGAGCGAAACACCATTCGAGCTGAACAGAACTACAAGACCTCCGCCACCAGAACCAACCAATATGTAAGTATATTCTCTAAAATATTTTTACGTTCGCTTATACTCGAGATAATTACAAAGTATCTTTTACAGAATGGATACTGTTGTAGTTTTCCCCTTATCATCAGAAAAGGTCGTTGAAGTCACACCGTTGTGCGAGATACGACTTGGCCTGAGGGACAGCGCTACGGACATTACCTTATCGGAGCTTGAATACAGTCAAATTGGCAACAAGAAGGAAGAGATTTTCTGTTTCTGGGATGATGACTCTGCCCAGTTCTATTCTTTGTTCATCGCTGGACCAGAGTTCAAACGCGTCGAGCTTCGTATGTATTAGAACCGAAAGATCTTGGACATTTCGAGAGATGTACCCCGGGACTGGAGTACACTTAGGAAAGCTTCTACCCAGCAAGAGAGGTTTTGCAGTAGGACTTCATCTAAGTAAAACTCTTTTCAACGTTAGCGACGAGGTGAAGACTTACCTGAGTGAAGTAATCAAAGTTCGGAAACTTATAATGAAGAATATTCATGAACAACTGCGTGCCGGAATTAGTTACTGTTATGGTTGTGATATTGCCCACCCTTCACAGCTACAACACGATTGTCTTAACGAGTGGGAGATGCCGGTTGAAACGAACTATTTGTTAGCAGTCGAGAAATTAAACTACGAAGAGATCGGTAAAACATATTCATTCAAAAATTTTTTGAATGATGTATTTTGTAAAAGAATGATTAATCAAATTGTATGTACTGCTAAAAGAGATTTGATGTAATAAAAAGAACTTGATTTGTAAATATTCTGTCATTCTTAAAAATGGATTTCACCTTACAGCACCCTTTCAACGGGCTCATCGTTGGTGCGACGCAGTCCGGAAAATCTTTCTTCGTAGCTTACCTCATCAAAAATAAAAAAATATTTGTATTTCACCTCCACCAGAGAGAATAATATGGTGTTATACGGAATATCAACCCAAACTATTTAACACGGTATTAGACCATACACCTACGGTTGAATTTCACGAGGGAATACTTGACGTTAACATTATGGATCCTAACGTAAAATATTTTGTCATTCTCGATGATTTACTTTGCGAAATTTCTAATAACAAAGAAGTTACGAATTTATTTATCCGAGGGTCCCATCACAAGAATACGTCAGTTTTAATTTTAATACAAAATTTATATTACCCTGGAAAGGAAATTAGCACTTTAAACTTGAACTCTCACTATTTGATAATATTTAAGTCTCCACGTGATAAGTCAGCGATTTTCCATTTGGCGCTTCAGATTTCACCTACTAACAGTAAATACGTCATCGACGCGTTTCACCAAGCGACGGTCAGAAATTTCGGATATTTATGGATTGACTTAAAGGCAACCACATCAGATCAGCATAGACTACGAAACGGACTACTACCCGGAGAAGAGGCTGCCGTTTTTATTCCAAAATAAATCATGTCTAAGAGAATACATGATCATCGGGACTTTTTGAAGTTCCTTAACACGTGTAATTCATGTCAAAGGAACGCTTCTATCAAATACGCTAATGATGACGCGATTGCGGAACGCTGTATAAATGTGTTACATGGGAACGTGAAACTGACAGAAGAAGCGGTTGAAGAAGCATTGTAGCAATTTACGGAAGATATCACGAGCCAATACCACAGCGAAACGAAGGAAGATTTTGGTACAAAAAGGTGGATTTCTTCCTCTACTGTTAGCACCACTTCTTTCTATCGTGAGTAGCGCAGCCGGCGCAGCAATTAGTCGCGCAATCAAGAATGGCTAGGAAAATGATATTAGTCCCAGAAGAACTTACAAGCGTTTGAACTCTCAACCAAAAAATTAACTTAACGGTAATCAGGATACCAGCGCTGTAGGATACAAAGACCGTTTTGAATAATCATAAACTAAATCAGTCACAGAAAGTAGAAATGTATAACCATATATTACAACGGAATATTAAAAAAAGAACTAAGAAAAAATCTGTCGAACAACCAAAGAAGAAGAAAGATTGGTATTCGGAAATAGCACTAACGATTCCAGATTCGCACCTCAAACCGGCCATTGCTTTGTATAAGTGGATTGAAAATAACACTAAAATTGAATGGTCTTCCAGCGGCGAACTTTGGTATAGAGGACGCCCAATCGTCGGATCCAATATCATGGACATCTTACACGAGACTGTTAAAGGATATAGATCCAAACCGAAACACGATACTGTTGGTATGGACCACTTTTACGAATTACTAACTAAAGAAAATGTTCCCAAGACACTTGTAAAAAACAAATTTCCTTTTGATACCGAAACTGATTATCTTACCGAAATATTAAACGAATCAACAGATGAAAACCCTTTTGACGTATTACCTTATAGTCCTCAATCTATGAATGGTGATGGATTACCTAATTGGAAATCGTTGAAATAAATATAAACAATATTTCGTTTCTATTTCTTTCACATACGAAATACAAGTCACCATGGAAGGTTGCGTTGGATCTCCTCCCGCTGGTATCTTAGCATCGTTATCCGTGTCGTACTTTAAATCTCCGAAAGTCATCACAGCATTTTTACTTTTATTTATTATTATTGTTTTTGAACTCTTTGATTTCTTGTACTGGTATTACGAACGGAAAATGAACTGCATGAGCAATGGACAATCTTGAAAAAATATACTTTAATGTAAAGGATCCTGGAAGTTACGGTGGTGTGCAAGGCTTTTATCGCGCAGCCAAAGCGAAGGGTCTGAAGGTTTCCATAAAAGACATTAAGGAATTTTTAAAAGGACAAGATACCTATACACTTCACAAATCGATTAGACAGCATTTTCGACGGAACAGAACGATAGTGTATGGAATAGACGAACAACGGCAACTCGACCTAGCAGACCTGCTAGACATCAAACGACACAATAAAGGTTTCCGATATCTTTTATGTTGTATTGGTGTATTTAATAAATACGCTTTTGCGGTAGCCATAAAAGACAAGAAAGGGTCAACGATAGTTGAGGCGTTCAAAGCTATTCTAGAATCGGGTAGAAAACCAAAGATTGTTCAAACTGATCACGGAAATGAGTTTCTTTGCAAAGAGGTTCAACGAGAATTGAAACGTAGATGAATCAAGTTTTTCGCGACGCATTCCGAAGTAAAATCGAGTGTCGGAAACCTACATTGATTTGAAAAAAAAAAACACTTTTTCAAGTTTAAGTTAAAATCGTAAAACCGGATGGATCTTTACCTTTAGACGAAAAAATCACCGCAAAAACACCCGTGGACAAAGTTGGACCAGAAAATTTATTTTTGCACACCGTCTTCGGAGAAGTTCACGTCTGATTGGGAGACAGATCAGTTACGTCGTGCGCTCAACAGTACCTTTACAAGAGCATGATCCAAACTCTCTTGACATTTGGTGGACCGGCTAAAAAGAGTTTCTTAACGGGTGCACTCTTCTACAAAGACGAAGCGGGAAGATTTGATGGATTTTTCAATAACAATGGATTCAAGAATCGTGCAAAATTTGCTCAAGAAGGGGTAATAGATATGATTGAAGTGGTACACGCTGATATTTGCCATCAAAATCGATTTATTTATTTCCATTTACGAGAACAGAATGCAATTCCTTTTCCATTTCAAGCGGGAACAAGATAGCTGTCAAGGACAATTTATATAGTGGTCAACTACCAAATAAAGTAGTCATTGGTTTAGTCGACCAGAATGCCTTTTTAGGTGATTTCAAAATGTCTCCGTTCAACTTCCAAAATTTCTCGCTGACTCAAATAGCTTTATACGTTGACGGGAGTAATGTCCCCCAGAAGCCTCTAAGCCCAAACTCCAAAGAAAACCTTTTTATGCGCTCTTACGCTAATCAATTTCGTCAAACTGGTCAATGGAATATTGACGAAGGCAATTTTATTGGACGTGATGAATTTGCCAATGGAAACGCTCTTTTCGTATTAGATTTAACCCCGGATCTCAATGGAAGCTCAACCGAATGTTTCAACCTTTTAAAGATTGGGAGCGTTCGCTTAGAACTAATCTTCGGAGAAGCGTTACCGTCAACGGTTAGCGCTGTATACTATTTGGAATATCAATCATTGGTTGAAATAGACAAAAACAGAGTGGTTTTATTCGATCAAAGCTCATAATGGACTCGCGTCAACTCGAAAGAATCCTGAAGCGTGACCCGTACGTCAAGAATATATTCAGGGGAATCTACCAAGCAGATAAGCTACCCAAAATCGTCAAATCGTTCCCCTCGCTATATGATTACGGAATTCATATATAAAAAGTACGCAATAAATATTTTGAAATAATTTATTTGTTTTCATTTCTCAATACGGAAATGTCCGTGGGACAACGTTGTTATTCCGTCAGACAAAATGTAACGTTTATCGTCACACGGATAAAAGAACATTTTGGTTTGACGTACCGTTGATAATTCGTGTTTTTTACTGACAATACGCTTCATTTCTTCGACGGTTACTTTACTGTTTAACAGACAATCGCGGTATTGTTCATGACGCACTCGCTTTTGGACTACACGCTTGCAGACCCCTTTTATAGGTTCGTTTCTCTCCATTGACCTACAAGATTGAGTACATTTTTGGACGTAATCCGCAGAATTCAATGACGGGAACTCCGTCAAGCTCGTCCTTAAATTTCCCCAATTTTTTCTTGTTCACGTCACTGAAGACAGGGTCGTCGCTCGGATGGCCAGACAAGTCATATCTATCAGCGTGCGCAGAGAAATCTTCATACAAGTCCCCAGTCTCAATATGATACGTTAAGCTATCTGTAAAATTATACAGAAATATTAGTTTAAACGTAAAATATGTGAGTCTGCATACGATTGACAAGTGGGCCTGTGCGCAGACTTTTGAGCCACCAACAATTAACATCAAGTCATGTGGGGACATTTTTCAGGTCCCCAGAGATTAAAACTATTTAATTAAAGTTTTTGGACTAACTTCAGTTTAAATTTAAAATATCAGAAACGTCCCCACAGATAACCATACGAACTTTTCATAATAGATCTGGAGACTTTGGAAATTAACACACTATCAATAGATGGCGCCAGTAGTGTGAAGTTCCAAAAGTCCCCGGATCTACGCTGAAAAGAGTATTGGGGTAGTCATTTGTAAATTTTAAATAAGTGAGTTCAGATGAATTTTATCAAAAAATTATTAAATGTGAAACTAATTAAAAAGACAACCAAACAATAATTATATAACAATTTGGCAAATATCCAATAATGGTGTGTATATGTTCCCATTAATACATGATAAAGAATATAAAAGACCCTATTTATACAGGTTTATGTTTTACACACAATGGCCGCTAGTTAAGAAAAACATTATTGAAATTAGATCGGTTTCAACGGAATGTGTGAAGTTCCAAAAGTCCCCAGAACTACGTTGAAAAGACTATTGGGGTACCCATTTGTAAATTTTAAATAAGTGAGTTCAGATGAATTTTATCAAAAAATTTATTAAATGTTAAATTCATTAAAAAGACAACAAAACAATAATTATATAACATTTTGGCAAATATCCAATAATGGTGTGTATATGTTCCCATTAATACATGATAAAGAATGTAAAAGTCCCTATTTATACAGGTTTATATCTTACACACAAATAACCTCTAGGTAAGTAAAACATTATTGAAATAAGATCGGCTTCAACGGAATGTGTGAAGTTCCAAAAGTCCCCGGAACCACGTTGAAAAACTATTGGGGTACCCATTTGTAAATTTTAAATAAGTGAGTTGAGATGAATTTTAACAAAAATTGTAATTAAATGTTAAACTAATTAAAAAGACAACAAAACAATAATTATATAACATTTTGGCAAATATCCAATACTGGTGTGTATATGTTCCCATTAATACATGTTAAAGTTCCTATTTATACAGGTTTATATCTTACACACAAATAGGTAAGTTAAATATTATTGAAATTTGATCAGTTTCAACGGAATGTGTGAAGTTCCAAAAATCCCCAAAACCACGTTGAAAAGACTATTGGGGTACCCATTTGTAAATTTTTATTAAATGTTAAATTCATTAAAAAGACAACAAAACAATAATTATATAACATTTTGGCAAATATCCAATAATGGTGTGTATATGTTCCCATTAATACATGATAAAGAATGTAAAAGTCCCTATTTATACAGGTTTATATCTTACACACAAATAACCTCTAGGTAAGTAAAACATTATTGAAATAAGATCGGCTTCAACGGAATGTGTGAAGTTCCAAAAGTCCCCAGAACTACGTTGAAAAGACTATTGGGGTACCCATTTGTAAATTTTAAATAAGTGAGTTTAGATGAATTTTATCAAAAAATTGTAATTAAATGCTAAACTAATTAAAAAGACAACAAAACAATAATTATATAACATTTTGGCTAATATCCAATAATGGTTTGTATATGTTCCCATTAATACATGATAAAGAATGTAAAAGTCCCTATTTATACAGGTTTATGTTTTACACACAAATAACCTCTAGGTAAGAAAAACATTATTGAAATTAGATCGGTTTCAACGGAATGTGTGAAGTTCCAAAAGTCCCCGGAACTACGTTGAAAAGACTATTGGGGGTCCCATTTGTAAATTTTAAATTAGTCACATCAGATAAATTTTATCAAAAATTGTAATTAAAAATTAAACTAATTAAAAAGACAACAAAACAATAATTATATAACATTTTGGCAAATATCCAATAATGGTTTGTATATGTTCCCATTAATACAAGATACAGATGTAAAAGTTCCTATATATACAGATTTATATATTACACACAAATAACCTCTAGGTAAGTAAAACATTATTGAAATAAGATCGGCTTCAACGGAATGTGTGAAGTTCCAAAAGTCCCCGGAACCACGTTGAAAAACTATTGGGGTACCCATTTGTTAATTTTAAATAAGTGAGTTCAGATGAATTTTACCAAAAATTGTAATTAAATGTTAAACTAATTAAAAAGACAACAAAACAATAATTATATAACATTTTGGCAAATATCCATTACTGGTGTGTATATGTTCCCATTAATACATGATAAAGAATCTTAAAGTTCCTATTTATACAGGTTTATATCTTACACACAAATAGGTAAGTTAAATATTATTGAAATTTGATCAGTTTCAACGGAATGTGTGAAGTTCCAAAAATCCCCGGAACCACGTTGAAAAGACTATTGGGGTACCCATTTGTTAATTTTAAATAAGTGAGTTCAGATGAATTTAATCAAAAATTGTAATTAAATGCTAATTTAATTAAAAAGACAACAAAACAATAATTATATAACATTTTGGCAAATATCCAATAATGGTGTGTATATGTTCCCATTAATACAAGATACAGATGTAAAAGTTCCTATATATACAGATTTATATATTACACACAAATAACCTCTAGGTAAGTAAAACATTATTGAAATAAGATCGGCTTCAACGGAATGTGTGAAGTTCCAAAAGTCCCCGGAACCACGTTGAAAAACTATTGGGGTACCCATTTGTTAATTTTAAATAAGTGAGTTCAGATGAATTTTACCAAAAATTGTAATTAAATGTTAAACTAATTAAAAAGACAACAAAACAATAATTATATAACATTTTGGCAAATATCCATTACTGGTGTGTATATGTTCCCATTAATACATGATAAAGAATGTTAAAGTTCCTATTTATACAGGTTTATATCTTACACACAAATAGGTAAGTTAAATATTATTGAAATTTGATCAGTTTCAACGGAATGTGTGAAGTTCCAAAAATCCCCGGAACCACGTTGAAAAGACTATTGGGGTACCCATTTGTTAATTTTAAATAAGTGAGTTCAGATGAATTTAATCAAAAATTGTAATTAAATGCTAATTTAATTAAAAAGACAACAAAACAATAATTATATAACATTTTGGCAAATATCCAATAATGGTGTGTATATGTTCCCATTAATACATGATAAAGAATGTAAAATTACCTATTTATACAGATTTATGTTTTACACACAAATAACCTCTAGGTAAGAAAAACATTATTGAATTTAGATCGGTTTCAACGGAATGTGTGAAGTTCCAAAAGTCCCCGGAACTACGTTGAAAAGACTATTGGGGTTCTCATTTGTAAATTTTAAATTAGTCACATCAGATAAATTTTATCAAAAAATGTAATTAAAAGTTAAACTAATTAAAAAGACAACAAAACAATAATTATATAACATTTTGGCAAATATCCAATAATGGTTTGTATATGTGCCCATTAATACAAGATACAGATGTAAAAGTTCCTATATATACAGATTTATATATTACACACAAATAACCTCTAGGTAAGTAAAACATTATTGAAATAAGATCGGCTTCAACGGAATGTGTGAAGTTCCAAAAGTCCCCAGAACTACGTTGAAAAGATTATTGGGGTACCCATTTGTAAATTTTAAATAAGGGAGTTCAGATGAATTTTATCAAAAATTGTAATTAAAAGTGAAACTAATTAAAAAGACAACAAAACAATAATTATATAACATTTTGGCAAATATCCAATAATGGTGTGTATATGTTCGCATTAATACATGATAAAGAATGCTAAAGTTCCTATTTATACAGGTTTATATCTTACACACAAATAGGTAAGTTAAATATTATTGAAATTTGATCAGTTTCAACGGAATGTGTGAAGTTCCAAAAATCCCCGGAACCACGTTGAAAAGACTATTGGGGTACCCATTTGTTAATTTTAAATAAGTGCGTTCAGATGAATTTTACCAAAAATTGTAATTAAATGTTAAACTAATTAAAAAGACAACAAAACAATAATTATATAACATTTTGGCAAATATCCATTACTGGTGTGTATATGTTCCCATTAATACATGATAAAGAATGTTAAAGTTCCTATTTATACAGGTTTATATCTTACACACAAATAGGTAAGTTAAATATTATTGAAATTTGATCAGTTTCAACGGAATGTGTGAAGTTCCAAAAATCCCCGGAACCACGTTGAAAAGACTATTGGGGTACCCATTTGTTAATTTTAAATAAGTGAGTTCAGATGAATTTAATCAAAAATTGTAATTAAATGCTAATTTAATTAAAAAGACAACAAAACAATAATTATATAACATTTTGGCAAATATCCAATAATGGTGTGTATATGTTCCCATTAATACATGATAAAGAATGTAAAAGTACCTATTTATACAGATTTATGTTTTACACACAAATAACCTCTAGGTAAGAAAAACATTATTGAATTTAGATCGGTTTCAACGGAATGTGTGAAGTTCCAAAAGTCCCCGGAACTACGTTGAAAAGACTATTGGGGTTCCCATTTGTAAATTTTTAATTAGTCACATCAGATAAATTTTATCAAAAATGTAATTAAAAGTTAAACTAATTAAAAAGACAACAAAACAATAATTATATAACATTTTGGCAAATATCCAATAATGTTTTGTATATGTGCCCATTAATACAAGATACAGATGTAAAAGTTCCTATATATACAGATTTATATATTACACACAAATAACCTCTAGGTAAGTAAAACATTATTGAAATAAGATCGGCTTCAACGGAATGTGTGAAGTTCCAAAAGTCCCCAGAACTACGTTGAAAAGATTATTGGGGTACCCATTTGTAAATTTTAAATAAGGGAGTTCAGATGAATTTTATCAAAAATTGTAATTAAAAGTTAAACTAATTAAAAAGACAACAAAACAATAATTATATAACATTTTGGCAAATATCCAATAATGGTGTGTATATGTTCGCATTAATACATGATAAAGAATGCTAAAGTTCCTATTTATACAGGTTTATATCTTACACACAAATAGGTAAGTTAAATATTATTGAAATTTGATCAGTTTCAACGGAATGTGTGAAGTTCCAAAAATCCCCGGAACCACGTTGAAAAGACTATTGGGGTACCCATTTGTTAATTTTAAATAAGTGAGTTGAGATGAATTTTATCAAAAAATTTATTAAATGTTAAATTCATTAAAAAGACAACAAAACAATAATTATATAACATTTTGGCAAATATCCAATAATGGTGTGTATATGTTCCCATTAATACATGATAAAGAATGTAAAAGTACCTATTTATACAGGTTTATGTTTTACACACAATGGCCGCTAGTTAAGAAAAACATTATTGAAATTAGATCGGTTTCAACGGAATGTGTGAAGTTCCAAAAATCACCGGAACCACGTTGAAAAGACTATTGGGGTACCCATTTGTTAATTTTAAATAAGTGAGTTCAGATGAATTTAATCAAAAATTGTAATTAAATGCTAAACTTATTAAAAAGACAACAAAACAATAATTATATAACATTTTGGCAAATATCCAATAATGGTGTGTATATGCTTCCATTAATACATGATAAAGAATGTAAAAGTACCTATTTATACAGGTTTATGTTTTACACACAATGGCCGCTAGTTAAGAAAAACATTATTGAAATTAGATCGGTTTCAACGGAATGTGTGAAGTTCCAAAAGTCCCCAGAACTACGTTGAAAAGACTATTGGGGTACCCATTTGTAAATTTTAAATAAGTGAGTTCAGATGAATTTTATCAAAAAATTGTAATTAAATGCTAAACTAATTAAAAAGACAACAAAACAATAATTATATAACATTTTGGCAAATATCCAATAATGGTTTGTATATGTTCCCATTAATACATGATAAAGAATGTTAAAGTCCCTATTTATACAGGTTTATGTTTTACACACAAATAACCTCTAGGTAAGAAAAACATTATTGAATTTAGATCGGTTTCAACGGAATGTGTGAAGTTCCAAAAGTCCCCGGAACTACATTGAAAAGACTATTGGGGTTCCCATTTGTAAATTTTAAATTAGTCACATCAGATAAATTTTATCAAAAAATGTAATTAAAAGTTAAACTAATTAAAAAGACAACAAAACAATAATTATATAACATTTTGGCAAATATCCAATAATGGTTTGTATATGTTCCCATTAATACATGATAAAGAATGTAAAAGTCCCTATTTATACAGGTTTATGTTTTACACACAATGGCCGCTAGTTAAGAAAAACATTATTGAAATTAGATCGGTTTCAACGGAATGTGTGAAGTTCCAAAAATCACCGGAACCACGTTGAAAAGACTATTGGGGTACCCATTTGTTAATTTTAAATAAGTGAGTTCAGATGAATTTAATCAAAAATTGTAATTAAATGCTAAACTTATTAAAAAGACAACAAAACAATAATTATATAACATTTTGGCAAATATCCAATAATGGTGTGTATATGCTTCCATTAATACATGATAAAGAATGTAAAAGTACCTATTTATACAGGTTTATGTTTTACACACAAATAACCTCTAGGTAAGAAAAACATTATTGAATTTAGATCGGTTTCAACGGAATGTGTGAAGTTCCAAAAGTCCCCGGAACTACATTGAAAAGACTATTGGGGTTCCCATTTGTTAATTTTAAATAAGTGAGTTCAGATGAATTTAATCAAAAATTGTAATTAAATGCTAAACTAATTAAAAAGACTACAAAAAAAATAATTATATAACATTTTGGCAAATATCCAATAATGGTGTGTATATGTTCCCATTAATACATGATAAAGAATGTAAAAGTACCTATTTATACAGGTTTATGTTTTACACACAATGGCCGCTAGTTAAGAAAAACATTATTGAAATTAGATCGGTTTTAACGGAATGTGTGAAGTTCCAAAAGTCCCCGGAACTACGTTGAAAAGACTATTGGGGGTCCCATTTGTAAATTTTAAATTAGTCACATCAGATAAATTTTATCAAAAATTGTAATTAAAAATTAAACTAATTAAAAAGACAACAAAACAATAATTATATAACATTTTGGCAAATATCCAATAATGGTTTGTATATGTTCCCATTAATACAAGATACAGATGTAAAAGTTCCTATACATACAGATTTATATATTACACACAAATAACCTCTAGGTAAGTAAAACATTATTGAAATAAGATCGGCTTCAACGGAATGTGTGAAGTTCCAAAAGTCCCCGGAACCACGTTGAAAAACTATTGGGGTACCCATTTGTTAATTTTAAATAAGTGAGTTCAGATGAATTTTACCAAAAATTGTAATTAAATGTTAAACTAATTAAAAAGACAACAAAACAATAATTATATAACATTTTGGCAAATATCCAATACTGGTGTGTATATGTTCCCATTAATACATGATAAAGAATGTTAAAGTTCCTATTTATACAGGTTTATATCTTACACACAAATAGGTAAGTTAAATATTATTGAAATTTGATCAGTTTCAACGGAATGTGTGAAGTTCCAAAAATCCCCGGAACCAAGTTGAAAAGACTATTGGGGTACCCATTTGTTAATTTTAAATAAGTGAGTTCAGATGAATTTAATCAAAAATTGTAATTAATTGCTAAACTAATTAAAAAGACAACAAAACAATAATTATATAACATTTTGGCAAATATCCAATAATGGTGTGTATATGTTCCCATTAATACATGATAAAGAATGTAAAAGTACCTATTTATACAGGTTTATGTTTTACACACAATGGCCGCTAGTTAAGAAAAACATTATTGAAATTAGATCGGTTTCAACGGAATTTGTGAAGTTCCAAAAGTCCCCAGAACTACGTTGAAAAGATTATTGGGGTACCCATTTGTAAATTTTAAATAAGGGAGTTCAGATGAATTTTATCAAAAATTGTAATTAAAAGTTAAACTAATTAAAAAGACAACAAAACAAAAATTATATAACATTTTGGCAAATATCCAATAATGGTGTGTATATGTTCCCATTAATACATGATAAAGAATGTAAAAGTCCCTATTTATACAGGTTTATGTTTTACACACAAATAACCTCTAGGTAAGAAAAACATTATTGAATTTTGATCGGTTTCAACGGAATGTGTGAAGTTCCAAAAGTCCCCGGAACTACGTTGAAAAGACTATTGGGGTTCCCATTTGTAAATTTTAAATTAGTCACATCAGATAAATTTTATCAAAAAATGTAATTAAAAGTTAAACTAATTAAAAAGACAACAAAACAATAATTATATAACATTTTGGCAAATATCCAATAATGGTTTGTATATGTGCCCATTAATACAAGATACAGATGTAAAAGTTCCTATATATACAGATTTATATATTACACACAAATAACCTCTAGGTAAGTAAAACATTATTGAAATAAGATCGGCTTCAACGGAATGTGTGAAGTTCCAAAAGTCCCCAGAACTACGTTGATAAGATTATTGGGGTACCCATTTGTAAATTTTAAATAAGGGAGTTCAGATGAATTTTATCAAAAATTGTAATTAAAAGTTAAACTAATTAAAAAGACTACAAAACAATAATTATATAACATTTTGGCAAATATCCAATAATGGTGTGTATATGTTCCCATTAATACATGATAAAGAATGTAAAAGTCCCTATTTATACAGGTTTATGTTTTACACACAAATAACCTCTAGGTAAGAAAAACATTATTGAATTTAGATCGGTTTCAACGGAATGTGTGAAGTTCCAAAAGTCCCCGGAACTACGTTGAAAAGACTATTGGGGTACCCATTTGTTAATTTTAAATAAGTGAGTTCAGATGAATTTAATCAAAAATTGTAATTAAATGCTAAACTAATTAAAAAGACAACAAAACAATAATTATATAACATTTTGGCAAATATCCAATAATGGTGTGTATATGTTCCCATTAATACATGATAATGAATGTAAAAGTACCTATTTATACAGATTTACAAACCCCCGGATTTACGTTGAAAAGACTATTGGGGTACCCATTTGTAAATTTTTAATTTGAGAGCTAAGATGAAATGCATAAAAAAATGTTATTTAATGCGAAACTAATTAAAATGAGAACAAAAAATAATGATATATTATTTTGGCAAACAGCTTAAATTGGTGGGTATATAACACCACATATACATTTAAAAGAATGTAAAAGACCCTAATTAAAAAATAATAATTCTTACACACAAATGAGCTCTAGCTAACAAACCTTTGAGAAGTGGAGATCGGTTTCTACGAAATGTGTGAATTTCTAAAAGTCCCTGGAACCACGTTAAAACGTTTTTTAAGGTTATCATTTGTTTATTATAAATTTTTTAGAAAAATTGAAAATCATAAAAAATAGTAATTAAATGCTTACCTAACTAAAAACAACGAAACAATAAGTGTTAAGGAGCATAACACTAATTTGACTGAAACATTTACGTCAAAAATCTGTTCCTTCATTTAAATGTTGATTTAACGGTGAAATTAGTGTTCATTTACAGTAATTGCTCAGAGTGTAGGTGAAGCTGTTCGTTTTTCCAAACTTCTACTCCAAATAGCCGCTTGATAATTTGCATTTATTGAATGTTGTATGAGTGCAAACCTTACACGGAGGTACCTGACTAGAATTAAATGACCTTTCCTCAGCCTAAATTAGTCTTAACAAAGATCGTTTACTGAACTTGCATACATTTGACCAGCAAACTTTTAAGTTTATCGAAAAGATCGTCTTCTAAAATCCAAGATTTCCCAAATGTGATAGCACTTTCTGCATGGCGCCATTTATAATAATCCATTTTAAAGGAAATATAACCTCACCGCGTTCTTTATGGACGACCCCTGACAATTTCAATCAGTATAAACTATATTAAAGTATAATTAAAAAAATTAATTTTCGATTTCGATTATTTTCTTCAATTTATATTTTAAAATCTCATTGAATATATTGATTCTCTGCCAAACGTCGTCGGATCTAAGCGAAGGTGTAATCTTTCGAATGAGCCATTACACAAGTAATTACGATGAGCGGTTACAGAGTTGTAAGCATTCAAAAATAGGCGAATTTTCGTTTTTCCCCCTTTGACCCCCATTTGGGGGGAAAGCTGGGCGTCTCGTTCAGGGTTCACCAATTTTTCCGATACTACCCACTGTACCCAGTGCTAGACCTTTCAGAAACTATCATTCATATTTGCCAGGTCCGACTAGATGAAACCAATCGACCTAAATTTGGCCTCTGGGTCACGGACAACTTTAAATATCTACGTTGAAAGCGTTACTGTTTGGATAAGTGTCCTATTTATTTGTTACTTCTGCGCATACGTTTAAGGCAAACAGTCAGACGGCTTTGATTAGTGTCAAACTTATTTGTTAATTATGGTAACACGTTGAATGCGACCCAGTTGGTTTCGATCAGTGTCACACTTCTTTGTTACATCTGGTCATACTTTGTAAGCGCCGCGTACAGCTCTGAAAAGTGTCACACTTATTTGTTACTCCTGGTCATACGTGGAAATCCATTCGTACTACTCCGAAAAGTGTCAAATTTATTAGTTTCTTCTGGTCATATTTGGAACGACCTTGAAAACGCCAGAGGTAAATATTCGGCCAGGCCCCAGCTAGAACTGAAATCCCGTGAAGACTGTTTCGGTCGGGCCTCAGCTAGAACTAAAATCCCTTGAAGACTGAGTCATAAAAAAACATCTATTTCCGCCTCCCCCCCCCCAAGTCTCCTTTCTCCAAGTGACGATGACGCAGCCGCGGAATTGACTGAGGCAGAAAAATATTTGTTGCATAGGTGTATGTAGGTTGCAGGATTCACGGCACCTTTCCAGGGGCAAAAATATATTATTTAATTAATTAACTTGACTTAATTGGAAATCGATGAAAATAGCGCAACCCGCTGCCTTTGCGCCATAAGAATAGCTGTGATAAATGTGGCGCCAATCACTTTATATTAAACCTGGTGACATAACTCGTTGTTTTACCAGAAATATGGAAGAGAGAAAGGGATGACCCGCTGGTGAATGAGAATTTCATTCTCATTCACCAGAAGGACACAAAGCTGTTGCCTGGCTCCCGCCGTTCACCCGCTCCTTTCCCCCATTGCGTTTCTCCCTTCTTAATAACCAGATTCTCTCTCTCGTTCACCAGCTCCTTTCCCCATTGCTTTCATCCCTTCTAATCACCAGATTCTCTCTCGTTCACCAGCTGCTTTCCCCCATCCCCATTCACTGGATACTTTATCTCTCTCGTTCACCAGCTGCTTTCCCCACCCCCATTCACTGGATACTTTATCTCTCTCGTTCACCAGCTGCTTTCCCCCATCCCCATTCACTGGATACTTTATCTCTCTCTCTCTCGTTCACCAGCTGCTTTCCCCCATCCCCATTCACTGGATACTTTATCTCTCTCTCTCTCGTTCACCAGCTGCTTTCCCCCATCCCCATTCACTGGATACTTTATCTCTCTCGTTCACCAGCTGCTTTCCCACCCCCATTCACTGGATACTTTATCTCTCTCGTTCACCAGTTGCTTTCCCCCATCCCCATTCTCCAGAATTTGTTTTCCTCGCGCAGATTTCTGAAGGATGGAATTTACCCCTCTCTACTCTTAACCCCCACCTCGTTAAGCATAATTTCCCCTATCGCTTCCGAACCCCTTAATTTCTAGGATATAAGCAATAATAATAACAAGTTATTTAAATTTATTTAATTTCTATTTTAGAACTTTGTTTACATGATAGTAGGTAAAGTCTGTTAAATAAGTCTTTGCCTATGGGAGTTTTTGCACTTTTCTTAAAATGTCTCGAAACGTGTAAGCGATAGAACAACGACAACATAAGCAATTGTTATTTATTTTTTATTTCCTTTCACGTAGTCTCGTCGGTTTTTGCAAAGCGACAATAGTTTCGGCAGAAACGCTAAATGTCGTTTTTGACAACTTCTTTAATACTCAAATGACGCCCCTGGTCTAGTTCCTCCTTGCGGTAATCTGACTCGGTTAAACGTAACCGTAACTATTCCTTCAAAAAAACTACCATGGTTCTCAGATCTATAGCTTTTTTCATCGGTATACGCCATCAACCATTGCAAGTCTAATTGGTCCCGACGCCGGAAACTGACGTGAATTTGAAATCCGGGGTTAGTGACGTTCACGAATGAAACCGAAACCATATCTGAAGGCAAACAGTCCTCCAATAGGGTTTCCATCAATATATAAATACCGTTTTCTATATTATTTTCTAGTCTGACATTTAAAGTTAAATTTTGGATATTATTATTTAATATTTTAATAGAACCTGGTAAATTAGGAAAGGACGGATGCGTTATTGGAACGTCAACTAAACCACCTCCAACTTGAGGAGGAGACGAAGTGGGGGCTGCCAAATTTGCGTTCTCGGGGTTCGCGTTTTTCTCAGCAGTCTGAGACGGTGGAGGTGAATACTGCGGAGCTCGTGAGGGGCCGGCGACCACTATAGGGTCATTATTACGCTGAGGGGAAATATTATGAGGGGGCCTGCTACTACTAGCCGTACGAGCAGCTAACAACGCTTTAGCTTCCTCGAACATTTTGGCTGCCCTTGCGGCTGCGGCTGCAAGTTCCTCCGCGTCCCGTCGGGCAACTTGTACGTTCTCAGCTAAGCGCTGAATGCTGTCCGTACTGGGGGACGACGTGATAAAATTATTTTCCAAAGATAAAGAGTGGCACGTGTCGTTTGATTCTAGAAAGGGTGAGGGAGCAACCATAGGCGTATACGAGGGCGAATAACGTACTTCGTCAGGTGGGATAGAACTAGGTCTTAAAAGGGGTGAAGGTAAATTAACGATAGGGGGCGAACAGATTTGATGGGTTAGTTGATATTCTCTAAGATAATCTCGTACCATTGTCATTTCTTTGAAACGTTCCAATTGCGAATCAGTTACAACTATTATTTCCATTTCTGGAGAATCGGGTAAAGTTACTATGGGTACTTCCGGGAGCTCGTTATCAGTTATATCAATCAATTCAGGGGAGTCGATTGAAATCATTTCCGGGGTATCAACTAAATTAATTTCTGGGTATTGTACACCTTTTATTTTAATGCCAATTTACTTTGAAAATGAAACCTAATTCCAAAAATTACGATAAAAAAAATCAAAATAAACTTACGTAGAGAGTACTGGTACTAGACACACAAAGAACAACAATAGAGTGACGTTCCCCCGGCTCTGGCACCCCCTTATATAGGGCCGAGGGAAAGATAGTAAGCTTATCTCTTATTCCCAAAGAACTTGTTCAGTTCTCGAGAATATATT
Organism: Leiobunum rupestre; assembly: GCF_980474605.1. Classification (NCBI taxonomy): domain Eukaryota; kingdom Metazoa; phylum Arthropoda; class Arachnida; order Opiliones; family Sclerosomatidae; genus Leiobunum; species Leiobunum rupestre. The sequence goes on from NC_143391.1 coordinate 59,993,625, forward strand.
AGGGTTAGGCTAAAATTTATGCTTATTTACGCAAAATATTCCATTTAACTTCATTTCCGATATCCACATTGAAGTACAAACATCAGCCATAAACGCCGTCCTGAAACAACCTTCTAAAATTATAGCCGTAGTGATAATTTTAATTATAATTTTCTTATTTGAGTTCATTTTGTGGTATTTTGAAAACGTTTCTACCGCAAAATTGTAGTTCACAAAATGGTACTAATAGTATACTAATTTAAAGTAAATTTCTATTAATTACATTGTTTTCTAGGCTATTATTGCATCAAAAGCTCTCGAGAGGAATCTAAATTGTTTTTTTCAAGTGGATTAATATGTGACGTCAATGGGAATAATTAGATGCAGTTTCGAGCACGAGACGGTTTAATTTCGAGTGTCTAGAACTGTTATCTCAGAGAGACAGCCGATAGAATTTGAGGGTTATTTGAAGTTTAGATCACGTGATGAATTAATCTCAACAAGATAGGAACTGATTAATCTCCCACGCGTTATTTCTCTCCGAGACGCTGAACTGAAAAGAAGTGCATCCGCTTTGCTCCCGTCATCTACCGTAAACATGGAAAAACGATCTATTGGTAGGCATTATTTTATTAATACTATTACTATTACTATTTCAATAGACAAAGGCTTAACATTTTCATTTTCTATAGCCGAGACGCATACCGTATCCAAACGCCGTGCCCAAGAAAGACGTATCAACATAAAAATCACGTTAGGAGGATCAGTCTACATTTCTTTTGGTTTCGACGGATCAAAGTTACAAGTTATCTTCTTCAAAAAAACGAAGGAAAATATTCTGTTCCTGACCTCCGAAGCTTTCAACAATCTACTCTCTCTTTGGGGAGAACTTTTCGCCGCTATGCAAACCGGAGCATCGTCTCTAACCCACAACATCATCGACTATCACGGCAACAACGTATCCGTCGTCGCCACGACCAACAACATGAAATTGAACTCAGCCTACGGTCATGTTCTGGATCTGGGAGCTCGCGAAATCGGTGAGTTCCAAAAAAAATTAATTTTATTCGTTTTCAAATAGATCTTTTAAACGAGCATAAAAATGTTATCGAATGCATGTACTTAGCTATTGTTAAAAAACCTTAAAAAAATTCACGAATTATTATATGGTAAACCTTTCGAGGGTTTATGTTTGTACCCAGATCAATTTAATTCGTACTATAAAGTAAAATCTTATTTTGGCTGTTATAAATCACCCTCTGAAGTACTACAAGATTTCAAAAATTTACTCGTTGATAATCAATTACCTGTAAACTTAGCTACTTTAATTTGTTTTCATTGTGTAATGTACAAGATAACCATTTAATGGATACTTTATCTCTCTCGTTCACCAGTTGCTTTCCCCCATCCCCATTCTCCAGAATTTGTTTTCCTCGCGCAGATTTCTGAAGGATGGAATTTACCCCTCTCTACTCTTAACCCCCACCTCGTTAAGCATAATTTCCCCTATCGCTTCCGAACCCCTTAATTTCTAGGATATAAGCAATAATAATAACAAGTTATTTAAATTTATTTAATTTTTATTTTAGAACTTTGTTTACATGATAGTAGGTAAAGTCTGTTAAATAAGTCTTTGCCTATGGGAGTTTTTGCACTTTTCTTAAAATGTCTCGAAACGTGTAAGCGATAGAACAACGACAACATAAGCAATTGTTATTTATTTTTTATTTCCTTTCACGTAGTCTCGTCGGTTTTTGCAAAGCGACAATAGTTTCGGCGGAAACGCTAAATGTCGTTTTTGACAACTTCTTTAATACTCAAATGACGCCCCTGAAACCGACATTTTCGGATTCCGGGTGGTCGACTCATATTTAGAAAGTATCACTGTTATCTCTCTACGAACAACGGTTGAGGAGATATAGCCCGTTGAAACTTTTGTGTTAATTTGAGGAAAACTAAAAGACGTAAAATATCACTTTTGGCATTCCCTTTGATGATTGAGAGCCTTTCAACAACAATTAATATTGTATAGGAATGTTTTAAGAATAGCGGCTCGACGAGAATGGAAACCATGAAAGTAGAAAATAAGCGTAGAAAGCTATTAACACTGGTGTAGCAAAAAGTGGCCGCCATTTAACCCCCACCACCGATTTCGATAAGGTCCTTTTTAGCACAAGTAACATAAAATTTATAAGTGTGACTCTTCCAATTGGTTCAATGGTAAAACCGTTTCTATCATAATAATGTATAAACGTCATTCATTCGAAGCAAAGTTGCGTTTTAAAATTTAATTTTCCATACGAGATTTCCTAAAAACTCTTCTCAAGTCCCCAAGTGCTTTAACAAATTATTTTAAATATTGATAAAATAATATATTGTATCACTTTTTGTAACAACAGAATATTTTAGAGTTGATTACAGAATCGAGTAGTTACGAACTTTTATGCTAATCAATAGTATCTCTAAAATAAATATAATACTGTCATGACAAAATATCGATGAACTGAAATGCTCCATCCGATTGATTGAATTAAACGTGTGTTGTTTATCCAACCCGGTTGAATTGTGATAATAGTTTTACAATTTTTAAACTTCTTCTTTGGGATATGTAGATAACTGGAGAAAATGTTCAATGCAGATAAAAGATTTTTTTCCAAAAATTAAAACCCCAAAAATCTACCTTTAACAAAACTAGTTAGAAAATTCTAGGATAAAATATAATCACGAGTATTATTGAGCGTAAAACCAAGTAAGTCATTACTGAGAGCTAAAACCTCGTAAGTCATTACAGAGAGAGCACCGCTCAAGTTTATGCCAGGCATGCAGCTTTCGGCTTAAGTGACGTCCTAGTAATTAAAACTCTCATTACTATGAACAAAACGTGTATAATCTGGAAGCCTATATAATTTATAAAGTATAAATTATCATAAAATAATTTAAATTCAACATTTCAATTTTTAATGTTAAAATAACCTTACAGGATGAACAGCATTATTCGATAAATATTAATAAAAATCTACGGTATGGACGCTTTGCGTTATATTCCTTTTAAAGTTGGTTTTATTCGCGGCTTCGATCAGCTATACAGGGTGTTTCGGGTACCTTGGTCACAAATTATTGAGCGTATACTTTGGCCCATTCTGAGACGAAAATATTTAGTGAACATGGGTCCTAAACCTCTTCGTGCAAAGTTATGGACCGTCTAATATCCGCTGAAAAAACACGGTAAACACCCTAAAAGTGACGTTTTGTATTTTGGCTTGACCCAAATTGTTTTTCTTTATTACTTAGTTGTTAATAAATGAGATAAAGTTGCAGAAATGGGCAACGCTTACGTGTAAATTTAAACGTAAGATCGTTGAAAAACGTCAACAACTTAATCTCATTAAATAACAACTGGGTAATAATGGAAAACAATAAACTTAACTTTCAGGGTGTTTACCGTTTTTGTCGGCTGATATTGGATGGCCCATAACTTTGTTACGATGAGGTTTAGGACCCATGTGCACTAGACATTTTCGACTCCGAATGGCCCAAAGTATACGCGCAATAATTTGTGACATAGGTCCTCGAAACTCCCTGTATAGCGAAAAAAAGTAACCAAATATTTCATTGATTAATTTTTATTTTCCAGTGAAGAGGATCGAATATTGACACTACAATATTTTAAACAAAAAGTATATGGAAGGTTATTTATAAGTTATATAATTAAATACAATGTTACCTAAATTTAAAAAAATAATCTAACATTTATACATAATTAATACGGTAAAGAGGCGCCCCTTATCCTAACGCACTTTCGAAGTCTTTTTCTGAAGGAGAGACAAAGTCGACGAATGAAATCAGGAGGTAACCTGTTATAGGCGGCCTGAACCATGCCGAAAAGGTCATCTCTATTCTCCGGAATTCTTTTTCCATATTGTTGACTAAAAATGCCCACAGCGTCTCTGTCGGATTTAAATCTGGTGAGAGAGCTGGCCAGCCCAAAACATATACACCTTCATGTTCAAGGAATTCAGTGACAATTCTGGAATTATGGGCTGGACAATTGTCGTGTTGGAACCTCAAACCAAATTGTTTTTAGGTTGAATTTGGAAGTAATTTTTTTAAATCTGGTGAGAAAGCTGGCCAGCCCAAAACATATACACCTTCATTTTTAACGTTTTTTTACGGAAATTGGTTTATATAATTTTACGTATTTGTAAAAACCCAAAGTGTTACCCATAAATCATACGTTTTTAAAATAGACGTATAACATCTATAACATTTAGTAAATAAATGCGGTTAACACCCTAAAAAGTTACTAATATGGCTCGTATTAACGAAGATCAACGCGTCGAAATTATTGCTTTACGAAAGCAAGGTTGCACTTGGAATTTTATCGCGAACCATGTCGGTTGCTCAAGTCGTGGAGCGCGGTATACATATTCGCGTTATACGAGATTTAACAGGATTCGAGTAAGTTATCAAATTAATCGAAGTAGTTGTTCCACCACTTTGATTTAGGCTAAGTTTATTTTTAGGATTTAGAGAGAACTGGAAGACCAGTCACTGGTAACCCTCGTCAAAACCGACATCTTGTGAGAGACGCTAAGAGATTGAAATGCCTGTCCATAGGAAAATTGAGAGACCGATTTGAAATTACAAACGGCATTAGAGTTTAAGCACCAACAATTTGGGCAAAACTAAAAAAAGCAGGAGTAAGACGCCGAAGGTCAGTCAACAAACCGACATTAACTCCAATGCATAGGCGAGCAAGCCTTCACTTCTGCAGATTACTTTTGACTTGGCCGCGGGAAGACCTTGAAAGATTCATTTTGTTCTCGGACGAAAAGGTTAAGGTTTTAAGTAATATTTCCATGCTTATATCTATATCAAATTGTGCTTTTGTTTATTAGTCATTTCAGAGTTCATCGTCATCACATGTTATAGGGGTTACGAGAGTTAGAAATCAGCGATTTGATCCTAATGACATTAATTTTACTAAAAGAAGCGGGCGTTTCTCCGTAAACGTTTGGGCATACTTAGGCGATGGCAGAGTTGGAATTCTCCATCCTATAGAAGGTCGTCTCAACAGCGTGACGTATATTGCAATTTTAAGAAACGCAATGATTCCATCGGTGGCTGCGATTTACAATATCGATGACCTAAAAACAATTTAGTTTGAGGTTCCAACACGACAATTGTCCAGCCCATAATTCCAGAATTGTCACTGAATTCCTTGAACATGAAGGTGTATATGTTTTGGGCTGGCCAGCTCTCTCACCAGATTTAAATCCGACAGAGACGCTGTGGGCATTTTTAGTCAACAATATGGAAAAAGAATTCCCGAGAATAGAGATGACCTTTTCGGCATGGTTCAGGCCGCCTATAACAGGTTACCTCCTGATTTCATTCGTCGACTTTGTCTCTCCTTCAGAAAAAGACTTCGAAAGTGCGTTAGGATAAGGGGCGCCTCTTTACCGTATTAATTATGTATAAATGTTAGATTACTTTTTTAAATTAAGGTAACATTGTATTTAATTATATAACTTATAAATAACCTTCCATATACTTTTTGTTTAAAATATTGTAGTGTCAATATTCGATCCTCTTCACTGGAAAATAAAAATTAATCAATGAAATATTTGGTTACTTTTTTTCGCTATACAGGGAGTTTCGAGGACCTATGTCACAAATTATTGCGCGTATACTTTGGACCATTCGGAGTCGAAAATGTCTAGTGCACATGGGTCCTAAACCTCATCGTAACAAAGTTATGGGCCATCCAATATCAGCCGACAAAAACGGTGAACACCCTGAAAGTTAAGTTTATTGTTTTCCATTATTACCCAGTTGTTATTAAATGAGATTAAGTTGTTGACGTTTTTCAACGATCTTACGTTTAAATTTACACGTAAGCGTTGCCCATTTCTGCAACTTTATCTCATTTATTAACGACTGGGTAATAAAGAAAAACAATTTGGGTCAAGCCAAAATACAAAACGTCACTTTTAGGGTGTTTACCGTGTTTTTTCAGCGGATATTAGACGGTCCATAACTTTGCACGAAGAGGTTTAGGACCCATGTTCACTAAATATTTTCGTCTCAGAATGGGCCAAAGTATACGCTCAAAAATTTGTGACCAAGGTACCTGAAACACCCTGTATAGCTGATCGAAGCCGCGAATAAAACCAACTTTAAAAGGAATATAACGCAAAGCGTCCATACCGTAGATTTTTATTAATATTTATCGAATAATGCTGTTCATCCTGTAAGGTTATTTTAACATTAAAAATTGAAATGTTGAATTTAAATTATTTTATGATAATTTATACTTTATAAATTATATAGGCTTCCAGATTATACACGTTTTGTTCATAGTATTGAGAGTTTTAATTACTAGGACGTCACTTAAGCCGCATGCCTGGCATAAACTTGAGCGGTGCTCTCTCTGTAATGACTTACGAGGTTTTAGCTCTCAGTAATGACTTACTTAGTTTTACGCTCAATAATACTCGTGATTATATTTTATCCTAGAATTTTCTAACTAGTTTTGTTAAAGGTAGATTTTTGGGGTTTTAATTGTTGGAAAAAAATCTTTTATCTGCATTGAACATTTTCTCCAGTTATCTACATATCTCAAAGAAGAAGTTTAAAAATTGTAAAACTATTATCACAATTCAACCGGGTTGGATAAACAACACACGTTTAATTCAATCAATCGGATGGAGCATTTCAGTTCATCGATATTTTGTCATGACAGTATTATATTTATTTTAGAGATACCAGTGTTAATAGCTTTATACGCTTATTTTCTACTTTCATGGTTTCCATTCTCGTCGAGCCGCTATTCTTAAAACATTCCTATACAATATTAATTGTTGTTGAAAGGCTCTCAATCATCAAAGGGAATGCCAAAAGTGATATTTTACGTCTTTTAGTTTTCCTCAAATTAACACAAAAGTTTCAACGGGCTATATCTCCTCAACCGTTGTTCGTAGAGAGATAACAGTGATACTTTCTAAATATGAGTCGACCACCCGGAATCCGAAAATGTCGGTTTCAGGGGCGTCATTTGAGTATTAAAGAAGTTGTCAAAAACGACATTTAGCGTTTCCGCCGAAACTATTGTCGCTTTGCAAAAACCGACGAGACTACGTGAAAGGAAATAAAAAATAAATAACAATTGCTTATGTTGTCGTTGTTCTATCGCTTACACGTTTCGAGACATTTTAAGAAAAGTGCAAAAACTCCCATAGGCAAAGACTTATTTAACAGACTTTACCTACTATCATGTAAACAAAGTTCTAAAATAAAAATTAAATAAATTTAAATAACTTGTTATTATTATTGCTTATATCCTAGAAATTAAGGGGTTCGGAAGCGATAGGGGAAATTATGCTTAACGAGGTGGGGGTTAAGAGTAGAGAGGGGTAAATTCCATCCTTCAGAAATCTGCGCGAGGAAAACAAATTCTGGAGAATGGGGATGGGGGAAAGCAACTGGTGAACGAGAGAGATAAAGTATCCATTAAATGGTTATCTTGTACATTACACAATGAAAACAAATTAAAGTAGCTAAGTTTACAGGTAATTGATTATCAACGAGTAAATTTTTGAAATCTTGTAGTACTTCAGAGGGTGATTTATAACAGCCAAAATAAGATTTTACTTTATAGTACGAATTAAATTGATCTGGGTACAAACATAAACCCTCGAAAGGTTTACCATATAATAATTCGTGAATTTTTTTAAGGTTTTTTAACAATAGCTAAGTACATGCATTCGATAACATTTTTATGCTCGTTTAAAAGATCTATTTGAAAACGAATAAAATTAATTTTTTTTGGAACTCACCGATTTCGCGAGCTCCCAGATCCAGAACATGACCGTAGGCTGAGTTCAATTTCATGTTGTTGGTCGTGGCGACGACGGATACGTTGTTGCCGTGATAGTCGATGATGTTGTGGGTTAGAGACGATGCTCCGGTTTGCATAGCGGCGAAAAGTTCTCCCCAAAGAGAGAGTAGATTGTTGAAAGCTTCGGAGGTCAGGAACAGAATATTTTCCTTCGTTTTTTTGAAGAAGATAACTTGTAACTTTGATCCGTCGAAACCAAAAGAAATGTAGACTGATCCTCCTAACGTGATTTTTATGTTGATACGTCTTTCTTGGGCACGGCGTTTGGATACGGTATGCGTCTCGGCTATAGAAAATGAAAATGTTAAGCCTTTGTCTATTGAAATAGTAATAGTAATAGTATTAATAAAATAATGCCTACCAATAGATCGTTTTTCCATGTTTACGGTAGATGACGGGAGCAAAGCGGATGCACTTCTTTTCAGTTCAGCGTCTCGGAGAGAAATAACGCGTGGGAGATTAATCAGTTCCTATCTTGTTGAGATTAATTCATCACGTGATCTAAACTTCAAATAACCCTCAAATTCTATCGGCTGTCTCTCTGAGATAACAGTTCTAGACACTCGAAATTAAACCGTCTCGTGCTCGAAACTGCATCTAATTATTCCCATTGACGTCACATATTAATCCACTTGAAAAAAACAATTTAGATTCCTCTCGAGAGCTTTTGATGCAATAATAGCCTAGAAAACAATGTAATTAATAGAAATTTACTTTAAATTAGTATACTATTAGTACCATTTTGTGAACTACAATTTTGCGGTAGAAACGTTTTCAAAATACCACAAAATGAACTCAAATAAGAAAATTATAATTAAAATTATCACTACGGCTATAATTTTAGAAGGTTGTTTCAGGACGGCGTTTATGGCTGATGTTTGTACTTCAATGTGGATATCGGAAATGAAGTTAAATGGAATATTTTGCGTAAATAAGCATAAATTTTAGCCTAACCCTAATATATTCTCGAGAACTGAACAAGTTCTTTGGGAATAAGAGATAAGCTTACTATCTTTCCCTCGGCCCTATATAAGGGGGTGCCAGAGCCGGGGGAACGTCACTCTATTGTTGTTCTTTGTGTGTCTAGTACCAGTACTCTCTACGTAAGTTTATTTTGATTTTTTTTATCGTAATTTTTGGAATTAGGTTTCATTTTCAAAGTAAATTGGCATTAAAATAAAAGGTGTACAATACCCAGAAATTAATTTAGTTGATACCCCGGAAATGATTTCAATCGACTCCCCTGAATTGATTGATATAACTGATAACGAGCTCCCGGAAGTACCCATAGTAACTTTACCCGATTCTCCAGAAATGGAAATAATAGTTGTAACTGATTCGCAATTGGAACGTTTCAAAGAAATGACAATGGTACGAGATTATCTTAGAGAATATCAACTAACCCATCAAATCTGTTCGCCCCCTATCGTTAATTTACCTTCACCCCTTTTAAGACCTAGTTCTATCCCACCTGACGAAGTACGTTATTCGCCCTCGTATACGCCTATGGTTGCTCCCTCACCCTTTCTAGAATCAAACGACACGTGCCACTCTTTATCTTTGGAAAATAATTTTATCACGTCGTCCCCCAGTACGGACAGCATTCAGCGCTTAGCTGAGAACGTACAAGTTGCCCGACGGGACGCGGAGGAACTTGCAGCCGCAGCCGCAAGGGCAGCCAAAATGTTCGAGGAAGCTAAAGCGTTGTTAGCTGCTCGTACGGCTAGTAGTAGCAGGCCCCCTCATAATATTTCCCCTCAGCGTAATAATGACCCTATAGTGGTCGCCGGCCCCTCACGAGCTCCGCAGTATTCACCTCCACCGTCTCAGACTGCTGAGAAAAACGCGAACCCCGAGAACGCAAATTTGGCAGCCCCCACTTCGTCTCCTCCTCAAGTTGGAGGTGGTTTAGTTGACGTTCCAATAACGCCTCCGTCCTTTCCTAATTTACCAGGTTCTATTAAAATATTAAATAATAATATCCAAAATTTAACTTTAAATGTCAGACTAGAAAATAATATAGAAAACGGTATTTATATATTGATGGAAACCCTATTGGAGGACTGTTTGCCTTCAGATATGGTTTCGGTTTCATTCGTGAACGTCACTAACCCCGGATTTCAAATTCACGTCAGTTTCCGGCGTCGGGACCAATTAGACTTGCAATGGTTGATGGCGTATACCGATGAAAAAAGCTATAGATCTGAGAACCATGGTAGTTTTTTTGAAGGAATAGTTACGGTTACGTTTAACCGAGTCAGATTACCGCAAGGAGGAACTAGACCAGTTGGGTTAGGGATTTCCCTTGATAAAGAGTTTTCTTTTTATAAAAAATGCACCATAACGATAAATAACCCTGATAAAATTTGTTTAGCACGAGCTCTTGTAGTAGCCATAGCTCATAGAGAATACACGGATAATAAAAATGATGGAGAACTTAAAAGAAAATATACTACTATAAGACAGTGTAGAGGAAAAAATATTGAAACGCAATTACAGACCCGCGAAGCGCGGACCCTTTTGGTATATTCTGCATTAACAGACGAAGAATGCGCGGGTCCGGACTCGGTTCCAAGAAATCTTGCCCGAATACAGTATTATCGTTTTTCGATTACGCGATCCCGTACCCTTAGTTATTTTCGGAGACGTCGAAGAAGAGACGGAACTAGAAGGGCCTCTCCGCAAACGTCTTTATCTTCTAAATATTGACACACATTTCAATGTAATTACTAACCCCAAACCCCTTTTCGCGTTTAATTACTTTTGCGAAAAATGTTTAGTGGGTTTTAATAATCTCACTGAGCATAAATACCTTCTTTTCTGTCACGCTTGTTGTAGAAAACAAGATTGCAGGAAGTACGTAGATAAAATAACTTGCCAAACATGTTTAAGAGTTTTCCCTAATCAAAATTGTTACGATTACCATTTATCAGGACCCGAGCCCTTATGTAATAAAATTTACGTTTGTAATCTTTGCGGAAAATTTGTCAGTATGTTTAAGCGTAAGGCAGTACACGTTTGTGGAGAGACCTATTGTCTTTCGTGTAGTGAGTTTAACCCCGCAGGTCATCTATGTTACATGCAACCTTTAAAGACCGACCGTAAAGATTCTGCCGATAAAACTACTCGTTCTCGAATAAATAGCAATAATAAACGGGTCCACGACTCCGACAATGAACAATCACCACCAACTAAGAGAAGTACTCCAAAAACGGAAGTCTTTGTTTTTTATGACTTGGAATGTAAACAAACAAATCGTACTGACGCCAATGCTTTGATTCACGAACCAATTTTATGCGTTTCGCAAAAAGCGTGTAAATTCTGTTTCGAAGAAAAAGATAGTCAGTACGCATGTGCTAAATGCGGTAGTGGTCCTCGGGAGAAAATATTTCTCTCAAAAGACCCCGTCGGCGACTTTCTAGAGTATCTTCGTACGCTTAACAGAGTGGCTGATAAGATTATATGTATCGCCCATAACGCTAAAGGTTACGACGCGCAATTTATAGTACGTAAAATGGTCGATTTAAAGTGGACCCCTAAAGTCTTGACAGACGGGACCAAATTCATGAATGTACAGTATACAAAATTAAAATTCTTAGATTCCTTAAATTTTATGCCCTTTGCACTTTCTCAATTCGTTTCCACATTCGGTTTAGATAATAATTTAAATAAGGGACATTTCCCGCATTTACTGTTTAAAACCGTAGACCATGAATTTGATCCAGCCCGTTTGAACGAAACAAATTACGTACTACATAATGACATGCCTCCGATGTACGCGTACGACCCTAATCGTTTAAGCGGTAAGGCCTACAATGAATTTATCCAGTGGTATAACGATTCCCGGTCCGAAGCTTGCGGTAATTCGGACCCCAACTTTAATTATTTTGATTATAAAAGAGATTTAATCCGGTACTGCCGCCAGGACGTAAACATTCTTTTGCAAGGCTGTTTATCATATCGTTCTATTTTCATGGATAAATTCGAAATAGACCCGTTCTTAACTGCGATAACGATTGCGGGAGTTTGCAGTTTTATCTTTAGGAAAACACTTTTTACAGCCCGATACGATTGGTGTAGTGCCCCCTTTCGGCTATCGTATGAACTGCAACCAGAGTTTTGGAGCGATCGAATGGCTTGAATGGATGTCTCACTTACGAGGGAAGGAAATTCAGTCTGCTTTTAATGGATTTGAACCTAGAATTCTTAACATTAACGTGGACGGACTTCTCGATAACGAAGTGTTTCAATATCACGGCTGTAAAAAGTGTTTTCCTATCAATAGAAACTTAGCGTTATACGGCGACCACGCTCAGACCCATAATTCGCGATACGCGTCAACCATTGCTACCACTAACCGCTTGAAACAATTGGGATACACTGTCCATGAAAAATGGGAATGTACCTTTAAAGCCGAGAGGAGTACTAACCCCGCCATCGACGCCTATCTTTCTACCGAAAATTTTATATTTAAAATTAAAGAACCAATCCGCCCCCGCGAAGCCTTTTTCGGAGGTCGTACGTCAGCCTTGAAATTACATCACACGTGTAAAGAGGGGGAGGAAATTAAATACATTGATATTTGTTCACTCTATCCATGGTGTAACAAGTATTGCAAGTTACCCGTGGGACACCCTAAAATAATGTAAAAGCTTCTTTCCCTGACATTTCTACCGTAAACGGTTTAATAAAAGCCACAATGTTACCGCCTCAATCTCTCTACCATCCCGTTTTACCCCAAAGAATAGGATCGAAACTAGTGTTTGCCAACTGCCAAAAATGTAGTGAGACTCGAAACCAGCAGGATTGTCCCCACGAAGATTCAGAACGAGAAACAACTGGTACTTGGGTTGCAGACGAGTTACAGTTGGCAATCGAAATGGGTTACAAGGTCATTTCTATTCACGAAATTTCGGAATACGAGGTAGTAAAATACGACCCGATATCGAAAGAGGGCGGTCTTTTCTCCGAGTACGTCAACGCGTTTCTTAAACTCAAACAGGAATCCAGCGGCTTACCCACGGGAATAGAGACCGATGAAGAGATTAAGAAATACGTTGACGAATATTACGAAAAGGAAGGAGTAAAACTTGATCCTACCAATATTAAAAAGAACCCTGGACTTCGTACCATCGCGAAGCTTTGTCTTAACTCTTTTTGGGGCCGTTTTGGTTTAAACCCTCGCAAAGACCAATCGGCTATTATTAGCGATCCCAAAAAGTTTTTCGATTTATTCTTAGACCCCGACATAGAAGTTAAATCGGTTATTCCCTTAAGTCAAACGCATTGCGTGATCAAGTGGGCGTTTTTGAAAGATATTGATCTTGTTTACCCAAACACGAACGTAGTAATTGCAGCCTATACGACCGCAATGGCTAGGATCAAGTTATACTCTTATTTAAGGAGATTAGGCCAGCTTACGTATTATTATGATACGGACAGTTGCATTTATCTAAAAGAACGTAATGGGATAGAGATAGAGATTGGAAACTATCTCGGAGACATGACCGATGAGTTGGAAAAGTACGGAAAAGGCTCGTACATCCAAGAATTGGCAACAGGTGGCGCAAAAAATTACGCCTTTAAAGTACTGAACCCTACGACCGGTAAAGTCTGCTACGAGATGAAAGTCAAAGGGTTCCGTATAAATCAAGGCATTAAAGATTTGGTTAATATGGACACGCTACTGGACGACTTCACTACGGTACCCTACGGCTATAAAGCGAATCTAATAGGTCCTGAGGGCGGGGACGAAGAGGCCTCCAATCGCTAATTCTCGCTAAAAATTAGTCTCCCCACTCTAAAGTGAATATAGGTTTCAGTCTTACGACTCTATAGTGAATATAGTCTTGCGACTCTAATGTGAATATCAAACCTATACGGGGTAAAGGACGAAATAGGTTATTCGATTATATTTTTCCTCCGCTGAAGAGTCCCATAAATTTAACCGAATTTTAATTTACATTTTCATTTGTACGCTAGTACTCGAAGGGAGATAACCATGCAATTTATTCATCCGTTTAATTGCGTAACGGCAGGCCCGAGTCAGAGTGGCAAAAGCTATTTAATTGAATCTATAATTAATCACGAAGAGGAAATGTTTGTCCCGGGTTTCAAAGAAATACATTGGTATTACGGAGAATGGCAAGCTCTATACGATAAAATGAAGCACAGAGTAGTTTTTAAAGAAGGATTGCCTGTTTTATCTGATTATGACGGAAAATATCCTATATTATTAGTTATCGACGATCAGATGAGCGAGAGTAAAGGTCAACTTGGCGATTTATTCGTGAAAGGGACCCATCACCGTTCTCTAAGCGTTATTTTTATTACACAGAACTTATTCCATCAATCAAAAGATAGCAGAACCATTTCCCTGAATTCACATTACATAATTTTATTGAAAAGCCCCCGAGACCGTCAGCAAGTGGCTTATCTCGCTAGACAAATGTTCCCTGATAAGTGGCGTTTTGTAGTAGACGCGACTTCGAGAGCTCACGGTTACCTAGTATTCAATTTAACTCAAACTTGTCCCGAAGATCAAAGAGTCTTAACTAATATTTTACCGGGAGAAACGTGCTACGCCTATCTCCCCAAATAAATAAAACTAACATTTCGTAATTTCAATCAGTTATGAATCATGTCTCGTAGAGTACGTATCGAGAGAGACGCTCTCCGATATCTCGGTCGTCGCAAACCCGTTCAAAGAAAAGCCATTTTAGCTAAAGCCGACAAATCCCTCATATACGCTATCAGTGAATGTATTCATAACACTTTAATTGGTAACGTAAAACTATCAAATACCCAAAAAACCAGGTTATATCGTCATAAAAATACCCTTCGAAAACTAGCCAGTAAGCGTGTAGCTTGGAAAAGTAAAAAGAAATTGTTAGTTCAGTCTGGGGGCGGATTTTTCTCGTTTCTTCTACCCGTCGTTTCAACCCTTCTTGGTTCTATATTCGGTAGTAAACAATGAAACACGCCAGAAAAATGATTCTCGTCAATAGCGGCGTTTTAAAGCCCGACCCGTTCCCGCACCCCTCGCTCTGACAGTCTCTGAATTAGATGTTAAGATGGACCAAATATTAAATATGAAAGATTTAGACGACGCCTCGAAATGGATTTTATACGAACAAGCTTTAATGAGACACGGAAATCTACGTAAGCAAGCCTCGGCTCCTAAAGAAATCGAAATTGCCCCCGCACTCGACTCGCTAAGTAGGGACTGGCTAGACGAATTGCCTTTGATATATTACCAAAAAGCGCAAAGCATGGTGGATCAGTTGGAAACTGTACCCGAAAGAATACAGTGGGATGAAAACGGGGAGCTCGTAATAAACGGTCGACCTATTAAAGGTTCCAATATTAGCGACATTGCCAAAGCGTATTTAAATCCTAAATCCTACCCAAAACCTATCGGATATTTCGCGTTTATTTCCAATTTAACCCAATTTAACTCTTCACCGGCGATCCCAGGCTTTCCCTTCCCGCTAGCTCCGAGCGCCCGACAACGACGTTCTCCCGTTAAGCGCGAGTATCTGGTTCCTCAAAGAGAGCGCGCGCGCAGGATTGAAAAGCCCCGCTCCACTCGTAACCTCGACCGAGATCACTCCACGTCTGACTCTTCTCATCACTCTTATAAACAAACAAGGAGTCGCGCGCAAAAGTCGAAAGTATGGGAGAAGCTATTTTAGAAAAAATATATTTTAACCCGAAGCATCCGGCGTCTTTCGGAGGCGCTGAAAGGTTATTCCAGTCCGTAAAGTCTCACGGCTTAAGTAGGGAAACTGTAGAAAAATGGTTAAGAGGAATCGACGCTTTTACGATGCATAGGCCGAAATATAAAAAGTTTCAACGAAATAAAATAGTAATTAGTAATATAAGGGAACAATACCAGGCGGATATTAACGATATGTGCTCGTTAGAGGCTGATAATAACGGATACAAATACATTTTAACAGTTATAGACTGTTTTAGTAGTAAAGCGTGGGGGTTACCTCTTAAAACTAAATCGGGGAAAGAGGTTTTGAAAAATATAAAAATTGTTTTTAAAGACGGAATTCCAGATAAATTTCAATCGGACAAGGGCACGGAATTTAGGAATAAAGAAGTACAAGGATATTTCAAAAAGAATAAAGTTAAATTTTTTAGTACCGAAAATGACGAGATAAAAGCCTCTATCGTAGAAAGGTTTAATAGAACGTTAAAAACAAAAATGTATAGATATTTTACCCATCACTCCACAAATAGATATTTGGAAGTCTTACGGGACTTGGTCGAAGCGTACAATTCCTCTTACCATAGTTCAATTAAAATGGCCCTAATGACGTTTCGGAAAATAACGTATTACGTGTGTACAATAATATCTACTCTAAATATTATGCCGAGAAACTGAAAATGAAACCGCAATTCCAAGTAGGGGATTTGGTTAGAATAAATACAACTAAAATGATATTTCAAAAGGGTTTCGAAGCTAATTATACCGAAGAAATATTTAAAATCGTAGCTATAGTTAAAAGACATCCTCCCGTTTATAAAATAAAAGACTTATCAGAAATCGATATAAAAGGAACGTTCTATTTTCGAGAGCTTCAAAAGGTCAGCGCGCCTCGTTCGTTCAAGTTAAACGAGGTTTTACGGCAGAGGACGAAAAACGGAGTAAAACAATTGTACGTTAGTTGGCTAGGATACCCTCCATCGTTTAAAAGTTGGGTTAATCAAGATGACGTCTGGGATTTACATAACTCTTCCTAGTAATACTAGAGATAAGAATAAAAACAATTCAGAAAATACTCTAGCCTCGTATTCTACAACGTTGGCCAAACCCATTAGTTTACGCGGAGATTGGGAAATTGCCCTGGTAGTAATTATTTATCCTTTATCTTTTTATAACGTAAGCGAACCAATGGGGTGCGGAATAGAAATTAAGGAATTACTATCGAACCCTCCTGCCCACATAGTAGATTACAAATATACGTACGACTTCCGCGAGATTCCTCAGGGCTACTACAAAAAGCCTCATGAACTTTTGGCTGTACTTAATGAAAGTATTAAAAGTTTGAACCTTTATTTAAAGGAAAGCGCTTATTCAGAGTTCGATAATGATTCATTAGGAAAATTTGAATATAGTTTAGAAAGCGGACACGTACAAAACACTTCCTATAGTAAACATTATTGCAAACTCGAGTTAACGCCAGAGTTGAGGAAAATTTTAGGATTTAGAGATAATTTTACTAATATTTCTCCTAAGCAAGCAATCAGATCAGATACCCCTATGCAATTAAACTTATTCGTCCCCGATCTTATGTTTGTGTATTCCGATTTGGTTGGAAATGAAATGGTTGGGGATACATTAGCCCCCTTTTGCGAACAATTGTTGTAGACCAAAACGCACCCCATGGATCAAACGTTTTAAAAAACTTTCGATTCTCCGCATTACCTTAAACTGAGTAGAAATTATTTTGACAGTATCGACATTAATATAAGAACTAGTTTAGGTGAATTCGTGCCATTTCAGTTTGGTTCAGTCACGTGTAAAGTACATTTACGACGAGCTCCGTAAAAAATGGCTTACCAGTACGTTGATAGAAATTGTCCCTACACTCTGTTTGAAAAGTCTTCGACAGCTGAAATTTTTGCCCTCTTTTTAATTATGCTAGAAAACTATAATAGATAGCTCGATGAAACCAATTGCAACTTTTATTTATTTTCCAATATCTTTCGTTATTTATTGGTTTCGTCCGCCAGAAATTAATAGTTTGGCGGGAACCGTCAAAACTAATTTTGACAACTTTTTAAATATTGGTTCTACGGCACTGACTCGCGCGTTTTTGAATTCACAATGGTCGGTTCATATTTAGAAAGTGGAAAAATTATCCCTCTACAACCAACGGTTGAGAAGTTATCGCCTTTCCACATTTTCGTCGAAGTTGCGTTATTTATAATCGCTTGATGCATTTTAGGTGTTTCCTAGTTTCGACGAAAGTTTGGAAACGCGATAACTTCTCAACCGTTGGTTGTAGAGGGATAATTTTTCCACTTTCTAAATATGAACCGACCATTGTGAATTCAAAAACGTGCGAAACAGTGCCGTAGAACCAATATTTAAAAAGTTGTCAAAAATGAGTTTTGACGGTTCCCGCCAAACTATTAATTTGTGGCGGACGAAACCGATAAATAACGAAAGATATTGGAAAATAAATAAAAGTTGCTATTGGTTTCATCGAGCTATCTATTATAGTTTTCTAGCAGAATTAAAAAGAGGGCAAAAATTTCAACTGTCTAAGACTTTTCAAACAGAGTGTACATGCAATATTATTTAAATCAGGCGGGGGGTGGAGTAGATTTACCTTATTTCTCTGGGTTTGCGGGACAAAAAGGACACGGAATTGGTAGCTTTTTTTTAGGGCTAGCTAGGTTTGTATTCCCATTCCTAAAACAGTCTGCTAAATACGTGGGAAAAAGGGCTCTATCTACAGGAAAGAACGTACTCGGAGACGGCTTGCAAGGTCAGGACTTAAAAACGTAAGCCAATAAACGAATGACAGAAACTGTGGACGAAATGGCTGCGCAAGAAGGTTCGGGACGTCGCAAGAGAAGAAAAACTACTAAGAAAGCATTGAAGAAGCCCCGCGCTAAGAAAAAGAGTTCAGTTAAACGCCGCAAGTTCACGCGTACGGTTCGCGATATTTTTGCTCTCTAAAAATGGAAGTACTTAAAAGCGAATTAAATATTTTCAACGAACTACCAACTCAACTCAGCGTTGAAAAAGGTCAAACGGTATGGTGTTAGCCAATTTCATCTATCGACAGCAGTTCTATCATCGAATTCGTGGTACCGGGTACGGGAGACTCTTACACAGATATATTGTAAAGTCAAAATCGTCAAGACCAACGGTGGCAACTTGGATGCCGGGTCTAACGTTTCGCTCGTGAACAATTCTTTGCATTCGCTATTGAAACAATGCGAAGTGAAACTCAATGATACGACGGTTTCACCATCGGCCGCGAATTACCCCTATAGAGCCTATATCGAAACCTTGCTCAACTTTGGGTACGATGCAAAAAACACTCACCTAGCGACATCTGGATGGTACGATGACACGTCTGGAAGTATGGATCTGATAACAAACGCCGGATTCATAAAACGTCAGGCTCTAGCCGCTGAATCAAAAGAAATTGAACTTTACGGGAACATTTTTTGTGACATTTTTAATTTCAACAAATATTTAATTAATGGCGAACAACTTAAGGTTTCACTCGCTAGAAATATCGATAATTTTACCCTTTTAAGCGACACTGTCGACGCGTATAAAGTCGAATTTATAGACGCTGCTCTAATTGTACGTAAAGTTAAAATTATGCCTAATATTTTATTAGCCCATCAGCAAGGATTATTACGTAGCAATGACAAATATCCCTTTACTCATACCGAAATTAAAGCTAAAACATTGGCTAGTTCTATTCAGAACGATAGTTTTGACAATATATTCTTAGGTCCGATGCCCAACAGAGTCATTATTGGTTTAGCCACCAACAAAGCGTATAAGGGCTCCGTTAAGTCTAATCCTTATAATTTTGAAAATTTCGACCTAAATTATTTGGCTCTATACGTTGATAACGAACAAATCCCTTCGAAAGCGTTGACCCCTAATTTTAATAGTAAACAATTTACGCTAGCCTATCATTCGCTATTCTCGGGAACTGGGATACTCTACAAAGACGAGGGCAACCACATCGCCTTGGCTAACTTTCCTCTAGGCTTTGCCTTATACGCTTTTGATTTAACCCCTGACAATTCGGCCAGTGACGTCACGTTTTGGAACCCCGTAAAGAGAGGGCAACTACGTTTAGATTTAGGATTTGGTACCCCTTTAAAAGATTCTACGGTCGTTATCGTGTACGCCGAATTTCAATCTTGTTTACAGATAGATAAAAATTGGAACATTATTCGAGACTATTAAAATGACTACGACAAACGTTGACTTATCTCAGGCTCTGTATAAAAAAAAACTTTTTTTTACGTTTTTTCTTCCGATAATTTAAAACCCATCGTGAAATATCCACAATCGCTTATCATTAATTTTGATAAAAGGGGATAAACAGGTTCTCATTGGATTTGCCTCTACGTTGATGGCCGAAAACGAGGATTCTACTTTGATTCAATGGGGCTTCCTCCGTTTTTATCCCCAATCAGAAAATTTTTAAATTCAATGCGTAAGACGTGAACATTTAGTAAAAGACGATTGCAAGGACTAACTAGTAATGTTTGCGGTGAATATTGCGTAATGTATATTTTGCATAGAACTAAAGGACAGAGTACAAAAACGTACTACCAAAAGTTTTCCAAAAATTGGGAAAAAAACGACCGCAAGATATTTTTATCTTTCGCAAATCATGCTAGAAAAATCATCACATCGAATTTGGCGAATCCATTAGCTAGAGAGAGAGGTATGGTGACTGACTGGAAAAAAATCCAGTTCCAGAGGATAAAACAATATATTCCCACGCTATCTGGTATCTTTTAGAGATATGACCCGACCTCTCTCGAAAACATGCGCGCGCTTCTACGAGCGCCAAACCATTTACTTTCGAATAAAATAAACCATCCAAAAACAAAAAAATAAAATAGAATCAGAAAGTATTGGTATAATAGTTAGGACAACGGGGTGGTTTACGCAATCTAGCATGCAAACAAAACATTGGTAGAAATATATTATTGCATTATTCCCAGCACGTTCTATTTAAAGTACTTTCTAAAAGTCATTGAAATCTGTTACCGTCTTGAACCATTGAAAGATGTTTTCTACCAGTCATTAACCAAATATCTTTAGTACACGCAAAATAAGATTGGTGAAAAAAAACATTGCCTTAGATAATTTAACTGGGATTTAGTTAGCTTTGGGCCTTGTAATGATACAAAGATTGAAATTTGACTCGACCATTTTATTTAATAATATAAACTCATGTATGCGAAAAAACAAATTGTAAACAATTTTTCCTATGTAACTTTTTTCACTCTTAATAAATAAATACTTTAAAACGTAACAAAAAAGACTCTTTATTGAAAATCACTTACCCCTTTTTTCCAGAATTTCGTTAAGTCATCCAGTCCGATGCAAGAACGTACTACAATGCGGACTCTTATCTGTAAATTTGTTAGACTTTGCACGAACCTAAACCATCTTCTCGTGACGTACGCGAAGAGGAAGATCTTGGAAATTCCCAGTCTCACGAAATTAATTATCTACGAACAATATTTAACCCATGGAAAAATTTACCGACTTTATCCACTTATTTATTTACACACTGAATAGATTCCACACTCTCTAACTTAAATTTCATCAAGGAAAAGAAGGAGATAGGATATAGGGGGTAGGAATTGGTGGGGTGGGAAAAAGGTATAAACACGGGGTAAAAAAATTAGAACAAATTATTCTGATCAGGACCATTCAAAAATAAATCAAAATGCGGTAAATATTATTTTAACATTTAAATAACTTTTGGGACAAAAAAATTTAAGATTTTAATTTTCTTCATGTAGAATAGAAGAGATCAAGGGGATTTTATTACAAAGCGCTAACGACGAGTCAATTAAATTTGAACTTTGAATAAGGTAATAAATTAAATTTCACGAATTATTTATACTGTACTAAAGTTAAAATTTTATGTATTGTTCTGTTAGCCTTGAGGCGGGAGAAACCAAGGGACGTCGAAGGATGCTTCTTCAAGTCATAGAGCATCAATTATACTGGGATGATGGGGGCGAAATCCATAGCAGAAGGATACTACTCATCATCCCTATTATTTTATAATAAAAAAATTAACTTTTATCACGATTCTTTTATTTTCCTATCCAACAATAATCATTTCAGTATATATCAACCATTACAATAACCAGGATTATATGCAATTGCGAAAATAGTGTATTCTACTGAGTTAATAGTCTCTAAGATTTCCTCCAGCGGGAGCCCCGAAACAGGATTAATTTTTATCAAAGTTGTATCAGAAGTAAATTAGAGGCGAAGTAAGCGCAATGTATTTTCAGCTATTCTAATTTGCCTAATTTAACACGTGACGAATTTTTTATTGCCAACCAATGAGCAGTAACCTCTATTTTTGGTTATATTTTACAATCTCCCGTGACGTCAATTTGTTTCAGCCAATGAGTAATCAGGATTTACTTGTAGTTTCGAGTGTTATTTGATCTCTAGATATACGACTCAGCGTTCTTTTAGTTCCTGGACCTCCTCGAGAAGAGACACGTAGATTTTTGCGCTCCGTACGCCGATCTCTCGACTCTATTTACAGGCAGAGGCTTAAGGATTTCCGTAAAAGTAAGTGACTTTATTATTTTAATGTAGAGGAAAATAAGGCCTTGTTTAAATTTAAGTAAATAGACTTAGATTCTAACCAAATAGTCTTAGAGTCTAACCAAAATAAATAGAAAAACATTTATTGAAATTTAGGCTTAAGAATGTTGACAATAGCTTATAGAAACTATCAGTTTACAGTATGGACATCGAAGCGTATCGACTTGAAACTTTTCGTCACTGGGAAATCCACACGTCACTAAGGAACAACTAGCGAAGGCTGGTTTCTACTATATTCAGCGGGGCGATGAAGTACGATGTTACAAGTGCCATGGAAGCTTAGAACACTGGGAATCAGGAGACGTACCAGAATGGGAACATGCTAGATTCTTTCCACACTGTCCGTCGAGGGATAATTCACCATCGGAAAAAAAGTACCTTTCGCAAGAATGGGAGATCCCGGCACCACCAAGGTCAGCGGCACTGGAGGATGACGATTTCATATCTATTCCGGTCAGACGTGGTGAGGTAGAACTTTTATAAAATTATTTATACAAACTGCACTTGCAGAAGGTAGTTCGTTTCAACCCTTTAAATGAAATTGTACATATTCCTTACGAAGATCGAGTTAATTTTTTATATTGATAAAATACGATTTAAAAGCGTTATTTATATTGTCGGTCTAATATTAGAATCTGTTTTACGCAATCATGTAATTAAAAGTAAAATAAAATTGGAAATGTATATTTCTTGTTTTTATTGCCTAGAGATTAGAAATTAAGGGGTTCCGAAGCGATAAGCAAACGGGTAAAAATCTAATCTCCAGATATCTGCACGAGCAAAACTAATTTTGGAGAATGGGGATGCGGGAAAGCAACTGGTGAACGAGAGAGAGAGAGATAAAGTATCCAGTGAATGGGGGTGGGGGAAAGCAACTGGTGAACGAGAGAGATAAAGTATCCAGTGAATGGGGGTGGGGGAAAGCAGCTGGTGAACGGCGGGAGCCAAGCAACAGCTTTGTGTCCTTCTGGTGAATGATAATGAAGTTATCATTCACCAGCAGGACATCCCTTTCTCTTGGAAGGAATATGAAGTACATTTTTTAATTAATTAACTTAATTGGAAATCGATGAAAAGAGCGCGACTCGCTGGCTTTGCGCCATAAGAATAGCTGTGAGAAATTTGGCGCCAATCACCGCTAGCTTATATTAAACCTGGTGACATAACTCGTTGTTTTACCAGAAATGTGGAAGTACATACTGCCTTTAAAAGAATATGAAGAATTTAAAGCTTATTCTTTGGTCTTTGGTACCCTAAATGTTACATTGGGGAGGGGTCTCTGAAATATTACGTAACATTATCCCCCCTCCCAGTCTCCATTCTCCAAGTGACGATGACACAGCCGCGAAATTGACTGAGGCAGAAAAATATTGGTTGTATAGGTGTATGTAGGTTGCCGGATTCACGGCACCTTTCCAGGGGCAAAAAAATGCTTTAATTATTTAACTTAACTTAATAAGCCTTTCTATAAAGTCATTACGCTTGCCGAACTTGTTTTAATGTGAGAAATTTGGAGGTCCTAGGTTGAACGGCTCGGATTGCCTATAGAGAAACAGACGCAAGACACTTAGGAATATAGTACTAGATTTAAGCGACGTTATTGCATATCTAGGTTATATCACAACCGGAGCTATTCAAAAATATAACTTTAAGGAAAATCGGACTTCAATTAAGAATCGTTAAGTAGACTTTTAAGCGAAAATAAAACCACGAAAATTGGGGTCTCGTAAATTACCCCGAAAACCACTTAGAATTAATATTTTTTGATGAAACCGAGTCCTAACCTCACCAAAAATATTCGTAACTCAGAGGCGTAACTTATCTCTTGGCCCTCCCTCCCGCAAGATATCAAAAGGTCTTTTATCGAGGGGCAGGTCTTTTCCATTTTGGGTGCGTCTTAATCATAGTAAAATGATTTAATCAGGATAATCGTTATAAAATCAGGGTGATCAAGATTAAAAAAAGTAATCGAGATTTTTAAATGTAATCGAGATTTTAAAATATAATCACGATTTAATCAATCTAACCACAATTTAAACGAAATTTAATTATTATAATCATGAGCTAATCTTTTTATTCAGGATTTAATCATTTTAATCAGATTTTATCATTTCAACTTAATTTAATCGTTCAATCATGATTAAATCAGATGTAAACATTAGAGCCATGATTTAACGTGATTTAAGCATTCTACTCATGATCTAACCTTTTTAATCATGATCTAATCTTTTTAAACAATTTTATCATTTAAATTCGATTTAATCATTTAAACATGATTAAATCAGATTTAAACATTCTAAACATGATTTAAAGTGATGTAATCAACATAATCGCGATTAAATCGAATTTAGGCAAAACAATCACGGTTAAATTTGATTTAATCTTTGTAGGGTGCGTCGTTAATCAAGGAAGTGACCTGCCCCTCGCCCGGAAAATAATAACGCTTTAAACATTTTTAATTAATTATTTTGTAATGTGCTCTAATTTCATTTTCATTTTGGTAACATAGTTTAACTTATCCCATTTATCAAATTAAAGTGAAAACTGGAAGAAGTAGCTTATTTCATAGACCAAACAACTAGTTGGATGAGATTCATAATTTGAGCGCTATTTAATTTTTGTCAATGAAATTCAGGGTGTCTGAAAATATTCGGCATGGACATTAAATTTTCAGGATATGTTCCTTAATAATGGACCTCTTTAAGCTGTGAATTTCAGAAGAATCGGAACATATTTCTCGGATTTGGAAAAATTATTTTTTCACCGGCAGGTGGTAGACAAAAATGTTCAAAGACAAAGTTGAAGAGAATACTCTGAAACCTAAGAATACATTTTGTTCTGTGAATTCAGGGGGTGTTTGGACCTAGATAATGGGGTGCGAAAAATAACAAGTTGATACTACCCAAATTCTGCTTTTTGTTTTGTGTTAGTTTTTAACACATTAAAAATAATTAGAAAGGTTATCAAATGGTAAAATTTATTAATTTACAAAAATGGTCCGATTATTCCCCCTTCTGCTGCTATGCAATTGAATCAGAACGCATCAAGTAAGCCTCGTTATAATCATGAGCAGCACGCGTTAATTGTCGAGTGGTGTTTTGGTGAATGTGATCGAAACGCTGCTTTATTAGACGTTTATTTTGAAAGCCCTATCCCAATAACACTCCAAATAAGCATGCTGCTCGTCATGCTGTTTGTGAAAATGGTGAAGATGATGGTCCGCAGGGCCCGCAGAGTGAGGAGCGGGGGCCCATTGAGCTTTTTGCGGGGGAGCCTCTGAGTTTTCAGCTACGCTACTGGTTCGAGAGACTTCAATTTGTATGGAAGAGGTCAAGGAGAAGGTCCTAACAAAATCGACGTGGAAATTAATAATCTCGTTTATTTAATAGGATTACCAAGGTCGAGCATAAGAATGGCAAGTAGTGAAAATGGAATTTCCTAGGTCACGCCTGATATGGTCAGAAGAACTTTCCAAAATCTCGTTTATCGTTGCGAGACTTGCATAGCAGCAGAATAGAAGGGGGAATCATCGGACCATTTTTGTAACTTTTAAACAAAAAGCAAAATTGGGTAGTACCAACTTGTTATTTTTGACCCCATTATCTAGGTCCAAACACCCCTAAATACACAGAACAAAATGTATTCTTAGGTTTCAGAGTATTCTCTTCAAATTGGTCATTGAACATTTTTGTCTACCACCTGCCGGTGAAAAAATAATTTTTCAAAATCCAAGACAAATTTTCCGATTCTTCTGAAATTCACAGATTAAAGAGAACCATTACCAAGGAGCATATCCTGAAAATTTAAGATTTTTAGTATAAGTGGTGTTTGAGAAAAATGTTAATGCCGAATATTTTCAGACACCCTGTAAATCTAACCCACAAGCCTAAAACACTTTTCGCGCGTTTTCCCAGGTCATCTACCTTTTTTTACCGAGAGCATAGACTCCGGTACAAAATATACAGGGTCTTTTTTTTTGCTCGGAAAAGTGTTTTTTTTTTTCAAAAACTATTTATAGTACCGATTTCAAATTTGGAAGGTCAATTCTCTATACCGGGGGACATCAGTTTGAGAAATTTGAGCGTTTTCGGTAATGTTTTTCACCAATTTTGAAAAATTATTTTTCGACCACTAGGTGCGAGATAAAAAATTTCTATTATAAAGTTGTAGGCCGTCATAGAAAACCCTTAAAAATTGTTCACTCGACGAAAAACAACTTATTTATCAGTGAAAATTCGAGCTTGAAAAATTTACAAGTTGGTGGAGCCAAATTACGATTGTTTGAAACGATAATTGAAAAGGGAACAAGTCTAATACAAACGTAGTAGAGTTTTCACACTTGAAAAAATGTACACGTTTGGTTTTTAAATGCAGATATTTTATTCACATAAATTTTTACAAAACATTTTCAATAATATCACCATTGGCTGCAACACAGGTTTGTGCGCGGACAATTAAGTTCTCAAACGCTTTCTCTACCATTTCTGGTGTGACGTCTCGGCAAGCACTGATTATTCGTCTAATGAGTTCCTCCCTAGTTTCAATGGGCGTGGCGTATACCTTTGCTTTAACGAATCCCCAGAGAAAATAATCCAGCGGTGTTAGGTCAGGTGACCTTGCTGGCCAATGCACTGGACCATTTCTCCCTATCCACCTTTCATCTTGCTGAAACCACAACTGACGTCTTTCAGCCAATGGAAGGTCGTCGATTGCGTCACTCAGTTCGTTCTGTAGAAAATGTAAATACCTTTGGCCGTTGAGGTTCGTCGGCAGGAAAAAGGGACCAATCAAACGGTTTCCAACAAGTCCAACCCAAACATTGACCCGTTCAAATTGAACCTGGTGATGATATTCAAAACCCCAATGTGGGTTGATGTCAGACCAAAGATGGCTGTTTTGATGATTAAAGGGCCCATCTCTAGAAAATGACGCTTCGTCGGAGAACAAAACATGGCGCAAAAATTGTCTATCTTCTTGGACAGGATTTAGTAACCAGTTGCTAAATTCATAACGTCTTTGATGGTCTCCGTCAATTAGTCCTTGGTGGAGCGTAGCTCTGTATGGGTGATAGCGATTCTTACGAAGAATTTTCCACACACGATTTGCAGAACAACCCAAATCAGCAGCGGCGTTAGCGCAACTGTGACGAGGATATGCCACAAAGTACGCGAGTACATTGTTCTCGAAGTGTAAATCCGGTTGACCCAATCCGCGAAACCTAGGTTGCAAGTTACCAAATTGATTGAAATCGTGAATTGCTCGTCTTACTGTATTTACAGATGGTGCTCCATTTGGATGTCTTTCTGCGAAGATTTCAGTCACTCTTCTAAGGTTTTGCGCTGCTTCTCCATAGTAAATGGCAACTATCTCGGTACGCTCAGCTACTGAATAACGAGGCATTGTTCGAAATATTATCAAACACTGATAATAATCTCCCAAAGTTTTCCTTTAAATACCCAATGCATGTTTAGGGTTGACCTATAGCCTCGTGTTTTTTAAATCCGGTCGCTTTTTTAACCAAAGTTTCAACTGGATTAGGTAATTCGGTTTCAATTATCGTTTCAAACAATCGTAATTTGGCTTCACCAACTTGTAAATTTTTCAAGCTCGAATTTTCACTGATAAATAAATTGTTTTTCGTCGAGTGAACAATTTTTAAGGGTTTTCGATGACGGCCTACAACTTTATAATAGAAATTTTTTATCTCGCACCTAGTGGTCGAAAAATAATTTTTCAAAATTGGTGAAAAACATTACCGAAAACGCTCAAATTTCTCAAACTGATGTCCCCCGGTATAGAGAATTGACCTTAAAAATTTGAAATCGTTACTATAAATAGTTTTTGAAAAAAAAAACTTTTCCGAGCAAAAAAAAGACCCTGTATATTACTAGCAAATAATCGTACCATATAGTTAAAAATATTGAAAAAAGGTTTAATTCTATTGTGAACCTACATCTTGGCAGTATTGAATTTATATTTCCTAAGAATTAAGGACTGAAATAACCTAGGAGGATAAAAGTGTACTTCTGGAGTCGAAATTGCGGGGCAGCATGACTGGCAACTCAAACTTTTGGACATAGTTAAAAACTGACATCTTCGTCGGCTAATAAGTCTGCTTTGGTTCTTATCACCAGCTTGGAATCTTGAACACGCGGGAAAGATTTTTTATTTCTAACGAATTAATATTTATTATTTTGAACGTAGTGCTCGGTTTTATTTATGAAATATTAATGGAACAGTTATTAAAAGAGCACAACTATAGTTTTCTATCAAAGAATAGAAACGATGGTAACTATAAATGTAAAACCCAATTATTAAGATATAATTACTAATAGTTATTGAAATTGTAGGACGAATGCCCAAACACCCCAAAGGAAAGAAACCATCAGTTTTTAGTCAGTATGGAGAGATTTTCATCAAAAGTGCAGCTGAAGGTCTTTCAAATGTAGTTAAACTAAGTTTAAGTGAGGGATTTAAGGTAATTGAGTCAATATTTTATCTAGGGAGATGAAGACTACGCACCTACAGGGACCACTTTCATCCTCTTAGGTTTTTTAATGTGAACCGATCTTTATTTAGTTATTTTAATACTAATAAACTTCTTTTTCGCTAAAGGATTGTTTGAATGAATTGCAAACTCATCCCGAAAAAATTATATTGTCAGATGATGTTTTGAACTTTCTTGAAGTATTTGAAGATGTGAAAATCAAAGACAGAAGTGATTACACATGCCAAATACACAGAGTTATGAATAACGATAATTTTGTGAATTTATTTTCCATGTGTTTCAAAGTAGAGGTACTGACTATACCAAGAACCCATGGATGTACCAATAACAGAGGAAAGGGAATTTTGCTGGATCGCCTCCTAATCGATTTTTTTAGAGAGGCTGAGCTATGATTGTGTGTTCTTAGTACGTCTATGGGTTCTTGACTATACTCATTTAATTAGATAACCCAAAAATAATTTGAAAATTTTTATTTCAGGGTTTGGAGTTGCTGAGCAATACTGAAAAATATCAGTTAACGCAGAGCTTTTTAAGAAGGTTTCTTAATGCATCATTAATTAAAGTGGTGGAAATAGCATCTTTGGCAGCCAAGAAACCTGAAGAAAATAGCAAGCATAAGCTACCACTGTTAACAAATAAACAAGCTTCACAAAAAGAACGTTATGTAATCCATCACACTGGAGGCTACATAGCTAGAGAGTTAATTTTGGTATATGGTTTGTCTTCTAAAACGTTCATAAACCATTCAGTCAAAAAGCGAAATGAGCAAGCTAATGACTATGCAAAGTGCACGGAAGATCTGAATTGGGGAGGTTTACTATCTCTAAAGCCCAAAGCATTTTCACTCGTATTCAAGCTACATAATGAAGCGAAATATTTTTTTGAGAAAGGAAGGCAATCAAATGGCTCAAAAGATCGACTGGAATGTTTTTTGGCAGCAGTTTTAGCTAATGACAACATTGTTCAAACTTGGTTTGAATTGTGGGGCTCGAAAGGTCAAGATGCTCAAGATTCGCTTCGGAAAACATCCAAGATAACTATGAACTGTATGGGAAAAGGAGTCGTTGGCAAGCTAAAATGCGAAATTCAAAAACTTAAAAGGGAATCACTTAAAGCTACAGCAATGCGAAAAGAGCTTAAAAACCAAAGGCAATGCAAGAAATGCCAAGAAACGCCTAAAGTCAAAACTAAAGTTACTAGGGTAAGAAAAATCCCAAAGGGATGTCTTGCATAAATTAGCTCAATAAGAAGTACAAATTTCCACGGTTGATCTCACAAAAACTGTGATATTTTTAATCTGCTCTTTCCCTAGTCTACTTTGAAATAAAATTTTTAAGTAACATTGCTATTTATTCAGTTTCATTTTGAATAACCAATCTTCGTAATCTCTGAATTTTTTCAGATTTTACAGTGGTGTTCCCATTTTTAGGAGATAATACCACTTTTCGTAAACATTTCAGTTTTGGAATGCTTTGTTGGTAATTTAATACATTTGGGTTATCATTACTACCAGTAGCCGCTCGCTGTTTGCCAAAATACCGCTCGAGTGGATCCTGATTGAAGTGTTGAGTTAGGACAAATTTAGCCCCAGCTTTTAATAGCACCTGCGTGGCTTCGGTGATGGAATTAACTAAATTATTGGTAAAATTAGTTAAGTATGAACTTCAATTAACTGACTACATAATACAAAAGTTACCTGTAATTCTCAATCCTTCCCTCGTATCTCGACTTAACAACATCTTCGTGTTATCGAACCCTTTTTCAACTGGTAAAGAACCAACCTCGGCCTCCCATTCATCGAAGTAACCAAGAAAGGTTTCATTCAGCCACTATGAAAATTTTTAATTAATATTCTATTTAATTTCTTATGATTGAACTATTTCACTTACCTTAAAGCGCCAGTCATTGACACTTCTAAAAGGGTCAAGAAATGAGTTTCGATTATGTTTACCATCCGTGAGTTTCCTTACATTAGTCGCATCAAAGACGTTATTCATCATTTTGATGAAATAAACAGTCTCTGATGCATCTGGGCCCACAAGGTGGTCAACTGCTTTTGCCATTGTTGAACTAAGAATTTGAGCTGCATCGTTGACTTTCATTCGTGAAAATGAACTCAAATTAAAATGGTCCCCAGTAATTTTTGGCGCTAATTTTAGCCCAAACTCATTTTCACCATCTTTTTCACACGCTTCGGTAATGTGAGACCATAAAATGTGTTTCCCATTATTTTTCAAAAGCTTAGTATTTTTTGCATTTCCACTGGACTCGAGTCCATTTCGCACTGTTTTTATCAAATGTGGCACGTCAGACACAAAGTAAATATATTCCCCTGGATAATAAAAGTTTTTGGTTTTGTAACCAACTTTCTCAGGATTTTCCTCATCTCGACTGCACTCTTTAATGAGTTTTTGATTTATTCTAGCCTTGTCGCAAACAACTGTTAGCACTTTGAAACCGGCTAGTTGAAGATTTTCCACGGCTTCCCATAGAATGCTATACAGCTCTTCCGCTTTCATTTTGTCACAAGGGAAAAATGCATACGGAAATTTGAAATTCCCAGTCAAACTGCGGACCATCAACTGCATAACATGGGAAGCTAGCTGTGGAACATCTTGTTTGCCTTCAGCATCTTCAACTAATTGTTTAATATGATTATGACAGTTGTTAGAATTAGTTATTCCAATTATCTCCCCAGTGCTATGACGATAAATTAGGTCTCGCTTGATACTCATTTCATCAATCATTATTGAAATATATTTTTCATGATTTTCAAGCTGAACAAAGTTTGTGTTTTTCATTTCCTCCAGCGTTTCTTGTTTAAAACCACTCTCAGTTTGCATATCTTTCGAGTAGTTGTAAAGAGTTCTAGCCGTTGGAAGACACATTGCTTGTCTTAAAGCCTCATAGATTGAAGACGATTTATTCTTAATGTATAGGCACCAGTGTATGATTACTGGATGCCATTTTTTAGGGCGCGAGTTTTTGGAATTAGCTATTTGAAGTTGTTGATGTAGGAGAAACCGTTGAAATCTAGCTGGCGTTTCAAAAGGGTTGTCCTTCAGTATTTGATAGACTTCAGCATTTTCTTCAGTGGTAAGTTGAATACCATTCGTGGAAATCATATTGTCAATTCGTTTGTTGCTAGAGCATCCGTTCTCTATCCCACTGCTGTGTGCGAAGTGGCGGGCTGGTCGTCCCATTGTTGCACCTTCTGCTGGGTTGAGCGGCTTGCGTCGAGGGTGCGACCATCAGTAGTGGGGTTCTGCTACCCATGCTGGTTTTGTCACCTGTCCGGGCTTGTGGACGCTGGCGTAGGGCATTCTGATGATAGGCCTCCGGTGGTGTGGTTCTCTTACCGGTACACCGGGCTATAAATTCTGACAACATGTCAATTCGTTTCCGAAGAGCTTTATTTTTTCTGGTTAAAGCCAGATTTTTTAGTTTCATGGCGGTCATTTTCATTCTTATTTGTTGCAAATTTAAGTTTTGAAGAGTAGTTTGTTTGGGAAAAGCCACACTGTTTTTCTTTCGTTTAAGTCTCTTGAATAAATTGTTACGAAAAAGTCCACAATTTATGCACCATCCCCTTGATGTTTCCTTGATATACTGGCATTTAATGGACCTAATGGATTCAGGGCAGTACTTCGCTGACTTGTGAGAGATATTCATAAAGGTATCAAATATATCATCAGATATGCCCCAGCATACACTCCAGTGGTTATCAAAATTTGATGTGATATTTAAAAGTTCTCCAGAAGAATTAATTTTAGATCCATTAGATAATATGTGGTGTGTTTTCTCAAGACTTTTTGAAGGATAAAGACTTCAACTTCCAAAGATGTGGAAATTTCAAACCTGACTGATAAAAGGTTCCCTTTACGTTTGGACAAAAGCAACAGGTTAGGTTCCAATGAAATATTCCAAAAGAATGTGTTTATGTTTTCTTGTTGGTGCATTGTTAGTTCTTTGTGAAGCTTATCCAGAGAAAAACTTTCACTCGCTACATCAAAAACCATTGACGGATCAATTATTAATTCTGAAGCCTTTGATGAACCTCTAGCGGGACTTCCTTTTATACATGATAGGTCAACTACATCCAGTTTATCCTAAATTAGAAAGTAAAGTAATATTTCAGTTTTTAATCATTAAGAACAGAAAATTTTCACAAGTCCTTACTTTAAATGGTGTATCTCCATCAATTTCAATTATATCAACTGCATCTATTTCAAGTTGCTCCTTTGAATAATTTTTACTACCCATCTTATTAACATTTAATAGAAATAATGGGTCCCGCACTACTTCATTGGGCAGTCGCGAAGGAAAAGGGTTTTCCTTATTTGGCTCTTTATGCAATCGTGAAGGTAAAGGATTTTCATTAGTTGGTCCTTTACCATCTACGAAATGTAAATTGCACACATAATGATGCGATTTTAGAGATTCCACAGTAATAGTCTCACGGTTAATAATTTCTATCCATTTTTTAGTTACACTTAAATGTTTCTTATTTCTACCAGGTTAAGGAACTGGGTAAAAAGTTATATTCCTATGGCACCGAGAATCACTACGGCAATTATCGAAGCAGCAGTATTTCCCCATTGCTAATACCTAATACTAACTACAATTAAAACGCATTCTACTTAAACTATTTAAAAAATCATATTTAATTTGTTTTGTCTATTGAAAAACGGTTACTGCACAGTGCACTAGCGACTTTTTTTTACTGCCTTAAAAATTCCAAAGCAGACGAAATTACAAAAAAAGAGTTGCTCTGGTTGTTAGACAGATGGCGCTGAAAATCGTATGTCCAAAGGTTTGAGTCGCCATAGAGGGAACGGGGAGCCCGTATTAGGGGCATACAATTTTCTATTCCAGGTTGCGTAGTCTTCATCTTCCTAGAAATAACTTCATTCATCTATAATTGGTGGAGACGGAAATTCTTCATTTAAACGAACAGCCTTGACAAGAAAAACGCGTTGATGGCATAGTACATTTCATCTATGTCAGGGTGGATGGCATAGTCCATTCTATCTATTTCAGGGTGGGTACGCTTCAAAATGTTTATTTATTTATTGACATTTGTACAGTTGGACAGTGCCGAATTAAACCTTTCTAGGGGAATAAGCCCTTAATTTTATGTTGTTACGACAGTGGCGTAACTAAGGACACGTAGCCCCGGCGACCAAGGGGGGCATAACATTTTAACAATCTAGGGTGCCCTTTCCTTTGAAAAATTACTATTTTACGACAATTTCGAAAATTTTACTACTGCTTCATAACAAATAAAATTTTTTTCATAAAGGACGAGGGGCAGGCCACTTCCATTTTGGGTGCGTCTTAATCATAGTAAAATGATTAAATCAGGGTAATCAAGATTTAAACGAGATATAATCATTCTAATCATAATCTAATCTTTTTAATCAGGATTTAATCATTTAAACGAGATTTAATCATTATATCATGATCTAATCTTTTTAATTAGATTTTATCATTTTATTCATGATTTAATCATATTAATTAGATTAAATCATTTTAATCACGATTTAATCAATATAATCGGTCGAATCGAGAATTTATCATTAAAATCAAAACTAAAGTACGATTTATTCATACTAATCACGATATAATTTTTTTAATCAGGATTTAATCATTTTAAACAGATTTAATCATTTAATCGTGATTAAACGTGATTTAATCAACTTAATCGTGATTAAATTTAATTTAATCAAAATAATCACGATTTAATCGGATTTAATCTTTAGAGGGGGCGTCGTTAATCAAGGAAGTGACCTGCCCCTCGACTCCGGGCCTATCACGAGGTGTTTTGATTTTGTTTTAGATCTGAACAATTAAAAATAAAAATGGAAAAGTAACCGTAACAGGGGAACTAAAATTAGATATTTTAATATATATTAAGCATATAAGTGTAGCAGCCGAAACCGGAAATATGACAAGAGGAGCCGGGTTCGATCCCAGCTTGTGGCACTGGGTGAAAACTCGGAACAACTCCTTCTGCGTAGAGTTTGCAAGTTCTCTCCTCACTGGTTTAAGGGGTTTTCCCCCGAGTTCTTCGGTTTCCCCTTCCATAAAAACTTGTTGAGGTTAACGGTAATAGTTAGTGTACGGAGCTGTTGGCTGGATCGTGTGGCAAGCAGGGCTTGCCACCACCCTCCTACGCATTGTAACCCGGCCACCTGAATTAAAGGCTTCAAAAGTCGCTTGATGACTTAGGCCTAAGGTGGTGACTTGAGTATTAGCCTAGCTGATTATTATTTAAGTATTAAATAAGTGCGATACTAACAAAATATGACCAGAAGTAATAAATAACTGCGAAACCATTTTTTTAATTCTAACAAAATATGGCCAGAAGTAATAAATAAGTGTGACATGAATGATTTTAAAAATTCTATAAAATATGACCAGACGTAATAAATAAGCTTGACACTATCGAAACAATGTATGACCAGTAGTAACTAATAAATGCGTTACTCTAAAGATCGAATTAACAAATAAGTGTGACACTTAATGACCAGAAGAAAAAAATAACTGTGACTAAAAAGGTTTTTTGAAATTCTAACAAAATATGACCAGAAATTAAAAATAAGTTTGACACTTATTAAAACAATGTATGACCCAATGTAGCTAAAAATTGTTACACTTATCGAAATATTATATGACCAGAAGATATGAATAAGTGTGACCAGAAGTAATAAATAAGTATTACACTCGAAACAACGTATGACCAGAAGTAATAAATTAGTTTGACACTCGAAACAACGTATGACCAGAATTAACAAATAAGTGTGACACTATATAACCAGAAGTAATAAATAATTTTTTTCGAGATCAAACAACATACCGATAAAAGTTTTGAACAAATTGGACACTTATCGCAACAACGTGTGACCGGGAGTAACTACAAAGTGTGGCACTTAACGAAACAATGTATTAAAAGAAGGCACTAATAAG
Source organism: Leiobunum rupestre (assembly GCF_980474605.1). Classification (NCBI taxonomy): domain Eukaryota; kingdom Metazoa; phylum Arthropoda; class Arachnida; order Opiliones; family Sclerosomatidae; genus Leiobunum; species Leiobunum rupestre. The sequence goes on from NC_143391.1 coordinate 60,029,352, forward strand.
TGTGACTCTTGGAGTAATGTATGACCAGGATTAACAAATAAGTGTGACATTATAATACCAGAAGGAATAATTCAGTATCTATTTTTTTAATTTCAAACAATATGGCCAGAAGTAATCATCATTAAAAAAATTATTCGATATTTAATATCATATGCAAGATATAATTAACACATCGATGAGGTTAATGTACAGAGTAGGTAGTGTTTTGGAATCCTTTCATAATATATAAAAGTACTTAAAACATTCGGATTGGGTGTACTTAAATGTCCTTGACATCTTTTTTATTTTGGTAAGAATTTACTTTATCCCTTTCAGCAATTTAACCTGAAAAGCGGATGAAGTACCTTATTTCATTAGGAACACTGCTAGTTGAAAGTCCGCCAGGCTATCCAGTTGGTAAAAATACAGGGTGTCTCAATTTGCTCGATCAGGGATTTTTTCTCAAAATGTGTTAATCCTAGTGTTTTGACATTTCCAGGGTACATTTGTTAGTTATGGAACGCTTCGGTTTCTAAATTTTAGAAATATCGACGATTTTCCGCGGCTTTGGAAGTGGGGACTACTTTTTCGTTTTGTGGAGACCAAAAGTTATATAATTATTCTGTTGTTGTCTTTTTAAATAGTTTGGCTTCTAATAAGAGTTTTTTGAGGATATTCATCTTTACTCAAAAATTTAAAATTTAAAAATGGTAACATCAAAATCTTTTGAACGTAGTTCCGGGGATTTTTAGAAATTCACATATTACGTCGAAACTGATCTAATTTCGATAAAGGTTTTCTTAGCTTTAGCGTATGTGTGTAAAAATTATTATACTCTGCGGAAGCGGAGTATATTTAGAGCTCACTTTTCCCTCTGAATTGTATAGGATGCTTTTTAAGGCAGTCCCAAACGGGGGAATCCGCGTCACATCAACTTTAAAAAAATGTATGGCAGTTTTCATGGGCCACTCGGTCAACATTTACTACAGTCCCCTCAAAAATGAGTCCAGTCTTATAATAATTTATCATATTCATCCACTGTGACTTTGGATAATCTTGAAATTTTTATAACTTATAGTGTAGACATTCAGTTCATTCAACTTAAGATTATTATTTAATTTTTTTAATGCACGTAGATTTTTCGTAATGGGGAAAACTGATAAAAGAAAATACGCGTCAGGTTGCCAAAAACGTTACAATAAAAGACAAAGAGACCTAAAAACTGCGACTTTAGACACCTCCCAACTTCAAATATCATCATTGTTAGCAAAACGCAAATAAAATAACCCTTGCGAATCTGAATTTATACCTGTCGGTGAGCGTTCGAGTGAATTAGGTGCGAAAGAAGTCGGCGATGACAACGAAGAACTTGAAGTCGATCAACCAAATAGGTCTAAGCTGGAAGCGGAAGAAGTCTACATTGAACAAAAAGATAGCTTTATTTCCATAGAGAGTAAAGACTTAAGCAGCACGGAAAGAGTAGCGCTAAGTGAAACCGACCCGATCGAAGACATACATTGGATTCGTATTAGTACATTTTCCATAAATGACAAGATTAGCTCTATCATTAAGCATAAAGTAAATACCGATAAAATTCGAGAAAGTCGAAAACAATTTCCATTTCCAAAAGAAATATTTTTCAGACGAAATACAAATTAGGAAGTAACAACTCGGTCTGCCTTTGTTTTTCCTCAAAATCTAACATATTTACCAATGGGTTTGATAACTTTAGACGTACTTCGCAAAGTACCCAAAAGAACGAGAATAATGTTTATCACAATAACTCCGTAGACGCTTATATGACAGCCTTGTCTAAAAATGACATTGAAAGTGGATTATTTACCTCTAAAAAAATACAAAGATCTGAAGTGGAAAACAATCGAAATGTGTTAGACACGGTTATTTCAATTCTAAAGTATATGGTAAATCAGAGTCTCGCGTTTAGAAGTAAACGTGGCGAGTCAGCGTTTACACTAGATGATAAAGTAAATCACGGCAACTTTCTTGGATTCGTTCAATTAGTCGGTAACTACAATCCAACTTTAGTTAATCACGTAAAAAAATGTTACGAAAAATCTAAAAAACAAAGAAAGAAGTGGCTGGCAAAACAAAAATATATAGTGAAAAAGTAAGGAAAATGAAGAGAGGAAGAGGTAACATTGTCACTTTTTTAAGCAAAACTACGATAAATAAATAGTTTTCAATTATGAAAAAACAATTGTTAAATATTATAGTACAAGATGTAATTATGTACAGTGGAAACTAATTCGGATTAGAATGTGATAAGACTCAAGATGTTTCAACTAAAGATCAAGCGGCTATTGTGATACGTTACCTTTCGAAAAACTGCGAGATCAAAGAAAGACTTGTTGCTTTTAAACATTCTAAAGATGGATCTGGCCAAGGAATGTACACTTTAGTTAAAAAGGCTCTTGAAAGTCTCGGTTTAGAAACTAGAAACATCGTAGGCTATTCGTTTGATGGAGCGAAAGCTATGAGGTCTAGTGCCAAGGGTGTCAACCACTTTCTTCAGACAGATAACCTAAATTCTATCTATACATGGTGCTGTAGTCATAGACTAAATCTTGCTGTAACGTCGGCTTGTGAATCTAGTGTGCAAATAAAATCGGTTCTGGGACTTATTGACAAACGGCCGTTTTTCGTAAAGAATCGTACAAGAGAATGAATTCTTGGTCTGACATTGTTCGAGAAATCAAAGGCTATCACGCTTTAAAAAAACTTCAGCTCATAGGAAAAACTCGGTGGTGGTCGAAAGAAAAAGCGGTGAATCATATTTTTAATACTCCTACTGTTCTATTCGCTGTAATAAAAGTTTTATCGTCTATTGCCAGCGATGAAAAACGGAGATTTGACCCGGCCTCAGTAAGCGGTGCAAAGTGATTTGAAATCTCTTTGACTTTGTATGACAATATTTTATCAGCTATATTGTTGAGAGAAGTTTTTCAAATTATGATGCCAGCAACATCGTATCTTCAAACCAAAGGGTTAGATTTGCTACAAGCTCTAAATATGATCAAAAACTGCATTACACAACTGAATTATTTGAGAAACAAGTTCGAAGACATAAGATGTAAACGAGATATTTGCTAATGACAAGAGCATAGATGATTTAAAAATCGAAACTAATTTTAAGGAGAAAGCAGTGCGCCTGAAAAAGCGTATGCCTGGAGAGAAAACAAGGGATGAAGCTCCAAGAACTACGGATAAAAAATTTCAAGTAGAGGTTTTCTATTCCATGATTTATCTTTTGCGCGCTCAGCTTGAAGAAAGATTCCTAAGCCCTAATCAAGAATGTATTTTAAAGGAAATAAGCTTTCTCCATCCTAAAAATTTTAAAAATTGGGATTCTTCTGATATTTCTCTAAAAAAGCTTTGTTCTTTAAGTAGTGTGAAGAACGAAGAAAAGTTAGTAAGATAACTTACAAGTTTCTCTTTGTTGTATAACAAGTTAGATTTTGAAAAGCGTGACAATTTATATAGCGAGGACATGCAAGAGGAAACTTCTGACGAATATACCCAGCAAACACAAATAGGTTTGTTATTCAGTGGACATCCATTACATGTCCAGATGTCATAGCAACGGAGATCCAGTAGATGTCGAAACACAGAATAGTCAATATCCTGTGTTTTGATATCTACTGGATCTCCATTGCTATGACATCTGGATATGTAATGGATATCTACTGAATATCAAAACTATTTGTGTTTGCTGGGTAATACAGACAGCAGTGACAGCAAGTTGAAGCTACCGAGTCTGATATTGAGAACGATATGAACGAACAAAATGATGAAATGGACGCTAGTTCTATTTACGATGATATTGATGACCAAGATTCTGATATTTTAAAGTGATCTGGAACGTGTTATAACTGTCTTGGTTGTGTATTAAAAATACTACATAGATAAAACCTTCATAGTAAAGCATACAAACGACTATTTAAAGTGTTCAAATGCGTTTTAATATTGCCTTGCACTCAAGTTCAATGTGAAAGAACATTTTCAAAACTTAAAATTGTGAAAACTAAATTGCGAGCCAGTATAACTGAAGAAAACCTGGAAAGTAACATGATATTGTCTTGTGAATCTGATATTATGATATCTATTAAAAATGATGGTGTAATACGTCTTCAACTATGGAACGACTGTTAACATACAATTAAAAGAATATATATATAAATTTTGGTTCTCTAAATGCATGTTGATTTATTTCATTGGGGTATTACCAACCAACCATTTTTATGGAAAGACAAAAAATCCTAAATTAAAAAAATCATTTCTCAGGGTTGAGGGCTGGCTGGCTGCACGTGTTTCTGTTTACCCTTGGTTACGCCACTGAATTTAAAAAATTCTTGAAATTTGGGGGCCCCTTTAAAGTTGATGGCACATTACTCTAAGACCTCTCAGTCCGCCCCTGGACCTCAACTAGTCGAAAAAGACCCCAACAACCCTCTGTCAAAAACTATACTGCATCGGTAACAGCCAACTTGCCGATCCAGATGCCCAGGGACCAGGAAAATATTAGGTCTTCTCCCCAAAGACGAGAGAGAGAAAGGATAAGCTTAATGAAACGGCGGTGGGATTTTTAAAAAGGATAGCAACAGCCCCCACAAATCAAAGACATGGAAGTAATTCTACGTCATTAAAAAACCATAACCAAGGGCAATTGACACATCCAAACCTACACAGCCAGCACCCTCTTTTTTTAAAAACAATTCGCCCTCGTAGTCTGCAAACATCCCCACAATTTCGAGACTTAGGAAAAGATCATCCCAAGAAAGTGAATATGCCCAACCCGAAACCATCAAATCGTAACGTTGAAATTTACCTATTCCCCATCAACCCCCACTAGAGTTGTCAACCGGGTGTCATCCCCTAGAAACTTGTTCAAATCTCTCCCCCTCCCCCATAATTTCTTTCAACGGCCCCTTATTGGTTCTTAAGTGTATTTCCATGACCCCCCCTTTAAGAAAATGGAAAATTCCATAGAATACCTCGCCTAAAAATACTATCGTCCCGAAAGGGCTATTTTCAGATTCCCCAAGAAGAAAAAATAAAACTCATTCTTAACTTTTCAAACCGAGTACAGTAATTTAGCTAGCCATATTTCGAATATAAACGTGTTTTCCCATAATGTCACCAATTCGAGGTGACCCTAGCCGCGATGAGTGAATGTTATAAATTATATTATTGTGTTTCATTATTTTATTATTTTGGTAAGTGTCTAATAAAAAATCTTTACTTTTTGATTTGAATTTCGTCATTGTTCCGATTCCCTGACCAACCATCTCCTATTTCCCCTTCCCCATTATTGCCTAACGGATCTCGCTTCAGAGCCAGACCACGTGAACGTAAGACGAGGCCCACACGAGACGACGGAAAATCGTAAACGGAAAGTCACTCATTGTGCAACATTAACGAAAGCGATTAAGGCACGAAAGGTGTCAAACGAACGGAACTAGATGCTGCGAAAAGATTAGCGTAAAGCGTTTGAGAAACATATCTTAAACGCGGCGTTTAACGGAGCGCGCGTCAATTCGTCCGGCTCCCCTCCAGGAGAGAGAGTTTTGTTTTGAAGATGTAAAACACATAGAATAGGAAATATTGAGAACGTGGGTAAGCGATATAAGAAAAATGGCTGCAAATTAAAGCAATTAAACGAATGAAAATATTAAACAAAATAGAGGAAATAACACCCAAAAAGTCAATAAAACTTCCATGTCAGGATCGTCTGCAGTGGTGAGAGGGATCCGAAACACATCAGAGATAGAGTCCTCTTCGAGTTAGTGCGGTCTGTAAATTCCAGGTCAATGACCGTCGGGAGTCCAGCGGTATCGAAGATTAATCTTGAAGAAGGCGGCTGCAAGTGTCGAGTCGGTCCGAGACGCCGTAGGCAAGAACAGCATTGGTGAAGGTCGGCAATCATGGCGCACGAGGCGACCAAAATTCAAAAACGGAAAATCACTCATTTCGCGAATTAGGCGAAGCCGACTAAGACACGAAAGGTGTCAAACGAAAGGAAATTATTTGAGCATGAAGATGCTGTGAAAAGATTAACATAAAGCGAGAAAGAATCTAGTCTTAAACGCGGGTTTTCACGGAGCACGTGACAAACACGTCCGGCTCCCATCCAGTCGAGAGAGTGAGAGAGAGAGTTTTGTTTTTAAAACAGGATTTTAATATTTTACAATTACATATACATTGTACATTTCATACGTTTCGCAGTTAATATTTCAAGGGAAACATTTGTGTATACCAAGTTCAGGAATGTAAGTGATCGGATTCGGTGCGCGTTCCCGGTGTACACACACACGCCCAGTTACAATTTGTTTAACTTGTTTAAAATTTTTGCCACTTTGGTCGTTTAAGTTAAAATTTACATTTTCTTTTCTTAGCGAGTAATAAAATTCTAATAAACTTCTTTTTATTATGATAAAAATTAAATTACAAAAATCCTTATGCCGGTTTTGGACGATGAACCAATAGTCGCATTTTGAATGCTTATGACTGCCAAGTTCCTCGATCCACGAAAACGATAGATCAATTACGCCCTCGACAAGGGGGCAGGTCAGGTACACGTGAGTTAAGTCACCGACGACCGGGCTGAATCTACACGACGGGGTGTCAATACTGTCTGGAAAGTGAAAAAGTCGAGAAGGCGAAGGCTGCGCCCGGTGAAGAAGACGTAAGGTACAAATTCGAGAGGTCATCCACACGAGAGAGACTCCTTCCGTGGAAGCCATTTGAAATCGAAATCGGTGTGAAGGGGGAGCGTGGGATGAAATCACGATGCGTCAAGAGTTATTTAACAGAGGCGTAGTGAGGGTGGGCAGGTGGGGCATACGCCCCGGGTGCCGACGGTCAGGGGGGCGCCAAAGAGGCGCTTCAAGTATTTAAGCGGATATTGGAAACGAATTTTTTTTAATATATCAATTAAATTAATATTTATTTTGTTATTGATAATGACTAGGTTTCGTTTAAAAACAAGGAATTTTATGGCGGAAATTGGGGCCGGCGCAGGAGGTGGCGCAAATTTTGGAGTTTGGCACTGGGCGCCAAATACCCTCACTACGCCACCTTTGTTAATTGTTCTAGTTATAGTGAAATCCGTTGATTTTAGTGACCTAATTCCGAAGTATGTGCGATATGCTCCAACTTATTTTTCCAACCATGACAGCATGCTCTGGGATTTCTTCACGTCGTCTTCCGTGCCTCGACGTGCTCCATACTGGAGATTTCAAATCTCCTTTCTGGAGGACTCAAGTTTTCAAGCGAAAATGCGTGAAAAACTTACACAGATCGCTAGTGAAAAATCGGAAAGCATCTCTTACGGTCTCTGGTGGTTTGGCACGGTAAAACAACAGATCAAATCATTTTGCTTGACTTACTGGCACGCTCTTATTACTCGAGACAATTCGAGAATAACACAACTCGAACACTTAATCGCCAGTTCCCCTACCGACTCTCAATTACATGAACTGTACATCACCGAATTGCGAGAACCACAGCTTAGTAAAGCGCGGGCTTCCCTATTCAGGGCGAGGTCCGAGCATATCACTGCAATCGACACCTCGAGAAGAAAGCTTTCTCGGACAACATCATCCATGGTCTCTACGGTACTGGTTGCCAGTTGTTCACGGAGGCTTCCGAAGTTCATTCCATCGCGTCTGACTTCTACGAAAAACTCTATGGCATACTCTTCTCTCAAGCCTTCGGACGCTAATGGAAAATTCGCGGACCTGCCCACCATTGACCCGATAGTAGCTGCAGACCTATTTTTGGATTTATCTGGCGAAGAGACAACCTCCTCAGCCAAGTCTCTTTCGCGTGGAAAATCCCCTGGTCGGGACGGACTACCGATAGAAATTTATTTAACCTTCTGGAATATCCTTCTACCAATTATTTTACGCGTTTACCGCGATATTCTGACAGATCCATCCCTAATAATTCGATTCTCTGAATCTGTCGTAAGTTTAATCTGTAAATGCGGAGACCGTCTAGATTAAAAAAAAATGTCGTCCCATCTCCCTTCATAATTGTTATTATGAACTTTTCGTCAAATTACTGGCTACCCGTTTATCCCAATCAAACTTACTCTCTAAAAGGAATATCAATTTTGCAAACTCTCGGCGTCATTCGGGATCTAATTTTTCTCGCTAGGAAGAATAATGAGAATCTCGTGATAATAAATATCGATCTCGAGAAATCTTTCGATCGTGTTAATAGGTTTGGTTTCCCAGAGGGTTTCGTGACAAAAATTCGCGCTCTTTACTCCGACGCATTTTTTCGACTTCGAATAAATAATTCCTTAATTTCCCCCATATCCTGTAATCACGGAATTCGTCCGGGCTGCCCATTGTCGGGTCTACTTTTCGTCCCAGCCCTTGAACTTCTCCTTTCCCTTTTGCGAAAGCGACTTGATTTTCGCAAATGTGCCTCATATCTGCCTGGTAAACTGGTCTTTCGCTGACGGTCTCAACGCTTTTTTGAAGTCGAACGTGGATTCCCCGAACCTCAAATCTTCCCTCGATCTGTATTGTCGAGTTTCGAATGCCCTGGTTAATTTCCGTAAATCTTTTGGCCAGGGGTGTGGTGCTTGGCCCCACCGAATAGATGAGCCCCTTGAAATACCGCGGAATTCGGAAGGTGGAAAATTCCTGGGTGTTTTCTTAGGAAACACTCCCGAATTTGAGTTGCAAAATTGGCCTGAACTATTGACTAGACTCCAACGCGTACTTTTTCGGTAGTATCGCCTCCGACACCTTTAAAACCAACTGGCTTCCTCTGTCCTTTGGCATAGACTCAAGGTTCTTAATCCACCGAAGGATGTCGTTTCTTCTGGGACGGTTTTCATTGGATTTCGGAGATAAAATTTACTTTCGACAAACGGTGTGGTGGTCTCGGTTGTGTATGTCGAAACCAAGATCAAAACCTTCCGCTTGGCTCTGTCTACCGACCTCGTAAACGCAAACACAAACGGTGACCAGCTTCCTCATGTCATAACTGCTAAGACCGTTCTAGACGGACTTTTCCCCACCTTAAACACTATTCCGGAGTTTCTCTTATCTAGCCTTCCTTCGGGTGGCCAGAATTGCTCTGGCACGAACTACGCCTCTGCTCTACTCACATGGATTGAGGCGCCGATCGTGCTACAAAAGGATGACCTATCGCAGTTGAGTATATACGGCTCTTTGACAACCGTTTCATCGTAGACCCCAAATGGGGACCCTCTTTGCAGTTCCTCCAAAATCGTTTCGCTGTCGCGTGCGGGATTTCCTTGATCCCCTCTCCTCCAAATTACTACCTTTAGAGGAGCGTCTACAATCTGGCCATTATTATCGTTTTATTATCCGCGCCCATCAGAACATCGTCGCTGCCATAATTGTAGCTTTCCCTCCATTCAGCTTCTAACACACGATGATTATACTTCGCCTCCCCCTTTCACTTCTTAATCTGTTGCGAACGGCTTTCACGGACGGAGAATCTTCCTCGTGTAGATGGCTTCACGTGTTTCCAATTTGACTACCCGTATGGAGAATGCCGTTCATTGACGCCTCTTCCATGAGGCTCTTCCCTCTCCATCTAGGTATTTTCACTTCCCGGACGGTCGTGCCACTTTTGCCCGGCCATCGGTGACAGTTCTCATAGAAACGGCACTTTCATGGATCAGGAGATCTGTAACTGTAAATTTCCAAACATTTCCCACCAACACCACAAGTGGCCCTCTATTCAATAAAATTAAGCGAATTGTGATATCGCGTCTCACTATCTTTCGTGAACGGTCACCTAATCCCCAAAATTACTTAAATAACCTCGGAATAACCTGGAACCCTTTTGTGATAAACTGAATTGTATCGCTTACTTTTTCATTTTTATTATTGTTTAATTGTTATACGCCACATTCATTCATTTTTAATATGCGATAACCTTTTTAAGTGATGTAACTTTGTAACTTGACATATATTAAAGCTCTGTTTTAATAACTCAAAACTCTCTCGTGACCGTATAGTGCTTTCCGTACTTTTTCCCAGCTCTCGTTTGGTGTTGTTTTCAACCCAATCAAAAAGATATTTTCTGTTTTCCGAGCGTTTATTTTGGACTTCATAGGCTTCTTGTCTTTTGAAAGTTTTTAATTTCGCGCGTACGCGGAGTTTAACTTTCAATTCTCGAGCCAATGGCTTCAAAAGGTCTCACGCCACCCGACTTTATCTTGGCGGACTCCGCCAAGCCTAAGCCGCTCAACTCGAACTCGAATTCAACCCAACACAAATCGCCCAAACCGCACTCAACAGAAAAAATACGTTATTCACTCCAAGCCAAATATTTGAAACTCGACGAACAAGAAGTTTACCGCCGCGCACGGTATTTTAATCGACTCCGCTATTTATCCATACTTAAATAAGGAACTGATCGACGCCGTAAAAGCAGCGACGAACAACAGTCAGATAATTCCTTCGCCAGAATTCAAGGTACCTTCCAACTATTTTTTATCAACGCCACATGGGCTACGAAACTAAAAACTAATGGCCTTCCCATTGTCCAATGCCACGCTATCGGAACCCCACCAAAGCGCGTGGTGATTTTGAATGTACCAACGCATTTTGATAACTCGGACCTGCGCACTATTATGTTGAACTTTGGCTCCGTCGTTGACCCAATCCAGAACCTGAAAGGCTCGTACGCCGATCCAGAGCTCCCCGCTCTTCAGAGTTTCCGTCGTCAAGTTATGATGAAATTCCCAACATCTAAGGCTCGTGAAATGCTGCCCGAACGTATTTTCGTCGACTTCGACGATGCGCCGCATCAAGTGCCACTCTTGCCGCGAGTTGGGTAATAATAGCACAACCTCTCCAAAAGAGGTTGTTAACGCCACTGCGGATGACACCTTGGCATCCCAAAATGTCGGTGATAATCTTCCCGTTTAGGACATGTCACCAATTGCACCCGGATGTTGCTATGGAGGAGTTCAAGGCTCCCGTCTCTTTCCTCACCCGTAGACACTCTTGGGTTTACTTTCTTAAACAAAAAAGAGGCATCCATCGGCGGATCACCCATCTGAACCCGCGACGAAATTGTCGATGGTTTAGACATCAACCAAGGCTCATTCTCAATCATTAGCCTCGTCTTCTGCCAGTGTCACCTCCAACAACGACATATCCGACTTCATCGACTCGGAGCCTGACGCCGTTTCTACTTCATCCGTCCCGTTTAGTGATGCCTCTCTAGCCAGCCTTTTCGACGCGATGTACAAGTCAAAAACTTTCATTATCGTCCACGTTCGACAGCACACCGACTCGCCAGCCGCCATTCGGAAATCCGACGCCTCCTACAATTTCAAAATTGGATTTTGTAACTTACCCATACGGTTTGTCCTGCCATTTTTATGCATGGATATTTGTTTGTCATAGACATTCCAATTCTTTCATATGTATATCTGTTGTTTAAATTAGGAAATTTAATAAAGTGAATGCAGCACTCTGTCGTAAAATTGTTATAGTATTCTTTGGCAACCACAGTTCCATTGTCCAAAGCACTTTGAATTGTCGCTGAAAACTTTCGTAATTCGTAGTCTTCAATTTGGGCTGTTATCTCTGGCAATTTGTCTGAAACCAAATGGAAGAAACTAGGTTCACTTCAAAAGTTGTAACATTAGGGAAAGAATTTACGTAGATAAATTTTGGTTATTTCATTACTGATATTTATAAATTTGGGAAATGTTTAAAATTTAAACTTCTGATGTTTCAAACAAACAAGTAGGGATTTTGAGAATATCTAGAAAAGTTAGTATGTGAAAAATGTCTCGCCTATAGAAATTTCAGTTTCACAAGCCTCTTCAGTGTTTGTCAGTCGTGTTTTGAAAAGTTTGGGATCTATTAACAATTTCTTAGTCGTTTTTGACTGAAGAATTAGTTGCTACACTTCTCGGATTACTAGCGGGACTTTGTGGTGGTTTTTTATTTAGTAACACCAAAAAAGTATTTAAAAAGTTCTGGAATGATGGTTTTTCATAAATAAATTACCTTCCTCATGCTTTGTTAGAGGGCAGAGCCAGTATAAACATTTAAAGTCATTTGGCGCGGAAGGTTTAATATACTCTTCGCATAATGCATTCCTTGCATTTTCCACTGTTCTTTCCTCTATTGTGTAGCATATATAACATTCGTATATGTTGATTATAATTGTTTGATATTAACAAGTAATATTAACATAAAAATTAAGTACACCGGCTTATTAAAATACACAATTGGTCCAATACTGAAAAATGTACGAGGGAAATGTAGTAACCAATTTCATGAAATCTATGGAAGTGGTCATGTTGTTAACAGCTTTTAACCATTAGAGAGTTTATAGTATCAGTATTAGCCTCCACAAATTATTTTTGTGCGCAAATAAAATAGCTGGGTTTCCAAAGGCGCTTGAAATACATGGATCCGAAGATAATAGGATTTTCGGTAAGTGTTCTTTACAAATCTCCATAATCTTAATTCTGCCAATGGCAAAAGTCTAGCTTTTTCCCCTTTCTAACGCCTTTAGAAAAACAGGTTAACACCCACCACCCATCAGAATTTACAAACTACAATTAATATAGCAGGAATATTTATTTTCTGACAAAAACTACTAACAGGAACCAGCGCCGACCCTAGCCCTTGGTCAGGGTAGAGCGAGATATTTTTTTCTATTGTTGCCACGCCGCCCCGCGCCTCTCAAAGGGAATATTGGCGCCCCTTTCCACCTGGCCGCTGTCGTGGCGCCTAGAGCGACCGCTCCACTTGCTCTACCCTAGGGCCGGCGCTGACAGGAACAGGCCACGTATTATCAAGTTCGTCAAAATTTACACCCTCTCTTAACCCAGAAAACTTAACTTCATAAGAATTTAGAGAAGGAATATATGAAGAAACTGCAGATTTGCGCACTACAAATATTTTCTTTGAAGAAAAATATAGAATCAAATCAATAATTGCAAAAGTTGGTGACTCACAAGGAAATGGAGCGCAATTAAGACAAGTTGGCCCAGGTCTATAAACATGCCCATGTAATTTTACATCTTTAAGAATGCATATAGTATTAACATTTGGATTAACATTTTCATTAAAGAAAGGAGAGCAAATTTCAATTAAGCCTTCATCTAAAACACAAATAAGTTGTTATTTTAAAATAGTAAATTCATCGTGACTATAAAGAACGTTTTCATTTAGTAAGCCATAGCAATTGTTTTGGAAAAAGCAACTGCGGAGCAAATGGTACCCGCACATACTTAAAGCAATGTTTTTGAAAGACCCCCATGTTCTTCCTTTAATAATACTGAATGTTGCTTGAAATCGCATGCACCATTGGTGCCTTAAAGGTCCAAATAATAGAAGTTGTCGCGGAAGATGAATTAAATAATGCAATTTTTGTGTTAAATTGACATTTGGGTTTCTAATAAGGAAATGTTTATGGTGATTTTTTATTGCTTCAGCTAATTGGTTAGCACTATTTTCTACAGCAAATGGAGATGTACTTAGAAATGAAATTTCCGCAAGTAGATTGAAAAGCAACAACTTTGTGTTGTCTATAGGTACTTTTTGAGCCAAGATGAAAGGTTAAATGCTCAAAATTGTTAAACATGCTGAGACAGAGATAGATCCTTTGTCAGACAACGCCTGTTCATCTATTTGAGTTGGCTAACTGTTAACTTCTAAATAGCCATATTAAAAAAGTTCGATTTGGGAATTTATTCTTGGTAGAGTAAAGTACTTCTCCACATGAATAAAAAGCGTAACATAGCTTTTAGTTCTACTATAATTACTCCTTCATATAACACGTTCCTAGGATCATGCACAGCAAGATCCAAAGAAATATCTTTTATCATGAATAAGGGACTCAAATAATTGATGCCAAACTTAGAGCTCCGTGTTTTTCTAACAGATTCAGTAGTTATCTGTTCCAAGATATCACATTTTCCTAAGTGATTGTCTGTTGTGCGCAAAATAAAACATTTTTCCCTGAAGTTCTCAAAAATTTGAGATCTCTCCCCTTCAAAAGTTCTGCATGGTTTCCGAGCAAAAGCAACTCCCACTTTGTCCCCCATAATTGGCTGATGCTGGTGTATCAACTGGGGTACAAATTAGTAAACCAGTAAAGATAAAACAGTTAACTTGTGAATTTTTCTATGAACCCCAACTGGATTAACGGTCTCTATATCGTCAACATGTAGAATAATTTGAAGGCACAATGATGATGCGATTTGATGTTCCTTTTAAAACGCCCCATCGCACCAAATCCTTAAATACATTAGAATTGTAAACCCAAAAATGGAACTGTGCAGCCATAATATGATTTTTAAACTAATTTACCTTAAATTTTGTTTAGTTTTTAACCCATGTAAATGGGGTTATGTTCTTAAAGATTGAAATTATTTAAAAAAAATTAAGCTCTCTTTTTGTCAAATAAGAACAGCTCAGGTAATGATGTTAAAGAACATATAGAATCGTAAGAATCATTGTAAATATCAAATTCTTATTCAATATACAGGGTGTCTCAATTTGCTCGATCTCAAAATGTATTTATGCTAGGGTTCTGAAATTTTCAGGGTTTATTTGTCAGGTATGATAGGCTTTGGGTACTAAATTTCAGAAAAATCGAACGATTTTGTGTCGTTTTGGAAAATTTATTTTTTCACCGGTAGGTGTCACGCAAAATGTTTCAATAGAAAAGTTGTAGGGAATAGTCGAAAGTGTAAAAATAATTTTGGTTCGGTTGAAAAAGACCTATTTTTCACGGAGTTTGGAGGTCGGGGGAAAAACAAGTTGTACTAGCAGGCAATAGCCTTTAACGAATTGTAGGTAACATGCATTTCAGTTATAAGATTTCGAAAAATAAAAAAATAATAATTAGCCCAAGTGACAAATGGTTTTTAATGACTTCTACAAAATGTTTTCAAAAATGCCACCTTCTGATGCAATTCACAAATATGAACGATGTTGCATATTGCGAAATGCTCCCCGAACCATTTCTGGAGTCACCCGGCGACATGCTTCGATGATTCTTTGTCGTAAATCTTCAACGCTCGTCACAGGTGTTTGGTTTACGTAGTCCTTTACGAATCCCCAAAGAAAAAAGTCGAGTGGTGTTAGATCAGGGGGTCTTGCAGGCCAACGAACAGGACCAGTTCTTCCGATCCATCTTTCAGGAAACTCGTCGTTTAGATATGCAACCACGTCACGATATTAGTGAGGTGGCGCCCCATCTTGCTGGAACCAGATGCGTCTGTACTCGGCCAGAGGAATGTCGTCCAACACGTTGGATATTCATTTTGAAGGAACTCCAAGTAGTTTTGACCGTTCAGACGATTTGGCAGGAAGAACGGGCCAATAATTCTGTCACCTAACAGACCAACCCACACATCTAAGCGAAACTGCACTTGGTGATGAAATCCCCAGTGTGGATTCTCGTAGTCCCACATATGTTGGTTTTGACGGTTGAAAGGCCCATCTCGTTCGAATGAACATCCGTCGGACATCAGTAGTCGATCGTGAAAATCCTGGTGTGCGTCAGCCATGAGGCAAAACCAATTGCAGAAGTTGAGTCGGCGCTGTCTATCACCGTCATGCAGTCCTTTGTGAAGTGTCGCTCGATAAGGATGAAAATGTTGTCTTTTGAGTGTTCTCCAAACGTAGTTTCGATCCAACCCTAAGTCAAAGCTGGCAGTCCTGACGCTCGCGCGAGGATAGGCGTCGAAGTAGGCAAGTATGGTGTTTTCCATGTCGATGTCCTGGAGACCACGACCACGACACCTCGGATTGATATTACCCCAGTTTTCGAAGTCGCGGACCACTCTTAGAACCGTCGTATGACTTGGTCTGGAATAGAGAAATCTTCTTCTAAATAACTGACTTACTACAGTAGCATTACGACGACCTTATCCGTAAAATAATTCTAGCATATGAGCGCGCTGATCTCGAGTGTAAAGAGGCATTTTGGACAACAATCGGCCAAGCTGAGATAATGTTTTAACTTTGAAATGTAAACGCTTTAAATACTACTCGGACAATTGATATTTCACGTTAAAAAACAACAAAACAAAAATAACCGTAATTTTTGGTCTAAGAATCTTTGTTTGATGATCTTACTCGTAACCACGTCAAAATGGAAGACGCGGTCTTTGTCTAATTATGTGTTGAACGTAATTATTTTATTTAACAATAACTTTTTGCCGATCTGATTATTAACTACATAGCTGAAAGCATAAGTTCCCTAAAATAAATGTATATGTGTGTTGTGATTATGTACGATTGTTTTCGTTAAAGGCTATTGAGTGCTAGTACAACTTGTTTTTCCCCCCGACCTCCAAACTCAGTGAAAAATAGGTTTTTTTCAACCGAACCAAAATTATTTTTACACTTTCGACTATGCCCTACAACTCTTCTATTGAAACATTTTGCGTGACACCTTCCGGTAAAAAATAAATTTTCCAAAACCGCACAAAATCGTTCGATTTTTCTGAAATTTAGTAACCAAAGCCTTCCATACCTATCAAATAAACCCTGAAAATTTCAGAACCCTAGCATAAAGACATTTTGAGAAAATTGAGACACCCTGTATGCTTTAAGCACGGTTCTCAATTCATCTCTCAGTGACTACCCAATCTCATTCAATATTATTTATGGCACTTTTGCTAATGCCATGTTTTGCGTCAAGTTTAAGAAAAAATTGTCCTAGGGAACAAATTAGAGACTGTTTACTCTCTTCGTCATTTTAATCAAAATAAACATTATCTTCATCTCTTTCAAAGCGTTGAAAATTGAACATACTATCCTCACTAAAACTATCTGGAGGAGGTTCAATTAAGTTGTAGCAATTGCTTGAGGCGCTTCTTCTACACTGTGCTGCCTGTGACAAGGATATTTAAACGCAGCGGTAGTATTGCACTTGTATAGGAAAATTTTGCAAGATATAGAAAATGAACCCTCATTTCTATGCAGTGATAACACAAGCCTTTTTCTATATTTTATGAGAAACGAAACTGCACATTTTGCAGCGGAATGAACTTGGGGCTTCCATTTTAAATACACTTTTGGATTCTAATGCACAAATTAAAATTTTAAAGCCTGCACAAGCAAACTTTGACAAAACCGTCAAAACGTAACAAAAGCTCATTTTGGCATGAGCCAAGGGTTTAACTAAACATATTACTATAGTAAGATTAATGTTAAAATAACAATTTTTGATTGTCCAATTTTTAATAATTATAGGGTAAACTTTCACAACAAATACAATTATTCAGCAAGCGAATAGTTAAATGTTTGCCAGGTGAATACGTACTTTAAAGTTTAAGCTGACCATGCCTGTTTTATTGCTCCTAAACACGTAAGAAAACAAAGACTAAAGATAAGACAAGATACAAGCCGCAAGAACAGTGCTACCACTGAAATTGGAAATTCCCTTTTTCAGTATTGAGTAACCTAAAAAAACCCTCAACCTTTCCGCGTTGTATTTGCATGTGTCGTTGTGTTGTTATAATTGTCAAAGTGTATCTTCAAAATACTTTAAACTTAAGAACAAATTAAGGTTTAACACAGGCGCTCCTTAAATGACCCTAAGATGCAACATCGATGTTCTACGGACATGTACACTCTGTTTAAAAAGACTTTGACAGGTGAAATTTTTGCCCTCTTTTTCATTCTGCTAGAAAACTATAATAGATAGATCGATGAAAATTAACCCTTATTTCTATGCAGTGATAACACATGCCAATTATATATTATGAGAAACGAAACTGCACATTTCGCAGCGGATTGCAATTGGGATTTCCATTTTAAATACACTTTTGGATTGTAATGAACAAATTTAAATTTTAAAGCCTGCACAAGCAAACTTTGACAAAACCGACAAAACGTAACAAAAGCTCATTTTGGCACTGTTGAAGTTGCGTTATTAATAATCGCTTGGTGCATTTTAGGTGTTTCTTAGTTTCGACGAATGTTTGTAAATGCGATTACGTCGCAACCGTTGGTTGTAGAGGGATAATTTTTCCACCTTCCAAATATGAATCGACCATTGTGAATTCAAAAACGCGCGAGTCAGAGCCGTAGAACCAATATTTAAAAAGTTGTCAAAAATGAGTTTTGACGGTTCCCGCCAAACTATTAATTTTTGGCGGACGAAACCGATAAATAACGAAAGATATTGGAAAATAAATAATAGTTGCAATTGGTTTCATCGATCTATCTAGTATAGTTTTCTAGCAGAATTAAAAAGAGGGCAAAAATTTCACCTGTCGAAGACTTTTTAAACAGAGTGTACAGTATATTGTACCATATGTAGTACACTTTGAACTTCTGTATTGCATAAGAAATTTTGAGAAGAGCACCTAGTCATATATAAGGAACATCTGTAAAACATATGAAGTTCGTTTAAGTGTTCAACCGATGTTCTTAGGTGCTCTTTAGATGTTATAAAGATTTGCAGTGTATCGGTCCGAAACGAAAGTTAAATCTGTTCAAATAGGGACCAGTATCAACCGAAAAAAGGTTTTTCAATCGACCAATATAGTACTCGAATATGTCCAAGATAGTGAGAGTTGTTTCTGAAATGTTCGATAACAAGTCCATTTTTTAAACAATTTTGAGCCCAAAAATGGTTAGTGATCGGTACCAAATATGTACCAAATGGATTCCAAAATGTTGGTCCAAATTTGGAATGGTTCATTACCGTCGATAATTGGCTTAAAATATTTTTTTTTCTCGGTGTCAGTCGTTTGAACAATTTTTTACTGTTTTTGGACGGAATTTACTAACAATGTATATAAGACATTCCCAGGTCAAATCAACCAGGTCCATACTACTCAGGTTACCGATTTTGATGAAATTTGGAGAACAGGTGTGGTTATGCATAAAACCAACCCCTGTAAAGCAGAAGTGCTGAAAAAGTTTTTTGAGGAGAGTTACAGGACGAAATGTTTTTTGGCGGTTTTCCATGTGCCGGTTGCTCTTTAGCTATAAAATCGTTATAACTTCAGTTTGAAAAGGGACATAAATATGCCTAATGGCTTATTTTCAAAGTAATTATTAAATTATTGCCCCAGATTATTATTTAAAAAAATTAAAAATTTGAAATCAAATTGAAATTTGGAATTTGGAAGTCACCTATTCTTGGATAACCAAAATAGCTATATTTAGAAAAATTATATATATTATATTATATTTTTATAATTATCAATTATTTGATAACATTACGAGATCTGTAAAAATATTTTCTTGTGTTTTCCAGGTTTTAAAGAAGTTACAATCAACTTACCTTACCCCGCGTCTCAACCAATTTAACTTTTTAGGGGGAATTTTCATATTTTATTTCCTTGTGAACAACCAAATATATCCTCTCAATACTAGCTTCAGGGAATTCATCTATTTATTGTGATAAGTTTATCCATGGATCAATTAACTAGGGGATGTTCTACCCCCGTGTAAACTCGGCAAAACGAAAGTTAGCTGAGTGCTCCGAAATAATTTATTCCGCACATGTACAAATCATCTTTCTACCGATAAAACCGGAGATTTTTAGGATTTTTTGTAATAAATCGATCATCAACAACGTATTTTTAAATAAACTAGAAAATCTCCGACATTATTTGAATTATTCCAAGCTTAAACATCAAGTTCGCTTAATAATTAACAAAGATTAAGAAATAAGTTTGATATAGCAATAATAAGTGTTTACATTGTTATTATATGAGTAAATTTTGGCATTAATTGAGGATTAAAAGTTGCATATGTGATTCTGGCAATGCCCAAAAATCAGATAAAAAATTGTTTTGCATTGCATTTCCCAAACCAAAACGTAGACGTTGGATAAAATGGTAAGGGAGATATGATTTCCTTCTTCAAAGAGTAACTTATAACAAATTTTGTAGGTGAATGCCCTTGTCCAACTGACAAGTTCCCAGATTAAATCTTTTAAACACAAAAAATCATTACGATGGTTAAAAGTTAATTTGTGGTAAAGCAATAAATATTGTTTTTCAGGAATGTATTTCAATTTTGAAAACTCAAATTATGGTCCAAGGCAATAATAATCCAGGTATTTAAATAACTGATACTGAGCCACTTAACGTTAATATTGGTTCTCCTAATAAAATAATCAGTGTTGAGTCAAATGTGTATTTCAAATGAATGTCGCAGTCAAATTTCCAATTCTACGCTAAATCCCAAGGAAACTTTTAGTTCTGTTTACTTATCGTTTTATTTAGTAGATAAACAAATTTGAAATTATTCTGTTAAAGGTTCATCATCAAGTACTGAAATCGGAGATTATTACCACTGTATATTCCGAAGAAATGGTAGGAACTATTTTAATAATTTAATTCAATTTCAATAAGATCAATATACATATGTTTAAGTGGTTTTGGAGCTTTAAATTCCTGAAACAGGAGAACTATTACCAGATATTTAGCAATTTTAATTTAATGTAATTGAAGCGTTTGAAACGTTCACAACTCCACTAAGCTGAGGGGCGATTGTATTTAAAACTTGCATTAATATTAAAAATTAAATGAAGGTACACGAGTATAGATTAATCGAAACTTGCAACCAGAGTTCCAATTAAATGGTAGATCATTAACTAATAAAACATTGAATAAATTTGTATGTAAAATTACCAATGCGACACTTTGTGTAAGAATTTTTATCAGTTTTCAAAAACAATTTACGGACCCCAAGGTTTTATAATGATACGAGGGTGAAGACGGTAGCACGAAATGCACTATCTTCCTTATTGTCAGTGAATAGTGCATAGAACTAGCTTTAGAGTTATCGATAGTGGGAAGAAGAGAAGACTAAACAAGAATCTGACACCATTCAAAAACCTTTCCGAAAAAGAACTGCTATTAGGATAAATAGAATTAAAAAAATTGTGTAAAATAAAAATTGGAAAGATCACATAGAAAGAATGATTCGGAAACGGACCTACATAGTTTTTTCTCGATAAATGGAAAAAATTGCAACTTTGGCAATTTTTTTAGAAACACAGTTAAAAATGTTAAAAAATAAAATTGTTTAAACTAGAAGATGGTTTCCATTAAGTGGTGCATTTTCATGTACAATAAATCTCCTGCACTCTACAATCGGTTAGAAGAGTATGGTTTTCTGCAGCTGCCTTTGTCGTCAACCCTACGGCGCCACTCATCAGAACTTAGTGAAACAGCAGCCTTTTTAAAAATAAATGAAACAAGACCCCAAAAAATTCCAAAAGTACGAACATCAATATAATATTTGTTCAGTTCTTGACTAGCGTTGACGACAGAATAAGGTGAAAATTCGAGATGTTAAATTGCAGTTAAGAATTAATCATTTGCATAAAGGGTTTGAGTAAGGCTTTAAAAATTATAAGCTTTTCAGTAGAGATTTCCTTTTTAGAAGAGTTTCCTTATGAATACCCTGAAATGTTTTGACGAAATAAATACGGCACATTACACTCGTTACAGTAATATTTATCCATTGTTTTGAAAAATTATAGCAGATTGAAGGTTATTATGTTTACTTTTGCTAGTTAATTAAAACGTTTTAAATTTAATAATGAACGCTAATCTTTATAGTGGATTCAAGAGGTTTTTTACACTTTTTGAATCAATGGGAGGATTATACAAAAATTAAGCAAATAAAAATACTCTTTTAACGCAAACAAACTTTAAATACAGGCAAAGAATTAATGGGTTAAACTGATTTTTGTTAAATGTGTAATTGAATCTCTGTTTTTCTTTTTTTATAGCAGGATACATTTTGGAATTAGAGCCATTTTCAATTCATAAGTTGTAACGACCATATTTTAGGCTTACGTTAGCCTGTTAATTTTAGCATTCTTGGGCTTTCTAGTTTCAGTTTAACTGTATCGTTCTTAAGTTTTTATAACTTCCCCTGGAGCGTTCTAATTCTTGGCGCAGGTCTTCTTGGGCTGTGTTTCCTCTTCTTTGTTGACATTGGGTCCATAGTGGCCACGGGCTGCTGTGCCCCCAGTAGGTTTTCTCGTTCCATATAACGAGACGTTTGACGCAAGGGATTTCCCCCTTGTCTTTGTAATTCCGCACTATCTTTTTATCCCCATCTCCCCATTTTGGATTTCTCCAAAATCAGAAACTAAAACTGCCAATATGTCATGTTATTTTATATGATTATAGTTCTGAGAGTTTGTATTGATACGATTTAAAGACTTTCGCTTCTACGCTCGACGACTGGATGTCATCAGTGATGACCGTTCAGAACTAGTGATTGGGCAGAGCCCAAAAGCGCGGGAACCCAAGACCCTCAAAACGAAATATTTTGGCGTAGTTTGGGAGAACTAACTTGAGAACCGGGTCTGGACGAGCATACACGAGTCGTTACGTTACGCACAAGCAAAGGAGAACTGGAGCGTCCAATCGTAAAACTCTGCCTGTTACCATTTATTGGTGAATAAGAGTCGAAACCTCAGCAATCAACAGATTATGGTTGATATCCTTAAATCAACGGAGGGAGAATGTTCAGGTCATATTGTAATCTAATCTTTGATCTCATCTTTAATTTTGTTAATTTAATCTTATCTTAAAAATGTATAAACCTGTGACAAATTCGTTTTTTAATACCTTTATATACAGTCGAGATTTAAAAAAAAAGGTGTGTTCATCAGTTCTATTACTCAATCTGGGCGTATTCATTCAACAATATGACCCTTTAGCCTCCCTCTCGGGAATAGTTGCTGTTCACTTTAAACTGGACACGAACACTTTGTGTCAATTCTGGTTGGGCCATTGCGATATCTCTCGCACGTTCGAGTAAATTGTAAAAGTGGATTGGCGAAATATAAAAATTAGAGCTGTGCGAGTTCTCGTAGTCTGACTCGAATAGACTTGCGAGCCGTTCACAGAGGCCTAACAATTACTCGCGAGTCCGATTTTTTTAAGACAAGACTGTTTTTTTTACTGATTCCGTTATTTTTTATGGATTATTTTTTTATAAAAGTCCCGTATTGGTGCCACGGTAGCGTTCATGCAGTTTTTTAGTCAGAGGTCACGTGACTCACATGGATAGTTTGAGCTACGGTTTTAGTTTCGGTCCTGCAGAAGTGGAGGGAAGACAGTCTCCCGCCTTTTCTTTATTCGAGTTTTTAGTGGAAACTATGAGTAAAAGTAAAACATCAAAGAGGAAACGTTTTTATGATACTTTTCAAGGAGAAAGTTTAGCTCCTGATGAATCTTCAATTTCTTAAGAAGAACATATTCCTGGTCATCGAGGGCAATGGACTTGTACCTGAACTTTACGTGTCATTTTGTAACAGGCAGTTTTAAACCAAAAGATTTAACTTTAGATTGTTTACCATTTCACCAAGATAATGAAGAAGATGCGACAGTTCAAACTTTAATATCTGCTGACGATTTAAAATCTATTCCAAAATATTTTGTAACAGACAACGCTTCTAATTTGAAGAAAGCCATAATACAATCGGAGTTGAATCATATCCGTTGTTTCTGTCATACCCGTCAACAGGTAGTGGAAGGTAGTATATAAAAAATTAGCAAGGATGGGGTTAATGTTGAAGATCAATTAACCAAGTGTCGAGCCATAGTAGGCCACTTCAAACCCAGTAATGTATCTAACAGCCTATTTACTCAAGCGCAAGTTGAATTTTTGGGAATAAAAGAATCGCAAGCGAAGAAAGTCACACAGGATTGTAAAACCACATGAAATAGCCAGTATTTCATGCTTGAGACTCCAAGAATTGAAAGCATCCTTTCCTCGAGTCAATGGTTTTTTTTACAATATTTTGATAGACACAGTGACTAAAAGTTTTAACATTGAAACAATGGCAAATGTCATACTTTGAGAGATTTTGTTACTTGTGGTAAAAACGAATTTGGCAGAATCGGTTGAGGGCTCAAAAAGTGGAAACCTTTTGCTACACCACTGATGACGGCTTTCTTCACCTATTTTCTACTTTAATTGCTTCCATTCTCGTCTCTTTTCATATACAATATTAATTGTTGTTGAAAAGCTCCGTATTATCGAGGGAATGCCACAAGTGATATTTGACGTCTTTAAGTTTTTCCCAAATGGAATCGAAAATTGCAACCTGCTATAGCTCATCAACCGTTGGTGGTAGAGCAATGACAGTGACACTTTCTAAATATCAATCGACCACCCTGAATCCGAAAATGCCGGTTTCAGGAGCGTAACTCCATTATTAAAAAAGTTGTCAAAGACGGCATTTGGCGTATCCGCCGTAACTATTATCGCTTTGCAAAATACGACAACTCCACGTGAGAGGAAATAAAAATGTATTAAAAATTGCTTTGGTTTCATTTTTCTATCGTTTACACGTTTCTAGAAAATTAAGATAAATGCAAAAACTCCCATTGTCCAAGTTTTTTGTAACAGACTGTACAAATATGGTTCGTTTTAAGTCTGTGTATGAGAGAAAAATTATCTATAATAACCACTCATATAAGCGGTATATGTACTTTCTGAGGCGGTGCTAAAATAACCTAAAACGTTTTAATATTTAACGTTTTAAAAACTAAGTATCATTAAAGAAAATTTGTTAACCCCGATTTCGATGACAATTGCGAATCCGAGTCACTTTTCGTTGTGACGGCGATTTTGTTTGCTGTAGTTACCTGAGCAGCTAAAATTAAAAAAATATTTATTGATTAATAATCAGTCAGTACTTCGTTTCATATCAGCACAGCCACTTGCTCAAACACTTTCTCCACGGTGTGGTACTGGTAGTGTGTTTGGTGGTTGCACTTGAATGGGATAACAATCCGCACACCAGTCCCTGTTCGTTGGCTGGTTGGTTCATCATAGCCGAATGCAAGGCTTTCCTGTTTTGGGTGCAAGTCATTTTTGGAAGAAACTCGGCTTGCTGCAACCTATACACCAATGTTAAAAGAAAATAATTGAAAAAAAAAAGAAAAACCTTTGTTACCGGTGGATTTTTTTATGCATTTTTTATTGTGTGCCCCTCTTGAGTCACGAACAAATGCGGGTCCTTGCTGCTTCCAGGCATTGATATTCGAAAAGCAAGGTACCTAACATATAAAAATCCTCTCAAATATTTGTTTTAAAGATTTTATTTAAAAAAAACCACTGCAATACTAGACACGTATTATTTGGCCGAAATGATATTAGGTGACGATTCCGTTAGCGTTCAAAATTATATTATTCAGAAAACTAGTTGCCACGCCTTGCCTTTTTCTTAGATGATATCTATGATCAATCTAGAGTCGTACCTACTTATGGTATAACAAGTGCAATAGCTATCACTACTATGGTCCAAAACCATTAAAATTTTGAAGGCGAAAAGGAGTACGCGACGGTTAAAAATTACAACATTTTTAAGGTTTGATCTAAACTTATCCGAAAAAAGTTTTTGAAAATGCATATTTTGCCCAATAGCTGGTAAATTTCGAACAAATATTTAACACAAATGATGATTCAGTGGCGAGGGGTCGGACATTTGGCCAAATCCCGTACAAAATTTGGAAAAAAATCAACAAATCCAAAATCCAAGAATTTTGCTCCCATAGACTTTGTATGACAAATCCACAATAAAAAATCCTGGATTTTTAAAAAATCCAAAATCCCGTACACAAAACAGGCAAATGTCCGACCCCTCGTTCAGTGGTCTACTGTTATTCACCCAAAATTTTAAAAAGCATATTTGTCCATTAAACATTACTAACTGGTCGAAATGTTCCTTAAAATTGAATCGAACTAAAAGTGTAAATGAGTTAAAATTTTTGACATCCATTGGTACGTTATTCCAATTTTTTATAATTTACTACTATCTTTGGGGTGGAGGGGGTGTTGGGAAAAATTTACCTGTATCCAACATACCTATTGTTCGGACTTGGGTATGTAGTTCAAATTTTATTGACTTCACACGATGGAAACACTTTTCGGTTACCGTATCCCAGCTTACCCCAGGTTCAAAATATATACTGACGGTAAATGTTATCCCCATCATAACCATACATGCCACATGTGTTCCAAATTCTGCCGCATCTTCATTTGCACCACTAACACTTCTCGGTTTAATATTAAATGATTTAAATTTCCATAATTGATAATGCAGCCGTAATTTCGGCGCCTGGAACATCATTTTTCCAACGGCAGTTCCATTTCTACGCAATTGTTCCACTTACGCAAGTTGGTACACTCATCCTCATTATCAGGAGTATTTGAGTATGCATTTTCCCTTTCTTCTAATTCTGCCGAAACATCAATACCAACAGACTTCACAATCCTCTTCTGGTTCAAGATAACTCCTAAGAGATATATGCAGATTTTTTTTTTATAATTTTAATAAAATAAGTAATTTCATGGATTGTAAGTTTCGAGATAAAACTTAATTTAAATGAATTCATTTTGAAAATTGTAATACCGGCTGAATACTTTGAATGTGGGATCTCTCGGTTATTCTTACTTTTAATACATGCAATAAGGATATTTTCCCGCTGGGGTCGTATTTAATTTTATTGATGCAGCCTACTTTAGGCTGTATGAAAACATTTTCCTCTTTGATGCAGGTACTTTTCTGCTGAATGCAGATTCATCAACTAATTGTACTCTTACATACAGGATGTTACGGTTAAGAGTACCGAAACTTTTATAATGTGTTATATAGGTCAATACGTGTTGAAAATGTCTTGATCACAATTGTTGTCTTAAAATGATCGGTTGTTTTTTAGAGATAAAAGGATCGCTGAATATCAGAAGATCATTACAATATCGTCAGGAAGTATGCACCTCCAGATTGTGAATTTACGAAGAAGCTTTAAAAACAAGACTTGTAATAATTTTCGACGTTTAACTGTAACCTAGTCGTGTTTGATAGTACAAAAACCAGCAGCACATAACTAATGGTATGTTTTTATTTATCAAAACAGAATAATTATTGACATTGTTACACGCACCGTTCACATTATTTACAAGAGTTGTTCAAAATGCCCACCTTGAACTCTAATGCACAAACGACAACGTCGTAAAAATTATTGACGAACGTTTTCCCAGATGTCTGGGGTGTTTCAAATTGTCTCACATGCATCGATAATACGCTGGCGCAAGTCTTCGACATCTCGGACCTCTGTTTTATAAACTACGTCTTTCAGATGTCCCTAAAGATAGAAGTCACAAGCGTTCAAATCGGGAGATCGTGCTGGCCATGGAATAGTTCCTCATCGTCCTATCCACCTTAAAGAAATGTCGCATCAAGGTGGTCTCTCTCGGCACGGCTGAAATGTGGTGGCGCCCCATCGTGCAAGAACCACATCCGCTGTCTAGTCGCTAACGGAACATCTGCCAGAAGCTCTGGTAGGGCTCGTTGCAGAAATTCCAGGTACGACTCTCCATTCATTCTTGGCGGAAAGAAATAGCGTCCCACTAAGTTGTCTCCAGCAATGCCACAACAGACGTTTAGACTGAATCTTTCCTGGTGAGCTGCGACCAAAGTTCCGTGAGGGTGTTTTTGGCTCCACTGATGGGTATTGTGTAAGTTGAGAATACCATCTCGCGATTAATTGGCCTCATCGCTTGCTAAGATGACACTTGGGAACTGCGGATCTTCTTGCAGTCTGTCCACAATCCACTGACAAAAGTTGCGGCGGTGTGGTTAGTCGGCTTCGCTTAAAGGCCCAGTTTTTCTTCTGCCTGTCCGCCTTGATTTTTTCTTACCTGCAACACTCCCCTGGCATCTATACTTCCCGCAAAACTTGATTTTGGCGAAGATTAAGCGTCGGGCCTGTTTCTGCGACCGGGACATTTTCTGCCGGCCTGTTGGCACCCCGCTGAGTTTGGGACGGGGTTGCTCGGGGATGCTCGCTCATCTATTCTTTTCGACATCTCCCTCTTCGCCGGACAGCCGGCGATTATAATACTACTACCTTCGCCTTACTGCCAAGTGTAAAACACCGAATTCGTAGATTTTGAGTTATTGAACTCGTACCTCCTGTCACAATGGGATAAAGCTACACTACCCTCGCCTTCGCTACAAGGTAACATTCGCCCGTATTTGGCTTATAATTCACCTACTATTTCGACAGGGAAACCCTTACAGGAAACAAATATGATAGATTATCGTGAGTAATATTTTTAAAGTACCATGTTTTATTCTGCCTGTACCCCTGGAAATAAACTGGCGAAGGTTTCTTGGTTTGAAACGTGTTTTTTAATTATAAAACACTTGTAAGTACGGTTTTTGTTCTACCGGAGGATACTACTTACAAAATAATTATTTAATTTTCGTCTTCGAAATCCCGAAAAAAGGGTTCAGGCAGGTATGTGCCTACCCCTCTATTAATGTTGGGCTCGCGCTAACCGTCCCGCTCTCGCCACTAATCGGATTATCTCTCCCGCTGGCTTTCAAGGAGATCGCATGCTCACTCTCTTTTCTGAGGAATTTCGCTGGGCGCCCCCCCGTCCTCGCAGGTAATGGCGGGGAGTAATACTACCTTTGCGTTATTGCAAAGAGCCATTGACTAATTTATAGATATTTAATTGCCTAACTCGCGTCAATAGTCACCAGGGACAGCCTGTTTTTTAGCGTATTCGAATTAGAACGTAAGGGTTATCTTTTCTTCAATTGAGGTTCCATTGTTTCGAATTCTGCTGTTTCCTACTTTTGGAAGGTGTTGATTTTCAGAATCGCAATTTTCCTTTTCAATTATCAATTGTACCCGCATTTGAAATACAACACAACGCCATATTAAAAAGCTAATGTTTTAAGTATATCGAATTGTTTCAGCTATAGTTTTTGAAGTTTTTTTTCCAAACAATAAAACAACCTTGCTCTTCTCGCTTCCTGGAAAATTTATAAGGGGTCACTACTCACTAAAGTCTCGACTAAAGTTGTAAGGGGCCACCAAATAACTAGTGAAAAAACCTAAGCCTATATAGCGAAGGCGAAGGTAGTGAAGCTTTATCCCATTGTGACAGGAGGTACGACTACAATAACTAAAATTCTACGAATTCGGTGTTTTACATTTGGCAGTAAGGCGCAGGTACTAGTATTATAATCACCGCTGTCCGGCGAAGAGGGAGAGGTCGAAAAGAATAGATGAGCGAGCATCCCCAAGCAATCCCGTTTCAAACTCAGCGGGGTGCCAACAGGTAGGAAGAAAATAAATCAGAAAAAACTGAAATATTCAATAGAAACTTATTTTACTGAAAATCGAATTTAATTTTCAATTACACAACCGATTGACGTTTATTACTCACATTACGTTTCAGATTATAATACATTAGTCTTATACAAATATTTACAGTTAGGTTTATATTTTTTACAAATATATTGAAAGTTCTTGTTGATATGGGGCTTTTTAGAATGAGAATTACAATCTAATGTTATTTTTGCCACATGGCTATTCCAATCTAATACGGCGAGAGCTGTCCTCATGCGGTAATTGCTCACGCCGTATCGGATTCTTTTGTCCACGTAAACCAAACAAGTGTTATTGAAGGATTCAACAAAATACGTATCCCGAGCGTATATATAATCAAATGGGTTCTTATATACATTGTTCTTGATAATAAATTTGCCGCCACGGGATCCTTGATTACACTACATTTCATAGCGTAGTTGTCTTCCTTACAACGTGATGTTTCGTGACATCGTTCGTGGTTATTTTGGAAGTTAAACACTATATTTACGAGGAAATGTTTCAATTTTTGAGGGTCACCTTTGCAATTGTCCATTGCCCAGTAATAATGGTTTCTTGTGGGAGCGGCTTTATCGGAGAGTTCGCTGTGCCAGGTAATGCCGTGTTGTTTTCGCGATCCCTTAGCGATGGACGACACTTCTTTCCCTATGGCCTTGGCCACATGCCATCGGTCGTTTGAGTTGTGTGTCCCCGTCCGTTCTTGACAAGTTACGGTCGTGGGCATGTTCCAATATTGGAACGTTGACTTTTTCAAAATTTTCGTAAATTCTACGAGTACCAATGACTTCGTGACGTTGACTGCAGGTATCGTCGGATTTACAAAAGTTTTGCAAATTCAATACTTTATGCGTCTTCATTCCTAAAGCCACAACGTCGGTGTGGAAAGAGTTCTTCCTTTGGGCGTGTCTCGCGTCGGTTTCGATCCGTATCCCATCGTTATTGGGAGTCAATTGCAGCTCTTCGTGAAGCGCTTCTGATGTCGACATGATAACTTCCACGTCAATGGCGGCCTTGATGGTATTTTAAATTTTACCAATTTTAGTGAATTTAGAGTATTGGACGCGTAGCATTCCGCTCGCCACGTACGCTAGGTTCATTCGGTAGTTTGCCGCGTACATCTCTCCAATTTTCTGGGATGAAGAGCATTTCAATCCGTGATTTTTATCGCAGCACAAATTGAATTCCAGGACGTGGCCCTTGTATTTAGTTTTAGACATGACTAAAGGGCTCGCGCAAATTCTCGCGTGATTTTCTACACCACTCACCAAATGGATCACTGACGAACACTCACCAACGAAAAATTTCGATTCACTTTCTATAGGTTCAATATCTTCCCAACAATCGTTTTCCTTGTCGCTCTTTTTCGAAAAAGGTGAATCTTTGTTCGTTTCAATGTCCTCCGAGGAATCGTTTTGTTTGTCGCTCTCTTCCGACATAGACGTTTCAAGTTCAGATTCCACTCTATCTTGGTCTCGCTTTTCATTCCCCTTGGTGATTGGAATTATATTATCAACGTAGCCGAGCTCCGTTATATTTTTACGTTGGTCTAATGATGGGATAACTCTATGTGGTCAGGGATTATTTTCATTTCCCTCGGACGGGTTGTAATAAATCACTGTGTCGCTGGTATCTTCGTTGTAGCTAACGCTCGAAAGTATTTCCCTGTTGTTTATAAAATTAGTGACGCCATATTGAAACATTTCGCTTACGGAAAAGCTTGCTTGTAAATCCATTTTAGCGCTACTGTATCAAAATTTAAAAAGTTCCAATACATTTGCGAAGGATACCGTCAAAACAATTTTGCTCGTAGAAGTCATTCGAGGTTTAGTTGGTGGATTTTCCTGATCACGAATATTAGAAGAAATTGTCTTCAAAAAATCTAATATGTCAATAACTGGTACGTTTTTATTCAATGATTTCAAGTCTTTCCACTGCTGTTGAAATATCACTTTTTCGGCCTCTGTCTGGAACCACAATGTTATGTTTTTCCTAGGCGATCTGTGACATTTGTAATCTTTGATTTCGCCTGTGGAAAGCCTTTTTTCGAAACAAAGTATTTCGCGTTTTTATTATCGGTGAAAAATACTAGTATCGTCTACGACTAAAAACGTACCCAAAAAAATGAAGAAAGCAAAGCGCATCTACCGTACTATAAATATCAGTGCAATATGATTTCAAAAACCAAAAGAAAGTCTCTAACCGTATGATATCTTGCCAAAAAAAAACCTAGTCAAAGTAGGTTAGTAGAATCTCGGACGCTTATTATTAGCCATTTCACCTGTCATAAAAATGTCTATAGTTGTAAACGTCCTAATATTTCCCTTTTATTTCTAGCCTCACTCTATCGGTAAAGGCTTACTACATTCCAAAAAAATATTTTTCGGAGAACGACTATTCTCACAGACCATTGTTACTAGACAACGGTCGGTAAAAACCCAAGCTGGTTTCCGAAAAAGAATTTAGTGTTCCTTCAGGGTTTATCCTTTTCATTTCGAACGAAACCTGAGATAGCAGCGTAATATTCCTCTTCCAAGACAAATTCATCTTAGATCAAGGCTTACTTCACAAGCGCTTCATCATGGCCAATTCAAATGACGTTCTCATTTCTATCACAGAAGCCATTGACGGTTATAACACCCCTTTTTATCATAAAAAAGTCCATGCGTTACTCTTCGACCTAACGATTGGCTTGGCAATGGTCGACCAGCGAGTGCTAGAAATAGCAGAACTAGAAGGACGATGTACAACTTCTTTTGGAAAGCACTAGATAATTTGGAATTTTTCAAAAATGCGCGCTATTTAGCTAAGAAGAGAAGAGAACTGAGACACGCAAATTTGCGTAAGGTGTACCACCGACGAGAAATAATTCCCGATTGCGTGTTGGAAAAAGTCCGAAATTTGTACCCAAATTTTGAAGGTGGCCACAAATGGCAATGAATTCGGGAGTCTTTATTACATTGTTTCACTTTCAATAACAAATAAAGATTGACTTGTATGTCAGCTATAGTTTTTTGAAATTTTATTTCCAATTAATAAAACGACCTTGCTCTTCTCGCTTCCTGGAAAATTTATAAAGGGTGTCTAAAGTTGTAAGGGGCCACCAAATAACTTGCCCACCTGTGAAAAACACCTTAACGCCGCCATAGAAACTACAAGAGTTTGGCGCCGCTACTGCATATACACACATATATATAGCGAAGGCGAGGGTAGTGAAGCTTTATCCCATTGTGACAGGAGGTACGAGTTCAATAACTCAAAATCTACGAATTCGGTGTTTTAAACTTGGCAGTAAGGCGAAGGTAGTAGTATTATAATCGCCGGCTGTCCGGCGAAGAGGGAGATGTCGAAAAGAATAGATGAGCGAGCATCCCCGAGCAACCCCGTCCCAAACTCAGCGGGGTGCCAACAGGCAGAAAATGTCCCGGTCGCAGAAGCAGGCTCGACGCTAAATCTTCGCCAAAACCATGTTTTGCGGGAAGTATAAATGCCAGGGGAGTGTTCCAGGTAAGAAAAATTCAAGGCGGACAGGCAGAAGAAAAACTGGGCCTTTAAGACTTAAACTTTCTGTAAGTGGTAAGGGTGATAACGACGACCATAAACAATTCACACCCAGCTGTCGTCCAGCTTGACCGGTACTTGTTCTGGGGTCATCATCGAAAATTGTCAGTACCTGAAACATTCCAGATGGTTTTTTCATTGATAACACTATGTTATAAACTACATCGCGCAAACAGAGATTTCAAATAATTAACTGTTCGTCTACGTCGAGTGGAACGTCTCGCACTCCTTCTCGAGAGGGTTGAAGTTGACCAGTTTCTCGTAAACGCCGGTCCACACTGT
The DNA here is from genome assembly GCF_980474605.1 of Leiobunum rupestre. Taxonomy (NCBI): domain Eukaryota; kingdom Metazoa; phylum Arthropoda; class Arachnida; order Opiliones; family Sclerosomatidae; genus Leiobunum; species Leiobunum rupestre. The sequence continues at coordinate 60,062,353 of NC_143391.1, forward strand.
TAGTCTTCTGTTAGGGAAAGTTTCTTGGTACAATCGTCGGGCTTTATCTCCTCTTCCTTCGGCTCGTGCATGTTGGCGTATTCCGCGTTGGTAAAATGCGGCATCATTATCGAAAATCCGGTGTTGAAGTAAGTACATTTCCAAATTAACACGTCGTTTAATACCGAAAATTGCTACATCACTAGAGTATCATTTACGATTAAACGTCTTGATTAAAAATAATTTGTAGATGTATTCACAAAACCCTCTTTCTTGGCGTAGCTTTGACTGTACGAATTTTCCACCCCCGCCGCTTCCATCCCATTGATAACCCTTACGAGTTCTTTCGGGCTTCAGGTTCTGCGAATTTTTTGCTCTTGCAATTTTCGGTATAAAACGGCGTGTATATTATATTTTGGTGATGATCCGAATCTTTCGTGGGGTGTTATGAATGGTTTGGGTGACAACTTTGATATTGGTAGCTGCCGCTTTATCTTTTATTGCTTTCCTTAAAGCCTTCTTTGCTCCTAAACTTCTTTCACCAGAACCTTCCCACGAGTGTTTAAAGAGGATACACTATAGCTCTTTTGAGCAATTTAATGTTATCGTCATATGATGCTGATATCTAATTCCATTCCTGCAAAATAAGTTCATTATTATGGATTTTAACTGATTCTGCATCTAAATACATTCGTATTGTTAGATTGAAAAATCTCTCTTGAACTTTTATTAAACCACCAATATTTAATAGATTTATCCAACGCTCAGAAAAGTTTTATGATTCTTCAAGCACAGTTTTTTTTTTCATCCGGACAGCCTTTCCATTTGAGATACCTTACGAGTAATCCAGCGATGTACCTTAAAACATCAGCAGTAACTTGATGATGGCGAACGAAGTAACCGTGAGATACCTTTAAGATTTTGTAATAGTGTTATCTGCGTCATAAACAAAAAATATACCAAATTTGAAAACAATCGAACTATATCATTAAATTTTGAAGGCCAAATTCGGCATTGCAGTCCGCCATTTTCCAAGATGGTGGACGAAATAACGGTCGCAGATCCATAAGTTTATTATAGTTATGTTCACACAGCCGCTAAGAAACTACATACCAATTTTCAATCATATTGAAACATATAGTGGAAAGTTACATGGAAAACCTTTTTGGCTGCCATTTTCCAAGATGGCGGCAAAAATAATGGTTGTACACCAAAACAAAAATTACATTACTATTCAGAAAGCCCGAAATGTATAATGTACCAATTTTTTTCATTTTTGGACACTTTCATTAAGGGGGAAGAATACAGTAAAAGCCTCTTTTTCGTTCAAGCTGGACGTTTCTGTTTTAACAATTACATAATTATCTTTTTCTTATTAGGCTGAACCTTCCTCTAGTGCTTAAAATATTTTTGATAATTCTAATATTAATAGTTAACGAGATATAAGGTCCTAACTAAAGGGTAGTTTGGGCGCTTGCCGAACTTGTTTAGCTCCGGGGGTCCTAATTAAAACGTAATAACTTAATTATTTTTAAATTAAAAATTGCCAAAAGTATTTTAAGCACTAAACAAGAGGCTGTTATAAACTTAAATATTAATTTTGTATGTTAAAATACAAAATTACAAGAGTTCAACTTGAAATAGAGCGAAAGTAGACAATGGCCACTGTAGTCTTCCCCCTTAAATTTATGACGTCGGAAGCTCACGCTCTAGAGGTGGGGACTTTTAGGATATATTTTTTTGGGGTCAAATACTACCTATGTACCAATTTTCATCTTTATGGGAAAATGTTCCGGGTCAAACCTTATCTGTCCTGGGCTACTACCACAGTTGGAAGATTTAGATGCCTTTAATATTCCTATTTTAAGGGTATGTTCCAAACTTAGTACACAAAGCTCTTACATCCTTTAATTCCCCTAAATGTCTAATATGACTAATGGTTTGTTCTACAGCATCGCTCGAAAACATTTTGCTAAAAACATAATGAAATCCATTGTTTAATAAATATTTAAACATCAATACTGTTGATTTAGTTGTCAGGTTAAGTGATTGGAACGTTTCATCAGTGCAACGTTCTTCTTTAAGAGTGGCATTTTCTTGAATTATTTGTATATGGTAGAAAATCATCAACCAGCCATTCCATCATCGACATTTACAAAAGGAAGTTTATTTGCATTTCTCAACTAGTAGCCAAATGTTTTATTGTGGACGTTAATTCCATACCATGTTTTATTCATTTCCATGAAATATATGGTGGCCTAAAAATCCTCTGAGTCTTCTCTATCGCTCTATAGTTTTAAGAGAGTAATAATAATAATAATCAGCTAGGCTAATACCCAAGGCACCACCTTAGGCCTAAGTCATCAAGCGACTTTTGAAGCCTTTAATTCAGGTGGCCGGGTTACAATGCGTAGGAGGGTGGTGGCAAGCTCTGCATGCCACGCGACCGAGTTCTCAAGGCAGCAGTGACTGGTTCTGAGAATAACTGTACGGCTCTCATAATATTCATATTTTCAAAGCTAGTTGGAAATAAATGCTTTCGTGTCAAAAAATCTGATTGGCTTCACTGTACTACCTTTTTGAAGATCATATAACCGTTTTACAAAATCTGATTTTATCAAGAGGCCTATAAATACAAATAATGTTTTAGGATTTATTATTTATATTGTTTTTTTTTAGAATTTTAGAAATACACAACTTCCACCAGTTACTTCGCAAAATGACAAAGTGGCTGCTCTCTTTGTCCCTAACATATCACAATTTAAACACAAATATATGTGTGTTAATGCTTCTAATCCACCTGGTGGAATTCTTATACTCCGAATCCTTTTAGATTGGAAATAAACAACTTTACGGTACTTCAAACAGATACTCAATCTGTCACAGTACCATGCTAGCCCTCCGTCAGTTGGAACATGAAAAACTGTACCGTCACAATATATACACAATTAGCTACCTGTTCCCAATAGTGACGTGTTTCCGTCTTTCTTCAATTCTTCGACAGATATTGCATACACTATAACCATAAATGAAATTTACCACTAAACTAAATAATTATGTATAAAAAATAGTGATTTCTAAGCTATCGTCCAAAAAAACCGAAAGCAATCTTACTTTTGAAAAATGACTTATATCAAAAATCGTCCGTCATACTCGGAAACAATTGATCACTGATGTCGTTTCTAATATTTCTTCAGGTTTAAAAGAAAAAAATCGGAGATACTCGAGAATAATAAATTTGTCTAGATTGAATTTCAAAGTGCGTTTAAATTGAATTGATTCTTATTTTTGATTCCACTTTCACAATGGGTAGTGTCTTTCTCAAATATTGTAATTGTACTAATAGAGGTGATTTTAAGACCAATTTTAATCAATAAGATTGAATCGTACTTTGCGGGTATTAAGAGTGACTCGTTCAATGTTTAAACCACATTCGAAGAGTTTCGTCACCGAATTAGAAGCAATTCTCAGAAACTCTAAAACAAATATGTAAGTATAAAATCTGTTCATACAAAAATTATTTGTCCTTTAACATATATGTATATTTTAAAGGAATTGCATATTCTAAGTTTTCCTAACAAGTCTATTTCAAGAAGTTAAAATGATATGTTTTATCGAGGCAATCTTTCCCGTGTGAATGGAGAAATGATTATAAAAGAGTTGGCTTTTTACGTTGCCGAAGAAAATAAAAGGCAGTGTCGATGGTTGTATAGGAACATTTGCGATCTCCGTTGGGATGACGGGCACTAAGGCTACAACAGAGTGCCGTAAATTATTTAACATACTTTGTATAAATGCTCATAAACATTGTCATTTTCACCGTGACCTTAATAATTGCGCCGTTGTTAAATCTCACAAAATCACTGTATGTTACCGCAGAATCGCGTGTTGGAAGTATAACTCATACTTATATTATGTTTGCTACTTTTTCATCACATCAAATTTATATATATCCTACCTTATAAGGTTTTACGTTATTTCTGTTCCTAAAATTACTCTTTAAAAAAGCGTAACGTATTAAATTTGAATAAAGCGTTTTTATAGTATCTTTTGACTATATTTGCGTATAAACCGCATTTTCCGACCTTTATTTATATGTTGGAAATATAATTTATCATATTTAAATTGAGTAAAGTGTTTTTATAGTATCTTTGACAATATTTGTGTATAAGAATAGTATTTTTATACATATATTTACATATTGGATTTTTCTAAGTTTTACTTTTCTTATTTACAACACTTTGTAATCCTCATTTAACGTCTGAAAATTAGGGGCAACAACGTTTATTTTAATATAATTTTCTCATAAATATTTTTTTGAAGTACAACCAAGAATAGTAACCTAAGCCTACACACACGAAATATCTTTACTCTACTTTAAATCCAATCAAATCTATTTCCAATATGTAAATAGGTAGAAAAATACTGTAAAAAATCTGTTTCTACTTTTAATATTGCAGAGGAAAATCCATATATCCATGGTTATTGCAATTTATTAATTCAAACTAATCAATGGAGTGTTGATGGAGAGAACCAGATAAGTTGTGAAGACTACGCTCGTGAAAAACAGGCGGAGTGGTTAGCACTTTCGCCTCGCAGCAAGAGGAGCCGGGTTCGATCCCAACTTGTGGCACTGGGTGAAAACTCGGAACAACTCCTTCTGCGTTGAGTTTGCAAGTTCTCTCCCCACTGGTTTAAGGGGTTTTCCCCCGAGATCTTCGGTTTCCCCTTCCATAAAAACTTGTTGAGGTTAACGGTAATAGTTAGTGTAGGGAGCTGTTGGCTCGCGTGGCTTGCAGGGCTTGCCACAACCCTCCTACGCATTGTAACCCGGCCACCTGAATTAAAGGCTTTAAAAGTCGCTCGATGACTTAGGCCTAGGGTGGTGCCTTGGGTATTAGCCTAGCTGATTATTATTATAAAAAATAAATAAAATAATAATAAAAATAATTAAAATTCGCGTAACCATTACCTGAGACAGTGTCGGAAATGATTTACGCTGAATTCCCAAAATGAAATTGAAATAGATAAGAACCGTTCTGTAATTTTCGACTACCGTGATTGATGAACTCACTTCAAATATCTAAAATTCTAGAAGTAGATAGGAATACTAGAAGTTTATTCCAGGGTATGTTTGTTTATTGATAATACTGATACTAGTGATGGTCCGGGTCAGCACTGGATTGCGATATACTTTTCAAAAAGTTACAGCACCGAAATCTGGGACCCTTTCGGCTATCCGCCAGACTACTTTAAATTTAATGATTTTGTTGAACGGAATAGTAAAACTGTAACTTTCAGTTCCAAGCAATAACAGGGTAATAAATGCGACGCGGTTTGGGTCTATTTCGCTATAAACAGGTGTAAAGGAATTGAAATGTATGAAATTGTTTCGAGGTTTAAGAGTGATAAGAATGTAAATGAAAAAATTAAAAAAATATGTACAAAAAGGATTCAATAAAATGAAATAAAAGGTTAATGCGCTGTTTACAAAATACTTTTATAACAATATTTATTAATTTTTAAAATTGCACATTTCGGGGTACTAATGCTCGTTCCACCTAAAAAGAGTTATGTTTAAATTAAGACACACTGAATTAGGTCGTACCTAGAGATCCATAACTAACCCATATATATTTTTGCAAATAATGAATTTTCCGGCGGATTTCTTCTATGTTAACTTCATTATCAAATATTAATAGAACAGATCTATCCCCGAGTTCAGAATGAACTAAAGTCGCATAAGGATGGTACTATATAGGAAGAATTTAAGGGGAATTATTTTAGTAACCATTAATAAATAATTACCCCTACCCGCAGGTACCCTAATGCTTATGTTTTTTTTCAACTTAAATTCACTCTGGCGGGTAATTTGTAAGAATACGCGCTAGGTAAATCTAGACCCGCCGACACCCGTGTTGGTTTAAAAGCGTTTAAGGGTATTTCTAAAATTGAATTTAGCTCGTAAATAAAATCCCTTTAAAGTACATTGAAGGACTTTTTATACGTTTTGAACTTAAATAAAATTAAAAACAATTATCTAAAGTATTTTTTCAATCCGTTCGGTCTAATAGTAGATTTTTAATACTCTTAAACCATTTTTTTCATCTTGTTTTTTTACACAATTCTTTAAACGAAAACAGGAACATAAGAATTCTGTAAAAAAACAAGATGAAAAAAAATGGTTTAAGCAAGCACATAAAAAAAGAAAATAACCACGATATTGAATGGAACTCAACCAGAGTATTATGTCAAGAAGGAAACTGGTACAAAAGGTGTTTTAAAGAAGCAGTTTTTATTAGAGATAGGGGAAATTTAAACTTAGAGGAAGGGTCAATAAACATTAAAGGCTGGGGAGGTTTTAAATTAAAAAAATAATATTGTTAAACAATTGCCCACCAGGGGTAATATTATCTTTCCTTTTTGTTCGCGGTCGTAAAACGTATATTGTGTAACATTTTAATTAGCTTGTAACTAGGGGCTGACGAAGGACTACGGTCCGAAAGCTCCCAACATTTTAATCATAAATCCATGAAGTAGCAGTCTTTTTATTATAACTTTTCAACCAATAATAAGTTATTCTTCCAAAGGTGCCCCGTAGGAGTAGGTTCCAAGTCAAGGTGAAAAAAGGTCCCGTCAAGGTGATAACTTATGTTTGGTATTAGGTTATTTATAAATTCAATATTTAACTTATTTCAGAAAGGTAACGTTTTGGTAATTTACTAATTTCCAATTGTGATTCTCAAAAATAAAAAAAATCTTGTAACAATTTTTCTTATATTAGGAACCTGGGGGCCTATTCTTGTCTTGGCGATACGCATGTCGTTATGGCGGAATCGATAAAATATCGCCATAACGACATCGACCGGCGAAAACCGTATTCTTGTCTCCAAAACTCACTCGACATCGCCGTATCGCCAGCGAATTATAACGACAGGGCTGGGGATGTCGGAATCGCGTTTCTTTGTCGTTATGACGTCATTTTTCGCTTAGAATCGCGGTATTTTCAAAATGGCTGCTTTACAGCTCGCATGTTTTGAGTTTTGGCGTCTGTCAGAAATGGAAGAAACGAAGAGTTTGGGGTGGGAGAGAGTTCTAAGAGATAGATCAAAAGCTTTTGAACTTTCGGAAAATTAGTTTAGAAGTTTATTTCACCTAGATAAGTATTTAGTAATAGAGATTTGTGAGCATCTAAAAGCGACGTTAGAGTCAAACGCGTCTAACGTAAGAGTTACGGATCTCCCTGTATATTCAAAGGTGAGCCATGAATTTAAGAATTAAATTTCGTAATTATTAGCGTTTTAATAATTATATGGTTCATTAGGCGTTAGTGGCTGTTCGATTTTGTGCTTACCAGAAAGCAGCTAGTTGGCAAAGATTTGTTTCTTGATGTCAGTCAGGCCACGGTCAGTCGCTGTCTGCATCAAGAAACCGATGCAATAAATAGCATTTTAATGCCAAAATGGATAAAATATCCACTGAGTAAAGGGAAGCCACAAAGTTGATGTAATTATCAAATCTTCTCATAGCAGATAAATATTAATTTAACAATGCGTATAGATTTATGGAGAAGACCAGATTTCCCGGGGGCCATTGCTGCAATAGATTGTACGCACATTGCAAATGTTGCTCCAAATTCACAAGATTCAAATTATCGTGAACATTTGTACATTAACAGGAAAGGATACCATTCCTTGAACGTGCAATTGGTAAGCTTTATTTATATATATAAGTAATATACATGTACATTCAAAAATTTACATAGTTTTTATAGGTTTGCAATTGTGATATGGTAATTTTTAATGTCAAAGCCAAGTTTCCTGGGCGTACTCATGATGCCCACATATACAAGGCATCAATGGTTTCAAGATATCTTTGAAAAAAGTTACCTAGCAACCAAGAACTCTAGAGATCAATATAAAGGTAAGTATGAGGGTGTATAGGTAACAGAAAAACAACTATTTTTCTTTTCAAAACTTTATTATTAGTGAAATTGTAAAAGATTCTTCAAAATAAAAAAATTTAATTTTTCACTTACTTTGTTTTAAAACTAAGCATATGAAACTCAAATAGTTTTTACAATACAAATTCCCCTTTGATAACTAGCTATATGGCACCAAGTTTCCAACTGATCTTCCATTATCTTAGTTTGCTTGTCAAGATTTGAATTTATTTTCTCAAGAAATTGTTGAGCCCTTGCATATGGCCCTGTTGCCTTTGTTGGTTGCGACCTTTAAACGGTTTAAGACAAATTATCTTTTCCAAATTTTAAATATTTTTAAAGTAAATGATTTTCTACTTACCTCGTGCAGCTGGAGAAATATTTTTACCTTGGGAGTGATTAGAACCAAAGAATATAAAGCCCCAGGAATGGAAGGATTGATATTATTGGCCGCGTGTTTTGGCCGAGCTAGAAACTTCCGGCAAAGCAAATCAGAGTAACTGGAAACGGTTACCGCAACCAGGTCTCTCTTTGAAAACGAGAGGTGCAAAAGTTCCACTAGACGGAGCTACACCTTCCATTCCTGGGGCTTTATATTCATTGTTAGAACTCAGACGCTACTGGTAAACTATGATTAAATCTTGGAGATCTGCGGGAATGGGAGCCAGTGGGAGAAGAATGGGCGATAGTAACTGAATATGGAGGAGCCATTGTTGAAGAAGCTGACTTTGATCTAAAGTAGCCAATGCCGCATCCATTTTCTTCAATTATCTGTTGTTAAAATCAAGAAATGTTAGCATGAAATGTATTCATGAAAGAATACTTACCCCAAAACCAGCTTCTGGTACTTCGTAGTGGCCAAATGTACCCCCTAGGCCGCTCAATAAACGAGAGCTGCCCAGCATTTGCTCGACCTTCCTCAGTTGTCTTAGTTCTAGTTTGGGAAGTTCCAGTCAGCCAAACTCTGGAACATTTATGCATAAATAATAGAAGTAACAGTATTTCTATTCCAAAAAAATTACTGTACCTCCAGTACGGTCCACCACAAGCATTAAGCCTTTGGACAAGACTAATGCACATCGCGGTGTACTGTACGCCTCGTTTGTACAGTTTGCATCAAACTTACGGCTAACGAAACGTTCATTAGCCTCCATGTATTCTAAAATTAAAACCTTTAGATTTCCGCAGAATTTTGTGGCGCGACTCAATGTTATTTTAAAAAAAAACTACCAACGAAGAACAAAAATGACAACTGCGAAAACGTAAACAAACGCAAAAATATTACAGCAGCCGACAGAAATAAATAAGTGCGATTCGTATTGGACGATTAGAGGGGCACGTCACCGGATGTTGACGTCACAACTCGCCTGGCGGTATATTCGTTTTTACGACATTTCTGATAGCGACAGGGGGACAAGAATAAGGTTCTAAGCGAATGTCGTTATCTCGAAATCGTTATGTCGTAACCGAGACAAGAATAGGCCCCCAGGTGTGGTTTCATAGTTCTTGGGGATAATTCGGCTTTGGAGTTGAGCCACCTAATGGGAAAAAATGTACCAAGTATGTAAAATTTAGTTTCCGGAAGTAGGGGCGTCCTAATCCTTTATTTCAATCTGTTTAATTTTTTAAGCTTTCCTAAGGAATGGTGACCGCACTTTAGGATAAGCGGAGTTAAATTTCCAGTTTTTTCAAAAGCAAGTGAAAGAGTAAGTGTTTCTTTGAGTAAGAACACATAAACTTGGATATTTTTATGGATTCTTGCTGTATGTGAATTTCATTGAACGTTAATTACTAAAATCAAATCAATCTAAGGAAATGTAATTTTTCTGTTGGCACTGGAAACAACGATGTCTGGATGCCTCTATGTCTAAGAAATAACTCTTGCATATCATAAGTAATTTTATCCTTTTTTAGAATGAAAAGAACAACTACGATATACTGCGGCTTTTGAAACAAGCCATCTACAATTTCCAAGGATGGTTGTGCACCCACAAAGATTACTTCACAGGATCGACAATCATTTTGACACTTCTTTCACCCTTGCCTGTAACACAGTATTTCCTCAACAAGTACTTCTCTGTGGAATCGGAAAAATAAAATCTATTTCAATATGGTAAAATCACTTGCTTATAATTTTTTAACACTTTGTTTTACTTCATTTTCTTTATTTTTGCTGTAGTTCAAAAGGAGAGTGTGATGAAAATGACTGACATCATAACCAGAGTAAACATTGGGAATTATTTGGCAAATTATGTTATTATGGATTACGAAAAACTTAAATTTCCCTTATAAAATAAATATTTTTCAGCAGATACCCCAAAGCACTACTAGATACAGGATGCAACCCTTTAACCTTTAGAAAAGATTCCTTCAAAGAACTCCAAAGACGAGTGTTGCTACATGAAGTAAAGAAGGTTCGTGTCGATTTCTATGATGATGCTGCACCTGGTGCTATCAACTTCAACATGACGTTATTTCAAGTCTCCTCAAAGCTGAAAACACTCAGCACAAAGTATGTAGATTATAAATTAACTATTTCAGGCATAGCATGAAAAACTCAATTATTCTAGGTTTTAGTAAACCAGTTTTTTTAATAAATAACATTTACACTTTCTTAGTTTTTGGGCTCGGGTTGCCATCAACGACCAATTTACGAAGAACACTTCTCTGAGTTTCCATGACGAAATGACTAATCTTACATATTTGAGTCAATTAGATCTAGAGGAAAATGAGTTAGTTTAAACTTTAAAATTTCATATGTTTTGCAAAGTAGCATATTTTTTTCTCCCTTTTTGTAAAATTTTAAATAAAACAGTTGCCGATAGACTTATTTCGCTTTCTTTCCCCCAAAGCTGGCATTTATAGAAGAATATAATTTAAACTATGCATAAGTATAGTCTTACCGCATACCACTACTTTTTAGGCCTGCTACCACAGCTTATTATTCTCAGTTATTTCAAGCGTTTTCAGCTTTGTTGCCCAAAATTAAAAAAAAATGAATACATAAACAGAAAGAAAATCACGAAAAAGTTAACCAAAAATTATCGGGAAATTTCCTAACCCCTTTATCCACACCTGCTTAATAAAAAATTAAGTTTACAATACTTTTCAATAATAAAGACTTATGATCCACCACTTGTTAAAATTAACGCTTTTGTTACCACGTACAACGCAATGGTCTCGGTCGACAACCTTTGGAAGTGCATTGGTAGTTGGTCTAGGGTTAATAGAAGAAGGCGATGCAGTTTGACCTCTAACGAAAAATGATTCATGGGTACACGAGGTCCAATAGTTTTAAGAAATGTAATATTGTCCATGGGAAACTAAGGGGTCCATGTTTTCCACTGAAAACCTTGAGGTCCATCATGGTTTATATTGAATACCATGACGGACTCTATCAAAGACCTAAATATTTACCACTGAAGTATGTGCATACCATTTTTCGCAACTTTCATGTTTACCGTCTTTCAATTTTGTTTTAAATTCACTTTAATAATTTTGGAAAACTTAAAATAATTTTTAAAATATAAGAACTTTGAAAATCCAAAAATCTAGAGCGATAAGCCTGGGCGTCTCCGTCAAATTTAACAGCTTCACGGTACTAACGCGATGTCGGCTTTTTCCTAGCCGCGACACACAGCACGTTTTACGGCGCACAACTTTTTCCGAATTTCCGTCGATACGATCTGAGCTCGTAATCGAGGTGTAAGCATGGTCCTCAATCTTTGAAACCGCGGCGATGTTGCCCATATGTTGTGCAAAAATGTCTAAAGAGGGAATTACCTAAATATCGAAAAACTTCAATGATAGAAAGAAAAGATCATAAATATAATGATAGAACGTACGCAACAAACATTCTTAAATAAATTAATTAGAAATAACTTCCCGTAAAAATTTAACCTAGAGATACAAAGCGTGTTCGGGCGTCAAACACGTGGAAATGTTTGTTACTACATGGAGAAAAAACCACCCCTCCCCTCTTCAAGCTATGAACAGTACTGAGATACCTTAGACAGAATTTGTCCTCGAAAAGGGGGCCTATATTTTCATCCCTCCCCAGTTTTTCTGTAGAAAAAGTCAAGCCCACATAAACAACAAAGATAGCTGCGGTTTAAAACTAACCCTCGGTTCGTATCGTTGTTTTACGTTACAAAATTACTAAAGGTTTTAGTCTAAAAATTGTGCATTTTAAAACAAAAATGAATAGTAATGTTAGGAAAGGGAAAAGAAAAATGCGTGTATGGTTGTTTTAGGAGTGATTCCCGGTATATTAAGAACAACGATATCTAGTTTATACCATTTCCGAAACCAAGCTAAAAATTGGGAAAACAAGGGAAATGCCTCAAGTGGATTGAACGTTGTGGTAGATTGGATTAATTTGACGTGAATAGCATAAGGCCTGATTCGTTCATGTGTTCTCTACACTTTGTTGGAGGAAAAGTTCCAACTAGTGACAATCCGGATATACTAGATTATAGAGATTCAGAGGACCATAAGGTAAACCCAAAAATCGTTTTTTTTACTAGTCTTATAGAATGGTTCATGCATCTTTACATATTAATCCTTATTATATTTAATATGTAGATTTACAAGGAGCAATACGCTTTAGATATTGAGCACTCCACAACTTCAATGGAAACTTCTGTGGTAACTCCAGTGGAAATTGTAGTGGCTACTTTCAATGAAAACTTTTGCAGCATCATTGGTGACAGATCAAACTCAAACCAGTGTCTGGGATCAAAATGAGCCCAATGGTTTTAATGTGAAACAAGTGCAAATCATACCTATAACTCAAGGTCTTAACGGTAGTCAACATTTTGTTCTCAATGAACATAGTGGTAAATGTACACTGTTTGAAAAGTCTTTGACAGCTGAAATGTTTGCCCTCTTTTAAATTCTGCTAGAAAACTATAATGGATAGCTCGATGAAACCAATTGCAACTTTTATTTATTTATTTATCGGTTTCGTCCGCTAAAAATTAATAGTTTGGCGGGAGCCGTCAAAACTAATTTTTGACAACTTTTTAAATATTGGTTCTACGGCACTGACTCGCGCGTTTTTGAATTCACAATGGTCGGTTCATATTTAGAAAGTGGAAAAATTATCCATCTACAACCAACGGTTGAAAAGTTATCGCGTTTCCAAACTTTCGTCGAAACTAGGAAACACCTAAAATGCATCAAGCGATTATAAATAACGCAACTTCGACAGCGATCCAACAACATTGAAAATATATTTAATTAAAGGCCGGTTTAAAAAAAAACAAATTCCAAACAGAGTGTACATCAGCAATATAAACTCAAAATTTTTATTTCTATGGAAATGTAACGGATATGGACGGTGATGGACCTACTTTAAATCAATCAACCTTAAAAACTGAACACATAACAGAAACTTTGGCCAATGATGTTACCGAAGATCATTTTGCAAACTTTTCAACCGAATTTTCCAAAAGAGTTCCGAAAGGATGGGCTTTTTCTTATGACGACATAAAGAGAAACGCAAACTTATTTAAATTTTCATATGAAAATAGTAACATGACCATTGCTCTTTCTGTAAAATTGTTATGCATTGAAAATGAAAAGCACACTATTGTTTTGAAATTTAAACAAAACTATTTCACCTAACCATGATGCTGTGGCACAACTTGACAATTATTTTAATAACCCTGATGAGCTAAAAGTGGGTAACATTTTAAGAGCTCTTAGTATGCTAGATGATTATGGAGTTTGCGCAGGATTGCAAGACGACCATTATAAGAGATAATTTGAAAATAGCGTAAAAAAAATTGCTTTTTTTTCTTGCAACTCTCTTCATTGCAACCAATGTGACTATCTATTATATCAAAAATTTTGTAGAGGTTTCAAAAATTTAAAGTTATCCTTTAAGATAAGACTTTATAGGAAGAAAACAGTACATACACGAATCTCTATCACTGAAGAATCAACGCTCAAATTTAAACGTAAATCTCCTTGTAAATCATGCCCTCAGGTGGCAGCGAATACTATGGGGCGCCAAACCGGAAAAAAACTAAAAAAGATAGTTCTAGATATCTTTCAGTTTCCTAGGAATAATTCAAGCGTTCTAGACACATTTCAGTTATCTAGACACATTTTACGAAACTCTCTCTAGGTATTTTACGCGACGTTTTCTATTTATTTTAGGGTTAGGGACTTTGAAAATTTTCACCTTCGCCAGTGAGAGAGAGGGAAAATTGCATTCAAAGGTTTCAACCGTGTATTCAACTGAACGATCGCGCTTACCAAAAGAATGCATCGTCGCGGTGACTGATAAATTCTTCTCAGATAAAGACCATAGATGGCAGACACTGGCTTCCATTTTGGAGGATCGAATGGTACGTGTACCGTTGCGGTGATATTTATTATCTGTCTTTAACCTTTAATAGGTGTGACGTAATCCATAAGCTCATAGATAAGTCTGCGAATTAGCTGATATATTTGAAGCAGCCCGGGGCTTGATTAAGGGTACTTTAATATCGAATAAAGAATGTTGGTTATTTAAACTTAAAATTAGCTATTTTCTTATATACCCATTTTACCAATTTCTACTTTCTAAGAAATTGTAACAAATTGTTGGTACACGTGTCCTAATTTGAACCAATAGCTGTAGATTAGGGCAGTGATTGTTTAGATTTCTACGGTGACGACCTCCACTAGAGTTACACTAAACCGCGATTTGCTTTAATGAGAGCTTTTTAAAAACGATATCACTAGAAAGTGAAATGATTGAAACTAACGATATGTTTTCAAGCTAGTGGCGAGACTTAACCAATTTTTGGACAAATAAAGATATCAACCAATCTTGGCGGGATCCATACGGGAGTGGTACTTTTTAACGTTGTTGGATCTCTACCATGTCCGATCCTGCTAGGATCCAGAGCCGTACCTTGACCCAATGGCGCCCTGGGCAAAACTTCAAAATGTCGCCCTCATAACCTTAGGTAGAAATATTTTACGAAAAACTAATACTCAGAGAAAAATATTTATTTTTACATACTCATACATATGATATTTATTTTTACAATTTTAAATTATTTTTCTGGCCTTTATTGCCGCAAACTGGTCGATAGCCATATCGAAAGTAGTTTTTTTGACATTTCGTATTCTATCGATAAAATTGAGATATTTGTAAAAAATTCGAATGGCAATTGCTATTGGATATACATTTGTCAGCGAGTGTTCCAATATGGTATTTAATAAATCTAAAGAATTTGCGCTTTCAAGATTGTCCATTAAAGAACTAAATTGATATTCAAAACTTTAAATTTCTGCTAATTTGACTGCTCGTTTTTTAATTCTTCAACTGGAAAGGTACAGTCCCGATCAAAAGTTTCTGGTCGTTTTCTCTTGGCAGCAATTTTGTTTCTATTTTAGGTAGAGAGCCGAATGATGACTTCTATGAAAGAAAGCCCCCACGAAAATAATAAGCGTTCAAAATTAATGCCCTACCGCCATTAGGGCGCGAACAAAGCCGGAAATAGCCAAACCCCTCCAAAATGACGTCATGAAAAAATAAATAAAATATTTTGTACCTATACTTGTTCAAGCGTCATAATATTCGAACACATAATCTGGTTTAATCAGATTTGTGATTGTAAAGTTATTGAAGAAATTGTAATGACGTAAAACATGAAAATTAACCCTAATTTATTTTTTAAGTGAAACAAAGCAAGCGTGAAATTAGTATTTAAAATAATATCGCTTGAGATATTTTATGAAAACTATAGGAGTTACCAGTCCAGTTTTTATTTTTATCAAAAGGTTTAATAGCGTAGAGTAGCATATATTAATATGAAAGAGGTCTACTTGGTCGTTATGGAGATATAAAGCGAAATTATGTAACAAACTTGTAGGTTTTATAGGTTTTTCCCTTATGAATAATTAACAAATAAAAAATACCAAATTATTAATTAATTTATGAATAATTAGTTAATTTCACAATTTTTACATTATTCAAGTTTGAATTTGATCAAATTTCGTCCGATTTAGGAATACTTAAATATTTTTGTAGTTACTTTCACATTTTTTCGTTATTCAAGCTTTGATTTTATCATTTTCTTGGTTTTTTAATTTAGTTTAGTTCTATGAAAGTTATACGAGTCTTAATATAGTTTAACATTTCAATATGTTTTTTTTTTAGTTTCGTGAGTTCTACTGGATCCCAAAAATATCTTTTTTTCAGCGAATTGACGGCAGTGTAGCCGCCGGACACGGCCAAGTCAATCGCCTGAATTTACCGTGTATATATTTTCCCACCAGGCTTTCGCGACGACCAAAATTTAACGTTAGTCAGATAGGAAAAATCCACAAAAACAATTATTTTTAAATACATTTTACAAAACATTGAATTAAACCGAATGTAGGTTAATATTTAACTAATAGTATAATATTTTTTCATAATTCAAAATTTTTAACGGTGTTTATAAATTATAAAAGAGTTAAACAGAAACCAAGAACATCCTCTAGATACTGCCAGCAACATAGTATTATTGTTTAATACTTGAAACACATGTGAATACATAAATAACATAAAAAGTGAAAAGAAAATTCAGGGTAAATATATTATTTTAACCGGTTTTATTAAATAATATTAAGTTAAAATATATTATAAGCACAATAAATAATAATGTATATTTAGAAAGGGCCGGTTTGTAATTTTATCTGACTGAAAAAAAATTCCATAACAAAGGTACAAACCTGAACAGAAATCATCCTCCTTGAAATGCAGGCTGAAGACCATTTATCTTTTACCTATTTAGTTCCAAAGATGTACCTAAGCATCTTTTATCTTAAATTATATTAGTTTTAAGATTCTTACTTACTACCTAAGAATGGTTATTATTAAAGATTTATAAATTTTAAGAGATTCATTATTTACGCGTCTCATTTTCTTCATTTAATATTTATAAGGTAATATTTTTTTAATTATGAATTATACATAAATATATTGCGAAAGAAAAAACATTTTCCCGCGATTTCACTTGAGTTATTCCATGTCAAATCAACATGGCGCAAACCACTCAAGTCTCAGATTTCGATGAAATTTGGTGAACGGGTGTAGTTTTGCATAAAACTAACTGCGGTAAGATAAAATTGACCGAAATTTTTTTTGGGGGAGATATGGAGTAAAAGCGTTTTTGTTCTTTTTGTCCTTGGAAAACTGAGAATAACTACTGTTTTTTTTTATTATTATCCAATAGGGTATAGTATCATGAAAAAACATGAAATGATAGATAATTTTGTGGCGGTGGGGGTACAGTAAATCGCTTGTATCTCGACCTTAAAATCAAATACACAAAAAAATTGTTTCTCTGTACGTATTACCTCGAGGTGAGTCCAGAAAAATAAAAAATTATGTTTTACAAAATAAGGTATTTTGGGTATTGACCAATGAGTGACCTTCAAATTAAAACAAAAAAACAAAAAATAAAAAAATAGAATTTAACAATAGGACCTATTGCTGAACTCATTACCTTAAAAATGAGTCATAGAACACATTTGTATCACGTTTAGAAACAAAATTATAGCCATTTTCGTGATTTAGTGCGATGCGATCGGGAAAAAAAGAACACAAACGCTTTTACTCCATATCTCCCCCAAAAACATTTTCAGGCAATTTTACCGTACCGCAGTTAGTTTTATGCAAAACTACACCCGTTCACCAAATTTCATCGAAATCTGAGACTTGAGTGGTCTGCGCCATGTTGATTTGACATGGAATAACTCGCTTGTATTCCCCGCCTTTGGTGATAGTAGGTTTTTGGTCGTATGTAGCGCCCCTATCGGGATTATTCATACATGCAAATTAACATTAGATGCGAGGCGATTGACGGGGCCGCTAAAGCGTGGTACGCGCGATCGAAGTTGGACGTGCACCGGACTAAGGAAAGGAAAAATCGTATTTGGAGAATTCTAATACAGATATATTTCTGTTTCATTATTTTCGAGTTTTAGTGAAATATTTTCAATTTATTTTTAATAAAATTTTTAATTTAAATAAAAATCTTCAATTTTGCGCCCTGGGCCACTGCCCCGCTCGCCCTACCCAAGGGACGGTGCTGCTAGGAACATACTATTTCACAAGCCTTGGAGCAAAAATAGACTTCAAAGAGAACACCTTTAAGTGGGACAAGTATTCAGTTACGTTGTATCCGAGGACAGCGCAAAAGCGCGCTCAGTCTCGGAAAAGGTAAAGGCTGAAGTACAATCGGTTATCAACAAAGAGAATACCACCGAACCACAACAAGGTAAGTTGATACAATTGCTAAAAAAATTCCCAGCTGTGGTAACTGAAAAGAAAGGCAGTACCGATTGGATCAATCATAAGATCCGGTACGAAGGTAGTAAATAAAAAACCACGCCAACTAACAAGAAAAGAACGAGCCGTTGTAAAAGGTGAAGTAGACCAAATGCTACGAGATGGGATAATAGTACCATCGACGTCACCATATGATAGCAGAGCGCATATAGTTGGTAAGAAAGATGGAGGGTTGCGATTCGGTGCGAACTATAAAGAACTGAATGAATGCATAGAAGATGATGCATATGGTTTTCCACGAATAAATGGTATTCTAGATTCTATAAAACAACCTAAATATCTAAGCAAACTTGTTTTAAGGGCAGGTTTTTGGGAGGTGCCAATGGAAAAAGGAAGCGAAAAATATACAGCCTTTGTGACGGAAAGTGGTGAGTATGAATTCAAGTACATACCCTTTGGTCTCAAGATAAGTCCAGCAACCTTCCAAAGACTGATGGACAGAGTCCTAAAACATGGAAATAGATTGGGAGTCGCCTGGTATTTAGACGATATCATCATAGCCAGCCAAACCTGGGCCGAACACTTAAAGGCTCTGAGATAGGTTTTGTCACAGCAACAAAAGGCTGGTCTAACGCTCAAGCTGTCCAAATGTTTTTTGACTGCGGTAAAGTGTCAATATTGGGTAATCAAGTCAGTACCGAAGGGATATGTATAAATCCGTCTAAAGTCAAAGCTATCCGAGAGTATGTAGTTCCTAATAACACCTCAGAACTTGCTACATTTTTAGGACTTATCATACCCGCTTTATCCCAAACTTTGCTGATTAAATAGCACCATTGCAGTTCCTCAAACGTAAGAATGTTCAATGGAGATGGGCGAAAGTGGAGCCAGCGGCCATCGACTCAATGAAAGAACAGATTGCAAAGGCTGTTATGCTACATGTACCAGATCCAGACCTGCCCTATTGTAACTACAGATGCCAGCCAATACGCAATTGGAGCCATGTTGTCGCAAATCCAGAATGGAATTGAGGTACCGTTATCATACGTCAGCTGGAATTTCAGAGGACCGGAGGTACGATATAGCATACCCGAAAAATAATGCTTAAATATTGTGTATGCCATAGAGCAATTTTGGCATCATTTAAATGGCCAACACTTTACGGCGTTACAGACCACAAGGAATTAAAGTGGTTATTTTATTTGAAGAACCATAAGAGTAAACTATTAAGATGGGAGAGATAAGGGGTCAACATAGGTATGGGCCGATAAAATATGGGTAAGGACCCCCCATACCTATGTCTTCGCGCCATACCTCTAACCAAAAACCCCAATTCCCCCCCCCCTAGTAGACCAGCGGCTCGCGGGGTGTGTCAATCATCGCGGCAGGATACTTTTGAAATAAAGAGACAGGGGACTAGCTGACGGAAGTTATTTCTCATACCCATAATGCCATAATGTTTTCCCGAAAAACTTTTTTAAACCTCCTTTTATCATAAGCCTAAAATTAGTAGGAGAGTAAAGAGACGGTATATAAAATGAAATACTATTTATTGGAATAAATGTTCTTTTAAATACGTAGAATTGGCGTATACAAAAGCAAAGACATTAAAAACTTGAAATTTAGAATATAGATTTTTTCGTTTAACATAACTTTAAAATCTTCTATGATCCGGAACGACGTGACGTAGTTGGTGACGTAAGCGGTGATTTCATCAAATCTCTGGTGCTCCTCGACGAGAAAGAAACGTCCGGCGTGTCCAGAATCGCCGAACAAAATATCGTATACATTCCTATAACAATTTAAAATGGATTCCGCCATCGTCTCGAATATATCGACGCTTTCATTCAATAATTCCAGATGGTTGTTGATATAATACATAAGACGGGCAAGCTGTTCAGTCTCTTCGGCGGTTAGATTTAAATATTCGTGGCTTTTATTAGGCCGGGTGATGATGAGAGTAAGCTCTTTTAGCGGCGATACTTTAGCATCAGCGGTGGTCGAGAGTGTTAAACCTTTTTCGCCGGTCGACTGTGTGAAGCCGAATAAATCGACCCAATGCCGGCTAAGTTCATTCCAGCCAGATACGTAGACGGGAAAAATCGTAAAGTTATTTTTATTACAAAAAGCCAATTCGACGGAGAAATAATTTTTTAAACTGAACGTTAGAAAAGTTTGTTTAGATAACGGGTATCGTTGATTAATTTTCTTAAGCGTTGGAGTCCATTTATTAGGGTTCGTAAAATCTATATAAAAAGGTAGGCTAGTTGTAATGAAAACGAATCTTCGGAGATAGTGAAAGTACGTAACCATTTCGGAATTATTTCTTTTGGACATCGGAGGTATAGAGGTGTGCGCGCCACGAAAGCTGAAATACGACTGGCGCTGGGTAATATTAAGGGGATCGATAGCTATTTTTATATTATAATTACCCAACCAGAACGTGACGAATTCGAGAACCGCAAGTAGCGCGAGAATGGTGAAAATAGGTATTATATTCTTAGGATTATAAACTATTATACGGTTAAGAGCTGTTGAAGCCGGACTGTCCATGGCCGCGGCTAAAGTCGAAATAATAAGCTTATACTAGTAGAAAAAAGTCACGGTAATGCGAAATAACTTCATTTTTATGAAGAAGACGACTATAAGGGGGGTTTTACAAGGGGGGTGGTTATGGGGTCCGGTGGTACCAACGACGACCGAGTAAAGGTCACGCAACAGGGCCATGTTCCCATGCAAGAGGGTAGCCAGGACCTCGGGCTGGTCCGCAAAAACCCTCCAGGCGATGCTATCCAGGTCCTGAACAAGCCTTTGAAGGCCTGCAAGGATCCTATAAACATCAACATAAAGTTAATAACGTTGGTTTAAAAAAGAATGACTGAATGAGGAATATTTCCGGATACACTCCTCGGCACCGGTGGTCGCCGTAGTGGTTGAGGGACTCCAATCGGGCCCATCCAGCCATACATCGCCGGACCAGATGTTACGTCTATATATATTATATACACAATATTAAACACGAACCAAATCATTTTTTGCACTATAAAGTAAATACATAAAATATATAAAGAATTAGTACTAACATTGAGGGGTCCAGCAGCTTTGGCGAGTCCTCCGTCAGATCAACCCCTACTGCGTACGGCGTGATGGCCGGCAGATCGGGGAAGGGGTCTATTGCAAACGTCGGGGCGGGAAAATGTTGCTGCTTCAATAACGGTGTAGTTCTGGAGTGGTTTGACTGTCAGGGCCCATGATTGTTTGTGATATCGTTCTTAACGAAACCTCTATTTATAGGCTCATTGACCATTTGACCCCCTCCCCCTGACCACAAACAGTCCATCTGTATTAACACATTTACCGAAACTTTGAAAAACTTCGTTAAAGTGCTTCGAGCGGAGGGGATTCCGAATTTCGACAATAGGATAAATAAGCCTTTAAAAAAATAATGAGAGGACGCTGTTTATTTCCACTATCGTTCAAAAAGCGGGTTCTTCCCACGATTGACCAAGAAGCGGCTAGATTGGAGCAATATGAGGTTTTCTTTCTCGAGAAAGACTGTTGGAGTGCAAGAAAAGCAAATTCGAATATAAGCTTACTAAAAATAGCTTAATGAAATATCTAACGGAATTAAATAACGTACTCTATAATAAAACCAAACAATTGCGTAGATCACGAAAAGAGCTACAAATATATATAAGTTTACCAACCAACATTTTAAGGTTACTAGTATTAATTTACAGTATGTTACAAATCCAAGTCTGCGCGTGCAGATGACCGTTCGAAAGGGTTTTTGACGAGTTGATGGTTGAATTAGTCAGGGTTTTTAACGAGCTAATGGTTGAATTAAACGACGTTTATTCGGGATAAGTCAGCGTTTATTTCGCCAAGCACTAGTAAGCCTACGAGATCTTATATAATTTATTACGGCTACACCGTAATAGTTGTCGTTTTAATAATTTCGTATTTACTTTGCTTACATAGTGCCCGTTCTTTGTACATCAAAAAATGTAAACATTCCAAGTGTTTTCGAAGAACAGACGTGGTGTACTTAGCATTAACAACAAAGATAGTCTCTGTTTAGACAGGGCTATATGTGTCGGATTGGCTCATACGAAACATCAAGCCGATAAATTGAACAAAACGCTCAAGAGAGAATACGATACCATTTCGCAATGTAACGTAAATAACCCAACTCAGAAATAGGCTGCTCTCGATCTGTGCGCGAAAGCCGGTGTTTCGATAGCCGAATGCGGATTGCCGGAATCGTACCAAAAATTCCAGGCTTATTTAGACTCGCACTCGATTTTAGTATTTCCAATGCGAAATAACGCCCCAGTCCTTTCGCTCGGCTCGAGGAACATCGAAGACGACAGACCGAGGATAGCGCTGTTAAACGAGGCGTCTCATTTTAACGTCATTACGAAACTCAAACCGTTATTCGGTAAAGAAAACTTATAAATATATCCATTCCCACAAATGCAATGATTACTGCTTTAATTGCCAGCGAGCCGTAAAATGCGTAGGTCTGGTACGTAAATGTCACAACTGTCAGCGCTCTTTCTCCGGAGACGAGTGCTTCGCGTGGCACAAGATGGCGGTGGCCGGTAAACAATCACTATGCGCCAGCCTATATCATTTTTCCGAATGTTTAAAATTAATCGATATGGCTAAACGTTCGAAATGCCCTCACGAATGCGGAGAAATTTACTGTTTTTCGTGCGTCAGATTTCGCTCATCGACGCACTTGTGCTATATACAAGTTATTAAGGAGCCTCCGGCGAAGCCCCCTGCTAAGAGAGCCCCCCGAAACGAACCGGGTCGAGTCATGTAGTTTTTCGATTTTGAATGCCAGCAAACCCGTAAACACGAGGAAAAGCGTAGTTGTTTTATCCACGAAGCCGTATTATGTATGGCTGAATCGTGTTGCGACGAGTGCATCGATAACGTGGACTCGACCCACTGCCATCGATGCGGTCCGCGAAGACATTAGTTTTTGGGTTCAAAGTGCGTTAACGACTTTTTAGCGTTTTTGAGAACCCTACACTGAGTCAAGGAAGTGACGCTTTTAAGTCATTACGGCTCGAATTACGACCACCAGTTACTACTGAAAACGATCATGATAGCCGACGATACGTTTACCCCGGACGTTATTATTAATGGCACGTGAATTCTGCAGGTTAGACTCTCCAATTTAACATTTTTGGACAGCTACTGTTTCATCCCGATTCCGCTATCAAAATTCGCCGCTACGTTCGAGCTAGGCGAATCGTTTCATAAGGGTCACTTTCCCCATTTCGTCTTAAACTGCGTGCCGAATAATTTCGACGCTTCCAGGCCCGAAGACACTAATTTGCTCTTGGCCACTCTGCCACCGACCGAAGCCTACGGAATCAAGAATTTCAGCGCCAAGGATAACGGCTCTTTTCTAGAATGTTACGCGAAAGAATCGAACGAGCGTCCGGGTTTTAATTACGTGGAGTCCCTCAAAAGTTATTGATCCGACGACGTGCACATTCTTGCTTCCGAAGCTCTCCGTTTCCGAGCGATATTTAAAGACCTCTGCGTCGTCGATCCTTTTAAAGTTGGCGTAACAATCGCGTCCGTCTGTAGCGTGGTTTTACGTGAAAAATTCCTCCTAAAGGACACTATCGGCTATTCGAAAATCAATCTAGGGCCGCCCTCGAATGACTTTCGTGGAAAAGTAACGTCACGGGTGACGTTAAAAATTCCGCCCTGAACGGTAAAGAGGAAAAAGTACTCAAAATGAAGGTGGACGACAAGTGCGGTAAACTGATATACCAGTTCGCCGGTTGCCTATGGCATGGATGCCGATGTTGTTACAGCGCCGAAACTAATAGAAATCAAGTTTTGCACGGCAATCCCTACGACACGCTGAATGCCCGTTTCAATAACACAATGAAAATTCATAACCGTTTAAAGGAGCTGGATTCAAAGACTACGTAAACTGTTTTCTTAAAGCTAAACAGGAATCGTCCGATTGGCCTCAAGGATGCGATACGTCCGAAGATAGGGCCTCCAACATTAAGGCGTATCAATCCACCGAAGGGATCCGACTGGACCCTGCTAAGATAAAAAAGAACGAAGGACTTATGACAATTTCGAAGTTGCTTTTAAATTCCATGTGGGGTGAGTAACACGATGTCGCCTAACAGGTGGTGCTGGGTCCTACCACACGTAATGCCCGTCTCTTTGGTTTTTTTTACAGGCAAGCTGGGTCAACGACCACTCGTCACGAAAAACCCAAATCTTAAAAGACCCTAAGAAAGTTTTCGAACTAATACAAAATCCGGAAGTCGAGGTAAAATCAGTCTTTGACCGTCACCGACGAGGCTCTCCTAGTTAAATGGATTCCTTGCAAAGAAGCTGAAATACCTCTAAAGCATACAAACACCGTCATCGCCGCGTACACGACTGCGCAGGCTCGATTGGTGTTACTGGAGTACTTGGAACAAGTCGGAAATTTAAAAATATACCACGATACTGACTCTCTTTTGTATTACAGCCCTACGGGCGAACCCCTAATTAAGACGGGTCCCTTGTTAGGCGACATGACCCGCTAGTTGACCCCCTCGTACGGTCCGGGCAGCTACAATTCAGAATTTTTGTCGGCGGGGCCAAAAATTATAGCTATTGGGTCGAGTCACCCGCCACCGGGAAACGATTCACCGTCACGAAATGTAAAGGTTTCAGGATAAATTGTACTAACCAGAATATCATAAACGGCGACAGTTTAAAAGTCATGTTAGGAGTGGGTTTAGATAAACCCGTCGAGCCTTTTAAAGTCGATCTGCCTCGACAAATTTTACGACTGGCCGATCATACGTTAGTCAGCGTAGATTTGTTTAAAACGTATAGAGTACTCGTCGATAAAGTCCGAGTATTGCCCAATTACGAAACCGTTCCGTACAAACTACTTTCTACCAAAAATCGTACTTCTAGGTCGTAGGGGGGACACACCGCACGCGCAGTTGGGGCTCCCCACGACGCGCCTCACTCCCCACTCCCGCGACGCGACCCGTGCGCGAGAGTCTTTTGATACATGTATATATTCTTGTTGATTATAAAAATAAAAAAAATAAATAAAAAAAACTTCGTTATTATTTATACTTATGTCATTAAAGTTTTAGATACGACGCAGACATGATTCCATTTTACCATAGCTGCAACATGATGCTGTGCGGGCCGAGTCAGAGCGGGAAAACGTATTTTGCCGACCAATTGATTAAACATAAAGACGAAATGTTCCAACCCTGTATCGAAGAGGTTTATTGGCACTATAGCGAGTACCAACCGAATTACGATAAATTAAAAGATGTCGTAATTTTTCGCGAAGGACTTCCCGATTTTAGTACGTTTGACGGCTTGAAAAAGACGCTTATCGTCCTCGACAATTTGCAGGGAACATCCAAGGGAGAGATAGGTCAGTTATTCACCCGCGGCTCGCATCATAGGAATTTATCTGTCCTATATATTACGCTTCCATCAAAATAAAGATACCGGGACATTTCGCTTAACTGCCATTATTTAATTTTATTTGAAAATGTTCTTGACAAAGCGCAAATACATTATTTGGCTAGACAGATTATACCCAAAAATCCAAAATTGATCATAGAGAGCGTTAGTGACGCCACCAAGTTACCGAACTCTCACGTGGTATTGGATTTGCAAAAAGACTGCCCTGACGAATACCGTGCAAGGTCGGGCGTGTTTCCCGATCAACAGCTGATAGTCTACGTTCCAAAATAATACCAACCCCACCCAGCCACCAGCCTTACGTCATTCGCTCTAAGATGTCCCGGGTCGTCAGGTCGCGCAAAACCGCGCTCGTCGCTTTGGGTAAATTGAAAGGCTGTAATCGTCGAGCTCTTTTAAGCGGCGCCGATAAGGGGTTATTAGACGCTCTGTCCGCCTCCGTTCATAATACACTTCGAGGTAATAGTCCTCTTATTAAAAACCAAAAGTTCGCTTTGAAAAAACCAACATACGCTGAGAAAAATCGCTTCTAAGACTTAAAAGAATTTGTCTCTTTCGTTTCCAAGTTTAAATCAGAGAGGGGACGGATTATTCTCGATATTAGTACCCATCATTACGTCTATACTGGGAGCGCTAACGAGTAGCTAATATGTTACGTTACGCTAAGAAAATGGTTCTACTATCGGCCAGTACAGCAACTACGTCGATCATTAATCCAACAGACAACGAGAGGTACAACAAAACGCTCAAGGGTTGAATGTGGAAATGGTTTACTCGTAACAACATCGAAGAGTTGCCTAATTTCGTCCACGCATACAATCATTCCAAACACAGTAGCATAAAGATGGCTCCCGTCGACTTCAAGTTTATAAGAATATTTACAAACGTGAAAAGAAATTGACGAAAACTACGAAATGTCGAATTGGCGTAAACGATTATGTGCGGTTAAGTAGGCCCGCGGAGGCTTTCGCTAAAGGATACGATGTCAGCTGGAGTACCGAGATTTTCAAGGTCGTCTTCAAGGGGACCAAGAAACCATTATTATTCAAACTCGTGGATTTATCTGACGAGCCTGTTATTGGCCAGTTTTACTACTCCGAGTTGCAACGCGTCGACAAACCCGAGTTATTCCAAATGGATCAAGATTTGAAGAAACGCAAGTCGCGCGGAAAAACTGTATGTCTAGTTTCGTGGCGTGGCTATCCCAGCTCATTCCATTCGTGGGTGCCCGAGAAAGATGTCGTCTCAATTTTACCTAACGTTACCGTCTAACAGCAGCTTGGATACGTTCCCCAATAATACATTAGCGTGTTTCGTGACGCAATTACCGCAACCCATCCAACTGGAAACCGAATACGAAATTGGACTCGTTTCGATTATATATCCGTCCGCTTTTTACAACGTACTCGAGAATGACAATTATTTAGAGTGTCACGTTGAAGACGCAGCGTAACACGATTTTGGCGCTGAAAGAAGTACCCGCCGGACATTATCAATCTATTGAGCATTTAATTAAAGAAGTAAACGAAAATGCGCTGTGTAAAGTGACGGAAGCTTGTTTCGTTCACGACAGCTTAAGCGGACACGTTGCCCTCGCCGAAAGTAGCCGCAAAGAAATGATATTAACCATGAGCGAAGGTTTGAGTAATATTCTGGGCTACGGACCTAACGAGAAAATCATTGGTAAAAGCTCGAGCGTAGATTATAACGTGCCACCGCAAATTTTCGTGTACACGAATATAGTCGAGGAAGTCGTAGTCGGACACTCTTTAGTTCAACTATTGAGAATTATCGCATTCGACGATAAAAGACACGGATCTCACGTTGAAAAGACGTACATCGCTCCTCATTACGTTCCCGTCAACAAACGTTATTTCGACACTATCCAAATATATCTCAGAGACGCCTTGGGGAAACCGATTACTTTTCATTTCGGCATAGAGCTCGGCGAAACAGATAAATTAACGGCTAAAGTTTTGATTAACCATAAAAATAACGATTAACTGTTTATCGATGGATATTATCCCCGGCTATATAGCAATTTAACATGTAAAATAATCGTTTTTCCCCAGATAATTTGGGTTTGTGGATAAAGTGATTATTTCTTATCCAAACGCCGACCTCTAGTTCGGCAACAAAACGGTGAAAGTTCATTTAAGGCCCCGACAATGACGAAGCTCTTGCGTTTACCGAGATTATTACGTAAATCAAGCTGGTACGGGCGTCTCAAAAGTGTACGTTGGCGATAATTATCAGCGTGGACACGGACAAATTGGTCACGGAACCGGGAGTTTCTTCTCGGGATTGTTTCGAGCCGCTAAGCCTTTCCTAATGAGAGGCGTAAAATTTTTGGGTGGCCAGGCCCTTTCCACTGGCAGTCAAATTCTTAGTGACATTAAAAAAAAGAGATAATATCAGGTCGGCCTCCAAGCGGAGGTTCAACGAACCTTACGATACACTTTAACAACAATACGGGTCTGGCAAACGTAGACGTCGCGCCATTCCCAAAAAACTAAGAAAAGGGCCCCCCGCCAAGACCAAGAAGTCATTACGAGTTCGGAACGCCACCCGGAAGGTTCTCGACATTTTCACAGCTCGCAAACGAAACCAGGCATAGCCGCCCACTGTCAAGCCCTTAAGAGCGAATTAGATTTGTTCGAATCTACACCGGTTCAGACGTCTATCGAAGGAGGAAAATGGATGACTTATCAACCCGTGTCTTCGTTACGCGGCGAAGCTATCGAATTCAACGTCTTAAGCGGCGGAGACGAATATCTCGATTTACCTTTAACGTATATGTACGTGAAATTTAAAATCGTCGCCGACGCTGCGGGAACCGACCTAGCGGATGGCCACGAGGTCGCTCCGTGCAATAACTTTCTCAACATGTTGTTCAGTCAAGCCGAAGTTCATCTAAACGGTACCCTGCTCTCGCCGTCGGCATCTACATACGCGTACCGTTTTTACGTCGAGACTCTCCTAAACTATGGCAGTGAAGCTTAAATTGTCCCATTTGACCTCGGCTATGTGGCATAAAGACACGGCGGGGGCTATGCATAATTTAACCACCAACGAAGGCTATAAAACTAGAAAAGCGTTAACCAGCAAGTCTAAAGAAGTGGAGCTGATAGGTCCTCTTTTCCTGGACATATTCAACGTGGAAAAATTCATTATAAATGGCGTCGATCTCCGCGTAAAACTCTCGCGCAGTAAAACCAATTTCGCGTTGATGGGTAAAGCCAAGGCTGGCGCTGATTATCGAATAGTGATTTCGGACGCTACGCTTTTGGTTCGCAAAGTTCGCGTGGCTCCTAAAATACTTCTAGCACACGAAGCCGCTCTAGCCCAATCAGCGGCCAAGTTCGCTTACACCAGGACCGAAACGAAAATATTCACTATGAACTCGAGCGTGTTAAGCACCACTATAAATAATTTACATTTGGGGACAATGCCCAATCGCGTTATTGTGGGTTTACTCGATCACGACGCCTACAACGGTAATCTAGCCCAAACGCCATTTTGTTTCGAGCATTTTAACGTGAATAGTTTAGCTCTTTATTCGGATTCCGAGGGTGTCGATTCTAAACCCTTGCGACCCAATTACGACTCTAATCTTTACGTCGAAGATTATCACACTTTATTCACCGGAAGTGGCTTGGCTTGCATTATAAAGATCATGGCAATCAGATTTCGCTAGCCGAGTATCCTCATGGATTCTGTTTATACGTATTCGACCTGTCCCAAGACTTAAGCGCCAGTTCAGTATTCCACTTCAACCCGGCAAGACAGGGAAAATTGAGGCTCGAGTTAGGGTTCGCTAAATCAGTGCCCCACGCATTAAGTTGTTTCGTGTTTATGGAATTTCAGAGTTCATTTAGAATTGATAAAGCCCGTAACGTAATTATCGATACTCCATGAAAGGCGGAGACATATCGAGCGTAATGGCTCGTACCAAAAACTTCATCGGGGTCTTTCCCTCCGATTTACTACCTACAAGAATAGATAACAATCCTTCTTCGCTGATTTCGAATTTGGACAGTCACGACCAGCAAGGCAGTCCTTGGGTAGCTTTTATTTTGACTCTTTAGCTTTGGGCCCTTTACTACCCTCTATTAAGACATTCATAAAAAAATAATTTGACTAAAAGAGGTCACAATAGGAAGCGTTTGCAGTCGTTAACTAGCGGCGTTTGCGGAGAATATTGCGTAAGTTACGTAAAACATCGCGCGAAAAAGAGAAGTACCGTTAGCTTCGTTAAGGGTTTTACCAAACGTCACGAGATCATTGACGTCATCATTAAAAAGAGATTCGAGGGTATTTATTCGATTAATTAGTCGGCAAAAATAAACTTCGGGATACTGGCGAAGGGACTGACATTGTCATAAAGGAGTTGGCTATAATCACCGCCGGTAAAACACCCACCTGTCTAGCTTGGACTTTCGAACCCCCGTATCCCAAGGACCATTTACCGTTCTAAACTCAACGACAAAACGACTGGGTCGTACGTAACCAGCACGGTCTCCACTGGACAACTGGCCACACCGCCTATCGAAAACTACCTTCCTGCTTGTAACCAGCTACGGCTAAAGCCACTCGAATTTTCACGAAAGGTGATGTCAAAAGCTAGTACTTGGCAGATTTCCTGGACTGCATCGTCTACGATTTGGACGACTTCGCCTGCCCCAAGGACATTAACATTGATAAAATGTTTCTACAACCATAGAGGAATTAAGCTTTGCGCTTTCGAGAGGGGTCTACTGTTCGCCGATTGGGTCTATCAACACGACGACGCCATCAACATTCATTTGTGTTTTCCATTTTAAATCACACCACCTTGTATTTTTTATCCACCATTAATAATTTTTTTTCATTTAAATCAAGTGTTATTTTCTTTATATAAGAAGCGCCTATCCTTTTTATTATCATTTGGTATCATGGACCCTAAAAACAGAAACATCGCCGCTCTTGTAAGCAGTATCGTCGCGGCGGAGTGGATCAAGCCAATAGGGATATACCACCCAACGAAAAATATACCGATGAAACGTTAACGTTAAAAGAAGCACACTTGACGATCTCATGGAATTATTCGTAAAAAAATGTCCTTTCAGAAATCGAAGAAAGTACGCTTTGTTACAATCGACGCATTTTCAACGGATTATTTATAATGTAGGAAAAGTACTCGAGCCTGTATTGTCAAAACGAAATAAATATTTGGATTGATATTTAAAGGTTTTTACACCGAGGCTATCGTGACACCCACCTGGAAGGGGTCCACATCGTGGGCAGTCAGTCTTCGTCAGCGTTCGCCCGTCTTATACGTAATAACCTAAATAACGTCGTACTTATTATATCGGGTCTAACTTTATTAACCGTTCTGAAATACGTAACATTCTGGTTTAGACAATATAATATAAGTATCGAACCCCACAATATTACGACATACCTTCGGTGACGTCACTTTGGCCAATATAAGCAGATCCCCCTCACCGTTATTTTATCATTCGTCTTTCAGTTTTCGACCCGCGCTAGCCTCTTTCTCAGATGTCGAAGAGACATAATTCCGAAATGGGTACGTCCGTATGATTTTCATATCTCGTCGCTCGGGCAATTTTCTTTACGAGTTTATTTCTCTTCTAGATTCTACAACCTCCAATAAATGGCCTAAAACCGCGCTTAAGAAAATTAACCCAAGATATCAATAAGCTCAAGAAACGTTTCTAATCTTTAGCCTTAAATCGGATTTCTCCGTCGAATTAGCTTTCAGTAATACGTAAAATTTTTCAATTTGCCTCATCGAGGTATCTACGTGGCAAGAATTTAACCGTAATTGGTGGATTTATTCGGTTTCACACAGACAACCGCCGGCAAAAGTCTTACACTCTCAAACACGACTGATGTTAAACTATCCTCCCTTAAGGAATTAACTTTTATCGTAACGCGGCAAAACAAAGATTACTATTTAAACCTAACCGTCGAAGAGACCACTGAGTTGGCCCGGCTCATGTATTACATCAACAAACATCTGGACCTATTGACTGACAGCTCAGATATATTCACGAAGATTGCAGAAGCCATTCTAAATTGCTATCGGAAAGTTTATTATACTTTGTTTGGCGATTCAGGACATGAAGGACAAGAGAATCAACGATTTGACGAAATCTCCGCTTACGTCGCCAATCACGTAACAGCGTTCCGTATCGTAGAAGATTTTAAAGTTATGTTAAACGAAAAAAATCTATATTCAAAATTTCAAGTTTTTAATGTATTTGCTCTTATAAACGCCAATTCAACGTATTTAAAAGAACATTTATTCCAATAAATAGCATTTCGTTTTATATACCGTCTCTTTACTCTCATACTAATTTTAGGCTTTTGATAAAAGGAGGTTTATAAAAGTTTTTCGGGAAAACATTATGGGTATGAGAAATAACTTCCGTCAGCTAGTCCCCGGTCTCTTTGTCATAAGTATCCCGCCGCGATGCTTGACACACCCCGCAAGCCGCTGGTCTATTGGGGGGGAAATTGAGGACCCCCCATACCTATCGGCCCATACCTATGTTAGACCCCTTATCTCTGATGGGCTATTTTGTTGCAAGAATACAGTTTTGACGTTGTCTATATTACGGGAAAGGCGAATAGAGTCCCTGATGCACTGTCCCGTTTTCAAACGGAATTTGAAAAAGACATAGTCATTAGGGTTTTTAACGATATTATTTTATATTTAGCCGCAGGAAGTCAGATTTTGGAACCAATTACAATGCAAGACATCCTAAAAGAACAAGAGGGAGACAAACAATGGAAATACATTTTGGGTGATCTCCATAAAGGTTAAGAACATGATTTATTTGGAATTTGTAATAAAGTTCTGTATCGAAAGGCCACTCCATCAAAATCGAGGAAGATAGTAATACCCCAAGGCCTACATAATAAGATGTTTGAGATGTATCATGACCATCCTGTTTCTGGCCATAGAGGATATACCGCAACCGAGAAAAGAATCACTACCAAGTTTTACTACCCAGGACTGAGAAAACTGATAGTAGAAAGAGTACATAAATGTGTCACCTGTCAACAGTAAAAAGCAACAAACCATAAACCAGCAGGGAAAATGATGTCAAATACATTGGTTGGGATCGATATGGTGGGTCCGTTACCAACAACCGCAAGAAAAAATCGATACATCGTAGTAATAGTCGATTACTTCACTAAGTATGTGGAATTATTTGCTTTTAAAATCATAACTGCCTTTACAGTCGCAAATGTGTTCCAAAATTATATATCAAGGCACGGCTGTCCAGAACGCATCCTGTCAGACAATGGAACTCAGTTTACGTCAGATGTATGGAAAGAGACGTGCCAGCTATTAAAGTTAAAGCCTGGACTGACCACCCAATATCATCCACAGACAAACCTAAGTGAACGGGTTAACAGAGTACTGGGTGAACGAATAAGTATATACGTAGGCTACTCTCATAACAAATGGGATTTGGGCCTCGATATGCACCAATTAGCAATTAACTCAGTATACCATTCTACGATTAAAACGTCCCCATTTTATCTAACTTATGGTAGAAATGTGACCATTCCATGGGATGACGAGAACCAGCACAAAGTAGCAGATGACATAGATCCGTTAACACATGAGATACAAGTTTGGCAAACTGGAAAATATAAAGGAAAATTGCACATTAATTATCTGGTGATTGAGAATTTCATTCTCAATCACCAGAAGGACACAAAGCTGTAGCTCCCTCCGTTCCCCCGTTCCCGCCGTTCACCCGCGCCTCTCCCCCATCTCAATCACCAGAATTTCTAATCACCAGATTCTCCCGTTCACGGGTTGCTTTCCCCCAACCCCCATTCACTGGATACTTTATCTCTCGTTCACCAGCTCCTTTCCCCCATTGCTTTCACCCCTTCTAATCACCAGTTGCTTTCCCCCATCCCCATTCTCCAAAATTAGTTTTCCTCGCGCAGATATCTGGAGATTAGATTTTTTACCCGTTTGCTTATCGCTTCAGAACCCCTTAATTTTCTAATCTCTAGGTAATAAAAACAAGTTATTTACATTTAATTTTTTATTTTAGAACTTTGTTTTACATGTTAGTAGGTACTATCAGATATTCCATTAGATGGTTATCTTGTACATTACACAATTAAAACAAATTAAAGTAGTTAAGTTTACAGGCATTTAAATGGGGTGAAACGATCTCCTGCAACTTAATTTAATTAAAAGTTCTAACTCACGTATTTGTAGTGTTTAGCAACAGTATCGTCTGACATCCGAGGGACAGTCACAAACGTCTTCTTCTGGTACAGGTGAGAAGCTTTTGTCAGAGACCGTAGTTGCTTTTGGCGTCGGGGGAATGTCCCATTCTAGCGAAAGGTACTTTTTTTCCGATGGTGAATTATCCCTAGCCGGACAGTTTGGAAAGAATCTAGCATGTTCAAGTTCTGGTACGTCTCCTGATTCCCATCCTTCTAATACGCCATGGCACTTGTAACATCGTACTTCATCGCCCCGCTGAATATAGTAGAATCCAGCCTTCGCTAGTTGTTCCTTAGTAACGTGCGGATTTCTCCAGTGACGAAAAGTTTCAAGTCGATACGCTTCGATGTCCATACTGTAAACTGATAGTTTCTATAAGCTATTGTCAACATTCTTAAGCCTAATTGGTTAAGCCTAAATTTCAATAAATGTTTTTCTATTTATTTTGGTTAGACTCTATGACTATTTGACTAGAATCTAAGTCTATTTACTTCAATTTAAACAAGGCCTAATTTCCCTCTACAGTAAAATAATAAAGTCACTTACTTTTACGGAAATCCTGAAGCCTTTGCCTGTAAATAGAGTCGAGAAGGCGGGGAACGGAGCGCGAAAATCTACGTGTCTCTTCTCGATGAGGTCCGGGAACTAAAAGAACGTTGAGTCGTATATCTAGAGATCAAATAACACTCGAAACTTCAAGTAAATCCTTATTTCTCATTGGCTGAAACCAATTGACGTCACGGGAGATTGTAAAATGTAACCAAAAATAGAGGTTACTGCTCATCGGTTAGCGATAAAAAATTCGTCACGTGTTAAATTAGGCAAATTAGAATAGCTGAAAATACATTGCGCTTACTTCGCACTAATTTACTTCTGATACAACTTTGATAAAAATTAATCCTGTTTCGGGGCTGTAGGTTGGCTCCCTCTGTTCCCCCGTTCATCCCCCACCTGCGCCTCTCCCCCATCTCAATCACCAGATTCTCTCTCTCTCAATCACCAGAATTTCTAATCATCAGAATTTCTAATCACCAGATCCTCCCGTTCACGGGTTGCTTTCCCCCAACCCCCATTCACTGGATACTTTATCTCTCGTTCACCAGCTCCTTTCCCCCATTGCTCTCATCCCTTCTAATCACCAGTTGCTTTCCCCACCCCCATTCTCCAGAATTTGTTTTGCTCGCGCAGATATCTGGAGAATAGATTTTTACCAGTTTGCTTATCGCTTCAGAACCCCTTAATTTCTAATCTCTAGGCAATAAAAACAAGAAATATACATTTCCAATTTTATTTTACTTTTAATTACATGATTGCGTAAAACAGGTTCTAATATTAGACCGACATTATAAATAACGCGTTTAAATCGCATTTTATCAATATAAAAAAAATTAACTCGATCTTCGTAAGGAATATGTACAATTTCATTTAATGGGCTGAAACGAACTACCTTCTGCAAGTGCGGATTGTATAAATAATTTTATTAAAAGTTCTACCTCACCACGTCTGACCGGAATAGATATGAAATCGTCATCCTCCAGTGCCGCTGCCCTTGGTGGTGCCGGGATCTCCCATTCTGGCGAAAGGTACTTTTTTTTCCGATGGTGAATTATCCCTCGACGGACAGTGTGGAAAGAATCTAGCATGTTCCCATTCTGGTACGTCTCCTGATTCCCATCCTTCTAATACGCCGTGGCACTTGTAACATCGTACTTCATCGCCCCGCTGAATATAGTAGAATCCAGCCTTCGCTAGTTGTTCCTTAGTAACGTGCGGATTTCTCCAGTGACGAAAAATTTCAAGTCGATACGCTTCGATGTCCATATTGTAAACTGATAGTTTCTATAAGCTATTGTCAACATTCTTAAGCCTAATTGGTTAAGCCTAAATTTCAATAAATGTTTTTCTATTTATTTTGGTTAGACTCTATGACTATTTGACTAGAATCTAAGTCTATTTACTTCAATTTAAACAAGGCCTAATTTCCCTCTACAGTAAAATAATAAAGTCACTTACTTTTACGGAAATCCTGAAGCCTTTGCCAGTAAATAGAGTCGAGAAGGCGGGGAACGGAGCGCGAAAATCTACGTGTCTCTTCTCGATGAGGTCCAGGAACTAAAAGAACGTTGAGTCGTATATCTAGATATCAAATAACACTCGAAACTTCAAGTAAATCCTGATTTCTCATTGGCTGAAACCAATTGACGTCACGGGAGAATGTAAAATGTAACCAAAAATAGAGTTTACTGCTCATCGGTTAGCGAAAAAAATTCGTCACGTGTTAAATTAGGCAAATTAGAATAGCTGAAAATACATTGCGCTTACTTCGCACTAATTTACTTCTGATACAACTTTGATAAAAATTAATCCTGTTTCGGGGGGAACCCCCAGGAGGAAATCTTAGAGACTATTAACTCGGTAGAATACACTATTTTAGCAATTGCAATTGCATATAATCCTTGTTATTGTAATGTTTGATATATACTGAAATGATTATTGTTGGATAGGAAAATAAAAGAATCGTGATAAATGTTAATTTTTTTATTATAAAATAATTGGGACGATGAGTAGTATCCTACTGGAATGTATTTCGCCCTCATCGTCCCAATATAATTGATGTTCCCAGACTTGAAGAAGCTTCCTGGGCTCTCCAACCTCAAAGCTAACAGAACAATACATAAAATTTTAACTTTAGTACAGTATAAATAATTCGTGAAATTTAATTTATTACCTTATTCTAATCTCAAATTTAATAGAATCATCGCTCGCGCTTTGCATTAATATCCCCTTAATTTCTTCAATTCTACATGAAGAAAATTAAAATCTAAAATTTTTGTTCTAAAAGTTATTTAAATCTTAAAATAATATTTACCTCATTTTTGATTTCGATTTAGTTTTTGCTCCAAGCAAAGAAAAAGGTTGGAATAATTTGTTCTAATTGATTTACTCCCTTTTTATACCATGTTCCATCCCCACCAATTCCTAGCCCCTATATCCTATCTCCTTCTTTTCCGTGATGAAATCTAAGTTAGTGATTGAGTGTGGAATCTATTCAGTGTGTAAATAAGTGGGTAAAGTCTGTAAATTTTTCCATTGGTTAAATAGTGTTCGTAGATAATTAATTTCGTGAGACTGGGAATTTCCACCATCTTCCTCTTAGCGTACGTCACGAGAAGATGGTTTAGGTTCGTGCAAAGTCTAACAAATTTACAGATAAGAGTCCGCATTGTAGTACGTTCTTGCATCGGACTGGTTGACTTAACGAAATTCTGGAAAAAAAGGGTAAGCGATTTTCAATAAAGAGTCTTTTTTTGTTACGTTTTTTAAAGTATTTATTAAGAGTGAAAAAAGTTACATAGGAAAAATTGTTTACAATTGTTTTTTTCGCGTACATGAGTTTATATTATTAAATAAAATGGTAGAGTCAAATTTCAATCTTTTTTATCATTACAAGACCCAAAGCTAACTAAATCCCTGTTAAATTATCTAAGGCAATGTTTTTTTCACCAATCTTATTTTGCGTGTACTAAAGATATTTTGTTAATGACGGGTAGAAAACATATTTCAATGGTTCAAGACGGTAACAGATTTCAATGACTTTTAGAAAGTACTTTAAATAGAACGTACAGGAATAATGCAATAATATATTTCTACCAATGTTTTGTTTTGTTTT
Organism: Leiobunum rupestre; assembly: GCF_980474605.1. Classification (NCBI taxonomy): domain Eukaryota; kingdom Metazoa; phylum Arthropoda; class Arachnida; order Opiliones; family Sclerosomatidae; genus Leiobunum; species Leiobunum rupestre. The sequence continues at coordinate 60,099,986 of NC_143391.1, forward strand.
CATGCTAGATTGCGTAAACCACCCACGTTGTCCTAACTAGTTTACCAATACTTTCTGATTCTATTTTAATTTTTTTGTTTTTGGATGGTTTATTTTATTCGAAAGTAAATGGTTTGGCGCTCATAGAAGCGCGCGCATGTTTTCGAGAGAGGTCGGGTCATATCTCTAAAAGATACCAGATAGCGTGGGAATATATTGTTTTATCCTCTGGAACCGGATTTTTTCCAGTCAGTCACCATACCTCTCTCTCTAGCTAATGGATTCGCTAAATTCGATGTGATGATTTTTCTAGCATGATTTGCGAAAGATAAAAATATCTTGCTGTCGTTTTTTTCCCAATTTTTGGAAAACTTTTGGTAGTACGTTTTTGTACTCTGTCCTTTAGTTCTATGCAAAATATACATTACGCAATATTCGCCGCAAACGTTACTAGTTAGTCCTTGCAATCGTCTTTTGCTAAATGTCCACGTCTTACACATTGAATTTAAATATTTTCTGATTGTGGGTAAAAATGGGGGAAGCCCCATTGAATCAAAATAGAATCCCCGTTTTCGGCCATCGACGTAGACGCAAATCCAATGAGAACCTGTTTCTCCCCTTTTATCAAAATTAATGATAAGCGATTGCGGATATTTCACCATGGGTTTTAAATTATCTGAAGAAAACACGCCTAAAAAGTTCGGTGTTTTATACAGTGCCTGAGATAAGTCCACGTTTGTCGTAGTCATTTTAATAGTCTCGAATAATGTTCCTATTTTTATCTATCTGTAAACAAGATTGAAATTCAGCGTACACGATAACGACCGTAGAATCTTTTAAAGGGGTACCAAATCCTAAATCTAAACGTAGTTGCCCTCTCTTTACGGGGTTCCAAAACGTGACGTCACTGGCCGAATTGTCGGGGGTTAAATCAAAAGCATATAGGGCAAAGCCTAGAGGAAAGTGAGCCAACGCGATGTGATTTCCCTCGTCTTGGTAGAGTATCCCAGATCCCGAGAATAGCGAATGATAGGCTAGCGTAAATTGTTTACTATTAAAATTAGGGGTCAACGCTTTCGAAGGGATTTGTTCGTTATCAACGTATAGAGCCAGATAATTTAGGTCGAAATTTTCAAAATTATAAGGATTAGACTTAACGGAGCCCTTATACGCTTTGTTGGTGGCTAAACCAATAATGACTCTGTTGGGCAACGGACCTAAGAATATATTGTCAAAACTATCGTTCTGAATAGAACTAGCTAATGTTTTAACTTTAATTTCAGTACGAGTAAAGGGATATTTGGCATTGCTACGTAATAATCCTTGCTGATGGGCTAATAAAATTTTAGGCATAATTTTAACTTTACGTACAATTAGAGCAGCGTCTATAAATTCGACTTTATACGCGTCGACAGTGTCGCTAAAAAGGGTAAAATTATCGCTATTTCTAGTGAGTGAAACCTTAAGTTGTACGCCATTAATTAAATATTTGTTGAAATTAAAAATGTCACAAAAAATGTTCCCGTAAAGTTCAATTTCTTTTGATTCAGCAGCTAGAACCTGACGTTTTATGAATCCTGCGTTTGTTATCAGATCCATACTTCCAGCCGTGTCATCGTACCATCCAGATGTCGCAAGGTGAGTGTTTTTTTGCATCGTACCCAAAGTTGAGCAAGGTTTCGATATAGGCCCTATAGGGGTAATTTGAGGCCGATGGTGAAACCGTCGTATCATTGAGTTTCACTTCGCATTGTTTGAATAGCGAATGCAGAGAATTGTTCACGAGCGAAACGTTAGACCCGGCATCCAAGTTGTCACCGTTGGTTTTGACGATTTTTACTTTACAATATATCATTGTCATTGCCAAATCTGTGTAAGAGTCTCCCGTACCCGGTACCACGAATTCGATGATAGAACTGCTGTCGATAGATGAAATTGGCTTACACCATACCGTTTGACCCTTTTCAACGCTGAGTTGAGTTGGTAGTTCGTTGAAAATATTTAATTCGCTTTAAGTACTTCCATTTTTTTTAGAGAGCAAAAATATCGCGAACCGTACGCGTGAACTTGCGGCGTTTAACTGAACTCTTTTTCTTCTTCTTCAATGCTTTCTTAGTAGTTTTTCTTCTCTTGCGACGACCCGAACCTTCTTGCGCTGCCATTTCGTCCACAGTTTCTGTCATTCGTTTATTGGCCGACGTTTTTAAGTCCTGACCTTGCAAGTCGTCTCCGAGTACTTTCTTTCCTGTAGAAAGGGCCCTTTTTCCCACGTATTTGGCAGACTGTTTTAGGAATGGGAATACAAACCTAGCTAGCCCAGAAAAAAAGCTACCAATTCCGTGTCCTTTTTGTCCCGCAAACCCAGAGAAATAAGGTAAATCTACTCCGCCCCCCGCCTGATTTAAATAATATTGCATGTAGGGACAATTTCTATCGACGTACTGATAAGCCATTCTTTTTTTTTACTGAGCTCGTCGTAAATGTACTTTACACGTGACTGAACCAAACTGAAATGGCACGAATTCACCTAAACTAGTTCTTATATTAATGTCGATACAGTCAAAATAATTTCTACTCAGTTTAAGGTAATGCGGAGAATCGAAAGTTTTTGAAACGGTTGATCCATTGGGGGCGTTTTGGTCTACAACAATTGTTCGCAAAAGGGGGGCTAATGTATCCCCAACCATTTCATTTCCTACCAAATCGGAATACACGAACATAAGATCGGGGATGAATAAGTTTAATTGCATAGGGGAATCTGATCTGAATGCTACCTTAGGTGAAATATCAGTAACATTATCTCTAAATCCTAAAATTTTCCTCAACTTTGGCGTTAACTCGAGTTGATAATAATGTTTACTATAGGAAGTGTATTGTACGTGTCCACTTTCTAAACTATATTCAAATTTTCCTAATGAATCATTATCGAACTCTGAATTAGCGCTTTCCTTTAAATCAAGGTTCAAACTTTTAATACTTTCATTAAGTACGGCCAAAAGTTCATGAGGATTTTTGTAGTAGCCCTGAGGTATCTCGCGGAAGTCGTAGGTATATTTGTAATCTACTATGTGGGCTGGAGGTTTCGATAGTAATTCCTTAATTTCTATTCCACATCCCATTGGCTCGCTTACGTTATAAAAAGATAAAGGATAAATAATTTCTACCAGAGCAATTTCCCAATCTCCGCGTAAACTAATGGGTTTGGCCAACGTTGTAGAATACGAGGCTAGAGTATTTTCTGAATTATTTTTATTCTTATCTCTAGTATTACTAGGAAGAGTTATGTAAATCCCAGACGTCATCTTGATTAACCCAACTATTAAACGATGGAGGATATCCTAGCCAACTAACGTACAATTGTTTTACTCCGTTTTTAGTTCTCTGACGTAAAATCTTGTTTAACTTGAACGAACGAGGCGCACTGACCTTTTGAAGCTCTCTCGAATAGAACGTCCCTTTTATATCGATTTCTGATAGGTCTTTTATTTTATAAACGGGAGGATGTCTTTTAGCTATAGCTACGACTTTAAATATTTCTTCGGTATAATTAGCTTCGAAACCCTTTTGAAATATCATTTTAGTTGTATTTATTCTAACCAAATCCCCTACTTGGAATTGCGGTTTCATTTTCAGTTTCTCGGCATAATATTTAGAGTAGATATTATTGTACACACGTAATACGTTATTTTCCGAAACGTCATTAGGGGCCATTTTAATTGAGCTATGATAAGAGGAATTGTACGCTTCGACCAAGTCCTGTAAGACTTCCAAATATCTATTTGTGGAGTGATGGGTAAAATATCTATACATTTTTGTTTTTAACGTGCTATTAAACCTTTCTACGATAGAGGCTTTTATTTCGTCATTTTCAGTACTAAAAAATTTAACTTTATTCTTTTTGAAATATCCTTGTACTTCTTTATTCCTAAATTCCGTGCCCTTGTCCGATTGAAATTTATCTGGAATTCCGTCTTTAAAAACAATTTTTATATTTTTCAAAACCTCTTTCCCCGATTTAGTTTTAAGAGGTAACCCCCACGCTTTTCTACTAAAACAGTCTATAATTGTTAAAATGTATTTGTATCCGTCATTATCTGCCTCTAACGAGCGCATATCGTTAATATCAGCCTGGTATTGTTCCCTTATATTACTAATTACTATTTTATTTCGTTGAAACTTTTTATATTTCGGCCTATGCATCGTAAAAGCGTCGATTCCTCTTAACCATTTTTCTACAGTTTCCCTACTTAAGCCGTGAGACTTTACGGACTGGAATAACCTTTCAGCGCCTCCGAAAGAAGCCGGATGCTTCGGGTTAAAATATATTTTTTCTAAAATAGCTTCGCCCATACTTTAGACTTTTGCGCGCGACTCCTTGTTTGTTTATAAGAGTGAAGAGAAGAGTCGGACGTGGAGTGATCTCGGTCAAGGCTACGAGTGGGGCGGGGCTTATCTGTCCTGCGCGCTCGTCCTCTTTGAGGAACCGGATACTCGCGCTTAACGGGAGAACGTCGTTGTCGGGTTCTCGGAGCTAGCGGGGAGGGAAAGCCTTGGATTGCCGGTGAAGAGTTAAATTGGGTTAAATTGGAAATAAACGCGAAATATCCGATAGGTTTTGGGTGGGTTTTAGGATTTAAATACGCTTTGGTAATTTCGCTAATATTGGAACCTTTAATAGGTCGACCGTTTATTACGAGCTCCCCGTTTTCATCCCACCGTATTCTTTCGGGTACAGTTTCCAACTGATCCACCATGCTTTGCGCTTTTTGGTAATATATCAAAGGCAAATCGTCTATCCAGTCCCTACTTAGCGAGTCGAATGCGGGGGCAATTTCGATTTCTTTAGGAGCCGAGGCTTGCTTACGTAGATTTCCGTGTCTCATTAAAGCTTGTTCGTATAAAATCCATTTCGAGGCGTCGTCTAAATCTTTCATATTTAATATTTGGTCCATCTTAACGTCTAATTCAGAGACTGTCAGAGCGAGGGGGTGCGGGAACGGGTCTGGCTTTAAAACGCCGCTAGGGACGAGAATCATTTTTCTGGCGTGTTTCATTGTTTACTACCGAATATAGAACCAAGAAGGGTTGAAACGACGGGTAGAAGAAACGAGAAAAATCCGCCCCCAGACTGAACTAACAATTTCTTTTTACTTTTCCAAGCTACCCGCTTACTAGCTAGTTTTCGAAGGGTATTTTTATGACGAGATAACCTGGTTTTTTGGGTATTTGATAGTTTTACGTTACCAATTAAAGTGTTATGAATACATTCACTGATAGCGTCTATGAGGGATTTGTCGGCTTTAGCTAAAATGGCTTTTCTTTGAACGGGTTTGCAACGACCGAGATATCGGAGAGCGTCTCTCTCGATACGTACTCTACGAGACATGATTCATAACTGATAGAAATTACGAAATGTTAGTTCTATTTATTTATTTAGGGAGATAAGCGTAGCACGTTTCTCCCGGTAAAATATTAGTCAAGACTCTTTGATCTTCGGGACAATATTGAGTTAAATTGAATACTAGGTAACCGTGAGGTCTCGAAGTCGAGTCTTCGTAAGCGTCAACTACAAAACGCCACTTATCAGGGAACATTTGTCTAGCGAGATAAGCCACTTGCTGACGGTCTCGGGGGCTTTTCAATAAAATTATGTAATGCGAATTCAGGGAAATGGATCTGCTATCTTTTGATTGATGGAATAAGTTCTGTGTAATAAAAATAACGCTTAGAGAACGGTGATGGGTCCCTTTCACGAATAAATCACCAATTTGACCTTTACTCTCGCTCATCTGGTCGTCGATAACTAATAATATAGGATCTTTTCCGTCATAATCAGATAAAACAGGCAATCCTTCTTTAAAAACTACCCTGTGCTTCATTTTATCGTATAGAGCTTGCCATTCTCCGTAATACCAATGTATTTCTTTGAAACCCGGAACAAACATTTCTTCTTCGTGATTAATTATAGATTCAATTAAATAGCTTTTGCCACTCTGACTCGGGCCTGCCGTTACGCAATTAAACGGATGAATAAATTGCATGGTTATCTCCCTTCGAGTACTAGCGTACAAATGAAAATTGTACGTTCTCAGCTAAGCGCTGAATGCTGTCCGTACTGAGGGACGACATGATAAAATTATCTTCCAAAGATAAAGAGTGACATGTGTCATCTGATTCTAGAAAGGGTGAGGGAGCATCCATAGGCGTATACGAGGGCGAAAAACGTACTTCGTCAGGTGGAATAGAACTAGGTCTTAAAAGGGGTGAAGGTAAATTATCGATAGGGGGCGAACAGATTTGATGGGTTAGTTGATATTCTCTAAGATAATCTCGTACCATTGTCATTTCTTTTAAACGTTCCAATTGCGAATCAGTTTCTGTAGTTAAGGAAAGGGTAGGGTCTTGGGTATCAGTTAAATCTATTATTTCCATTTCTGGAGAATTGGGTAAAGTTACTATGGGTACTTCCGGGAGCTCGTTATCAGTTATATCAATCAATTCAGGGGAGTCGATTATAATCATTTCCGGGGTATCAACTAAATTAATTTCTGGGTATTGTACACCTTTCATTTTAATGCCGATTTACTTAAACCTTATTCAAAAAATTACGATAAAAAAAAATCAAAATAAACTTACGTAGAGAGAGAGAGAGAGAGAGCGCGCTTCAAAAATCCTGGTACTAGACGCACAAAGAACAACAATAGAGTGACGTTCCCCCGGTTCAGGCACCCCCCCTTATATAGGGCCTAGGGGAAGATAGTAAGCTTATCTCTTATTCCCAAAGAACTTGTTCAGTTCTCGAGAATATATTAGGGTTATGCTAAAATTTATACTTATTTACGCAAAATATTCCATTTAACTTCATTTCCGATATGGACACTGAAGTACAAACATCTGCCATAATCACCGTCCTGAAACAACCTTCTAAAATTATAGCCGTAGTGATTATTTTAATTACAATTTTCTTATTTGAGTTCATTTTGTGGTATTTTGAAAACGTTTCTACCGTAAAATTGTAACTTTTTTCACTGTAGTTCACAAAATGGTATTAAAAGTATACTAATTTTATGTTAATTTCTATTAATTGTATTGTTTTCTAGGATATGATTGCATCACAAGCTCTCGAGAGGAAACTACAATGGGTTTTTTTCTTCTTCCAAGTGGATTAATATGTGACGTCAATGGGAATAATTAGAGGCAGTTTCGAGCACGGGACGGTTTAATTTCGAGTGTCTAGAACTGTTATCTCAGAGAGAGAGAGAGAGTCGATAGAATTTGAGGGTTATTTGAAGTTTAGATCACGTGATGAATTAATCTCAACAAGATAGGAACTGATTAATCTCACATGCGTCATTTCTCTCTGAGACGCTGAACTGAAAAGAAGTGCATCCGCTTTGCTCTCCTCATCTACCGTAAACATGGAAAAACGATCTATTGGTAAGCATTATTTTATTAATACTATTACTATTTCAATAGACAAAGGCTTAACATTTTCATTTTCTATAGCCGAGACGCATACCGTATCCAAACGCAGGGGCCAAGAAAGACGTATCAACATAAAAATCACGTTAGGAGGATCAGTCTACATTTCTTTTGGTTTCGACGGATCAAAATTACAAGTTCTCTTCTTCAAAAAATCGAACGAAAATATTCTGTTCCTGACCTCCGAAGCTTTCACCAATCTACTCTCTCTTTGGGGAGAGCTTTTCGCCGCTACGCAAACCGGAGCATCGTCTCTAACCCACAACATCATCGACTATCACGACAACAACGTATCCGTCGTCGCACTACCAACAACATCAAATTGAACTCTGCCTACGGTCATGTTCTGGATCTGGGAGCTCGCGAAATCGGTGAGTTCCAAAAAAAAATTGATTTTATTCGGTTTCAAATAAATCTTTTAAACGAACATAAAAAAGTTATCGAATGCATGTACTTAGCTATTGTTAAAAACCTTAAAAAAATTCACGAATTATTATATGGAAAACCTTTCGAGGGTTTATTTTTGTACCATGATCAATTTAATTCGTACCATCAAGTAAAATCTTATTTTGGCTGTTTTAAATCACCCTCGGAAGTACTACAAGATTTTACTTATTTACTCGTAGATAATCAATTAACCTGTAAACTTAGCTACTTTAATTTGTTTTCATTGTGTAATGTACAAGATAACCATCTAATGGAATATCTGATATCACCTACTAACATGTAAACAAAGTTCTAAAATAAAATAAAAAATTAATTAAATTGAAAATAACTTGTTATTATTGCCTAGAGATTAGAAATTAAGGAGTTCTGAAGCGATAAGCAAACGGGTAAAAATCTATTCTCCAGATATCTGCGCGAGCAAAACAAATTCTGGAGAATGGGGATGGGGAAAGCAACTGGTGATTAGAAGGGATGAAAGCAATGGGGGAAAGGAGCTGGTGAACGAGAGATAAGGTATCCAGTGAATGGGGTTTGTGGGAAAGCAACTGGTGATTAGAAGGGGTGAAAGCAATGGGGGAAAGGAGCTGGTGAACGAGAGATAAAGTATCCAGTGAATGGGGGTTGGGGGAAAGCAACCCGTGAACGGGAGAATCTGGTGATTAGAAATTCTGGTGATTAGAAATTCTGGTGATTGAGAGAGAGAGAATCTGGTGATTGAGATGGGGGAGAGGCGCGGGTGGGGGATGAACGGGGGAACAGAGGGAGCCAAGCTACAGCCCCGAAACAGGATTAATTTTTATCAAAGTTGTATCAGAAGTAAATTAGTGCGAAGTAAGCGCAATGTATTTTCAGCTATTCTAATTTGCCTAATTTAACACGTGACGAATTTTTTATCGCTAACCGATGAGCAGTAACCTCTATTTTTGGTTACATTTTACAATCTCCCGTGACGTCAATTGGTTTCAGCCAATGAGAAATCAGGATTTACTTGAAGTTTCGAGTGTTATTTGATCTCTAGATATACGACTCAACGTTCTTTTAGTTCCCGGACCTCATCGAGAAGAGACACGTAGATTTTCGCGCTCCGTTCCCCGCCTTCTCGACTCTATTTACAGGCAAAGGCTTCAGGATTTCCGTAAAAGTAAGTGACTTTATTATTTTACTGTAGAGGGAAATTAGGCCTTGTTTAAATTGAAGTAAATAGACTTAGATTCTAGTCAAATAGTCATAGAGTCTAACCAAAATAAATAGAAAAACATTTATTGAAATTTAGGCTTAACCAATTAGGCTTAAGAATGTTGACAATAGCTTATAGAAACTATCAGTTTACAGTATGGACATCGAAGCGTATCGACTTGAAACTTTTCGTCACTGGAGAAATCCGCACGTTACTAAGGAACAACTAGCGAAGGCTGGATTCTACTATATTCAGCGGGGCGATGAAGTACGATGTTACAAGTGCCATGGCGTATTAGAAGGATGGGAATCAGGAGACGTACCAGAACTTGAACATGCTAGATTCTTTCCAAACTGTCCGGCTAGGGATAATTCACCATCGGAAAAAAGTACCTTTCGCTAGAATGGGACATTCCCCCGACGCCAAAAGCAACTACGGTCTCTGACAAAAGCTTCTCACCTGTACCAGAAGAAGACGTTTGTGACTGTCCCTCGGATGTCAGACGATACTGTTGCTAAACACTACAAATACGTGAGTTAGAACTTTTAATTAAATTAAGTTGCAGGAGATCGTTTCACCCCATTTAAATGCCTGTAAACTTAACTACTTTAATTTGTTTTAATTGTGTAATGTACAAGATAACCATCTAATGGAATATCTGATAGTACCTACTAACATGTAAAACAAAGTTCTAAAATAAAAAATTAAATGTAAATAACTTGTTTTTATTACCTAGAGATTAGAAAATTAAGGGGTTCTGAAGCGATAAGCAAACGGGTAAAAAATCTAATCTCCAGATATCTGCGCGAGGAAAACTAATTTTGGAGAATGGGGATGGGGGAAAGCAACTGGTGATTAGAAGGGGTGAAAGCAATGGGGGAAAGGAGCTGGTGAACGAGAGATAAAGTATCCAGTGAATGGGGGTTGGGGGAAAGCAACCCGTGAACGGGAGAATCTGGTGATTAGAAATTCTGGTGATTGAGATGGGGGAAAGCAACCCGTGAACGGGAGAATCTGGTGATAAGACATTCTGGTGATTGAGATGGGGGAGAGGCGCAGGTGGGGGAGGAACGGGAGAGGCGCGGGTGAACGGCGGGAGCCAAGCTCTTTGTGTCCTTCTGGTGATTGAGAATTTCATTCTCAATCACCAGAAGGACATCCCTTATCTCTTACCAGACATGATTCTAATGCGGATTTTCCTGAGGTTATCAATGTCACTTAACCTACTACAGAGATGCACAGTGACGATTCAAATACTACCGAGACAGACTCTATACCTCAAGACGATGGTGATCCGAAGCAGAAATGCTAGAGGTTAGTCTTATAGAACCAGAATCAGTATTAGCAGAACAAGAACAACAGAGCGAGACTGAAAATACTGCGTCCAATGTGGTAAAACAAATATCCTCTGATACTTCATACATCACGCCTTTGTTGAAGGTTGGGTCCGAGAACTAGTCTATAGAAAATCTCCAAAACTAGGCCGAGTACGTGATGTATATTATTATACGCCTATACCAACCGTACAACAAAAAATATCAATGAAAGAATTTGAATGGAAATTGAGGTATTTGGGAAATGCTGTGAATGGGTTAGATACCAGTTGGTTTTTATTTAACCCACTCCACTCCCTGGAGCACCTACCACACCAGAAATCGTCCGAAATGCAAAATAAAAAAAGACAATGGTTGCCCTTAAGGGTTGTTAACAACAATAATAATCTGACCCGAGTATCTATAAATAATAATATAAAATCTTTCTCTTATAGAATGGAGTAATCCTATGTCTTGTTCCTAGGTGAGGATGAGTTGCCAGTAAGGGCGATATTTAGAATTTATCTGCTATTTCCAGTGGTTCCAAAGCACATTATCCGTATGATGAACTACCAGGGTGACATTACGCACACTGATAAGGATAAATTTCAACACCGATACGGAGTTGAAGGAGTATTTTGCACCATTGTAATCCCTATGCGATATGGCGAGGAAAACGCTTTAGACGTTCAAGAAGGAGTAGACTCCATCCAACAGAATAACATACTTATAGGCACGGCTACTGAATACGAACTGATGGGACTCCCCGGAGAAGAAACAGTGGCCAGAGGACCCAATTCCTTTGCATCACAACCAGACATACCATCTTATAAAAGTGAACCTAAAGTGACGTTCGTGATGTCAGGATTTTCGACAACAACGGAGAAGTGCACGGTTTCTTTTGCGACATCTGCTCCTCAACAGTATACGAGCAGGCAGATCATCCTCAGAGAGAGTCAAAAAACCACTACAGATCTGGCAAAACAACGATGACACTGCTATAGATGCGACAGAAGTGGGCATCTGGTGAGACAATGCCACACACAACGGAGGGTATTGCGTACCAACGCGCAAAGAAGAGTCCATGGACTGAAAGAGCGACGACGAAGACGAAACTTTAAAATAATTTAATTTAAAGATAAAATAAAAAGTTGTTTAGGAAAAAAGTAGCTTAAGGATTTTTAAATATGAAGCTTTTTAGTTTTAACATACAGGGTGTTAACTGAATGTGTTTAAGCTAGGTATTTGGAATGTGCAGGACTCATAGAACGATCAGGGGGTTAGACAGTGTAGTTATGTTTATCGATAACATTTTTATGTGAGAATACAGTGGATGGTATCATTTTCTTCGGAAAAATGAACCAAATCCTTATTTTGATGGTTCTAGTTCGTGGGAGGTGACAGGTGGGCGCTAGTCCATCTCAATGTTTTTTTTTTACTTTTCATTTTTTTAAACACCATGATTAATTAAATTTGAGTATATTTTTTATCAAATAAAATAACTTTTATTAAGTTTTGTAATAAATAAAAAAGTCGTTACATTTGTTAACATTTTTAATTTTTTTTTTCTTTTTACAATATTTACATGAGCGTCTGACCGGTTTCGTCGGGCTTAGCCCCTCATCGTCAGACGCCCTTGTAAATATTGTAAAAAGAAAAATCTTTTAAAAATATATATATGCAAATGTAACGTCTCTTTTTATGTATTACAAAACTTACTAACAACGGTACCATTACCTAAGCCTTACAACATTTATACTGTTTAGTGGTTAAATAGGTGTTCGTGGGCCAACTCTTCTTGCGACTTATATCACTCCATATACATAAGATCTCATAACCAATAAATATTAACTCATTAATATGTTAATGCAAGTCTGTCCTATCATCAAAAAATTTCACTAGACGTGTAACATATTTCGCCACATAGCTAAACCCGCCCGCCCTCATTGAGCTTCTTTAATATTTAAAAAATTATATATTTTTTAGGTATCAAACGAAAGATAATTTTAAGTTAAAATGAACCACCTATGGACTGCATTGTTAATGATTTTGCAGATGGGACTCAACACTATCAAAAGCTCAACATTTTACACATTATAGGGACAATTATTAAAAAATTATTATTCAATTATTCTAAAGAAGTCTCTAAAACTCGTAACTTTACGATGCAATAATAATAAAATCTATACTTTTAAACGGGTATAGGCATTGTGAAACCATTGAAAATAAACAATAAAGGAATATAATGTAGGTGGTGTGCGGAGATGGGGTCATGATTACGTTGTAACCGGAAAAAACATTTTGTACAGTGCAAGGCATGTCTTTCCATAGATACTACACGGGAGCAGTATAGCCGCGAAATGACTTCTCACGGACGGTTCACGTTATTTTTAAAGATAACCTCTACAGTTCTAAATCTTTCTAGAATAAAAATATGAAATGAAAAGGAATGTAACTCTGATATTTTGAAAGCGATGCTATCGACTGCCTGTGATTTTTAAATAATTTGAAATACAAACTATCTCTGAAAAGCTAAGCCTCGGTGCGACTATGGAAGAAAACCCGAGTCAATGTTTACCATATTATTATTAAATAATAAATGCTCTGTTATGATTGTATTATAATAATAACTATTCAAATAATAATATTAAATAGATAGATCTATTTAATTAAATAGATTATTGATATATACTGCAAAAAGGAAACAGAACTATACCGCGTCATTTTCGGAACTAACGCTTCGATTGCTTATAAAAAACAGCTGACTCTGTCGAGTTCTACTTCGACTACCTCACTATAAATTGGCTCCACCCCACGCGTCGCCGGAGGTGACCAAGGGTATTCCAGTGGAATATTCTAGGGTTAAATAGATTCATGGAAATAACTGTTATATTTTATAAATTTCTAACCTTGATAAATAATGTATAAAGGTTCCATAATTTAAGAATATATATTCTTATTTTTGTTTCCGATTTGAAAAATTGTATTATAAATTTACGTGTCTTATACTAAAAATCGACCAAGTGAAAAAAATGCAAGAAATTTCTTTTACGGATGGCCCCTTAAACCAACCCTTATCTTTCTCATACGATCGAGTCACGTGGAGAGGCACTTTTTCGGAGGGTCGTTAGAGTAGTTCGTTTGTACATCAAGGCGCATTTTAAACGCTTTTAATAGCCATTACTTAATAGATATGGAGGGCCTCTGGTCTTAAATCGATTGAGTATATAAAGAAATCTACGTATAAAATTGTTTTTCAGAAAACGTTCTATTTCGTCAAAATCTTACATTTTGAGATACGCGATGCCGGTTCGTTACAGCTCGTACGCTGAAATCCAGCTACGTCACACTTTGGGAATCAACGTGTTTTCCCCCCGTTTTTTTCAGGCAGTAATATCTCTTCCCGACCTCTCGTTATAAGCTAACCTTATTATACGAAATTTAATAGTGAAACCTATCCATGGCCCCTCAATTACTGAGTGGTTCAAAGCGAACTGGCGACAAGCTCGGCCGTAGGCGGCAAACTCGGCCGTAGGCGGCAAACTTCTAGTTATCTATGAGATTGATATGAGAGTTCCTGGTTTCAGAGGGATTTGAAATTTCCAAGTTTAGGGCAATATTAACGGTTTAAGATTTGACAACCGGTTTCTAGAAGAAAACAACGGTAAAGAGGAATGAGAAGTTGCCAGATGTACGATCCGGATCGTATTTCTACGATAATTGAATCCTCGGTACGATATACGATCCGAAGGCTTGATCGTACGGGAAATATACGACCTTACGATAAAATACTATCCAAAGTACGATACGTGTTAAAACTGTTATCTTTAGAACGGAAACCTTTATATATCTTTAAAAATCGTGGTGGTCAATGATCTTAAGCAAAGAATATCTACCATATTCCGGACTCCCACTTCGAAACACGCTCTTGTGGAAGTTGCGATTTGCTGGGCGAGTTATTATGATCGCCACGAATCGTAAATATTGCAAAAACATTTTATCACGGGTTTTTTCGTTCATAACGGGAAGCTAAAGTATACGACAAAGAAGGTTTAACCAATACCATAATAGGCCTTTCTCTAAAGTAACATTGGCCTTATTGTTTAGATGAATCGGGCGCGTCACTCCTGACGTAGAAGTGACATTGCACTGTGATAGCCATAAGAAAATTCGACGAGTCAGCCTTTTTATGATGATCTAACCTTCAAAACTGAACTGAACTCCTGCGTATCTCGTGACGAAAGCGATACATTTAAACAAGTTCAGCAAAAGTCATGACTGAAAAGAAAAGCCTATTATGGTACACTGCAATAATTTTACTTCGAAATCTTGGTCGTACTATTATTTTAGCCGTGTACCATATGGTACGCTTTTATGCAATAATTTCTTAAAGTTTTACCATATTTTTACTAATATTTACATAAATGTTCAGCCCATCACAAACAAAATTGCCTGGAACTGTAATTAACAACCATAGAAATCGGATAGAACTTTTAGAGAACCCTGCCTTTGGTCCAAACTTTTCGTTTGGCTGGCAACGAAAGTTTCGCCATCGGCGCCGCACTGGTGAACTATCACTATTTCGCCTAAGATTAAATGGCCGACTTTAGCTCGCTGCTAACGCCGT
The DNA here is from genome assembly GCF_980474605.1 of Leiobunum rupestre. Classification (NCBI taxonomy): domain Eukaryota; kingdom Metazoa; phylum Arthropoda; class Arachnida; order Opiliones; family Sclerosomatidae; genus Leiobunum; species Leiobunum rupestre. The sequence continues at coordinate 60,115,011 of NC_143391.1, forward strand.
TTTTTGTCATCTTTAAAGCGACTTATATTTAATTAAAGTTGAAGAATGATTTTAAATTGCGTAATTAAATCGTGTTACGAATAGTTTTCTATTTACCATAATTCTCAATCGCTAAGATCGCACTATAGAAAATGCGTTTCTTTCAAATCATAGAAAGCTAGATTTTTTTAATAAAAAATGAATGGTTCAAAAACGCATAATTAAATATTTAGGAGTAATTAATCAATTGAAAACATATCTTTTCACATGTTACTGTTAAAAATAGTTGTTTTGCGCGTAATGGTTTTTGGGGAAACCGGTGCACAGTAATGGTTTATCGCTAATATTTACGTTAGTATTGTATGTACGGCTATGAATTCAAATACGAACATAAGGGCCTGGCTATATCCTAGATAAAATGTTTTATGAAAATTTTACATAGGAGCAATCGTTGTGTCGTATTCGCAGTTTTAACATTGTACCCGAAACGCATCCCCTGCTCTTCATGTAACCGCGTTAAAAATTTACCACCTAGCTAACTCTTGTTATTTCTGAAATAATTCGCTTGATAATTAAGCTATTGTTAAGGTTGTGTGAGATAAAATGATGGGAAAGTCGGAATAATGGGTCACTTCATTTTAAGTTCATATTGACTGCCGTGAGGATTTAATCCACAAGACCAGTATCAATGCTTTGAAAAGAAAACACGACACCGATGAGACTGTTCGACGTGTAGAACGCGAGCGAACTAAACGTATTATATATTATATTGAATACTTTAAATTAGTGTATTCATTGTGTATTATTTCAACGCTAAATGTAGACCTCAGAGACAGCAAGTATATACTTGATTAATCTATATAAATAAAATCTGATGTTTGTATATATAAATATATATGTATATATATATTGGTTTGTTACCTTCTATGCACGCCCAAGATAATTGTCCAATTCGCACAAAATTTGGCCTGTGGCATTGTGGCCCCAGCCGTTAGGTTTTAGGAACGTCTTGAGATTGCCAAGGATCCTATATGTTAGAAGGATAGGTAGCCCCCGGCCAGCCCGTGTTTGCAAAACGCCGGCAGCGCCGTCGATATTAAGAGAGCCTCTAAACGTGGGACAAATCTTGGCGGTGCTTCCTCCATAATTTGTCCTTGACGGAATCTAAAGACGGATTCTCTATCGCGCATGACCCGCCGACGGCGCTGCCATTTTTCGTCCCTCGCCTCATATCTTTCTAAGATATAGGATCCTTGAGATTGCTAACCTTCGACTTTTTCGCTTGCGCTCGTTCTCTTTTCTCAGCCCACCCCTCCCCTCTCTATCTATGTCACGCAGACACCTTTGTCCGGGCCGTATTCATTCCACGCATACCCATAATACCAACCGATACGCCATTGGATTTTAAACGCCTGCAATTTCCAATCAATCTTAGCTTCGCAATGACAATTATTAAAGCGCAAGGACAGTCACTTAAAACTGCGGGAAACCCATGCTTTATGTTGCGTGCTCAAGAGTTGGAGCTGCAAATAACCTGTGCATACTTACTCCCAACGGAGAAACTAAAGATATTGGGTACAAAAACGCTTTATCATAATTACATCTTAAACTATTCAAAGAAATCAAATATATATTAATATTACAAGATATGATATTCTGCACTATTAAACGTTTGCAATTTAAAAATGCCTATTTACTATTTAAAAATAATTTAATTTGCATATTTAAAGTAAAGTGCATTTTGTTCGTTTTCTAAACCTCAATTTACTCAACTAGCTGAGAAGCCCGGTCGGAGCAGTAAAGTGCATTTTGTTCGTTTTCTAAACCCCCAATTTACTGAACTAGCTGAGAAGCCCGGCCAGAGCAGGAAAGTGCATTTTGTTCCCGTTTTCTAAACCCCAATTTACTCAACTAGCTGAAAGCACGGCCGGAGGTCGGGCTTTTCAGCTAGTACCTTATATAATCCTTAAGCAAAGACAGTTTTTCTAAACAAAAGTGCATATAATTTTAACATAAGCAAACTGAAAACCAACTATAAACTAAGTATTATAAGTAGTTAGGCCTATGCGACCAATGTAAAATTCCCAAACAAACAGTGAAGAAAAGTTTAACTTTAGGATATGAGCTAGCTAGGTAACATATAATTGCATAATATTCGCCCCTATGAGTGACAGAATCAGATATCAAAGGCTTAGCATTGCACTTCATAACTAGCCCTAAATACAGAAAACTATTTTTTTTAATAATAATCTCGTAAAATAACAAAGAAATGCCGTATATACCTTTCGAAAAATATTAATCCGAAATCCCTATTTTGGATAGTTGCAGCTGGAATTAATTAATCCAAGGTTTCAGCCTTCCCCTATACCCTGAGGCCACGAAATTGTTGTCGGCGGCGGCGAGCCCAGTCAATTTTAGTGTGTCTGTCTGTCCTGCGAACGCGTTCGCATTTTCCGTGCAAGGTTAATCATTGCCTACGAAGTTTCTCTAAATTTCTGCGTTCGCAGTTTCTCGAAGGGTTGGCAAAATCACCGAGTGACGGTGAGCGTTAACGGATTAATTTGCGGTTGTGTTTCGTTTGGATTGTTTTTTTCGTTAACGCTCACCGTCTTGACAGTTTTACCTCAGTTTGATTGGATATTTGGTTATTGTATTGTTTGTGTTATGACGGTTGTGGGTGTTGAGTTTGTTGTGTTTGTTGCGTCTGTTGTGTTTCTACGGGCGTTTTCTCTCCAACTTCTTATTGACTTTTCGGACGGACGGAGTGCTGAGTGTTATGGCAACCTCTCAACGTTCAATGGCGGGGTTTCCACCAATTGTTCACGGTATTCGTCTAAGTGTCAAATTGCGATTTATTGGCGTCGGCTGGGAATCGAACCCGGGTCTGCTCTAACCACTCAGCCGCCGACGCTTGTTAAGTTACGGTGTTTTTCTAAAAAACAGCTTTGGCGAATGTCCTTTACGAAGCTATAACGTTAGGTACTATAATTTATTCTACATCATTTTAAATATTTATAAATTATATTAATCTTATATTTAATTAAAAATTTAAGCATTTTAATGTAATCTTATATTTAATTAAATATTTTAGTATTTTAATGTAATCTTATATTTAATTAAATATTTTAGTATTTTAATGTAAACTTTTATCATGATCAGGAATTGAACTCGAGTCGTATTTTTTCCATGCGGATAGTTCACCACCGAGCCATCGACTTCCTTAGGGAATATATTAAAGTAAAGAAACCTTTATTATAAGGCGGGTTTTATTTACTAAACGGATGAATACAATATCTGTCGATATTTTTATTGAACTTTGTTTTTTAATTTCTGTGAACTTGTTTTTATTTCGTCGGGAATTGAACCGGGAGTGCGGTTTTAGGACTTTGATTCATTACCGCTGTGTTATTGATTCCTATTAAGTTGTGTTATAAATCTGTAATATATAATTCAATGGCGTTGTTAAACTCTTTATTGTCAGTAGGTTTATTTTTTCAGATACGCATTTTTAATATAATATGTATCTGGATTTTAGGGTCGTATATATTTTTTACTGATCGAGATATTGTTGTTTTTTGTCTATTCTTAGATCTTATATTTTTAGCTTATTTTTGGAGGAAACACTATAGTGTGTACGTCGTGTTCTTTAGCTTATCCGGTTTCGTTATAATAACGTCGAAAATACGTTTTATTGATGGTAAGGTGTCGCACTTCTTGCTATAATTACATTTCCTATTGTTTGGTTTCTTAATTTTTGACAGAATTTGTTGCTTGATTGTGTTATATTTTTTGTAATTTATTTCGTTTTTCAGTCGTATATTTTTTATCTATTGTGTGTTTAGCGTAATAGTTCATTTATGAAGAAAAATATCGAGTTGTATACAACGTGCCTTAAACTTATATTGGTCTGGTTTTTAACTGGGTATTCATTACTTCATAATTTATTTTAAACGTTTTCTCGACTGATTAAGATGTTTAATGCAGTTCAACAATTAAGTTCGTTTGTTTTTATTTTAAAGAGCCCAAACTATTCCGTCTACGGTCATTTATTGATATACGAGCTGTCGTTTAGTCAAGTGGCTTTCTGTGCTTTGTGAATGGTAAGTTTTTCGCTTCTTGTAATACATTTTTTTATGGGTGTGGATATTTGGATATCAACGGTTCCTAATGCAGTCATTGATTTCCTGGGTGTGCAAGTCATTATATGATGTTGGAAAATGAACGGTATTTGTCTTTTTCATGCGGAATGTGCCACAACGTCAACAGGAAGTCTACGAGTCGAGCACTACCAGATGTCGAATAAAGCTATTCTACGGTATCTTCATCAAGGGCGAGTGTTGAAATAAGATGAGCGTTAAAGATGCGGCCAATATTTCGTAAGCGAGAAAAATACAAATAGCCTCTTTGGATATTTCTTTAATTTAAATTTGCTTCGTATTAGATTTAATTGATAAACTTGTTCTGTTAATAGGGTTATTCAATTGTGCATTGTTTTAGTACGTCTAACTCGCTGTTGTAACTACTTTATTTATATTATTCTGAATAAATTAAACTCTGTTGTTTCGTCTCAATTATTTAAATTAAAATTAAAATTTTATACCGGGCGGGATTGAACCGGGATTACGTTTTTGGTATATAACTATGAATTGCGGAGATATCTTTAAGGGTCGTATATTTTAGCTCGCCAACTTGTTAAATTTAATTTAAAACGTTTTATTCTTAAATTTTGTACGCGAGAGTGGCATAACTTGCTGGGTGAATTCAATTCAATATATATATATAATAAATTTCTGACTTTCAACCTTCTCCTATACCTTGTCGCCGCGAAATTGTTGTCGGCGGCGGCGTGAGCCGGCGTTTCTTGATAAAAAATATGTTTTTATTAGAGAGTAGAAATCAACCTACCTATGGTCGTGCTAAAAATTTGATATTTCAAACCACGGGAAGATATATTTATGGTATGGTATTCAAATAAGAATATTTCCAGCAGATAGGGAAACAAATATTTAATAATTGTCCTGTATCACAATATCAGTGAACTAGTGCTGGATTTTTAACAGTTTTCGCTCTAATCGTCTGTGTTTAAACATTTTGATGATCAAGATCTTGCTTTTTAAGGGCACTGTGGATGCACAACTCTATGAAAAAAAGATATCATTCTTTGAAACATAGTCGAACATGTGCAGTCTTTAGGAATCTGAAACCATTCCTTGTGCAGTCTACGTGATACGTGTGATGAATGTTTCCAAACCCCCTTTAATATTTGTCATATGTGAAAGTAATTTAAAACTGGTGTCAAATACTTCATTCGCCTCCGTTACATATTTCAAATATATGTTAGTACGATAAAATTACCAAAAAAGCGCGTTGTCGGCTGATTTGTATGCCTTATAGTATGCCAGTATATTTGTTGGATCTAGAATCGGACTGTCCTTATTAAGCTGACTAAGGCAAGTAGAACATTAATGTTTTGGATAGCAGCGGCGAATTAAATATCCTGAAAAATAACTATAAGAACATTTTCTTTTAGAAGGTTTGGACTTTTATGACTTTGAAAATTTCTTAATCTTCATCAATGAGTTGTCCCATAGAAATTGGAATGGCTGGCAGACCACTGATTACATTCTTGGCTAAAACGACAGTAACACCATCTCCATCGCGCGCACGAAGCTTATTTTAACTAGTTATCAGGTCTACTATGTGAATAACGTAGGCACTGATGCAAATAACCATTTACCGGTGTTGTTAATTCATTAGTTGTCTTTTCCACTTAGGGCTAGTTAGGCTTAGCCTTTGCTATCAAATTATGTCACTCTTGTAAGCTAATGTCATGCAATTATACAGGGTGTTATGGATAAGAGTACCGAAACTTTCTATATGCAATCTATGGGTCTCTATAAGTAAAAAAATGTCTCTTAAACATGGGTGCTTCAGTTCAGAGATATGGGCTCCCAAAAAACTACCCCAAAAACCGGACACAGCCTTAATTCTTGCAAAAAATATGCTTCCTTGAACCAAATTGTTTTCATTAAACTATCAATTGTTTTTTATCCGTGAGGCGAGAAACTTTAATAACAAGTGGTAAAATGAGTTTGAAGACAAAGTCATTTTAATTTTATTGACACGGCCGTCAATTCGTTCTGTGGTTAATATGGCACGTCCAAGAGAGCTTATTGGTTAGAAATTCAAAGATTCAATCGTTCGTCTATTTGGTAAAACCTGTTGAAATATTATTTGTATCTCTCTCCAGGTTACATGCCAATCACAAAAAAAACAATGTTTAAACTTTGTGTCGATCTGACACCAGTTTTTTCGGAATCTACTGCTGTTTGAATCTTTCAGCTTCTAACCAATTTTTCTTGAGCCCGTCCGTGCAATAAGCGTCCGTACACCAATGTGTCATATCAGCTACAGAACGAATGAGACAATTTTAAAACCATTCCTTTAGAATTTTTATGACATTTGTATCTTTAAATTTAATAATTAAATTCGTATCACTAAATTAAAATGGCTTTGTCTTCAAACTCCATTTACTTCTAAAAGGAAACTAATGAACTTTTGCCACTTGTTATTAAAGTTTCTCGCCTCACGTATAAAAAACAATTGATAGTTTAATGAAAACATTTTGGTTCAAGAAAGAATATTGTTTGCCAGATTTAAGGCCGTGTCCGGTTTTTTGGGAGCCCATATCTCTGAAACGAAGCACTTAAGGACCCATATTTATTCGACATTTTTTACTCATAGAGACCCATAGAATACATATAGAAAGTGTCGGTACTCTTATCCGTAACACCCTGTATGTAAGAGCACGATGTATACAACTCGAAATTTTCTTCATAAATGAACTATTACGCTTGAAAACTAAATACGCTAAACACAGACTTGATAAAAATATACGACTGAAAAACAAAATTAATTTAAAAAAACTAACTAGGTGGACCACCCACGGGTTCTCTCCTTTCTTCATATTATCGCGGCTGACTGCGCTAAAACAAAATTTGACATTTAAATTTTCATACTAAAAAATTTAGACTTTTAAAAATATTAACATACTTATCCGCTTGAGATGAGCTTTTAATTTTCAATGAACCGTAACATGTATCGGTGATTCTGTGGTAGAACGTCCGGAGGGCTTGGGTTCGATACAATCGCAAATTGATACTTAAACGAATACCGTAAACGATTGGTGGAAACGCTGCAATTTGGACGTTGAGACGTCTACCTTAACAGTAGTGTAAAAGTGAGAGTTTAGAGCCACGGGGTGCAAATTTCCCATCGGCTTATAAAGGGGTGCCGGCTCCTGCCTCGAAACAGCGTCGGCTCGATGTGGCTACATTTGCCGGCATTGAGAATGCGAGAGAGACCGATGAAAACGTGAAGGGGGAAGGGGGAATTGAAGCCGGTCAGAGTCTTATTGACGGTGTGTAATATCGTACGAGGAGGAAGCTAAGTTTCGTGACGAGATAGGGGATAGAGACCCAGAAGAGAACGAGGTCTCGGATTTCAACCGCGCCAGAAAGAAGTGGCTTGTTTATACGCGCGTTTCATCGGTACGGTGCGGTGCGGGAGTTTACGCGGACGTTAACGAAATACCCAATAGGGTATGGCATGGAGTATTATTCATTAACAAAGTACGGGTCAGCATTGAGAATACGAGAGAAACCGATGAAAACGTGAAGGGGGAATTGAAGCCAGTCAGAGTCTAATTGACGGTGTGTAATATCGTACGAGGAGGAAGCTAAGTTTCGTGACGAGGTAGGGGATAGACACCCAGAAGAGAACGAGGTCTTGGATTTCAACCGCGCCTGAAAGAAGTGGCTTTTTATACGCGCGTTTCATCGGTACGGTGCGGGAGTTTACGCGGCCGTTAACGAAATACCCAATAGGGTATGGCATGGAGTATTATTCATGAACCAAGTACGGGTCAGCATCGAGAATACGAGAGCGACCGTCGAAAACGCGAAGGGACCATTGGAGCCAGCCGAAGATTTATAAGCGGGGTGCAATAAGGAAGTAGAATAGAGGTCCGTGATAAAACGAGCTCACGCTTTTCATCCGCGCCAGAAAGAAGCGGTTTGTTGATACACGTGTTTAGTCGGTAAGGGACATGAATCTACGATGAGAGTAGCGATATTAAGACGATTAGAATCATTTCGGAGAAAAGGGTGAATATTTGCTACGAACGAAATAGACAATGAATAAAACGATATATCGCGCAATATAGAAACTAAGTCAAAAAAATACCCCGACGAGTACTATATAAGAAGTTTTATTTTCCCACAAAACTTCATTCCGAATTTGTAATTGACGTCTTGGAATAGGGATAAAATGTATGTATAAAACATTATCTTAATTATGAGATTCTTTATTTTACGAATATGAAATTTTCAGGAATAGCAGTAAGGTTTTTCCTGTTTCTACCACGAAAGTATTGTTGGTAAACCCGGACTGTAATATCTACATCGGGACTCTAGTAGAAAGCTTTGGCATAGCGCTGACTTAAAGTTCATTCAAGCAATTGTAAAGAGCGAGCGAGGAAATAACTTCATTATTGGAAGACAATTCTATCGCACCCTCGACGGGGTTCTTCGAAGGATCGGAAACGAGACGGGTAGAACTTTGCATTTTTCAAAACTGCAGAGTAGTGGACGTCAGGGAAATCGTTCTTGGCACTGGGACCAACTACGGTAAGCACTACCTGACCAAGCGTGGATTAACTCTGACGCAGTACCCCTGGAAGACGATGATGGAGTAATACGGTGAAATGATGATCTACCATAACGAAGTCAAACGCGTCTTCAACGATATTAAATAAAACTGTACTAAACAAAGTTACGGATTATATTAATAAGCAGTGGAGGGGTTGTGAAGTTGATCATCTTTCGCAAGATGAGCATGACTATTTAATGATAGATTGGAATTCCCGTTTAGATTAGTACTTGTTTCCGCCATAGCAAAAATAACTTATTATAAATAATCTCAAAACTTAACACATTTTTAAGCCAGGATTATCGGGATAATATTTGTCTTTAACTATGTGTAATTTGAAGATGTTACGTAAGACAGTAGATTGTTGAAAAAAATATCAATAAAACGAATCGTATTAAAAACAACGCTGATTATTTTTTATCTCATGATACATCCTTTTACGGGGCTCGTGTCAGGACCCACGCAAGTAGTAGAGAACTAAAACCATTTTATTTACAAGATGGCCGCCATAACCCCCTAAAAAAACCCCAAAATATTTTCCAAAAACAAAATTTTTGTCCTTGGAAAAATCGAAAAACATATTTTTGTTTTCAATTTCACCTTGAAGATGATCTTTGACCTCGATGTTCGAGCACTGTCTACCACCCCTAAGCCTCGGTTTATCACCCCAACAAGTTGGGACAAGATCGACCCGAGATATCGGCGGTAATATGTACCGCCCCCGATTACGTCAACTTATTTACTTTTGGTGTCACTTTTTTCGTTTTTTCGCCATTTAAAATGCGAGATGGGGAAACCTTCACTTTATATCCTTGGCAACTTTTGGCCACACCCAATCACGTGATATCCAACTTACCCCTGTTGAAAATTAAACTTTATTTACTTTTTGGAATTAAATAAATAAACAATCAATACACATTTTAAAACAAATTACAATGGAGCTGGTCAATATCCGCCCGAGATATAGCACCTTATGTATAACCCCGGTCGAAATAAAATACATATTTTAAAACACAACAAATTGCAATAGGCCTGATTCGTCAATATTCGCCCAGTAACTTATGTTTTACCCCTGTTGAAATGAAACTTTATTTACTTTTTGGAAATAAATAAATAAACAATCAATACACATTTTAAAACAAATTACAATGGCGCTGGTAAATAAAATAAAATTTATTTACATTTGAAGATACACTGTTTTTAACATTTGCAATACAAAGGTGTAATTTTATCAGGGAAATTGGTTTTCAATAGTACACTAATACATTCTAAAATAATATAATCAAATAAAAAATCCGAAAAACAATTATTTTAAAATAATAAATTAATAACATAAACAATCAATAAACATTTTAAAAACATTACAATGAACTTAATCGGGCGATATCCGCCAGAGATATAGTCGCTAATGTATTATGAAAAAATTCAATTTATTTACTTTTTAAGCAATTCAAAAGCATAATGTTATCCACCTACAATAAAACGTATTACTTTACCAATATAAAAATAATTCTTACATTTTTAAGATACAATGTTGTTTTTATTGATACTTTTGCAAGTGTTCGCAAATGTTTATTCATTATCCACAAATTTTCCGATTTATTTTAAAAAAAGATGGGAAAAGAATATCATTTTAACTTATGTTTTTACGCAACCATGCATTTATTTGAATAAAAGCGGTATTTATTTAAGTAATTGTTTGTTTTTATTTAAATAATAGGCTTATTCAATTTTTAATTATTAAACTATTGGTTATTTAAATAAATATTGAAATATAGCCGAGCTTATTTTATTCATGGAAAAAAATTAATCGACTGCCGAACACTAACTTTTGCAACGCAAAAGACTATAATTTTACCCAAATGGATGTCTGGTTACTTTTTAATAGTAAAATAATATATTCTAAAGTTGGAAAAACATTTTAAATTACATAATCAATAAGAATTCCAAAACCATTTATTTAAAATAAATAAAAATAATTAACTTTTTTAAATTAGAAATAGCAACATTGTAAATAGAATTTTCTCTGACTATACCCAGTGAACGAACGGCCGATTATTGGTGACTATATTAAAACAAAATTAAGTTTATTAATTTGAATTATTTTCAAAATTAAACATTACTTACATTGATTGATAATTTTAACTTTCTGCTGAAACACGTTACCAGAAACACGGTCTATGAAATTCTGCCGGATTGCGAGCTATATCTTTAAATTCATAAATTATAATTACCTCTAGGATAGAACAGGTTCAATTGCATTAGCCTTGTAGAAGTAATTTGATACCCACCCTTAATTATCGTCACGTGTAAACGTTATCAACTACAGTTACAGCCTTGTAAAACTAGTTTGGATTTTTCAACAATTGACTAATTATATCAATTAAACGCAAAAATGTTTATTAACATCCGGCATCATTGATCCTACTCTATTTTTTCCCAACTTTCGCATCTCCGCGCCAGATTGAATTAATCAATAAAATTATAAACGCAGATCACGTTTTGCCAGGAGACATTCAACAGAGCCAGTGAGAAGAAAAAACTGGTTGCTCTAACAAACGTTGTATATATTTAATGTGAATTAAAAAACGTTTTTTTTTCAAAAAATCAATTTTATTTTGTATTGCTTTGTTGTTTATGTAACTTTTCTCTATATAATACAAGAAATATTTATATAAAAAAGATTTATTTCATTTTATACACAGTGTTTTTTTTAGATTGAGGATAAATACATACCGAACTATATTCGGATTCTATACAATCTGTATCTCTCGAAAGTCTTCTAATTCCTCTTACACCACATATTATACAAATTAAATGTTGAGGAAAGATTAATAATGCATCCGATGGAATTCTCATTGATAAACAATTGCCTTGTCTAAAAACAACAGGTTGGTAGTAAAATCGACATTGTTTATTCCAACAATAATATAGGAGTCCACCATAGGTTTCTAACGACTCAGTATATCCAAAACAATAAGGACAACAAATAAAACCATCTTTTTGTACTTTAACAGAACCTCTTTCTAACAAATTTTTGCAAGAACTCTCGTCCACTGTATAAAATGAAGAAATAATTAAAAAATATAATTAAAGAATATTAAAATTACTAAATAACATACAGTTTTTAATATTCAACTCTCTCGTTTACACGGCGAATATATTTCTAATGATTAAAGGTATAATTCAAGTTTTTTATACAAATGCTGTATGTGTAGATATTAGTATTATCATAAATTAAAAACCTCGAAGATTTCAAGTTATATAAAAATAAGTCAAGGTAAAATCTTTTTTCATAATATAGTATATTTAAAATCACCATTAGAAATGATTAATCAAATATTTATGTCTCAAAAAGAATTTATATTTTGTAATTATTTTCAACCTTATTAAACGTTAATTATAATACAAATTTATCGTAAATACATGTACTTTTTATATAATAAAAAGGGTGTTCGTATCGTTGGAATGTGTTTTCCCCCATCAATACACAAACCTGCTAACCTTGAGGAATTTAATATTTTTCAAAATTTAAGTTATTTGTTGACCTTGTTTTTTCAACAGGTAGTGGGCCCGATTGAGCTGTATAATATCACTGTAAAAACCTAATTGCAAGTAATTTTTTTTTATATCACAGTTGAAATGGGAAAACGCAAGATGTCTCAAAAATCCCCCCCTTTAAAAGTTAAAAAAATGAAGTTATTTATGGGGAAACCAGAATATAAATGCGATTCACTCGTTGATATTTCGTGTTATTTTGACATGACATGTCGAAAACACGCGTTTAAAAGTATGGAGGGATTTACCTTTAAGGAAAAATGTTGGATTTGTCAAGATCTATTTCTAGACAGGTGAATTTTTAAGCAACATTTAATGAACCATTTAACATGTAGTTTTTCGAATAAAACACTCACTAATAAAAGAGTATGTGATTGTTTAAATTCAAAACACCAGAAATACACACTCGAAGATGAACTATTAGACGATCAAATTATTGATTATTTGAACGAGTTTAACGTAAAAAAATTAAGAATGGTACGATGATTTAGTAATCGTCGGTAAGATTCAACCTTCGATCTCAAATGTTGAACCAACTAGTAAAGAAGAAAGTATAGATTCGAATATTCTTAACATGGCTGAAGAAACGTTGAATTCTTTAATGGAGTCTAACCCTGTGCTTACAAACGATTTGAAAATGCCGAGCGATAATCAGCTGGAAGCACTTATTTATTTTGAAGAATATTGTAAAAATAATCAAATTTTAATCCCCAACAATGCGGAAACTTCTATTGAAGTATTGCAAAATCTTGAAAAAACTTGTAAAATGATTTAAAACATGTAAATAAATCTTTTTTCTATAAAATCCACTGTTATTATTTTCCTACGTAAGATTTCTTTCAAACAAAATTCAATAACAATTTACTTTTGAAGATACAATTTTTTATAATATTTATTTTGCCAAAGACAAAATTTGTAGGCGACCACAGAAAGTCTATAGGTAACGAATACCATCCTAGTACAAACCACTCAATAAGATTAAAATAAATAAAATTTTACTCGAATAAAATCATTTTTGCGAAGAATTACAAAATAAATTATACAATTTATAAAGATTTTAATAATAAATCAATTCCAAAAATCTGTACAAAATAAACCATCCAATAAAGATATTATTAGGAATATGAAAAAAATAATGGTTGTAAAAAACTAGAAATATTATAACGATATAATTAAAAATAATTATAATTACATTATTTCGTAGAAGTTTTTCTTCTTAACTAAAAATGAGGTAATATATCTATTTACTTATAACTGTTTTAACCAAAAAAATCTTGCTATTAACTAATTGAATATAAATTCTCAAGTTTTTATTTATTTTGTGAGATAAATATAAATATATAAATTAGTAAAGAATTTAAATTAGAATTCTGAGAGTTAAAATATTGATCAAATTTGTGTCAAGGTACAGTTTTTTAATACTGTCACATATTTAAAAAACATTTCTAGAAATGATTAATCAAATAACTATGTCTCAAAAATAATTAATTTCTTATAATTATAAATAATAGGTGTAACCTTCTAACTTAATATCAAACGTAAATTATAATACATCATTCTCGTAAATACATATCCTTTAAACATATTAAAAGGGTGATTTCAAATTTAAAACAAAAACGAACTATACTTATTTTTTAAATTATAAACCTAACCTTGGATATATTATACATTAAGTATAGTTAAATGTTAATAATCTTTTTTTGACATGCGTATTCTTTTGTATAAAAATAGGGCGTTGCCAGATTAAAAAAATTACGGTTAATAGTATTACACATACAGTCACATTCTGTATAAAAAGGTGACATTTCCATGGTAGGAAAGCACACTGACTGACAAATTTGTTTCGTTCCGGGGACGTAGTTCAAATAAGACAAGTGTTTGAACATTTTTCTTACATAAAAGTGAACTAGATTTAAATGGAAATAAAATTTGTGAAAATATCAAAGAATGCTTTCGATCCAGTTCGCGCAACCAAATTTTCAGCAGGCTTAGATTTAAAATCTGCATATGATTATATATTGGTTTCTGGAAACAGGATGTTAATAGAAACAGATTTAAAAATTTTATTACCCGAAAACACCTATGGTCGTATTGGTAAAATTTTTAATAATGTTGTAAAAATATAAGAAATCAGTTCTTAATTTACCATGTTTAAAAAGCTCCTCGCAGTGGTTTGGCCCTTCATTACGGAATTGATGTTTTAGCCGGAGTTATTGACATAGACTTTACTGGACCAATTGGTATTGTTTTAATCAATCATGGGAAAGTTGATTTTAAAATTTTAAGAGGTGATAAAATAGCGCAATTGATTTGTGAGAGAATATTTTATCCATCAGTAGTAGAGTGTGAAGTATGTTTAACCAAGACTTTACCTAAAGTTTTGACATAATATACTATTTCTTGTTATCAGAAATTTAAAGAAACGGAAAGAGGATGTCATGGGTTCGGTTCAACCAACTAACACAACTTAATGTTTATAATTTAATTTATGTAAAATAATTAAATAAATATTTAACCAACAGTTAAAAAATGTTTTATTTCATTTTTATATAAACAAATATTGGTCTATATGATTGTACAGGGTCTTTTTTTTTTGCTCGGAAAAGTGTTTTTTTTTTCAAAAACTATTTATAGTACCGATTTCAAATTTGGAAGGTCAATTCTCTATACCGGGGGACATCAGTTTGAGAAATTTGAGCGTTTTCGGTAATGTTTTTCACCAATTTTGAAAAATTATTTTTCGACCACTAGGTGCGAGATAAAAAATTTATATTATAAAGTTGTAGGCCGTCATCGAAAACCCTTAAAAATTGTTCACAATTTATTTATCAGTGAAAATTCGAGCTTGAAAAATTTACAAGTTGGTGAAGCCAAATTACGATTGTTTGAAACGATAATTGAAACCGAATTACCTAATCCAGTTGAAACTTTGGTTAAAAAAACGACCGGATTTAAAAAACACGAGGCTATAGGTCAATCCTAAACATGCATTGGGTATTTAAAGGAAAACTTTGGGAGATTATTATCAGTGTTTGATAATATTTCGAACAATGCCTCGTTATTCAGTAGCTGAGCGTACCGAGATAGTTGCCATTTACTATGGAGAAGCAGCGCAAACCTTAGAAGAGTGACTGAAATCTTCGCAGAAAGACATCCAAATGGAGCACCATCTGTAAATACAGTAAGACGAGCAATTCACGATTTCAATCAATTTGGTAACTTGCAACCTAGGTTTCGCGGATTGGGTCAACCGGATTTAGACTTCGAGAACAATGTACTCGCGTACTTTGTGGCATATCCTCGTCACAGTTGCGCTAACGCCGCTGCTGATTTGGGTTGTTCTGCAAATCGTGTGTGGAAAATTCTTCGTAAGAATCGCTATCACCCATACAGAGCTACGCTCCACCAAGGACTAATTGACGGAGACCATCAAAGACGTTATGAATTTAGCAACTGGTTACTAAATGCTGTCCAAGAAGATAGACAATTTTTGCGCCATGTTTTGTTCTCCGACGAAGCGTCATTTTCTAGAGATGGGCCCTTTAATCATCAAAACAGCCATCTTTGGTCTGACATCAACCCACATTGGGGTTTTGAATATCATCACCAGGTTCAATTTGAACGGGTCAATGTTTGGGTTGGACTTGTTGGAAACCGTTTGATTGGTCCCTTTTTCCTGCCGACGAACCTCAACGGCCAAAGGTATTTACATTTTCTACAGAACGAACTGAGTGACGCAATCGACGACCTTCCATTGGCTGAAAGACGTCAGTTGTGGTTTCAGCAAGATGGCGCCCCTCCGCGCATTTTTCCCGGCAAGTAACTGAGCACCTCAACAACGAGTTTCCTGAAAGGTGGATAGGGAGAAATGGTCCAGTGCATTGGCCAGCAAGGTCACCTGACCTAACACCGCTGGATTATTTTCTCTGGGGATTCGTTAAAGCAAAGGTATACGCCACGCCCATTGAAACTAGGGAGGAACTCATTAGACGAATAATCAGTGCTTGCCGAGACGTCACACCAGAAATGGTAGAGAAAGCGTTTGAGAACTTAATTGTCCGCGCACAAACCTGTGTTGCAGCCAATGGTGATATTATTGAAAATGTTTTGTAAATATTTATGTGAATAAAATATCTGCATTTAAAAACCAAACGTGTACATTTTTTCAAGTGTGGAAACTCTACTACGTTTGTATTAGACTTGTTCCCTTTTCAATTATCGTTTCAAACAATCGTAATTTGGCTTCACCAACTTGTAAATTTTTCAAGCTCGAATTTTCACTGATAAATAAGTTGTTTTTCGTCGAGTGAACAATTTTTAAGGGTTTTCGATGACGGCCTACAACTTTATAATAGAAATTTTTTATCTCGCACCTAGTGGTCGAAAAATAATTTTTCAAAATTGGTGAAAAACATTACCGAAAACGCTCAAATTTCTCAAACTGATGTCCCCCGGTATAGAGAATTGACCTTCCAAATTTGAAATCGGTACTATAAAAAGATTTTGAAAAAAAACACCCTGTATATATAATTTGTTAAAATAGAGTTAATATAATTCCGATTAAAAAATTAACTGGGTATATATGACCAAGTCTTTCTAAATCAGATCATCCCTTCTATGATTGTTTGATGAATATAATTATTGATAAAATAAGTCTCTCCAAGTTTAGTAATAAAAACTCAATAACGCATAATTTTTATTAACAATTGATAGCATCGACCTCAAACTAAATTTATATTGCCACACAAAATTATTTAAAAGCTTTAAAAATTATAAATGTGAAGCATGAAATATTGCACTGAGTTTGTAAAAAACTGGGATCAGTTTGAATTTTCTGAAATAAGTTGACAACAAAGATAAATCTAAGCGTAAATTAAACTTAAAATTAGGTAAATGAATATTGTAAGGTACCAGAATTTACGTACGTCTTATTATCTGGAATTTTTAGGCATCTTAACTACTATAAGCGTATTAAAACTTAATTTCATGTATTTGTCCGCGTGAAAAAATTTGCGTTCGTGAACGTTTCTCTTCGTGTATTGAATAAACGTAACAAATTAAGAATAAATCGTTCTTATCGTATCTTAGTCTGTTTATTGTATTTGTACGTTTTCTGGTTCAATAGGCTACAATAAGTTTTGAAGATGACATATGTAGTTATTTATCTCCCGTCTTTTAATGTAAACAACCTATATTATGTGTAAACTATGAAATACATTTATAATTACATTTATTATTACCACTATTATAATTTCTAGAGGGCTGTATTTTTAATTTGAATGGTTTCTTTATTAAGCGTACAGTCAATGGTTTTTATTGTCGCTTGCTTATGCTTCATTTTAATTATATTTATAATTAATTTAATTGGGTACAAATATTAAATAATGGAAAATTTCGTTACAAAAATGTATGTATGTATGTATATTGCATTTTTAATACATACAGCCATCTATTATTATTTTACATTTTAGCGTATACGTCACAAGATTGATTTAAAGACTTAGTTATTGGCAACAGCAAATATAATATATATAACTTAGATTAGTCAAATTATCATTTTCACAAGCTAGTTGGTATTTAATAACGACAAAACGATCGTTAGGTTTCATGGAAAACGAAATAATGGGCGGGAATAATAGAACTGGCACGTGCTTTCGATAATGATGTTAGTGTGATGATTAAAAAAAGAATTTTATTTAAAACCGGCACTCTATGAACAAATACCAAAAATTTTGATTTTTATGGATTTTTGCCTATTTCATTACTTTTGACACATAACAGAATAAAATCTGTTTACGACAGTCGAAAAAAATGAGTGCTGAACAAAATAAAGAATTGTGTAAGGAGAATGAATTGTTGTCACTACAGCATACAATAATAGGATTGAAAAAACAGAAACGAAAACTTCAAGCGGAATATATAGCAGAGAGAATACTCCTTGAAAGTTTGTTACCTTTCATACGAAAGGAACCTTTTTAACGAATATTTGCAAAGGATTTCGGAAGAAAAAAGATTATTGAGTTAAGATGAATTATCCACCTGGGGCTTTTTTCGCCCTTTCTACGGTTTAATTGTTGAAAGACGGAAAGATTGTGATGTACCATTAATAGTTCGCGGTAATCAGATTCATTTGTGTCCATTTATTCTTGCCAAATTGGAAATGTAAAATAATATCACAAAAAAAGTTTAAAAAATTTTTATTTATAATTTTTATTTCAAGGTGTAACGATAAAATATTTTTGTGTAACGTGTTTAAAATCGGGTTTGTTAATGTAGTTTATATTACGTGGTCTGTTAGAAAAAACAAACCACATCGCTTTCTATACAAACTAGTTTCGCTTTGATTTTTGTTGGCGAATAATGACTTATAAAGAAAATAAGGAACCGTTTAAGCACTATGAACTGATTAAACATTTAAATAAAGAATTGAAAAAACTGAATCGAAATCTTGAAATGGATTTAATTGCACAAAGAATGATATATTTTCAAAAAGAGCATAATTCTCACGAAATGCTTTTGGAAGGAGCCCCAAAATCTGGGTTCTTAATGGCGATAGACGATTTAGTGGTTTTTATAGATAGCGTGTTAAATGTTATTAACGATAGTTCCTTTGTGTCAACAAAAAATGTTGTAAAATATTAATAAAAGTTTTAAATTTTAAATCAGAGTTTTTATTTTAGAGTGTGATAGCTAGAAGGATGTAATATAATTTAAAAACAAATTAACAATTTTTTACAAACATATTTAATTTCAGGTTCAGAGTTGAAAATTATTTTATAACATTGTATTATTCATTTTTGAGTTTTATGTTAAAAATAAAGTTTTGCAAAAAAAGTTCTATTATCAATTTTATTCAAATAAGCAAGACATTGGCGGTATAAGTTAGTATTTTTAGATGTAAACTAGATTAATTGTTAAAGAACTAAAACCCAAAAATTAACATATCAACCTCACAGACTGTAAAACGTAGCAGACAGTAAAAGCGAGTCTTAAAATGTATTATAAATCAAACAAATTAACGATGTTTCGTGTAATTGATTTCTTACTATTTTGTACGATCGCTTAAATGTATCGGCTGCATTTTTTAAATTTTAATTAATTTACTTCTGTATTGTCTTTAAAAATGTTAAGTTATATTTTAATAGTTATATTTATAATATGTTGTATGGATGAATACAGGAGTATTTTAAATCGCTATTTGACTTGGCCATTTACCGCATATTTAAAACCGTTTTTACTTGGTAGCGTTATAAATTTACATAATACTATTACATACTAAACAATCAGATAACCCAACTGTCTAAGCCGGCGGGCTTTCTTAGCGTGAGGGAAAACGTTGCGCGCACCAACTCCAGGGTATACCGGGAGAAAAAGCCTTACGATAAGGAAGAACGGTGAGAAACGCGCCGCGCTCTATTAAAACATTCCTGCACGTTTTATTCGATCTAGCTAGAACTAAATTTACTGTGTTTTATAGCCGTTACGTTGAATTTCTAATTAACTCGGCAAAAATTGTGTATTTTGATCACAAAAAAGTGGATTTTTGGTACTATTTCTCTTGAAGAATTCATTAAATACACAATGGTTTTTAAAAAAGGGTACGTTAAAACTTGTATTTTTAAAATAACTTATATTGTTTTAAAATTGTTTTTTGTTGTTGTAGTATCTTTAAAATTTAGGTCGGACAGTCGACTAGTTGTAACAGTATCAATTTTTCGGAAAGAGCCCATACATTTAAGCGATCGTACAAAATAGTAAGAAATCAATTTCATTACACGAAACATCGTTAATTTGTTTGATTTATAATAGCGAGAAGCACTCTGTGATTTCGTAGAAATCTACGCTGCCTTTCGTATTTCACAGGATTATCAAGTGGAAGAAGATTTTTTGGATCAATTTATAGGTTATTGCCCATTTGACGTAAGGGAATTAATGGATCATTGTTTAAATGACGTACAATATTTAAAAAGTGTTTTTAGTTTGTAAATAAATAATGTATTCTCTGTCATCACATTTAAATAAATATTTATTAAAAGAAAATTTCATAAATTTACTACTTAACAAATTTTATATTTTCGCAATAGTTTCAAGTTTTATAAAACAGTCTTACACGAATTGAGCACACTGTCACGAAAAAACATTTCAAACTACCAATTTTGCATAGTTTTTAGTCATTTACACCGTTCTCGAGGAAAACAAGTTAGACGAATGATAATGTCGCACAAAATTAACAATCTCGATTTTTTAAATGTATTTGTGTCTGTAAAAAAGTACAAACCTCCTTGCCTCAGCCAAAATGTTTAGTAAATATGAAATAAGCCAGCTTGATAAGGTTTAAAAAATTTATTCAAAGTAATTTCAAAAGTTTACAAACTTCTAAATAATTTCAATTTTTCATTATGTTGATAGCGTTGTGTAAAAAATTCGTTCAATTTTTCCTTGGATGTTAACCCTGTAGAAATTGGATTCGTGTGCTTTCAGTAATATCATCCGATGGAGTAACTTTCAATAAATCTTTGCACATAAGGATTGCAATTATTTGTATAATTCTATATTTGATTGTCAGTTTTGCCGTTTATATAATTTACCAATTTCTTTGATGTTTGACGTTTTGTGACCTATCAAAACACTTGCTTGTAACTTGTATGGTGGTTCGTAAGGTTTACATATTCCACACACATTTTTTTAAAGTTTGAAACATTGTTTTTTAACTTTGAAACATTTTTACTGTTTTAATTTTAGGAGTTTTTCGGTAGTTAACTTTTCTTTTAGACACAATTATAAGTATTGAAAACATGTCTTTCAAACTCATTTTATTATTCAACGTAATATTTTTAGTCTAAATTACAAACAATTTAATATTTATTTTATCTTTTGTTTTAATTTAAATGTTAACTAAATAATATTTTTTATAGTACTCGATCGACCGATATTTTGCTAAAAAAATAATGATAAAATGCTACAAAATGGTTTAGATTTCTTTCGATCTAGACTGTTAATTAAATTATTAATTAAACAATAGACCCAAACCTTCTCGCTTAAGCTAGAATAGGGTTTTTGATTTGAACGATACTCGCACGG
Organism: Leiobunum rupestre; assembly: GCF_980474605.1. Classification (NCBI taxonomy): domain Eukaryota; kingdom Metazoa; phylum Arthropoda; class Arachnida; order Opiliones; family Sclerosomatidae; genus Leiobunum; species Leiobunum rupestre. Next base: position 60,136,338 of record NC_143391.1, read on the forward strand.
TATATTACCACAGTTCTGCTTTAAAACAAATTTACATCTCGGGTAATATTTTGCATGTTCTTCGAAAGGAATATCGTTCTTTTTCCAGCATAGCAGCTTTCCATTGCAGGAGAAACATTTGACACAGTCTTTGAAATCTGTGTAGTAAAAACCAGCTTGTGCCAAATCTCTTACGTCTATGTGATCGATCGGGAAATTTGTAAACGATTGTATTCGTACCAATTCAGATCGCATTGGGCTTAAATTCCAAGGATTGTTCGTTATGCGTAGCACGGGAACATTTTCTGTAGATTAATCCTGAACAAATTTGCAATTCGGATACCGCTGTATATGAATTAGTAAAGGATGATCACCCTTTCTACAACTGCCAACTCGTTTACATTTAAAAAGTGTTGCCTTAAAATTTGAGTTGAAACTCTTTATCCTTTTACTTTCAAAATGCATTTTTTACGTATTTTACTGACTGTCAGTCATCGGAAAAGATTCGTTGATAAATGCTGGATGATTATAAAAATCAAGAAAAAGTTGCTGTAGTCACATGATGGTTAAATGTGACTGGCGTCTTCTAGCGGTATTTCCCAAAACTAAAGTTTTACAAAGATGTGTAATATTATAGGGCTGTTTAAATCAGCTTCCTGTTTCTGAGCTAGTTCTTAATTATGCCATTTGTTTTAAAAACACCTGCCACCAAATACCTCATGTTCCGATAAAATCCGTAGTTATTCTTCAATAATTCGGTCTATTTGTTCGTTGCAAGCACTCATCTATTTACAAAAACATTATATAAATTTACCCAATATTTATTTTAATTAGATAATAAATGTATCGATATTATTCCCATTAATAATAATAATCACCTAAGTTAATACCTGAGGCACCACCCAATGGTAAATGAACTTACTCTTTGTAAATTGAACTTAGTCAAAATTAAAAAACTAAACAAAATGATATTAATTATGCAATATCATTGGAATTTCTTAAAATTTATATAAATGTAGACAATGTTGTTTCTATTAAATTTATTTATTTCAATTAATCCAAGATACAAGAATTTACCAAAATGTATTCGAAAGTTTTCAATTTATTATCAAGTCAATCATAATAATTTCAGTTAATCCAATAATATAAGAACTTACCCAATTTAATTTGATTTAGCCGAAATGTATTCAAATTTACCCATTTTATATGAAATTGCCCATGGGTTTTTTCTTCAAATTACTAATAATATATAATTTATCGCTACAAAGATACATTAATTTGCGCTATTTTGCAAAATGGTGCACAATTTCTTTCAAAAGAAATAGGATCGATTTACTCTGATGATATAAATGTTGTCATTGTTCCATGTTATTTAATAGAACCAGTAAATCTTAAAAGATAAAAACTTTATTCTAAAATAATTTAATATTATCTCACCTGGAATGACTCTAAAGTTTAATAATCACATAATTTGCATTATGTTCTTAAATATCAAACTGATGGACTGTTACTTTTAAATTGACAATTGCATACAACATTAAAACTAAAATTATGGAAATGTTTCCTAATGTGATATTCTACTATAATCTTCATAAATACCGCAAATTCATAGTATGTCAAATCTGTTACAATATATTTTACATTTTAAAATTCAAAGCCCATTTGATATATTATTATATTGAAAATGGTCTTTAAGCTTGGTCTATTTATCTAATAATGCTCTTTTGGCATGTAAATATTTTACCTAGGACACCATTATTAATATGTTAAATTTGCTATGATCAACTTTAAAGGATTATTTGTATAGTATGTGGTAAATCCAACTATCGGAATAAATTAAACTGATTGTAACATACAATACACATTAATCAAGGCGATGGTCAATAAATCCTATTGAATCACAGAGAAGTTAATTGTGAACGTTCAATAACAGACCGTAAAAATAATACCTAATACCAAGGTGAACAAGCTCGGCAATATGATAACATCACAGTATTACCAGAGGTTCGATTGACTCCATTTTCATCACTTTTACCCACAGGTAAAACGACTAGAAGTTAACTACCTATCCATTAATAGTGTGACCCCCGGCTAGAATGTGTTTTGCGATTCATATACTCTTCTCTCGGTTAAGTGGAACTTATTCTTGCCTGGTTTGAAATATTTTACTAATTCAAGCATTCAAAGTTTTAAATAACACTAAACATCGCGATAATTCTTATAAGATTTAATCATACGGTTATTGCATAATACATCCAAACATGCTTTTGTAGAAAATATAATAAACATTTCGTATAAGTGTAAATTTTCTTGTCTTATGTGTACATTTAACAGTTTTGTAGGACTATGACGGAAATATTTGTCCAAAAAAATAGATTTTAAATAAAATTATAATTTTTCCAAATGTGGATCTTGGTACTGGAAAGGATATCTACAATTTCCACGTTAATTGTAGATTTTCTTTATTATAGAATTAGAACGTCGTAAAGATCTTGTATTCGGAATGAAAAATGGTTGTAATGTTGAGGTTAACGGTAATAGTTAGTGTAGGGAGCTGTTGGCTCGCGTGAAGGGCTGGCCACCACCCTCCTACGCATTTTAACCCGGCCACCTGAATTAAAGGCTTTAAAAGTCGCTCGATGACTTAGGCCTAGGGTGGTGCCTTGGGTATTAGCCTAGCTGATTATTATCTATTTATTTATTTATGTTAAAACCTTGAGCCACCAATTGCTAATGTTGTTTAAAGCTTCAATGTTTGTAATAGAAATTAAAATAGTTGGTGGAAAGTTACCGTGCACATATAAAGAAAAATGATATTGGGTTTATAAGCGATTGTTCAATGATTTTTATACATCAAAAACAACAAAATCATAATCAATTCAAATTGAAATATTCAACAAAGGCTATTTTATTTAGAACATCAACCTAACATTTGTTTCAAAATATCAAACTTATTTTTTTAAATTTAAATCTCAACTATTTGACAACAGATACAAATATTATTTACGGATAGAGGAATTTATAACATTGTTATTTAAATTGTTATAAACTAATTAATTTTTCTTTAATTAGAGTTCAAACTTATTTTTAATGAATCTTTTGATTATTTTTTCTATTAAATTATTATTCTTATTTTTGTTTTTGGTTTAATTTAATTTTATTTTTTAATTAACTCAATATTAATTTAGTATATTTGTTTGTGCTGTCTTGTTTACCAACATATATAAACATCCTTTTTTTATCTGCAAAGTTCGTTTTGGTCAATATAAATTATAATTATTATTGAATATCTTCAATGAAAGTAAACGGTTGTTTTGAATTTTTTTTAACAAATATTAAAAATAAAATTTAAATTAATTTTTAAAATATTTTTATAAATAGAATTCCTAACATATTTAACATTAGTTGAACAAATTACGTTGCCTGTTTAAACACGTAAATAATTTCCTTTATGTAACATATACGTTAAAATTAACTTGTTTTATAATTAACATTCGATAGTGTACCAGGTTACACTTATTATTTATTAATATTTATTAATATAAGATAAAAGTATTTTTGAGAAAATTCCCTTAATTCTAGTGAGACATTCCAAATCTGGCTATTTTTTCATAATGATTCTTATATTTTTTATCTTAATTTATAATAAAAGCTCTTACAGATAATTGATTTATAGAAACTACGCTGACAATATAAAAATACAAAAATGATACTTTTTTATTTATTTTTACGTTTTTAATAATTAAATTTAATTTATTGAAATATCCTGGTAACCAATACATTTAGTCTTTTGCAAAAGAAGTGTTGTTAAGTATTATAAACGATTGTATCTTCAAAAAGTAAATTGTTAATAAGCTTTGTTTTTAAAACAATTCATTTTTATTTACAATTTTTTTCAAATTAGAGGATTTATAAATTGATATTTTATTAATATCTAGCATTTGTTTGTAAAAACCAGTTTTTTCTTCTCACTGGCTCTGTTGAATGTTTCCTGGCGAAACGTGATCTGGGTTTATAATTTTATCGTTTTACCGCGGAGATGTGTTACAATGTATTTGACAAGATAAGGGTAAAATCGATTTTTATGAAGATTTTTGCGTTTGAAAGTGTGACAGTCAATGGTTATCAATCCAAACTAGTTTTACAAGGTTGTAATGAGTTGATAAATTCTACGCATGACGATAATTAAGGTGTGGTTATAAAATCAGTTTTACAAGGCTAATGCAATAGATATTATTCTTATTTTTCATGTCTTCTATATACTTTTTTCTATACTAATATCGTGCTTAAACTATAGTGTTTGATTTTCTTATATGTTTATTTTGGTAATTGTTGAATATATTAACTGAAATTTTAAAAGTACATTTTGTACTAGGTCGTTTAAAAGTAATTATTAATTGTTTTTTATTAATTTATAAAAACTTGTTTAAGAAGGATAGGGATAATTAGTTAACCTTAGTTGTATTCAAAAATTAATAATTATTCCCAAAATCAATATTTTTAAATTTTAAAATATAGGTCAGGCTTAAACTATAAAATCTCAATGTAAAGGATTTTTACCAGGAGAAATCTAGAATCAAGATGTCTGGTGAATTCTATATAAAGCCTGTAGTTTCTTTGCCCCGATCGTTAAAATTTCTCTCTCTTCGAGTAGTAAGAATGAATAATCTTTTTAAAAAACAAACTATTTGTAGAGAATTCGAAGAACGTTGTTTAAAAAACTGTATTTCTAGAATCTAAAACAGTAATCGAACCATATGGTTCGATTGAGTTTAAATGCCCCTTTTTTAAATATTCCTTTAAGTTAAATCCCTTATTTTTTGTGGCACCATACGAATCGCGAATTGAAAAATCGCAAAACTTTTGTTCTTTTTCTGTACACGATAAAAGTTTTAAATGTTATCGTCCAGGAATTGTGTACGATGATTTATTATTCCATTGTAGGGTAATGTTAATCGGTTGGTTTAGCTACGAAATTCTTCAATTATCTAGCAAATATATGCAGATATTTTGTAATACTAGTCAAATTTCGTGGTGGAATCACAAGAATTTAAAAAAGTTTGAGTCTGAACTTCATGTGTTAGATCAAATTCAACATGTTGGCACTGTGCAACATACCGTTCGATCTGTTTTAATTAATTCAGACATTCTCGAACTATATACTTCCGAAGCAATTAAGACCAAAACCAGTGTTTTTATTCGTGCGATGGTAGAGCAACAAAAAAAGTCAAAGAATTCTTGTGGTAAATATTTTTTAGATATATTCATTTTTAATAGATTGATTTATTTATTTTTATTAATTCTAGCCCGAATTTCCAACCCGACATCTCGTTTTGTACCGAAGAGGAAAAATACCTTCTACGAATTGATGTAATTATAATTATTTTTTATTATACACTATTTTTCAGCCTTCAAATTATTTATACCCCCTTCTTTAATTCTTTATTATTTATTAATTTAATTTGTTAGCTTATATTTTAGTTTTATTTGTAGTGTTTCATATGTTGTTAAGTGTTTAAAAAATATATTGTTTGAAATATAATAGTTATTAAATATTATAATAACTAATTGTGTTTTTACTTTTACTAAAACTAACATTGTTTTAAAATAATAATTATTAAAATATTTGCAAAAAAATGAAAACTTATTTATATTAGTTTAGTTATTTAAAGTATTTTGGGTGTGGCCAAAAGCTATAAAGCGAAGGTTTCCCCATCTCGCAAATAACTAATTAGCATTTTAAATGGCGAAAAAACGAAAAAAGTTACACCAAAAGTAAATAAGTTAACGTAATCGGAGGGGGTACATATTACCGCCGATATCTCGGGTCGAGCTTGTCCGGGTGATAGACCGAGGCTTAGGGGTGGTAGACAGTTGTCAGGCGTCGAGGTCAAAGATCATCTTCAAGGTGAAATTGAAAACAAAAATATGTTTTTCGATTTTTCCAAGGACAAAAATTTTGTTTTTGGAAAATATTTTGGGGGTTATGGCGGCCATCTTGGAAATAAAATGGTTAAGTTTTAGTTCTCTACTACTCACGCAGTCTGGAAGGTCTCACTTTATCACGAACTTAATCAAACATAACGAGTCTTGCATATTCCCCTTACCTCAACGAATAATTTGGTGTTATACAGAGTACCAAGATAAATTATTTAATTCACTTTTGGAACATAATCCAACAGTCGAGTTTCACGAAGGATGGTTAGACTTTGAATCCAACGATTAGAATTTTTATCATTCTCGATGACCTATTATGCGAAATAGCTAATAACAAAGACGTGACCAATTTATTCATCCATGGTTCGCATCATCGAAACACGTACTGATTTTAATACAAATTTTGTTTTATCACTGGAAAGTGGTGAGAACTCACAACCTGAATTCGCAGTACCTCGTCATCTTTCGTTCCGCTAGAGAGGTTTCCAGCGTGCTAAATATTGCTAAACAAATTTCTCCATCAAATAACAAATTCGTCTTGGTGGCCTTTCGTCAAGCCGTGACGAAACCGTACAGCTATTTATTCATCGATTTAAAACCAAACACTTCAGATGAATATCGGTTGCGAACGAGAATCATACCGGGAGAAGAAGCCGCGATTTTTGTTCCAAAATGAGCGTACAATCTTCTAAACGAATTTGTTAAAACCTAAACTTTTTGAAATATTTGAGCAAGTGAAACAGAGTAAAGCTGTCGTCAAGCTAGCAAATCAAGACGCTATTTTATCGTTGGTCGAATGCTGTATAAATGTACTTCGTGGGAACATTTAACTTACAGATGAGCAACAGAGTCGGTTGAAGAAACATCATAAGGTGATACACCATCTATGTCGTAAAATTCCTCTCGCTAAAAGAAAACAGATTCTAGTGAAGAAAGAGGGATTTCTCCCGCTTTTATAAGCTCCGCTTCTTTCAATCGTGAGCTCAGTCAGTATATGCCAATTAGCGCAGTTCCCATTTGCGCAGTGTCCCAAAAGCGCAGTCCCCAATAACGCGGTTAGGTTAGGTTAGTTTAGCCCGGCGCGCCGCAGGCGCGTAGGCACTTTAGGTTAGGTGTTTTCAACCCATTTGTTGAAAGTGCGCAAACGGGAAAGTGTGCAAACCGGAGACCTCGCTATTGGGAACTGCGCAAATGGGAACTGCGCTAGTGGGCATAAACCGCGCTATTAATAAGTAAAAATGGCCCGAAAAATGCTTTTAGTTTCTGAAGACGCTACTCTAGAAGAAGTTGTTCTGGAACAGGAAATACTATCATTTTATAATCAAACTTTACAGCGACACTTAAGTTCTAATCAGAAAGCGGCAATAAAAAAACCTAGTACGAAGAAATCGCCACGTCTATTCCACCAAGTCTGCTCACCGACGCGATATCTTTGTACAATTGGACATTGCGATATATTTCGTGGAACAAATTAAGCGAAATGGAAATTGGGAGGCGGGTCGTTTCGGGATCGAACGTTATAGATTTAATTTACGCCGCGGTTAGAAAAACCAAATCAAATGTCGATCCCTCGGGAATTAATAATTTTTTCGAAACTTCGAAAAATAATGATGTACCAAAAAAATTTATCAAGAATCCTGCGAGGTTAAATTTGTCAAAATCGTTATCAAATCTCGCAACTCCACCCAGACCGCAACAGTGGGTGACGATTTTATTGTATTTATCAATAAAACCTTTAAAGTAAGGTTACGAGTATTTATTTAAATTTTTTGTCTCACGATGAACGAATGTACTGAAACTGTGAGTGTGACGTCCGGATAAGTGGATTCTTATTCCAAAAATCCGAAAATCTTAACTGCCGTTATAATAATATATATATTCGTAATAGTTGAATTATCCGAATTATTATTATGGTACGACACGGAACCTACACCGGGAAATTTTACCAATTATGAATAAACTAAGAAATATATACTACGACTTGGCGGTTACGTTGGCCTTCGAGGATTGTACCGTTCAGCCCGAGAAAAGGGATTCAACGTATCAATGAATTATGTTAAAGATTTTTTACAGAACCAAGATACGTATACCTTAAACAAAAATGTAAAGCGGCGGTACGAAAGAAATATGACAATAGTCTACGGTATTGACGAGCAATGGCAAGCTGATTTAATCGACCTGCAGAAACTATCGAGACAAAATAAGGGATATCGTTACATACTCGCTTGTATTGACATATTTAGCAAATTCGCTTTCGTTGAGCTGGTGGAAGATAAGAAGGGAGCTACCTTAGTGAATGCTCTGAAAAACATACTAGATGGTGAAAGACGACCAAAACGCCTGCAGAGTGATCACGGGAATGAGTTTGTTTGTAAACCCGTTCAATTGGAGTTAAAATCACGGCGAATAGAATTTTTCGCGACGAATTCAGAAGTTAAGGTTTTATTCAATCGTTTAGATCAAGAATGTATCGATATATTTAACTGGCAAAAATACTAATAAATACGTCGATAAACTCAAAAACTTAGTTACTGCGTACAATAACAGCTATCACCGTTCAAATAAATGTAAGCCCGTCGAAGTAACGTCAGAAAATTAGAAAAAAAATGGAAAACTCTATACCGAGGTATTGATTTCAGTCCGCCAGTGACCTATGATTTCGAAATTGGTGATATTGTAAGAATTAAGTTTAAAACGAATCACCTGACCAGCTCCTTATTCTATAGCGACACGGCTGGTAAATTTACCAACAACGAAGATTTCTTGAAAGGAGCTGAATTTGCTCAAAAGGGAATTATCTATATGATCGGCGTTCTTCATTTAGATGTGTGTCAACAACCTCGATATCTTAGTTTTTGGTAAACCGAACACCCATTTTGGTTTACACTCCGATGTGAAATGTCAATTGGATATCAAATCAGTTTCGCTATATCTGAGAAACGTTAAATTAATTCCAGAAATACCGTTATCTCACGCGAAAGTATTACAAGTGGCTAGAGCTAAATAACCCATCACTCTCACCGAATGCACTTCATTTTCGATCCCCCAAGGGAACATGGGTGTGGTGCAGAATCATTTATATACCAGACAGATTACCAATAAAGTCGTGATTGGGATGGTTAGTCAAACTGCTTTTCTAGGTGACTTAAAATTATTACCATAAAATTTCCACCACTTTTATTTAAACCACATTGGATTGTTTGTGGACGGAAAAAGCGTACCTCATCGCCCTCTTACTCCTAATTTCGCGGAGAATAGCTACATCCACGCCTACGCCAATTTATTTCTACAAACTGGTCAGTGGAACATTGACGAGGGAAACCAAATAAGTCGCGAAGATTACGTTGGTGGGAACTGCCTTTCCGTCTACGATTTGACGGCTGATTTGATGAGCAACGCCGCCCATTTTCATTTGGTTAAAAACGGAAATTTGAGGCTCGAGTTAAAATTCGCATCAGCTTTAGCCGAAACGATTGCGGTAATTGTGTACGCGGAATTGCAGAGTTTGATTGAAATTGATAAAAACAAAACCGTGCTTTTGAACGTGAATGGATACGTTACAACTAACTAGAATTATGGAAAATGATAAGTTCACCAAAAACCTATTTCGAGGAGCTATCGCCGCGAATCAATTACCCAAATATGTGAAGACTTTCCCTTCTCTTTATAAAGTGTACACTCTGTTAAATAAGTCTTCGGCCGTTCGGATTTGGGCATTTACTTGCGATTATCTCAAAAACTATGAATGATAGCAAGTTGAAACCAATTTTATTTTTAATATTTTACTATATCCGCATTTCTATATCTGCCGGAAACGCCAAATATCGTTTTTGACAACTTTTTTAATAATGATGTTACGCCCCTGAAACCTGCATATTTGGATTCAAAAGGGCCGATTCATATTTTGAAAGTGCCATTGTCCGACTACGCCGAACGGCTGCTAAGATATGGCCAAATTCAAAAATGCTCGAGGCGACCGAGAAATAATATCTTATTGTTGAGGAAAATACAATTTTCGTCGTTTCATCAATAAGCATATATATTGATTTAACGAGTTATTGGAACGCTGTGGTTATATGCCGGAATAATAATATTGATGAATTAGGCATTTTAGAATTTTTCGAATGAGACCCGAATTTTCAATAGGCCATATCTTAGCAGCCGTTCGACGTAGCCAGAAAACAATGGCACTTTCTAAATGTGAATCAACCCTTGATAATCCAAAAATGCAGGTTTCAGGGGCGTAACATCATTATTAAAAAAGTTGTCAAAACGATATTTCGCGTTTCCGGCGGATATGGAAAAGCTACACGCGAATCAAGACATAGGTATGAAAGATATTTGTAAAATATTAAAAATAAAATTGGTTTCAACTTGCTATCATTCATAGTTTTTCAGATAATCGCAAATAAGTGCCAAAATCCCAACGGCCGAAGACTTATATAACAGAGTGTACACGGCTACTTCAGAAACGTCCGAAGAACATTGGGTTGTACTCTATTCCTCGAAGAATTACAGCGCTACAGAATTCTTCGATTCTTTCGGGAATGCCCCCGATATGTTTCGCTTTAATGACTTTGTCGAAAGAAATAGTGAAACTGTTACTTTTAATTCATTACAACTACAAGGAAATCTTAGTAGGACTTGTGGAGGCTTTTGCGTGTATTTTGCTATTAATCGATGTCGGTTTGTAAAAATGTTTGATATTGTGACAAGATTTTTCTAAAACAAAAAATTATAATGATAAGATGATTAAATAATGTATGTATTCAAACTATTCAATAAATATTGAATAACTTTTAAATGTTTTTTAATTGACCAACATTCAAAACAAATTACAAAAACACTAGTTCATAAACTTTTTGTTAACAACTACCGCACAACTACCTAATAAATATTCACAGATCATTTCCAGTGGAAAATATTTAACATTTTTTGGATAATATTTGTGAAAATAAATCAAAATATCCTTTAGGTTATATACGTATATTACGAATTCATTCACAACTTTTTTATCTTGTCGATACAGTGATGTCCGTAGGATAGAGTTTGAATACCGTTACCCAAAATGCATCTTTTATTATCACATGGATTAAGAGACATTTTATTTTGGGAAATGATAAAGATTTGACTTCTATGAATCACAATTCGCATCATTAAGTTGCTCGTAATTTGATTCCGAAAAAGGCAATTTCGGTAGCTCGAGTGGCGAATTCTTTTTTAGACGACTCTCTTGCAAACAACGTCTACGGTTTTTTCTCCCCCTTCTCCGAAAGGATACTATACATTTTCGGGCGTTAACCGCAAAACCCGTGAATTGGAACTCCTTCCATCTCGTCTTTCATCTTCCCAATCACTTTTTTATTTGATTCATTGTGAAGAGGATGTTTAACGGGATATCCTGAGAAATCAAAGAGGTGGGAGAACTCCTGTAAGTCCGCGTAGACATCCTCGGTTTGGATGTCATACGTGAGGCTATCAGTATCTGTGAAAAGGAGTCGCGCTTTACCACCAAAATTCTTTCGCATGTACTCGTAATGAAACTCGTACATGGAAAGTTTGTAGAGATCCAAAATGGCGAAGCCGGTATAGATGGGTCCGTTCAAAGTAAGCGACTTCCTCTTCATTTGAATGCCTACGAGTTCGTTGTGAAAAAAGGTAACTTTTCAAATGCCGGAGAAGACGCTTTCTTGATGGCCCGCTCAGGTGTTTGCAAGAGGTGAAATCCTATACGATTACGGATATTTTCCATTGTCTTACCTAGTATTGGAGATAATTAGATTAGTATTGATTATTATTTATATTTAATATACCAAAAGTGCTATTATTGAGCAACTTGAAAAATTGCAGTTCAAAGTTTTTTGGCAAGTTTTATTTTCTACGTATTGAACTCGAAGAAGGGACTTAGCCAAGGACTTTGCTCAAACGAGAGTATCCTGTAAACTTCAGTAAGTTTCAGCCCCTTCGAAACGTAGTATTTTAAATTACGAAAGTGAACAATTGTTCATGTCGAAGTACATAATAAAGTTACTCTGCTGCTCGGGGTTGTAAGTTTCGTATTTATTATTCGCGTTGGCGAATCTGTGGCAATTTCATCGTCTTCTAATTTATTTTGACAACGCTGCTTGGTTCTGCAATTTAAACCCCAACATTTGGATTTGGGTTTCGCCTTTCAGAATGTTAACCAAGGCCTACGGATAATAACTTATTATTAACTTACTTATTTATAATACATATATATACATGGTGCTGCTTTATACAGTGTGTCTCAATTTGCTCGATCAGGCCATTTTTCTCAAAATGTAGTTATGCTAGGGTTCTGAAATTTTCAAGGTTTATGTGTTAGGTATGGAAGGCTTTGGTTACTAAATTTCAGAAAAATCGAACGATTTTGTGCCGTTTTGGAAAATTTATTTTTTCACCGGTAGGTGTCATGCAAAATGTTTCAATAGAAAAGTTGTAGGGCATAGTCGAAAGTGTAAAAATAATTTTGGTTCGGTTGGAAAATACCTATTTTTCACTTAGTTTGGAGGTCGGGGAAAAAACAAGTTGTACTAGCAGGCAATAGCCTTTAAGGAATTGTAGGTAACATGCATTTCCGTTATAAGATTTCGAAAAATAAACAAATAATAATTAGCCCAAGTGACAAATATTTTTTAATGATTTCTACAAAATGTTTTCAAAAATGCCACCTTCTGATGCAATACACAAATATGCACGATGTTGCATATTGCGAAATGCTCCCCGAACCATTTCTGGAGTCACCCGGCGACATGCTTCGATGATTCTTTATCGTTAATCTTCAATGCTCGTCACAGGTGTTTGGTATACGTAGTCCTTTACGAATCCCCAAAGAAAAAAGTCGAGTGGTGTTAGATCAGGGGATCTTGCAGGCCAACGAACAGGACCAGTTCTTCCGAACCATCTTCCAGGAAACTCGTCGTTTAGATATGCAACCACGTCACGATATTGGTGAGGTGGCCCCCCATCTTGCTGGAACCAGATGCGTCTGTACTCGGCCAGAGGAATGTCGTCAAACACGTTGGATATTTCATTTTGATGGAACTCCAAGTAGTTTTGACCGTTCAGACGATTTGGCAGGAAGAACGGGCCAATAATTCTGTCACCTAACAGACCAGCCCACACATTTAAGTGAAACTGCACTTGGTGGCGGTGAGGAAATCCCCAGTGTGGATTCTCGTAGTCCCACATATGTTGGTTTTGACGGTTGAAAGGCCCATCTCTTCCGAATGAACATTCGTCGGACATCAGTAGTTGATCGTGAAAATCCTGGTGTGCGTCAGCCATGAGGCAAAACCAATTGCAGAAGTCGAGTCAGCGCTGTCTATCACCGTCATGCAGTCCTTAGTGAAGTGTCGCTCGATAAGGATGAAAATGGTGTCTTTTGAGTGTTCTCCAAACGTAGTTTCGATCCAACCCTAAGTCAAAGCTGGCAGTCCTGACGCTCGCTCGAGGATAGGCGATGAAGTAGGTAAGTATGATCTTTTCCATGTCGATGTCCTGGAGCCCACGACCACGAAACATCGGATTGATATTACCCCAGTTGTCGAAGTCGCGGATCACTCTAGCAACCGTCGTATGACTTGGTCTGCAATTGGGAAATCTTCGTCTAAATAACTGACTTACTAGAGTAGCATTACGACGACCTTCTCCGTATAATAATTCTAGCATATGAGCACGCTGATCTCGAGTGTAAAGAGGCATACTGGACAACAATCGGCCAAGCTGAGATAATGTTTTAACTTTAAAATGTAAACGCTTTAAATACTACTCGGACAATTGATATTTCACGTTAAAAAAACAACCAAAGAAAAATAAGCGTAATTTTTGGTATACAAATCTTTGTTTGATGATCTTACTCGTAACCACGTCGAAATGGAAGACGCGGTCTTTGTCTACTTTGCCTAATTAGGTGTTGAACGTAATAATTTTCTTTAACAATAACTTTTTGCAGATCTGATTATTAACTACATAGCTGAAAGCATAAGTTCCCTAAAATAAATGCACATGTGTGTGGTGATTATGTACGATTGTTTACGTTAAAGGCTATTGCCTGCTAGTACAACTTGTTTTTTCCCCCGAACTCCAAACTCAGTGAAAAATAGGTCGTTTTCAACCGAACCAAAATTATTTTTACACTTTCGACTATGCCCTACAACTTTTCTATTGAAACATTATGCGTGACACCTACCGGTGAAAAAATAAATTTTCCAAAACGGCAAAAAATCGTTCGATTTTTCTGAAATTTAGTAACCAAAGACTTTCATACCTAACAAAGAAACCCTGAAAATTTCAGAACCCTAGCATAAATACATTTTGAGAAAAATGGCCTGATCGAGCAAATTGAGACACCCTGTATAGACTCTTTGATTATTTAACATTCAACCATACTAACCTCTACACGTTAAGCAATCGAAAACAGGAACAATATCTCCACAGCAAGCTCGACGCGAAAAATACAAATTATACAATTTTCTATTTCAAATTCCAGCCGCCGCTCCATTGCGCTAAATACCGCATCCATGGAGAGCCAGAACCCGAGGGGGGGAGGAAGTTACTTTTCCAAGCCAAAGTGAGAAAACTATCTCTTCTATAGCCTTGATGGCGACCGACCGAAAAATCCGGCCCTCAAATAAACTCTGTACGTCTAGACGGCAGACGGCAAACAATACTGGTCAAACTAGATAGATACCCAAGGACTAATGAGAGGGTTGTTCAGAGTAAGCAGTGCCGGATTAAGAATTAGGCACATTAGGCACTTGCCCAGGGGGCCCCGAAAGATCCCTCGTCAATACGCTAGTTCAAAGAATAAATTATTTGAAGAAAAAAGCATTAAGCTTATTTAAATTTCATAACAGTTTTACGGCATGTTTTTTCAAAATGAAAACAATCAATAACTTTGAAACTATATTGATTCTTTTTTTAATATTTATAATATAAATGAAATATGAAATCCTTTTCCGAAAAACACTAAAAAACGAATTCGAGTAAGTCGAGATAAGGTACCGCGTATCAGTGGCGGACTGGCCATAGACTGGGCCTGCCCGATGGCAGGTGGGCCCCATGATAAATTTGGTCAGTGGGACACCTTAAACCTTCAACAATATGCCAACATTATAGTAGCTTCAAAGTATAATAGAAGTTCCAAAACTTTCAATATAAAATTCTATTTTTACTGAATAAAACTAAAACTTAATATTTTATTTTAAAAAAAGTTCCAATGACATCGTCGGGGTGCCGAGGCCCGGGCGGTTCAGCGTGGATTCAGTTTCAAAACAATTTTAACCATTTTTAACACATTTTTAAAAGTTTGGCTAAGCCCGAGTATCCGACGAAAGAAACTACGTAGTTGAACAGTACTAAGTTACGTCTTATATTTGGCAGGGTCCCGCTGATTTTAGAGTAAATGTGTTTAACCTAATAATGGACCGCATTGTCCAGTCACTAGATTCACGTTTTTTACAAAAAAAAAGTTGTATAAAGATTTATCTTGCTTGGATACAGCAAATTTTAAAAATATTACAGAGAAGGGCCTAGAAGATGACGCCTTGGATGTTATTAAGCTTTCTCCACGAATCAGTAAAGATGAAGTGATGTTGGAATTGCTTTCTTTTGCTTCGAACTTCGACGTATTCAAATTATTGCTTAATAACGATGAGAATATGGATTCCAGTTGCAACAAGTGCAAGGTTTGTAGCACTTGTCCGTCCTGTGTACTAAAAATTCTGGCATCCAACAGACTTCACGACAAGGCATATGATAACCTTTATGAACTTTATAAAGTCTTCTGCACACTATCAGTTACTCAAGTCGAATGTGAGAGGACATTTTCAAAGCTAATAATAATAAAGACAAGGATAAAAAATTCACTGTCCGAGGAGAGCCTGGAATCATTAGATGAATTATATGTAGAAGCAATTATTGACAGATTCGCACAGTCATCTATTGTATTCGAACGATTACTCAAAATATAGTAGAACATGAAACATGCTTTTAAACAACCGGTTAATAAGTAAATTTCGGCACCGTATACCTATTTAAAAAGCTAGCATTTGTCTAAAATATAAACTAATAATAATAATCTGTATAATTATGTTTACATTTAGTATCGACTGTATATTGCCTTTAATATGTTATCTGTAATTATTAAAAACAATATATCGCTAAAACATTTCTTTTATAAATGGCGACGAACCAGCGACCTATGAGTTGCCGTTTTAAAGAGTATTCCAATTGAAAGGAATTGTTACTACTAGGTGATTTATAAAATGCTATGGCTTAATAAAAAATCGGGATATATTTTACGCGAGACAAGGGAACACCTATATTTTGGGCTTAGGTAGTCCAAATGGAAGAGGCGTTGGGACCGCAACCCACAGGTTGCTGGTTTGATTCCAGCCTGAGGCATGCCCAGTGGTATTCCTTGATTTAATTAAAAATATTTCAACATTTATCCTTCTAGTTTTCGGAGGTAGCGTAATTGAGTAAAAATAATTAAAGCGAAAAAATTATAAACATAAAACAATATTTCAGGGGGGAATGTTTCTTTTTCAGAGGGTGTCTCCCCCTTGTCTACGCCTCTGGTTTTGGGTGGGCCCCCTTTGACCCCTGGCAGTCCACATTTTTAGACCCAGTCTGCCACTGCCGCGTAGCCTCTATTTCGTTTTACGGTGATCTATAGAGGTAGAACCGTACCAAAACGACTACCTTGTAACCTTGCATTACCAATCTCTTGTCCACTCTGTGACTCCTTGTCAGGCCGCTCAGCAGAGAGGGGGTGGCCCCACCCTTGTTCATTTTGTTTGGCCCGAGCATAGTTTTTTATAAAAACATCGTTAGGATTTGAATTGACAACATTTTCCCAGCATTAAACAAATTTGAATAGTCGAACTATAATTTGGATAATCATGGTCCAGTTATTACTTCCTTTAAGTGGGTGCTATGGCATTTTTATTTATTTTATGGTTTAAGTTACGTTGTGAATTGTCACTTATGGAATTCAGGAACGTATGTAATTAAGTGCTTGGTCTTAGAGGGGTAGGGCGAAAAGTGAGGGTTTTGCCTAGTCAAATAGAAAATGGTTGGTTTTTGGGTTCAAACAGAGTTCAAACAGAGAGGAGCATGCAGTGGCATAGCCAGATGGGTTGAACCAAGGGGCAAGTCCACCCCCTACGCTACTGAGAGCATGGACGCCAGCAGAAATTGTTTCAAGTCATATAGCGAACTCGCCCGATGAAATATACAACATTTACACACACAACGATCCGATAAATGAACGAGCTATAGCTAAACCTTAGTAGGAATAGGGATATAAGTTTCCCGAAATTGATGTAACACACATTTCAAGTAACTGGATCACTCTTCTTCGTCACTGCACTCCCCGAAAAATAACAGGGCAAGGACCAATTCGGGGGGGGGGAGTAAAGAGGTATGGCTAAAGAAAGGGGGGGTGGAGCAATTTCCCCGTTTGCCCACCTCTGTGGGCGCCCATGGAAATAAACCATTTCCCATTTTCAAAATAGTCATTGTGACAACTCTAGAAAAAGTTGGATTGCTTAGCTACCCTCTTACTCCATCCTTGAGTCCTCTACTTGTATTAAAGGGGCCCCCAAGGGTCTTAATCCGGCACTGGTGAGAATATCAGTGTTTAAGAAAAGTTCAGTCAAGAAATTACACTAAAACAATAGGAAGTGTCACATTTATTGTTATTATGTTACTTATGATAAAACCCATATTACCAAAACTATTAGAAAATAGATGTGTTATCCCGATGTGGACCTTGGGCGTAAGTCATCAAGCGACTTTTGAAGCCTTTAATTCAGGTTATATAGCTTAACAGTGTCGATTATGATTACGTTCTTTGCATTTTGGAGGTTAGGCCCCCTAACGCAATCTCTATGAAATAAGCTTATGGTTACTATTAAACCGACCGAATTGTCCTTTCTGATTTTGTTGCGAAGTAAGAAAGTATGCAGGATACCACAATGACCAGATGTTCTAAACGAACAAATTAAAGTTTATTATCACCAACATTACTACATAGAACTTAACATTTTTGTGGATAATTTCTCCATAAGTTCTGAATCTTATCCTTTATCTTCTGCCATATTGAAAATTTCGTTACATTGTTTTAAAATGTCTTTTAGTTCTATAACATAATCAGAGCGATTCTGATCTATCAAATCAAATTCTTTTTCTAATTCTTCATACTTAAGAATAATTTCTTCCGCCTATAAAGACAGGAAAAGAATTAGAAATGGGACTGTATATAAATCGTACAGGAAATGTTAAATAATTTTAATTTACCATTATATCTGAAGAGAAATGTTTTTCGTAGCCTTCCTTCTCCTAAGCCACAAGTAAAATGACCCTTTGTTTCAAATTTCTTGGAAGTACGGGTAGATGCTGATAACGTCTTTACGACAGCCAATTAGTGATCGACTAGAATAAATCCTTTGTGTTTATCATCCAATGAGCTAGCTCAGCCAAAACTAACAATAAACTTGTTCAAACGCGACACGCTGCCTATTCTGATGAAAGCTATGCCAAATATAAAACTATGCCAGAAAATGAAAAAAGCTATGCCTTGCAGGACCTATGCCCAAGGACGTATATTAGAGGGGGTTAGGGGGTTCAAAACCCCCTCTTAGGACAAAACAATATCAATTTTGTTCTTTGTTTTATTATCATTTTCTCGCAAATGTATTAAAAAACGTTTGGTACGCGAGCGGTAATGTTCCCGAGTCTAGCCAGTACTTTAAATATGCATTATTGCTAACGAAAAATTTCGCGCTAGCGATTTTATCTGCTTGTGTTATAACCAGTCCCCCTCCTTAGACTTTTTATTCCTACGTGCTTGCCTATGCCCGATAATATAAAAACTTTATTTATATATATACATATATGTATAGTTTTATATATTTTATTTTATATTATATATACATATATTTAGCTATCTTTATATATTTTATAATTAAATGCCTCGCTACCTCTCTCTCTCTCTGCGTGTCGACTTTCTCTCTATAAACGAGTATCAGAGATGCGCCCCCGTTGGAGTTTTCTAACATTATATTGGAATCCGAGTGCTAATGAAACGAATAACTAATTCTACTAGCAGTGGGACCAAATAGAAGTTTCTCCGCTGTAGTAAAGTCTATAGTGGATAGTATAAAAACATGATGAGCAGAGACCAAATAAAATAGCGTTTACAAACAAATTAAATTATTTTTATACATGTTTATATATCTTTTGAAGTTCGATCGCTGTCGCATTCAGGTTTTTTGCGGGTTATTCTACGGAAACTACTCTACAAGACAGCGTTGCAAAGTATTGGTACAACTTGCGATATTTTGGAAAATCACCTTTTGAAAAAGCCTTATTTTGGTTAAAATAGTACGTTTGAGTGCTTATTACAGAGCTTCTGTAAAACCCAATTTATTGAAATTTTAAATTTACGTTCAACTTAAGTCTATTAATTCAGTGAAAATAGTAATTTAGAGATGGATCAAATTTGAACATGTAAATCCAAGATGGCCGCCAAAACAACCCCAAATGTTTTTCCAAAAACCTATTTTTGACCTTGGAAAAAGTAAAAAAACATTTTAATTTTAACCCTAAATTTCACCTTGAAGATAATCCTTGACCTTGACCCCTGTCCACAACCCCTAAGCCTTGGTCTATCACCCCAACAAGTCTGGACACGATCGGACAAGCTCGGACCGAGATATCGGCGGTAATATTTGACCCCACCAAATACTTATGTTAATTTACTTTTGGTTATAATTTTTTTTCGTTTTTTGCCGTTTAGTTAATTGCGAGATGGGGAAACGAATTCGCGACCCTCGTTTTATAACCTTGGTAACTTTTGGCCCCACCCAAAATACTTTAAATAACTAGATTTATATAAATAAGTTTTTTTTTCATTTTTTTCGCAAATATTTTAATAGTTTTATTATTTTAAAACAGTGTTTGTTTTAGTAAAAGTAATCAAAAACACAATAAGTTATTATAATGTTTAATAACTTATATTTCAAACAATATATTTTTTAAACACTTAACAACACAAGAAACACTACAAATAAAACTAATCTAATAAATAATAAAGAAATAAAAAAGGTTGTATAAATAATTTGAAGGCTAAAAAATATAAAAAAACACAATGTTAAAAATAATTATAATTACATCAATTCGTAGAAGGTATTTTTTCTCTTCGGTACAAAACAACATGTTGGGTTGGAAATTCGAGCTAGAATTTATAGATATTAATAAATTAATCTATTAAAAACGATTATATCTAAAAAATATTTACCACAAGAATTCTTTAACTTTTCCTTGCTGTTCTAACATCGCACGAATAAAAACACTGTTTTTTGGTCTTAATTGCTTCGAAAGTTAGTTTTAGTAAAAGTAAAAACACAATTAGTTATTATAATATTTAATAACTATTATATTTCAAACAATATATTTTTTTAAACACTTAACAACATATGAAACACTACAAATAAAACTAAAATATAAGCTAACAAATTAAATTAATAAATAATAAAGAATTAAAGAAGGGGGTATAAATAATTTGAAGGCTGAAAAATAGTGTATAATAAAAAATAATTATAATTACATCAATTCGTAGAAGGTATTTTTCCTCTTCGGTACAAAACGAGATGTCGGGTTGGAAATTCGGGCTAGAATTAATAAAAATAAATAAATCAATCTATTAAAAATGAATATATCTAAAAAATATTTACCACAAGAATTCTTTGACTTTTTTTGTTGCTCTACCATCGCACGAATAAAAACACTGGTTTTGGTCTTAATTGCTTCGGAAGTATATAGTTCGAGAATGTCTGAATTAATTAAAACAGATCGAACGTTATGTTGTACAGTGTCAACATGTTAAATTTGATCTAACACGTGAAATTCAGTATCAAACTGTTTTAAATTCTTGTGATTCCACCACAAAATTTGTCTAGTATTACAAAATATCTGCATATATTTGCTAGATAATTGAAGAATTTCGTAGCTAAACAAATAGTTTGTTTTAAAAAGATTATACATTTTTACTACTCGAAGAGAGAAAAATTTTAACGATCGCTGGAAAGAAACTACAGGATTAAGATAGAAACCATCAGTCATCTTGATTCTAGATTTCTCCTGGTAAAAATCCTTTACATTGATATTTAATCATCTAATGAAAGTTGTAAGAACGAGAGATTATTATGGTTAAAGTGAAAGGGGTTTTCTTGACTGGCGCCATTGTAAGCAGAATTATTTACCATTCCGATTATTAAACGATATGGAATTTTACCTAAAAAAATATTCGACTTCACGAAATCGCTCGCGCCTGCTGAGATTGTCAGAGTTTTAACGACGGTTTGTGTTAGGTCGTACAAAGCTCTTCGTTTCTGAAGTATCACATTATGAGCTAGCTGGAGATCTGGATTCACAGGAATATGCTTAGCAGTAAGAACGGCATCTTCGATAATCAATTTATATTTATTATTAACATCTTCTTGGGAAATGATTATAAATTCATCGGAATTTTTCAAGAGTCGAATTCTTAAATTTACTTTGTTTAAAAGAAATTTGTCTATTTTACAAGAATCAACATGAAGTCTACCCATATATTCACAAAGTTTCAATCCTGCATTATCTTTACTTCTTTTTAAAATTCCATTGTTTTGTTTATCTTTATTAACAGCATCAAAAGCTAACGCTGGGTCGCAAAACCCGTCTTCGTAATAGCCTTCCGCGGATTTGTAAGATTGTTTGGCGCCTTTATCAAAATTTTAAACTGTTGCTAAATATGCTAAAAACGGATAGCAGTTGTTGCTAGATTGTACTAAAGTCTCATTCATAAATACATTTATTTGACTAAAAATAGAATGCAATGGAAGATTACATAGGGAGACTTTTTTTCGGCTGCAGGTATATCTATTAAAATTCCGTTTTGTTCTTTTTTAACACGAATTCGAATTTAAAGCATTGAGTTCGACATGTCAATATAATAATCTCCCACGGGGATAGAAAAATTAATCTGTGTTGCATTCGGCAAGGGAGCTATAGGGAAATAATCTACAAATTTATTCCCCTCAATATTTCCATTAACCAGGGGTTCGTTAAAAAGCTCCAACCCCGAACACATAGATTCAAATTGAGGCATAATGCTTTAGTCTAGAAAATCGGATTTAGTTCTGGGTCGTTTTTTTGTTTTATTGCGTAATTTTGATTTGCGCTTGTGTGCTCTCCGACCTCCAGAACCTTTCTGTGTATTTAATATGGTATCACCGAGACTATGTAAAAGATTTGTTCCGGCAATTTTTAAATTTTTTTTAACGACTCCTTTAAATTTTGACCCGCAACAACATCGTCCATTATTCTTTTCCCCATAACCAACCCTTGGATACCGAGTGATTTAGCTACGGGTCGAAAAAGAGGCGTTACGAATCTTGCTAAACTTTTAAAAATAGACCCAAATCCACGACTAGTTTGATATTGGCTTCCTCGAAATACCTTATAGCCGCGGCCTGTTTGTAGGTAATGGGTATAATATCTTTCCATGATGAGCTTGTTTTAGGTGTACTTTAGACTAAGAATCCAGTCTTTTGAATATTAATTTAACAATAGTCTTTCCTGTCTTATATGGCAGGAGTTCACCGTAATCCGACCTTAAAGAAATTTCTATAGTTTGTATTCGATCATAGAGTACTGGAAAATAATCTAAGAAATGAAATCTTTCAACTTGTGCTTGATTTTTATTTTCGTTTAATTTGATAATTCTCAGCAGGGGTGTGTTGGTGTGACCTGTAATTAAAGGTTGTATAATAATTGTATACACATAAATTCAAGATATTCCGTGGTTGAGATCTGCGGGGTACATACTGATTTCGTTAAAAAGAGGTCTTTCAATTTGATTGGTAGAAAATCCTAACATTTGTCCGAGTTTGGGGTTATCTATTGGAAAGGTTAAAAAACTGTTTCCACCCAATCCTTTAACTGAAACTGTCGAATCTGAATTAAAATTAAACTCGAATTTAGCCCAGCTCTGTTGTGGTAATGAGTGTTTCATCGCAATTAAAACATCTTCAATAGTGTGATAAACGCCACTTGGAATTCGACAATGGAATTTGTCTACAACATTTAGTTTATTATTTTTACCATGTTCGTAATTGGGGAAATCAATATCACGTTTTTGTCGTCGACTATTCTCAACTCTGTTTAAATCGTTTCGAAAAATTATAAAATTAACCGTATTATCTAATTCTAATCTAATTTGAAGCGGGTCTAATGCTTTGCTTTTATAAACTGAGGAGATATCTATTTTGTACTCAATTTGCAAGAGGTCTGCTAGAGGACCGAATATTTTAATTTCCAACCCACTCATTAACTCAATTTGAAAATAATATTTTCCATTTTCTTTGAAAATAAAAAATCCAGCCTTAAGCGAGACATGCGAATCAAAATATCTTAGAAGTTCATTTAAAAATTTAAAATGAAGGGATAACGGTTTAAAATTCCTGCTTGAATCCTTATCAGCCTCGTAATAATTACGTTCAAACGTATAACTATCATTTTCCCAATTAGGCGGTTCAATTGGAATATTTTATTATATCTAAAATCTATAACCGAATCCTCATCTGACATAAATTTTTCCTCATACACTTTCAAAGGATTTTGACTACTAATAACACCATCTTGAAATTCTGGCGCGTTTATATTAAAAATATTTGCTAAGGTCCCGGTGAAGGCCGCCTGTAGGTCTCGAGGGAATGAAATTCTTAAGTAATGACCTCGATTTATTTCTTCGATTACGTAATTAATTTCGAACCGGTTTAAAGTAGGGAAGTTTGTCGCTTGTTGAATTTCGTTTTTTAATTGCCTATGTAAAGATAATGGAATAATATTTCCATAATCATCTCTCTGACCTTCAAATAAAAAAGGTTGGATAATTGATACAGAGTAGAAGGCCCAATCTTCCTGCTCAAATTGCGGTATTTTTGTAGTTTCAATACGTATGTCGATAAAACTGTTGCGTGAACTAAAAGTAATATTATTTAAATTATTTAACGGGCCAAATTTTTGAATACCCGTAAAATAAATGTCTATTGGAATTTTAAAAAAATCTGCTAATGGATTTTGAAATTTAATTTCCATACCTACCGGTATCTCTAAATTAAAATATAAATTATCTTCATCATCGGACGATATCGCGGTTTTTAAATCATCAAACTGTCTCGGTTTACAGCGTTCTAATAAATCGCATATAATTAAGTGTAATGTGAACGGTTGAATCTCATTATTATATTGTCTTTCTCCCTCATATCTGCCCGCCTCAAACACAATCTCGTAATTATTCCATTGTATTGGTTTAATAACAGGTAGAGACGGTAGATTAATAGTTATTGGAAGAGAACTTGGCGAATTATTTTCTTCGGAAGGATTTAAAACTTCTGGTTGGTTGACGTCTCCATTAATATTTGGAATTAAAGGGTCTGTTGGTAGAGCGTTGTTTAGATTTTCTTCTGGTTTCAGATTTGGCTTTTCTTCTAAATTTAGTTTTGGTTCAAGTTTTGGATTTGTTTCTTGTTTTACTCCTAGATTTAGTTTCGGTTTCTTGTTAATTTTCTGTTTTTTCCTCCTGGGTTGTGATTGGATTTCTTCCACGGGAATTTGTCGTGGTAAATATTTTTGTTGATATGCATTCACAATTAACGCTTTTTACCTCTCCGTTGGGACTATGTCCAATAGGAGGGGTTATACAATCACCGTGTCTGTCTGGCCTGCGAACGCGTTCGCATTTTCGGTGCAAAGTGTAATCACTGCGTTCGCAGTTTCTCGAAGGGTTGGCAAAACCACCGTGTGATGTTGAGCGTTAACGGAATCATTTGCGGTTTGGTTTGGATGGTGTTTTTTCGTTCACCGTCGTGACGGTTCGGTGTATTACGTTTTTGTAATGTTTATGCGTAGGTTGTGAGTGTTGATGGTTGTGTTTTGATGGTTGTGTTTGTATGGGCGTTTTCTCTCCAACTTCTTCCTAATGACTTTGGGACGGGCCGAGTGCTGAGTGTAATGCTACCTCTCAACGTCCAATGGCAGGGTTTCCACCAGTTGTACACGGTATTCGTCTTTGTATCAATTTGCGATCGCATCGGGCGGGATTTGAACCCGGGACCTCCTGCTTGACAGGCGGACGTTCTACCACAGAACCACCGACACTTGTTACGCTTTATTGAAAATTAGACCTTCAGCTTTATCGGAAGCGTATTTAATAGAGTACGAAATTTTAATTTAATGGAAATAGAATTGAAATTGAAATTATTGCATCGAAGAAATTCTAATTTAGCGTTTCTCTATTGATTAAAAACTAATGCGCCACCCAGGTTTCGAACCCAGGCCATTCGGCTTGGCAGTCGAGCGCTCTACCACAGAACCACCGATAGCTGCTTAGGTTCACTGAAATTAAGACACGCATCGTAAGCATAATAGGTAATAAAGTCTTTTTGATTAATGCATTTATGAGGGCCTAATCTGGTTTTTTTACGAATGAAATTATAAAGGTTAAATCTTGTTTTAGCGCAGTCAGCCAAGATAAGAGGGTTAAAGGGTAGACCCTGTGGGTGGTCCACTTTGTTAGTTTTTTTGTTATTTATTTACGGGTATTATTAACGACCTATATACAGGGTCTTTTTTTTTGCTCGGAAAAGTGTTTTTTTTCAAAAACTATTTATAGTACCGATTTCAAATTTGGAAGGTCAATTCTCTATACCGGGGGACATCAGTTTGAGAAATTTGAGCGTTTTCGGTAATGTTTTTCACCAATTTTGAAAAATTATTTTTCGACCACTAGGTGCGAGATAAAAAATTTCTATTATAAAGTTGTAGGCCGTCATCGAAAACCCTTAAAAATTGTTCACTCGACGAAAAACAATTTATTTATCAGTGAAAATTCGAGCTTGAAAAATTTACAAGTTGGTGAAGCCAAATTACGATTGTTTGAAACGATAATTGAAACCGAATTACCTAATCCAGTTGAAACTTTGGTTAAAAAAACGACCGGATTTAAAAAACACGAGGCTATAGGTCAATCCTAAACATGCATTGGGTATTTAAAGGAAAACTTTGGGAGATTATTATCAGTGTTTGATAATATTTCGAACAATGCCTCGTTATTCAGTAGCTGAGCGTACCGAGATAGTTGCCATTTACTATGGAGAAGCAGCGCAAAACCTTAGAAGAGTGACTGAAATCTTCGCAGAAAGACATACAAATGGAGCACCATCTGTAAATACAGTAAGACGAGCAATTCACGATTTCAATCAATTAGGTAACTTGCAACCTAGGTTTCGCGGATTGGGTCAACCGGATTTAGACTTCGAGAACAATGTACTCGCGTACTTTGTGGCATATCCTCGTCACAGTTGCGCTAACGCCGCTGCTGATTTGGGTTGTTCTGCAAATCGTGTGTGGAAAATTCTTCGTAAGAATCGCTATCACCCATACAGAGCTACGCTCCACCAAGGACTAATTGACGGAGACCATCAAAGACGTTATGAATTTAGCAACTGGTTACTAAATGCTGTCCAAGAAGATAGACAATTTTTGCGCCATGTTTTGTTCTCCGACGAAGCGTCATTTTCTAGAGATGGGCCCTTTAATCATCAAAACAGCCATCTTTGGTCTGACATCAACCCACATTGGGGTTCTGAATATCATCACCAGGTTCAATTTGAACGGGTCAATGTTTGGGTTGGACTTGTTGGAAACCGTTTGATTGGTCCCTTTTTCCTGCCGACGAACCTCAACGGCCAAAGGTATTTACATTTTCTACAGAACGAACTGAGTGACGCAATCGACGACCTTCCATTGGCTGAAAGACGTCAGTTGTGGTTTCAGCAAGATGGCGCCCCTCCGCATTTTTCCCGGCAAGTAACTGAGCACCTCAACAACGAGTTTCCTGAAAGGTGGATAGGGAGAAATGGTCCAGTGCATTGGCCAGCAAGGTCACCTGACCTAACACCGCTGGATTATTTTCTCTGGGGATTCGTTAAAGCAAAGGTATACGCCACGCCCATTGAAACTAGGGAGGAAATCATTAGACGAATAATCAGTGCTTGCCGAGACGTCACACCAGAAATGGTAGAGAAAGCGTTTGAGAACTTAATTGTCCGCGCACAAACCTGTGTTGCAGCCAATGGTGATATTATTGAAAATGTTTTGTTAAAATTTATGTGAATAAAATATCTGCATTTAAAAACCAAACGTGTACATTTTTTCAAGTGTGAAAACTCTACTACGTTTGTATTAGACTTGTTCCCTTTTCAATTATCGTTTCAAACAATCGTAATTTGGCTTCACCAACTTGTAAATTTTTCAAGCTCGAATTTTCACTGATAAATAAGTTGTTTTTCGTCGAGTGAACAATTTTTAAGGGTTTTCGATGACGGCCTACAACTTTATAATAGAAATTTTTTATCTCGCACCTAGTGGTCGAAAAATAATTTTTCAAAATTGGTGAAAAACATTACCGAAAACGCTCAAATTTCTCAAACTGATGTCCCCCGGTATAGAGAATTGACCTTCCAAATTTGAAATTGGTACTATAAATAGTTTTTGAAAAAAAACACTTTTCCGAGCAAAAAAAAAGACCCTGTATAGTTGTGTTAATTCAAAGGAGATAATTTAACGTTAATTGCTTTAAGAGCTGGCGGTAAGTCAAGTGGCTCTCTGTGCTTTGTTGATGGTAAGGTTTTTGCTTCTTGTAAATATATTTGGTGTGGATATTTGGATATCTACGATTTCTAACTCAGTCAATGATTTCCTGGGTGTGCGAGTCATTATATGATATTGGAAATTGGACGACATTGGTCTTTTTCATGCGGTATGTGTCACAACGTCAACTGGAAGTCTACGATCACCTTGGCGCACTGTTATTTCCATGGGCTCTTCGCATTTACGACAATCCTTCGCTGTCGCTATTAATTGATGCTCCTGTAACCATTCCAAAACCCAGTTTTTATTCACACACATATCGTGAATTTCGACCAAGAATGTATTTATTTATACTGAGGGAGAATGAATATGTCGAGACTATCGACGGACACGTTGAGGCCCTAACCCTGTCACGCTATGGGGGGGTGGAAAGGAGGCGGTCTTATTTTTTGTGTCCTCGCAGCAGCGTTAATCGCGTCGAAAAACGTAATTTTTAAGAACCAATTGCAGTATTATTTGATTTTATTAAAGAGGAGCATACCGGGGGCCCCAACGGGTGGAATTGGAGAAACGCTAAAAATAATCTCGACATATTCATTCTCCCTGAGTATAAATAAATACATTCTTGGTTTGGACAAATGATAAAGTAAGATTCTAAAACAAAAATGGAAATAGTTCAATTAAAAAGTTATTGGGAAAAAAGGTTTCGAAACCATTTTCTATTTTCATTTTAACCCAAATTAATTGTGAGAAGAATACTTCTTGGTTAGCTCTTTTTCCAAGAAATGTTTTGTATGCGTTTTATTTGGGTGTATACATAATTTTTCACATCTTTCCAATTTCTTGACTTCAGTGTTTCAGCATTTAGGGAAATACAGATATCCGCTTCAGATTTTCTAGGAACAACTTGTTTGGTAATGTATTTACGAAAATGATCGTAAACAGCTGTTTTTTCTGGAGTTGCCCATCTCGTGCGGGGTTTAGCAACATCTTAAAAAGAGTTGATATAATTAATCATATCTAGTTAAATGCGGAGCTTACAAAACTGAGTTCTTGGATTTGACGTAATACCGTTGGTTTCATCTTTAAAAAAAAACCTACATGGCGCTATGGTACACAATTCTAATATCGAAATCAGAGTACTTACCTCCTCTTTCGCATAACCCGTTTTAAATAAACGGCAATGAATTTGAACCAATACCTTAGCTCGGTAAATCTCAAACGATTGGATATCAATTACTTCCTTGGTCGATGCGCCCGACATTTTACCATTCAAATAGTACACTACAGCTGCTTCTACTTGCTAAGTGGTTAAAAAACTAGCTTATCTTGATTTAATAAACATTCATTATAACTATCTCTTGTTTCGCTTCAGCACTATTATTAGTTTTCTTAATTATACTTTAAGCAAACACTTCAATGACTTTATTTTACTTCTTTTTGTTACACCTTTTTACCTCTCCGAGGGGACAAAGTCCCCTAGGAGGGGTTTTACAATCATCGTGTCTGTGTGTGTGTCTATATTCTGCGAACGCGTTACCGGGGCAAAGTACAAAACGCGTTACCAGAGCAAAGTCGAAAAACCGTTTTTGCAGAACTTTAAAGGTTGGCAAAACCACCGTCTGACGGTAAGCGTTAACGGTTGGTGCGGTTTGGTGCGGCTGTTTTTTTTTGTTAACGCTCACCGTCGTGACGGTTTCAACTTAGTTTCATTGTTTAGTGTGGTATGTTGAGTTTGCGTTATGGTGGTTGTGGGTGATGATTTGGTTGTGTATGCGTTTTGTATGTATGGTTGTTTGCTTTCCAACTTCGTCATACTAACTTTTGTGACGGACCGAGTGCTGAGGGTTACGATAAACGTCTCAACGTCGAAATAGCAGGGTTTCCACCAATTGTTTACGGTATTCGTCGTAGTATCAATTGCGCGATCGCATCGGGCAGGATTCGAACCCGAGCCCTCCTGCATGACAGGCGAGTGTTCTACCACAGAACCACCGATACATGTTACGGTTTTAAGAAAATTATAAGCTCAGCGGAATCGTTAATAACAAATTAACAGAGCATTAAATTTCAGTTGTTTAAATACAACGAAATTTGGTGTTCCATTTAAATTATTGCATCGAATGTAACGTCTTCTCTGTTGATTAAAAAGGATGCGCCGCCAAAGGATTCGAACCCGAGCCCTTCTATATGACAGGCGAATGTTCAACCACTGATGCTTATAACGTTTCTTAGAAAATTATAAACTCAGCTTAGCAGAAGAGTATATTAATGGTTTTTAAAGTCTACATTTTTTACGTATGAAATTTTAAAGGTCAAATCTTGTTTGTTGTGTTTTTAACTGATCGAGATTACGTTCTTTTTTGTCTAATCTTTGGTATTGTTTGCTTTTTCTGTCTTATATTTGTATCTACTATTTTTTAAGTGTATTTCCTTTTTCCCGCAAAATCGTCCAGTCTTAGAGGAACCTTTATGAGTGTAAGTCATGTCAGAAGCTTATCCGGTTTCATTATAATAACGTGAAAAATCGTATTTGTGAATGGTAAGGTGTTGCGCTTCTTGATATTATATTTTATATTGCTTGTTTTCTAAGTAGTTGAACTAATTTATTGCTTGACTGCGTTATAATATTTTTCTATGAATTATTTTGATTCTGAAGTCTGATTGCTTGACTGCGTTATAATATTTTTCAATGAGTTTTGTTTCAGAAGTCTGATTGATTGGGTTGTTCTTGTGTATTTTCACGTTTTATTAGGATAATTTTTTTTATTTTATATATCTTTCGTTTTATTTGTATTTTATTTCGTTTTTTCAGTCGTATATTTTTATCGAGTTGTATACATCGAGCGCTTACACTTATGTTGGTCTGGTTTTAAACTGGGTCGTCATTACTCCGTAATTTATTTTAAACGTTTTCTCGACCGATTAAGCTGTTAAATTTGAAATAAAATGAGCGTTAAAGATGCGGCAAGTATTTCGTAAGTGAGAAAAATACAAATACCCTATGTAGACATTTCTTTCATTAAAATTGGCTTCGTATTATATTTCACTGATAAACTTGTACCGTAAATAGGGTTAAATTCAATTCAGCATTGTGTTAGTACGTCTAACTCGCTGTTGTAACTACTTAATTTATAATATTCTGAATAAATTAATTTCGGTTGTTTCGTCTCAATTATTTTAAATATAATTAAAATTTTATACCGGGCGGGATAGAACCGGGATTATGTTTTTAGTAAATAACTCGGAATTGCGGAGATATATCTTTAAAAGTCATCTCGAAAAATTAATACCGCTAGGGACAATTCTTCCGAGGAGAGGTATATTTTGGTTTGCCAACTTGTTATAGACGCGCTTAATAAGTTGTCTTGTTTTTTTTCACTTTATCTTTATTATTTCGTTTTTCAAGTTGTTTTTGTTTCAATATATTTAATTCAAAACTGTGGATTATATAACAGAAAAGACTAAGTCTTAACACTTTAGAGGTCCCTCGGTCTTATATAAAAATAATTAACGAATATGAGCATGTAAAATAAAAAACGGCGTTGGTTCCACAAGCTTTAAGCTGGTACAAGGTTTTCTCTGTTTTATAAAAATGTGTCTCCTAGTACTGCCATACTTCACTTTTTAGGAACTAAATACGACTAAGACGAACGGTTAGCTATTCCGTTTGAAAATTGTTTCACTTCGTTTCGTATTTTAAGGCAGCTTGATTCGGAAATATGCTTAGACTAAGATGGTTAACACGGAATAATACACCCAAATAAAACAAAATGGTGCATGGAGCGATCACAAGCATCTACTGTAAACCTTTTATTTAGAGACAAAGAGACAGTTCAAAAAACGACAAAACGAAGATAAAACTTGTGTAATGAAAGAAACGGACTTGCAATGCGTATAAAAGGTGAAAATAGACATGAAATAGACTAGGGCTATGCCAAGAAGAGAGATAATACAAATTATGTTTTAAAGAGGATGTATATATTAACGATAGGGGGAATTAAACTTATAGCATATAAATTGAAAAGGATGGGGGGAATAAAATTAAAAATGTACTATACGCATGGGGTAATGTTGATTTCAGAATTCGACATAATATGATTTTAATTTTGAGTCATGCACGTCATTTTAGGTGCTGTTTTATTCATCGGGAATGATCACGAGAAACCTCTTACTGATACTCCTTTATCGCCATCAATAGGTTTTTGCTTTAATTTTAGCGTAGTGTGAACTATAAGAGGGGGTCAAGAATTGGGTTAAAATTAAAACATACTACCCTAACCAAGAATGATCAACTACCTTAAAATATTAAAAAAAAGATAGTAAAAAATATAAAATAGCATGCTGGCCAGTGCTCGCGACAATTTAGGTAAGTTGTTAATCAGTACGATGTACAAAATAAACAAAAAACCGGAGTTGCAACTCAATGTTTTGGTGGTAGTCGGTCCGTCATCGGCGAAGCTTACGGTCACTTAACTAATTTGCAGCCAAATTCAATGGCACGATTACGGTATCCTTTAAAAACGAGTCCATTACTCCGGACTTAGTTCGTTCAAAGAAAAAAATATATTCGATCGTTCGTTCGCGACTTCACGTTTTATGTTTGATATTTTTTTTGTTTCTCGTGAAACGTTTTCGTGCTCCTGCAAGAGATGATCGAAACCAACTTCCTTCTTTTTTCGATGCACGCCTTTTTTATATTGTAGTAAACGCAACTATATTGTGTTTTATAATTTGCTGTTATCTTTGTTTATAGTTTTTATCAAATGTATATAAACGTTTTAACTGTTCAATTAAAACCAGTTTTTTTGTAACTTCATACGGCCTGCCTCTGTTTGCCTACACACACGGCATTAATATCAAGCATTAAAAACTGGTAGTGCACCAAAAACCTGGGAATTATTTGATAAATTCGATGAATATTTAGTGAAAACCATCCAATAACACCCCTTAATCTGATGTTTTCTTCGAACAAAAGTTACGGATTTTAGTGGATCAAAGTAGACTAATATATATGTAATATAAATATCAATTTGGAATCTTAGGTCTCTCATCTGATGGTATTGTTACGGCGCTTGGAAGTTCATCATCACATCATAGCTCTACATCGCTTCGAAGGTCATCATCACCTGGAAGTTTGTTTTCACTAAGTGAAACTATCAATTCCGCGAATACACGCGTAAAAGCCGGATTTTCTTGGAGGTCACTATAATCGTTTCGAAGAAGTGGCACGAGGAGGTCTTGATAAAAAAGAAGAACTTAACGGGCAGACCATCTATTCCGGAGGCGACTCCGAAATTTTAGTGGCCATAATGGGGAGAGTTAACTTTTCGGCATTGACACCACTGGGAGTGAAGAGAGCTTGAGAAAGATCAGCCTCCGAGGACTCGGAAGTGGGGGAGGAAAGTGGGTGACTAAAGATTTGAATGGTAATCGACAACCTCATACGGAGACCGCCCCGAGGTGGCGGCATTAGTGGATCAGCGCGAGATCTCTTACGTGGATTTTGGGGCTGCACTAACTTGAAACCATTAGCCGTGAGATCCTCTTCCATAGTGGTGTCACCATCGCTTTCGGCTATAGGAGTAATAAGAGCCGTCTGCGCGACGAGAGGATCGAACTTGTTCGCAAGAGTGATTAGAGACACCGAGCGAACGAGATAAGGTTTGGTCGGAAACTAATAGTTAAAGGCAGTTGCAGAGGAAGCGGGAGAAGTCGGTTTGTTTTTCTCCCGGCCGCGAGATGATGATGAGTTTGGCTTCAAGGAAGTTGACTGTTTGGTGCTAAAGCCGGTTGGAGTGTGACGCTTCGACGGGCAGGCCTGTACGCTATAACCAGTAGTGCCACATTGAAAACAGTGGAGTGGCACATTGTCTTGAACAACATATTGAATACCATTGAATTGAACGTCAATGGCCTTAGGGAGCTCATCGTAATCATGGGGCGTCGCGAAGGCAACGTATGCCATGTGGCGGCAACTTCTAATGTGACTGAATGGCGCGACATTGTATACAGAGGCCGGGAGAGTGTGGACTTTCCCATGCACGGTTACAAAACGAGCGAAGACATCAGACACTACCGCTTCTGGGGTGAAAAATGGGACATCTGATAATGTAACTTTATTCGGTGCTATGCCAACCGGAAGAACGTCGAGACGCTGTCCACGAAACATAAGACCGTCCGCGATTAAGTCACTAGCAAAATTGGCTGTTTTCAAACAGAGTTGAATGGCATCTCCTAGACGAGAGGCATCAGTGATACAGTGCGCCGGTACACCAGAAGATACTATCGCATTTAGGAAGTCACGAACGGTAACGTTTTTGGCGTGAGCAAGAATAGATATTCCGCAGTCCATGGAAACAGGACCGGAATTGGAAGTAACGGTATACCTAAGAGAGTAAGTTTTCCTCCACGAGAGTCAGTACCGATGATCGGCGGATGTGATGCGATGACCGTAATAGATGGAGTATAACACGGAGGCGGTTTGTGTAGAACTTGAGCAAAATTCAGGTTGGAGGCAGCATTAGGCGTGCCCGAAAGAGAAGAGGCTGCATTTGGCAAGCCAGTGGATATATTATTTGGGGTTTGAAGAGAAAAAGCTGCCGTTGGATGTAGAACTGGAAGCATTGTGCATGGTGGAGGTGTTAGGATCGTTCAGAATGAAAGATTGCTTTTGATTAGTGTGGTCTGAAATTTCGAGCGCCATTTTGGAAAGTCGGTAGTCCGGCGGCACCGAAGACCAAGTCAAAAGATGAAAATGGGGGCCAACCCCGAATTTCGGACACGAGGCGAAAAGAAAAACGCTGACTCTCCAGAAAATAGAAACAAATAACTGTAATAAAAAAAATGCATTATTTACGTAATAAGGCAGCGAAATATTAAACTTGGAAGACTTTTTAAAGCTGGAATTCCCGTTGAATCGTTGTTAGGCGATATAGATTCAAGCATAGAGG
Organism: Leiobunum rupestre; assembly: GCF_980474605.1. Taxonomy (NCBI): domain Eukaryota; kingdom Metazoa; phylum Arthropoda; class Arachnida; order Opiliones; family Sclerosomatidae; genus Leiobunum; species Leiobunum rupestre. The sequence goes on from NC_143391.1 coordinate 60,170,933, forward strand.
GACTAGAATTTGGAAGCCTCAACTGGAAATTGATACACACTAGATGGATAAAATTAATACACTTTTTTTAATTTCCTCGGATGAATTGGAGCTTAGTTTGCTTTTGGTTAATTTTTCCAAAAAAAAATGGTCACAAATCGCATTCTTCTAAACTCAGATATATTGAGTGCATATTTTCGAGATCTAGAGAGAGTAATTTGTAGGATTCTTTGTTTTGTCTGAGGACGGCTGGTTTGAGAATTCGCGCCATTGTTATTTCAAAAGAGCTTTAGTTCCGAAAATATTTTAAATGGATGTACTAATTCCATTTGAAAAATATTAGGCAACCTTTTGAGTTCTTTTAAAACGGGAAACAAAAATTCCATGTATAGTTTTGTATGGGGATCGTATAACATTTCTTTAATTATTCTAGCCTCGTAATATTTTTCTTTGCTCAAAAATATATTAAATAAAAGCTTTAATTCATCAAATTGTTTTAGGATTTTTCCGTGCAATCGGCTATTACTAACCAGCGTGTTTTAGATAGAAATATTAGTTTCGAACAGAGATGGGCAAAAATTGTGAGCAGCTGTCCTAAATGAACGCTCATAATTTTTTGCCTTGATTTTTCAAGTGAGCGAGTGTTCTTATATTACCTATCTTCAACTGGGCAAGCTCAGGGTGAACGCAGAATAGTTTTTTGCACTGACTGATAAATCACGTCGCGGTGAGCGAGATCGGCCGATCAACGGGCTAATCTTTTCACTTTTGAGCGATAATCCCTCGAGCGGCGCGGCAGTTTTTCAGTTGATAGCGAATAGCGGGGCGTGGAGAAATATCTTCTCGACTGACAGAATAGGCCTTTCAATGAAACCTGTTCAGCACTCGCCAAGGAGTATTTACATTCCGCGCCTGGACTAACAGATTTCTTTTTGTATAGTCTTTGTCACTTGTGGTCGCTTGGTGCCTGAAATAAGGAAATATTTTTAACGCTGTAAACGTTAGGTCTAAGTTGGAATTCGGGATCATAGATATAGATAATAAGTCGGGATTTCATTATTTTAAAATGCCTAAAAAAGCTACGTGGGTTTCATTCCGTATTGCGAAAGTAATATGTTGAGATCTAATGGGATAAGTTTTTCTCGTTTTGATTTTTCCTACAATATATTCGGAGATTTGAGCATAAACTGTACTTTTGCTGGTTTTGGGGTTTTATTACCATCTAGTGGCTCCATATCATATCTTTTTAACTGAAAACTAGAAAGTATTAAGTTATTTACATTAGATTTATTTCATATAATTAAAATTTTAACTTACCCAACGTTAAATATCTTAACATAGGACCACAGAGAACGGTAACGCCGCTAACGCGTGTGCCGAGGCTTACAGTTTAAAGCGAAATCTTGGATCGAAGTTGGCTGTTTCAAAGAGGGTTGACTGTACAACTACCCGATAAAATCTGGTAGCCGTGTAACAGAAATTAAATCACCTATTTCCGGTTTTACGTGGCGGGCGGGATGGAAGGGGGACGTAACTTTTATTGTAAGACCTATTAGATATTCTATTTTGAAAACTAGTAGAGGGTCAATGTTGATCACGCTGAACAATGGCGTGGTTTTTTCCTCGAATATCGTTCACCGGGAGGCGAACTTTCATTGAAAATATTTGGTTTTCTCATGGATTTGTCTATTATTATAAGTGGCCGTTCGAATAACGGTTTACACAACGATTTGTCTATTCTAAAATTGGAAATATCTAGGCGGTAATAGAAACATTACTGTTATACTCTAAATATTCCACACTTTATAATTATTAAGCCTAGTTCACACTGTACAATTAATTTTGCCACTTTTTGTAAGCCTGATAGTTGTATAGTGTGAGCGGAAAAAGTGGGAACAATTGTTACAATTGTCCTGTTCATTGTATACAATTTTCTTCCTTAGAATTAGTTTGATTCAATTAAGTGGGCGAATTAATTGTAAAGTGCGAACTGAGCTTAGAATACAGTGGCATATTTCTTGGTTCTTTTTGTGATTGTTGTCGTCGTGTCGCCCCCCCTCCCCAATGCAAAATATACGATAAAAAATTCCTGGAAACAAAAATGTAATGTACACAAAAATAAAGAAGTCCCTGGGCCACGGATATAATTTTTAAAGTGCGTAACAACGCACTAACTGCCTAACAAAATACAAAATGTTTGAAGAATTATAATACATTTGCGCAGGTCGCCTGCAATGATGGAATTAAACTTATCCTTATAAAATGTAATAATACAGATTAAATGATCTATAACATTAACAAATATATATATATATATAGGTTTAATTATATTTTATTATAAATAATTTATATTTAATATTAATATTAAATAAATTTATTAATAATAATCAGCTTGACCAATATCCATGTCGTCACTTCAAGAATAAATCATTGTACGTTGTGGGTTGGGCCTGTAGCCAGAGGGAAGTCAATACGGGCATGAGAGGTTTTACGCGTGATCTAGCCATTCTTTGGACTTAACCCCTCACTTGTCCAGTGTTGTGAATCCCTCGACCCCCTCATCAAAATGTTGCCACATGTTAAAATTAAGCCTAATTAAAATTAATGCTATTAACGTCGATTGGAAACGATGAATAATGATATCGCAATATATATAAGCAGGAGTGTCCACAATCATCAGGGTTTTTCCATGTAGAGGTACACGTGGGGGTCGGCACCGGAAGTTCCAGTTTCCTTCCCCCTTACAGCAGGTGGCACGGGGGGTCGACATTTTCCTCCCCCTGTGGAACTCGAGGTCATTGACCCCCGCCAGGTGGCGCGCGTATACTTCGCGCTGATTGGCTGGCGCGGGGACCACGCAGTTACTACGCGGCGCGTGTACTTCGCGCTAATTGGCTGACTCGAAATTATTAAAAATGGCGCTGATTGGTTGGTGTTTTGGCGCGAAAAGGGGTCAGTGCTCCTTTAAAGGAATTCACAGGCTCGCTATACTAGGGCATTGTTAACGGTGTGACATGTTTTGATTGATTTAGAAAGTACGAGGATCCCCGACGCAAATACCTTTAGTGACAATACCGAGAGAATCGCAAACACCGATTAATTATGTCATGTTTCTCGAATTATTACGTCGCTTGAAATTAGGAAAAATGGCCGGGTTAGAGTACAATTCTTTCTCTGAATTATAAAAGGTTTATTAACATGAATATGAAATTTTAGGCGGGTAAATCGGCATATTTGATAGGGTTAATCAACAAGTGGTCTTAAAAAGGAAATATTAATCAGTTTTATAAGCTGTGTTTTATTAACTGTTAGGAAGCGTGATAAAAATAACAAAGGCTTAACATAAGTTTGTCACTCTCTTTTAACGGTTATTATATGAACTCTTAGTAATTTGGAAAATTCACGTGATTTGGCCACCATCGTTAATGTTGCATATTCAAACGGGTTCTGTAGGGTGGCCATCTTTGTTATTTTTAGGAAATTTATCATATGTACGTTAATTTTTTAACGCTTTTAAACAAGTTGTTCCTAACGGATTTTTTATATCGTTACGTACCTAGATGACTTGGACTTGATTATTATTATGACATATGCATCATATATTACCGTCACTTAACATTTAATAACGACCCGTGGGAAAGTTTGTGAAGAAATCAGGGAGTGACCATCTTGGATATTTCAAGTTTTTTACACATAGTCAATACGTTAATAACGGGGAAAAGATTGTATGACCTGTCATCCGTTGGGGTCATCTCGCGTAAACATGTGTTAAAAAGGGGAATTACATATCAAGACATTACAAGCACTCGCGTTTCGGCGTGTGTAACAAGGTCTGTTCGCGCTCATTAAATTTAAATAAACGTTAATAATGCAGTAAAAAGCTAAGCCTAACAAATTTAAGAAATACTTTGTCGTCAAAACTACTGTTGAAAACATTTTCAGTTACACTTTTTGTTATAAGCTCCCGCGTAGTGACTTAATATTAATGGTATTTTATAGCGTCATATGAAATAACGGGCGGAAATAACTTGCTTACGAGTTTAAGGTGAATCCTACGAAGCAAGAATTACGTTGGTAGAATAACAAATAAAAAATTTACTAATAAAAAAAAATATTTATAAACTGAAAATGTTTTTGAAATATATTACGTCATTTAAACAATGATCAATCAAATCCCTTACGTCAAATGGACAATGTAATAGTTTTATGTAAATTTATAACGCTACCAATTAAAAACGGTTTTAAATGTGCGGTAGATGGCCAAGTCAAACAGCGATTTGTAGTCCTCCTGTATTCATCCATACAACATATTATAAATATAACTATTAAAATATAACTTAATATTTTTAAATTTTCGTCAATGTGTTGCTTATTTGAATAAAATTGATAATAAAACTTTTTTACAAAACCATGTTTGTCAAATTGTTATCATTTGTTTTTTTAAATTTTCATCAATGTGTTTCTTCTTTGAATAAAATTGATAATTAAAATTTTTTACAAAACTCAAAAATTAATAATACAATATGTTATGAAATAATTTTCAACTCTGAACCTGAAATTAAATATGTTTGTCAAATTGTTATCACTTGTTTTTTAAATTATCTTACATCCTTCTAGCTATGTTTAAAATAAAAAACTTTGATTTAAAATTTAAACTTTTATTATTATTTTACAACATTTGTTGTTGACACAAAGGAACTATAGTTAATGTAATATAAGTTATTTTATCCAAAATATTCTGAGGTCAATCATTTTTCGCCATCTCAAAAATACCCGCTTCTTGTTTCGGCCGTTAAGGCACAAAAGGGGGGTATCAAACAGCGACGTAAAAGAGCAATAACATGAAAAAGCGTAATATTTTTCCAAGGAGAAATAAATAGTTCATTATCAGCCCTTTCACATATCGATAAAGACGTGAACACACTAATATCATTACCGAAAGGACCTGCCAGTTCTATTATTCCCGCGCATTATTCGGTCTTCCATGAGACCTAATGATCGTTTTGTCGTTATAAAATACTAACGAGCTTGTCAAGTCTTTAAAGAAATATTGTGACATATACGCTAAAATTTAAAATAATAGATGGCTGTATGTGTTAAAAATGTAATTTTCCATTATTTAATATTTGTACCCAAATATAACTTGATATAATTTACATAAATGGTTATAATTACTGTTTTACAAAAATGTGTCAACACCGAAACGATGGCATAGTTATTAACGTTAAAATAGATTTAAGTTTTGTTGAGAATGTATTTACGATAGCCGAAGCAACTATCAAAAGTATCGACGTCAAATTACCTAATAATAAAATTTACAGAATTATAGGATGTTACCAATCCCCTACTAACAGTGCTCTAGAATTTATTAGTGATATGAATTCCAAATTGTCTTATTATACGAATATTGAAAATGTTATTTGGGCTGGAGATATAAATATAAAACTTTTATTGCCACGCGAGAAAATAGTTACTGAGTACCTAAACGTACTACACGAAAACGGCTTTTTTCCATGTATAAATAACCCTACTCGAGTAACTTCCACTACTAAAACGTGTATTGACCACTTTTTCATTAAGGAAAACGTAAAAAATGAAGTGTTATCCACTACTCATATAGTTAATATTACAGACCACTACCCAATTTATATTAGTATCCCTAACATACGCGAAACAAATAAACTGAATAATTCCAAATAAGTTATCGAAATTGATTATGAAATTTTAACCAAAAATATCGGAAAAGAAACGTGGAACTCAGTTTTTGAAGAAAACGACCCTAATGAAGCCTCGAAGCTATTAGTTGATGTATTAAAAAACAAATTGATCTAACGTCATATTTCTTTCTCTCATAAAAAAAAATTAAACCTTGGATAACAAATTCAATAATTGTATCGATAAGGAAAAGATGTGCATTAGCTAAGCATATTAAAAAAAGAACCATTTAACGTTGCATTAAAAAATTATTATATAAAATATCGAAATAAATAAACCCAGTTAATCAGATCCATAAAAAACGATCACTTTAAAATTAAAATAGAAAATTGTAACCGTAACTCCAAATTTATATGGAAAGCTATAAATGAATCAACAAATAACTCCAAAAAGGTCAACCCAATAGACAAAAAAATATATAAAAATAATATTTATATAAGCGATAAACAACCGAAAGAAATAGCGAATTCTTTTAATGAATATTTCTCTTCTATTGGTGAAAAATTAGCTAATGATATCCTAACGACTAATGTAAATGCATCCTCTAGCACAGACCCGACTGAAAATAATACCAGGTCTTTTTTTTCGCCGGTTATTCCGAATGATATAAAAATAATAATTGCATCTTTAAAAAATTCTAATTCTAATGGCCACGACGACATAGATATTAAAACCTTAAAAAACTAAACCCGTACATAGTAACTCCCTTATCTCATATTATAAATTTATCATTAACCCCGGGAATTTTTCCAGATATATTTAAAAAAGCAATAATTATGACAATATTCAAAACAGGAGACAAAACAGAAGTGGGAAACTACCGCCCTATTGCCCTTCTTAGTAACATTTCTAAAATATTTGAAAAAGTTATAAAAAATCAGTTAATTAACTTCCTGGAGAGCTCAAAATATTTATCGAAAAATCAATAAGGTTTTAGAAAAAGTCTTAGTACTAGCGACGCTATTTTTGAGCTAACAGAAATGCTATATAAAACTATTGATCAAAATGTAAAATCTATTGGCGTATTTTTGGACTTAAAAAAGGCATTCGATACTGTCTCCCACCCTATATTAATACAGAAATTAGAAAAAGCTGGTATATGTGGAATGGTATTAGATTGGTTTAGAAGTTATTTACTCGAGAGATATATTATAGTTTATTTACAATAAAGATATTTATATATAGCCACTCGGCATATATCGTACTTTTCTCTAAAGCGCAAGAGTATTTCTTACATTCAAAATTAGTATTGTGTCTAATAAGACACTTAAACAATATTTTAATTGTATAAATTATTTGTGTTTTTTAATCAATTAAAATGTATTTATAAAATGTTTTCCTTGTATAAATTGTTTGTGTTTTTCTAAGCCCGCAGGATATCTCGGCGCTGGCGGTTTGGCGAGAGGGAAGACAGAGCGAGCTGCTACGCACGCGGTGAAATTATTCAACACACACACATTCCTCATTCTATGAAAAAACGTTTTTAGGAAAATATCTCACAGCCGTTAACGATTGTAGTTTCATAAGTACCACCCCAGCCGATTATTCCGTTTGATATAATTGATTATATTAATCCTCTACTGCGCGGATTAAGTAAAAGTAAAATTATACAATTCATATTAGAATGGTATACATCGCTCTGTATTGAGACCATGGACTTATTAAAGTGCTTCGTACAGGGACAACCAGCTACAATGATATCGCAATGGCCGATATCCATGTTGAACTCTCAAAGATGGTTATTAAATACAACAGTGGCGTAGCAAAAGGGTGGCCTGGGCGGATAATGTCGCGGTCTATTGGGTCGTATCTACGTATATGGGCCCAAAAGAAATATTTGCCAAGGGCATATCTAATCAGTGCTACGCCACTGAAATAGAACCTCTTGAGCCCTTCCTTCAAAAATTTAATTTGTTTAAAACGCCACAAAAGGAAACGTGCCTAGTTTCACTCTCGCTATTTATTATCTTCACCGCCAGAACTTGCATTTTAACAATCAGCCGACGAAAGTGTTTGGAAACGGTGTCACTGTTCCTGTGCGAAATAATATATTTTTAAACGCTGACGTTTTGTACTCACAACATATACGCTCGGGTCCCCCCTCGCTAGTTATTCATGATTTTCCGAAATGAGTTTCGGAATATTAGTTAGTGCGGGTTGATAGTACGTGCGCAGGTATCGGCTTAGGTCTTCAATTTTTACCAAAACAGTGGGTGCGGACAGGTTCCTTACAAACATAAATGGACATGTTCCGGTTACGGTACTAGGCCCACGGGCTGTTTTCAATGCGGGCCGGAACCCTACAAACTCAGACTGGCATGCCAAGGGAATGGATGGGATCCCGACTACGGCTTGGGCTCTATTTCGGGCCGCTTATATCGGGCGCAAAGCTGTAAAATGACCTTAGACATTACGGTGGTGAAATATTGTATTAACCCTGCTTAAAATATTTTTTAGTTATTAAATAGAACCTGATGCCTCAATCCAGTGGCGTAGCGAATGTTTCTGGCGTCCGGGACAAATAGCTTGAATGGCGCCATTTTTGCGTTAAAAATTCCTAAAATGCAACTTTGTTCGTTGAGAAAAAGGTCAAACAGTTTTTGGTGCCATAACTTGGGCACTGGCTGTCTCGCGTACCTTTTGAATTAAAGGAAAATTGGGCATCAACCGACATAAATTCCTTGCTTAACAGACCAAACACTTCACAAATAGAGCATAGCTCTACTTCAAGTAGGACTTGCGAACTTAAAATGCATTTCTTCTCTGGTTTTAAAATTTCTGCTTATGCTCAGTCTTATTGGCTTGATATTTTCTAAAGCAACACTCGTAAAGTCAATTTTCAAAGTTTAGCTGAGGTAGCCCACGTGAAGATTGTGTTTCGAAATATAGCCAGTTCTTACTGATCTTTTCATATAATCAAAGATATATAATTCATTCACTATTGACAATGGTTTGTAAAAAACCGTGAAATGAGTTGGAATTGAATCTAAAATTAACCAATTATAGCTAAAGAACTAGGTTAGAAGATTTGCCAGATAAACCTTTTTGAGCCTCCCTGACTCGTGTAAAATCCGTCCAAACCTTTTGCTTCTATATACACAAAAGTAAATAATCACATAATTAGTATTTTATAGCAGTGTCTATAGTAGCAGCTACGCAGTAACTTTATTATTATTATTATACTTAAAATGGCATTCTCGCTCAAAGCCCACGGCTCACGAATAAACCCCAAAGAATACAGGCAAAACGTTTTAAACTGTGAAGTGTCACGGTGTATGTTTCCAAAGTGTTGGTGGTCACGTGTGGGCTTAGGCCCATTGAAATCTGCCTCGAGACGAGAGTCGAGCTGTGTAAATTAATTTCTTTAATAAGTAGAGTGATAAATATAATTAACTTTTGATAAGACTTTCCTAAGTGGTAATATATTGAGAAAAAATAAAAACCTTTTTTTAACTAAGCAAAGCACGTCATATCATATAGCGAGGGAGCAAAATCGGGCTTTAGCACTGGGAATTTCAAATATCACATTCGAAAGAAGCATCTGGAACACTTCAATGTTCCTAAATCAACAGAAGTAAGTATTTACTTGATAGTGGTCAACGACAAGTGGCGAGGGAAAGAATTGCACAATGATTTAATCACTTAAAAAACCTGACTCACGATTGCCTACATGTAGTGGCGTAGCTACGGTATAGAGACGAGTCGGGCCCCCAATTGAATCGGTCTTTTTATACCCGACCCGGCCCTGCCCGAGCCCGCTTCGGAATCATACCCTTAAGAAGTCATTTTTAAGACTCATTTCCCCTCCGTCAAAACGTGTTCCGTTCCGTCCTCAACCATTAACATAAGTTAATGATACCTCTAAGTAGACAAATAAGCCTTTTCAAGGTGGAATATTTGTCCAGAAAATGTGATGTCAAATGTTGTCTCTCCGATTCCCGCGAAAATGAAAGATTTGAAAAATATCTCGGACCCAGCGCAGCTGTGCGGTCGAGAATGAAACTATATTGGGCTGAGATAAAAAAACCAATTGCAAAAAAAAACGTTCTTTTGCCTCTGTGGGGGGAACGAATTTTTTAAGGGAATACCGAAATTTATCTCTTTTGGGGAAGCTCAAGCTAGCCTTGCACCAAACGGGATTAAAGAAACGTCAGCTTCAGAAGTTCCAAGTGTATGTTAAGGTTACTTTGATACGCAGTACGGAGAGACATAGGTCGATTTGGACAAGCATATCCGCCATAGGCAGCATAGCCATTTGTCTACTTAGAGGTATCATTAACTTATGCCATTAACCATAGACGAGTGCGGGTGAGACGACGGGTCACGGACCAGACTACGTTTTTACGTAGGGGTAGTAAATCTTCGCTTCACATGAGAAATAAAACTCACCCAATGACTCTCGTAATTAACTTATTGAAAAAGTTTAAGAGCAATTAAATTTCAAAAGTTACAATTCCCCATACCCCAAAATTATGTCTCTTATCCAAGGACCTACATTTTATTTTTCGCGTCATACTTTTAAATTAGCCAAATCTGGCGGGAACATTTTGCAACTGGCAACTTGAATCGAAAAATTTAAGAATGAGAGACCTTTGTTCTTTATCCGTGGATAATCTTGCAATATCCATAAATAACAATGAAGTAAACATAATTTAATAGATAGTAACTTAAAAAAGGTACAAAACTGTATGTTCAATAGATAAAAAATATGAATAAATAATAAAAAAGACTTATCTGATAGATAAGTTATTTTGCAGTTTGGAATTGTTTTTGGTTAAAAAAATTATTTATACGCCACGTTCTTTATACGTAAATACGTATCTGTGTATAACCCCCCGACCGTAGTCATTTTATCCATTCCTAAAATGTTATGAGCTCTCATCTAAACGAATAAATTGGATACTATCTGTTTCGACAATGGATAAAGCGTTTATCCGTTATTCATTTGTTTGATAATCCAAAATTAAAGGTAGGTGCACTTTATACATGGATGCTTATCCAATAAATAAATTATCGAAATTTATACGGTTTATCTATATTCATCTTGTTCGTAATTCCGAGCACTAACCCTACCTATGAAGGTAAGGAGCCAAACCCTTTTGAGAGAGCTCCTAAAGGGGAACGACGAGCACACAGCAGCCCGCATAACCCGGCACAGCTGGCACCGGAGAACCCGGTGGGAGTCCAAAAGGCCGGGAGATGGGTCCGCCGTGCCACAGCAGGCTACCCAATCCGCCGAGGCGACCAGTTTGCCTGGACCCTCTCCGTTAGCCTGAACCGAAGTTCAGTATCCAGCCCAAACCTGACCGTAGTCGGAGGTGGAGATAGGACCATTTGATCAGAGCTAACATCTCCCAGTGCGCCACCGCCCTTATGGGTTACAAGAGCTGGACCCCGACAAAGCCACCAGTTATTGCACACTCCAACCCAATAGAGGCAGCTGAAAAAAGTCACCAACATCCCAGAAAATACTTGCAATGACGTTGTTCGCTTGACCAAAGCAGGAATAACAGAAATCTTAAGGCCTACAATGGTTGTAAGAACATGCGAATCGCACCGCATTGTAGGTTTGATTCGTACATTAAAATAAAGGGAAATAAATTTAGGCTATGATTTTAAAATCTTAATTTTTATGCAAAAAAATTAATTTCAATGTCAAAATGTATTGGAACGTAAATGTAAATTAAACTCGAAAAAATCAATTTGTTTTTTGCTAGAAATATTGTAACCTTGATTGTACATACTTTTTCTCGTGTGTCAATTGGTCTGTGATTTGATCACAGTCTGAAGTTAATCTTATTTTCGGGAAATGATGAAGCGACACATTGGAGGCTAATAATAATAATAATTATGTTGTAAGCTAGGATTAAGCGCAATTAATTTAAAAGGCGAATAAATAAAGTGTAAGAAATGTCAGCGATCTGACGGTGCATTTGAATTTCAAGTACGGAGAGTAGTTGTTTCGCTAGATCGATCGAACACTATTCATAAAAAGACGTATTGCTTAATAAAATAAATCTTTAATAAACCCCTTTGAGAAGTTTGAAAGCTGAAATCTCCTTTATGTTAAAAACAAAACAGTTTCGACATAATTGTTAAATAACTTGGGCGGTATCCCGTGCTGGATTTTATTACTTTTCTGGTTATTTTTAAAACTATATTATTATTACAATATCTTTTATTTCAATAAAAGTATTAGTTTTAATACAAATGTGGACACTCTCAACATGGACTAACAAGAGAACAATACACTTTGGCCGAAAAATATACCACTGAAAAGTCTACAGTACATAATTTGTACTGTCTACGGTTTTAAATAAATGTTTACAAAACCGTTAAATAATTTTAAGGCATTCCAAACCCTACACTGTTTTTAATTCCTTCATTCATTTACTGTGATAATTCTTCAAAACAATTGTGCAAAGTTGGAAGAAAGAGCTTGGGTGCGCAAGTGTTCGCTTTGGGATACTTACTATCCGAAACCGGGTTTTTTTTATATCAAATCCCATCGGGGGAACGCAGTCCGCACCTGTGGCAAATACCAGAACTTTATTTAAAGTGACTGATTTTTCATTGACGTAGCATGACACAGTAGAATTGCAATCAAATATATATTAGCGAAAACGGTTGAAACTCAAAAGGGATCATACGAACAATACTTTGGGTTATCGCTAAAGCTTTTGGGTTCTTAACCGAGTATATTGTTGGAATTGTATATTTCTCAATACTTTTTGTCGAATTGTAGCACAATTCTTCTCAAGATCCATAAATACGGTTTGTTTTCCAAGGTGTTTTTATCTCAAGTGCTTTCTCATACTAGATGTATTTCCCATTTTCGAGTTAATGCCTACATTTCAAACTTTGCATTTCCAATATTTTCCATCTGGTCTTGGGTCAAAATCCAAGACTTGCATTTCTTAAGAAGAAATTGAAGAATTAGAATATTCATCAGGAGCTAAAATGTCTTCTTGAAAAGTATCATCAAAACGCTTCTTCTTCGATGTTTTACTTTTACTCATATATATTCCACTGAAAATCTGAATAAAGAAAAAAGTGGGAGTACGTCTTCCAAAGATCTGAATCTCTTCCCTCCACTTCTGCAGGAACAAATCTAAAACCCTAGCTCAAACTATCCATGAGTCACGTGACCTCGGACTAAAAAAAACTGCGTGAACGCTACCGCAGCGCCAATAAGGGAATTTTACAAAAAATAAACAAATAAAAATAACGGACTCGGTGGAAAATAAGGGACTGGTCTAAAAACATTGGACTCGCGAGTAATTTTTAAGCCTCTGTGAGCGGCTCGCAAGTCCATTCGAGTATTAATTATTAAAATATTCGAGTCAGAGTCTGAGAACTCGCACAGCTCTAATTTCTATGTATCGGCAATCGACTTTAACAATTGACTAGAACGTTGTAGTGGACATTCACGATGGCCCTGGACCCCCGTGCACGAGAGCTATCGCAATTGCCCAACCAGAATTTACATAAAGGTTTCTTTCAAAACCTACCGGGTTTGTTGCTTTTGATCGGATATTCTCCGGACCGCAAAATATACAACTTTTCATGCACCTTTTCACAAGATGCCTTAAAAATTCTTGAGTAGGTCCACCCGCGTCGATGGCGCCTACGGTTATTATATTTGATCCAGGCGTTCCGACAATACCGACGTTCATTTTAAAAGTAGGTTTGAAATCTTTACGCTTAAACGACATAAAGGCGCATTACACCAGACGACTTCTGCTTATATTGAAATAGGTAAAGCGATTGGTATCTATTTGTTATCTAAGTTCGGTCAAAATTTCTACTAACTTTTTTGACGAATTCTTGGAATCTGGTTGTTATTCATTGTTATACGTTTCTAATTCCTCGAAAGGCGGAGGCATGTCTTCTTATTTGTATAATATCTTCAGGCTCTGGTCGTATACTCTGCGACTATCAAACTTAATATTTCTCTATATAGGCATTGTTTCTTCCAAATTAATCAATTGGGTTTTAACGTATGGAATCATGGACACCGATTCACTTGTTTCTATCTTTTTCTTCTGGTTCGTGCTTATTTCACTAATAATATCAGATAAGACGAAGTCAGAGTCATAATTAAGATCTGAATATTTATCGTCTTCACTACGTGGTAGTGTATCGTAAGACGCTTCTGAACTAGGTTCGATACTAGGACGTACGTAAATCGTTTTCTGTTAATGCTTCAAACTTGATGTATGATTATTCCAGTTAATCCAAATCATAAGCCCATAAGCCCCAAGTTGGGTTGATAATGATAAAGTCCGTCTCCTAGAAGAAGGTCAAAACTAAAATTGTATGATAACAAGTTTTAGTGTCCCTAGAAAAAGCAAAAATCTCCCAATTAATCTCCAAAAATCATACAAAATCTTTTAATAAATTCTGGTCTTTCAAAAAAATAATTAATATCTGAAAACTAAGTGGATAATAAAAATAAATGTGACACGGTAAACCATAACCGTAAGAAAATTTCAATGAAAGCTTGTAGCTTTGTAGACCACGCAAAAGAGTATTCAACCAGAGTTGATCAAATTAAAGAAAAACGTTCACAACTAAAGTGGGAGAAACACTCGCTAGTTAATCTTGGACAAATATCCTAGAACAGTATAAACAGATTCGAAATTGTATAAAACAAGGCCAAGAAACGAGGGAAGCTTTATCTAACATCGTATTAAAATAATTACGTGAGAGAACTTAGAAAAACATGCTTTGCTTGTGAAACGGACCACCTGTCTCAGAACAAACGCGTGGATTTATATATTTATGACATAATAATGTCTATCAATATTTTTAAATGTTTACAGAACGATGTGGTCAATTGAGCACGGTTGGAAATGTTGTCCAACCAGGAGGGCCAGAGAAGGCTATACATTAACTGGCCCCCTCGCGCTTAAATGGACCCCCGGGAGAAAAGATTCCATCGCGATATGAGTTGGAGGTATATCTCAAAATCAAAGCCCTAGATAATCCGAAAAGAGAAATCTATGCTTTACCAAAATTGAAATAGGTTACTCCTTTTGAGAATGTCAGGAGGGCTAGACGAAGGGTAGGCAGGAATGTACAATGTGTGATTCCAACCAAGGTTGCCGAAGAGGGAGATACCCTCATTCTCCAGGAGCGAAGGGACGGCAAGCAACCACCGAAGCCGAAGCCAGCACTCCCGAAAGGAATGAAAATTAGACTCCACGAAATGGGTCCACAAGCATTCTCCCACCTTAACCTTCGGGTAGGAAAAGGGAGGGGGACCTTGACCAATGAAACGGTGGAACCGGGAGGTGAGGAAAAATAAACCCTGGTATCACCCAAGGTTCAGGGAAGACCGATCCCGGAAGGGGATATTATTCTGTACAATCTGCAGGACCAAGACCAATCACTCAGTCAAAGACAGTAAGCGCACCCGAAATGGGCCACGGGATGCTCACCAGGCCCGAATCCCCAGGAGGCGGCCAGGTAGGAACTGGAAAGCCTGGTGGTATGGCGGAGTGCTTAGCACTTTCGCCTCGCAGCAAGAGGAGCCGGGTTCGATCCCAACTTGTGGCACTGGGTGAAAACTCGGAACAACTCCTTCTGCGTTGAGTTTGCAAGTTCTCTCCCCACTGGTTTAAGGGGTTTCCCCTTCCATTAAAACTTGTTGAGGTTAACGGTAATAGTTAGTGTAGGGAGCTGTTGGCTCGCAGGGCTTGCCACCACCCTCCTACGCATTGTTACCCGGCCACCTGAATTAAAGGCTTTAAAAGTCGCTCGATGACTTAGGCCTAGGGTGGTGCCTTGGGTATTAGCCTAGCTGATTATTAATATTTTTATTAAAAGTGGGCTACTCCTATCTTTGGCTAAAGAAGTGGCTGCGTAATCAATCACCGAAAAAAAACCCGGAGAGAGGAAAACAGCGGGGTTCGAAAAGGATTTTTTTTAGTCAGGGAGGATGCCACTCTGGAGACGAAGCGGCCGTGGGCGGAGAGGAGTAGTGTCGCGCTTCGGAGTTTGTTGGTAGTTTCTTCTTCCCTCCGCCCGGGGGAGTTTTAGTACTGGGTGTTTTATTTCCAAAAGGTATATATTTCAATATATAACATCATATTTCCCATGTTTAATTTCTCGTAAGTGTTGTACACATGCACTGGTATCGGTCACTTCGTTGCTAACTGTAAACAAGGGGCTAACCACTCTTAGAAAGTCTGTACACCGGACAACGCTTAGAATACCACTGCCAAAGGCAGGGACTTCAAAGATTATGCGTAGTCCCATTAGTACAGTCAAAGGTACGGCTCTGTACACCGATTACGCGGAGTGATCAGCCCCTCGACTGCAAAATAGTTTTCACATCCAAAGGAAGCGACCGACTCTGTTCTATTGAATGTCAAATGGGTCTCGGAGAAATAATGAATTAATATTTATGATTGTGACTTGTTTCTCTGATAATCAGCAATTTCTTTATGAAATTGGATAATACCTTTTTTTAACCTAACATTTATAAAAATTTAAATTAGGTTTTTTTTTCAGAACAAATAAAATGTTTAAAAATGTTCAAAGGGCGGACCCTTAACATCTATGGAAACAATTTTATTCATAGTGGTCAAAAACATTGTTGTTTACCATCGTAAGACGAAAGCCTATTGAACCATTTTAAATTAAGTAGGTTTCATGTTACACGAAGATTTACCTCCGGCCGAGTTCTAGGCGTGTGCGGGAACTCGAACATTGCAAGTAATCGAGTCCGAGTCGAGTGTTCGGACTCGGACTAGCAACACGTTTTTCTTAGGCTCGTATGAGTACCCGATTCCTTTACCAAGGCCTAATCATTACTCGAAGTGGATCGACTAGGGCCAGTAGAAAAAATCCCGACTAGTCCGTACGAGAAATTTAAATTACCGGAATGGCACTCGGGTAGCTATTTTAGTGCACATGTGATAGAGTGATAAAATCGTAAATTAAGTGGTCACTAATTTTCTTACTTATATTTGAATGAATGGCTACTAAACCAGGATTTTTAACTTTTAAATTTCAGTCTGGTTGCTTTTTGTTTTATGTGCTTAAAACCAAAAACACGGGATCGATATGTAGCAGCTTCTTATAAGAGTAATACCACTCAAAATTAATTTTTCACTCTTATTTTTTCCTTTTTAAATAGAAATTTTATATAAGAATAAATTAAATTATACATTTCTAAACAGGTGGACAAGAAGTCGATAAATCAAAGCAAACGTTTTTGAAAAAGAAAATACGCTAAATGCATTTTTATTAATTAAAAGATTTTCAAACGTTAAATTAATTCACTTACGATTTCAAACCATCAGGTTTATCAAAGGAAGCAATAACACTTAAGTTGGAATATAACGCCTCCTTATTCCCAACCCGAAGTTTTTTCTGTGATTAAATTAAGTGTACAGAGCAACCCAAATCCTTTCAGTGAAGTGAGGTTTCACAATAAAGTCAGCAGATTTTGGTTTCAGAATACGCAAAGCTTATATTTAACACTGTCTGTTCTACTACAAAAAAAATTGTTTTTGATACATAAATTTCTACCAACCACTGTGTCTAACGTACATTTCATTAGAGTGATGGTAAGACTACAATTGCATTTTTTAGAAATATTACAATAAATTCCAGGCAATGCGGATCACAATCATCACCGAAAACTATCATTTCGAGAAATCATTAATATAAGAGTTAAATGTTAATGGTTTCTTAGGTTGTATACAACTTTATAAAAGTAATTCATAGTAATTTGGATTTTTACCAAACAGTTGTTATTTTAAATTATTAGTTAGTCTTACACAGCGTTGTTTCAACTTGAACAGTAATACCCACTGTCAAGCCAGTAAAATCCTTCTAGTTTCGTTTGGGGCACTATGGCATGTGCACTAATAAAATACCAGGGTACTTTAAAAGGAAAGACGTAGATATTATCCGTCTTGTTGGTGTCTTGGTTGATATTTTTAATACAGTATTTGGAACGCAAAATAATCAAGCTTTCTGTTCATAGTAGGTTCTGTTTTGATTGGTCAGTCTTAGGCAACTTTGTTTGAATTTGACCAGTAATACCTTTTGTTTTTGGAAACAATGACTAGCAGTGATTCGAGGTATAAACAGCAATTATTCGATCGAATAAGGAACTTTATTTTACACCATTAATTTACGTTGCTTTATATTAAAATAAATGCGGGTAAATAGCTCAAAAGAAACACATTAAAAAAGGAATTATTCACAAATATAAAATTTTACGACGAAACTTATATCTTTAGTCACAGCAGTCCCGCTTTAAGTCTGTAGTTAGATCAGCTTGCGTCATCTAATATCGGATAATTTCGAAACACCTTTATGCAGGAGAATATCCCATTCGTTAGGACGTCCACTGACACCACGGATGAAATGACGGCGGATGTCTTTTTGTTGCTTTGTGAATGAAATATCGGATTATTAACAAGTTTCTGGTCGTCTTGATTGTTGATGTCAACCTTTATTTTATCTAGAAAGATTCCCATAGGTAAATAGCTTCTTTGGTGGCTTTTTTCATCGCCATGTGCTCTGCTTCTGTAATGAGAAAGCGACGGTTTGCTGTTTCTTAGCCTCCCATGTATTAGTTGCGTTGGTCAGGATCATCGGCCTAAATCTTAGCTATCCATTTCATGTTATTGGACGCAATGATGATGTTGTCGACGTTAATTGGGATGAGGTATTGGTCCTTTCTTGACATGAATAAGCATGGGTCAATGATTTCATTCTGATCGCTCTTAGCCGCTGATCGAGTCATATAGACCATGGACGTCGAGATTCCTTGAGTCTTTTTAAGGACAGTGATGCTGCGTTTATTTAATATACAGCCTTACATCAACTGTAAATTTTAAACTTTAACTGTTCAATTTGTAAGCGTGATAATGCTTAATCGGCTGTATTTGCTACTTTTAAACTTCTTCGACGGTCGTGGGTGGTTTGCTGCCTGTGTTTCGCCTATCGTGTCTCTTGGCGGAGTCAGACTTTTCGGGGTCCTCTCTCCACGCTGGTTTTGCTAGTCTTTTTCTGCCTCCTTTTACTAAACGTGCTCTCACTCTTTCTACTTGCCACTTTAACCCCTGTTATGTACTAAAATACGATGCAGGGGAATATAAAAACATTAATAAATATCCCTTTTCACTTGAAATTAGAGATACTTGAATTAAGTCGACTTCCTTTGTACCGCTTTCAATGTCATTTGTTTCAACGCACTATTCTTCTCCGTATTGCTTAAGGATCTCAGGACTGGCGAAATATTCATATATATCTTGGCTGCTGATTTGATCGGGGAATTTGACATTTTGACTCCTTACGATCTTCCTTTCATTTCGCAGCCAGACTCGATATGCTTTGGAATTTTCGGATCACCCAACGAAAACGCATACTTTGATCCAACATCAACGCCTTGGTGCAGAACGTTCTTATGAAACTTAATCCAGATCGCTATCCGGTCCATAATGTGAACGATAGTTTTCCGTTTATGCTTCTTGGTGGACATCTATTACGAATGTGGTTTGTGGTTGCAATTGCTACTCCCCAGAAAGAAGGTAGAAGTTTTGATTGCATCATAATACATCTCGCTATTTTCACCAAAGTCTGGTTCTTTTATTTTAAGATCCCATTTTGTTCTTGTGTTTGTTGCACTATCAAACTTCTGAGTATTCCGTTCTCTTTTTAGAATAGATCAATATATTTTTGCAATACTCAGTTCAGATATCAAAGTATATGATGTTCTATCAGGTCTGCAGCTCAAATCTCCTCCTTAAGTCTTTAAAGATTTTGAGTACTTGGTTTTTGTGTTTGAAAAACGCTTCTTCACTTCTGTGGGATTGATCATCTGTGAATACTATCAATAATTTTGCTCCGCCCATTGAAGAAAGTAATAACGCTTTGTAGTATTTCAGTGAAGCTTCCGGATTGTGATTTCGGAAATGGCTTTCTAGTTTGCTTCCCTTTTATGCAAATTTGGAACGTGCCAAGACTCTTGTCCTTCTCCAAGTTGTTCTTTTTTTGGTAGTTGCGAATGATGTTTTTTTGGGGTGTCCAAGTCGATGTTTGTTATTTTCAAGCTGCATGTCATTTAGTTTTTTCGTGAGTGACACTAGCTTCTTCAACTTATCTTCTTAGGAAATAGCGAAAACAATAACTTATCCACTTTCTTCAGTGATTTTCGAGACATAAATCAGCTTGGTTCTAAGATCAGGTACGTGCAGGGTATGTTCCAATTTCAGGATTCTTACAGCTTTTCCGTTCGTTGCATGGATTTTGGTGAAGTCTTTATTTGCCAAGTTGGGAGACTATATAAGTTTTTCCAGATTATATTAATTCGTCATGCTAGAGGTCATGTGTGACGTCGCTCCACTGTCTAAGCACCAATTGCAATAGCTTCTCCGGGTTCCGTGAAAAGCAAACTTCTGGATTTTTGTTTGTTTTCATAACTATGTTCACTTTATCTTCCACCGTTCCAGCTAACTGCTTCTTGGCAGCAGATTTCTGACCAAACTTTAAACAGTTATGGCACCTGAATTGGAAATGAATGTGGAGCCAAATTTATGATTGATAATGGGACGAGTTCATCACGATTTTCTTTAACCGTTACAAAATGTTTGGCCATCTGAAGCTAAAAAGGTAAGGTTATGTTATATGTCGTATCGTTTCCCAGATGATGTCCTTTCTTCTAAAATTAAAAAATATTAGTCTAAGCGGGAAATAGATCCTGATGATCAAGTAAATAAGTTTGAGCATGCACTCTGGATCTTAATTTTACTCTAAATGGAGGTGGGGCGTGATATGTCCCTGTCAGGACCACTAGGTTTTACTGTCCTTCTGTAAGGAATTTTTTGGATTAATCCTTGTTGAAATGGTAGAATAGCCTTTGCTGTTAAGTTAGGAAATTGATGTAGTAAGGCTTGTCTAGTGTCAGCTGTAGGAAGCTGCAATTGATCTTCATGGCTTGTGGTAGTATCTGGTTCTGTCTCAGCGGGAGGATTAATGTCAATGTTGGAAGGATTAAGATCTCTCAAATCGGAAAATGATTCAAGCTCCCCTCTATCATCTATTTCTTCTGAAGGTTCCTCTAAACTCCTATAGTATGGAATAACTTTAGTAGTAGAAACCATATATATCCAGGAGTTTTACATAAAGTTAACATTTGTAAACAAAGTTCTTATGTAAGACAGGTGTAAGTCATGGATACTTTTGAAACAAAAGTGGGCATATGAGTTTTTCTTCGTGTATCGATTAGAGTCCATGATAGCTATTTATGAACATATTTTGTTGTAGTTCTTCGGTTTACTCCTAGGATAATCTTTCCCATAGAGTTTTGAAGTACTTTCCGTCATGATTAGTTTTCTTGAGATGCATTGCAGTATATATCTTGGTATGATTTTACTAATTAAACTTTCAATTTGAGGAGTCCATGTTTGGTTTTCGTCAATGTGGAAATCTAAATATCTGACTTTTTTTACTCTTTTAATCCCAGTAATTGGTAAGGAGTTAATTTCGAAAATTTTTAGCTTGTTTATGGGACCAAAAAGTATTGTAACCGATATAGATTCCTGTAGACCTGGGTTCGGGCCTAAAAGTACTTATGTCTCACTATAAATAACTCAGAAAGACAAATAAGTTTAAATGGTTTTATCGTTAAACATCTGATAAATACAATTAGATACGCTTACAGCCTCTTTAAATAACAATATGTTCAGCAAAATAAATTCAGTAATATTTGATGTTAAGGCCGGGAAACAAAATCTCACCAATGCGTTAAGAGCCATGATGACCGATCGGATAAAGGCTTTCAGTGAAAACTCTGTATTGCTAGGCCGCTAAACAATATATAAGATACCATAGACTAAATAGGGTGTTGTTCCGGGAAATATCAACTACATTGGACTTGTTTTTAATAGTTTTATTACAGAGGAGGCTTCACTAAACCAACTATATATATATATATATATATATATATATATATATATATATATATATATATATATATATATATATATACTAAATGCGTTAAACCAGGGATAAGAGTAGGGATAACACTGCCTTATTACCTGTTCTTTGGGCCGTCTGCTCGACTACCGCCATAATTTAAACAATAAGAAGTAAATGGCAATTATGACAACATTTCTATTAGCATCATAAAGGATGTATTAGCCTATAAGTAAACTGACTGCCGTTGTCGGATAAAATTGCATTTGGAGCACCCCAACGCATTATTTAATTCATAAACGCGTGGCACACTCATCAGCAGTTGCATATTTCAGTGGCAATACCTTAATATAACGGATAAAAACATCCACGAAATCTAAAAGAAATCTATTGCCAAAATGACTAATTGGTAAGGGCCCCATTACGTCTACACAGACCGATTCCAAAGATTCATGCACTGTTGGGGATGCCATATATCTAGGAGTCTTCTTGTTACGACCGTTATACTGCGGACAGGCTATACACGGCAGAGATGGGCAGAAATTGCGAGCGCTCAAATTTGAAAATAACCTAGTAATGAACGAGCAGTTAAAATTCGAAAGTCGGCTGATCTTGTTCAGAGAGAGAGAGATAAAGTGAGCAAGCTCAGGGCGAACGCAGAATAGTTTTTTTCACTGGCTGATAAATCACGGCGCGGTGAGCGAGATCGGCCGATCAACGGGCTAATCTTTTCACTTTTGAGCGATAATCCCTCTAGCGGCGCGGCAGTTTTTCAGTTGAAAGCGAATAGCGGGGCGTCGAGAAATATCTTCCTGATTGACGGAATTGGATGTTCAATTTTGAAAACTAGTAGAGGGCGAATCTTGATCACGCTGAGCAATGGCGTGGTTTTTTCCTCGATTTGTCTATTATTTTTTTAATAAGTGACCGTTCGAATAATTGTTTACACAACGATTTGTCTATTCTAAAATTGGAAATATCTAGGCGGTAATAGAAACATTACTGTTATACTTTAAATATTCCACACTCTATAATTATTAAGCCTAGTTCACACTGTACAATTAATTGGGCCACTTAATTGTATCCAACTATTTGTAAGCCTGATAATTGTTTAGTGTCAACGGAAAAAGTGGGAACAATTGTTACAATTGTCCTGTTCATTGAATACAATTTTCTTCCTTACAATTAGTTTGATACAATTAAGTGGGCCAAATAATTGTATAGTGCGAACTGGGCTTAGAATACAGTGGCATTATTGGTTCTTTTTGTGATTGTTGTCGTCGTCCCCCCAATTAGTCCCGGAAACGTTACAATGGTTAACTTGTTCTTTATCATTGTTCGGAATGAATCGGAACCAAGCTTTAACAATGCAAAATATACGATAAAAAATTTATGGAAACAAAAATGTTATGTACACAAAAAAAAGTACCCCATGGATATGATTTTTAAATTGCTTAATAACGCCATTACGGGCTATCAAATGCCACCTAAGGAAACTTTGAACTCCCAAAGGGAGGCTAATTTTGCCGCTAGAAGGCACAGCTGACAAATTTTTGTTATCGGTTAATCACTGTTAATTTTTATTCCAAATATGCAAACATTAGTTAAATGCTAACGTTTTTTTTTCATTTCGCCGAGTATTTGGCGTTTGGATAAACTTTACCCTTTTCAGGGGCGGACTGACCCGGTAGGCAGTTGGGCGCTATACCACGGGGCCGCGACCACAATTACCTTTTAGTTCGACATGGGGCCGCATGTCAACAGTGCCCACCTCACAAAAAAAGGCGCCAGTCCGCCCCAGACCCTGCGTGTAATGCTTTTTACCAGTGGCCGGGTTATTTAATAATAATTAGCTAGGCTAAAACCTTAGGCGCCACCACAGTCCCAAGTCAGCTAGCGACTTTTAATGCCTTATTTACAGGACTGGTGATCGTGTAAAATTGTGTAGGAGTGTCGTTGACAACTAATCAACCATACATTTTTAATTTAAAGTTTTACGAGGGTTCAGTTCCAGCTTACTCAATATCTACGGGAGGGGGCGGGAACTAATCGTCATTTTAGTATCGTATTATACAATATTGCGAAAACGTGGTACACACCGATGAAGTGGACAAGCATTATGCTTTGTAAACACTTCTGTCGGTTAAAGGGAATATAACCTGCAAAGCAATCTTTATGGAAGACCCCTTCGATTTTTCAAATTTCCCTGTACAGTGGCGCCAAACATTTCTAAAGTCAAAGGCAAAAGTGGCCATAGCTGCAAACGTTGGTGTTCCACACCAAATACCCGAGGTTATATTCCCTTTAAGATGTGTGGCAATTTTTTATGAAATAGTCGAATATAATTAATTACAATCGATACTACAATTTGTTTTTAAAATATATTTACAGCGGTTATAAATCATAACTTATGTAACTTATGAGTTTAATAACCTGCAATATGTTTAAAAAAATGCTTGTACCATTTCTTTAGCAAGTTGCGCTCTAAGATTTAATGATTGGTTTTATCGCACTTAATAATATCCTATTGGTAGAAATCTTCCATTAAAAAGTCAATGGCGATGTCATCCATGGGTTTTTCTATTTGAATGAAAATAGACCTTCGTATTTTGTACCAATTCAGATAAAAGAAAGCTTAATCGGAAAATTTAATTTTTAACGTTTCACCTTTGACCCCTCTTATCTGAATGACGTTCAAACCATATAAATAAACCGTCGCGTATGATCAGAATTCAATTATCAAGTTTATCTAATTAGTAGGTCTATCTGAAAAAAAAAACCATTGTTCGTTGGGTAAATTATCCAATAAATAAAGTTGACATTTTATCAGATAAAAACAACATAACCTTTATCTCATTCGTTTTCGTAATATACTTGGTTTTCGCAAATGAACATTGCATCGGTTAATCTAATTTTTTATCAGATTATCCGTTACGAGTGGGGTAGAATTCACAGGTGACTTGTAAACTCAGTTTCCGAACAAACGAATTTTCAAACGGAAGCGTGGCAGGCCCCTCGATACTGCGAAGTTAAGTATATGGAGACATAATAAAGTGTCATTTGGACCGTCTAAAGACGGAAGTACAAAATACAAAGTGGCCAAATGCCTTTACTGCGCGGAGTACAAGCAAAAGCAGAATTGTATATTTCTTATGAGAAAAGTATAAATCGCTCTATATTGCGACCATAGAGTAATTTTAGTGCTTCGTACACGCGAGCAGTTTCAGTGTGAAATGTTCATGTGTCCCGCGTTACAGCAAAAGTACAAAAACACTAAGAATACGCATTCATTCTTGCCAAATGAACACAAAGCTAGTCTCACTACGAGAAAAGGATAAACTTTAACCATTACTAACAACCGGCAATTTTCTTTACTTGAATGAAAAATGTCGCCCTATAGACAGCCCCCTCCGCCCTCCCCTAGGTACGCCACTGCACTTGACGGAAAATTAACAACGTAAAGTTGAGCGTTAACGGTATATCGAATGTGAAACAAAATTCCGCGTGGCGTTTATCGTATGCCTCGGTTTCAACGTATGACCAGAATTAACAAATTAGTGTAACACTTTTCGGAGCAGTACACGTTGCTTCCAACGTATGATCCGACATAACAAATATAAGTGTGACACTTATCGGATCAGTACGCACGTCACTCTCAACGTGTGACAAAAAGTAACAAAAAAGTGTGACACTGATATAATCGGGTTTTCGACAGGATTGTGTGTATTCTGACTGTCGTACGTCTTGTTTCAAAACGAAGGGCTTTGGAAATATCAGCCTGCATAAGCAATTAAGGGGTCGGCCTTATTCGGCCCGCGGGCCTTCACGGATTTCGGGTGGCCAACCCCACTCATCTCTAAAAAATCGGAAGAAAGGTACTTCGGCACTATTATGTTGAAATACGCTTACGTGATATATTTAGTTATATAGCAAAGAACTAAAACCGTATGTGACGGTACCATGGACACATTAGGACAACACGAACTTTCAGGACAAACAGTGGTTTCCCTAATAGATGTAGACTGACGTTGTTGAATTTATTTTAGTTACTTGCAAAATGCTATTTCTTCAATTGTCGGATTTTTTTCTCTTCGTTGAATAAAGAATTGATATGAACTTGGTTCCCGATTCTATATCATTAGTCCTTAACAATTTCGTCTATATTTCCTCAAATAATAAAACTAGCTTTCTATAGCATTGTGGGAGTGCTTAATAAGGCTCCCTACACCGACAAAAAAAATGTAAACAGAGCCACGCGAGTCCGTCCTTGTAAAGGTTTGATATACGTTTACGTTAAATTTCGCAAAAACAAAATTAACCAAATGACAATAAATTTTGAATTTAATTTATTAATATATATAAATATATTGCGGTATAATTATTAATCGTTCCAATCGACGTTAATCGCATTAATTTTAAATAGGCTTACGTTAAATTTAACATGTGGCAACATTTTGATGAGGGCGTATGAGTCTACCAGGGCTTGAGGGATACACAACATTGGACAAGTGGGGGTTGAGTCCAAAGAATGGCTAGATCACGCGTAAAACATCTCACACCCGTATTGGCTTCCCTCTGGCTACAGGCCTAGTGTCTACACCATCCGCCCAGGCGCCCACCCTTTATTTAGGTCGCACTCGCGATAGCCCATAGCCGTTGCCCGACCCACAACGTACGATGATTTATTCTTGAAGTGACGACATGGATATTGGTCAAGCTGATTAGTATTAATTAATTTATTTAATATTAATAATAAATATAAATATAAATTATTTATAATAAAATATATTATTTTAAACTAATATATATTTGTTAATGTTATATATCATTTAATCTTTAATATTACATTTTATATGGATAAGTTTAATTCCATCTTTGTTAGGCAGTTAGTGTGTTGTTACGCACTTTAAAAATTATGTCCGTGGCCCATGGACTACTTTATTTTTTGTGTACATAACATTTTTGTTTCCATAAATTTTTTATCGTATATTTTGCATTGTTAAAGCTTGGTTCCGATTCATTCCGAACAATGATAAAGAACAAGTTAACCATTGTAACGTTTCCGGGACGAATTGGGGGGACGACGACAACAATCACAAAAAGAACCAATAATGCCACTATATTCTAAGCCCAGTTCACACTATACAATTAATTGGCCCACTTAATTGTATCAAACTAATTGTAAGGGAGAAAATTGTATGCAATGAACAGGACAATTGTAACAATTGTTCCCACTTTTTCCGTTCACACTAAACAATTATCAGGCTTACAAATAGTTGGATACAATTAAGTGGCCCAATTAATTGTACAGTGTGAACTAGGCTTAATAATTATAGAGTGTGGAATATTTAAAGTATAACAGTAATGTTTCTATTACCGCCTAGATATTTCCAATTTTAGAATAGACAAATCGTTGTGTAAACAATTATTCGAACGGTCACTTATTAAAAAAATAATAGACAAATCGATGAGAAAACCAAATATTTTCAATGAAGGTTCGCCTCCCGGTGAACGATATTCGAGGAAAAAACCACGCCATTGCTCAGCGTGATCAAGATTCGCCCTCTACTAGTTTTCAAAATTGAACATCCAATTCCGTCAATCGGGAAGATATTTCTCGACGCCCCGCTATTCGCTTCCAACTGAAAAACTGCCACGCCGCTAGAGGGATTATCGCTCAAAAGGGAAAAGATTAGCCCGTTAATCGGCCGATCTCGCTCACCGCGCCGTGATTTATCATCCAGTGAAAAAAACTATTCTGCGTTCGCCCTGAGCTTGCCCCTGTAGCAAATTTGAGTCGGGCCGACGTCGACGAATGTACTTAAATTTCGAAGTCGGCCGACGGTCGGCCAACATAGCTATTAACCGTCGAAATGTCCTAGCGCGTTTTTGGTCGGTCCGACGTCGACCGGCCTTAAAATCGCGACAATTTACCGTATCCAATCCGACTATAAATGTTCTGAAAACGTACTCCAAAACGTCGTCGGGCCGACTTCACAAAAATGATCATATCCCACTATTCAAATTTGGAAAACGCGAGGGTGCTCTCACCCGCACGTTTTACTTTAGGCTAATTCGTGTATATAGATATAAAAAATGTATGCACAATCTTCAACATATTAAAATATTTTAGTATTGAAAATAGTTGTTTTATTAAAATATCTTTATTATTACATTTTCTTAAATGTAACTTTAAAAAAAATGTACGTCAGGTTTATCAAGCATCACCTGGTCTACAACGTTTCTCACAAAATTCAACTGAAATCTTCTTCTTTGTCTATCACTTACTTCAGTTTCATCTTTGTAAGGACCCCTCTTAGCCTTTTTAAATCATTTAAAAAACCATATATCAAACCCTAAACTCAACGTGTCTACGTACGTATAAAGGTAAAATGTAACATAAACAAATGCAAAGGCTTAAGAACTAAAAAGTTTACCCTTAAAAGGATCGAGATATTCTGAATTTAAAAAGAATTAGTGATTGCAATACTTACTTTAAAGCGTTACACTAACAATATATTCAACGGTTTTAACTAAACCTATTTTATAGAGATTAACACTCAATATTTCAGCACTGAAATGTGGAGTTCTTACAATAAAATAGGCGGAACAACTGAGAACGTGCCAAAACATAATAATTCAGACTGAAATGGTTACCAAACTGGTGCATAGATGGCGCAGCTACATTTGATGGCGCGTTTTTCAATTTATTTTTTAAGTTTTAAGATATCAAAGGTGAAATCATTTCTAAAAGAAAATAAATAAATAAATAAATAAATAACAACCTCTTGTTTTTATTAATAGAATTTATACAATCTGTGTATACCACGCGATGCTTTATTGCAGGGGCGCTAGAAATACAAGAGATGTACCGCAATGAAAAATCAAAAAGAAACAGATTGATATTATACCTTTATTTTTCATATGTTGTCTTAATAAAACCTGAAATTTAATATATTAGGTTCTATCATATATTAAAAAGATATAAGGTATTTTTAACGTCGGAAAATGTTTAATTTATGGTCGGCAAACCGACTCGAAATAGTATCTAAATGATTTGCGAATTTATGGTCGGCAAACCGACTTAAAATAGTCTATAAATGATTTGCGAATTTATGGTCGGCAAACCGACTCAAAATAGTCTCTAAATGATTTGCGAATTTATGGTCGGCAAACCGACTCAAAATTGTCTCTAAATGATTTGCGAATTTATGGTCGGCAAACCGACTCAAAATAGTCTCTAAATGATTTGCGAATTTATGGTCGGCAAACCGACTCAAAATAGTCTCCAAAACGAATTTACGGACGGCAAACCGACTGAAAATATTCACAAAATCGTAGCTACAAATATATCCGCAAACTTTATTGAAAATATTTTGTAACTTTTTGAGTCGGCATATGGTCGTCGACCTTAAAACGACTTTGCGACCACTACCCGACCTTAAAGCGAGTTGTTTGTGCTACAGGGGTGCTCAGTTGAAGTTAGATAAAATTAGATCGCCTGCCGTGAACACTCGCTCACTTGAAAAATCAAGGTAAAACATTATGAAGGTTCATGTTGGACAGCTGCTCACAATTTTTGCCCACCTCTGATACACGGTCTGACGTAGGGAGCAACATCTGTTTTTAGTGTAGGCCAGTAATATCTATGCCGAATCGTTCGAACGTTTTGTCACGACCCCTATGACCCGAAATCATGTGGGAATGGTATAAGTCTAGTGCTCTAGAACGAGCGAACACAACTGACAGTTTGGTGATTGTATAATTTCTTTCGTGAACGTATAGACCTCTGCCCGCGTAAAAAATAGCACGGGGTATCCCATTTTGTACTTGAAGCCGAACGCACCCAACGGCTGTACCGCTAGCATCGCAATATATGATGAAGGTGCTGTCTCGAGTAGGGGCTGCGGGGGTTGATTAATGTTTTTCTTAATTATTGAAAGCGTGCATTTGCGCGTGATTGAATTCCCATTTTCTATTTTGCTTTTCCGAAGGGCATTGAGGTCGCTACTATCTGCGCCAATCTGGGGATACAGCGGTGGGAGCGACCTTACTCATCCGTATTTCGCGGGGCGGGGGTTAGAGAGTAAAACTTTATTTCTTCAAGATCGGGTCTAATACCGCAACTTCCAATAATATGACCTAACAATTTGACTTCGGTGCGGGCAAATATGCATTTATCTCGGCGGAGGTTCAAACCGGCGACCTGAAGGCGTGAGAGGACATGTCAATTAAGTGACGGGGCCAATGGGGGGTGGCAGTATTTATATTATCTAGATACAAACTCGTGTTGTATTGTTTACGTTGTTCGGGTAGGGGAAACTTAGTCCATAAGATAAGCGAAGGAGGCGGGGGCGTTAACTAGACCGAATAGCTTTTCGAGAAATTCGTATTTCCCGCCCGATTTTTTAAAAGTTGTTTTTGGGATACTATATTTGGACATCGAAGTTTGCCAGAAACCCAAAAGAAAATATATCGTGGTCACGTGCGCGGGGGAGCCGATTGCGTCTAATACTTCGTCTACTGGGGGTAGGGATATACATTTATAATGTTAATTTTATTTAACTTTCGAAAATAGACACAAAAGCGGTTGTCCCATGTTTTGTTCAGAACACTGACTCAGGTAACTCCATTAAATCCTGTTTTTGTTGGGTATCCAATTCCGCGTTTTCGGGATGAAATTATTAAGGCTAGGGTTAAAACGGATGATTTCCGGGTTGTTAAACTTCCATGCCTTCTTTCGGGTGTTGGATAAACTGTAAATAAGGGGTTGTCCATGCAAGGTTAGGAAACAGCGCCCTCTTAAGTGAGTATTTTGGCATTTAATGCGTTTTACCAATCCATTCCCATAAGGATTAAAAAATTTGAAGCAAAAACAAGAGAGCCACCAATGGTCTAGAGGATTAGGAGTAAAGAGACCAAGAAGTGCGGGAGAAAACTAAGCGGTACTTTGGCCGATAGGCCTGCCAGGTGAAAAACTTAATTAGGACTTACAATTGGAAACTGTTAAAAAATATTAAACACGCGGGGCGCGAGACGTTAACACGTGAAAAAAGTGGGAAATACAAAAGCTAATTTAAGGACTGTCATAAAAGGGGAATGTTCGCCATTTGAGGAAGATGAACAATTAAAGGGGAAAAAACGACGTGAGAAAAATGAGAGACAAGGGAACCAAACATCAAATTCTAGCGACAACATAGAAACCGTCCTCGACGACAGCCGAGCAATGTCGAACGCAGGATGCCCGCATAAAAAACAACAACACCACTAAAAACGAACCAACCTCGCTTAAAACTAATTTAATTTTAAACATCGACGGAAACTCTGTGGCTAAATTAGAAATTAGCCGTTTTTATATCTCTCCGAGGATAAATATGTTTTGTAAATAGGGTTAAATTCAATTGTGCATCGTTTTAGTACGTCTAACTCGCTGTTGTAACTACTTAATTTATATTATTCTGAATAAATTAAACTCGGTTGTTTCGTCTCAATTAGTTTAATTAAAATTAAAATTTTATACCGGACGGGATTGAACCGAGATTACGTTTTTAGTAAATAACTCTGAATTGCGGAGAGATCTTTAAGGGACGTCTCGAGAAATTAATACCACTAGGGACAATTCTTCCGAGGAGAGGTATATTTTGGCTTGCGAACTTGTTCTTCATAGCGGCGGCCTTTCGTGGGAAGATTAGTAGTTTTCATGACGCGGATGGAAACGTCATTGATGTTGTGAACGTTATTAAAATGATGGGTGACGTGGTTCTTTGCTGGCATCTAATGTCATTGAGATGCTCCCTGAACCTCTTGGTGAGCCGCCTTTCATTCTCACCGATGTAGAGCAGACTTTACAGCTAAGAGCGTAAACGAGATAGGACGTCGTGCAGGTGTAAGACCCTTTGATCTGGAAATCCCACTTTCGAGCACGCACCAGTAGATCACCAGACACAAAAGCGCAAGTGTTACACCGCGGGCGATTGGGTTTTCTACTAAATAGAACGCAAAATCCATGCGGTGGCCTAACTGTTCTATCAATTGGATAAGGAGTAGAACTTGACCCCAGGCCTCGTTCGTATGACCGTGCACGGCTGTCGAAAATCTGGTCCCAAAGTTATACGGGGGAAAACCTTTTCTGCTATAAAGACAAATGAACGGCACGCTCCGAAGTATAAAATTCCAGCAACGCGGGTTTAAGGGAAATATAGGTTCCCGGCGTAAAATGTTCAATCAAATTAACATAATTCGGGGGCAATTCCACTACTTGTTTAGGAATAGTATGATTGGCCTCAAAATATCTATGTAACTGCGGAGGTTGATGCCCAGTCTGGTCGTAGTGGAATCAACGATTCTCACAAGGGGTGCGTTTGGGCGGGAAGAATTTAGAATATTCCCCTGATAGTAAGCCCTATTCGGTTTAAAAGGTTCTCGATGTGGACAATTAGTTATATCATGTCCCTCTATTCTACAATAACAGCAGAACTCGGTAGAATTTGGAAAAGGCTTTGGATTGTGGTGAGATGTAAAAGCGCCACATATTCGGGTAGCCTCCCGGCTTTCGTATGACGTAAGACCATATTATCACTGGGTTTACATAATACGCCGGCGAATGGTCTCAGTTTTTTCGGTGGGTTCCTGTTTACAGATTTAAATTTGATCCCATATCTGGTCCTCATAATTCACCCGAAGATATGCTGCCTTAAAACTATCCGAATATGAACGGAATTATCTCGTAACCACTCACTAGTGTGGTCTTAGGATATGACTTGGATAAGGGGGGTTTGATGAGGCAGCGCGGGATTTGGGAAAAGTCTAGCGGGACGTTGAAATATCCGCGAGAGTTCAATTTCAGTCATCGTAACCGAATTTTGGGGAGGCAATTGAATTCCACCAATGGGGGTTAAGGTATTTTGTGGCGTCAGGTTTCTGGTTATCACACCTGATTTAACTTCGTTGACGGTCCCTATCCTTTCTGATAAGGCCGTCATTGCATCAGCCTGGCCTCTAGCTACGTCTACCTGGTCTCTCATCATTTCAATTTGCACCTGGATCACTCGTACTATTAAATCAGTCGTCGGATTATCAGCTGAGGGTGGGGGTGATCTACCGAGCATCGTGCGGGCCAGATGTAGCATCAAATTATTTTATAATTGAATCGCTTGGATTAACGACTCGTTCACGGAATTAATCGAGGGCGGTAACGGGGTCTACGAGTACAATTATGAACGATGGCTCCTATTTTTTGTCATATATATATATATATAGTAGGTCTACTTATTTGTTGCCGATTCTGGTATAAGATAATGAATGAAAATAATGGGTAATAGAGGTTTAAATGAGAGCACGCTCTATGGGGCATTATTTTGACGGTATCCCACTGGGCATTGTGCCGCAAAGAATTAACAAGGGGAATTATATTGACGGTATTTGATGCGTTCGCCAGTCTTTATTGTACTGCGAGAGAGCTGTTAGCACCGTATGTCATAGCAAATACATGGAGACAAGGGTTTGAATATTGACCGCGAATTGTTTTAACGCGTATTGCGTCGATATACCCTTCATTTCTAAAGCCTGCTTAATCTGCTGATTTGAACGTGGTGGTAAAATCCTAATTGTTAAGGGCGTGATGCAAAGTACAACAAAGTTAACCATAAAAGTCAGAAGTTTTTCCTTTAAAATATCATTCTGAATAGGTGTTTCAATGAAACATTATCTCTCTGCTTTGCCCCCCTACTAAAGCGTGGTGGGAAAATACAGACTAAGGCGACTGAACTGCGCATGCGTCTTTGACGTTTCAGGGGATGATGGGGTACCGACGCCTGAGAGCAAAATCCACGTAACTATATGCACAAATCTTAAAAAGATACGTGGATTTTGCTCTCAGGCCACGCGGCGTCGGAGCTTGAATTAATAATAGAAGCCAGGCCTCGCCGCCTCGGCTTAACAGGTCTTCTCCTGTGTTTACTATTTACCTGTTTTGAAGTCCAAAAGGTAAAAATATTTTTTTATTTAATGACTTGCTATATAGTCTAAAGCTTATAACTTACGTGATTTCGAAATCTTATGAGATACGAAACGTATTCTCCTAACCCACTCATCTCTTATCATATTTTCTTTAGGAAACCAGTGAAATCTTAATATTGTTTGAAGTTATTGTATTGCTTAAACAATTTGGAATATAACAAGTAATTCCTCTCGGTCTATATATTTTACTCATCTTAAAAACAAACTTAATCGCCTAACAATAATAAAAACGCTAGGCCTAGGCACTTCGACTGCTTTGTAGAGTAAGTAAACAACGACAGAGTCACGATATTATCGCCTGGTAGCACGAAAGAATAAAAATCCAAAGACTAAATAGGAGTTTAGAGCGGTATGTCCCGTTGCCTAACGTATAACACCTCCATGTCGGAAAAGCAGTAGTATTTTTTATTGAAACACCTATTAGGATCCCCGAGTCCCATGCAACTTGGAATTTGAATTCTAATACGATGTAAGTACGGATGTAGCTACTTATATAAACGGTTTCTTAAAATTTGAAAAATTTTTAGGGAATCGTTTCTTATATTCTATAAATTAAAGGTGAGAAGGAAACTCACGCATTATTGAAGTCAACTTTATGAGGTCCAGCGTTCTTTATTGTGGAAACTGGGGATAATAGGGTTTACTACTTTAAACCACCTATTTGTTACCAAGAGCTAAACTTGAAAGACCAAAGACTGTGCGGTTGGAGAAGATTGAAGGGGTATCGCAGGTTAAGAATTTTAGGGGTTACAGCAACATAAACGCGGTTTATTTCTATTACGAAGATAATGGGGGGACCTTAAGTTTTGTAAAACTGAAGTATGATATGATTTAATAACATGTATGATAATAAATTGTACAAGGTATAGATATCTACCCCATGCTAATGCAGAGATGGTTTAACCATATTTTTCGCACGGAAAACCTACTTGGTATCGGATTTTAATATATGAACGGGCTTACGTAGCTTGTGAAATTAGGGTGGTTTTGTATGAAATCTGGTGAGTGATAATAAATGACACGTGCAAAGGTTGAAATAAACGTATCAAAAGAATGTTTTCCAAGCAACTAAGCCATCAGTGGATTTTATCCATCAACTAGTCCTTAGAATACGGCGGGGAAATGTAAGTAAAACGTTATTAACATGTGACACTGAGGGTTTAAAATACACGAGACGCGTCTTTTGAATAGGTCGTATGATTTGTCTTGCATTATTGAAGTTAATTTTCTCAGAGCAAATCAAAATTTTAATAGTAAAGAACTGACGTATTTAGTTCTGGAAACTGGTGAAATTTATGTATTTACGTTTAAACCGCTTTATCCGTTTATCGAGTAGAGTGACCAGGATAAGAGACTATGCTCGGGGATCTCTCGGAATATTTGCGGTATAGAATGGAATGAAGGGGACTACGGACTTAAGCCCCACCCTTTTTAAGTGTTGAAGTTTAACATATTTAATAGCGCGTACCCATATTGTTTTAAAATAGACATAATTTCATATCACTACTTGTACGTTTTTATTCGATGTAATTTTATATCGCAGTCAAAATGGAACAGCGTAAGACGTCTTCGCAGACGGGCTCTGTTCAAATTAAAATATCCAAGAAAGTTTTAGGTAAAAGGTTTATGGAAAAACAGAAGTTTAAGTGTAATATGCTCATTACTAATCCGTGTTCCTTTGATCCACCATGCTGTCAGCACTATTTTAACGATCTCTGTAAACGGTACCCGTTTAATATTAAATGCTGGATATGTGAGAAAATATACCAAACTGAGAGAGGTTTTAAGCAACATTTCTCAAGTCATTTATCTTGTAATTAAAAAAATGAAACATCGGATATTGAATACGATTTTTTCGGCAAGTGAATCTATCCATTATATGTCTGAAGATGAACATATAGATGATTAAATCATCGATTATCTTAACGAGTTTATTGTAAGATATAAAAAGCCAGCCAATCGTGATAGAATTAAAAATATGGAAACAGTGCCCGAACTAACGGCGTCCAAATAAACTCTTAATTCGTTAATGACATCTTATGTGGTTTTTCCACCGGATTACAAAATGCCGACTGAGGAACAGATGGAAGTTCTTGTCTATTTTCAAGAATATTATAAGAATAATCAAATTTTAATCCCTAATAACGAAATGGAAACGCCCAATGAAGTATTGAAAATCTGGAAAAATCTTGTAAAATGATTGAAAATATGTAAATAAATCTTTTGTATTGAATTCGCTGTTATTTTTCAACATACATACATTATAAACGAACTAATGAAAAGTTTCGTGGTATTTCTACCTTCGAACGCATCACCCAATGTTTATCCCGAAAACACACCCTCTTCATTAAAGGTTCAGTTATCAAAAACCTTAATTTTAAGAACGTAAAATGGTTGTGTGTTTATCCGAGATAATCTGGCCGGACACGTATTCAAATGTAATGAAGGCTTATAAGCATTTTCAAGTGGAATACGTATCGGATATTATTTCACCCAAAGAAAATCTATAGGCTTATTTACAAATTGAGATTTCACCCAAGCGCTACGAAGGCGATAGAGATAAAAGCAAAAATCACATTCCAACATCAATTCAAATTCCATTGATAATATTTTTACACTTAAAACAAAGAGTAGTTCGTATTATTATTATTGTATTGTAGCATTATCCTACCGTAGAGGTTCACGAGGGTTTATTAGACCCAGACAATTTAAATCCGTCGATTAGAAAATTTGTAATTCTCGACGATCTCTTATGTGAAATAGCGAATTAAAAAGACGTCGAGATTCGCATCATCGTAACACGTCCGTACTGATTTTAATACCAAATTTTTTTATCGCGGGAAAGAAGTTAAAACTGTCAATTTGAATTCACAGTACCTCGTAATTTTACGTTCGGCTAGAGACGTTTCCAGCGTGATAAATATCGCTAAACAAATTTCACCGGCTAATACCAAATTCGTTGTTGACATATTTCGACAAGCCGTGGTGAAACAATACGGTTATTTATTCATCGACTTGAAACCAAATACCGTAGACGAATATCGGCTGCGAACGGGAATAATACCGGGAAAAGAAGCCGCGATTTTCGTCCCGAAATAAAATCTAAATGACTATAGCAACGTCAAACCGAGTGTTTTAAATATTTGAGAGCGTGTAATGTGCAACATATAAAAGCTATCATTAAATTAGTGAATCACGACGCTATCTTAGCGCTGGTCAAATTTATAATTGTACTACGTGGGAACCTTCAGTTAACAGATGGACAAAAGAGTCGATTGAAGAAACATAGTAAAGCCTTACATCATCTTTGCACAAAAATTCCTCACGCTAAAAGAAAATGTAGTTTAATGAAATTTGAAAACAGTCGAAATAATTTGCAAGTGCTATAATGGATAAACAATCTGTTAAACGAGATCCCTTGATAGGGTAGTTTTTCAAGGTCGGTAGTTCAATGAAATTTGAATACAATTGTAATAATTTACAAGTGTTATGAGCAATGAACAAATAAAAAATTTCGTTGAATTATCCAAGAAGGATAGGTAGCCTTCCGGCCAGCCCGTTTTTTTAAAACTCCGTCAGCGCCGTCGATATTAAGAGAGCCTCTAAACGTGGGACGTCTTGTTTCTATTCCCACAAGGACCAATTTTGGCGTTGCTTCCTCCTTGTTTTGTCCTTGACGGAATCTAAAGACGGATTCTCTATCGCGCATGACACACCGACGTCGCTGCCATTTTTCGTCCCTCGCCTCATATCCTTCTAACATATAGGGTCCTTGAATTATCACTGAATGTTTATTGAATACTTTGAGTACAAAAATTTACTAATCATTTTATCATTAACCTTAGGTTTTTTTAATCTTGTCACTATATTAAACATTTGAATGCCTCTACATCGATGAAAGCTAAAGAATAAGCATAAACAAGTCATATCATCTCTGCATTACCATGGGGTAGATACCTTGTATAATTTATTATCATACATGTTATTAAATCATATCATACTTCAGTTTTACAAAACTTAAGGTCCCTTTCGAACTACTAAGCGAAACCCCATTATATTCTTTATAGAAGAAAACCTCGTTCATTTTTATTTAATCACCTAATAAAAAACCCCATTATCTTCGTAATAGAAATAAACCGCGCTTATGTTGCTGTAACCCCTCAAATTCTTATCCAACGATACCCATCCGATCCTCTCCTCTCTTCTGTCTTTCACGTTTAGCTCGTGGTAAGGAATAGGTGGTTTAAAGGAGTAAACCTCATTATCCCCAGTTACCACAACCAAGAACGCCAGTTCTTTAACGTTGGATCTCATAAAGTTGACTTCAGTAATGCATGAGATTCCTTCCGACCTTTAATTCAAAAATATAAGAAACGATTCCCTCAAACATTTTCAAATTTTTAGAAACCGTTTATATAAGTACCTACATCCGTACTTACATCGTATTAGAAATCAAATTTCCATGGGTCTTGGGGATCCTAATTCAGATAGATATTTTAAAGGAAAATTTCCGGTTTTCATGGTAAACTTTGTTGTACTTTGTATCACGCCTTAAACAATTAGGATTATGCCACCACGTTCGAAACAGCAGATTAAGCAGGCTTTGGAAATAAAGGGTATATCGACGCAATACGCGTATAACAATTCACGGTAAATTGCTTAATTACAAAAATCTGCTACTTCATGACTTAGAAAAAACTTTATTTTATTCGGATCTTTCGGACCGTGGTCCTTCTTCAGCGAGTGACTGTTGACACTTGTAACAGTCACTCGCTGAAGGACCACGGTCTGAAAGCTCCGAATAAAATAAAGTTTTTTTCTAAGTCATGAAGTAACAGATTTTTTTTTAAATTCAACAATTTATAATAAACCATGGCTTAATGTTTTAATATTTTTAATTCACGGTAAAAATTCAAATCCTCGTCTCCGTATATTTTCTATGAGATACGGTACTCACAGCTCTCTCGCAGTACAATAACGACCGGTGAATGCATCAAATACCGTCAATATAATTCCCATGTTAATTCAATACGGCTTGGTGCCCCGGTGAGATACCGTCAGAATAATACTCACTTGCTCCATCTTCAAGTCGTCTTCAAGTCTTATCATTGTCCTCCGTCAAGCCATCTATCATCATCCTCTTCCGCATCGTTCTCAAAAAAATAATAATATAAAAAACTCTTCAAGACCTTCTCTTTTAGACTTATGTCAATCTTCTGAATCGTCATCATAAAAAAAATCTACAAGTTGTTTTCAAGTGTCCTCCGTCAAAATATCTTCAACGTTAGAATTATCTTCAGCATAACAAAATAAAACCCCCATTCTTGGAAATCTTATGACATTTGTATCTTTAATTTTGATAATTAAAATCGTTTGTAACGAGAAAATGTTTTTATTTTATTTGGAAGAGTGTCAATAAAATTAAAATGGCTTTGTCTTCAGTCTCAATTTACTTCTAAAATGGCATTAATGAACTTTTGCCACTTGTT
Source organism: Leiobunum rupestre (assembly GCF_980474605.1). NCBI lineage: Eukaryota > Metazoa > Arthropoda > Arachnida > Opiliones > Sclerosomatidae > Leiobunum > Leiobunum rupestre. The sequence goes on from NC_143391.1 coordinate 60,210,076, forward strand.
ATTAAAGTTTCTCGCATCACGGATAAAAAACAATTGATAGTTTAATGAAAACAATTTGGTTCAAGGAAGAATATTGTTGGCCAGATTTAATTCTATGTCCGGTTTTTTGGGAGCCCATATCTCTGAAACGAAGCCCTTTAGGACCCATGTTTATGTGGATTCCGAGACCTCCAAGGCGGATCTCGTAAGCAGGTTAATCGAGTTCAATCATCTTGAATGTGAGGAGAATGAAATCACAGTCAAATACACTATTCACATTAAAAACTGGTAGAAAAGAGAGCCGGTAAGAATTGGGTGCTTGAGGTTCTAAATGCCATTTTAAATAGTCTTAAATCCGGTAAAAAGGAACTTCGTATTGGGTTGCAAATACATGGTTGGAGGGAGTATCTTTTTATCCCTCGTTGTTTTAAATGTATGGGAATTGGACAGGCTATGGCATCCTGAAATCAATCAAAAGTTCACGGACTGTGAACATGCCATAAGAGGATGCGTCAATTGCGTCAAAAGCAACCGGGGTAAAAAGGCTAACTTCAACTCGGAGCCCTCCTCTCTGGACAACCACTGTCCACTTTACATGAGGAAACTGCAATATTGGCGATCGAGAACCGATTTTTGCTCTAAGCCCAATGGACAATAAGATCAAGCTGGTCCAAATTAATCTTGGCAACGGGAAGGTCGCCACGTCTACGTTAAGGCAAACTTGTCAGGAGGGCGGTATCGACATCGCAATTATTCAGGGGTTTATGTGGTGAATGGAAGGTTGATGGGTCTCCCACTTTCATCCAGGGTGGTGAGCTCCGACGAGAAACCAAGGACAGCTATTGCCATCTTTCATACAAAGATTCTTGTCATAAATCTTCTTAACAATGACTACATTACAATCGTAGGTATAAAGGCGGGGGATATATCCTTTGCAGTGTTATCCATTTATATACCTCCTCACCCGTCGGAGGTCCACAGTGTTCCAGAGAGCCCAAATTTTGGAATAAATTCCAGGAAAGATAATTTTAAAATATTTTTAAATATTCTGGTTCAGTACACTATACGATTTAAAAAATATAAGAACCGAAGCACTGCGACCCCTGGCGGCGGAACTAGCTTCCGTGAAGTAGTATCGAAAAACTGCCCACGGAAATGGATAGTACAAGTAGGGTCTTCGAGCCGGTCCCAAAACATACAGTGGATAGCTTCCACCCGTCCCGCCCGCGAGTACAGTGGTGGTGAACAGCCAAAGGTAGAGTGAACTAGCAAAGTTATGTTTAACGAAATAGTGACGCAATACTTAGGTGGTGAACGTACAAAGGCAGAGCGGTGTCGGCAGTGAACAGCCAAAGCTACAGTTGAGTGGTGAACGTGTAAAGGCAGCAGCCTTTTGTGTATTAATGGTTGACGGTCAGCTCTTTACCCACCTCCGGAAAAGAAGGGCTATAATCCTGATTGACAGTCCACGCTTTCCGTTGGGTGGAGAACTAGTAAAGCTAAACATCACTGGTGGTGAACGTGTAACGCTATAGAGAGTGGTGCATAAGAAAACGTAAAGACTGTACCCCGGAAAGGAATATAGAAGGCAGCAGTCTTTCACGCTATTAATGATAGAAGGCTCCCACCTGCAGAAAGAAAAGTTTTAATCCTGATTGACGTTCCCCGCTTTTTCACCGCCTATATGAAGCGCGTACGTTTCTCCGATACTATTGTACACGTTCTACCGTACGAAGACCGTTCAAACTACGATTTGAGAAATAAACAACATTTTATTATGCAAATTAGATTTAAATTTGAACCATTTATTTCCCCGGTATTAAAGTGGCGAATGAGTGGTGAATGCTATAGCGGTGGAGCGAAATCCATGGGTTTTTCCGCTGTGCTGATGTAAATACAATGACGCAATAACTGAGTATATAAAATTGACCGATCAGTGGATAACTAAACAAACTCGAAGAAGATTCAAGTCAAGAAGAATAACCCAACAAGAACTATGTAAGTAAAATTTCCATAATCCTGGAGAAAAATTAGTTATGTAATTTTTGAATTATAGGTATAACAAATTTCATTTTTGGACTATAGGTATAAAAAATCGATAGTCGTTGATTTTGAATTCTTTGACGGGCGGACCAGAGATGAAAAGCCGGAGAAAATAGTGAAAGAAGCGTCAGCATGTTCGGCCGAAACTGGGTCCCTTAAGTTGTCCCCCCCCTTTGACTCTAGACGAAAACGCAATAACTTAAAATTTTCGTCTCATTTTGCTCCATAATACAACACTAAAATTAAATTTTGCTCTACAATAGTTTTTGATATAATTTAATTTTAATTGGGGGCCAACTTCATAACTAGCCCCCCTAAATCTCACTCATTTCAAAAACTAATCAGTGCATTAGATTCGTCTCATTTTGCTCCATCATACAACCCTACAATAAAATTTTGCTCTACAATAGTTTTTGATGTAATTAAATTTTAATTGGGGGGGGGCAACTTCATAACTAGCCCCCTAAATCTCACTAATTTCAAAAACTAATTAGTGCATTAGATTCGTCTTATTTTGCTCCGTCATACAACCCTACAATTAAATTTTGCTCTAGAAATAGGTTTTGAAATAATTTAATTTTAATTGGGGGCCAACTTCATAACTAGCCCCCCTAAATCTCACTCATTTAAAAAACTAATTAGTGCATTAGATTCGTCTCATTTTGCTCCATCATACAATCATACAATTAAATTTTGCTCGACAATAGTTTTTGAAATAATTTAATTTTAATTGGGGGGGGGCAACTTCATAACTAGCCCCCCTAAATCTCACTAATTTCAAAAACTAATTTGTGCATTAGATTCGTCTCATTTTGCTCCATCATACAACCCTACAATTAAATCTTGCTCTACAATAGTTTTTGATATAATTAAATTTTAATTGGGGGGGCAACTTCATAACTAGCCCCCTAAATCTCACTAATTTCAAAAACTAATTAGTGCATTAGATTCGTCTTATTTTCCTCCGTCATACAACCCTACAATTAAATTTTGCTCTAGAAATAGGTTTTGAAATAATTTAATTTTAATTGGGGGGGGCAACTTCATAACTAGCCCCCCTAAATCTCACTAATTTCAAAAACTAATTAGTGCATTAGATTCGTCTCATTTTGCTCCATCATACAACCTTACAATTAAATTTTGCTCTAGAAATAGGTTTTGAAATAATTTAATTTTAATTTAGGGGGCCAACTTCATAACTAGCCCCCCTAAATCTCACTAATTTCAAAAACTAATTAGTGCATTAGATTCGTCTTATTTTGCTCCATCATACAACCCTACAATTAAATTTTGCTCTAGAAATAGGTTTTGAAATAATTTAATTTTAATTGGGGGGGCCAACTTCATAACTAGCCCCCCTAAATCTCACTAATTTCAAAAACTAATTAGTGCATTAGATTCGTCTCATTTTGCTCCATCATACAACCCTACAATTAAATTTGGATCTACAATAGTTTTTGATATAATTAAATTTTAATTGGGGGGGCAACTTCATAACTAGCCCCCTAAATCTCACTAATTTCAAAAACTAATTAGTGCATTAGATTCGTCTTATTTTGCTCCATCATACAACCCTACAATTAAATTTTGCTCTACAATAGTTTTTGATATAATTTAATTTTAATTGGGGGGCCAACTTCATAACTAACCCCCTAAATCTCACTCATTTCAAAAACTAATTAGTGCATTATATTCGTCTCATTTTGCTCCATCATACAACCCTACAATTAAATTTTGCTCTAGAAATAGGTTTTGAAATAATTTAATTTTAATTTAGGGGGCCAACTTCATAACTAGCCCCTCTAAATCTCACTAATTTCAAAAACTAATTAGTGCATTAGATTCGTCTTATTTTGCTCCATCATACAACCCTACAATTAAATTTTGCTCTAGAAATAGGTTTTGAAATAATTTAATTTTAATTGGGGGGGGCCAACTTCATAACTAGCCCCCCCTAAATCTCACTAATTTCAAAAACTAATTAGTGCATTAGATTCGTCTCATTTTGCTCCATCATACAACCCTACAATTAAATTTTGCTCTACAATAGTTTTTGATGTAATTAAATTTTAATTGGGGGGGCCAACTTCATAACTAGCCCCCCTAAATCTCACTAATTTCAAAAACTAATTAGTGCATTAGATTCGTCTTATTTTGCTCCGTCATACAACCCTACAATTAAATTTTGCTCTAGAAATAGGTTTTGAAATAATTTAATTTTAATTGGGGGGCCAACTTCATAACTAGCCCCCCTAAATCTCACTCATTTCAAAAACTAATTAGTGCATTAGATTCGTCTCATTTTGCTCCATCATACAATCATACAATTAAATTTTGCTCGACAATAGTTTTTGAAATAATTTAATTTTAATTGGGGGGGCCAACTTCATAACTAGCCCCCCTAAATCTCACTAATTTCAAAAACTAATTAGTGCATTAGATTCGTCTCATTTTGCTCCATCATACAACCCTACAATTAAATTTTGCTCTACAATAGTTTTTGATATAATTAAATTTTAATTGGGGGGGGGCAACTTCATAACTAGCCCCCTAAATCTCACTAATTTCAAAAACTAATTAGTGCATTAGATTCGTCTTATTTTGCTCCATCATACAACCCTACAATTAAATTTTGCTCTAGAAATAGGTTTTGAAATAATTTAATTTTAATTGGGGGGCCAACTTCATAACTAGCCCCCCTAAATCTCACTAATTTCAAAAACTAATTAGTGCATTAGATTCGTCTCATTTTGCTCCATCATACAACCCTACAATTAAATTTTGCTCTACAATAGTTTTTGATGTAATTAAATTTTAATTGGGGGGGGCAACTTCATAACTAGCCCCCTAAATCTCACTAATTTCAAAAACTAATTAGTGCATTAGATTCGTCTTATTTTGCTCCGTCATACAACCCTACAATTAAATTTTGCTCTAGAAATAGGTTTTGAAATAATTTAATTTTAATTGGGGGGCCAACTTCATAACTAGCCCCCCTAAATCTCTCATTTCAAAAACTAATTAGTGCATTAGATTCGTCTCATTTTGCTCCATCATACAACCCTACAATTAAATTTTGCTCTAGAAATAGGTTTTGAAATAATTTAATTTTAATTTATGGGGCCAACTTCATAACTAGCCCCCTAAATCTCACTAATTTCAAAATCTAATTAGTGCATTAGATTCGTCTTATTTTGCTCCAATATGTTCCTTCAAAATGGGGCGTATCTTTCATTGGAAACAGTATGACGCGCCATCTATTAGGAAATATGGTATTGTATAGGCTATGATATTAGCCCATGAGAGGTGACTAATTTCAACACTGGAATTTGCTTAACCTTCTGTAATATGGGAGGAGCTTAAAAAGTATGTTCCTTTCTACGTCATTATTAGGTTTGGCCATGAAACGATCTCGAGCATTAACTTTTGATTTTCACGGGCAAGTGCAAATGGCACATACCAGAACTTTTCTAATTATGCTACGTCTCGTAACGTAAACAGAAAAATTTCAACAAGTGGGCTAAGACCACTTTTTTTATAAAATCTACTATTTTTTGTTATTTTTATGGGTTTTATTTCGAATATGGGAGCGGTTACGATAGGAGAACTTGATAACGGGCCGATGATGTAAACTTGTTCGTTTTCAGTAAAACGTAAATCAATTCTTATTTCCACCCAAAAGGCAAAAACATTAAAGCATGAAAGAATAGAAAACTTAGGAAACTGCTACACTTAAAAATATTTTCTTTAGGACCGCGGTCCTTCGTGAGCCGACACATCAAAGACTACTACTAAATATTTCTTAAATTTCACTTCACAAATTATTTATGAAATTTAGACAAATACTACCCTTGTGGTTTTTTATTCCTACTACACTTTAAAGATTTTTTAAATTATGTTTAAGCTCCCATTGTCTAAATTTATTTGCCCCTTATTTTAATATATACTGCTTCTTTGAAACACCGTTTATACCACGCTGTTTTTAGAGATTATAAAACTGCGATAGAGTAAAAGAGCATGTAAATAAAAACCTCTTTATTTTCCGAGCATTCGTACCCTTTATCTTTCTTGTCATTAAATGTGAACCACCGTTGTCCTGGTCGGACAGAATAACAAACGTAATTACCAGCTTCTATTCCCACAGCCCCACCGAAATAGAAGGTCTGATTGAAAGTTAAGGTTTGGGGTATAGATTTTAATTTCGTCATTTTTCTATGCTCATCATCTGCGGTAAGTTCGGTAACACCTTTAATTTTAATGAAAAATCCTATTTCGCAGTCATACGCATTCTGCGATATTTCCCTAGTACCAGAGCAATTTAATTCACTGCATGAAATCTTGCAATGTATTGATCCATGAAATTTTGTAATTGGGATATTTTGTCCGTTGGAAAATCCACTACGATGACAGAATGGTTTATTGTCATGTAAGGAGTCGGAAGGCAGGCAATGCTGCCAGATTTCGATAAACCGAAAACGGCCAACTCTCTCAAAGGTTTTCGTTTTCAAACCGAAAATTTTGCGGCGTAGCTATCGACTAAAGGCTGGTTTTCACTAAGGCAAAAACGCCACGACGGTGAATTTCGACGCGAAAAATTCCCGTTATGCCTAATTAAATATTTTAGTATTTTAATGTAAAATTTGATCGCGATCAGGAATTGAACTCGGGTCGCATTGTTACAATGCGAATAGTTCACCGCCGAGCCATTGACTTCCTTAGGGAAAATGTTCAAGTAAAGGAACAATTATGATAAGGCGGGTTTTTTTACTAAACGGATTAATACAATCACTGTATATATTGTTTCTTGAATGATAATTATTCAAAATTCCCGCGGAAACTATATATAGCGACACTATCAATCAAACGGGTAAAAAATATAATCTCTTCAATTTTTCGAACTTTAGTCAAATCTTGACGGGTCTAAAAAACGCCAAATAAACGTATATAAAGCCGTTGCCGTCAAAATGGAAGATTTAGTCTTTCTTAGTTCTTGGCTGTCAGACGAACTACTACAGGACGGGGTCCTGGTGTCGGTCAAAAGTTATGAGGTAACTTTGCGGTTTTAATTAGTATTTTCGGTCTTCGGTCAAGGAAAGAGTTAATTTGTGTTTCGCGTTTGGAACGTGAGCGAATGGACTTGAGTGTATGAACAGTGCGTGTTTAAGACTGAAAGTGTTAAAGTAAATGTGAACTAACTCAAGTCAGCTGTAAGATAAAATTGATTGTTTTTATTTTTTGAATTGGAATAACCTAATTATACCCTTGAAATTATCAACTCAACCTGTGAGGCTAATTAAGTAGATTGGAAGTAATTAGTAGCGAACAGCTCTCATCTGTTAATTAAGACAAGAGTTTATAGTAATGTAGTTTGAATTTAGTTAAAATTACTCAGTATAATTTATGATATTTACTTAAGTGTAAGTATGTTTTGGTTTATTTTTCAATCACGATGAACTAAGACAAATCTAGTCTTAGACACTTGAGTACCAGTTCTGTACAATTACGTAGGAGGGATATATATTGTTGGGTTATTGATGAAAGTTAAATCTAGAACGTTCCATAGACTGTTCTGAATAAAAATAAACATTTATAATTTTGCATAATTCTGGTTGCCATTTAATTTTCTAATCACTCGCCCACAACATTAAAGTTGTGGCAATCTCGAATCAACTAAATTGTCGATATAACGGCGACGGGAAATAATTCTCGTAAATTTATCGCGCGGCCTTATTGAATATTCTTTTAACAAAATTTCGATAAACTATCGTTTAATTAAAATCAGCCCGATTCCGTTAAAATCATAAACCAAAAAGCGAACGGTCGTTATAATACCCTCTGTAGATATATCTTTCATTAAAATTTGCTTTGTATTATATTCAACTGACAAACTTGTACCGTAAATAGGGTTAAATTCAATTGTGCATTGTTATAGTACGTCTAACTCACTGTTGTAACTACTTAACTTATGATATTCTGAATAAATTAAAATTGGTCGTTTCGTCTCCATTATTTTAATTATAATTAAAATTTTATACCGGGCGGGATAGAACTGGGATAACATTTTTAACAAGTAACTCTAAATTGCGGAGATATATCTTTGAGGGTTATCTCGAGAAATTAAAAGCACTAGGGACAATTCTTCCGAGGAGAGGTATATTTTGGCTTGCCAACTTGTCTTATTGTAAGATAAATATATAGATAGCTTTCTTATAGCAAGAATAAATTTTGTAACATTGCTAAAGGGCTGATTTTTAACATTGTATAACTCGTATTCCATATTTGTTAAATTAAAATTATCATTATATAATTTGGTTAAAAACATTTGGGTAAATTTACGAGTAAAAAACATGTGGTCTAACGTTCTGTTCTCACAAAAGGGGCAGGTCAATTTTGGAGTTATTACGTTGCTATACATTAGGCGCCATAAAATGTTATTTTCATGGTAATTAAACGAACTATTACAAATAACTTTGCAATTTTTATGGCCCCTTCGAAATTGACTATAGCATCATAGAACATTTTTACTGGTCTTAGTCTATAACTAGGGGACACTGGATTGAGGTATCCTTTTAATTCAAATTTTTCCGTCTTATTACTGTCCATTTTAAGTTCTAGGTGAAGATTTACTCTCAGATTTTCACTTTCTTCGTCTCCGTTGAATAAATTTAGCGGGAATTCCTTTTACAGGGCGGATTGTATCATTGTGAACTGACGTGTGATCGCCCTATTTGTTACCGTCCGCAGGATATATAAATCTTTGGTCTCTTTGGTCGAAAAAGTCACGAAAATAATTGAAACCTTCCGCTTTCCACTTCGGGTGGAAAAGTGTTAAGTCTAAAAATGGACATTTCCATATTGGAAAGGTCATCAAACTAGGGAGATTCGACGGTTTTTTTAATTGAATGAGTAACGATTTCCAAAAATAGAACAGGACCTTATAGAACTTCGGTAAAGATCCGACCGAAAGGACGAAATCGCGGTAACTCAGAATGACGAAATCGAAATTCATACTATTTATTAGTTTCAAGTAGTTCGATACTATGACCTTGACCCTCTATCGTTTTTTTTTTATTTGGCAAAAGCGAACTCTTGCCATTGAGTTAAAGGGTTTGAAGGCCGAGACCTCAGTCACTAGATTTTTGCGTCGTATCTTTAATTGAACACCAATGCTTATTGTCGCCAATCCAAATGACTTCTGTACATTTGTTAATAATTTCAGACGATATTTTTCCCGGCTAATCTCTATGTGGTAGCACGTACTAAATTCTGCCTACAATTGAGTTACATAATTGAGCACGACCTCTGTAAGATAGATTTAACGCTAAAGGTTTTGTATTTTCAAGAGACGTAAGTAATGTCCTGGGTAATTTTGGTTTTTGCTTGTTCCTCCCACTAGTTTTCGTTGGGAGTAAAGGTAACCCCTAGAATTTTAATTTCCTTTTAGTTCCAGAAGATACCCAAAGGGGCGTCTACTCTTTCCTTCCAGGGTCCAAGCCAGAGCCCGCTGCTTTTTTCAAGATTAAAGCAAGCGTTACTGGCCTTACCGTAACGGATACATTCGGTTTTTATAGCTGAAAAACCTTCGTTCAAGGTGACAAAACTATTCAAGTCGTCCGCAAACGACGAAACTGATAAAGGTCTAGAGAGGAATGGTAGGTTTATAGAATAGCTTTTCAATTTTTCTCTCTAGTGGCAGAGTAATGGCTCCGTGGACAAGTTGAAAAGGTATGATAACAACACTGTTAAAAACAATTGTTCTAATTTGAACAAATCGCCGTTCAGAAGGTTGTCCCTGTAACAGAACGCCATTTGGTTCTAATATGAACAAAACATATTCGTTCGATAAAGAACGATGGTTGATGATTCAATATTGAACTTAGATGTTCTATATTGAACAAACCTTCTTTGTTCAAATTAGAACGTTTTGTCGTTCGCCGTGGATCATTTTCTCGTTCGCCGCAGAACGCTTTGTCGTTCGCTGTGTATCATTTTCTCGTTCGACTTGGAATGCTTTATTGTTATCCAATACAAAGAGTACCTAAAGTTATTGCTTTCAAAATTATAGTAGCTCATGTCTCCTGCCGGCGGTTCATCTTGCTAAATTAATAAAAGTTACCTAACCTAACCAATTGCCCGCCGAAAAGGAAAACCAGGCCTAAATCTAGATTATTTGAATTTAGTTCCAACCTCAACTACAACCATCTTATTAAGCTTAAAATATCTACCACGAAAGTGATATGCGCAAAAGATATTATATTCTCTTCTCTTCTCTTCTCAACCGAGAGGCCGAGAACTAGTAACATACGATTTTATAATTTATTTCTATGCTGAAAACGTCAAACCAAATTGCAGTATATTACGAAATATTTTCTGTAAATTTTAATTCTGGAACTTGGGCAATTACATTTCCGAACGAATTTCGTTTACCTTGCCACTCAAATAAAATTATACTTAAAAACAAATGGTCCGTGTCCTATAAATTCGGACCTTTCACGACCCTTTTTCGTTTTCCCATTCGTTAGGACACGGAGGTTATTTATATCGTTATTAGTGTGAAGTTTCTTTTCAATAGGTGGGGTAGTTTCTGAGAAACAGCGTTACAGACCTAACGCCCTATGAGTCGCTAGTGAAGAACAATTAAATTGAATCTTCGTTATATTTCCAAATACACTGTACATACAACTACAAAAACAACTTCATTACAACATGTTCTAATTCACCCTGCAAATAAATTACTACGACTAATAGTTTAATCAACCAGTACACTAACTTAAACAACATATTAATGTACGAAAAAACTACCTATAACAAAGCGCACTCTAAACCACTCATTTATTACTTTATGGATGTTAATCTTGTTTGTTACTTTTGGCCATACGAAGTTTTCCCGCAAAATAGTGTCACACTTATTTGTTACTTTTGGTCATACGTTGAAAGTGTCACACTTATATGTTAGTACATGTACAACAAACCAATACAACGAAATCCATATAGGATTGTGTGTAAAACCTGTTCTAAGGGGAACGATCTCTTAGCTATTGGAACGAATCTATTCCATTGTGTAGTTTACAAGCCTTTCTCCAGAGGGCGAAAGAGTATTCGTTCTTTTTTGAACTAAATAAAATATCTTGAACACACCGTTGGCCTAAATTAAAGGGGGACATACAGAAGAAAACCTAGGCCTTTAAGATTTTTATCTTGGCTGTTTGTACGTTGTTCAGCTTCACTCTTGCTTCCGCTGATATGTAGATCATCTTTATAAAGCCCGCGACTGCATCTCCGTCCGACATGATTTAAGATCTTAAATAAATAATTATGGTTTACACGGTCGAAGGCCTTTGTTTGGTCCAACGAGACGATGGCCAATGGTAAATTGTGTTTCGTGATATATTGTATGGTGTCTCGAATTATGGCAATATTTGAGCTGAAAGTACGTCCAGGAATACCTGCCGTTTGGTCATAGCACTAAATAGGTTAGAGTGTGCAATACCTAGTGTCTTAACCAGGGAGTCGGGATCCAGCTCTTGTAACCCATAATGGCGGTCTCGCACTGGGAGATGTAAGCTCTGATTAAATGGCTAACGGAGAGGGTCCGTGCAAACTGGTCGCCTCGGCGGATTGGGTTTTTGAAATGAGTGAGATTTAGGGGGGCTAGTTATGAAGTTGGCCCGCCCCCCAATTAAAATTAAATTATTTCAAAAACTATTGTAGAGCAAAATTTAATTGTAGGGTTGTATGATGGAGCAAAATGAGACGAATCTAATGCACTAATTGGTTTTTGAAATTAGTGAGATTTAGGGGGGCTAGATATGAAGTTGCCCCCCCCAATTAAAATTAAATTATTTCAAAAACTATTGTAGAGCAAAATTTAATTGTAGGGTTGTATGATGGAGCAAAATAAGAAGAATCTAATGCACTAATTATTTTTTGAAATTAGTGAGATTTAGGGGGACTAGTTATGAAGTTGGCCCCCTAAATTAAAATTAATTTATTTCAAAACCTATTTCTAGAGCAAAATTTAATTGTAGGGTTGTATGATGGAGCAAAATAACACGAATCTAATGCACTAATTAGTTTTTGAAATTAGTGAGATTAAGGGGGGCTAGTTATGAAGTTGGCCCCCTAAATTAAAATTAAATTATTTCAAAACCTATTTCTAGAGCAAAATTTAATTGTAGGGTTGTATGATGGAGCAAAATGAGACGAATCTTATGCACTAATTAGTTTTTGAAATTAGTGAGATTTGGGGGGCTAGTTATGAAGTTGGCCCCCAATTAAAATTAAATTATTTCAAAACCTATTTCTAGAGCAAAATTTAATTGTAGGGTTGTATGACGGAGCAAAATAAGACGAATCTAATGCACTAATTAGTTTTTGAAATTAGTGAGATTTAGGGGGCTAGTTATGAAGTTGCCCCCCCCCCAATTAAAATCAAATTATATCAAAAACTATTGTCGAGCAAAATTTAATTGTAGGGTTGTATGATGGAGCAAAATGAGACGAATCTAATGCACTAATTAGTTTTTGAAATTAGTGAGATTTAGGGGGCTAGTTATGAAGTTGGCCCCCCCAATTAAAATTAAATTATTTCAAAACCTATTTCTAGAGCAAAATTTAATTGTAGGGTTGTATGATGGAGCAAAATGAGACGAATCTAATGCACTAATTAGTTTTTGAAATGAGTAAGATTTAGGGGGGCTAGTTATGAAGATGGCCCCCCCCCAATTAAAATTAAATTATTTCAAAACCTATTTCTAGAGCAAAATTTAATTGTAGGGTTGTACGTCTTTCATTTTTATTAATGTAATTGCTTGACTTAAATAAAGCGTGAACATTATTAGTTTCAAAATGATATTTGCAAATCTTATCCACACTAATTTTATTTTATTTTATTTTCATTTTTTGTTGTTTTTGTTTTTATAGTATCTTTCTGACTATATTTGTGTATAAGAATTGTATTTTACCATATTTTAAATATAGGCAAGTTGTTTTTGTCGTATTTTTATACTTATATTTACATATTGGAATTGTATTTTACCAATTAAAAGTAGAAAAAGTGATTTTTTTGCAATATGTTTCCATCTATTTACATATCGGAAATAGATTTGATTGGATTTAAAGTAGAGTAAAGATGTTTCTTGTGTGTAGGCTTAGGTTACTATTCTTGTTTGTACTTCAAAAAATATTTATGAATAAATTATATTTAAATAAACTTTGTCGTCCAAACACAATATTGTGCAATTTTGCGATGTATGTCTCTCTCTTTCTCTCTTTAACTATACGTTGAAAGTAACGTATCCAAAGTTAAGAGGCCTAGTTGGGTTACTGGGTTTCTTCAGGACATTTTGTAATTTTCTCCAATTTGCACGCGCTTCAATGATTGACATAAAGGAGAAAAGGTTGGGGAAGTGCGAGGAGAGTGGTTTCTACTACGGATTACCGCAAATATATTAAGAAAACCTTTCATTGTCCATGGAAAACTAGCGAATACCTGATGGTTTTTCCGCAACAGTAGTTTTACTCTAGGGTATTTAAGTTTCTCCCTATATTTAGTATCTATGGATCGTAAAACACGAAAAATACATAGTGTCATTAGGGTATTTCTTACTACTTAACCTTTGCGAACGTTATTTTTACACCTATAGGCAAAACCCGGCATATCCAATTGTTTTCTTTAAAAGGGGCTCCAGGATGGTCAAAAGTTCACTTTCCGTTCCAACCCCAATAGAAAAATGGTTGTTGGAAGGATTCCATTAACGAGCGAATACTTGGAGGAAGGTATTGATGAGTCGGAGGATTAAATTAAAGACGACGACGTAGACAGTGTCTCGTCAACGGAAACTTTTCCGATTTTACAGGAGGACGACATGTAAGTAATTTATTTATTTGTACTATTATGACATGGAAGTTTCTTGTAAATAACATATTCGTAATTTTAAATAATTAGGGTATTATTAAATGAACCTGAACCTGAACCATATCAACGCAGTTCGTTAATTGAGGAATTCCCCGCGAATATTCTAAATATTGATGGTTTTGGGTAAATATATAAATTATTTAAAATTTATGGGGGAAAAAATATATATATATACATTTTTTTAATTATCAATAATTATATCTAATTAGAATCATGCTGCTAATCAGATCCCTATTAACCCCAAGTCTCCAAGGAACCGAATGTTATGTTAGAGCGATCCTTGATTTAGTTGAGGAAATTATCGCCGTTAACATGATCCCTGTGTACGTATAATTAATATATACATATATTTATACATTTTCTTTAATATATATTACTTTCATATATTAGTCCTTCCCGAAACGCGGATGGCCTCTATGTCCCTCCTCCAGAGGGGTATTTAGAGCTAAACGCCGATGGATTTGCGTATGTATTTATTCTAATAATGTTTATATATATACTTAACTTAACTTAACTTCCCTTAACTAGCGTCCAAACATCTATAACGGCGTTCCTCATCCGGAGGCGGGATGTACGCCATCTTATGACGGAAGGGCGGAGGAACATGCTGGTCACTCTAGATGCATCCGTTTTGCAACATCTAGGTGCATTCATTACAAGGGCCACCTTGGAAAACTTTACAAACGCAATTAGAATTTGATTTTTTTAAATTCTTTAAAATGTTTTTTAATTCTTTTTTTTTAATTTTTAAAATGTTTTTAAAATAAAAAATCAAACTCTTGATCTAAATATAATTTCTTTTTATTCATCTGCTAATTGTTCAGTTACAAGATTGATATTTTTATATAGCCACTCGGAAAAAATTGTACTCTTTTCAAGAGCGCATGAATATTTCCTACTTAAAAAGTTCGTTTTGTGAGGAGTAAGACACGCAAACATGGGTCCGTCTTCGTCTAATTCAGTAACCTTCGGACACCCTACACCATTTAAGTCTATTACTTCGCGGTGTATTAGTTCTAATAAAAATACGCATTTCTCCTCGCCTTTACAAAATACGCGGTCATAGCCGTGAGTAGCCATTCGCATGCATTCTTCCAATTTGTTGTACGGGGTGAAACCATAGTCCCAAGCAAGGCCGTGCACGTTCTTCTCAACCCAGGTGTTCTGTCGTTGAGTGCGGGAATGGAGGTCAGCTCGGGGGTACGGCGGCAGGAAAGTCCACGATGCGACTCGGGGTGTAGTTTCGGCCGAGCAGGCTGACGCTTCTTTTACTATTTTCTCCGGCTTTTCATCTCTGGTCCGCCCGTCAAAAATTTCAAAATCAATGACTATTGATTTCTTATGCCTATAATTAAAAAGTAAATACATTACCCTCCGAGAAAGAGGACTAAATATATATATATATATATATATATATATATATATATAAAGGATTATACTTACATAGTTCTTGTCGGGTTATTCTTCTTGTCTTGAATTTTCGTGTTTGAATGCATATCCACTGATCACTCGAGTTTATATACTTAGCTATTGCGCCAATGTATATCACATCGCCACAGCGGAAAACCCATGGATTTCGCTCCACCGCTATAGCTTTCACCACTCATTCGCCACTTTAATATCGGGGAAATCAGTGGTTCAAATTTAAATCTAAGTTGCATAATAAAATGTTGTTTATTTCTCAATTCGTAGTTTACACGGTCTTCGTACGGTAGAACGTGTATAATAGTATCCGAGAAACGTACGCGTTTCATACAGGCGGTGAAAAAGCGGGGACTGTCAATCAGGATTTAAACCCTTCTTTTCTGTAGAACCTTATCTATACGGAGAAAGGCTGCTGCCTTTTATATGACTTCCATTTTATCGGGGTAAAGTCTGTACCTTTTCATATTCACCACTATCTATAGCTTTACACGTTCCCCGCCCAAGGAAAGCGTGGACTGTCAATCAGGATCATAACCCTTCTTTTCCGGAGGAGGGTAAAGAGATGACCGTCAACCATTAATACTCAAAAGGCTGCTGCCTTTACACGTTCACCACTCAACTGTAGCTTTGGCTGTTCACTGCCGACACCGCTCTGCCTTTGTACGTTCACCACCTAAGTATTGCGTCACTATTTCGTTAAACATAACTTTGCTAGTTCACCCTCCCTTTGGCTGTTCACCACCACTGTACTCGCGGGCGGGACGGGCGGGACGGGTGGCGGCCTTCCACTGTATGTTTTGGGACCGGCTCGAAGACCCTACTAGTACACCATCATATTAGTCAAATATAAAAATTTCAGCGCCGTAGGTATATTCGAACTGTATCCGCATACGAAATAGGACTGAAAAAACCCATTTCCAGCCATGTTCAGAGGGTTATTTCTAAAAAACGGGCAAGTGTCCATGAGAAATTTCGTCTACTAAAATTTTTTGATCTACACGCAAAATTAAAATAAAGCTATTTAAAAACAGTAAAATGACTCTTAAAAACTCCCGCAAAACTAACAAATTTTGGCCTAGAAGTAGTAGAACCGCACAGCTTTATTTTGGATGTACTAGCTGGCATTTATTGGAAAACTACCACACAGTGAGAAAACTCATTTATAGCCAGAAATATTACGAGATAAAGGTTATCGAGAAATAATGTAAATAGAGAGATTAATCAAACGCTCTAGAAGTTCCAACAAAACGTCTAGAGCCACGTTAAAAATTTGTGTCACTTTGATTTATAGTTGTTCTCAGCGGTTAGTTAATATTTAAACCTCAAATATGAACTATACGCTAAAAATAAACGTGAAAGATAAATGTCAAAAATTTTCATGTGGCTCTTGACGTTTGTATGGAATTTCTAGAGCGTTTGCTTAATCTCTCTATTATTAAAAATAAATAATATATTTTACAACCAATTCCGAAGAAAAATATTTTTTATCAAATTAATTTTGTTATATATGTACCTCGTTTAAGAAATCAGCCCGCTTTTGGATTCGCTTCGATTTTATCTTCGAACACCTATTAAATCGCTCTGATTATCACTTTTTAGTTCAATAATTTGATAGGTGTCAGGTTTTTCTTTCCTCGTTATTGTTGGCCTTTCTTCATTATACAGTGTTTTTATTACTTGTAAAGAGTTCTTTTGACAGATGAATAGCGTCAATGAAGGTAGACGATATGTTTCATTTAAAAAGTCTAAATTGCAAGTTATTTTTCAAGATAACAAGACTGTCGATGCCTGTCTCGTTGCAGTTAGGAATTTGTTTGGAAACCGAATATTATCAAAAATGTAATTATGTCCGTTGGTGGAAAGCCGCTGGTAGAAAGAAAGATAGATTTGAAAAACTTCACGGTGTTTGGCTAAAGTCGTCTTTTTTTCTTTCCGGTGATTTTTTGGCAACTTCCGAACCTCCGAACTATTAACTTCCAAACCTTTAACTTCGGAACCTTCATCCTCCAAATGGCCAACTTACAAACATTCAACGTCCAAATCGTCAACTTCCGAAACACCAACTTCTGAACTGACAACCTTCAAAAAAACTACTCCAATTGTCCTAGGAAGACTTCCGATGGAATTTTTTAACGCAAAAGAACGCTGTAAACGTAAACCAATAAATCGATTGGCCAATGATATAGATGGAGAACCTTTGACCACGGAAATGGTTGCAAAAAGACGTGGTCATATAAATTTGGCTGTTGTGTTGCCAGAATTAATTAAAAGTTTGAACCGACCTTCTCTGATTAGGTAAAATATTTCCAGGGAAAAACCAACCACTTGCTCCGAAGAAGAAGCCTTGGCACTAATTATTGATTGCAACTTATCCGTCAACGCGTATAAAATGATTAGACAAACTTCAATATCCCATGGCGCTTACACATATCCATCGTGCATAAGATCATTGAATCTAAAGAACTCTGTAGACCTTTGGCAATCAACGTAACAGAAAGTATGGCGTTCGTGCCATTAAAAAATCTGCTAGACCACACATTAGGAAGAATAGTGAAATGCAAAATGATTGCCTAATCACATACGCCAAGAAAGTAAATTTAAGTACGCTTCCAGTTATATTATCAGCTTCTTGGGGCTTCGATGGAAGCACAGGCCAGTCGCAATAAAAGCAACATTTTGATTATACTTGCGAAGCCATTGACGCAACATTGTTTGTAACAACCGTTATTCCTCTTAATTTGCAATCGGATATTGGCCACACACTTTGGAATAATCTAGCCCCACAGTCAGTTCGTTGCTGTAGGCCATTACGATTGCAATTAGTAAAAGAATCTAAGGAAATATTTTAGGTGAAAAGTCATGGGTGGACAATCAAATAAAAACATTGAAACCATTTACAATGGTTTTTTTCCGAAGTGACGATTTCCGTAACCTATCGTCTCCATTTGACGGTTATTGATGGCAAGGTTCTCAGTATAATTTCTGGAGCATCTTCTCAACAGTGTTGTCCTATACGCGGATCTACACCGACACAGTTTAATGATTTTGCACGACGAAACTTTCAACTAAAAGACGAAAGCACGTTGGAACACGGTGTAAGCCCCTTTTACGCCTGGATACGTTTCCTACCCTAGTAGCACAAAAAAGATGGGCCGACAGCTGTCGGAAGGCTGTTGGCCAACCGTGTTGGGGCGGCATTCCTTTTTTAAGTCTAAATGTCCTACCTGGCCAACACATGGTTTTACTGTTGGGGGGGAAGCGGCAAAAGCAATAAGCTGCGTAACGGCCACCATCAGACCATGCACCCCACCTACAGTATTTCGCTACTTATCCCGATACATACCCAGCATGAAATTAAATGCTTTACCAGCAATCCAGAACTATATGTTAGCCATTACCAGGCCGTATCCTACATTTACCCAGCAATATACTAGCCACTTTACCGGCCCTTATCCGAAATTAACCCAGCATAATATTAGCCACTTTACCGACATTTTGCAGATTACTACCCAGCAGTATATATTAGCTATACTTAATACTTTATTAGATATTTTCCACCAGAATTAAATATACAGGGTCTTTTTTTTTGCTCGGAAAAGTGTTTTTTTTTCAAAAACTATTTATAGTACCGATTTCAAATTTGGAAGGTCAATTCTCTATACCGGGGGACATCAGTTTGAGAAATTTGAGCGTTTTCGGTAATGTTTTTCACCAATTTTGAAAAATTATTTTTCGACCACTAGGTGCGAGATAAAAAATTTCTATTATAAAGTTGTAGGCCGTCATCGAAAACCCTTAAAAATTGTTCACTCGACGAAAAACAACTTATTTATCAGTGAAAATTCGAGCTTGAAAAATTTACAAGTTGGTGAAGCCAAATTACGATTGTTTGAAACGATAATTGAAAAGGGAACAAGTCTAATACAAACGTAGTAGAGTTTTCACACTTGAAAAAATGTACACGTTTGGTTTTTAAATGCAGATATTTTATTCACATAAATTTTTACAAAACATTTTCAATAATATCACCATTGGCTGCAACACAGGTTTGTGCGCGGACAATTAAGTTCTCAAACGCTTTATCTACCATTTCTGGTGTGACGTCTCGGCAAGCACTGATTATTCGTCTAATGAGTTCCTCCCTCATTTCAATGGGCGTGGCGTATACCTTTGCTTTAACGAATCCCCAGAGAAAATAATCCAGCGGTGTTAGGTCAGGTGACCTTGCTGGCCAATGCACTGGACCATTTCTCCCTATCCACCTTTCAGGAAACTCGTTGTTGAGGTGCTCAGTTACTTGCCGGGAAAAATGCGGAGGGGCGCCATCTTGCTGAAACCACAACTGACGTCTTTCAGCCAATGGAAGGTCGTCGATTGCGTCACTCAGTTTGTTCTGTAGAAAATGTAAATACCTTTGGCCGTTGAGGTTCGTCGGCAGGAAAAAGGGACCAATCAAACGGTTTCCAACAAGTCCAACCCAAACATTGACCCGTTCAAATTGAACCTGGTGATGATATTCAAAACCCCAATGTGGGTTGATGTCAGACCAAAGATGGCTGTTTTGATGATTAAAGGGCCCATCTCTAGAAAATGACGCTTCGTCGGAGAACAAAACATGGCGCAAAAATTGTCTATCTTCTTGGACAGCATTTAGTAACCAGTTGCTAAATTCATAACGTCTTTGATGGTCTCCGTCAATTAGTCCTTGGTGGAGCGTAGCTCTGTATGGGTGATAGCGATTCTTACGAAGAATTTTCCACACACGATTTGCAGAACAACCCAAATCAGCAGCGTCGTTAGCGCAACTGTTTGACGAGGATATGCCACAAAGTACGCGAGTACATTGTTCTCGAAGTCTAAATCCGGTTGACCCAATCCGCGAAACCTAGGTTGCAAGTTACCAAATTGATTGAAATCGTGAATTGCTCGTCATACTGTATTTACAGATGGTGCTCCATTTGGATGTCTTTCTGCGAAGATTTCAGTCACTCTTCTAAGGTTTTGCGCTGCTTCTCCATAGTAAATGGCAACTATCTCGGTACGCTCAGCTACTGAATAACGAGGCATTGTTCGAAATATTATCAAACACTGATAATAATCTCCCAAAGTTTACCTTTAAATACCCAATGCATGTTTAGGATTGACCTATAGCCTCGTGTTTTTTAAATCCGGTCGTTTTTTTAACCAAAGTTTCAACTGGATTAGGTAATTCGGTTTCAATTATCGTTTCAAACAATCGTAATTTGGCTTCACCAACTTGTAAATTTTTCAAGCTCGAATTTTCACTGATAAATAAATTGTTTTTCGTCGAGTGAACAATTTTTAAGGGTTTTCGATGACGGCCTACAACTTTATAATAGAAATTTTTTATCTCGCACCTAGTGGTCGAAAAATAATTTTTCAAAATTGGTGAAAAACATTACCGAAAACGCTCAAATTTATCAAACTGATGTCCCCCGGTATAGAGAATTGACCTTCCAAATTTGAAATCGGTACTATAAATAGTTTTTGAAAAAAAAACACTTTTCCGAGCAAAAAAAAAAGACCCTGTATAAAGAACATAAAAAAATTTGAATCAAATACTTAGAAGATTAAAATGATTTATTCAGTAGGTTTGTGCTTATTATTTATTAATTCAGTCAGATTCAGAGTCCGATGTTTGTTGAAAGTCAGTCGTTTGTTGTATGTTAACATTTTTCCCCCGCTTTGACCTTCCACCATTCCTATCCCCAGCACCCCGAATCCAATTTTTAATTGTCTTTTCAATTTCGTCTTCTGTGTTGGAGGAAAACTTCCTTTGTACTGCAGCTGGAATAATGTATTTAATATAATTAGCTACAATAGATAGTGCAATCTTAAGTTACGTAAGAAACATAAGGATGACAATTCCAAAACTCCTAATGCCTTTTTAATGGTAATTAAGTCTGTTTCGCCAATAAAAACGTTTATCACTGCTACTGACGACTTAAAATTTTAAACTATTATTTGACATAATTGCGTTTTTGGTTTGTAGCTAATGCGTAATAAGTAAACCTATCAGTTATTTTGCTAAACCAAAAGGGTAAATTCAGATTACGCATTCACGTCGCGACGAACCATCTTGAACAAAAGCATTTAGTGTCATATTTAAGTTTTTTATGTTAATAAACATTGAGTTATAAATTGAATTCAAAAAGTTCACCTATTATTGCGTCTTTTAATTTAAGCTTTCCAAATGCCTTTTTATCATGGGCCCCTATCCAATTATAGTGAAGGATCAGATCATTGCTCAAGACTTTACTCATAAGTTTTTGACAGCAGCCTTTCATAGATTTTCCGCCGTATAAAGAAACGTTTTTAACCTGAGAAAGCAAAAATTGTTAAGAAATTTCTTAGAGAAATCCATGTGAGAAACTAGTAACAATTGGTAATAACCATTTCAAAGCACTTTCTAGTTGTAGGTGTGTTATAATTAATTTAAAAAATAAACAATACAATTATTTTCCTGATATCTTTGTTTTGAAGAAGTTCTTCGACTATTTCCATATCCTCCATAGAGGTTAGTGGCAAATCAGGAAAACCCTCAACGTCCTCTCTTTCCTGTGAATGAGATCCTTTTGAATTTTCCATCAACCAGTTAATTTTTACATTTAAATCTGTTAGCATGAACAAGACTTGTTTTTGAAAATTATCTGGACTTTGATCTACACAAAAAAAGCGAAATTAGTTTCACGGAGGGAATTTGTAGTGGTAATTTCATATATTTGGAATAATTTATTCATAATTATTCCTGTGTCATAACTTAGGTTCTTTGGTTTTTAACTATTCACAATGAAGTCTCACCTATTCGAGATTGCACTGGGCTATTCCAAGAAGTGTAAATTGAGGTTTTACGAGGATTGAGCTTATTAATTGATCTTTCATCCCTTCCCTCAGACATTTGTGGTGTTTCTGCAAATTTAAATCAAACATTGTCTAAGTATTCTATGTATATAAAAATACCAGTTTATATTTGATTACCATGTGAAAGGCTTCTTCCATAAGACCCTGTTGGGAAGACTGATGAATAGACTGAGTTTGAAGATTCATTACGGCTTCTTCGGCTCTCCCTACTACGGTTGTTGTCAATAGATCGAATAGTTGTAGAACTTGGAAATTCTTCTGTTCTTGTTGAAATAGAAGTTCTCAAAGGTAGCAGGTCTGGTTGGTTTTTTAATTTTTCAAAAAAAGTCATATTCTCTGGAATGCTCTGGTTTTGTTTTTTATATATTTCTGGACCTTTACGTTTAATAAAGCTATTATTTATTTGTGTGTTTACGGATTTATTAGAGTGGTTTTTAACTTTGGAATTCTTTAATGATTTTTCAGACTGGTTATCTTTTTGATTCTTTGGTGTTTTGTCAGAGCTATTTTTATTTTTGTGATTCATTAATGTTTCGTCACGGTGGTTTTTCTCTAATGGATTGTTTACTGTTTCAAAATCACTATTTACGTTTACTATTGAAGAATCGTTAGTTTTATCTAATAGAATATTACTATGTACGTGTTTGTCTAACATTTGGAAACAACTATCATCAGACACCGTTGCAATCCTTTCGTGGCGAAGATCCAGTTCAGAAGAATTCGGTCTTTCGGTGAAACCACTAATTTCATCTGTAGAATTAATTTTTTTTAGTTTTCCTTCAAATTACACAAAAATTGTTCATACCTGCACTGTTCAATGAAACGATTGGTGGCATTGGCAATGCAATGGCTTTCCTTCCATTGAGTTTTTTTTGACTAGATTTTGAAAAATTTTCTTCTTCTAATTTTTGAAAATATAATATTATAGAAAATACTTAGCTATATTACGGTATAATTTACAAAAATTTACCACTATCACTGCAGGAATATTTTCTTTTTTTTGTTAAAGAAGCCGAGCCCCTCCACGACCAAGTTCAGCCTCGCTAGCTAAATCAGAAGTGAACTGTGATTTTTCAAGATGTGCATGAGCGTTGATATATAATTCTAAAACAAACAATTTTTTTAAACCAATTCCAAACTATATGCGAATTACTATAGACGTTTCAAGCCAGCCGAATATATCGATTTATAAAATAAAGGATAGCTTTTGAGACTACAACAAATTTTCTACATACATTACACCACATAAAACTGGCTTAAAATGTTGAACTATTAAACAATACTACTAACCAGTTCGATATATGATTTTTCCCTTGCATAGTGGCCAAGTTGATTGAGGACTGACATTTGTTTTAATCCATTTAGTTCTTTCCGAACTAGAACGGCATTTTGGCCAATAACAGCCTCGTTCTGTTGGGCACCAAGATAATGGCATGGCCTCAACCGAGTTGTCATTTTCAAAGTGAAAAATTACATACATCTAAAAAGAAAAAAAAGATTACAAAATTCATAAAAAATGCATGCACCCGAAATCAATTAAAAATAAATCTCACTAATATAAAAATATTAAAGAATTATTGAAATGCTTATGAAGTAAAATTAACAATTCACTATAGTTACAGATCTAAAATTTTTAAACTTTAAAGAGACCCACATGCATGCTCCGTGGTTGTCTAAACACAATTATCATTTTAAAAGCAGCCGAGTATCGTTTCTAAAATCAACTCTATACCTCCCCAGGCTTTCTTAAAAGTTAATTTTATTTTTCTAAATCCAAACAATACTTCAGGAATGATGAAGCATGGGTATAACCGTATAAAATGAACATTTTTTAACTGGATTAAGAAAACATTTGCGTTCAAAAGAACTCAATGGATAAGGTTTTACTGTTTTAGAAATTCTCGCCACGAACATACCTAATTGCGAAGAACGTAAGGGATAAGTAAAAATATCATCATGAAATTTACAGACACTCCCTGCCAACATTATCTCCTTTTCTTTGGTTTTATATATATGTCTTATCTTTATAACTTCAGTTGTATTTAACTTTATGCAACTATCCGCGAGGCTTGTAGTTAAGCTATATTGAGGGGTTTGTAACTTTTTGAAAGATGTGACATGTGGTGGTACATTAGGACTTCTATCAACAAATTGCTTTTTAAGAACTATAGCTCTATTAACTTTCCCCTTCATCGAAACCTTTCTATTTTCATTTACTCTTTTTAACAGCTGCTGCAAAGGCTTGTTTGGAGAACGAATTGTTTTTTTTAGTAGCTGCAAACGGTTTTCAAATGGGAAAGCGCTGAAGGAATCTAATGGTCCAAAATTCTGAACATCCCTAGCTAAATGTGTTAAAGCATGAACATTCATTGAAATAAATTCTTTCCCATAAAAGTTTGGGGAAGACGACACAAACAAATTCAGTAATTCTTCGGCGTAATCACGTAATGAAATACTTAAATCTGGTGATGCGAGGATGTATATACCACAGTGCAATAACCGTAGGTGATTTAATACATCATCAGCTACTATACCTTCAGCTAAAACTGGGCCAGTGTAAAGCAAAAACTGCCTGAATTCGGTGGCTTTCCATCGATCAACATGCTTGAGAGACCTTGGCTTTCTAGCAAAGTCATTTGGAATATACTGTACGCAGGTTTTTAGTTTATTTGAAAATTCTTGTATCTGTTGGGCACCAAGTCGAACAACATATGTTCCTTTTTTGACCCAACTTTTCAAAACTCTCTTAACAACACCGAGACAAACTACATGCATATAATCTAATGGGAATTGGGTCACTAAATTCATATTCAATCTCGTTAATGGAGATTGATTTCCAGCTAAATGATATTCTTCGTCATTTTGATTTCGAAAATCGGCATTAGTTCTGAGAATAATTTCCTCCTTTGAATCTTCTTTTAAAAAGGTCATCCGTTTATTGTAATAAAACCCTTCTATAATACATTTGTCGCAACTGCGATACCCAGTATGTCCTTTTGTGTTTTTAACATAAGATTTAGCAGGAGTGTCTAAAATAAATGGACCATCCAGTGCACACTTAATAATTTTACCAGCGTAATTAATTCCATTTTCATTAAGATCAGTTATTTCATTGACGAAGAGGTCTAGATATTCATCTAAACAACCTGGTTTTGACTCCCCACAAAAAACACCAACAGGGAATACATCACCAATTATTCCTTTTTTGAGACTGTAAACACCAACCAAAATTGGCCAAAAAGAGGAGAGAGAGCTCTTGAATAAAGGAATACCATCTATATTAGTAGCAAATCTTATAACCTCATTATAATCAGGATGAGAATCTAAAAATTCAGTTAACCCTGCTTCGAAACCCACGTGCCAATATTCACCACCAGCAACACTTTTAATATCATTAGTGTGTCTGGGTGTTCCCAAAAGTGTCCTCGAATCTTTAGGTAATTCATGATGACCATGTTTCCTTAGAATTTGTAACAGGGCGTTGACTTTAACTGTGTCTACGTTATGTTTGAGTATCCAGATTTGAAGATCCATAATTAAATCATTTACACTTTCAACACTAGAGACTTCAGATAAACTACTAGAAATCGTACTATCACTAGAAAAACTACTCTCTAATGAACTCTCAACTGATGATTGATAACTATCAGAAATGTCCGTACAATTAGCGGAATCAGAAACGCAAGAATTTGCTTTGCTGATATAAACATCAACATTTTCAGTGTCAGACGAGTCATCAACTTCAGTGTAAGCATTAGATAGAAATGAAACACTTTGTTCTACAGTTTTTCTATAACATGACCTTTTTCTACGTAAATGACGTTTACTTAACTTTTCTTTCGCGTAAGTAATTCCCAATCGTTTTGAAATTTTATCACCATTCATTTAAAAAAAGAAATTAGAACATCGTAGTTTTAGGAAAAACTTGCAAGAATTGAGTATTCAAAACAAATAATGGTAATTTTAGCCCACACACGTACATGTATAAAAAACAGTACCTTTGAAATTTAAGAATTTATTCTGAATGATAAATGTCTTGAGATCTGTAAATAAAATATTTAAGATAAGTAATTTGGTCACAAAATACCTAGTCTATAATTAATATGCTATTTTTTAAGTGAAATGGTTATGCGATTTGTATTAAATATAACGGAACCTTAGGTTTTTAAATAAAAATTAATTTCAATTTAATTTAATTAAATTAATATTTACTATAATATAATATTTAAAATTTAATTTAATGAATGAAGTGTATATTTGAAATTAATTTTTATACAATGAAACTTATTTCAATTTATTTTAATTTTAAACAATTTTAATAATGAAAAATAATTTTATTTAAAAGCTTTATTTAAAAATGATTCAAATCTAATGAAATTTTTATTTAAAAATAAAAATATAACGAAATTTTTGAATTTAAAATTAATTTATATTTGAAATGAAAATTTAATGAATTTCTTTTAATGGTACCAATCTATTTTTATAAAAATTTCAAATTAACTTTAATTTAACTAAATTTGGCTCTCAGTGCTACTATTGCTATTGAAATTCCACCTAAAACCATATATAAAACCTCACTCTTTATTATATGCTAAAGAAAACATTGCCGTTATTCTTTCAAAGCCAAGGCTTAAACATAGATTTTAGTGAGCAATTTTTCCTGTCTTTTACGTATTTTAATTTTTAAATATATTTTAGGAATTGGGTTAATACAACTTACCATTAGATATTGAAGTCTTCCGTCTTTTGAAAACCTTAATTGGTGGATAAAGTTGAATTTACAACCGTAAACCTTCTTACCACCAACAAAGAACACGCTGGCCGCGGCTGACTACGTCTTTTGTTTCTTTCTCGCTTTGCTGTGCAGGGTTACCGGCTTTTGAAAAGAATATCGCGCCGAAGTCAAGTGTAAAAACCGCCGAAATTTTGGAAATTCCGCGATTTCATTTCAATAGTTTAGTCTTTTTAAAAATTAAAAAAACATATTAATTAGTTGAGATTATAAATTTATAAAAACACTTCGTAAAAACAACAACTCGCGAGTGAAAATTTTCACAATACAATTGTATACCGCGGAATTCCGAAATAAAATAGCAAAAACACAATGGGGCAGACATACCTATCCCTCGACGATTTAGCAGCGAAATAATATATTTATTTAAAAGGAATTTAGCGCAAGTAAAAATATATTATAAGTTTATAGTGTAATTCAAAACCTTTAAATTTCAAAGTTAAAGAAAAGTAAATAGTAAATTTTAAACTGCAGGTTCAATGCAGTTATGTGGCATTTTGCCGACCTACAAAAAATGTGACGCTGCCCCAACACTAATCCCACAGTCATGTGTCGGCTTCGAGCCGGTATTCGACACTTTTCCAACTCTCGGCAGTTTGCCATATCTGCGCCTCTGACCCAGCTCCGAGCCAACAGGCCTGTGCTACTAGGGTAGAGTTCTGTCTCCATTTGGGTTATCGCAATATAGACGGACTAAGAACGTGGAGAATAAAAGGAGGGGTTAAAAATCCAATTTTTATTCAAGGTTTACTATGGGAGAAATTGGTTTTACGGGTTGATTTCCATAAACAAGTAACGATGGCAATACCGCGAGAAGATCGTTTTCGTTAAAAAATCAGTCTGGTGTTCGCTGAAATTCTTGGCATTGAGAAATGGATAATCGAAGGCCTACACATTATTTTGTGTCTAATTTCTTAAAGTCTGCCAATTGATTCCGAAAAGTTTGGGGTTTACTGCAAGAGTCTAGCCGAAAAATATATCGCTGAATACCATTGGTTTTACTTGCCGGTTACTGTTCATAAAATTATATTTCATGGCCATGAAATTATACGTAAGTCGACTTTACCCATGGGCATGCTGAGTCAGCAAGCGGGTGAGTCTCGGAAATAAAATCTATCGCCGAGATCGAGAAATGCACGCGATGAAATCTTCGAGGACTCACAATTTCACAGACATTTTCTGTAGAGCAATGGATTCCTCAGATCTGATTGTCTCTGACTTTTCGTTAAATAAGAGGTTGGAAAAAAGAAACACTCGTCCTTTACCGAAATCTGCCCTTGGCCTTCTTAACGAGCCGGAAGAACCAACATTTCCAAACAGTTTTGCCCTTTTACAGGAAAATGACGACAATTATAATGATCTTCAATACGACCGAAGAAACACCCGTGAACACCACGAAAACATATTCATATTAAATAATCTATGTTTAGAAGTTATTTCGGAACCAGAAAATTAATATTATTTAAACCAAACTACTTTTGTAACAGCATAACATTAAAATTAGAATTAATTCGAGTTATGATTATACAAAATAATTTTGCCATTTAGTGCAACCCGAATATTTTTCTTCAAGCTTTTAATTGTATTCTACCCCTTTTAGCTATTATTTTTAAATTGTTCATAAGTTTTAAAATCAACTTTTTAAGAATATGAGTGTAGATCAACAAATTTTAGTAATTGGAATTAAAATTAGGGGTTTTTTTCTATGGACTCTCGAAGAAATTGCGGGTTTTTTAGAAATACCCCTCTGAACATGGCCGAAAATGGGCTTTTCAGTCCTATTTCGAGAGAGTTTGAATATACCTACGACGCTGAAAGTTTTATATTTGACTAATTTGATGGTGTACTATCCATTTCCGTTGGCGGTTTTTCGATACTTCTTCACAGAAGCTAGTTCCGCCGCCAGGGGTCGCATTGCTTCGGTTCTTATATTTTATTAAATCGTATAGTGTACTGAACCAGTATATGTAAAAATATTTCCACATTATCTTTGCTGGAATTTATTCCAAAATTTGGGCCCTCTGGAACATTGTGAGTACTTGGAAGAACACTAATTTTATTTCCGACAAAATTATAAACTTTGCTGGTCGTAGAAAAGTTATTGGCGGTGATTTCTATTCTCATCGTACTCTCTGGCGCTCAAGGGACAATTGTCCTAGAGGTGTTACCGGTGTTGACTTTGTTGAGTCCCTGAATCTGGTCGTCTTGAATGATCCTGATTCAGATCCCACCTTTTCTAGCACCAATGGCAATAATTGGATTGATCTAACTATGAAAGTCTTTAATATGGTCACTGATTGGGAGGTGTCTGATGACATCACCAACAGTGACCATAATTGTATATACTTTAATTTATCCGTGCCGAAAGGTATATAAATTTAAAGGATCTGGATCGTTTTCGCGACCAGATTGCTTTGCCTTTGGAGGCTCTTTGTAAGGTAACACTTGGCTCTAGTGATCAGATTGATGATGTTACATCCTCTATTGAGGAAATTTTCAGAGATGCCGGTGAGGCTAGTAGAAAACGTAGTGCCAATGCCAAGTCATAAACCTCGGCTCCCTGGTGGAACGAGGGTCTTGGCAGGAAGCGAAGTTTGGTACGTAAATCGCGAAAACGTACGCAGGTTAATAGGGATCCCCTGGTGAGGGAACGCTACAAACATGAATTCTTGACTCTCCAAAGAGCGTACAACTGCCTCATCAGTTCCTCTAAGTTGGAGTCTTGGCAGGACCTTTGTTCTTCTGTGTCGAAGGAGGATCCTTACTATCTTCCTTAACCCCGATAGAAAACGTTGTAAGTGAGGAAGCAATCATCTTTAGGTCTTTTTACCAACAGATATGCGCTAAACACTGTGACTACAATGTTATAGGTGGAAATTTTCTTTACCCGGGCGACCCTTGGGCAAGGCACCCAGCCTCTCGTATAGAGATATCATGTGGAGACGCTCTTCCCACTAATGCCGGTTTAGATATCTTCTCCGATGGTTCGCTATCGGAGAATGCCGCTTCTGCAGCATTTGTGGTCTTCTTCAATGGTTTGGAACTGGTGTCAAAGACATTTCGTCTAGACATGAGTTATAATCCTAGTATTTTTTATTGAGCTTTACTGAATATTGGAGAGAATTAAGTGGTTCGCTGGGAAGCGTCCCCACGACGAAGAGGTATCTAACTTTAGTGATAGTTTACATGTATCTTCTCTACAAGCCATTGGAAATCCTTCTAACCTTAATGGAATGTGTGCTAACATTAGGGATTTGATTAATAATAATGGCGCTAGAATCACCCTCAACTGGGTTAAAGCACACAGTGGTATTCTAGGCAATGAGGGAGCGGATGCGCTGGCTGACGGCGCATTATTAAATTAGGTGATCCATTCTATAAAACCCGATAAGGGTAGTATTAAAAACATTTTGAGGGGCATTACCAAGAGGCATTGGCAGAGTAGTTGGAGCGACAGCAATAAAGGCAATGTTACGAGGAATTTTATTCCTAACGTGGGCGACAGTGCGATCCATCCTAACCACTTCTGAACTCAAGTTCTTAGTGGTCACGGCAAGTTTCCTAGCTACTTGCATAGTTTAGGACATGTGCTCAGTCCTGCCTGTGTTTGTGGGTCAGACACGGGCTATTCTGAGCATTACTTAGTTAGTTGTCCTCTCACTCTCCATCTGGTCCCTAGAGGCAACCTTGGAGATATGAAGCTTACAGAAAAGAAGGTTGTATTCGAAAGACTCATGCGTTTTATAACCCGCAACTTCGGGGTCATTTGTCCTGGCTGATTGCTGCCGTTTCAATTATTTTTAGACTAGTACAATTTGATAGGGTTTTTTTACATTTTATTTAAAAAATAAAATTGTGGGAAAGTATATATAAGACTTAGTTGTATACCCCCAGTAGTGCCTAGCGGGACTGGGGGTATATAAATATTATAACTACCAGGAGTGAGTGATACGTTCATAGAATGAGCAGGTCGGGCGAAAATTTTCCCAACTCTCTTATCGGCCGCTCTGTGGGTACGGCCTAGGTGTCTTCATTATCCGCCCCCTCTATGTAGGTCATGCTCGCGTTGGTCGTCGAGCTTTCACGACTAATCGAATTATCTATCCTTCTCTTCTCCGCATCAAGAGATAATGCCGCTATATGTTTACAAATACTTATTTGCGTTTTCTGAACGTTTTTTATGGTAATATTTTTAATAAGGTTTATTTTTTAATTACAACCCTTTTGGATAAAACTATTGGAATTGTATTGGAAATCTATTGTGTTTTGGGAAAAGTTACCAATCGTTAGAGGTCGGGGTTTTCTGATCGTTTAATACAGAAAATTTGGTTAACCATGAATAATCGAAAAAATTACAGTTAATTTATCGTAAATCTTATAAATGATTAATTATTTTTGGTTTAAATCGACTCGATGAAAGTTCAATTTTCAAAAGTTTTTTTCGAAAATGTATTTTTAAGAAAAATAATTTAAATTTCTTACCGTTAATAGTGTTCAATAAATTTTTAATTTCTTTTAAAAAATATCAATTAAAGTCAAAATATTAATGACCGGCCTAATGTTTACCAAAAAAACACATTGTGAAAGTGTAAAATATACAGTAACTTTTTGGTTTTAGTTTTATTTATTATACTAAAAAAAAACATCATTGGTTTATCCATAGTGAAAATCACTCGTTCTAAAAACAGACCGTATAATCGGTTAATTATAATTATTTTCTAATTTAAAAAATTAACGTTGCCAATGCAACGGATTTCATAATTACTACTGTGGTTTGAGGTTCCTGACACCCAACAATATTTAAAAATTGTACCATTGGTATGGTAGTTAAATACAGGATTTTCTTTAATAGGCACCGCCTTCGACCACATAAGCAATCTTGCTTGTGCGTGGTCAAGTAACAGGTGGCCGGGTTACAATGCGTAGGAGGGTGGTGGCAAGCCCTTAATGCCACACGAGTCAAGCGTCAGCTCCCTACACTTACTATTACCGTTAGCATCAGCAAGGTTTTATGAGAAGGGGAAACCAAAGAACTTGGGGGGAAAACCCTTATGTTCGGAAAAGTGATTTTTTTCCAAAACTATGTTATCTAGAAAGTTAAAACTTTTCGTGTACGTTATTCATACCGGGGGGGGGGGGGGGGGGCACTCGTGAGCGAATAATCATCGAAATCGTAAAATATTTTAACATTTTTTGAAAATTTAATTTTTCACCGCTAGGTGTTACATGCAAATTGTCAAGCTTAAAGGCCTAGGTTTTATTCTGCCTGTCCCCCTTTAAATTAGGCCAACATGTTCAGCGGTTGGCCTACCACCAGGGTAATTGTGCTTCACTAATTTAATTTAAAAGGGGACAGGCAGAAAAAACCTAGGCCTTTAATATCTTCTTTCGCCATTGTCCCCTCAAATTTCGAATTGAAGAAACGTTTGCGAACTTGCGGCGTTCATAAAGTTATCCTACTTTACTTATGGAAATTGATAGCACTTATTTTAGCTACATGTAGCTCAACTTTCCGCTTTTTCAAGTAGTTTTTTTTCCGTGAAAAATGTTTTTGTTTTCGCGCCAAAGATATTTCTATGTTTTCGATGACGCTCTACAAGTTTCTTGCCGACAATGAAATTTAAAAAAAAAGTTAAAACGTTTAAAGATTTCGTTGTAATTTCGCTAACGAGTGTCCCCAGGTATGGCTAACGTACACTATTATTTTCAACTTTCTGAAAAAAAAAACACTCTGTAACATCTGTTACTTCATGGAATGTAATATGACTTTAAGGCATTCCATGAAATAGCACTTCTTCATATGTACATATAATCACTTATTTTCACGTAAACCATAGAAAGACTCAATGAAGTCATATTTAATGAACATTCCTTTCTATCCAAAGAGTAGAAAATATTTCAAAGTACTCAGAATATAATTGATGTAATAATTTTTTACGACATATCTATATTTAAATCACCAATTTATTTTTTAATAGAACCTATTCAACACCATTAGAAATGTATTTTGAAGGTTTCCTGCGGTACAGGGCAAACGTTACTCGCGGGCTCCTACGATTTTCACCCCCCTTGAGCCCTGAAAACCTTTCCCAAGCTATCATGATTTGCACCTCCCCGCCCCCGATTTCAATGATCGTTCTGATTTCCCTCCCTCCCTTTTGAGTTTTGATGGGTCCCTACAGTCACGGGTCCCTATCAGTCTCTCGTGGGCCCCATTTCTACCCAACCCCAAGGATTTTGCCTCTCCCGCTCCCCTCTGCACGGCCCTGGCAAGATATGCAACAATTGTTAGGTTTTACTCAGAGGCCACGACCTTCACAGTTTACTTTTCGTAGAAGTGCGGAATTCATAGGTAGATTACGATTTTAAAAATAATGCAACACGCGGATCACTTCTGAATGACGATAAGTTATGGTAAAAATATTATATTTCTTGAAAAACCTAAAATAATAAGAAAAATTTACAACATTCAATGCAACTAAAGTAATATTTTTAATTAACTCAACACGTTAATAAACTGCGATTGATAAGTTACTTCCACCAATATTTTAAACACGTCATAGAAGATATTGTTTCAGAGCCTAGGCGTCCTCTTTTCGATGTTACGAGATGAGACCCAGAAGAAAAAATTTGTTCAGCTGGAACAGACGTGGCAGGAATTTCTAAATAATCTTTAGCCATTTTTGACACATTATTAGCCTAAAAACGCATTTTAAAATTTACTTTAAGACCAAAAACAAGTAACTTAGTAAAAGTAACAAACCTTCCACTAATATAAAATGTTCGTTTTTGGTGGTTGGAGGTCATCTTTAGATATTTAAGGAATTCCGATCCTTTAGCTTATTACCCTAAAAGGCCATCGAGATTAGCTAAAATACTATTTACGTCTTCAGTAGTGTTCATATTAGTGGAAGGTACGGTCGAACTATTTTCGTAGAAATTGTTGAATACCGAAAGTACTTTTGCCTTAATTGTTTTTGCATCTGCCTTTGGAAAATGTGCTCGAACGAAATCCATCTTCAATGTTGGGTCAACCACTAAAACATTTTGATAACATTATAAATTTATTTCTAAAAAACATTTAAAAAAAAGAAAACTAAAAGAAAAGATATTCGCAATCAAAAAATAAATTTCTTTACGAAAACAACTTAATAAAATGGCGGGTCCTTTTAAAATAGATCTATGCCTAGCAGCCGTGAGTCTACGGCGCTACGAGCAAGATTCCTTTAAAATGAGTATTTATGGGAAAACTCTCCATTTCCATTGTCCGGTTGAAACACAGGAGAATTGTTTTTACATAAAAAATTAAAGCTATCGATTTTTGAAGTAGGAATTACGTCGTCAAGCTAACCTAGTCATCAGCCTAGCGTTAAAATAACTTCGGTTTCTATATCAGGGGTTCATGTGATCCTCCAGTTGTACAAGCCTTTTCACATGTGCCACCTTTTCAAATCAAAATGCCGAGTCACCAGAAATGTATCAGTGAACCATTTTTTTCTCCTGTACTTTTTTGGTGAATTAAGTCAACGAATTTCTACACACGCGAACCAACTAGATGGGTCAAAGAGTTCACTCGTGTGAAAAGGCCTTTAGGGAAATACTATTGGCAAATTGTATTTATTTTTCCAACTCGGTTAATATTTCCAACTCGGTAAATATTTCCAACTCGGTTAATATTTGCTTACCTATGGCTACGCATACTGCTTCAATACGAGACATATCCATGTACTTAGAAAATAAAAACTTGTTGAGGTTAACGGTAATAGTTAGTGTAGGGAGCTGTTGGCTCGAACGCGTGGCATGCAGGGCTTGCCACCACCCTCCTACGCATTGTAACCCGGCCACCTGAATTAATGGCTTCAAAAGTCGCTTGACGACTTAGGCCTAAGGTGGTGCCTTGGGTATTAGCCTAGCCTAGCCTAGCATCATTTATGACGGTGTCAAGGTGGTCCTTCTCAAGTTTATCCATTAACCAGAAATAGGCTAGCATAACGGCAGAAATAGTAGGATAGTGACTATTTGAAAACATTTTCGTCAAAATCCTAGGTATAATGTTTTTGAGACGTTGCAACACAATTAGAGCCTTTTTTACAGTGGCGTAAATAGCGCCCCCGCAGACCCCTTGGCGCGGGGGGCAGAGAACTATGGAGCCCCCAAAAGTTTATTATTAAGGAAAAAAAGGCCATTGAGTCGTTTTTTGCGCGAGGCCCGGAGTTCTTAGTTACGCCACTGCCTTTTTAAATTAAGTGAGCAAATTGCTTACCTTTAAAAGTGTGAGGATTTTCTCGAGGTTCTCCCATTCACTGTCGGTTAAATATAATTTTCTTAAATTCCCGTCAGATTTCATTATCGACTGTAAAGACTTAGAAAATAGGAAAGGTTATTTTTATTTCCAATTGGTAATATCTCGGCGAGTTAAATTGGTGAACTTAAAAGGTATCAAAGAAAAACAAGTTTTTGATCGTGTTTTGTTTGAATCTGTGGTTAAAGCTATTGCATTTATACATTAAGGCAAACAGACGACGCAATAAAACTAATTTACGTTAGGTGGTCCGTGGATTAATTAACACGGTGATAGTTTTCTCATTTAGGAATTCTATTGCGAACATAAAATACGTTTGTTATAAACTCCACCTTGCAGGAAAAATCAGAACTAGACCTATGGAAGCGGGTAGAATACTACAATTAGCAGAGGAAATTGAATCGTTTTACCCAAAACCGATTCAAATTCGTCTGCTATAATTATAAACGTATTTTCAAAGAAAACTATCCCTTTGTTAATTAAACCATGGGTTGTCTCCCATGGATAGTAAAACTAATTTCATTTAAAAATCCATCAAATGGCAAACATACAC
The DNA here is from genome assembly GCF_980474605.1 of Leiobunum rupestre. Classification (NCBI taxonomy): domain Eukaryota; kingdom Metazoa; phylum Arthropoda; class Arachnida; order Opiliones; family Sclerosomatidae; genus Leiobunum; species Leiobunum rupestre. Next base: position 60,245,969 of record NC_143391.1, read on the forward strand.
GTATTGGTCCTTTTTTACGGTAGTATAGACTTTTGCTAAGTCTATTAGTGTATTACTTTGCGTATTTGACCAATTTATTAAAAAAAAAACACCAGACAGCGTACTTGTTTAAAATATACTGCACGGGACAACATAGCATACGTCGAATTCCATCTTGTCCTGACATCAAGTACAACTTTAAGATCCTCAAACTCAAATGAGTTATTGAGATTGGGCAGCTCTTTCTCTTTTTGATGCGAAAGTCTTATTTTCAATACTACAGCTCTAATCTACAGGAATTAAATAGTTGTTTATACAGAATCATACTATTCAATCTAAACAATAATGTAGAGTGGCAGTCATCTATTTCATTTAGAGAACTAAAAACCAAATCGATTCATTTGATAAATTACCCTTAGAAGTAAAAAATATATGGTTTTTAATCCTAATTTCGTAAATTAATATTAGGATGATTGTTCTTTACCCCAGGTGGATAGAAATTTAAACTCACGTTGGTGCAGACAAGCGGAGGGCGTTCGGTTTTAAACCCATCCCTTTGCCATATATCTTTGACTGTACTAAATTTTGGCCCCTTCACTTTGCCTGTATCATTGTGTTCAGTATAGTTCCTTCCATTCCCTTTAAGCATATCTAGTTACGCTACTAAAATTGTATGTACCTTAGCAACAGACTTTCCAATTGAAATTGTCGGATTTGAAATTTCCGCAGACTCTTCGTAGTCAGATTCATTGTCAAACTGAGGTTCCGATTTTAGATGTTTTAATATCTCTTGAACGGTTAGATTGAGAACATGAGCGAAGCATCGCACACGTGTTTCCGAGCTGAATCTAATTCCAAGTTCAGTACCCATAGTATCTAGTTCCTGGAAGGTGTCATTGTAATAGCCAGAACCTTTTTAAAAACAATTTTTATTTTCAAAATATTTAATTTTGTATTATGATAAGCTGAATCGGAAATTATAGCTTATGAATCAAGTTGACTCTAAGTAATAAGTTGTAAGCAGATATATCGGAAAACAAGACTCATTAAATGAGTATGAAAAAAAACGTCACCTACAATTAAGTAACGCAACCAATTTTGCCCAATTTCTCTCCCCCCTAGGCCAGTGGCCCTCAATTAAAATATACTTAATGGGGACGGGAGATTTAAAAGTCTGGACTGTCGAAATTAAGTCGAGACGCGCTGCTGTGTGGAGAGATTGAAGGAAAATAAAATCCGAGAAACTACACATTACCACTCACCCTACTTTCATTCAACCACCACTGGCCCAAGTCAGCTTGCGACTTTTACTGCCTTATTTTCCGGTGGCCGGGTTATAATGCATAGGAGGGTGGTGGCTAGCCCTTCATGCCACGCGAGCTAGCCGACAGCTCCCTAAACTAACTATTACCGTTAACCTCAGCAAGTTTTGATGGAAAGGGGAAACCGAAGATCTCGGGGGAAAACCCCTTTAACCAGCGGGGAGAGAGTTTGCAAACTCTACGCAGGAGTGGTTCCGAATTTTTATAAACGCTGGAGTACGCCGCCGGTATATTTTGGGTCAAACGCAGCCGCCTCTATATACAAATAATTTCAAAGATCTACGATACTCTAGCTGAAGCCGTTTACCGATACTTTACTAAGACTAGAACCCAACAGAAATTAATATATGGCAGTATATAACTTATCATTTCAATATTTCTTGTAAATATACCTTTGATGTAGTAGTCTGCACCAAGTTCATGAAAGTAGTATATATATTCTTTCCAGTGTGTCGATTAGAAAACGGTAAAAATCCCAAAAGTGTGTTACTTAGTTTCCAGTTATCGTCAATCCAGTGAATGGTAACACCGAGAAATGGAAGTCGATTATTTGAGGTCCAAGCATCTATGGTATATGAAACTTGAGTAAAAACAGCCTGAAATACCGATATCCGTAAACGGTAATTATTAACATGGTTGAAGTCTAATTTTTAATATACAGGGTCTTTTTTTTTGCTCGGAAAAGTGTTTTTTTTTTTCAAAAACTATTTATAGTACCGATTTCAAATTTGGAAGGTCAATTCTCTATACCGGGGGACATCAGTTTGAGAAATTTGAGCGTTTTCGGTAATGTTTTTCACCAATTTTGAAAAATTATTTTTCGACCACTAGGTGCGAGATAAAACATTTCTATTATAAAGTTGTAGGCCGTCATCGAAAACCCTTAAAAATTGTTCACTCGACGAAAAACAATTTATTTATCAGTGAAAATTCGAGCTTGAAAAATTTACAAGTTGGTGAAGCCAAATTACGATTGTTTGAAACGATAATTGAAACCGAATTACCTAATCCAGTTGAAACTTTGGTTAAAAAAACGACCGGATTTAAAAAACACGAGGCTATAGGTCAATCCTAAACATGCATTGGGTATTTAAAGGAAAACTTTGGGAGATTATTATCAGTGTTTGATAATATTTCGAACAATGCCTCGTTATTCAGTAGCTGAGCGTACCGAGATAGTTGCCATTTACTATGGAGAAGCAGCGCAAAACCTTAGAAGAGTGACTGAAATCTTCGCAGAAAGACATCCAAATGGAGCACCATCTGTAAATACAGTAAGACGAGCAATTCACGATTTCAATCAATTTGGTAACTTGCAACCTAGGTTTCGCGGATTGGGTCAACCGGATTTAGACTTCGAGAACAATGTACTCGCGTACTTTGTGGCATATCCTCGTCACAGTTGCGCTTACGCCGCTGCTGGTTTGGGTTGTTCTGCAAATCGTGTGTGGAAAATTCTTCGTAAGAATCGCTATCACCCATACAGAGCTACGCTCCACCAAGGACTAATTGACGGAGACCATCAAAGACGTTATGAATTTAGCAACTGGTTACTAAATGCTGTCCAAGAAGATAGACAATTTTTGCGCCATGTTTTGTTCTCCGACGAAGCGTCTTTTTCTAGAGATGGGCCCTTTAATCATCAAAACAGCCATCTTTGGTCTGACATCAACCCACATTGGGGTTTTGAATATCATCACCAGGTTCAATTTGAACGGGTCAATGTTTGGGTTGGACTTGTTGGAAACCGTTTGATTGGTCCCTTTTTCCTGCCGACGAACCTCAACGGCCAAAGGTATTTACATTTTCTACAGAACGAACTGAGTGACGCAATCGACGACCTTCCATTGGCTGAAAGACGTCAGTTGTGGTTTCAGCAAGATGGCGCCCCTCCGCATTTTTCCCGGCAAGTAACTGAGCACCTCAACAACGAGTTTCCTGAAAGGTGGATAGGGAGAAATGGTCCAGTGCATTGGCCAGCAAGGTCACCTGACCTAACACCGCTGGATTATTTTCTCTGGGGATTCGTTAAAGCAAAGGTATACGCCACGCCCATTGAAACTAGGGAGGAACTCATTAGACGAATAATCAGTGCTTGCCGAGACGTCACACCAGAAATGGTAGAGAAAGCGTTTGAGAACTTAATTGTCCGCGCACAAACCTGTGTTGCAGCCAATGGTGATATTATTGAAAATGTTTTGTAAAAATTTATGTGAATAAAATATCTGCATTTAAAAACCAAACGTGTACATTTTTTCAAGTGTGAAAACTCTACTATGTTTGTATTAGACTTGTTCCCTCTTCAATTATCGTTTCAAACAATCGTAATTTGGCTCCACCAACTTGTAAATTTTTCAAGCTCGAATTTTCACTGATAAATAAGTTGTTTTTCGTCGAGTGAACAATTTTTAAGGGTTTTCGATGACGGCCTACAACTTTATAATAGAAATTTTTTATCTCGCACCTAGTGGTCGAAAAATAATTTTTCAAAATTGGTGAAAAACATTACCGAAAACGCTCAAATTTCTCAAACTGATGTCCCCCAGTATAGAGAATTGACCTTCCAAATTTGAAATCAGTACTATAAATAGTTTTTGAAAAAAAACACTTTTCCGAGCAAAAAAAAAGACCCTGTATACTCGTTAAAGTTAAAACAATTAACGGAAAACATACTTTGCATAATTCAACGACTCTATGAAATTCAGAATCGTAAGACCCCAGTAATTCTTCTCTGATTGTTCTGGCACTTTGCGGAACGTTATTTACAATAGATAAATTTCTTGGGCTCATCGAAATTAACATTTGTCTAAATGAAGGGTGTTCGACTGCTTTAAAAGGTTGGTCGGTTGCTACCACCCATTTTTTAAACATTGCGTTGCGTAGTCAATTTCCAATTTGCTAGCCTGAAATTATTTAAACAGACTATTAAGTATGCTTATTAAATAATTTGATATAGCTTCAGAGAAATGTTGAAACAAGAGCTACGATACGATTGTTTAATTTAGCCCTTTTTAAATTCGGTTTACATAACGGCAAATTACGTTTTCTGCTTAATAATTATGGTCAAAACAACCACACAGCATTATAAATATTTAAGCACCTTTAACAGATTTCCACTGTAAGAAGCGTTGGAGTTGAAAGTTTATTAAGTTTAGACACGAAATTTTCTATATCTACCCTGACGCTAATACCGTAATTTACAAGAGTTGAAAAAAGTATTCTATCGCTTTACAATTGTTATTAGCTTCTATTTCCCCTCAAATGTTGGTTTCTTTTACTTTTTAAGATTATGTAGTATTTATAAATGTTTCGCCATCAATAATAGTATATTTTTAATGAATAAACAATACTATAAATATTTTCTGCTACTATTACTAAGCAGGTTCTAAGATAGGTTATTATTATTATTATTATGATTATAATATTGTTGTCGGTACAGTTTGTGTTACTGAAATATCAACTTGATGGGTTTAAAGCCTAGTGAAAGTGGCACAGAAGAATAAAAAATGTTTAAGGCGGTGCGTTATTTTTGAACATGCTCCGCCCAGTGGCGTAGCCAGAAATTCATCAAGGGGGGGGGGCGTCCAAGTACATGAATATTAAAAGGGGTCAAGAAGGGGACGGAAATTTAGTAGAGTCAAAGGTAGGCCCAGGGGGGGGGGGTGTCTGGACCCGGAAACCCCCCATTGTCTACGCCACTGGCTCCGCCTAAACAGCTGTGGATATAATTACAGCAATTACCGTTGATAAGACATTATCCTCTGAGATTATTTCCGAATGTTTCTTCTCAAGATGGTATCGTAGATGACTTGTCCCTGCGTTCGGTGGTATTGTGTATATCCTATAACAAACTCATATGTCTTTATCCATGCATACACGAAATTTTCAGCAGTAGACTTACTTATTGCAGTGTTTACAATTTGCTGATTCTCCGTTCAAAATGAAATGTTTCCATACAGGTCTCCTTAACTTTCGCACATTTTCAGTAGTTTCATTACAGACCTCCGTATCGTTGTTCCTATTTACACCCGCTTCAGCCATAGTTTACCACAATAGTTGACCGATAAATAATCAGTTTTGATTATTAGAATGGGTTGCGCGTCTTACGGTATTCCCGTTTTACCGTAATCATTTTATTCAGATAAAAATAATCGGGGAATTTTACCAGCCATCTTTCTGTAATAATTTTATTCGGCAAATTTTTTTCCTGCGTTTTCCATGGCTAAAAGTTATCCAATCCCCGATCCCTACCAATCGTATTTCCCATAGAATACCAATAGGTTCTATTCCAATTGTATACCATTAGGCCTAGCACCCAAAGGACACCAATGGGTTCTATTGCATTTGTATAACATTAGACCTATTGGTATAAAATTGGAATTAAACCAATTTAAGCCCTATGGGGAATAGGCCTACTAGTTTTCAATTGGAATAAAACCAATAGACTTATTTCTCAATATGACACTTCTTTATTTTACAACCTAATTTTTTTAATTTCAAATATTTTGTAAGAGGTAGCTTGAGGTGATGCATGAGCTAAATTGCTATGTTGCTTAAGAGAAAATTTACGTGGTGCGTGAGAGGTGGTTTGATATCATGCCAGAGAGGAAGTCGCTATCCCTTTAAGGCATCTCGCCGCTGCAGATATACATAGGCGATATCGCATTGTGCTTAAAGAAATATTTCAAACCATTCCAAATATTGACGATTTGGAAGTGAAATTTATTTAAGTCACTATCCCTTTAAAACCATCTCGCCGACATCATCTTCTCTTGGATAAATCTTACCAACCAAACTTCATAATAAAACTTTCGCAGATAAATTTATTGAAACCTTATCCCTTCAAGGCATCTCGTCGCAGCGCACTAAATATCGTTTTCACTTTGAAATTTTTTATGTGTGCCTCAAGGAATTGTTTCATCGCATATTGTACTTGATTTTACGTTGTTCGGCAGTAAAAGGGGGAAATAGAAAAGTGAAGTGGTTTCGTAACTGATTAAGCGTGTTGCAAGTTTCGTTTAACCATTCGCGACCAAATTTATGATTAAACGTTTCAACTAATTGTTTGTTGAAACAATTTTTTTGCATAATAGAAGTACATCCAACGCGTAGGGGAGCTGATAAGCCAAACTCTCAGTAAAAATTTTCGTCGCCTGAGCCCGATTGTTTTAAAATTTATTAAGACTAGACGCGGTGTTCACGATGGAATTCATTTCGATAATTGTGGTCGTATCAATCCGAAGCACCTTCTAGAGGATTGTTTATAAATAAGCTCTGTTAAATTATTGCATTTACTTCACTATGGGTCGGTGTATTTAATGTGAATGAAGTGGATGAAAGTGACTGGGAATATTTTCGTATTATGTTTTGCTCTAACCAAAAACCCTTGAAGCAGTAAAAAAGTATTTGGTTTGTCTATTGAAACTTGCGTATTATCGGTTGTTGCGGTGGTAGAGTTGGAGTCTCCAAAGACAAACTCAGGAGACGTGCAAGAATTTGGAACTAGGCCGAAATTTCAGAAAATAATCTTTAATAACCTTATAAAATTGTCTGATAAAAATTTTTAAAACACGAATGATATTTTGAGCTTCCTCGAGAGAATTAAAGGGAATATAACCTGCAAAGCAATCTTTATGGAAGACCCCTTCGATTTTTCAAATTTCCCTGTACAGTGGCGCCAAACATTTCTAAAGTCAAAAGCAAAAGAGGCCATAGCTGCAAACGTTGGTGTTCCACACCAAATACCCGAGGTTATATTCCCTTTAATATGGCCGAATTCCTAACTAGGAAGAAGCAGCTCGAAGATTTATTTCGTAAAAAGTACGCGAATCCTGATGCTGGCCACTATCACCTTAGTGACTTTTCATGGAACGCTATACCTAAAAGCATTTTAACGAAGAAGGTGCAAGTTTTTGTAGGGCTATCCGGTATAAGGAAAACTGAGTTTGCATAAGCTCACGGGTCGCATACCTTTACCATAAGACACAAAGACGATTGGAAGAAGCTGAGAGCTGGAGTAGCAGCCACTAAAAATTGGGTCGCTCATGATTTCCTAAAAATCTTAAATTTGGATAGGCCCCAGTAGCATTGTGTTTCCGTTTTTCAGTCGGTATAAATTTGTTTTCTGTTTTTTAATCTTACCTGCTAGACACCCAGTTATTTTTATATATTAATTAAATATCAGGTATAATTAATAATTAAAAATCTGGTATAATTTTGGAATAATTTGTAAGAAGTTATGGAAGGATTTATTAACATTGAAACAGAGGTAAAAGTAAGTCATTTCAAATAGTCCGTCGGACACCAAAATTTTAAATTTTCCAAGATTCAGTCTACTTTATCATACCACAATCAAATTTTAAGGCAAAACTTTTATATTTCTGGGCTGATATATCAGTCTGTTACAGAGAAAGCTAGTATCAAACATATTTTAATGTAAAAACTCCATTTATTTAAATTCTAAATGAAAAAATGGCAAATTTAGATGGTTAAGAATTGTGTATTCAAACAAGTCGAAATATAATTTTGAGGCTAAGTTGATATTTCTGGTATGATTATAACAAAAACATACTAAATACATTAAGATTATTCTAGTTTAAAATAGAGGGAACAATATTTAATTTAATCATTCTAATTCACCCATAAAGTATCGTTTATTTTTAACTTTTATCGCCTTGAAAGAAAATTAGCAATCCTACACAGATTTGAAACTTTATTTGTAGACGCTGTACGTTCTAACCACAAATGTCTTCGTGCAACCGGCAAAGAAATAGAGCAACTGATTAAGGATTGGGTAAAGCACTCTAAGGACAGAAATGGCGGAAGGAAGAAGCGCGCAATGGTCGGCTAATCTCAAATTCGCTGGAAATAAATAAAGAAATTTGTTTTAAATTTGTCAATTTTAAACTTCTATTACAATTTAAAAGTTGGCTTGCGTTTTTCAAAACTTTTTACACACCTTTTAAAGAGTAGTGGGTGAATGTTTCTAGAGTCAGATAGAATATGGTAGGCTTTTAAGCCGCTTTTAGGCAGATAAATAAATGAAAATACTTTTTAAGTAGGCTCGAAGTCTGAAAGTCATTAATAGTCACTAAAGCGTCCGTTTAATCAGTATCCGTTTAAACGTCGGGTCAAAGTCGACCAGACTTCTGAACACTATCTCAACTGACCGCCTTATCAGTGTCCGTTTTAGAGTCGGCCAACAGTCCACCAGTCTTCCTTACCGACTGTCCATCGGCTAGCCGTTTCTTTGGACATCGAGTAAGGCGGGCCGACTTTGCAAAAAAGCAGGCCAGCCGACTCGTTTTTTATCAGTCGGCCCGACTGTTTTTGCTACTAGGGGGGATGCTACCTGTGATGCCAAATTTACAAGTGTTGAATTCTGTGAGGATATTCCTCGATTTATCTGTTGTAAATCGGAGTGAGTCCTTTGGCCCATAGAGATGAAGACCAAAGCTGCGTGTCGCGCCACATACATATTCATCTTCTCACCGAACCCCTTTTTAATGGTGTGAAAGTTAACGCAAGCTCATCTTCTTTGGAAATAAACTAAACTTAAATTAAATAATTTTGGGCGATGATGTACTAAATAACCCTGTTTATCTTTCTAATTCCCGTTATCAAAAATTAAAACTACTATGAATACTTACTGTGCTAGAGTATAAACAGTCCTTTTTCTCAAACGTTTATCAACAATGAAGTTCTTCTGCTTGAACTCGGGCTTGATCAAAATTTACCAAGTCGGCCTTTTCAATAATAAATCGCACTCTCTCAACGGTCACGTCCTGTATTTCTATGAGTCAGTGGTATTTATTAATTATTGGAGCAGCAATACGATAGAAATCGCCTATATTTAGCGCGTGTGCCATCAGTGTTGTAGCAGAAACCAGTTTAAACTTACTTTTGATATGACCATTACGGGCCTTAATTATCTATCTTGTAATTGTAATCAAGCGCGACGCGTTAGCTTCTTCAGTTTCCAGCTGTTTTTCGTGCGGACGCAATAGCGACGGCATTTTGCTTGCGATTCCAAACTCTTCAAGCAAGGCACTCTCATCACGATAGCCTCTATACACAATGAAAAGGTCTTCTTCTTCAAACCAATCTCTAATTGCGGATAGATCCTTTTCAAACTCGTAACGGAGGATCTTCGTGTCATGGTTTTTCGAATTTAAAAAGTACGGCCCTATGATGTCCCAAATGTACCCATCAGGGGCTACAATTAAAACCGGCTTCAGCTAATTACGACCCTTATGAACGCAATAAGATTGCCGTAGAACCCTAAAATTGCTGCTTCTTGGTATATCGCAATACGTCCAATCAATGTAAGCAATGGCTCTAGGAATATCAGGCTGCGGATTGTATAGTTCATTTGTGAAAGGCGTTATGTCTCTGAATATAATCTTCTCTAATGAATGTCCCAAAACCCAGATTATCTGGTACAAATCGTTGCATTAACGACTTCCGTACGTTAGCTACGGCCAAACTGGTATTTTGCATACTAGAATATCTAAATAGATTTCTTAACAATTTCGTTGGAGAGTACTTGCTGCATTTTTCATCTACTACGGCGCCGCAATACTGGAACACATCGCGGAAATCGTTTTTGGATATAGAAAACACAGTCTTAAATTCTTCGTAAGTAAAGGTGTTTTCGTCATCATAGTGCGACGCTGCAGCGTAGTTGGTCGCAGCTCGCAATTTCGTTAACAAAGTTGTAATTGGTCTCCTTTAATCACGTACGGTTTTTAAAAAAATCGCAAACCAGGGAGCAATAGAGGTAAAATATTCCCCTTCTCGTCATGATGGATTGGGCAGCATCTAGTTTTTTCTGGAACGTAGATATATCTTGCAAGGTAAACGTGAATTCTGCTATCAATGGAAAGCTTGGAAATTTTATAAGGCGCATTGCATATTACGCTAGTCTGACGGGCGCTTTGCGTTAAGACATTCATTTTTAAACAGGAAGGTTTTACTTAAACTGCTCTTATTTCTTCAATTATTTATCTATTGCAATTGATGCAAAGACGCGTATGCTCGCTAACTTCAACCTGTGGCAGACCTGCCGCATGACACCTTTCAACCGCAATTTCACGTTTATGATTATTGCCTTCCCCATCAATCCTTGCCATTTGCTACCTCGCCATCATTGATTGACACGTAAAGCACGTGCCTCTATTTTTATTCGGCATTTCTCTCTAGTTTCTCAAAAAGGTTGAGTAAAAAGGTAATTAAGTCCGCCAAGAATGTCCACAATCAATTTCATGTATCAGGTCAGGTAATCAAGTCAGTAAATCACGTCCTTTAATCAGTATCGTTATGCAGTTGCGTTATAAAATTAGGCGGAGAGAGCAGTAAGTTTTAAATTTAGAGTCAGATTGGATAGAGATATAAAACACTAAAGGTCGGCATTATTTGGCCATTATCCACGATATTTAAAATTATTTATAGAAAACCGAAAAATAATTTAACTTAGTATGATTAAATAATACAGTAGAATTTAAAAAATAAACCTATCTTTTAATAGCCAAATTAATAATAAATTTATTCATATAAGTTTGTGTCGTTTATCGTCCGAAATTGGGTCGCTACTGTTAATTAAATTATTAATTGCACTAATATCCCACCCCCATAACTTTAAGGACATCATGGCCTCTTTTAGAAGTAACAAGATCAGTTCCTGCAGAACATTTGTTCAGATGGTAATGAGGTGGCTGGTATGGCTAGGTAATCTTGCGCCATTTTAGCTACTGAAGGATAGTTAATTTCGTTTTCCTGCAATGAGATGGCATACAATTATATTAGTACATTTTTATTGGAGACAAACAATATTTGGTTAGCAATCTCATTAAGTGAATGACATAAGAAAGCATCAAGTACTAACCCTCCACCACTTTTGTACGTCGGTTTTTGGTGGCTGAAGATCGTCCTTGAAATACTTTGAAAGTTCAGATCCACGCGCCATTTTCACTGCGCGCTTTGGGGAAAACGCATAGATTCCTGTACGATCTAAATTGGTGGTATTTAAAGTAGATGTCGCAGGGACTCCAACTCCAGAACAAGAATTATTATCATAAAAGGTGTTGAACATATTTAATACCATGGCCTTTCGTAGTTGGTCCATCTTTAAATAAGGGTCTAAAGCTAGTAAAAATAGTAATTTTAAGTTTTATGAAAAGACAAGGAAGTATAAAACAAAACGGTTAATCGAATATGTACCCCGTGCATATTACGTAACAAAGCAATTAAAAACACCAATGTTACGGAATTTGGACATTATAGGTGAGATTTCCACCGAATGTTATACGTCGATTAACCAAGGAATAAAATTGATATTCCCACTATATTTACCCACTAGCCCAGGATATTCCTAAATAAAATTCGATTATTGATTAATTTTAATGACAGAGCAGTGCTTGAAAGCTCACCAATATATATCAAAAATGATTCGATGAATCTTGGTACGTTTTGAGTTTGTTTCTAGCAATAACGCATGCTTCTTCCAAAAACGGACCCATCGTTGGATTGTTCAAATTATCCAATGATAGGCTGGCATCACCATAGAGAGTGTGATACAGCCCAGAGGAAAAAAGGTTTGTAGCAATATCAAAGTCCTAAAATAATATAAATTTTACGTATATGCGGTTACGAGCTCAATTTCATTTGAAGGTAGTTAAAATAATTTGTATTGAAATTTAAGCCAGTAAGCACGTTCAGTGTCACCAAGGTACTCTGTAAGAAAATAATAACATTGGTATCGTCGTCTCGAGTCGTTATAGCAGTTAGATATTCTACTATCAGATAATTTATGCCGCACACGCAGCAGCCCTTTATAGTGACGTAAAAGTGTGCGAAAGTAGAATTTCGCGCGTTTTTTTTAAGAAATCGAGTATTTGAACGAGTGATGAATATTTAATATATTTAACACGAAGTCAATTTCAAAGTTTTAACATACATTCCCGTATAAATGTACTTTACTACTTCTTAGCTCAACCTCAGGTAAAACAAACTTTTCGGTTCTAGAAAAAAGGTATCCCAGAATTCGGTTTTCCCGCTAACTTATAAATGAAGGAAGCTTGAACAAGCTTGCCACAGTATTGCTAATAACACCTATGAGGACTAAGAGAGTTGAAAACCTACGGTTTCAATTACCCTATTTACATAATATCTTATTGTTGTTACTAACCTTCAGCATATTTAAAAGTGCTTCTAATGCATTCCATTCGGCTTCCGTTAAAACAAATTTTCTTAACTCCTTATCTGTTTGCATCATGTTTTGTAGAGACTAAATGGAAGGAATCAAATATGAATCGTTTTTATTTCAAGTCCTCACCCGATACCGATTATGTCATCTAAAACACCTGTTTTAAATATGAAGCTCGGGAAAGCATTGCGAAAGTGTTATTCCAGCGGGTTTTCACATCCAGAACTAGATCGTTGATTCCAAAAGACAGATTAAGGTTCGATAGATGCTCTTCGCGTAGACCAGATAATCTTATTTAAGTGACAATATTCCGTATCTTAAAATAACCCATATTAGAAGCTGAATCAATTTAAATTACCAGATTGTAGAGTTCAACTCCAAAAAAGTACCAACGATTTTTTAGCATAACAAGTTAACGACTAAAAAGTTAGCTATCACATATATCTTATTTCTAAGAAACTCGTATAATAGTAAAACAACGCTTTTCTGCTGGATACCCTAAGAAAATGAGTGAAAGGAAACTTTGAATAAGAAGTTAAGGCTGGCACGAACCACCGATGGTTTCGCGTCTCGAAGGCCTATCTGGTTTTAACATTTGTTTAATTGTCTTAAAACTCCCGTCTTTCTAAGTATGAACCTCAAAAAACACTATTTTCTAGTCGGAATATCACTGAAAATATGAAGAGTCATGGTTAAAAGGCAGCTAAATGGTTCTTATAACGTCCCTATGAAATTGATTGTTTAATTTAAAGGGCAACAAAAGTGGTGTGTGGAAATGGGCGTGTACTAATTGGGAGAATCTTTCTCTGCCTTTGTATTATATACTTCTACCGTTGTACGGTGGCGTCCCCGGTGGAAGCTATTGAAATAAATCACGCCTCATTTTCTACACGCCACTTTGGTTGCCCTTTAAGTAAAGGGTTGAAAACTCTACAAGAAAATGATATTTTAATTACGACTGAATTCATAGATTTCGAGGTATTTTTTTTTTCATCCAAAAAATATATTTGTGTTTACATTAACCCAAAGGCAAGAATTATCATAAATAATAACCGAAAAGCCAAAAAGGAACATGAAACCTTACATTTATTTAGTAAAAGATCAGATTCACGTTTGAAACTAGTCATAAGGTTTTTTTTTCCAAAACCCTGGCCGATTGAGGCCAATATTAAGCAATGTAATTGTTTCTCAGATTAATAGATTGTAAAGCAAACCGACGCTCTAAGCAATCATTCGCGTGGTCCATGACTTATTTTTGGCTAGGCTAAACATTGATCAAAAACCATTAGATTTAAATAATAAATTTTTTTCCTATTTAATCTTACCTTTTCAGTTTTCAACACGCCTACGATTTCCGGTTGCTTTTTCTCGGTATGATACCTGAGGTGATTTGTTCCTGGACATTTTGATGAATCCTGCATTTTATACTTCTTACTTTGTTTTTATAAATTTAATTTATCCGTGTATTTTGGCAGAACATCATACACTTCATAACGGCGGATTGCTAATCTCCGAATTTTTTTGCAGTTTTAACTATGTTATCATACAAATCGTATAACAAAGGTAAAAAATGTAGTTTGTTCACAATAAAGACAAATTTAAGTTTTTCCCTGATGTATTCTGAAATAAAATATATCGTAGAAATAATTTAGACTTGTCAATAAATTCAATAGCGACATCGTGTGTCTAAGAATTTCACCCCGGTCTGTCTCAATCTTCAGTGCACACGTGCTATTAAAACGAGCCATGAAATTTCAAAAGCAACTTTACACTCTGTCCTATTTTCTGAAATACCCGCGCTTAGATTCAATAACTACAATATACGTCAAAATAATATAGAACAGAGTTCTTACTTCTTGCAGTACTTGCAATGTTAAGTGTTTCCAATTATAGCGTAATGAGCCCTAACTTCACTCCGGAGATAATTTTTCTTCGCGTCGGTTTCACTTCTAATAAAGAATCTCAAATACCGGTATTATCTGTCATTGTCTCTTTAAATATTTTGCAGACCTCAGAGACATGCAATTTGTAACTTTTTTAACCTTAGTTTCAGCTTGAAATATTCGACACGTTAAACTTGCTATCGCACAGCCTGTCAGCTTATGAAAAATAATGTTCTTGGAACTAAAACGTTTAACGATGAAACCACATCTAATGCATTAAAAAAAACCTAGCGTGTTATTCATTATCTATAGCTTTTTTAACGAAATAATAGATTAAAAATGTCTGCAACTAAAAAGAACTTTTAGTTAAATTAAACAGTAAATTAAAATACGTTGTGTTTTAAATAAAACGTCACATCATCGGTTCGTAGAAATTTTTTTTTCGTAATGAAAAGATATCAGAACTGATCAAACAATTTATTTAGTACCTTATGGAATTCTAGTAGTTTTGTTTATTTTTAGTATAATCAAGGGATATACGATTTCACAACGAAACATTATCTATATATGAAGCCTGAAATTCTTCAATCGTGTTTAAAAGTTGACCGAAAGCCGACCTCTAGTTAGGTCGAAAATAATTAATGATAAGTTCAAGTTCGTTTTTCTGTTACACTAGTGGTTTTTGTTAATATAAAATATAATTGTTCGTCGTAATTTTGGTTTTATTTTAAGTTGAACTTAATTGCGTTTCAAAAGCAATAAGCCATTGCTTTAAATTTATATTTTTTATTAAGAAGTCCCAAGAATATAAAGTCTCTAGAAGCTCAACTTATTGAAAAGCAACAAGAACTGGAACAAAATTAATGTAAGCGAATGAAATGCTGAAACAGGCCCTTAAGAATCAGAATTTATCAGAAATAAGCGTAGCCTAATTGATGAAAGAGACTATAACAAAAATTGAGCAGCATGTTCAGCGCAAACAAGTGAAATATCTCACTTAATCAAAACTACCAATAAAAGAAAAACTGACAGACGAAAAAATGCTTATTATTAAGTGTGATAGAATTATTACAGAAGTGTAATAAATTAAAACAAAGTCAGTTAAGAAATACTCCTACTGCGAATTGTTTTTTAAAAATTAAAGATTAAATAAAGATCTAATTTTCATTAAAATGGTCCTCATTTGTTTATTACTTTTAAAAATTTGTTTCCTATTTTACCGTATTTCTAGCCAGAAAAATCCCCCATTTCCCTATTTTTTTAATTTTGGTTGGAGCCCTCCGTTGATATATACAAAACCATTCACAGTAAGTATGAACCAAGCTTCTTAAATTGCTAAAAGAATGTTTTATACTAACCTGGGAAATAGATTGATGACAGCCATGTCAGGGAAAATTAATTTTTGTAGTAAATATTAGGGAAGTCAAGATTCGACTTATTTACTTCCTTTAAAATGTGGGAAGATTCCTTAGGAGTCAGAAGAGCTTAAAAGTAGGATTTGATTGGGGTAGGTGCTTTATCTCATCGCTTCGACATTTAAATGCTATTCGTAATCCAAATTTTTAACCCGGTCATAAGGCGGATGAAGACGAGATTACGTGAGGCACTCTGAAATTTAAGCGGTAAAGAAGAATTCGTAAATAGTGATATAAATGGGATTTCTTAATTTCCACGATAACTAAACATCTTGTTCGCTGTTCGCCTATGGAGTTGGACCAGCAGTTGTGGTTTTCATGGTGTCCATATGTGTCAGTAAACCACCAAATGAACAGTCGAAATGTCCTATTTGACCAGCATCTGGTTTTTGAGTGGTGGTTGAATCTATTATCAAGGGAACTAGCCAATGGTAAAGTACTGGTTTCAGTATCAAACAAACATTTTAAAGAACCAATACTAAAATCTTTATTATCCCAACTTATAAATTATAAAGGTTTCGTTTATAGTGCGTATGAGTTTTATTTCTTTCCAAACTACTGTCAAAGCGGTTGTTCTAATTCCATGTAGAGGCTCTGTCATGAATTGGCAAAAGCTTAAAACGATTTAAACGTTAACTGAAAATTTCTCGGAAACGATCATTTTCCCACACTTGATCCACAACTCTATAAACCCTTTCTTTGAATAACAAGATTACGATATCCACACAGTAATAAAAAAATTAATCAGTCATGGTACTAGAACGGGGGAAAAACTAGGCTTAGGATATTGCACCTAAGTAAGAAGTAGATTAAAGGACAAATAAAGGTTGGAAAATATTGATTAACCTTCGCAATGAAGCTTGAAACTCATTTGATGTTATATAGAAAATTCAGGTATAAAAACCCACGAAAAATATAAAAATACTAGCGAAAAAGGGCCCATATCTACAGAGTTTGCTATAGAGAAGCAATGGCGACCAAAATGGTAGGAATATCATTTCGACTAGTAGAATTTTTTTTCAACTATACACAGAAAAAACAACGCTTAGCTTTTAATCACAATTCTCACATCTAAACATGTGCTTTTCCTAAACGGGAAAAAATTATGTTGAAATCCTAAACGTCTTTGTGTTGTTAAAAGAAACGCCAAAATTCTAAAATCTTCGTACGCGTTGAGGCGTCTTAGGAAGTGTTTATTTCGGAAACGTTTTTCTAAACACACTGCTTAGGTTTTAAACAAAACGTTTAGGCGGAACCGTTTCGTATTTACGCGCCAGCTAAGTCTCGTTAGGCTCCATTTTACTTCAGCCGAGCTTGGCAGTTATAGAAGGGACTGTTGGTGTGGCGAGGCCTTCTTCATTCTGAATGTCTACTTTATAGTAAGTATATTTTTAGTTATTTAATCATATTATAAGATGGTTAATTAACAATTTCCACGAACGTCATAAGTTAAATGTGTAATGAAAGCCAACTCTCCTATAATTGAGAATAAATTCGTAAGCCTTGTCCTTCTGTCATTGTGAGTGAATTTAGTGAAATTAGTACAATATAAAATAATAGAAATTTTAGCTTTCTATTTCTCTCACATGATAATGTTTGAGAGGAGTACAGAGACTGAGTTACTTTTAAATTATATTAAATGGCAACTTCTCATGCATTTGCATATCAGCTGCATAATGCAACTTATTACGTAAAGACATTTAATACCTGGATTACATTACACTGTTATTAAGAAAATTTACTCTTATCAGAGTGTCTAAGATCTTTTAAAATTGACCTAAGAAAACCCTTCCTTATTATTACATTTTGGAGTAGTTTATAAAAAGTCGGGTAAATATTTTAAATTATGTCACAGTAAGGTTTCTCTATGACAGTGGAATATAATCAAGATTGAATATTACAAATTTTTAATAGTCAATATACAAATTTGTCTTCATGAAACAAGTTACATTATGCAGCTGATATGTATATGGATGAGAAGTTAGCAATAAATTTAGTTTAAAAGTAACTCAATCAGTCTATGTACACCTCTCAAACATTATCATGTGAGTGAAATTAGTACAAAATAAGAAAAATGAAAATTTGAGCTTTCAATTTCTCTCACATGGCAAAATTTCACTTTCTGACACATTAAAATATTTATTATAAAATGAAACTAGCTGTTGTACATTACCTTAGCCTTGACCGTCAAATTAATTTATTTAAATCTTAGTTTTAGAGATAAAATAGGGTCGACGGAGATATATAAACTCCTTTCCTTTTCCATTGTCGTTAAAAACCAACTTTCTTGAAAGTATAAGCTGTATTTATACTGAAACAGAAGAACACTAACAAATGTAATACAGGTGCTCCATAAACGTGCCATAGATCTTCCAGGAACATTAAAATTACACCTAGAAACACAGAGTACACATAGGACATCTGTATAATATTTCATATTTAGCGAAGAACACCTAAGTTACGTATAGGGCACATCATTACAACATCCGTAGAAGGTTTATGTGTTCAACAGATATGCTTAGGTGTTCTTAAGATAAACCGTGATATGTCTTAGTTTGTTGTTGGGGGTTTGTTATTGAAATGTAATTTTCTGATTTATATATTTGATTAACACATTTAATTATTTTAAATTTATCATGGGCTTAAGACCGAAATATTATTATTAAAAAATTGCGCTTATTTATCATACTCAATGAAATTAAAAGTTCTATAATAAATATTTATGATCTGAAATATCATTTGGATTTTGTTAAATGAAGTTGGCTAATTGCATTATCTTCTAATTGGAGATACTTATTTTCAGTTTGTTTCAGGGCTTATACAGTTTTCATTGTCCGCTTTAGCGACTAATGTATATAAATATCTGTTTATATTTCAAGTTATTTTCAAGTCCTTGATAGTAATACTCGTACTTTTATTTTATTTTAAAATATTACAAATTTGTAAAACCATTAAGGTGCAAAATTTTCTTCCCTTTCCCATCTCTCATTCCAGTTAAATAAACCAAGCACTCATTAATATTATTTTAGACATGGATCGAGACACTGTGAAAGTTTGCCAGTATTGTGCTTTTTATAGCATATCAGATGATGAGCTATTGAAACATACTGTACGTTACCACAAACATGCTGCCACTATTAACTTTCAAAATTTGTGGGTCAGTATTTAAAAAAGCTGGGTGTTTTCGTAGTCACAAAGTGAGGAAACACCCAGGTTGTGATTTAGCCCCCCTCAATGAACCACATATCCAAATTGAAGCCGTTGACCAAGGTTTTGTTTTAGAAGGTAGTGATGGTGACGATGCTGTAGCAAAACCCTCAAAACAACAATTCATTGAAGCTTCTTATGTTTAGCAATGATGTTATGTCCACTACATCCGATCTCATTCAAATATACAAAGCCAATAATTTAATTAATCAAGAACAAATTCATTTTAAAGGATTAGAGAGTGCCTACATAAGAGATAATTTTTCAAGACTGAAATGAATTACGTATCACCTGTAAAGGTCAAAATGGGGGGGGGGGGGTACGATAAGCCAGCGCTTTCTCAACCTTCAGCAAACAAGAAAAAAAATAAAATGGCTTTTGGTTATTATATTCCATTTCTAACGTCTCTGAAAAATCTACTAGCAATGCCCGAGGTAGAAGAAATTATTGCAGATGGGGGGTTTGAATGTGTAGATTCTGAAAACATGCGTGATATTTTTGATGGTGTTGTTATGAAAAAAAAGTGTCCAGTGAAAGAACAAAATCTCGTTTTAAATTTGCTCTTTGCGTTATATTTAGATGATCTTGAACTTGCAAACCCAATTGGTGCCCATGCTAAAAAGCATAAGTTAACAGTTTTCTACTGGCAGCTTTTAAACATTTCACCTTGTAAACGTTCAAAGTTAACTTCTATCTAACTACTTGCGGTTGCAAAACATGAAGATGTGAAGTCATTTGAATTGTATGCATTGCTTGGGAATATTATTACTGAATTTAAAGAATTAGCTACTGGTTTTAACTATAATATAAATGGAGTAGTAAGAAATATTAAGGGAAAGTTGGCATTTGTCTTAGGAGATACCCAGGCTGCCCAAGAAATAGGAGGGTTTAAAGAAGGCGTTGGATCCGCTTTTAGATTTTGTAGAACATGTGAGATCACAAAACCAGAAATTAATTTGTCGTTAGTAGCGGAAACCTTTCCTTTAAGAGACAATGAGGAACATTCTGATAGATTAGACGCTTTAGAAAGCTGTTCGAAAAAACCAGAGTTTATTAGTGTAAGCAAAATGCTATAAATAAACAAAGTCCTCTGTCAGAAATACCAAACTTATAGTGACGCAAGACCTTTTACATGATCCGATGCATGTGCTAATGGAATGAGTAGTAAAATATGAAACCAAACTTATGCTCTAGCATTTTATATATGAGATGAAACTGTTTAGCCTTGATGACCTAAATAATTCCATTCAATCATTTAAATATAATAAATCAGAAAAAGATGTGATACCCTCTTTGATAGAAAAAGAACATCTTGAGAAAAAAGGGGACCTGAAACAGACTGCCTCGGCAATGAAAACTATGCTTTTTCTGATGCCTTTATATATTAAATAAAAAATGCTTTAATCAAAGCAGTTGGAAGGTTGATTTAAGGGGTAGTTGGGATCTATGAAGGCACAGATATTGGAAATGTTTTAGAATTAAAAAGAGTTATTTTTTGGAATTATTTTAAAAAGCAAAATATATTTCTAAAATAATTTCCATCGATTTTCCTCACTTTTTATAGATTTTAAAACCCATTCCTTAAATTTGAGCCTTGAAACTGTAACAGTAAACTGAGAAAATTTTAAATTGTAAAGGAGTACGCGTGTTTAGTTCAGAATTAAGTATAAGTGGTCGGGATACTTCCAACACGCGTGTCCCCGCCCCTATCGCCACGTATCCCGCCGTGGCGTGGCCGTTACACATATCTCACCCTGATTAATCAGTTACTGTGTGTGTGCTGGTGTCTAAGGCCTATGGTCGACACCGATGTGTTTGAGTCTCAAACAGTGTGAGAATTAAGGCACTATCACAGGCCAATCGCCATTTTAAAAATTAGCGGGGCCAGTTTAAACATTACATGCTTGGGGTGTTAGTAGCCCTGGTGACCACTTATTTAATTCAAAGTTTTTTCCCTTCAAGATTTTAGTTCATTAAATTATGAAAGCCTTATTTTGAAGGTTGAAAATGGTAAGGGGCCAGTGGCCGGTTTTTTAATTAAACTATCTATGCTCTACTGGCCACAGGTCCAGTTTTAAAAAAAATCCTTATTTATCACCCTGGTCTCAAACAAAAAAGCCCTGTATAGACGTCTGCTATGCTGTCGTAACTGGATTCTACTACTCGGAAAATATTATAACTTTAATTAACATGCTGTTTTATATGTTAAATTAAAATTTTGTAAAAATACATAAGAAATTAAACGGTTAAAGGAGTTTGCAACTTTCTATGTAAGCTAATTCTCTTAATGAATTTATAAAACAGCCATGTACTAAATTATATCTATCCAAGTCAGCACTTATTATTTTAAACTTCTGGTTGAAAGTAGAATTATATATCAGTGTATAAATTTGGCATGCATCATGAAAATCTGAAGATCCTCACAAGTCAAGTACCCGCTGGTAGTAAAAAAGAGTAACATTTAGAGTTACATTAAAATGACCACATTTATTTCTAGAAAGGACTGATAAAATGTGTGCAGTTACACTGCAGTAGCCTGTTTGAAATGTTAAAGGGACTTTCAAGAAACACCTAATCGAATTGCAATAAGTCATTCAGTCGTAACTTTGGGTTTACAATGTACGGAAACTGAATTACGAATTTTAAATTGACTAGAGGGTCTCTTGGAAGTCTTTTTAATAAAAGAAAATTCATGACTTATCTTTTCTAAGCTAAAGGACAAGACACATGGCTCTCCTTGCACTTGCATGCTCTCTATAGGAAGAGACTATCATCTGTTGTTCGTGAAAATAGAAGCTATAATTACATCCAAATTTCCTCTGTTAACTTGAACAGTCTTGATTAAATTTATTGCAAATCCCTTTTATCGATGACTTTTTTACTAGTTTAGTTTCTATAATGAGTTTCAGCAATTTAAATGTTGTAATTTTACACGTAATCGTTTACAATTTCAAATTTTCTTAGTTTACTGTTACAGTTTCATGGCTCAAATTTGAGGAAAGGGTTTTAAAATTTATAAAAGGTGAGGAAAATCGATGGAAATTAATTTAGAAATATATTTTGCTTTTTAAAATAATTCCAAAAAATAACTCTTTAATTCTAAAACATTTCCAATATCTGTGCCTTCATAGATCCCAAGTATCCCTTAAATCAACCTTCCAACTGCTTTGATTAAAGCATTTTTTATTTAATATCTGTCTCTTTGCTCTGCCTCAGGGCATATTTTTCCTAAAATTAATAATTTAAAATAAAAGCCATAAGTTTAATTTTGAACAGAAATTTTAATATTATTGAATTTAATTTAATATATTGAATATTATTTTCAATATTTTACTTAACATTGGGAAATAATGATTATAATTGGTTATGTTAAATTGAGTTTTAATTTCCCATTAAGACTTAGATAACAAGATAATAGGTGTATAACTGGTTCTAGTAAGCAAGTGAAATATGCTAATTTTGGTAAAACTTTCAATAAAAAACAGACCTTTGATGAGATAGTGTTTATGGGTAGCAAAGCATGATTTGTGAAGAGCTTTTAATCGTTTATTTTTATCTCAACCATGTATCAAGAGTTTCCAATTCTGCTGGGCTTTCAAATTAAAAACCAACCATGTGTAATTTATATTCACCGAGGCAAAGTGTAATTTATATTCACAAAGGCAAACATTTATCAACAGTACTTGAATGGTGAGTCTCCAGCCCTGTTCTGGCTGTACTTCCTTACAACGGTATGGCTCGTACACTATTGATGATAACTGATCCTCAAATAACAATAATTTCAGTCTACTCACTTGTTAAGCTTCTGAATAATTAAGACGCCTTTACATAGAGGATTAAGTTTGAATGCCCAGAATGCTCATTGTTATGAAAAATTATTCAAATATTTACCATACTTCATTACTGTAATTAAAATTCCCAAAATTATTTACACAATGCTAGATGGATACACCTAAATTAAAATTTAATTATTCATTTTTTTATCAGGTTGTTAAAAAAACTTATGGAAGAGATAAAACAAAATTAACTTTAAACTAAATTTTACTTTCCACAAAATTCTTTCTGGTACTACTAAATTAACTAAATACGTTATTTTTTACCTAGAATATATGATTGGGTAATTCGGGTTCTACGGGCTAATTTTCCCTACGAAGCAAAGGCTTAACGGTTGAATGTTAATTACTATTGCACTGCAATTAAATTAATTACGATAATGATAATTTTAAGTTAAAAAATACTTAATTACGTATAAATAATGAGATTAAAATAAAGTTCCCATAAGAAATGGTTTATTATTTCTTGAGTAAATTGCGATAAACAACGTTAACTCGAAGACGGCCAAAATTAGATTTTTGCATTTTTCGGGGAAACTGGATACGAGTTGATCAGTTGGCCTTCCATGTCAAAAATGATAAATTAACTCATTACAGTACGAAGGTTCTTATCTACAGTCGACTAACTTTCGTTAAATCAACCTTCCAACTGCTTTGATTAAAGCATTTTTTATTTAATATCTGTCTCTTTGCTCTGCCTCAGGGCATATTTTTCCTAAAATTAATAATTTAAAATAAAAGCCATAAGTTTAATTTTGAACAGAAATTTTAATATTATTGAATTTAATTTAATATATTGAATATTATTTTCAATATTTTACTTAACATTGGGAAATAATGATTATAATTGGTTATGTTAAATTGAGTTTTAATTTCCCATTAAGACTTAGATAACAAGATAATAGGTGTATAACTGGTTCTAGTAAGCAAGTGAAATATGCTAATTTTGGTAAAACTTTCAATAAAAAACAGACCTTTGATGAGATAGTGTTTATGGGTAGCAAAGCATGATTTGTGAAGAGCTTTTAATCGTTTATTTTTATCTCAACCATGTATCAAGAGTTTCCAATTCTGCTGGGCTTTCAAATTAAAAACCAACCATGTGTAATTTATATTCACCGAGGCAAAGTGTAATTTATATTCACAAAGGCAAACATTTATCAACAGTACTTGAATGGTGAGTCTCCAGCCCTGTTCTGGCTGTACTTCCTTACAACGGTATGGCTCGTACACTATTGATGATAACTGATCCTCAAATAACAATAATTTCAGTCTACTCACTTGTTAAGCTTCTGAATAATTAAGACGCCTTTACATAGAGGATTAAGTTTGAATGCCCAGAATGCTCATTGTTATGAAAAATTATTCAAATATTTACCATACTTCATTACTGTAATTAAAATTCCCAAAATTATTTACACAATGCTAGATGGATACACCTAAATTAAAATTTAATTATTCATTTTTTTATCAGGTTGTTAAAAAAACTTATGGAAGAGATAAAACAAAATTAACTTTAAACTAAATTTTACTTTCCACAAAATTCTTTCTGGTACTACTAAATTAACTAAATACGTTATTTTTTACCTAGAATATATGATTGGGTAATTCGGGTTCTACGGGCTAATTTTCCCTACGAAGCAAAGGCTTAACGGTTGAATGTTAATTACTATTGCACTGCAATTAAATTAATTACGATAATGATAATTTTAAGTTAAAAAATACTTAATTACGTATAAATAATGAGATTAAAATAAAGTTCCCATAAGAAATGGTTTATTATTTCTTGAGTAAATTGCGATAAACAACGTTAACTCGAAGACGGCCAAAATTAGATTTTTGCATTTTTCGGGGAAACTGGATACGAGTTGATCAGTTGGCCTTCCATGTCAAAAATGATAAATTAACTCATTACAGTACGAAGGTTCTTATCTACAGTCGACTAACTTTCGTTAAATGACGGGATTCTAATACGTTTCTCGCTGATACATTAAAATTAATTGTAGTACTGCCAGACAATAATTGTTGACAGTAAGTATAATCCCGCTAGGGATCCACAATACTGAATCTTGGGCATGAAAATCGCTTAAAATGAAGTCTTAAAATTTTTAGTGACCAGACTATTGATTCTCCTGCGCTTAGCTGTATTAATTTTAGCCAAAGGAAATCGCGCTGACCCCTTAAATAAGAATGGCCTACCGGCCATTCTTTATTGGGTTTGAATTACCAAAAGACAATCCAAATTACACAAATAACGCAGTTGTGCCTATCTTTCTTGACAAACAACAATTACATATTAACCCTTAAACACTTAGTTGCAGAACACAATGAAAACTTCCAACTTCTCTATCCCAACTCTAACGTTACTCCAAAAATGCACTATTTAGTACATTTTCCAGACCAAATAAATAATTTTGGCCCTTTACGATACCACTCATGTATGACATTTGAGAGAAAACATTCGTATTTCAAAAATAAAAGATGGCGCTGTTTTAAAGCCGTCCCTAAAACAAGGGCACTTATGCATCAACGGTGGCTTTGTCTTCAACAAACTGATGGAAGTGGTGGGAAAAATAAATATATTCTTGGTGGTGTTGAGGAAGTTTAAGAAGGCTATGATACTGAGATAGACGTTGAATTAAAACCCTCTTTGAGAATGTTTGATGAAAATGCAGCAGAAACGAATCGCATGCACGTTAGCCAAGCAATAACTGTTTATGGTCATTTGTACGAGAGAGACACAATTTTGGTTAAAGAATTTCCGGAACTTGGTGGCCCGATCTTTATGATCGTTATCCATCCAGTTTGCAATAACCTCGTTTGTTATGTTGTATGCCAGAACACTGAAATTGAGTATTTTGATAACCATTTGAATCGCTACATATTTAAAAGACCCATGTGTGGATCAAGCTTTTTGGTTCCAATTAATAATCTTGTCTATATGTGGCCTCAAGTTAGCCATTTTATCAATGGCAAATTTTATGTAATGTTGTACCATATGCAAAATGTGGAACTTTGTTAATTAATCATAACTACTTGTCATTTAGGTCTATATATACATAAAGGCCGCTATTTATTTTAACTCTTATCCTATTAATGTTTTAACCTGTTCTGTAAATATGTATATAAAATTTTGACTAGTGGGCCTAATCCCTGAAAGTCCATGACAATTGGAAAAATAGTAGAAATTGTTTTGGAAAAAATAATACCGCATTTCTTTAAATATAGCTGTATATAAAAAAGTCATTGTTTTCTCATATTATAAATATTTTCCTGGTTTGCCAATCACCATAAAGAAATTACACTGTCCTTTCAGAATTTTGGCTAGCCGTTTTTTTATAGAAAATGCCTTTCTTCAAGATAATAAATCACACCTGTGAAATTAAGAAAGCTGTACTAGCAGAAAACTATGAAGATTTCATTATACAAGGTACTCCATTTGATTAATATCTTAAAATAATATGCAGTAAAAAATAAATTTTTTACTCAGGGTGTGCCAAATTAAATATTTTTCAAAGCCTCACAGTTAAAGCTGTGTTAGCAGAAGATGGAACTGAAATAGATGAAAGGAGTTTACTTATAATATGTGCTGCTAAGCAAATTATGATATTAGGAGAAAGAGAGTGTTACTCAATCCGTAATACACCGTCCACAAACTTATCAAGTTTACTTGACTGTCAGGTAATTATTTAGTATCTATATTCAGTTTCCCTTTTTGGTTAGAAGTATCTGTAAATAACCTGCATTTTTATTAGGATGGTGAGACTTTATGCAACTAGTTCACGATATTCCAACGAAGAAAATATGTCTTCTGCTTTTAAGCTCATTCACCAAGAGAACTAACGGTATAATTACTTCTTAATTTTTACGAAGAGTATATAAACTATGTAATCTAGAGAAATAATGACAGGCAAATGAAAAGTCCCCTATTTACCGTTAGGACGTCATCTGCGCCACGTCGTTACCTATATAAATGTATCTTATTCAGCGTTGACGAGTGGCACAGATGGAAAAAATTTCGTATTTTGCGCCTTTTCGGCGATATTTGTACCATCTGTGCCACTCGTCAACGCTGAATAAGAAACTTTTATATATAAACGGCGTGGTGCAGATGACGACCTAACCTAAATTAGGGATTAAGATGATTATAAGAGACAACATTTTTGAACCGTAACATGTAATCAATGTTTTAAATGTCGGAGTTGCACATTCGTATCTAATATTTGTTCACCACAAAGAAAAATCTATCACTATAAATGCATGTCCACTGGATAATGTTAAATGTACTGTATCACTAAGTTTAATCATAGTCCTTTATAATTCACCATCTGACATAGACATAGATTGATGTTTTAGGTAGTGGAAGATTTGAGAATCTGCTTCAGCTTTGATTAACTTAAGTACTTAAGTTTAAAAAAATTCATTAAGTAATGGCAAATTTTATAACATGATATTGTGATATTTAAGCTGAACACTTACAAGTTGATAAAATGTTAAAAAAGTTAAAATTAGCCCAAGCAAACTTCTGCTTCAGCTTTGTTTAAGTAATGGCAAAATTTTTGATATGATATTGTGATATTTCGTTACTTTAACACTAAACTTTTTAAAATTAAAAAATATATATTCATGATTCTTTCTAGTCGTGAAAAAAAAATTATTTTTCGAAAAATTAGTTTTAATATATTATATTATCGTGCATTAATGAAAGGGCCACACAGGTGTTTGGTTTTTAGTGGATTCCCGGGCAAGCGAAACGGCAGGGAAAATAGAGTGGAAAATTGCTTTTGAAAAAGGGGAAAATTAAATTTTTGGCTACCAAAAAAGGGAAAAATAACGTCGTCCGAGTGGAAACACTGTTTGAGATCCTATGTTTTCCTCAGTTGCTGTTTGACATAGACTTATTTGAGGAGTCTGCTTTGCAAAAAATCGCACATTGTTGATTTGAAACTCTCTCTTTGGGGCAAGTCTGGATTATCATTCCAGCCCTCAGGGATTCGTTTTGTGTCTATTTGGTTAATAATCTCTTCTACACTCGCATGCTCTTCTTCTTAATATTGAATCATAACCCTTTTAGTTTTCCGTTCTCGTCCTTTAAAGAAGTATCCATTACGAGTCCTATGTCACTGTCTATCAAACTCAAATACCCACTGGTCATATTCGTTGATAAAAGACTTATCATTGAGTAAATTCATCACAAAAAGATGTGGTTGAATCCTCTAGAATCCCAAGGTGCAGAATCTGATTCTAGCCACTTATTCTAGAGAATACTGTCCTCTATCTCTTTTGGGACTGGTAGGAGGCCAATTTTTTCCGTGTAGTACGTGCGAGCAAAAGTAAGCCTAAGTTGTTCAGCTATTATATCTCCTTGCTCCTCTATTCCTTCTTTAAGTACTGTAGTTTTTTGAACGAAAGATTCACTACTAGCATCCATATCTATATTAGGATGTCCAAATATCTTCCACATTCCAGATATCTCTAATCTAAGATGACATTGAGCCCTTGTGTAGACTCTCGACGTCATAAACATCACCACCTGTGAATGTTTTAGGGGACCTAGGGCCTCTAGCATGGTATTCAAGAACTTCTTGATAGTGTAAGATATAACTTATAGCTAAAGAAGGGCACGACTTCATAATAGCATAAAAATATTTTTTGGTACTGTCTTATATCCGATAAAGCGTATCCTTTAAATTGAGAAACCTCTGTCATAAGTCTGTCCATATTATTTTTTATCCCAATTCTAAGCATAAAGCATTAAGGAAAACCAGCCATCTATACAATCTGCGTAAGCTGCTAAGTGAGAGTGCAGTATAAGATTACCGTTTGGTTTTCCCATAAATAAGGAAGCTGTGTAATCTTGCATAATTTTAGAGCTATACAAAATTGAGGGGAATAAATCCGCTAAAGTATTTTTATGCAAATAGTTCATACAACAGCTTGGAAGGGTTTTTAACAGATTTTCTGGTTATGTGTGGGTTCCAATTCAATGAACCCCATTCTCCAGTCTTATTTGCAATACTTAGGAGAGAATTAAATTCCTCAGTGGTTGGTTTGGAGTCAGTAGGTATTAGAGATCTTCATTGGGGGAGGTATTCTGGCAGAAATTTCTCTGGTGCCTTTGGGGTGAGTTTTTTTTGTTTCTATATCATTTAGGATTTCTCTATGTTTGACTTTAAGACCTAAATGATTTTCTTTATTCTGCCGGAGGTAATCGATCTCTGTGACAACCAGTGGACTCGAAAAATGCCCATCTTTTTTAATACAAGGTGAGATAATTTATCTTTGGCATCCTTTAATGTAGGCTTAGGTTTGATAGGCCCTCATCCTCTTTCCACATAAGTCTCTCCTCATCGGAGTCCATAGTACTGGTTGTCGGCGCGAGGTGTCAGTGCTCTTGGAGTCAAATGACGCTTTCCGTGCTCTCCCGTAATACTTAGTTAACGGTCCTAACCAAAGTAAGGGGGTGGGGGCACCTGACCCGGTGCTCGAGCGAAGTGAGTGCGCGTCGCCTTTAGGCGACAATACCCAGCCCACTTTATTTATCGCGGATGCGTTGTATATAAGGAACGAACGCGCATCGTTTACAAAGAATTACTCTGTGAAGAGACTAACGGTATTAACGTTTGAAAGCGCGATGCAAAAATATTCGAACGCGTTTCGGTAATATTATACGTAAAAGGGCGATTTATTAATCATCCATGCCATGAACTCTTATATCTCCGAAAGGATCTCGATTTTTTTATCAATATTTTTCGTATCAAGCTCAACCGGGTTTTCTTTAACTTAATTGTTTTTGTATTTTATCACTCTTTTTTCGTTATTGTTTTTTAGTTTTTCATGTATTTTGTAATTTATCTACTCATCGATTGCCCAGTCTTCTTCCGTCATCTCTAGGCTAAATTTAGCGTATGTAACGCGTTTGGAGGAAGACTTGGTCGACTCCGCGCTCTCCGTGATGGGCGCTTGGAAAGATTCCCAATCGTCCGCTTCGTCTAATATTAGATCCAACGAGTCTTCATCTTCGAACTCCAAATTGATGGGCGCATGGCAAATCTTTGCATCATTCGCCGTGTCCACCTCCAATTCAAAGTTAGCTAAAGGTGGACGGGGGACGATAGGCGGTTGATGGACTTTTTCCGCGACGTCGGGCCAGAAACTACACCCCGGCTCGTCCGACCCATTACAACTTAGAGACGACGTTGTCTCCAATGTCATTGATGTATATGATGCAGAGGAGAGGTCCCAGGATCTAGCCTTACGGGACCCCAGACGATGCTGGGAGCCAGTCGGAAGTGGCACCGGGTAGAACAACCCGAAACTCCCTATTTTATGGTAAGCAGAGAGCCAGTTTAGCGTGCGACCGCGGGCCACATAAGAGTGGAGCTTGGACTTGAGAAGCTCGTAGGGGGACCGAATTAAATGCGTTGCGGAAGTCAAGGAAGTCAGCCTGCTCAATGCCAGAGGTCCAATCCTCGACGCAGTAAGGAGCTGGGTTTCAGTGCTGAAGCCGTGCTGGAACGGATTCATCAGATTGCGCTGGATGAAATGCGTAGAATTGGCAGACGCACAGACATGCTCATCGACTTACAGTACTAGGGACAGGAGAGCAATTGGGCGGTACTCAGTAGGATCGGAATAATCTCCACCCTTCGGTATTGGCGTGATGTTTGCCCGACTCCAATCACACGGAATAACACTGGCGTCATAAGACAGCTGGAAGATGGTCGCAATCGGAGCCGCTAACGCATCGGCGCACTGGCGTAATACAATTGACTGGATGCAATCAGGGCCAGGGGCTTTATGTGGTTTGACTTTGGTCAACAGCTGGTGTATTCCTTTGACTGAGAATATGATGTCCGGCATGGGCGGCGCAAGTGGCGCCAAGAGTGGAACTACGGCTACATCATACGTCGGAAAAGTACACCGGAAGGTAAATGGCAGGAGATGGGCTTTGTCTATTGCTGTAGTGTACGTCGTTCCAGAGCTGGAGAGATCGGGAACTCCCGCTGACTAATAATAAATAATAATAAAATTTAAATTCTAAAAATTTAAATTAACGGCACTTGTACATTAAAATAGAATAAGAAAAAGAAAAAGCCACTATGTACAAAAATTATAGTTTATTTAAACTAGACGACTAGTTTCGCTACCCATTCGGGAGCTTCCTCAGGTCTGACCGCTGGGCCGCGTTATACATCCATTTATAACTTTCACAATTCGAGGTTAAATTTTTTTCAAGAGATTAAAGATTGGAAAATTAAAAAATTAAAAAAAAACACTCGACAATTTATACAAGAGATAGTTGTTTACTAAACGTATACAAAAAATTATTTAAACACTGTCATGGCTTAATCAATCCACATTGCCGCAACGAGGCTACCGGGGCCGTCATCTCTATTTAAAATTAACGAATTCGATTTTCGTTTTTTAACTATTTCCAACGATTCTCTTATATTTAATTTTATGTAATGGTCAGTTTTATATATTATTTTTATTTTGTCAAAATATGGTTGGTGTCCAGTTTTGGCAACGTGTTCAGCAAGTGCTGACGTTAAAACCTTTTGGTTGCGAACGGCTAATCTGTGTTCATTAATTCTGAATTTAAGGTTACGTTTAGTTTGACCAATGTAAATGTTATCGCAACTACACGAAATTTGATAGATGCCATAACATTCAGACTGGTCAATTTTATCTTTAATAGCTGTGAGGTTAGAAACTAATTTGTTAATTGGTTTGTAAATAGGTTTCATGTCAGCTTTACTGAACGCGTTGCCGATGGCGTTAGATATATTCGAATAAGGTACAATTACACAGTTCTTAGTTTTAAACTCTTTTTTCAGTCTAGTGTTTATATCAATTAAGTTTGTGTAAAATGCGATCTATACCTCTATTTAAAATGGACACGTCATAACCTCTGTTATTGGCAATCGATTTAATTAAAGCAATTTCCTGATTACGAGTATTTGTGGTAGAGCATATTTTTGCTGCGCGGTCAATAAAAAAGTAAAAAGAACTAAGTTTTTGATTATTTGGATGGTTCGATCGAGCGTGTGGCGGCATGCAGACTGAAAAAGGTTTACGATATACATTTGTTTTTATGGTAGCATTAGATTTAGTAATAATTATATCTAAAAACGGAATAGAGTTGTTTATTTCAGTTTCAAGTGTAAATTGTAGGGCGGGGTCTAGTGAATTTAAATAATTTGAGAAAATTTGCAGGTTAGATTTTCCGTGTCGCCACAATGCTAAGATGTCATCAACATACCGTTTCCAAAAGTCAATTAAAATGGGGAATTAAGTAGCGCGATAGATTCTAGTTTATTTACATAGATGTCACATAAGAGGGGGCTAAGTGACGAGCCCATTGCCAGACCCGATATTTGGATGTACATTCTTTTATTCGCTTTGAAGAAGGGATTATTCACGCACAGTTCAACGAGAGTTAAAGTATCTTCAATTTCAAGGGGGTTAATGTTGTCATCTACAAGTCTTTGTCTGAAGACTTCTAACGCGTTAGGTACAGGTACGCTAGTAAACAACGAGACGACATCGAATGACACGAATATGTCATCTTCTTTAAGTTCTAATTTTCTGAGTTCAGAGATTAATTCACTTGAATTGTTAAGTGAATATTTATGCTCGATTGATAAATAACTAAATTTTTTAACAATAAATTTTCCGATAGGTTGTGCTGATGAGTTAACGTTTTCAACGATTGGTCTGAATTTTAATGTAGGTTTGTGGATCTTGGGTAGAAAATACATTCTGGGGGCTGAATAATGTGATTTAATTAAGCGTTTGCATTCATCTTCCGTTAATGAATGGCATTGCTTAATAGTTTTTTCGACTTTATCGTGAAAGCTATTAGTAGGGTCTTTCTTTATTTCATTGTAGGTTTTTTGTCACTAAGAAGTTCATTGAGTCCAGCTTCGTAATGAAACCTATTTAAAAACCAATTAACAAATTAGTTTCTAACCTCACAGCTATTAAAGATAAAATTAACCAGTCTGAATGTTATGGCATCTATCAAATTTCGTGTAGTTGCGATAACATTTACATTGGTCAAACGTAACCTTAAATTCAGAATTAATGAACACAGATTAGCCGTTCGCAACCAAAAGGTTTTAACGTCAGCACTTGCTGAACACGTTGCCAAAACTGGACACCAACCATATTTTGACAAAATAAAAATAATATATAAAACTGACCATTACATAAAATTAAATATAAGAGAATCGTTGGAAATAGTTAAAAAACGAAAATCGAATTCGTTAATTTTAAATAGAGGCGACGGCCCCAGTAGCCTCATTGCGGCAATGTGGATTGATTAAGCCATGACAGTGTTTAAATAATTTTTTGTATACGTTTAGTACACAACTATTTCTTGTATAAATTGTCGAGTGTTTTTTTAATTTTTTTAATTTTTTAATTTTCCAATCTTTAATCTCTTGAAAAAAATTTTTAACCTTGAATTGTGAAAGTTATAAATGGATGTATAACGCGGCCCAGCGATCAGACCTGAGGAAGCTCCCGAATGGGTAGCGAAACTAGTCGTCTAGTTTAAATAAACTATAATTTTTGTACATATAGTGGCTTTTTCTTTTTCTTATTCTATTCTTGGAGACTACCTGGTAGAACTTTTTCCTGTGGGTTGAGATATCCGATGCTACTGTGTCAATATGATGGATGCGCACAGCCCGGAGTACAAATTTGACCATAGCACGATGCCGACTGAAGGCTTGTACAATGGTAGCAGAAGGGTAGTTACGGGAGAGGTTGTACCTACGCTTTGTGATGCGCATCAGACGTCTGAGGGAAGAGCCTACCCACGGGAGATAATGCCTGGAGGATAGATGCTTAATGGGAACATGATCCGTTACCGATTGCCTGACGGCCGAGGTGAAAGCGCTCCACGTCTCTTCAATAGAAGTGGCATCGGGGAGGTGGATATCACAGAGCGAGCGTGTCATGGACGCAAAGTCGGCCTTGTTGAAATCAGGGACAGACCGTGAAGATATTGAGCAGGATAAAATCATAGTTACTGATGTGCGGAAGATGGGCGACAGTTTCAAGAATGTTGTCATCGGAAACCAGAACGAGGTGAATGATGTGGGCAGCAGAATCACGTACTCTGGTGGCCTCAGTGACACGCTCGCTGAGATGAGAAGCCAGGAGATTATGTAGAAAGCTCGTTGCCACTGACGAGGAACTTGTCTGCATAACCCAGTCAATACTGGGAAAGTTGAAGTCGCCGGTAATGATGAGATCAGACTTCCCCCCCCCCGGCCAGAGACCAAAGGAGGTAATTAAGTCTCTTGGTCTACGTGACGGTGGCCGATAAATGCAGCAGAGACGGAGACATGAGGCGCCGATGGTCACCCGGGCGGCAACCGCTTCGACTTAATCAGTCTTCAGGTCCAATGGGTAGGACTTGAGGTACTTGTGGACGGCCAGGCAAACACCACCTCCGTGTAAATTCCTGACCAAAAAGCTCGAAAGATGATATGGTAACTAGCTTGGTTTTCGTGAGCGCTATGAAGGGAGGACGATGTGTATCAATGTAGGCACGGAGTGCATAGTGTTTCGTCTTAAGCGAGTCGATGTTGGTGTACAGGAGGGACAGCTGGTTTCGACCGAGTCATTGCGACGATGGTATAGTATCCCGCTGCTCTGTCGCACAGAACGAGTGAGGTTGTTGAGCAGGGGAACGATAGCAGTCAACTGTGATAAGAAGTTTCAAAGTATTAGCTTCATGTGAAAGGAAACATTTTTACTCATTTACTTGTTTTGTTTCACACCAAATCTTTATGACATCTAAAGAGCGCCTAAAAACATCGGTTAAACACATAAAATGCCTTCATATGTCTTACAGGTGTTCCTTATGTATGACTAAGGTGCTATTTACTTATTTACAAATGCAATACAGATGTTCAACGTGTACTCTTAGTGGTCTAATCCGTACTCTATATGTCCATAGGACATCTCTTTAACATGGAACATTTATGTTGCATCTAAAGGGTCGTTTAAGGAGCGCCTGTGTTACATATTAATACAAAATGTCCTATGTCTTGCCCTCTTGTTAAGTAATGGTTAGGTCGTGGTTCACTCATAATATTGGACTTTGCCAGAAATTGCCATGCAGATAAATTTATCATCACAACAAATAAGTAAGGAGAATTTCATAATAATTAAGAAATACTTAAGTAAATAATGAAGTCATTAAAGATGAGTAAATATATGCATTGTATTTTTCATATCAACAAATGGCCTAGGCTTAGCTAAATACGGGACACGTTCAAAAAATTAGCACACCTAATAGTATTTTCATCCTCACTTATAAACAACCTTACCCAATACTGACTATAACTAAATATACTTACGACGTTAGAGCAATAAGGGTGGTTAAATAATTTTGGATTAGATAGTTTTATTTCTGTGTGAAAAATTTGAATGAATTAAAGTAATCGCGTTGAAAATAGGCATTGTTAAATGGTTTTCACTCATTGATTAATTATGGTAGAGGATGGAAATTTTCATTAGGTAGTTTTTTGAAATTTGAGTTTTAAATTTTAATACTCTGCGCAATATATTATCATTTATTTAAATCTCAAATTTGAAAAAGTGGTCTAATTGAAAATTTTCCATTTTTTACTATAACCAATTGGTGAACACAGTCTAACAATTCCTATTGTCAACTATATTTAAAGGCAACTTCCCTTACATTTAATTCTCAAAACACTGAAGCTCCGTTCAACACGATACCTTTTAATAAATGCAAATTTTGGCCAAGACATACAACTATTGAAGCCAAAAATAGTTTGCCACTTTATTTTTAACCTTCACAGACTTGGGGACGGTTGTTTTTAGTGAGGGTTCAATCACAGTTGAAAAAAAATTGCTCGAGCTTAAAACAAATGGTATAACTAGGTGCAGGGTATTAAAAGTTCAAACTCAAATTTAAAAAGAACTACATAAATGAAAATTTCCCATCCCCTACCATTATCAATGAGTTAACACAGACTGATAATGATTAATTTGAAATATATTTTAAGCAAATTTACATTAGGTTTAATTCTGAAAACACTGAAGATTGTTCAAGGCATAACTGTTAATTTATGCAAATTTTTCACACCGAAGCAGAATTATTGAACTCAAAAACAATTTCACTATTTTCATTTTAACATACACAGCGATTCAGACTTGGGGAAGGTTGTTTTTAGTGAGGGTTCAATCACATTGAAAAAAAAAATTACTTGAGATTTTAAATAAGTGATATAGGGTGCAGAGTGTTAAAATCTCAACAAAGCTCAAGCTTTTTTTCAAATGTAATTGAACCCGAGTGGTTAACCACTTTTGAAATCAGGTGTACAAATCAGTAGCTTTCATAACGTTAAATCAAAAGTGAAATCACGTTAAATCTGAAATCAGGTGTACAAAATTTTGCAACAGTGAATAAACTATCAATTGAACCCTCATTAAAAACAACCTTATCCAAGTCTGACTAGCTGTGTAGGTTAAAAAATGAAGTGGTAACATATATTTGGTGAAAAATGTGCATTAAATAAAGTTTTGTGCTGAACTTGCAGATTCATAGTTTCCAGAATTAAATGAAAAGGTAGTTGTTATTAAATATAGTTGAAATTAGGCATTTTTAATCTGTGTTCACCCATTGATTATGGTAGGAGATGAAAAATTTTCATTTAAACAACTTTTTGAAATTTGAATTGTGAAATTTTGATACTCTGAACCATTATCATTTATTTAAAACACAAATTTGAAAAAGTTGTCTTAATGGAAATTCTCATTTTTTACCTGAATCGATGGGTGAACACAGACTAACAATGCCATTAAATATAGTTGAAAATAGGCAACTACCCTTACTTTGAATTCTGTTTTACCTAGAAATACAACTATTGTAGCCAAAAATATTTAGTTACTTTATTTTTAACCTACACAGCATGTCAGAGTTGGGGAAGGTTGTTTTAAGTAATGGTTTAAATAGAATGGGGGAAAGTAGCTTAAGCTTGAGCTTTTAGATAAGTGATATAGGTACTTTGCTACCAAAATATCAAATTCAAATATTAAAAAGTTGTCTATATCAATATTTTCACTCCTCTAACAGAATCAATAAGTGAACACCGACTGTTATGATTATTTTTAACTATACTTAAAGGCAATTTCCATTACGTTTAATTCTGAAAACACTGAAGATTGTTCTACGCATTAACGTTAATTTATGCAAATTTTTCACACCAAAGCAGAATTATTGAACTCAAAAACAATTGAACCATTTTCATTTTAACCTACATAGCTATTCAGACTTGGGGAAGTTTGTTTTTAGTGAGGGTTCAATCACATTTGAAAAAAATCTTGAGCTTTTAAATAAATGATATAGGGTGCAGAGTATTAAAATCTCAACAAAGCTCAAGCTTTTTTGCCAATTGTAATTGAACCCTCATTAAAAACAACCTTACCCAAGTCTGACTAGCTGTGTAGGTTAAAAAATAATACGGTAACATATTTTTGGTTAAAAATTTGCATTAATTAATGTTTTGTGTTGAACGCAGATTCAGTGTTTCCAGAAATAAATGTAAGGGATGTTGCCTTTAAATGTAGTTGAAAATAGGCATTATTATTCTGTGTTCACCCATAGATTATGGTAGGATATAGGAAATTTTCATTTAGGCAGCTTTTTGAAATTTGAGTTTTAAATTTTGATATTCTTGCACAATATATTATCATTTATTTAAATATCAAATTTGAAAAAGTGGTCGAAATGAAAATTTTCCATTTTTTACTATAACCAATTGGTGAACACAGTCTAACAATTCCTATTGTCAACTATATTTAAAGGCAACTTCCCTTACATTTAATTCTCAAAACACTGAAGCTCCGTTGAACACGATACCTTTTAATAAATGCAAATTTTGGCCAAGACATACAACTATTGAAGCCAAAAATATTTTGCCACTTTATTTTTAACCTTCACAGACTTGGGGACGGTTGTTTTTAGTGAGGGTTCAATCACAGTTGAAAAAAAATTGCTCGAGCTTAAAATAAATGGTATAACTAGGTGCAGGGTATTAAAAGTTCAAACTCAAATTTAAAAAGAACTACATAAATGAAAATTTCCCATCCCCTACCATTATCAATGAGTTAACACAGACTGATAATGATTAATTTGAAATATATTTTAAGCAAATTTACATTAGGTTTAATTCTGAAAACACTGAAGATTGTTCAAGGCATAACTGTTAATTTATGCAAATGTTTCACACCGAAGCAGAATTATTGAACTCAAAAACAATTTCACTATTTTCATTTTAACATACACAGCGATTCAGACTTGGGGAAGGTTGTTTTTAGTGAGGGTTCAATCACATTGAAAAAAAAAATTACTTGAGATTTTCAATAAGTGATATAGGGTGCAGAGTGTTAAAATCTCAACAAAGCTCAAGCTTTTTTTCAAATGTAATTGAACCCGAGTGGTTAACCACTTTTGAAATCAGGTGTACAAATCAGTAGCTTTCATAACGTTAAATCAAAAGTGAAATCACGTTAAATCTGAAATCAGGTGTACAAAATTTTGCAACAGTGAATAAACTATCAATTGAACCCTCATTAAAAACAACCATCTCCAAGTCTGACAAGCTGTGTAGGTTAAAAAATAAAGTGGTAACATATATTTGGTGAAAAATGTGCATTAAAGTTTTGTGTTGAGCTTGCAGATTCATAGTTTCCAGAATTAAATGAAAAGGTAGTTGTTATTAAATATAGTTGAAAATAGGCATTGTTATTCTGTGTTCACCCATTGTTTATTGTAGAAGATGGAAAATTTTCATTGAAGCTTTCTTTTATGTGATAACCTTTATATATGCAAATTTGAACCCAGAATCGCAAATATTGAACCCAAAAAGTTATTTATTAGTCTGTTATCACCTATTGTGTAAGGCAATATTTAAAAAAAAAATTTTTTATTTTTTTTTATTTTGAAATTTTAGCAGTTATTTAAATCTTTTCTCTATTTTTTGCAATTGCATTTAATCATAACTGTTGGAAGACAAAAACCCGCCTTAAACCCTAATGCTTAAGATTCATTTATTAAAATTATTTTATTGTTTAGCTGCAGTACACTCAAAGATGACATAGAAGAGTTTCAATTATAAAACATTTTGGCAGTAGTTATTAAAATCGAGATTGAAAAATGTTAGACTATTAGAATTTGTGTAATGTTATATGTACTACTTAATTTTAAATAGCAAGAAAATTACATTATGTTGAAATTAAAAAAAGTAAATGTGATTGATGTTAACCAATGTGGGCAGCATTGTTATTTAGCTACTGTAAAAATTGTGAATCTATTTTTAGGAAATTTTGTTAACTTAAGCTGTTTTAATTCTATATAGCTGTACCACGTCTTTGAAATAAATTAGTTCATTCAATAATTTACTTTTATATATTTATATACTGTGCAATTTACAACTTGCTTACTGTAATTAACACAGATTCAATGTTTAGAATAAAAAAGTTGTGTAACATTTACAACTTCTAGGTTTGCATTTCTGCAACCTATGCTTCTGTAAAATTTACAGAAAAGGTGTAAAGTTTTTGGACAAACCAAGTTAATTTTTTAGATAGATAAAGGTGTGGTAATAATTACATATTTTTTCTGTAATTTTTACATAATCAAATCTGTTCGATAAATCAAGTTGTTGTAAAAGTTACAAAAATTTACTGCACATGTTCTGTGAAATGTACTTTTAGTTTTTATTGTAAAAAATACAACCCTTTTACTGTTATAAAAAAAAATCCAAAATAAATGGTAAAATTTACAGAAATATTCTGGCAGAACAGAACTTTTTTCTCTGTGAATTTTTGTTTACTACTATCTGTGAGCCCTTTGTCGTTAAATATCTGGACGACTATAGATAAGTTTGAGCAAGTGTTTTCTATATGTTCATTTGATGTGTCTTCAATTTTTTCGGTCGATGCCAGATGTTATTTAGGCGTAACATATGCTCTAATTTTGTTACGATCTCGTTCCATAGATGTTACAATAGAACATCTGCAGAAGCACGTAAATTTCACTTAGAGTGCATCTGGAGTTCATGTATGTTACACATAATTGCATCTTCTGAACACTAAAAGTTCATATGTTCATGTGTTCAACAGGTGTCAGGTGATCTAATTTTGTTACGGTATCGTTCTATAGATGTTACAATATGACACCGGCAGAGCACCTAAAATGCATTTAGAGCACATCAGGAGTACATCTACCGTGCACATAATTGCATCTGATGAACACTAAAAGTCCATATATGCAAGTGTTTAACATGTGTCAGGTGCTCTAATTTTGTTACGCTCTTTAGGTGTTTTTTAAACGTGCTGTAGGCGTCATAAAGATTTGCAGTGCAGTCAATGAACGCGAATATCGCCATTTACTGCCTTGTGTAACTAGCGGGCCGAATGATTTTATGGGACCTGGAAGACCTCGGTGTGGTAGAAACAGTCGCGCAAGGAGAACATTGTACGGCCATTTTTGGAAAATGGTGTACAACCTTGAAGCGTGGACCGATCCAAGATACTTAGCTATGAAAAGTAGAGAATTGACCCGGAACAATTTGAACACTCTTTAATCGGAGGCGAATTATGCCAAAATGTGTTTTAAATTGTGTAAGAAATAGGTTTCCTAATCCGGACGGGGTGGACTATATGGCTCACAAATGGCAGTCATTTTTAACATGTTTTTATTGAATAATTGTAGTAAACCCATTGCACCAATTAAATAAAATTTAGCTGCTACTCAAATTGTGTTTCTTTCAATATCTTAATACGACATTTTATTAATTTTAATTACAATAATAAAATATAAATCTTTTCGTGTTTTATTTTCGAGCTAAGAATATAAAGTTCTCGCACAATATTACAATCTAGACTTGCCCTTTATTTTTCCGATTTCACTCCTTGCGAAATATGGAGTGAAAATCTTAACCTACCCAGCATATGGCTGCGCTAACAAGTTATCATGTTATTTGTACACGTATTGCTATATCCTTTGCGACAAGTTAATTTTGTAGTGCAGTTAACGCGAAAGAGCGCGGGGTTAGATAAGCCGATAATTGGCGAGAGCGGGACGGTCACCGTGCGTCCGAGATGAATAGAGGGGTCAGAAGGGGTAGCCACATACCCGCCTGAACCCTTTTTTGCAGATTAAAAGGAAACTAGGCCTTTGATTCTATAGTTAATTCAGGAATTGAACCGAGTTCAAATCATTCGCCATTCAGCTGAAAAAGTTCCAGCCTTCCATTTCAAGGAATTATCGAAAATAATTCTTGAAAAAGAAGAGTGCAGTGCAGAAGCACCTAAAGTACTTGAAAGAACAAAAACTGATTATGGAGGAAGATAATATATAATGGTAAGTCGAAGTGTTATATTTTCTAATAGATCGTTACTCCAATAGTTCTTTAAAAATCGAATAATTCATACTAGAATATTTTTAGAATGAAAGTTGAAGGCCATCTTAATTTTACCAGATCTTTTCGGCGAAGAAACTGATCTTTGGATTTCCCAAGGAGTAACTTACAATTTTTTTGGTTATTCAAAGGGATCCATCACTCTAAACAGGGGAAGGAAAAGGGGTGAAAAAAAAACAGTTTGAAGCACACTGCAAGTCTGGATTTTATGTTACCCCTATGCCTCTCCCTGTTGTGAGTTGATGGATCTCTTTAATTTAATCTTATCTTAAAAAAAAACATTGAAACCCAAGCCTGAGACTTATTTCATATATTTAATAACATTAATAAAATTTTGTAGACACCTCAATCCAGTACGCCAATAATGGTCTTCTGTGACGACGACTTTATAGAAGGAATTAAATTTGACGTAACTTCTATTGCAAATGCTTCGGTTACCCTTTTTGCTGGATATTACACATTCCAGTTGGTATATCCAAAAGGATAAAAAAAACATGATAATATATTTAAAACTATGTTTTTATATTTAAACCAGATATTTCAAATTCCATTGTAACAATCAATGTTAACAGCAAAACACTTCTGTAGCTAACCATCCAGTATTTTCACGACAATATTTTAAGTTTTTCGTATTCAAAATAAATTTTGTAAAAATGTAAATTTGTTTTATTTCTCGAAAGGTGTACAACTGTGCTAGTTTGAACGAATTGACGTTCTAAAGCTAATCAAGCGACAGGTTAATATGAATAAAAACACGTTCTAATTGGAACGAAAGAGTATTCTTAAACGAACGAAGTGCAATGCTGTGCCAAACAAATCGCGTTCTGGGGAGAACGAGAATTGTTCCGGATTCAATGAAAGTGCGTGTTTTTTGTTTAATATAGAACGGCAATGTTCTGGACTGAACAGTTGGAGTTCGTTCTAAATGGAGCAAATACATTTTATTCCTTGCAGAACAAATTTCCGATCTGCTACGGTGACAACCCCCATAACGCCAATTCGTCAAGGAAGAACGTTATTTAACAGTGTAGTAGCAAAAGAAATAAAGAAATGGCTGGAAATTCTAATCAGAATGTTCGCCATAATAAGATTTCTGGCAAAACAAAATTTAGCGTTACGTGGTCTTAGAGAAGATCACACCGGTGCTAACAGAGGCAACTTTTTAGAACTGGTGCATCTACTGGCTAAGTATGATCCTGCTCTCCGAGAACATATAGTTAGAATTAAAATTAGCGAAAAATTTCGCTTACTTATATATCACCACAAATCCAAAACGTTTTTATTGATATTTTAAGAAATAATGTTCGTCAAAAAGCTATAGGTCAGGTTCAAAAGGCAGTATCCCGGATATTTCCCACAGAGTTCAAATATTACGATACATGATGATTGAGGATCATCGAAACCAAAAACTAAACAGTCGAAGGTATTAGTGAGATGATACTAAGTAAGCTCAATTCTGATGGGCTTGACATTATAAATTGTAGAGGGCAAGCTTACGACAACTCTGCCACAATGGCCGGAAGACACAGGTGTGTAGCAACTGATAAACGAAATCAATTCTGATGCTGAATTTGTGCCCTGCTCAAATTACTCACTAAACCTAGTTTGCTTGCATGCAGCTTCGGTGGAGTGAATTATATGTAAACGGAGGGACTTGACGTACATCAGTGTGCTCAGAAAATAAGTGCCTTACAGACGTTGTTAAGTTACGCAAAAAATTGTGCGAAGAAATTGGCATTTATATCGAACCTCCAAGACGAATAAGAAGAAAGCACACTTTTGGCGACGGAAGTAGGGATGTTGGCTTATCGTACGAAGACGATTTAAAACAAATTGTTTTCTTCATTAGTTAGAGTAACTGTTGAAATTCGAGTAAGATTTTAGCAGCTCTGGAGTTTGGCATAAAAATATGCCTTCCTAAAGCCTGCAATAATATTAGGCGACGGTGACACCGAATGTGACCGCGACCAAGCTTCTCAAGATATTGACAGAGAAGAGATTGAGCTTGAGTGCGCGCGTCTAAGGGATTTCGTAGGTACTACAGACTGCAAAAGAGATCTTATTTATTCCGGCCCATTGGGTTTATTGAAGTTTATTTTTAAATTCAAACTCGAAGGAGGGTTACCTAACATTGTAATAATGCTGCGAATATTCCTCATAGCTGCTATCAGTAATGCCAGTTGTGAGAGAAGCTTCTAAAAATTGGAAATTATGAATAATTATTTAAGATTTACAATGTCCACGTTGGGATTAACAAATCTGGGTATCTTTCCAATCGAACAAGAGGTACAAATTAATATTGACCATTGCATTAAAGAGTTCGCGTTCCAAAAACACGCAGAATAAAATATAATACTCAACAGAGTATCACAGAATATTTGCCGACTTTTTGCTTTGTTGTGAAAATAGGGGGGTGGAAAATTTAGGGTTGGCCCCGTGTGGAAGAAATGCACGCTACGCCACTGTGTTAAGCGTATTCTAAC
This sequence comes from Leiobunum rupestre, assembly GCF_980474605.1. Classification (NCBI taxonomy): domain Eukaryota; kingdom Metazoa; phylum Arthropoda; class Arachnida; order Opiliones; family Sclerosomatidae; genus Leiobunum; species Leiobunum rupestre. The sequence continues at coordinate 60,289,767 of NC_143391.1, forward strand.
ACGGAAAAGAGAAGTTTATTCCCATATGTTGGGTAATAATAAGCACATTCCCTCTCAGATTACGCAAGATCAAAGGGTATGTAATGACCGCATTCAGGTTGGTTATCAGCCCCAGAGACCTAGTGGCGGTCGAAGTTACCAAATACGTTGTTTTAATTGTGGGGAAGACGGTCACATGGCAAATGAGTGTCGAAAGCCGAGGACGCAGAGATCGTTTGGTAATGATCATACTAAGACCAGACCTAAGGAGGTTTTTAGCTCCCAGGTTCCGAAAAAACTTGTAGGGTCGGCCACAGGTGATGGAGGCTTGTCTCCGAGAGCGATCTGTGCGATAAACGCTATTTATAGTTTCCCTCAGCGTATGGCGATAATTAATGCCTTTTTGCCAAATAAAGTTAAAATCGAATGTCTATTTTTTATGGGTGCTGATTTTTTTTATCTGAGAGGTGTGGTCTATGCTGTTCCCGAATTGGTCGCCCCGTGAAGTGTGTGACATGTTTGTGTTAGCTTATTGTCAGCAATCGCCCATTTTAGATGAGCAGAAAAGAATAGACCTTTTTATTCCTGTGTTCCGTCTACTGCCTGATCTTCCCTTCGACGCGGTTCTCGGTGGGGATTTCTTAGTTTTCCATCATGGTAAGCTCGATTATGAGAGTCACTGTTTCGTTGGGTAAATCTCAGCCTATCAGGTTCTTTTTCTTATCGGATGAGGAAGTTGAGGGGGTGTTTGAAGAATTTAAGTCATCTATTAATCGGGTAGTGAAAAGAAGTAATGTCCCGTTAGATATGGGAGTGGCGTAATTTTCCTGAGGAATTTGCACCGAAAATCGGTCTAGCCAAAGACGTTATTTATCATATTAATACTGGGTAATCCCCACTTATTGCACAAAGACCCTATAGGGTGTCAAGACAGAAGCAGGTGTTGATAGAGAAGTATTTAGATGAGATGTTAGCCCATAATGTTATTAGGCATTCGCACAGTCCTTGGATGTCCTGGTGGTGATAGTCCCCAAGAAAGATGCTCCTTATGAGTGTGTTGGTCAGAAACCAGTTGATGTGTCGATCAGGTTTTCCGTCGATTTTCGGAAATTAAACGTGTAACTGTTAAGAATCTTTATCCGGTGAGTTGATAGATGTTTTAGGCCAACCACGTTTTGTGTCACACGTAGTCTTAGGTCGGGATATTGACAGGTGGCCATGCATCCTGAACGTATCGAAAAGGCTAGTTTTACCACCCATGCTGGTAAGTTTAAATTTTTATTGATGCCTTTTGGTCATATTAATAGGGGTTGGACCTTTAATAGGATGATGAAGCAAGTGCTCAAAGATAAACGCCGCTAGGGTGTGGTACTGTATTTTGACGACCTGTATGTATGTATGTATGTATGTATGTATGTCATGCGACATGGAAGGGGCACTTGATCGCTTTAGAATACGTGTTGCAGTTGGCTAACTTTTCGTTTAGAGAAGAGTGTGTTTGCTCAGTCAGAAGCAAGGGTCTTGGGTCATGTTATTGACAAAAATGGTGTACTTATTGATCGAGGTAAATTTCTGGGTGGACGGAGCTACCCAAAACCTTGAAATGGCAAGCAGTTAGGGAGATTCTTGGGTTTTGTTGGTTGGCATCAACGTTTTATTGAACATTATGCGTTCATCGCAAGCCCGTTATATGATGTTAAGAAAAGAGTAGGAAGTGGGAGTGGCCTGAAAGGCATGATAAAGCTTATTACGACCTTAAGGCGGTCATGTTAAACGCTCTACCCTTGGCCACGACTAGAGATGGCTGTCCTTTTCTTCTAGTGACTGACGCCTCAAAGGTGGGGTTAGGTGAATCCTTGTTGCAGGTGCAAGATGGCTAAGAGGTTTTCATTGGTCATATCAGCCACGTATTGCAGTCCGCAGAGCGTAACTTTTCAACTACGGAGAGAATGTCTCGCAATCGTTGGGCCATTAAGTGGTTTCGTCATTTCTTAGAAGGCGTCCGTTTTAAAGTAATAACGGATCATTCGTCACTACAGTAGCTGCTTAATCTTAAAAATCCACCGGGTCGTCTGGCTCGGTGAGCGCTTTTTTGACGAGAATTCGTAATGTCTCTTAAGTATAGGCCGGGAAGTTGAATGTAGTGGCCGATGCCATTTCCAGGGTTCATGAGCCGTGTGAATCTGGGGTGGTCGGGACTGCTTGGCCCTCTGCCGAGCCTATAGTCAACGAACCCGGCATGTTGGGCATGCTGTCCGACGCCCGGAGTTGAGTGATGGTTGTTGATGGATCAAGGGTTGCTTCGTCACCAACTCAAACAATGGCTGAGTTTCGTATGGCACAAGCAGCTGATACTGAAATTAAGCGAATCTATGACATTGTAAATTTCCGGGGGCGTCCCTGGAGTTAGTATTGAATCCAGGTATTATATAGTTGTTGATCAGCTCCTGCGTCGCAAGGTGTCGCAAGGGGGGCATAGGATAGTAGTTCCCTCGAGTATGCTGGTGGTAATGCTGCGTCAAGTACACGATCATCCTTTAGCAGGGCACCTTGGTATTGCCTAAACCATCGAGCGGGTAAGTAGCACTTTTTGGTCGTCGGGGTTAAGAAAACGGGTCGCTCATTATATCAAGTCCTGCATACCTTTATCGTTCCCCGGGTCAGATGGTTTCTAATTTGGTTGTTTCCCCTCGGTCTATGGTGGATGTAGATTTAATGGGTCTGTTACCCATGAGTAGGGGTAGCAACCAGTTTTTACTCGTGTTTACGGACTATTGTTCGAAATGGATGGAGTTTGTTCCTTTGAGGATGGGTAATGCCACAAATGTGTCGGGGGCCTTGGTTGAGAGAGTAGTGCGGCAATGGGGAAGCCCCCTACGCTTGTTGAGTGACAGTGGTCCCCAGTTTATAGCACACGTGTGGCGAGACACTTGTGCCCAGATACGGATTATTTGTACGTATACGTCGCCTTAACATCCACATGATCCACAAAGGGTCCCAGTTCTGGTTAACCCTGGGTAGGGAGGCTAGGCTCCCATGGGTCGAAACAGAGTCGTGGGTACCCAATATAGATATCGACGCTAGTGGAGCCGAATACGCTAGTGGTGTATTAGAGCCAATTGAGGACTATTTTGTGTCCATCAGGGAGGCTGTGGAATTGGCCAAGCAGAAACAGTGTGTCAGAATTTATAGCCCGGTGTACCTAGTAACAGAGACCATACCACCGGAGGCCTATCATCATCCCCTAGCTCGGACAGGTTACAAATTCAGCATGGGAAGCAGAACCCTACTACTGATGGTCACACCTTTGACGCAAGCCACTCAACCCAGCAGAAGGTGCAGCAATGGGTGGACCAATCCCCACTTCGAACACAGCAGTGGGATTAAGAATGGATGCTATAGCAACCCCAGCCGACACCCTACCTATGAACTTAAAGAGTCAAACCCTTTGGAGAGAGCTCCTAAAGGGGAACGACGAGCACACAGCAGTCCAAGTAACCCGGCACAGCTGGCACCGGAGATCCCGGTGTGGTTCCAAAAGGCCGGGAAACAGAACCGCCGTGCCCGCATATGGAGGCCCGCCGCCCCACAGCAGGCTACCCAATTCGCCGAGGCGGCCAGTTTGCCTGGACCCTCTCCGTTAGCCTGAACCGAAGTTCAGTATCCAGCCCAAACCTGACCGAAGTCTGATGTGGAGATAGGACCATTTGATCAGAGCTGACATCTCCCAGTGCGCCACCGCCCTTATGGGTTACAAGAGCCGGACCCCGACTCCCCGGTTAAGCCACCAGTTATTGCACACTCTAACCCATTTAGGCCCGGCCAAGCAGAAACAAAAAATATATTATGATAAGAGTAGGTTAGACTGCATTCCGGACTTGGGTTCTTTGGTTTGGAAGCGGACCCATCCCCAGTCTAGCCCGGCTTTAGGTTATATGGCTAGGTGGGACGGTCCGTATCCAGTTGAAAAAATTATTAACCCCGTGGTCGTCATGTTACTGGACCTTCGGACGGTCTCAATGTGGGACTATAGTATGTATGCTTATTGAAGTTCTATTACTCGTGGGAACTCGATACACCTTTTTCCTGTAGACCTGTCCAATGTTGGTGATAGTGGTGGCGTGGATGAGGGCATTCCGCAACCACAGCTTAGTTTGGATGCTCTTGAAGGCTTCTGTGATGAACACCATGAGAGTGATATCTCATCTGTAACTGGTGTCCATGTTACCGTTTCTGGTGCTACTGTTGGTGCAGTAGACGCTGTGTCATCGGTTAGTGGCGAGAGGCATTATAAGTCACTAGATGACTTGGGACTAAGGTGGTGCCTTGGGTTTTATCCTAGCTGATTATTTATTATTAGTACCACGATCGATCCTAGGGATTCCCAGGGTACCGTAGACCCAATGGTCGGACCATTTTTACCCGGCTGGTATTGGGCTCTTGTTCATCGGTCTAAGCCGTCAAGTACAGGTGTATCTTAGGACGTCTATTATTTATCTCCTCGCCGTAGTAGTCAGGGCAGTGTGGTAATGTTAAGATCTCTTAATGCCGTTACATTGGAGTTACAACCTATGGTGAGATGGGATATTCCTACTTATTGTTTGACTCCAGATAATTTTTTTTCTCTAAAACCCCTCTTTTAAGGAAACCTAATCGATTTTTATAGCGTTAATCCATTTTTTTTTCTTTCTTTGTTGTCTCTGTTTTCTGTCCAGAACCTTTTTTCGCTGGGTCCTGGCCTGAGTTTTTTTGCGTACCCATTTGACGGATAATTAAGTGGAAATTCCAGTGGATCTGCTTTTTTCGCCCGTTCCTTCAATCACGTTCTCTGGTATGGTCTCTGGGGGGCTGAACTATTTTCACCTCAGCGACTCTGAACTGACCTTTTATGCCTACTATGCGCAGTTTTGTTTGGTTGGCGTACTGAAGGATGTCTTGGTGGTCAATTTGCTAGATCAGGCCATTTTTCTCAAAATGTGTTTATGCTAGGGTTCTGAAATTTTCAGGGTGTTTTTGATAGGTATGGAAGGCTTTGGTTACTTAATTTCAGAAAAATAGAACGATTTTGTGCCGTTTTGGAAAATTTATTTTTTTCACCGGTAGGTGTCACGCAAAATGTTTCAATAGAAAAGTTGTAGGGCATAGTCGAAAGGGTAAAAAAAAATTTTGGAGGTCGGGGGAAAAACCTATTTTTCACTGAGTTTGGAGGTCGGGGGGGGGGAAACAAGTTGTACTAGCAGACAAAAGCCTTTAACGAATTGTAGGTAACATGCATTTCAGTTATAAGATTTCGAAAAATAAACAAATAATAATTATCCCAAGTGACAAATGTTTTTAATGACTTCTACAAAATGTTTTCAAAAATACCACCTTCTGATGCAATGCACAAATATGCACGATGTTGCATATTGCGAAATGCTCCCCGAACCATTTCTGGAGTCACCCGGCGACATGCTTCGATGATTCTTTGTCGTAAATCATCAACGCTCGTCACAGGTGTTTGGTATACGTAGTCCTTTACGAATCCCCAAAGAAAAAAGTCGAGTGGTGTTAGATCAGGGGATCTTGCAGGCCAACGAACAGGACCAGTTCTTCCGATCCATCTTCCAGGAAACTCGTCGTTTAGATATACAACCACGTCACGATATTGTTGAGGTGGCGTCCCATCTTGCTGGAACCAGATGCGTCTGTACTCGGTCAGAGGAATGTCGTCCAACACGTTGGATATTTCATTTTGAAGGAACTCCAAGTAGTTTTGACCGTTCAGACGATTTGGCAGGAAGAACGGGCCAATAATTCTTTCACCTAACAGACCAGTCCACACATTTAAGGGAAACTGCACTTGGTGGCGGTGAGGATATCCCCAGTGTGGATTCTCGTAGTCCCACATATGTTTTTTTTTGACGGTTGAAAGGCCCATCTCTTCCGAAAGAACATTCGTCGGACATCAGTAGTTTATCGTGAAAATCCTGGTGTGCGTCAGCCATGAGGCAAAACCAATTGCAGAAGTCGAATCGGCGCTGTCTATCACCGTCATGCAGTCGCTCGATAAGGATGAAAATGTTGCCTTTTGAGTGTTCTCCAAACGTAGTTTCGAACCAACCCTAAGTCAAAGCTGGCAGTCCTGACGCTCGCTCGAGGATAGGCGACGAAGTATTCAAGTATGGTGTTTTCCATGTCGATGTCCTGGAGACCACGACTACGAAACCTCGGATTGATATTACCCCAGTTGTAGAAGTCGCGGACCACTCTAAGAACCGTCGTATGACTTGGTCTGCAATTGGGAAGTCTTCGTCTAAATAACTGACTTACTAGAGTAGCATTACGACGACCTTCTCCGTAAAATAATTCTTGCATATGAGCGCGCTGATCTCGAGTGTAAAAAGGCATACTGGCCAATAATCGGCCAAGCTGAGATAATGTTTTAACTTTGAAATGTAAACGCTTTAAATACTACTCGGACAATTGATATTTAACGTTAAAAAACAACAAAAGAAAAATAAGCGTAATTTTTGGCCTACAAATCTTTGTTGGATGATCTTACTTGTAACCACGTCGAAATGAAAGACGCGGTCTTGGTCTACTTTGACTAATTAGGTGTTGAACGTAATTATTTTATTTAACAATAACTTTTTGAAGATCTGATTATTAACTACATAGCTGAAAGCATAAGTTCTCTAAAATAAATGTACATGTGTGTTGTGATTATGTACGATTGTTTACGTTAAAGGCTATTGCCTTCTAGTACAACTTGTTTTCCCCCGACCTCCAAACTCAGTGAAAAATAGGTTTTTTTTCAACCGAACCAAATTTATTTCTACACTTTCGACTATGCCCTACAACTTTTCTATTGAAACATTTTGCGTGACACCTACCGGTGAAAACAAAAATTCCAAAACGGCACAAAATCGTAATCAAAGCCTTCCATACCTAACAAATAAACCCTGAAAATTTCAGAACCCTAGCATAAATACATTTTGAGAAAAATGGCCTGATCGAGCAAATTGAGACACACTGTATACTATTGTATTAAAGTTTACTGTTAGTGAGAAGAATAGTTTTAATGTAACGGCCCCTTTAACTTGCATTTGACCGGTTCATAAAGAAGCTTTTTTGAGCCGCTTTTAAAATTTTCACCAATCAAATTCGCTTTCGTTAGTTTTCAAATAAATACAATGAACAATTTCACATTACGTAATTTTTACGCTTTCAATCAGATAAAAATATTAACAAATAAATAATCCAACATTTTGTTAATTTTTAAAGAAATAATTTAAATTCTAAACAACGATAATCCTCAGAGGTTTTAAACAAGTCTAACTCAAAACTAAAGTCCAATAAACACAACTGCGCGTTTTGTTCTTGAACTTCCCATGGGAAGACAAAACCCAAAATATCATCCGCTGTGGTTTGCGCTTGAAAGTGACATGGGCCGGCGAAAACCTGAGTAGTCGCAGCCGCGTTTTCATCAAACACGTGGGTACTAAAAATTGGCATATTTTCCCGAATTTCCAACCGCCGCTTTTTCAAACAGAAGTTTATTTATGAAATGAATATTCACACGTTGCAAACAGGCGTCTGTGGGTTGGTAGAGATAACCTTTGGCCAAAATACCGCCTCCGAGTTGCATCATTTAAAAAAGGCACCCCCTTCTCGAAACACACACTGGAATATATGACATCACATGTGACATTGCGGTCGACATTCAACAAACTGAGGAACTTCTGGGGGGGACCGATTTTCTATGTCGACTAACACCGTTAGGCCCGAGTGGTACCTCTTCCAGTCCTCTTTGTTCCTCACAATCAGAGGCTGTTTGCCATGTGCTAAGGCAAATTCTGTTTTCCCCATTCGCGTGGTTACAATCAAAACCTGTACACGGATTTTCAATTATTTAGCTGGCATCCCAATGAAATCATTCATAGAATAATTAGAAACATCAGCTAATTCGAACTTTAAATGGAAATAATCCAGTAAATAACGTTTACGTGTAATGAATTAATCCATATCCTGACGTTCCGAGAAATCCATTATGTCTTTGTTGTTATTAAACACCTTGGGCGTCATAGCAACCCAAGTTTTGAAAGATGGTGTTTTAAATTTAGGTATATCACCGAAAACAATTACCTCACCATCGTCCGGACATTCTTCGATTTCCTTTATTTCCACCGAAGGAAATGGGCATGGCTTGACATCACTATCAAATTCTTGCATGATGTTACAAGCAGTTTAGAGCGTCCTTTCATGACCACCAAACAACATCACGAAACTCATTTTTGGTAACTAATGGACGCGCGAAAGATCATAAAAATTTATCACGCATTTTTTCTTTCACTTTTTCACAATCGTCGAATTTCAAATTCGCGAAGAAAACACGATGGCTATACATTGCTAAATCTAGAACGAATAAGTGCATGTGAAATATTCACTCGAGTGATATAGCAGAATCAACCTAGCGACTTCTTAAATGGAGTTATTTAAAATGATATTGGCTACTACCTTTAGAAAGAAAGACCACCAGCTTCAATCGGAGAATGGGGTTATGTCTGATTTTTCTTGCAACTACCTTTCGAAATGAAACGACCACCTACGGAAACTCGGAGTATGGGGTTATCACTCGTAACGACAAACAGCGGAAACTCGGAGAATGGGGTATTGTCTGATTTTTCACGAGCTATTTGATGAGATCTCACCAATAAGCTCATGAGGAATCTCGTGAGATTTCACCAAATATTTCTGTAAAAATCTCATGAGATACCTTACTTCACACGTCGTCTAACGACGTGTATTAATTTTAATCTCAAAACGTCTCATGAGACATCTCTCACGGCACGTATCAAGAATGAAAACTCCGTAAAGTAGTGACGAGACATCTTAACAAATAGCTCATGAGCTATCTCGTAAGATAACCAATATACCTTAGTTTTACAAGCTTTAATTCGTTAAAGAAATTTTATTGGCTTTAATTCGTTAAAGAAATACATTTCTATTAGGATAAAATATTTTTATTAAACATATTGAACATTTTGTAATTTTTTTAAGTCACTGGATTCTCTGATGGCGTCCAAAATATCTTTATTAATCTAAACATTTTTCTTTCCCTGAACGTAAAATTGAACGCATACTAGACACTTTACGTCTTCATCTACCGTTTTTGCGATATTTTGCGAAAGGATAGGCGGTTCCACATAGTCGATTTATAGCTTTCTTTGGTATTTTAGTGACCTCTCTTCTGTTAATCAAATTCGAAAGTATTAAAACAATGCAAATAATTAACGTGAACGTTAACGAAACTAGCCTTTCTTAAAACCAGCCTTGCGGTACGGTATTGGGACGAGAATTTATATCGGAAAATTTATTAAAACGAAAGTAAAATTGAAGAACTTTACTCGAGTTGGAAATTCCAGATAGAAAGTACGGAGTAACTGCATTTAAACTTACCACGAGAAGACAAGCGACTGAAATGATAATCATCACTGAGAGCTTCTTCCTTTTACAGTCTAAAAAGTAGCAAGAAGACCATCAGCGCATGAGCCGAGGAAATCACGTGATCTCTCGCAAAAACCTAATGAGATAACTCGTGAGGCATCTCATTAGTTAATTCGTGAGATCAGAACTTCTAACGTCTTGAGAGATGAGCGTTTTATAAGATGATAAAGACAAACTCATGGGAGGAAGTCTATGTATCTACTTCAAAACTTCAACGTTAGGCCATCACATTGTTGTTTGAATTCTATTGTGCGCAAGTACGTGCACGAGCTTACATGAAATAAACGTTTAGAATACAAGCGCGTGTTAACGTTAAATCTAAGGCAGGAGTGTGTGCGCGGGTTAACATTCAATCAACGGCGGGAATTTATGTTGTTGAAATGCTGTGCATTACAAATATTGTTAAACTAAAGGTGACGTTGGTAATAGCAGGGTTGTAGACTAGAGGAATGATTCGATCACTTAGATTTTCATTTGGCGAACTATTTTTCTACCACGGATGGCGCTAGTGAGCCCTGAGTAGCCCTTCGATATTTTGTGGGCTTTACCTCATTACACTGGAGTACCTTCGGAAAGTTAACACAACCAAGTTTTCTTGTCGATAGATCTCGGTTCTTTATGATCTCTAAATTGGTTAATAGTCGCTTTGTTATAAATTTTTATAATTAACAATTTAATTTTTGAAATTTGCGAACAATCTAAGCAAACCCAAGCTAATTAAGAGCCAAAAGACTAAACTACGGTCAGTGTTAATACTTTATTAATTCTAGTACAAAATTTGTATTTCAGAAATTTAATTTTCGCTTATTATAAATATTTAAAAAATATATTTCCTTAAAATTCACACGTGTGAAAATGAAACAAATTAAAGCGATCCCAGTTAGTTTTATTTTCCCCGCTATCTCATAAAAATTAGGCTGGACCTTAGTACTTCTGTGCCCATAAGTATCTGAAGGAAGCTACACCTTGGAGGAGAGAAGTATTCTGGAGTGGAAAAGTCGGGCGCCACCTGCGGCTTTGTAAAATACCCATCATGCTCTTTTTGGTCGGACGTCATCAAGCCAGAATGATGGCAGATGAAGCTAACGTCCTACCAAAAACAGGTTTAACCGGGGTAGTCTGGGTAACTCTAACAGCAATAGGCGGAAAAGGACGTTCTTATTACCGCTATGGGATTTTCCACTCCAGAATACTTCCCTCCTCCAAGGCTACACATTGTCAGGCACGCCATCTATATGCCACTTTTTCATTAGACAAACTCTTCTGTGGTAGAATTGCTTAGTGATCGAACCATCTCTCTACAACCCTCGTAAAAGGAAATCAAAATATTTAATTTCAAATAATTTTTAAATTATTTTACATCTTTTCAATCTTCTTTCGCTTGTCTTGCCTCTCTTACGCTATCCAAAATCTGTATCGACGACCACGTAAGGGAAAACATCTTTCAACTGGCGAGATTGACAAGGCATCCTGCTACGGGATATTAGGTTTCTCTGCTTTTGGAACAGACAGTTCCGCCTCCGGGATGTTCGAGTGCTTTGGGACTGTTCAACCTGCTGTTTTTTCCATAATCCAAAAAAAAACCCCTATTTTAATGACATTTTTTACACTACTTAAATGTAAAAAATACTTTTTAGGAAAAACAACGGTAAAAAAGGCCGGAAAGTGATAAGTTTCTTTCGCGATTATTAATTGAAAAGCAATTTCAATATTTACCTGCGTTTTACATTCTTCGCAAGTGACCGTTCTGAAATGAACTCCGGTATCAACTTAAAATTAACTGTTTACTCTCAATCAGCGAAACAACAATAAAATAAAGCGCCACCTACAAAGAATCCCGCACATTTAACATGGGGAAGTGTTCTCGGCTCATTCTAACCAAATTTGGATATATATTCTCCAAGTGATACTGATCAATTTTTCAATGGGACTCAACTTGCCATCACCGTCCATCACGGAGTGCTTTGGTGACCTCATCAGCTTACTCGCCCATTTGAAGTCTAAACGGCGTGGTATCCGTCGAATCCCAAAAGGTGCGGGATACATGGCGGCTTTGACCTTTTCGGACGTGATAAACAACGATGTCCGCCATAATTCGTTGGCATCTGGGAAGGCAATGTTTTGTTTTGCATCGGTTTGTAAGTCCCCCTCGCGCCCAAGAAAAGACCAGTTTCCCTCGCCACTTCCGTGAAATCTTGGCTTAATAATAAAAGCTACGCTTACTGGATATCTCACACGTACATTCGTCAACGCAATTTGCGGGCGTCTCTCAAACTTTGGAGAAGACGGTGGGTTAGAGAGAGGTGGAGACAATTGGGTGGGACAAGCTTCGCCGCCGCGAGATTTAAAAAATTAGTTAAATAACTGGCAGTATGAAATTGAAATTTGAGTCCTATTTTCATCATTGTAAGCTTTTAAAAGTAAAGTTAATTTAACGGTATAATACGGTACCAATAATCTTATAAAATGGGAAGAATCAAACATTGTTTATACCCAAAATGCCATAGTGATTCCAGATATGGATGTTTGGAGTATCTTTGTACCTTTTCCTCAAGTGATAAGGAAGCCCGAAGTTAGTAAAAAATTAAATTGGATAAGGGAAGTAAGAAAAGACTTTAAACTCGACAACATTACGAAAGACATTTTGTTGGGAAAATGGGCCATGTATGGAACATCCAGACCCTGTTCATTATCCAGTACGTACATAAGAAACTTAAGTGTAATAATTAATATTAAGGTCAGGCTGGTTACACTAGAAAGTGCGGTCTACTGCGAACGATGAACCAATTTTGGAAGCAAACTTGGACCAACAAGTTTTGATTAATGAGTCTGCTGATTCAGGGGTTCAAAATCAAGAACGGGAAGCTATTCATTTACTGGTTGATTTATTAAATATATTTCTATATCAACACGCTGAGAAAACTTATTTTAAATACGTTTGGTTTATACGATATGGCTTTGGAATTACCAAATTCTACCGTTGTCTTTCTAAATAAGGTTTCAGAAATTTGTCATGAAGTAAGAGCAGAGGTTGCATCGAATAGCATTGACTGGATTGATTCATCTGATCCACAAGTTAGTTTAATTTGTTTAATTTTAATAAGTAGAGTAGTAGCACTGTAGCTTTGGCCATGGCCACCATTTTGGGCACAAATGTTTTATCTATAAGAAATAGCATGGGTGACATCACATTGCCATTACTCTAATAATAGACTTAGACTCGAATGATGTGAAGTGTTTGTTCTTTACAGGCAAAATTACCTTTTACTGACGACGATTCTTAAGAACAGAAGGAAACCACTTTTCCACTGCCTCTTGAAAGCCTAGAGCCAAATAACTGCAGTTCAACTGATGCATCAACTTCGACAGTTGATATTAATTTTGACACCCCTGTCAACCGATTCTGACATTTCCTTAACAGTGACGAATGGATAAAAAAAGACGAATCAAATTGGTTTTCTTCTGCAACTAACACTAAGATCCAACTGCTCCGGGTCAATAAATTAACGACTAGAATAGAAATAGCTGCAACTATAAATTCCATCTTTGAATTTAATGATTCAGTCTTGGGCGAAAGTTTAGATAATCATAACTTATTCAATGTCCCACAGAAAGTTTGCAGCGAAAATGAGTTGGTCCAGCTGCTCAGCTTGGAATCAGGTTATCGCATAAAAAACCTAGGTTTTTTGTTTGAAACTCTGAAATTACGCATTGACGACAAAGTCATAGAATGGAAAAACTAACATACAAATCTTTATGTAAAAAAGAGCTGTTTGATATGATCAAAGCGTCAATAGTTAAAGAAATTATCTCAAACGTTTACAAAATAAGTAAACAAATAGATATAAGTAGAAGAAGTAGAAAGAATGGAAGAGAGGGATGATTCCACTTTGGAAGAAATTTTAGCGGAGTCTTTGCCCAAAAATGAAGATCAATCTTTTTAGGCCCTTTTTCTGAGTACCCAATTAAAAATTATAAAGAAAACTTATGTTTGAGGTAGAAGATGGCACCCCCTTGTGTTGAAATGGTGAATGTACCAATACAATAAATCTCCAAGTGCATACAAGAGTTAAGCCGAGTCTAAAATATTTCAATTGCCTTAGTACAATACTCTGTTCCGCCATACACCGAAAGAAAAAATAACCTTGGGATTTTCCGATGCCGTCTTATATAAAATAAAAGAAGACATCCAGCCAGAAATGCTAGAACATCCCCAACAAATCTTTATTCTTTTATTGGATGAAAAAAAAGTTAAGGAAGATTTATTATATAAGAAAAAGTCAGGCGACATCATCGCCTTTGCCTACTTTGCCACAAATAATTTGACGGGGGACGACCTAAATTCGATAATTTGGGAAGCAGTGGACAAATAAGAATCGCTCGGTTTTCAGATCTTAGCAGTTGTGGGGGATGAATGCTGGAACAGAGGGTATTCTAAATTCATGGGTAAATCCCCACAGCTTAGACGAGGAACGACCGAATTTTTTCTTTGTTTGACCCTTCTCACCTACTAAAAACTACCAGAAATTGTTTAGCATCAAGTCTGGACGGTTGCCATAACTTGGGAACCAATTAACAAGATTTATGAAGCAGAAAGAAGGAAATTTGCGAAAATCCCACAAATAACCATTTGGATAAGTTAGATGATTCTAATAATAAAAAACATGGGTTGAAAATTGGTCCTTGCGTACGAAATGCTTATGAGAACGCTCAAGAAAAATTAGTTATGGTACAACACGCCAAAAACGCGTGTATGATAAAAAGCATAGGCAATTTCAATCACATGTTGGAGAGATGGTACTAAAGAAAACGTATTACCAGTCCTCGGCGGCTGAGCAATATGGTAAAAAATTAGCACCTTTCTGGGATGGCCCGTACGAAATAGCGGAAAAAATAATCGAAACATACTTATCGATTACGTCTTTAAGATAGCCGTCACTTGCTAAAAGGGACACACCACAATTCGCAATTAAAGGTCTTTATTCAACGTTTGCGTAACGACAACGCACCCTTAGCAAAGGGTTAAGTTGATCGGGGTAAATCACCGCATATAGACAGTCCACACGATATAATCTTCGCCCCCGTAAATAATTTTTCTCATATACGAGGACGTTCGGTTTTGGGGAGGGGGGAGTGAGACGCTTAATTTTTATAATCCTTACTTTATTAAAATAATTTTGAATTATCCTATATTCTTAAAGTTACCATTCATTTCTTAAAACACCTGGCAGCACTTTATTTCGCTCTTTGTAAAATGTCATAGCATCTTGTCTTTTCGTTTTCACACATGCGAAAAGCATTCTCGTTATCCATTAGATATTTTACTTAAACCCCTTTTATATATTCTATCCCCGTACGGGTGTCCAAGCCCAAATGTTTATCATTAGTGTATTTAGTTAAAATTGAATAAAAACAACATATTTTAGTGCACTATAAAAACTTTAATTTTTAAAAACAAAAATCAACCAGTTTCGGCGTTTTGTCTTACGCTGCCATCATCAGGAATATAATTACATTAGTGTATTATTTTTACAATAGGTGTTTTCTCGTTCGCGAAAGTTTTTATTACCCCAGCATGTGTAAGAATGGCCCTCCTCTACATAGTGTTTTGTGCGCGTTAACATCTGGTCCCATTGTGCGTCATCGAACCCCTCTCTCTCTATTCTTCGATATCCGCTCTTCTCGACATTGATCGGAATCGGACTTTCTTCACAAACGTAAATTGTAAAGTGGGCCCAAAAATGTTTCCACATGCGGACACGTGTCACCAATTTACACAACCGACTTTCAGATTTACTTCGACCAATAACCTTTCAACGAAACGCCTCTCTCAAGCTTACTTCAACCTTTCACATTCGCCAATCATCGACCTAAAATTATCATCTTCAAAATTTAATTTAATAACGTGACGTCCCTGGACAGTAAAACCCAGGAATTGGCGATTTTTCGGGAGAGTTCTGCAGAACCAGGGAACCTGAAAACCTTGGGGTAGCGGAGTAGAAGGAAGAGTCCGGAGACAGTTAGTTCCTGGATAAAGCGAGAAGTTCGGTATTGGACCAAAGAGTTCAGGCCAAGTATAATTTAACAAGTTAAAAAGCTATCCAATGGAGTAGGCCCAACTGCAGAAATTACCATCTAAAGACGCGAGCAGCAATCTCAAGTGTGAACCAACAGACTAACCACAAAATTGGTGAGCCGAAGCCGAGAAGGGTTTCCATTTAATATTACCGAGAGAACCCACGTTGTTCCACGAAACGAACGTTATTTACATGTTGTTTTTATTTTAGTGTATTCACGAAGCTTATATGGCGTTGGGGTTGTCCACATCGTATCTTTAGCGACCAAGGTCGACAGTTAAGTCTTCTCTATGGGATAGAACATGTAGACTTTTAAGGTAAAAATTAAAACCACTAGTTGTTACCATCCCCAAAGTAATATTGTTGAACGTTGGAATTGAGTAATAGGTGAAATTAACCATGAATTCGGCACCGCAGGACACGACAGACCGTTCGCCATATTATCTTAATATGGGCCGTCAACCGCGTTGCCGTGGAGTTCCCTAGACGATGAGGAAGATCCTCCGGAATCATTCACCTTAAACGTTCTTTCAAGCAACTTCATGATGACCTTGAAAGAAATAAAATATACATGAGAAGAGCTCAAGAATATTTGAAGAAGTATTATGATCAACGATGAGAAGACATGGAACTTCCAGTAGGCACGCTAGTGTGGCTGGAGGCTCGTGAACCTTCCCAGGGCGCGACATATCATGCCACGAAATTAAGCCCGAACTGGAAGATGCATTGACCCACGTTAGCCGATGTTTAATCGTTCCTGATGAGGATGAAGTCGCCGTTGATGAAGCCCAACCTTCTGGTTCCGCTCACCTAACTCATGATCCAGTACTACAAGAGGACAAAGTTTAGGTTGACGAATCTACGGAGGAAAAGGATTTCCCCTGTTAAGCCTCACCAACCCTAGAAGTCCCAAAAATTCCAGAAGAAGCAGGTATTGAAGACGTCACGGCAAGATCATCAACTTCTTCGGACAGTGAATCCGACCCCCAGTCGATGTCATCTGTGCCGAGAGACCTTGATCAACAACCAACAGAGGTCGATACTCCGCAGGGCGATATGAGATGGTTGAAACCCGTGACTCTGGGTTTATTCCGGATCTCTGTTACCGTAAGACAGTGACCAAAAAAGGGCCTGTATTATATATTTATTTTAAAACTAACAATATAACAAATCTAGAAAAATCGGACTTCTCATTTTCCTGAGTGGCCGTATTAAATCTTCCCTGGGAGAGGATACGAAAGGCAAGAAGTAAATTATTATGATATATCTACAACTTTAATAATTTTTTCTAGGGCCTATGTGCTACACATCAAGTGTTGGCTTATTGCCAAGAACAAGCTGAAGAAGTATCTGTAATTGTCGCTGCAATATTCGATTAAAGCTTACCATTTGAGGCCTTTACAAACACACCGGCCACAGAACTCTGTTGCCATACTTATACTTCAACTTTCAAAAAAGATGTGGTAAACTTTAACCAACGAGCCAAGTCTTTTCCACGGCAGCTCCTCGTAGGACGTTTCACTAATTTAATGATAGAAATATTATCGAGACGTACCGGTTTAGACAACGTCCTAGTTATTCAAGACCCCCGTTCCCTTCTAATATTCGGACCCTGGGTACTACGAGCCGTCCAACTACAATATTGTCCTAGGTCGGAGGAGTACGTCACTACACGTAACTGTGGATTACTCTGCCCCACCAACCAAAGATATATCAATGACTTGATACCCATGGTGGTAGTATCAGAATTGATCTAGAGGAATTCACTAATTTTAACTCCGACAAAAAGCAAAACGTGGTGGACACCGGTCTTCTTACTCCTCAGAAACATTGAACCTTAAGATGGACATAAACCAATTGGGCGATTTCCCACTGAGTCCATTCCAAGAAGTCCCGTACGAAGAGGCCACTCCAATGGAAGGTATAGATCGAAAAAGTCACACTTCTCCGGACGACCATGTGATGACTAGCGGAAATAAATCTTTTATAGACGAAATCAAGCCATCACTCAAAAGCTGTGAACCATCGGTCATCCCACTACCTCCGGAAGTGCCATGCCAGGGTCACCTCTCTCTTTCTCCAATTCAATTCCCACCCGAATCAAGAACAGCTAGCACTATTCATAAATGTGGTTCTTGCTATTGTCACTTATTACAAAACAATCGTAATCAGCCTCCACGACAACAGGCATGTCATTCCACATCCAAGCCATCAGCTACCGAGTCCCAGAGCATTGCAGACGAATGATGTTATAACTGCAGATAAAAGGGCCATCGTGTGCGCAACTGCCCTCGCCTTGCAAAGAAAAAACGTTTTTGTTGTAAATTTATCACAACTATATATATTTTTTGCCTTTACGACCATTCTAATTAATCTGTTCTTTTTCATATCTCAATCCTCCGCTCGGTACTCCTTTTTTTGTTGGGAGGATGCAACGGTACTGTCCCTATCCGCCAGATGGCGCCCACTCCGTTGCTAAAGAACTTCCCAGCAAATATGTCATGTGACGTCGTTTTACTTTTCATTTTAAAAACCCCCAAACAACTGGTTCGAAAAGTCAGTCAGTCAGTCACAGAGAGAGTTTTGTTATTTTTTATACGAGACCAGCCAGCCTCGAGAAATCTTATTATTTTTCCTGTAAGAATGTCGGTACGATATAAAACTTTACAATGGACTCGATTACTTATTAAAAATTTAATTATTTTCAACTTATTACTTCTGGTTCAATCTCTTCATTGTTATAATTGCGATAGGCCGAATTAAGAATGGCCGGTAGAATTAATACAGCCAAGCGCAGGGGAATCAATAGTCTGGTCGCTAAAAATTTTAAGACTTTATTTTAAGCGATTTTCATGCCCAAGATTCAGTATTGTGGATCCCTAGCGGGATTATACTTACAGTCAACAATTATTGTCTGGCAGTACTACAATTAATTTTAATGTATCAGCGAGAAACGTATTAGAATCCCGTCATTTAACGAAAGTTAGTCGACTGTAGATAAGAACCTTCGTACTGTAATGAGTTCGTGTATCATTTTTGACATGGAAGGCCAACTGATCAGCTCGTATCCAGTTTCCCCGAAAAATGGAAAAATCAAATTTTGGCCGTCTTCGAGTTAACGTTGTTTTTCGCAATTTACTCAAGAAATAATAAACCATTTCTTATGGGAACTCTATTCAAATCTCATTATTTATACGTAATTAAGAATTTTTAACTAAAAATTATCATTATCGTAATAATAAAATAAATACCGCTCTTAATCAGCTCGTCACGTGAGTACACAGATTCGAAAATATTACAAGACAAAGTGTCTTTTTGCTCAGAATGGTCGCCAAGATAATTGAACTCGCAATTTTTGCAATAAAAATGTGGAATTACAATGGACTTAGATTTTTCAAAGTTTTTTTAAGAAGAGCTATTTTGTTAAGGGAATCTCTGTCGTTTCAATTGAAGGCATATGCCAATGTAGTAGCTGCAGCGAACTTTTTGTAGCTTCTTCAGAGGTGTGATGACGCAGAATATGAGCCATTATCAACAACAAGCTCTCCTTCTGCGATAGCTGTCTGTTATCTTCATTTCCACATTAAAATTCTTTATTCGAAACTGGTTGAACTTCTTGAATCGGACGAAGAACCCTCAAGTTCAAATCCACTAATAAAATATTTACAAATATATATAAAAATCTCGTTGTGTTTATTTTATTCCTGTTTTTTTTTACCGTATTTCAGCCGTTGAGGTATTGATATCAGTAATCTCGTAGCCATTCTCTTTTAAATTCATCCCAGTAATTGGTCTGCCACAAATAGACCACTGTTCAATATCGCTTTGAACAATAAACGCGAAATTATTGTTATTTTGAAATTGTGATTTCTTGCCACAGGTTGAACACGTTTCTTTGTTTTATATCTGAAGCGAGATTGCCTAGGTATACTTTTTAAGTGGCTAGCCAAATAATCATCATACCCACGTTTATTCGGAGCCATTGTTATTATATTTGGGTGGTAATTAAATTTGAATAATATTTTTATAATATAATATGGAATTTAGCAAAAGGACAAACTTGAAAAAGCTAGTTTTTTTTTTAAATATTTTCCTTCTTTGAGAAAGGAGTGAAGATCTACTCTTATAACCGTGTTTCGAGCCATACTATAGTTTAATTTTATAATGACCTTTCTACTGAAGCCATACAACATACGTCAAATAATCTTTGCTGTAGTAAAATCTTCGGGAAAGTGTCCAGTCTCGGCCACAAGTTTCGCTTTCTTTTTCCTCTCAAAGTCACGGCACTCATCTTCCTCGAAAATGGAGACGAAGAGAAGTAAAGCATATTAAACGTAGTTTCGAACACAAAACAATGTCGGCTTTCTTTAGATCGACCCCGGTTCTCGTCGTTTAACTAAATTTCCAATCAAGCTGAGTTAAAACCGTCACGACGGTGAGCGTTAACGAAAAAACACCATCCAAACCAAACTCAACTTCAAACTAATCCGTTAACGCTCACCGTCGCACGGTGGTTTTGCCAACCCTTAGACAGTCCTAGCAACTGCGAACGCAGAGATTTCGAGAAACTGCGTACGCAATGATTAACCTTTGCACGGAAAATGCGAACGCGTTCGCCGGACAGTCACACAGACAGACATTGTGATTATATAACCTCTTGGTCCCCTAGGAGGGGTAAAAACTAGAGGATAAATATGACGCGTTAGAGGAAAAAATTAGAGAACTCGTGGAGGAGTGCCACCAATTAAGAGAAGTTGGAAAGTATTATCACAAGTCTATAATTATTTCCTTTAGCGTGTCAGTTAGTCGAATTAGTTTCTGATAGGTATGCGTGAGCTGACGAGGTGATGTCATACCAAATATATAAGCCTCTCTAACGAGAAACTAAAACCAAATATACGCTCAGCTGGTTTTTTTGCAGCGGCACGGCGGTCTGTCATCACTATAAAGTCCGCGTGTAATGTCTAACGGCTTAATTGGCCTGTAAAAAAATAACAGGGGGATAATAGTTAAATGTATAACTCTTATTTAGACAAGTGTGTTAGTTATTATATTAATCTTAGTGTTGAATAGATTTATCAATTCCGCTTTCTTATAGATGTTGGGAAATGGTTAAAGAGGTGGAAGTCCATGCACGCCAAATGCGAGTCCCGCGAATCATCTCGATAAAAACGGAGAAATTAAAGTTTCTAAACGAGATCTAGATAATGCGGAAAGGTAGTCTACCACTGCTCTAAATTGATGTGGAGGCGCACCGTCATGCTGGAACCAGACTTGTCTGTAGTTGGCTAAAGGAATGTCTTCTAATGCGCCCGCGACTTCATTCTGAAACAAAGCTAAATAGCTCTGCCCATTTTAATGGTGTGGCAAAAAAAGGACCAATGACTCGATATCCGACCAGACCCGATCACAGGTTTAACCGAAATTTTTGTTGGTGGTGGAAAGGAAATCCCTATCATGGATTCACATCACTCCTCGTGTGATTGTTTTGGTGATTAAACGATCTGTCTCTCCCGAACGAGCATTTAACGGACACCAAAAGTAAGTTTAAATTCCAGAAATTCACGCTCCATATTGTAAAAACAGTTACAAAATTCAATGAAGATCTTGATGAAGTGTTGCCTGACAAGGATGGAAATTGTGCACGTGAATAGAGGTCGGCGTTTGGATAACAATTAACCGTTTGTTTGGATAATATCCATAAACAAAAATTATCTAAAAAATAATCAGTTATTTTAGGCTTTTTCCCATATTAAATCGTTATTGTCCATGGATAATATCTACGGATAAACGGTTAACCGCAATTTTTATGATTAATTGAAATTTTGCCAGTTAATTTATCTGCTCCGCCGATCTCTACGCGTGAAGGATTCTCCAAATGCGGGCTCTGGGCACACCCAACTCTAAGTTTGCACCCCGAATGCTTGCACGAGGATATGCCGAGAAGAACGCTTAAGAGAGCTCTTCGTCGTTGCTATTTTGACGACCAGCTCCTTGGTATCTTGGATTGACATCATCATGGTACCGGAAATCTCGAACTGCGCCGAGAACAGTGTTGTGACTGGGAAATCTGTCAGGAAACCACCTTCTGAAAAGTTGACATACCCTACGAACGTTTTAATGGGCTTCACCATAAAATAATTCGACCATGAAAGAGTGCTGATCAGCAGAATACACAGGCATTGCGAACATGCAACTATCAGATTGATCGTTTTTTCTTTTTTTTTCTTTAAATAGTAAAACAACCTTTGTGAAAATCAACTTTAAAGAAACATGTTAGTTGATTAACTAGTTCTAGTCAGACCAGTTTATCGTTCTCTCATTGGTTAAACAACCCTTAGGCCTTCAATGGCCAACCTGTGTTTTTGCGTACCCATTATCTAGGTATAAAATAGGTCAATTTCAATCAATCCAATGCTATTTTTAGGTTTTCAGGTAGGCTTTTCGACTTTCTCATTGAAACGATTTTCCTACCACCTATCGGTCAAAAAAGAAATTTGAAAAAAAGAAAGAAAATGTTATTCGATTGTCTTCAAATTTACAATGTGAAACGTTCCTAACGCAATTCTCATACCCTGAAAGTTTCAAGATTATATTTCAAATAGTTGTTGAGAAAAATTCCTGGCCAGAGAAAATTGAGCCACCCTGAAAATAGGAGAAACTAAAACTACGTAAAAGCACATATAACAATTGCTTGGGCTCCTCACGACAACCAAACGAAGCTGGTATAAATGAACGCAAATAAATCATCATAGACATGAATTATTCCCTTTCGATAACAATTCCCCACTTATAATGCACACAAAAACCGTTATAGAATATTGAAGGCTAAATAACAGCGCGTATCTCAATATAAATAATACCAACGTAACCACATTAACCAAAATGTAGCGCACATTTAAAGCTGATAAGAAAACACGTGACATAAAATATGAAGGTACGAGTGAGTTAAGCAAAACGAAAAGGCATAAGAGCGCGATGTCTACAACCTGACACTGTTTTCAGAAATGACCCAACACACTTGAAAATAAATACCGATAGACCAGAATCTATGTAGACCAGCAAGGGGCTCTACCCTTTGCCCCTCTTAACTCAATGTCTCTGCCACTGAGCTTAAACAATATTTAACCTTTAATATTTCATACGTAAAAAAATGTAAGACTTAATTAATATACTCTTCCGCTTAAGTGCGTTCCTAATTTTCAGTGAAGCGTATTAGTCAATAAACAGTTGAAGTTGGATAGTGGCTAAAAGAGGTTAACCGTAAACAATCGGTGGACACCCTGCCATGTGGACGTTCAGAGATTTACCGTTACCCTCAGCACTCGGTCCGTCAAAAACAATTAGAAAACGGAAAGTAGTTACCCAGTATATATGCAACGCAAACACACAAATCATACACGAATATGATATAAGAAACCACACAACACAATGCACACCGGAAAAAGCGCTTCCATATATCCAAAACCACGTAAGCGCATAACTATATACACAAACCACCAAAAACAAGAGATACTTGATTTTGGAAAGAAAGACGTGTTAGAAAACGTTTACGAAATCCCAAAAACTGAGAACGCGGTGATTACACTTTGTCCTGGAACAAAGAATTCAGTGATTACACTTTGCTTCAGAATGGAGAATGCGGTGATTACACTTTGTCCTGGAACAAAGAAATCCGTGATTACACTTTGCTTCAGAATGGATAATGCGGTGATTACACTTTTCCCCGGAACCGTGAACGCGTTGATTACACTTTGCCCCGAACTGTGAACGCATTGATTACACTTTTCCCTGGAACTAGGAACGCGTTCGCAGCGCACAACAGACATACACGGTAATTGTAACACTCCTCCTAGGGATAATAGTTCCCTCGGAGAGGAAAAAATAGAATAAAGGTAAATTAAGAAGGGTTATAAAAGTTAGTTTACTATGATAACTTAAAATTAAATAAACGTAACAAAGCAGCATCGATTTATAATTTCATTTGTTTAATTCCAGTATATAAGGATCCATTTTATATATCAGGTAGCAATCGGTCGCAATTTAATTGATCTGTTTCGAGCATGCACTTCTGCCATAAGGGCGGTGGTGGTGGCCACCAGATGCTTCGTCCGTTAGGCAATTTATTTGCACTTCTTCCGTTACGCAGGTGATTTCTTAATCCGGGTTCAGCGCTTCTTCCTTTACGAAAATTATCGTGCAATCTGGGTTTGACATTTGTTGAAGCATCTGAAGAAATAATAGTATTAATTAAAATAATATAATTATGCTAATACCAAGGCACTATTTTAGACTGAAGAAAATACAGGTTGATAACTAATAAACGATACAGGACCAATAATTTAAAATGTGTTTTAATTAAAAAAAATTAAATTTTCCGTTAGCAGATTGTACAGGGGGTCACTTGACAACTGGAATTTCCATAACTTTGAACCATGTCTACAAAGTTTTACAAAATTTATCTTGAGAGCTGGGCCAAATTATGTTACCCAAACCTATTTAATCCTATAATTGGACAGGGAACACGTTTCTAATTGAAACCCACCTTATATTTCCAATGATTCTCGAAACATTTTGAATTACATTAAAGATAGGGTCCAAGGTCATGACATTTCAGTTGTCAGTCGTATCTATGTGTCCTGATAATTTCACATTCCTAGCTTGAACACATTTTAAGTTATTGACTTATTCTTCAAATTTCCGAACAATTTTAGTGTAATATTAAGAATTTCCCACTTGTTTTTTGTTATAAGAACTGAAATGCAATTGAAAGGGTTGGTTTAATGAGCACCACCGCTGTATCGCAATTTAAATAGTGCGAATACTGACGCAGTATCAAGCAACCAAAAATGTTGAGCGAATCAGATAACGATATTCTCAGAACCGCTCCGTGATTATGAAATTCTAGAAACTGCGGTGAGCTACATGTGAGCTAATAATGATTTAAAATAAAACCTCATAAACTGCCTTTTTTGACTGGGGCGTACTAGCTGGAGACGAGCCACTGGCGTAAGGAACAATTCTATTGACATTTGATCTGTTTCCTAAAGTTTTTATAGTTCGTTTTTATGTTGTTGTTGCCACGGAGTAATTTCCTGATCATCAAAGTACTCTGATCGTATTTGATTTGTCCACTTAAACTTCAAATAATTTTTATGGTTCTGTTAAAACTAGGGATATAAATTGGCGTGCGTTATATAAATTTGGCCAAACAAGGCCCCAGAGAAATGGCCAATTGATTTTTCCCACATCATTTGTTAAATAAAAATTAAGGTGCATCTTTCTATAAGAAATTTTTATATATCCTTATCATTTTATCAAAAATGGCTAAAAATGACCTAAAATTTGGGCATTTGATGTATCTGAAAGGGTTCGGAAAAACAATCTTAATATCAATATCACAAAATAAAGTTATAAGCCGTTAATCGTTTCTTAAACCATTTGGACAAGAAGTGATACATCTATCGATAGCAAATATTAAGTTATCGCATTTATATTATCAATTAAGCCAATCGGGTTCAAAGAAATTTGTTAATGATACTTTATTAATCATTTGAAACAATTAAATTTCAGTAATTTTTATATTGGAAAATGAAGACACACAAACTAATATTTTTCTTGCTTTAACTTTTTTAAATAATCGTAAATATCGTGCAATTAGTTTTACTTCATGACGACCTGAAACACCTATAAGAGTTAATCATTAATATAAAATGTAACTTACCAACAACAAATGATGATATTAACAACAAACAAACTACAATTAAAAGAGCTAACTTCATCGTCGCAGATTTTATAAACATGCACGAATTAAATTTCGCTGACTTCTTAAGATCTAAGTTTCATTCGTACGGTATTTAAATGTTGTAGGGGCAGATTTTCACTTAAAAAGCACGAGCTTTCAATCTGTTAATTGTACGGAAATAATTAGCGACTGTATGACTAACATCCAATAGTTATTGTTTCTTATCGTAACCAATTAATATTCCAATATACTTAAAAAAAAACAATTTTCTAAGAAGGATCGCATCCACCTCAATTCGAGTTCATAGTTAGACATACAGGGTGTTAGCATTTTATCGCCCCAGGAATTTTGCACAAAACCCATATTACCGAAAATGTGAAATTTTCTGGATTTACACTATCGGGAAAGGTCGATTTTATATGTAAATTTCAGCACAATCGTGGAATTTTTCACGGTTTTGGAATTTTTTTCATGCTAGGTGGCAGACGAAAACGGTCAAGGAAAAAGTTGTAGAGCATTTTCGAAAACCATAAATGAAATTCGTTTGGTTGGAATAGGTCAATTTGTTACTGAGATATTAGGTCAAGAAAATATTCAAGTTGGTAGTAGGTGGCTTTAGCTTTTCCACAAATAAGTTAACAGTCTAGTAAGTCAGTTATTTCAAATGCTCTATCCTGACAGTCAATACGCTTACCGCAATATTATCCGCGCTGTTCGTGACTTTGAAGATAATGGGAACTTGAATCCCGGATTCCGCCTGCGAGGTCATCGTAACATTAATATAGAAGAATTATAAAAACTAAATTATCAATAGAAGACACAGTCATCGCCTACCCTCGAGCATGTATAAGAATGACAAGCTTCGATTAAGACATGTCAACGTGTTATGTCAGTAGTTTCCTTGACCACCATAACTTTCATCCAGACCGTGCCATGTTGCACCAAGGACTTCAAGATGGTAATAAGCGACTTGGATTGAAGGTTTGAAACTGTTTAAGTACCATGGAAAATGCAAATGAAAATTTCCTACATTTGCTTCTCGTGTCCGATGAGGGCTCAGCCCCGAGAGACATTCCATTTAACGGACAAAATCACCACATGTGGAACGATGAAAATCCGCACTGGGGATTTCCTCAAAACAATCAGGTCCAATATTGCTTTATCAAATGGGTTGGATTACAATGGGACTGCGTTATGGGACCATTGTTTCTACCGAATCGGCTAAATTGGGATAACGTCTTGCCCTTCCTACAGAATGTAGAAGCAAAAGCGTTGGAAGATGAACCTTTGGTCGACATCCCATAGATTTGGTTCAAACATGACGGTGCGCCTTCTCATAAGCCAAAATGTATGGTACAATTCCTTAACACCGAGTTCCCTGGGCGTTGGATAAAAAGAAACGGTCCAGTGCAATGACTTCCTAGGTCCCCAGATTTGACACCATCGGAATTGTTCTGTGGGGATTCGTGAATTGGGAAGTTTATTAGACGCCAGTCACTAATGAAGAAGACTTGCGTCGGAGAATTATTGCAGCGTTTCGACTCGTAACTCCGGATATGGTCCGTGGTTCATTTCAAAATATGCCGTATCGTGCACGAACGTGTATTGTAGCGGGTGGTTGAATTATTGAACCTCATTAAGTAATAGACGGGTTCATTTGTAAATTGTGCAACACATAATTAATTTAATAAAAGTTCATTTTTAGGAGTCATACAAACGTTACAAATTAGATTAGGTTCTTATTAAATTAGTTGTGAAACGGATCATGCCACCTACAACCAAATTTATATTTTTCGTTATCATATATTTGAGTGACAAATGAACATATTCCGACAAAACCGATTTAAATTAAGGTGTTTGAGTACACTTTACAACTTGTACATTGACAGTTTTCGTCTACCACCTAGCGTTATAAAAAATCCAACACCGTGCAAAATGTCAGGATTTGACTTAAATTTACGAATGACAACGACCTTCCCCGATAGTGAACAACCTGAAAATTTAACATTTCTGGTTTTATTGTTTTTGGGCACAATGCCTAGGGTGATCAAATTTTAACACCCTGTAACGTTAACTATGGAAATTGCAAATATGAGAGGAAGTTGATTCAATTTGAGGTGGATGCGGTACTGTTTAAGAATATTTTTCTTGTAAGTACTTAGGCACATTATTTGGTTATGTATTGTTAAATAATGCGCGTGATGTTTGTTAGTATATATCTTCATTAAAATTTCTTTAAACGAAAAACCAATTAAAATTAAGTGTATAAGTAAAACATAGAAATGTTAACATTAGCTAAAACGTCAAATTGAAGTATTTTTAAAATATTATATTGTTCCATTGTATATATATGTAGTGTATTTTCCCTCGTAGAAAGGGCGTGGACATTTTCTTTGGTATATAATATGGATGCTAACTATTATCCTGTGTAAACCTGGGAATTTTCCACGATACCCCATATATATACCAGAAAGAGGCTCATTTGTGTTTTGCTAAATTTCTAAGCTCACAATAACCCAGTAAGAAAAATACGAACAGGGCAAGGTTCCTAAAAATGCTTGCCGCATAGAATACTTTGATGATCAGGAAATTACTCCGTGGTAAAACATTGTAACGCTGACTGTTGAAATAGTTCAGGAAACCGATCAATTGCAAAAGGAAGGTTTCTTTCTACCAGCCCCTTGTCTCTAGCTAGTACGCCCAAAATGCAGAAAGGCAGATTTTCTGAGTTTATTTTAAATAATTTTTAGCTCACATGCAGCTCATGTCAGTTTCGAGGATTTCATTCTCACTGAGCGGTTCTGATAAAAACGCTGTCTCAAAAGCACTCAACATTTTTCGTTGCTTATTTCTCACTGACAAGGAGACTACCCGAGGTGTAACTCATCGATTTTGTTTCAATTCGGGCATTAGGTGGACCTTCATGTAACTTAAAAAACCCCAAAGGGAAAAACTGCGATGGGCTTTAGTTTTCCATGGCAACCGAAAACGTTTTTGACAACTAAAATATTATATTTATCTATGTAAATTAAAGCGGAAAAATCGATGTTTCTAAGGGTCCCACTTATGATGGTTAAATTTGGGTAAATATCTAATTTTGGGTAAATATCTAATTTATAATAATTATTATTTTATAATTATTATAATTTTTATTTTCTTCAGATACTTCAGCAAATGCTGAACCTAAATTACATGAGAACTGGCGTAACGGAAGAAGCGCCGAACCCTGATTACACGGAAACTGGCGTAACGGAAGAAGCGCCGAGCCCTGATTACATGGCAACTAGCGTAACGGAAGAAGCGCCGAGCCCTAATTACACGACAACTGGCGTAACGGAAGAAGCGCCGATCCCTGATTACACGACAACTGGCGTAACGGAAGAAGCGCCGAGCCCTAATTACACGACAACTTGCGTACAGGAAGAAGCGCCAAGGCTGGATTACACTACAACTGGCGTAACAGAAGAAGCGCCGAGGCCGGATTACACTACAACTGGCTTAATGCCAGAAGTGCTTAATCTAAAAATGCTATTAAATGGACAAAACCGATAAATAAAATGTCCGAAAGCTCCAAGAAAATAAATAAAAAATTTTAACCATGAAGTATCAGTTCCTTTGATATTTTCATTTTATAAGTTTGTATTTTTACATACTGGAATAAAAAAAAATTAAATCGATGCTACTTTGTTATGTACATTTAATTTACAATTTACCCATAATGTAATTTTAAAAATTTGCTAAAAATGGTTAAAAGTCTCCAAAGATCGACATTTTTCCGACAGTTTTGTGAGGGAACGTTGTAAAATAAAACAAATTATTTTGGTAAATTAATTGAAAGTTTGAAAATAATTAGATTTATTAAATAAATTGTGCGTTTGAAGTTAGACTTTTTGACGCTTACTTTACTTATATAGTACAATGAATTATGCCAGGTATACACTTTTTTAATTTTTAGATCAATAAATATTAAATTTTATTTTTCGAAGGATATTTACAATTTAGTACTATTCAATCCATCAATTGTTTGAATGTTTCAAAATGACAGAAACAAGTTTAGTTTTTGAAATTCTTTATTTTCCGATAATGTAAAGTAAAATTTAAAGATTTGAAATACACTTAAGCTAGTAAACAAAAGATTTTTCTAACACCAGGGTTTTTGACTACCAAAAAAACCAGCGTGGTTTACAACCGAGATTTTGGTTCCCGCTAGGTAACGCCAAACAAGACGCTGTTTACCAATTGAGCTTTGGTTTAAATTTACGTTGACTTTCCACGTTCAATTATTTCCATGTTTAATTTTTATAAAAATTTCAGTTATTATCGGTAAATTTAATTTTTGGTTTGTTTGATTAGTCTTTTTTTTCTACTTTTAATGGAATAAGTCGTCTTGCGACTTATAGGCAC
The DNA here is from genome assembly GCF_980474605.1 of Leiobunum rupestre. NCBI lineage: Eukaryota > Metazoa > Arthropoda > Arachnida > Opiliones > Sclerosomatidae > Leiobunum > Leiobunum rupestre. Next base: position 60,319,461 of record NC_143391.1, read on the forward strand.
CCCCTATACTTTGTTTAACCTTTAAAATACATATCTATCTAGACCAGTTTCAAGAAGAACATAGGTCATTCAAGATCTTTATTGTGATAGAAAATTAATCTTTCCTAAGTCCATTTTTTCTTTATGGATACGATTTTTATATAAAATTATCCTTATCATCGAAAACGGAATTTGAAATCCTAGATATTAAGATCTGGAGCCGAATTATCAAAAAAAAAGGTGAAACGGTGTACCAAAATATCCAATGAAACCGAGCACAAATGTTCTATGAAGTTAAGGAATCAAAATTTAAAAAATAATAACTTAAAGGCCTAAAACTAATACAAAATTATCTTTACATTAAAGAACACGACCCATCATCAAATATAATTGATTGTTTCCGGTGCACGGATAGTTGATTTGATGCACATAGTTATCTTAATATGAAAGTTATATTAAATTATGAACAGCCGCAAATCCTAAATTACTGGTTCACTCACAAGCTTCAGAATAAAAATTGGGTATTTCATTTTCAGGCACATAACCCCTATTTTAATAATCATTATTAGAGAATGAATTTCCATCAGAAATACCAGAGAGCAGCGATGATCTACCCGCTAAATTTCAAGCTTAAAGCTTAATTTCAAGCTGGAAATAGTAACACACTTACGTAGCTCGAATTAGCGAAGGAAATTGTAGAAATAAGTTCTGGTGACGTTATTATTGGCTTTTAGTTTCGTTAACGATTAAATAATTCCTAGTACACCAGTTGAAATGCGATTGAGGTCGCTCTGAAGTTTTTCGCAATCGTTGATGTTACTGATGTTACGCTAGATTTTGTTGTCATCTGCAAAATGTTTAACTTGCGAGTGGTTTATTACGTCCGATAAGTCGTTAGCGTTGTTGTATAATAGAGGACCTAATGAACTACCTTGTGGAACGCCGCAGGTGGTAGGGGACGATACGTTGTTTAAGTAGCCATCGTGATTTAGGACATTTGTCCGACTATTTAGATAACCACAAAAACGCTTTATCAACGAGTCCATAGAGTCTAAATTTGTGGAGTAGGAGGGTTATGAAACCCTGTCGAACGCCTTCGATAAATCAATTGAAATAACATACACTTGGCTGCGAGTTGTAACTGCTGGCATGACGTCGTTGAGAAAGGATATGTGGTTGCTTTCTACCGAAAGAAAGCCGTGCTGATTGTCCAAAAAGTTTGGATTAAACCAATTGTGCATAACAGAGTCAAAGACTTTCAAAGCAGCATAGCAAAGCGATCGGATGGTAGTTTTTAACATCGCCAGCGAATCTATTTTTGAAGATCGGATAAAATATAACGATCTTCCACAAGGACGGGGAAATGCCGGTGTTAAGAGATAGATTGAATATGTGACAGAAAAGAGGTGCAAATTTATCGACACAGCTTTTTACAATGAATAGTGGTATCTTGTCCAAGCCTTTCATTTTGTGAGCTTAAGTCTTTTGCTTGCGATCAGAATTTGGCCATCTACATCTGTAGAATCGTAAAATTTAGACCAATCCGTCGTTGCTAAATCATCGTAAAGTCTGGCATAGTCTCCTCTCTGAAAGCTAAATTTGGCGCTATCTTTTTCACTGTGGTGGTTTGGTTGGGAAAGGTCGAGGGAAACCAGATGTTCCTTCATTATTTCCGAGGTAACTAAGTTATTGTTAACTAGAACAAGATCTTAAATATTTCTTTTTTGATTTTGAACATCATTTAGTTGGGATAGGTAACATTAGACCGCTGGCGCCTTTCTGCGAATGTTGGAATTGCAGTTAATATTGGATAGAAGTGACTAGTCTACTCCTGGGACGTTAAAGTCCCCGAGTAAAATAAGATATTCTTTAATGGTGGATAGTTTTGAAGATTCAAGATCTAAATTACTTTTGCTTTCGCAAGGGCCAAGACACGAATAAAGTGGCGTTGTGTAATGATTTTATCTGGACAAAGACACTTTCCTTATTACCTACAAGTCGGCGCAGCGAAGGATAATAAAATGTATTTTAATGCTTTGAGAACTCCACCTCAGGTAGTCAAATTATCATTTGGTTAACACTTGTCAAAGCGAATAACGTTTTAATGATTGGATATACAGACTATGGTAAGCCAAGTCTCAGAAGACCAATAATATTAAAATCGTTCAGTAGTATTATGGTATACAGTTCATTTGATTTTCTGCGAAGACCTCGAACATTTTGATAAAAAATCTCAGACTGATTTTTAAATTGATGGATCATCCTGATTAATAGAAGGGCCGGGTATGGCTGGCGTGGTTTAGGATAATCGGAAAATACGCAGGTCTTTGTAATTTCATTTTCAACTTCTATTGTGGTGATTGTCGATTTGAAAGGAGTAGAAGCCACGGACCCAGACTCAAATTTTCTATCTTTGTGAAGTGGCACAATGAATTGCTAAAGAAGGCAATCGGTCAGCCAGGTATTGACATCCATTTGCGTTCCGTATTCTTATTCAACTACCGAAACATATCACGAGGAGTAGGTGTTTTAAGACGGAAGTGTAGGATTAATTCTGGTGACAGAAATTGCCTTTCGAAAGGGTAACTTGGTATTTGGGACACTCTTTTGTGATGTTTTCGAATAAGAACCCATGAACTTTAGTTTGAATTTCTTAATCGTGTTTTGAGCGTGGGTCTTACTTTTACGACTTTGACGTTCGTCGTTGGAAAATGATTTGGTCCCATTTGCTGTAGACTGGGTTGCGTCATTATGTTTTTGTTAGCGTTCCGAACGCTTGCCACAGTTCTGCTTCTAGGCACGGGTGTTAGAGCCGAAGTGACCGCTGCAACGTTGGATGTGACATGTGATTTTATATTTCGTGCTAAATATTTTGGACGAGGCTACTTAAGTTGGCTTTACTTTAGTTCCAACGATCATTTTTTCGCTGATGATAGCTTTCAGGTTTGTGTTTTCGTTTTTGAGATTATTAATGTCCGATTGCATATTTTCAAACTTCAATAAAATCTCAGAGACAGCCAAAATCAAATGATCTTGTAATGAGTCGTTGTCCCTCGTTAAGCTATCGGCCTTGTTGAATTCATTAAAAATCTTTAAACGAAAAGTGGGGTTGAATGATTCATTAATTTTAGAGATCGATGGAATATCGTCTCCTCTGAAATCGATGGTGAGTCCAGCAGTGTTTTACCGCCCTGAGAGGTAAATGGCTTTAAAGTTTGTCAGCATTGCAAGTAAAGGCGTCTTTGCTTTAAACAGTGTTTTGTTTAATTTTGTGCAAATTTGATGTTTTTTTTTCGAACAAGAGTTACATTGGAGCGTTTTTGTTTGCCAAGGAAAGGCTTATAACATTTTAAACATGGTATTAATGAGAACGGCATGTTGAGCTTACCACTAATGCCATGAATTTTCGATATAACAAGCTTATATTGTAGTGCAAGAATGTGATAAAAACTAAAATAACATTAAGAATAAGAATAACTATAAAATAATTAGAATAAAAATAATTTAAATACTAAGAATAAGAATTATTATAAAATATAAAGAATGATAATTTGAAAATAATAAGAATTATAAAGTAGTAAGAATAAGAATAATCACAACATATTTAGAATAAGATTAATTATTATTAAATAATAAGAATACGAACAAATAGAAAATTATAAGAATGACAATAATTTTATAACAATGAAATGAAATTAAACGTACACAATATAATTAAAAAAAAATAAAAGTTCCTTGTATTAACAGGACAATTTATCTATATATCGAAGCAATGAATTGAAGAATAATTAATTTTTTAACAACAGAATATATGATGAGAATTAAATTTTTAGAGAGGTTTTCATTAATAAAGTTATTATTCAACAGAGGTGAAAATTTAGGAATATATTCAAGATTAAATATCAATAGTGTCGGAAAAATGGTTACACGTTTTTTGCATACGCGAAATTGGAGATATTTCGACAAAGCTAGAGAAGGTCATTTTCTGCCTAGTACAATGACTAGGTACAGTCCCGGACAAAAGTTTCTGGACACTTTGTTTTTCAAATATTTTAAGACTGCTTATAGTAGAAAGTCGAATGATACCTTTTTAGAAAGGTTAAAAAACGGAGAATAATTTGGCTATTTTAATTTTTTTATGTGAAGAAATATTTGACCAAGGTTTAAAAAACTAAAACATCGCCTGTTCAATCAATAGAAATTCGATATTTCTTCGTAGTTTTTTATTGGAATTTTAGGATATTGAAAAAGCTATAATATATATACCTGAAACATAATTTTTCTAGTTAAGTCCATACATTGAAAGTTTCATATGGATTTTTTTTGAGGAACAAGAGTTCAGGTTTACGTAAAAGAGTAGAATATTATAAAATAATAAGAATAAGATAAATTATAAAATAAAATGAATTATTTTAGCTAAGATAATATTTATGATTTGAGTGTTTATCGGTATACATACCTTCTAATAAATTTTTTGCTTTGATACTTATCATCATCAGCATTGCAAATGTTATTGTCAATTTCAGTTTAAAGAAGCCGGACATTATCTGAAAATATAAAATAAATTTGGACAAACCAATTTAATTCAAACATTTATTCTAAATCTTTCGAATTGTCTCTTTAATGGATTAAAATATTAACCGTGGCCAAGTGGGCTAGTAAGGTTATGATAAAAAACCAATGTTTACTTTCAAATTTATTTTCGATAAAAATAAAATCATAAATTTAATAACTTGCAGACAGTTTAACGATCTTTTTTAGGATAAGTGAAAATAACGGAAATTTTAAGTTGATTGTGCCGTTGACTGGTTTTGAATGTGATATAATTGACGTATTAAGAAAATAGAAGCTATTTGATGTGCGCAATAAATTCGCTTAATTTGTTTTACGAAACTCTCTTGTATTTCAAATAAAATACAGGATTAATTTTACCATATGCTTATTTCAAATCCATTTTTATATTAATGCGTCTCATGATTATCTTTATTGATACTTTTTTTTCCAAATACAAATAAAACCACTTCCTCTAAAAAGTGTGCACAAATATCTAAAACAAACTGGTATAAAATTTTCATTTTTGAAATTGGTTTTGTTTTTAATTTTAAATTGGATTTCGCCTCAAAAGCCTACTCGCTTGTTTCCCTAATCAACCTTAGTTTCCCATAAATATTGGTATCATCCTTCATTTTTCGAGTTATTATATAATGGCTTACCATTGATTTATTGTTGGATTTACCGTTTTTATCGATAACATTCTTTATATCTTGGACAAAGTGTTTCTTTCCGGAAGCTGCTAAAAATCGATGTTTTTAACAAAAAGGTGCAGAAACGTGGAACAAATTCAACTGTATCAGTGATTATTGTGCCGGCAATACCCAGTTAAAGTAAGGACCATTGCATTCTGAACAAAATATAGCTCTTTTTGTTGAAAACTAATTTTGCCACTTCCATATTCAACGTTTATGACAACGCAAGCCTTTATTTTGCCAATCTGAAAGGATTGATTCACCCACCAAACCCGTCCCTTTGAAAAATTAATTTACTAGACCCTGTCTAGAATGCTTATTGTCTTTAAGCTAGTTTGTTCCTGCCTCTTTGGGTCCGTATATATTTTTATTTGCGGTCAACTTAAATATTGATATTGTACAATTGTATGATTATGAAATAATATGGAATAACTTAAAGACATGCACGCAAGCAATATCACAAAGCTCCCTAAATCGTTTAAGAATTTTAACCACTATGGTTTTAAAAATTTAAAGGAGAAATTCTTATGAAAAATCTGTTAAGGAAAGTTACGTTCGTTTACTTCCTGGTTCGGAGATCTTCGAAAGATGACGCAATCGATGAGAGGGTAATGTGTGCTTTGGATTTGTGTTATGACCTAGAGGAAATTGTTTTAACTAATGACCCCCTGCACCCGCTATATGATCGGAAAATAAAACAAAGGAAAAAAGGCTATCAACTATTAGCTTTGGATCGTTTTAGGTGGGCACTCTGCATATATGAGAGATGAAACTACGAAACCAATACAGACTCCATCTTATTTTCAACATATAAGAACTGGAACTGGAACCAGAGCCCTTCTGGTTGGCAGGCGAGTGATCTACCAGAGACCCCACGACGCATATTACGCTACGGTGTTAAGAAAAACCGCTCTTGAGAAAGTCATTTTCCTTTACGATCATATTAACGTATTAAAGTTAATATATACGTTTATATTTTTGATATTTATTGGTTATATGAAAATTAAAATGTTTTAATTATTTTGTTAGAAAATTGCTTGGCCAGGAAATGAACGCGTGCCATATTTTAAGCAGGCATGTTGTTTACCGCTGAAAATTAAAAATATCACAGGCCTACTATTACGAGGCGAGGAATATATTGCCTCTATAGTATGTTAAATACAAATTTCAATTTTCCTTTACATTTTCGTTGTAGTTTCCGTTTTCCTAAAATAATCGAAGACTTAGTTATAGGGCCGATATCTTTGAGATCCAACATTGACACAGCTGTTAAGTCTGGTTTTATATTGTAACTCATAATAATACATCGTTTTACTTTAGTTTAGACTTGATTGTCGTCATATCAAATTCTTAGTCTCCTGAAATAGTTATTTTTCCAACTTCCTACTCCTCAGTTAGGTAATCGTCCAAAAGAACACCTACTTCACGTCAAAAGTCACAGAGAAACAAACTTAATAACCAGTTAAATAAAATATGCTAATCAATAAACTTGAGAAATTCATTAGAAGATTTAAAAAATTAATTGTCCCAGCTGTTGTTGATATATAAAGTTTGCAAAAATTTATTTGGGTTCTGTTGAGATTAGCTAACGTTTAACTGAGTTTTAAGGTTATAAAAAACCAGAAGGTACTGACAAATAGGATTTTATAGGTATGTCTATTATGTGTAAGCTAAAATAATATGCTTTCCATACAATCAATGGCTAGATTTATCTATTTTTAAAGTTCAAAGTATGGTTCACTTCTCAGCTGAAGCTTTTAGGATTAGTGTTATATCCTGTTCAAACTTTCAAGGAGTATTCTCTCTGCTATATATTCCGCTTGAAGTTTTCGTTTCTGTTTTTTCAATTCTATAATTGTATGCTGTAGTGACAACAATTCATTCTCCTTACACAATTCTTTATTTTGTTCAGCACTCATTTTTTTCGACTGTCGTCAACAGATTTTATTCTGTTATGTGTCAAAAGTAATGAAATAGGCAAAAATCCATAAAAATCCAAATTTTTGGTATTTGTTCATAGAGTGCCGGTTTTAAATAAAATTATTTTTTTAATCATCACACTAACATCATTATGGAAAGCACGTGCCAGTTCTATTATTCCCGCCCATTATTTCGTTTTCCATGAAACCTAACGATCGTTTTGTCGTTATAAAATACCAACGAGCTTGTGAAAATGATAATTTGACTAATCTAAGTTATATATATTATATTTGCTGTTGCCAATAACCAAGTCTTTAAATCAATCTTGTGACGTATACGCTAAAATGTAAAATAATAATAGATGGCTGTATGTATTAAAAATGCAATATACATACATACATTTTTGTAACGAAATTTTCCATTATTTAATATTTGTACCCAATTAAATTAATTATAAATATAATTAAAATGAAGCATAAGCAAGCGACAATAAAAACCATTGACTGTACGCTTAATAAAGAAACCATTCAAATTAAAAATACAGCCTTCTAGAAATTATAATAGTGGTAATAATAAATGTAATTATAAATGTATTTCATAGTTTACACATAATATAGGTTGTTTACATTAAAAGACGGGAGATAAATAACTCCATTTGTCATCTTCAAAACTTATTGTAGCCTATTGAACCAGAAAACGTACAAATACAATAAACAGACTAAGATAAGATAAGAACGATTTATTCTTAATTTGTTACATTTATTTAATACACGAAGAGAAAAGTTCACTTATGCAAATTTTTTCACGCGGACAAATACATGAAATTAAGTTTTAATACGCTTATAGTAGTTAAGATGCCTAAAAATTCCAGATAATAAGACGTACGTAAATTCTGGTACCTTTTAATATTCATTTACCTAATTTTAAGTTTAATTTACGCTTAGTTGTCAACTTATTTCAGAAAATTCAAACAATTCCCAGTTTTTTACAAACTCAGTGAAATATTTCATGCTTCACATTTATAATTTTTAAAGCTTTTAAATAATTTTGTGTGGCAATATAAATTTAGTTTGAGGTCGATGCTATCAATTGTTAATAAAAAAATTATGCGTTATTGAGTTTTTATTACTAAAACTTGGAGAGACTTATTTTATCAATAATTATATTCATCAAACAATCATAGAAGGGATGATCTGATTTAGAAATAATTGGTCATATATACCCAGTTAATTTTTAATCGGAATTGTATTTATACATTGTTGTTTTCTTGTAATAAAATTATATTAACTCTATCTTAACAAATTCTATATATAATCATATATACCAATATTTGTTTATATAAAAATTAAATAAAACATTTTTTAACTGTTGGTTAAATATTTATTTAATTATTTTACATAAATTAAATTATAAACATTAAGTTGTGTTAGTTGGTTGAACCGAACCCATGACATCCTCTTTCCGTTTCTTTAAATTTCTGATTAATAACAAGAAATAGTATATTATGTCAAAACTTTAGGTAAAGTCTTGGTTAAACATACTTCACACTCTACTACTGATGGATAAAATATTCTCTCACAAATCAATTGCGCTATTTTATCACCTCTTAAAATTTTATAATCATTTTTCCCATGATTGATTAAAACAATACCAATTGGTCCAGTATAGTCTATGTCAATAACTCCGGCTAAAACATCAATTCCGTAATGAAGGGCCAAACCACTGCGAGGAGCTTTTTAAACATGGTAAATTAAGAACTGATTTCTTAAATTTTTACAACATTTTGAAAAATTTTACCAATACGACCATAGGTGTTTTCGGGAAGTAAAATTTTTAAATCTGTTTCTATTAACAATCTGGCTCCAGAAACCAATATATAATCATATGCAGATTTTAAATCTAAACCTGCTGAAAATTTGGTTGCGCGAACTGGATCGAAAGCATTCTTTGATATTTTTACAAATTTTATTTCCATTTAAATCTAGTTCACTTTTATGTAAGAAAAATGTTCAAACACTTGTTTATTTGAACTACGTCCCCGGAACGAAACAAATTTGTCAGTCAGTGTGCTTTCCTACCATGGAAATGTCACCTTTTTATACAGAATGTGACTGTATGTGTAATACTATTAACCGTAATTTTTTTAATCTGACAACGCCCTATTTTTATACAAAAGAATACACATGTCTAAAAAAGATAATTAACATTTAACTATACTTAATGTATAATATATCCAAGGTTAGGTTTATAATTTAAAAAATAAGTATAGTTCGTTTTTGTGTTAAATTTGAAATCACCCTTTTAATATGTTTAAAGGATATGTATTTACGAGAATGATGTATTATAATTTACGTTTGATATTAAGTTAGAAGGTTACACCTATTATTTATAATTATAAGAAATTAATTATTTTTGAGACATAGTTATTTGATTAATCATTTCTAGAAATGTTTTTTAAAATATGTGACAGTATTAAAAAACTGTACCTTGACACAAATTTGATCAATATTTTTAACTCTCAGCATTCTAATTTAAATTCTTTACTAATTTATATATTTATCTCACAAAATAAATAAAAACTTGAGAATTTATCTTCAATTAGTTAATAGTAAGATATTTTTGGTTAAAACAGTTATAAGTAAATAGATATATTACCTCATTTTTTAGTTAAGAAGAAAAACTTCTACGAAATAATGTAATTATAAATATTTTTAATTATATCGTTATAATATTTCTAGTTTTTTACAACCATTATTTTTTTCATACTCCTAATAATATCTTTATTGGATGGTTTATTTTGTACAGATTTTTGGAATTGATTTATTATTAAAATCTTTATAAATTGTATAATTTATTTTGTAATTCTTCGCAAAAAATTATTTTATTCGAGTAAAATTTTATTTATTTTAATCTTATTAAGTGGTTTGTACTAGGATGGTATTCGTTACATATAGACTTTCTGTGGTCGCCTACAAATTTTGTCTTTGGCAAAATAAATATTATTTAATATTATAAAAAATTGTATCTTCAAAAGTTTGAAAGAAATCTTACGTAGGAAAATAATAACAGTGGATTTTATAGAAAAAAGATTTATTTACATGTTTTAAATCATTTTACAAGTTTTTTCAAGATTTTGCAATACTTCAATAGAAGTTTCCGCATTGTTGGGGATTAAAATTTGATTATTTTTACAATATTCTTGAAAATAAATAAGTGCTTCCAACTGATTATCGCTCGGCATTTTCAAATCGTTTGTAAGCACAGGGTTAGACTCCATTAAAGAATTCAACGTTTCTTCAGCCATGTTAAGAATATTCGAATCTATACTTTCTTCTTTACTAGTTGGTTCAACATTTGAGTTCGAAGGTTGAATCTTACCGTCGATTACTAAATCATCGTACCATTCTTGATTTTTTACGTTAAACTCGTTCAAATAATCAATAATTTGATCGTCTAATAGTTCATCTTCGAGTGTGTATTTCTGGTGTTTTGAATTTAAACAATCACACACTCTTTTATTAGTGAGTGATTTATTCGAAAAACTACATGTTAAATGGTTCATTAAATGTTGCTTAAAAATTCTCCTGTCTAGAAATAGATCTTGACAAATCCAACATTTTTCCTTAAAGGTAAATCCCTCCATACTTTTAAACGCGGGTTTTAGACATGGCATGTCAAAATAACACGAATTATCAACGAGTGAATCGCATTTAAATTCTGGTTTCCCCATAAATAACTTCATTTTTTTAACTTTTAAAGAGGGCGATTTTTGAGACATTTTGCGTTTTCCCATTTCAACTGTGATATAATAAAAAAATTTACTCGCAATTAGGTTTTACAGTGATATTATACAACTCAACAAATAACTTATATTTTGAAAAATATTAAATTCCTCAAGGTTAGCAGGTTTGTGTATTGATGGGGGAAAGCACATTCCAACGATACGAACACCCTTTTTAATATATAAAAAGTACATGTATTTACGATAAATTTGTATTATAATTATCGTTTAATAAGGTTGAAAATAATTACAAAATATAAATTATTTTTGAAACATAATTATTTGATTAATTATTTCTAAAGGTGATTTTAAATATACTATATTATGAAAAAAGATTTTACCTTGACTTATTTTTATATAACCTGAAATCTTCGGGGTTTTTAATTTATGATAATATTAATATCTACACATACATAATTTGTATAAAAACTTGAATTATACCTTTAATCATTAGAAATATATTCGCCGTGTAAACGAGAGAGTTGAATATTAAGAAATACAGTTTTTCTTCAATTTTGGAAATAAAAGTATGTTATTTAGTAATTTTAATATTCTTTAATTATTTCTTCATTTTATATAGTGGACGAGAGTTCTTGCAAAAATTTGTTAGAAAGAGGTTCTGGTAAAGTACAAAAAGATGGTTTTATTTGTTGTCCTTATTGTTTTGGATATACTGAGTCGTTAGAAACCTATGGTGGACTCCTATATTATTGTTGGAATAAACAATGTCGATTTTACTACCAACCTGTTGTGTTTAGACAAGGCAATTGTTTATCAATGAGAATTCCATCGGATGCATTATTAATCTTTCCTCAACATTTAATTTGTATAATATGTGGTGTAAGAGGAAATAGAAGACGTTCGAGAGATACAGATTGTATAGAATCTGAATATAGTTCGGTATGTATTTATCCTCAATCTAAAAAAAATGAAATAAATCTTTTTTTTTATAAATATTTCTTGTATTATATAGAGAAAAGTTACATAAAAAACCGTTTTTTAATTCACATTAAATATATACAACGTTTGTTAGAGCAACCAGTTTTTTTTCTCTTTATAACGGGGCTCTGTGGAATGTCTCCTGGCAAAACGTGATCTGCGTTTATAATTTTATTGATTAATTCAATCTGGCGCGGAGATGCGAAAGTTGGGAAAAATAGAGTAGGATCAATGATGCCAGATGTTAATAAACATTTTTGCGTTTAATTGATATAATTAGTCAATTGTTGAAAAATCCAAACTAGTTTTAGAAGGCTGTAATTGTAGTTGATAACATTTACACGTAAAAATAATTAAGGGGTGGGTATCAAATTACTTCTACAAGGTTACAATGTTGAACCAGTTATATCCTAGAGGTAGTTTTTTATTTATGAATTTAAAGATATAGCTCGCAATCCGGCCGAATTTCATATACCGTGTCTTGTACGATCGATAGCTTTGCGTGTTTCTGGTAACGCTGTTCAACAGAAAGTTAAAAAATTATAAATCAAAGTAAGTAATGTTTAATTTTGAAAATAATTCAAATTATTAAACTTAATGTTGTTTTAATTTAGCCACCGTTAAACACCCGTTCGTTCACTGTGTATAGTCAGAGAAAATTCTATCTACAATGTTGCTATTTTTAATTTAAAAAAGTTAATTATTTTTTATTTATTTTCAATAAATGGTTTTGGAATTTTTATTGATTATGTAACTTAAAAATGATTTTCCAACTTTAGAATATATTATTTTACTATTAAAAATTAACCAGCCATCCATTTGGGTAAAATTATAGCCTTTCGAGTTGCAAAAGTTAGTGCTCGGCAGTAGATTAATCCATGAATAAAATAAGCTCGGCTATATTTCAATATTTATTTAAATAACCAATAGTTTAATAAAGATTGCAAAATGTTTAAATAATTGAAAGTGAATAAGCCTATTATTTAAATAAAAACAAACAATTACTTAAATAAATACCGCTTTTATTCATTGTAATTTGCTGTGTTTTTAAAATATGTATTGATTGTTTATTATGTCGTTATTGTATTATTTATTTATCTCCAAAAGTAAATAAAGTTTCATTTCAACAGGGGTAAAACATAAGTTATTGGGCGGATATTGACCAATCAGCCCTATTGCAATTTGTTGTGTTTTAAAATATGTATTTTATTTCGACAGGGGTAAGTTAAATTGTATTTTATTTCGACCGGGGTTATACATAAGGGGCTATATCTCGGGCGGATATTGACCAGCCCCATTGTAATTTGTTTTAAAATGTGTATACATAGTTTGCACCGAAGGGAGGGGCCTATGGTCTCCAAGGAAACTGGGAGGGTGATCAAAAATTCAAACCATTTCGCGCGTAGCTACTAAATAGGTAGCCATTTTGTTGGTAATCTCGTCAAAGCGACAAAACTAATTAGATTTATGCTTTAAAATTTTAAATGGGCCCTAAACAAAGACAGATAAGATTCTAAGGCCGGGTTATTTAAATAAAATATCAAATTACGACAGAAAAATCTACGAAAAGAAGTTGACAAAGCTTATCAAAGTTAGGCCTTTGCGGTCATCCTTTTTACAATTACCTTCGCTATCGAATAAAATAAACAATTTTCGCTCTCCCTTGGTAATTGAACTACTCGAACAATTTTTAACCAGGCAGATAACCATTTTAACGTGAAACTAATTTCTTAATCATTTGAAAATAATTAAAATCCGCAAACAGACGATTGAAACTGTTAACCCTCCCGTTTTACTAAGAAATCTACACCGGCAAAATGGCGGTATAGTTCATTCTAGCTCAAATTAAATATTTATTCTTGGTTCTTAAATCTATACTTGGAACTGCGTCATTGATGACGTAGGGATGCAAACTATGTATTGATTGTTTATTTATTTATTTCCAAAAAGTAAATAAAGTTTAATTTTCAACAGGGGTAAGTTGGATATTACGTGATTGGGTGTGGCCAAACGTTGCCAAGGATATAAAGCGAAGGTTTCCCCATCTCGCAAATAACTAATTAGCATTTTAAACGGCGAAAAAACGAAAAAACGAAAAAAACGATATCAAAAGTAATTTAACATAAGTATTTGGTGGGGTCACATATTACCGCCGATATCTCGGTTCGACCTTGTCCGATCGTGACCAAACTTGTTGGGGTGATAGACCGAGGCTTAGTGGTTGTGGACAGGTGTCAGGCGTCCAGGTCAAAGATCATCTTCAAGGTGAAATTTGAGATTGAAAATATGTTTTTCGATTTTATCAAGGACAAAAATTTTTTGAAAATATTTTGGGGGGATGGGGGGTTGTTTTGGCGGCCATCTTGGCGGCCATCTTGGATTTACATGTTCATATTTAGTTACTCTCTACTAACCTTAATGGATCATATACTGCTAAAGCTAACGTGTATTATAGACCAAGTGTCCGGAACTATTTTTCTGTAATATACCCAGGTAGATTAATTTCTTTTCATGCCTTTGTGGTATCTGCCTGAACTGAGGATAAGCTGTCAGTGAATATGGTGAGTTGATTAAGAAGTTCCTCATTCTTGGCCCAAATATGAGCCTGAAAGATTGCGAACATTTCGACGTTATAAACGTCGGTTTCAGTGTTCAGAGTGTATTTAGCAGAGTACGTTTCCACACCCTGCCAATTAACTACAAAGGCGCAGCCCACACCCTCTATGAGTATATTTCATACCAGCAGCCCCTAGGATCGACTGAGTCGCAAGGTAAGTGAGTTCTAGAGGCCGGGTGATCCAGCCAAAAGTCGTGCAGTTTCAAAAGGTTACGCGGTTGGAGGGAAGTAGAACAGTGAGTAGCTGGCACGCCTACAGAGTGCAAACGAAAGATCGCCGCCTCCAGGCTGGCAATAAAATCAACGGGGGTAAGACGTGCAAGAACCAATAGTACATCAGTTGATGTACTATTGGATTCTCATAAGAATTTGAGTTTGCTTACCGTTACCAGTTTCACGCCACCACACCACCGCCGCGTAGACGATCAAGCGTTCGCTACCGCACTTATAAATTTGCCTAAGAGCAGTGCATTTAATACCCCAGGTCTCGTCTACGTATTGATCGGCAGCTTGGGACATTGCTGTGACCTTGTCTTTAAGAAACCTCAGGTGAGGGATCCAGGTTAAATGGTTGTCAATGATGGCTCACAAATACCGCATTTCCGAAACATGAGTTAAGGGGTCGCCATCAAACTTAAAAGATTGGCAATCGTTTTGGAGAATTCAGACCCTTGAAGGTCATAACAGTGGCTTTTTGGGTAGATAATTTCAATTTATAGGTTGAGCTCCAATCCCGAACCAGCTCCAGGACAGTGTTGCCAGTGTCCTCGAGCTGGCGCT
Source organism: Leiobunum rupestre (assembly GCF_980474605.1). Taxonomy (NCBI): domain Eukaryota; kingdom Metazoa; phylum Arthropoda; class Arachnida; order Opiliones; family Sclerosomatidae; genus Leiobunum; species Leiobunum rupestre. Next base: position 60,334,723 of record NC_143391.1, read on the forward strand.
TAGACGGAGTGCGAATGAGAAGGGCGGAGTCATCGGCAATAGCCTGGGACTCGCAGGAAGCAGGTAAAGGGAGATTGAGAAACGTGTCCATGAAAACGTTCCACAGAACTGGGCCAGCGCACACCCCTGTGGAACGCCTTTCGAGAAAGGACGGGTGATAACAGCCACAGCAGAGTGAATTTGGATTTGGCGATTAGATAGGAAACTTTCCAAGCAGCCGTAGATATTAGCAGGACATTTATGCCGCTTGAGTAACGAAAGTATAGTAGAAAGTTAGGCGTTGTCAAAAGCGCCTTTGATGTCCAGGCAGATTATTGAAAGATAATCGCTGGAGTGTTTAGAGTCCGTAATCGTATTTACCAGATTGCGAATAGCATGTGTGGTCGATTTTATGTGACAGAAACCGTACTGGGCCTCGTGGATAAGGTCATTAGTACACAGAAAAAAAGGTGTTTGGATACGAAACACTTAACGAAACACCAAAATGCAACAGAATTTTTGTCGTGTTTTAAAACACTCATGTTTAAGTGCAATTGGTGTTTCATTTTGAAACATGTTCAGTGCTTATCATATTTAGCATTTGAGCATGTCTAAGTCTTAAGCGTTTTGACTTAACACATGTTAGTACGTTCACATATTTTGATCTAAAACATGTTTACCATTCCATATGCCTAGTTTTAAAACATGTTAACCATTCCATATGCCTAGTTTTAAAACATGTTTACCATGCCATATGCCTAGTTTTAAAACATGTTTACCATTCCATATGCCTAGTTTTAAAACATGTTTACAGTTTCATAGGCCAAGCTTTATGAATGCATATACCCATTTTTAGAATATGTTTACAGATTTATATCAGGGACGTCATTTGGATACGGCAAGTTTTGAGTTAAAACATCCTGTCGAAAATGTTATGGTCTGTCTATTATCTTGAAATCACTAGCAATTGTGAAATACATATTTATTTTAAGAATCCAAAACATTTCATTTGACCGGTTTTTGCCCTTTACAAAAACCTGTTTTTCAGGGTGCTGGAGTGAGACCTCCAAGATATTAGAGTTCCTTAAAAATCCTGAAATGACGTCTCTGATTTATGTGTATTTTTACCTTTAAATATGCCCTATAGTAAAAGTGGAGGTATTTATATATCAACGCTTCTCAATTAAGTCAAATAAATAGACAGAATTTGGCATTTACATTTTTAATGTATGGTTGGTGAAATTTACATATTTGTAAGATTGTAACGCTCCAAAAATTTAAAGTATTTTAAGTTTTTTTCAAATTTGGTATTATCGAGTAGCAAAAACTCTTGGAAAAAGCCTAAAACCTGTATCAAGGCTGGCGGGTAACTAAAGTCAAAAACATAATACACTTTGAGTAGAAAAAAAAATGCAGTCTAAAACATTACTAGTTTCACAATCAATTGTTATGTTTTCTGCTACTATAAAACCATTGCTGAGGTCTTCCATGTTATTTTTTATAAAAACAATTTGCGGTGATAGGATCTGTGCTTCTATTGGAGGGCTCTAGTTTATATAAAAATATATTTTATAAATAAGTTATATATTAGTAGATATAAGGCCCGTAGCTACGTGGGGACACAGGGCATTGCCCCCCCCAAATGATATTTCAATTTGCCCCCCAGCTGCCCCCTCAATTATTCTTTGCCTCTTCTCTATTTTAGTTTTCATTAATACGCCGTAATTATTAATTGACATTTGAATTAATTAAGCATAATGATGACTTTCCATGTGCAATGTTTTGTCGCAGGTTTAGACTGTTTTAGTCTATCTCTAGAAGCATCTGCTTCATATCGAGTTAAAGAAAAGTTTTACTTTTGGTTTTAAATTGAAGCTTTACATTTTTCGCTTTATCGGTAAGAAAAGCTGACGTGTGTCGCGTCAACGGTGATTGTATTATTTATATTATAATGATATAACATTTAAAATAAAATTTACTCTAGTGGCTTTCATTTTACACATCGCTACCTTTAAACAAATTATAAATTATGATAAAGGAGAAAATTGGCCCTCTTAGAGGAACGTATACTGCCCCCTTAATTAAGATTTTCTGGCTACGAGCCTGGTAGAAATTGACTTAAGTCAATTTTAATGTAAGTATGCAGTATGAAAATTAAACTCTTGTACTTACCGATTTGAGGTGAATAATAGAAATTTCAGCAGTTTTGGACTTTTTGGCAATATGCTTGCTTTTATTTTTCTCTCTAACTTGAGTCGATAATTTTTTTTCCAAAACTTGTACAAAATTAAAAACTCTTCGTTTTCTCCTAGCGAATTCTGAAAAATATGATTCCGGTAATTTAATATTTTAATTAAAGACGTTTCATGCCTAAAGATAATGATTTTCATCTCACAGGGTCTTTTTCAGGAAACATTAAAGCACTTATTTCCAGGTACTTTTCAAGAAAAGTTGTTTTTTCTTTTACTATACCGTTCAGTTGGTCAAATTCAGCCTCTACCTAATAGGGAATACAACTCATTAGATTTTAGGAATTTATACAATGGATCAAAAAGCTATCACTCATTTTACGTATGTTTTTTCCTGTAGAGGCGGATATATTTCAATTAAGGACTTCATGGTTACACCGTCTGTTATCGATTTTCTACGATTAACGAAGGAATCCCTAAGAAGTTTTAAAATTCTGGGGATATCCTTGTTTGGCTTTTCCCACTCGATCATAATAGCTTCTTGAATTTCTTCAATGTTTTTAACTGCTTCCGGGATTGAAACCGCTTGTACCACCAAGGTTTTCTTCGGCTGGGTTTTTTTCTTTTCTTTAAGACGAACCTGTCTGCATTTCGCAGAAAGTTTCTTGGCTAGCATATCCTAAAGAACCAAATGAATTAATAATAATAATAATAATAATAATAATAATTAGCTAGGCACCACCACAGGCCCAAGTCAGCAAGCGACTTATATTGCCTTATTTACGAGTGGCCGGGTTATATTGCGTAGGAGGGTGGTGGCAAACCCTTCATGCTACGCGAGCTCAAAATCAGCTCCCTACACTCACTATTACCGTTAACCTCAGCAAGTTTTTATGGAAATGGAAAACCCCATTAACCAGTGGCAAGTGAACTTGTCAACTCAATGCAGGAGTGGTTCCGAATTTTCACCCTGTGCCACAATTTGGGATCGAACCCATCTCCTCTTGCTGCAAGGCGAAAGTGCTAACCACTACGCCATATATATTTAATATTATATTTAAGATTAACTATTTGATTTACAAAGTAGATAAGTAACTCAACATACATATGGTCTTTTTGCCTTTTTGTCCACCGCGATACAAGGGTACTTCAGGAACATCATTCGTCCAACAGCATCATAATCCTCTTTCTTATTCATACTGAATTTGGCCAAAAGACCATAGGCCAATTCTTTTATTAAATCATCAAAAACCGCCATGGGAATTCCATCACTAAGCTTCGCTTCTACATAATCTGTCAATTTCGGTAAAGTTGTAGGTACTTGATCCTAAAAATAAATTTGTGATAAATAAAAATTGTGTACAACAATGTAAATCAGAGATTACCCTTGATGAAATTATAACTGAATCAACAGAAATTGAAGATGAATTTGTAGAACCCGTAGTGGAATGGACCTCTGGCGTTAAAATATTAGCTGGAATATCCTTTTGATTGTTTAAAAAGCTAGATGAAATTCCACTTCCCGAGGGCATTGAATATCTATCTATATTTTCCTCTGTATTGCTTGGAATCTGCGCTGTTGATAATCTACTATTCTAAAAATATAAGGAAATCAATTTAAAAAAAAACATTTGTAAATTAGGCAGGGACATGTTTTATTTCTAAAGATTTAAGAACTTACAGTTGATGCAGAACCGTACTCTTGACCCTCATTAAGAGCCATTAATAATTCAGATTTAAATTCTAAAATAATTTCCCACTCTTCGAGCATTGTTCCGTCATTTTCAAGTACTATAGCAATTTTTCCTAATATTCCAAATTTATCCGTGACTAAAATATGTAAAAGCAACAAAAATTAGATTATGGAAAAAGGTAATTAACAGGAAATTTGAAATCCGAACCTACTTTGAGTAAGCATGTCATCTAAAGAGTTTGCTATAATTCCCTTTTTTAAACTCCGATCTGCATTCGTTATTTTAAAAACTGGCATATTCTCCTGAAAACCAACATCAATATAATTTATCAAGTAGCTATAGACAATTAAGGCACTATCAATTTTGAAATATAAATACACAAGAGTTTGGTTTATGCAAAATATCGAAAGGTTGACAATTATTTATAGAACACTGTCAAACGTTCCCACAATGCATCCGAAAATAATTCATATATATTCAGCATTATAAATCATAGTCAGATAGCAATTCTTTTTGTAGTGTGTTGGCTGTGGCCATTTATATTTCAAACCTTTTATTGAAATTAGAATTTGCGTAATGTTTCTTGGTTTTTCTAGTACGTATCGCGCCAAGTGCTCATTATAATCCGTAATATTTAGGGAGTAGCAAACGGTGAAAATATGCGTGTTAATACATAACATTCTATCAATCAATAGAAATGTGGGTCCGTGCTCTTCGGATAAACTTTTAAGTAGTATTGTGTTTTTCCTATAGTTATGGCCAAGAGCTCTAATCTCAGGGCTGACAAGGGCTTTGGTTTGAGGTAAGACGTTAATTGCAAATTCCAAAAGCTGCCTTTTGAAATCTTCCTGTATAAATTCTTCGTATCCTTCTTTGATCGAATCACCCTCATATATAAAATTATACGATTTACCACCTGCACCATCATTTTGTTGTAAGCACATCCACCTTTGATGACGTAAAGCCATAGTTTTCGCAACAGACTTAAAACATCTCCAATTTCGATTTTTAAACTGCGAATGTTTTGCCTCTGACCGCATACACCAGTGGTGTCTAAGGTGTCCGAATCTTTCCATTTGTTCCGGGAAATGATTCAAATAATGTATTTTCGGTGTAATTGTGTTTTCCGGATACAGAGCTTTAAAATTTTCTCCATGAGCAGCTATTAAAAATTTTAAATTGAATATAGTATCGCGATTGACAAGAGATGACAATGACAACAATGTTATTTTAAGTAGAAATATAAAGTTTTTCCAGTGTATATCATTTTCGGGAACTTTATTACCAATATACAAAGGCATATTAAAAAGTAGAGTTTTCATGGCCGACGCAGTTTGCTTGAGCTCCTTCTCTAAATGGCCCTTTTCAATTAACCCTGGCTTCACGTGAACTTCATCTTTCCCATAAGCAAAACTCTGAATCTTATAGTTCAACTCTTCAAGCTTAAAATATTTTTTCTTGTATAAAAATTCCTTTAACATAAGTCGGATTTCGTATTTAACTACCCCTTCCAACAGCACATGCATAGGGTCATGAAGTAACATTTTTGTGCACAAAAAATAGGGAATTCCAGTTAATGGGCTTTCTTTATTTATGCCATATTGCTTAGACCAGTAAACCTTTGCTTGCTTTGAACAGTTTTTTAAGGAGAGACACCTATCTTTGTGTTCTATTTCATCTCTTTCTTCAAAATCGGAATGGAGGAATGAGTTAGCTATATCAGGTTTTGTGATCTCGCATGTTCTGCAAAATCTAAAGGCTCCACCTACACCTTCTTTAAAGCCACCAAGTTCTTGAGCAGACAGAGTATCACCTGTTACGTAAGCAAGCTTTCCATGGAATATTCTATTTCGGCCATTAACATAAAAAACTTTCCCTTCTTTTAATTGCTGTGTTTGTGTTTTAAAATCTCCAATGAGTTTCTCCAAACCGAATTCTTTAACGTCTTTCTGCCTAGCTACAGCGAGTAACTGAGTATTTGTTAGCTTTGATCGATATTCCGGAGGTATATTTAAAAGTTGCCAGTATACAATTGTCACCTTATGCTTTTTAGCATGAGTACCAATAGGGTTTGCGATTTCTAAATCATCTGTATACAACGAAAAAAGAAGAAAATTGTGCGAAATGGACTTCAATTCCTTAAAGTTTGCTCCATCCCATACATCTTCCATTAGATCTTTATCTAGGTCATTTTGTTCGTCATAAATGGGCTCGCTTAGATATTTTCCGGTTTCAGGCATCGACATAAGAGCTTCTAAAGCTTTATCAAAAGGAACGAAGTAACCCCAAATATCTTTGCGTGACACATTGGTTACTGAATTAACACACTTTGTATGATCTCTCTTTCCTAAAAGCACTGGTTCTGGTTCAATATAATTCATTTTCGATTTAAAAAACTTGTTTTGCTTATGAGCAGTCTCAAGCTCTCGGAAGGGTTCGTTAGGCTTGTCTACATTTTTATAATGATCCAAAAGTTCTTTCGTGGACTCTATCACCGAAGATATCTGGCTATCGCTTAATTTAAAGCTCTCTTTCAACTTCAGTATATAGCAAGCTTCTACAAATGTCTGCTTTGGTGCTAAAATATCGATTTCAGGGTCACTAGAGTTTTCAACATCGGGGAAATCTTGTCCCTCCCAAAGTTCATCTCTAAAATTTGGATCTATTTCCCCATGAGTTTTCCGGCGCTTGTGGCTTCTTAGAGAATTATAGTTTTTGAATGATGCATTGCAGGTGGTACAGGAATACGTGCAAAATAGTCGATTTCTATGTTTAACTATCATATGTCTATCATACAATATACTATGCTGGGTGAAAAATGGGCAGACTGAACACTTGTACAAATCAACGAAATCCATAACCTGTGGTAAAATAAATTTACAGGTCTAAAATTGTGAAATATCAATGTTCCTTTGACTAAATGCAAATATACTTGAAAGGAGATAAATTGAAACAAATCACCCGCTGTTTGGATTTTAATCACTTAGCCGCATAAATTATTACACCTAACTTTACTTATTTCCCAATCTGACTCTCAATTCACCCCCTGTTTGGATATTAATCACTTAGCCGCATAAAATTTCCCACCTAACTTAACTAATTTCCCAATCTAACTCTTAATTCACTGCTTTATGGTATATTTCAATATGACAGCTACCAACATCCTTGAGAGGAAATAATTTTTAACTAATCACCCACTATTTGAATTTTAATCACCTAGCCTCATAAATTATTACACCTAACTTTACTTATTTCCCAATCTGACTCTCAATTCACCCCCTGTTTGGATATTAATCACTTAGCCGCATAAAATTTCCCAATCTAACTCTTAATTCACTGCTTTATGGTATATTTCAATATGACAGCTACCAACATCCTTGAGAGGAAATAATTTTTAACTAATCACCCACTATTTGAATTTTAATCACCTAGCCGCATAAATTATTACACCTAACTTTACTTATTTCCCAATCTGACTCTCAATTCACCCCCTGTTTGGATATTAATCACTTAGCCGCATAAAATTTCCCACCTAACTTAACTAATTTCCCAATCTAACTCTTAATTCACTGCTTTATGGTATATTTCAATATGACAGCTACCAACATCCTTGAGAGGAAATAATTTTTAACAAATCACCCACTATTTGGATTTTAATCACCTAGCCGCATAAATTATTACACCTAACTTTACTTATTTCACAATCTGACTCTCAATTCACCCCCTGTTTGGATATTAATAACCTAGCCGCATAAATTATAACACCTAACTTTAGTTATTTCCAATCTGACTCTCAATTCACCCACTGTTTTGATTTTAATCACTTAGCCGCATAAAATTTCCCAATGTAACTCTCAATTCACCCACTGTTTGGATATTAATCACTTAGCTGCATAAAATTTCCCACCTAACTTCACTAATTTCCCAATCTAACTCTTAATTCACTGCTTTATGGTATATTTCAATATGACAGCTACCAACATCCTTGAGAGGAAATAATTTTTAACTAATCACCTAGCCGCATAAATTATTACACCTAACTTTACTTATTTCCCAATCTGACTCTCAATTCACCCCGTTTGGATATTAATAACCTAGCCGCATAAATTATTACACCTAACTTTACTTATTTCCCAATCTGACTCTCAATTCACCCACTGTTTTGATTTTAATCACTTAGCGGCATAAAATTTCCCACCTAACTTCACTAATTTCCAAATCTGACTCTCAATTCACCCACTGTTTGGATTTTAATCACTTAGCCGCATACAATTTCCCACCTAACTTCACTAATTTCCCAATCTGACTCTCAATTCACCCACTGTTTGGATTTTAATCACTTAGCCGCATAAAATTTCCCACCTAACTTCACTAATTTCCCAATGTAACTCTTAATTCACTGCTTTATGGTATATTTTAATATGACAGCTACCAATATCCTTGAAAGGAAATAATTTTTAACTAATCACCCACTGTTTGGATATTAATCACCTAGCCGCATAAATTTTTACACCTAACTTTACTTATTTCCCAATCTGACTCTCAATTCACCCACTGTTTGGATATTAATCACCTAGCCGTATAAATTATTACACCTAACTTTACTTATTTCCCAATCTGACTCAATTCACCCACTGTTTGGATTTTAATCACTTAGTCACATCAATCTTAGCACTCAACTTCTCTTATTCACATTGGTTAACTTGCCAAAGTTAATTAGTTTTAATATTACAGTTTAAATGTATAAATTTGGTTTCCCTTTATAAATATCTATAAGAACGTAATAAGACAGTTAATTGCACAATGATAAAAATAAACCAAGGCTTAAAAGCTGAATTTTCTATTTACTATTTTTCAAATTTATCGTTCCACTTAAGGGTTTGAAATAAATAAAGAATAAACATAAGGTTTACTTACTTAAAATCAGTTATCTTCTCTTGAATTAATTGTTATACTTTCAATTTAACGAAAAAAAGCAACGATGAGACACGTTGAGAATGCGATGCTGATTATTCCTGTTTGTGTAGTTTTGGCGCCAAGCGTGAATTCAGTGTTTCCACACCGGCGACTTTATTTATCCCTCCTTTTATTGGATTTTGGAGCGGAGATAATTTTTGCCTGTTTTCGAAATTGGTTTTTCCGAATTTTGCCCAAACTCTAATCGACGCCACCGCTAAAATTCCCGTGTATTCCCTTTTTCCTGCTTATAAATATTTTGCCACTCTAATGGTCAGTTTTCCCCATAAAAATTTTAGAGTAAGTTCCCAGGCCCGGACTGGCCCGGGCGGCTAATCGGCGATCGCTGGTCAGATCGGGGCCAACTCAAATTGGGGGACAAAGAGGAAATATTTGGCATTAATGGGATATGGGGTCAACACGATTGCATAACCGGTGGGGCCAGTTACTAGCCAGTCCGGCCCTGAGAGTAACTAGAACGATTGTTGCAATGGTATACATTTTTGATAACGTTATTAGAATAACAGTCAATTAATAACAGTGATATTAGTTATCCAATAGATAGTCCAATAAATTTTTATATTTTTCTTGAAAGATTTTTTTTTTTTCAATAGGTCGATTTCAGGGGTTGGCACATTGAAAATAACAGTTATAATTTTTTATTATATTCTACATTTAGCTAAAAAATAAATGAAAAACGATATACCGTAACAACTAAACATGATAAAAACACCTTTAGAACATCGATGTTTAGATATATGTTAAAAAGGGGTGACGTTTTATTTGGAGACATGGGTCATTGTGTGGTGTTTATGCTTGAAACACCAGATAAAAGATCAAATGGGTAATTCGATGTACGTATACGCTAACGTTTCAGAGTTAAACATCACCATAACACTATGTTTGGCTTTAAAACATGTTTAGATGTTTTAAACCTTAACACCTTTTTTTCTGTGTATGTAAAAAATGATTAAGATGCTGGGAGAGGAATTTTTCCAGGATTTTGCCTAGGGCGTCAAGTAAATTGATCGGCCTAAGAGAGGACGGATCACTAAGATCGCGACCTGGTTTGGGAATGATAAAAACTTCGGTCAGTTTCCAGGCGGTGGGAAAGTAAAGCAGCTTCAAACAAGCGGTGTAAAGCCTAAATAATAGTTCGGGAGAACTTCCGTGTAGTTCCTGTAGAATCTCTGATGTGAGACCGTTAGGACCAGGAGCTTTGTGGGGAGGCAAAGAAGTAATGATGTCATTGAGCTCCGAGAGAGTCAAAGACAAGTCATCAGTGGTGCGAGGAGGAATGGCTGCGTCAGATCTAATCGCGGCATGCTCGAGGGAGTCAGTACTTGGATCATCGCTCGTAAATAAAGAATCCAGTATGGCTGAATCGGTAGCAACGGGATTATTCGGTAGTGTTCCATCAGGATGCCTGATGGCACTAAATGGAGTTTTCTTGCGGAGGCGATTCGAAGCCAGCTTGTAAGGAAGAGTGAAGGGGTCAGTATCGGAAACTCTCGAGCAGAAGTCACGCCAAGACGAGAGTTTAGCTGAATTCAGCATTGTTTTGTAGAGTGCCAGTTCCTTGTTGTACATAATTTTAAACTGAGACCGTTGAATCAGGGCTGGGGTCCACCACGGAACTGAGCGGTGAATACGGGGAGTTTTGGATTTAAGGAGAGTATCGCAGAGAGCGCGTGATTTAGAGGTATAACTGAGTACAAAGTCGTCCACATCAGACTCAGAGGATAACGGATGATCAAAAAGTGGGTGTAAAGCCTCAACGGCGGCCTCTTGAAAGGTCGTCCAATCGACGTTATTAGTAGAAAATCTGTGTAGGGAGCGACGTGTTCGGCACTGCAGGCATGCATCAGATTTATAGCCCGGTGTACCGGTAAGATTGAAACCACACCACCGGAGTTCTATCACCATTATGCCCTACGCCGGCGTCCACAAGCCCGGACAGATGACAAAGCCAGCATGGGTAGTAGTCCCCTACTACTGATGGTCGCACCTTCGACGCAAGCCACTCAACCCAACAGAAGGTGCAGCAATGACTGGACCAATCTCCACTTCGCACACAGCAGTGGTAATAAGAGCGGATGCTATGGCAAAGCCGGCCGACACCCTACCTAGAAAGGTAGATAGCCAAGCCCATTGGAAGGAGCTCCTAAAGGGGAACGGCGGGCACACGACAGCCGGCATAACCCGGCACAGCTGGCACCGGATATACTGGCGGAACTCCAAAAGGCCGGGAGAGGGGTCCGCCGTGCCCCCATACGGAGGCCCTCAAGGGGTCGGAGTGGGCATTAACTGGTGGCTTTACCGCGGAGTCGGGGTCCGTCTCTTGTAACCGGTAAAGGCGGTGGCGCACTGGTTAGCTACGTCCAAAGGGTCCTATCTCCAACCTCCGACTTCGGTCAGGTGTGGGCTGGATACTGGGCTTCGGCCCAGGCTAATGGAGAGGGGCCGGGTGGATTGAGTTGCCTGCTGTGGGGCTAAGGGCCTCCGTATGAGGGCACAGCGGACCCATCTCGCGGCCTTTTGGGTCACACCGGGATCTCCGGTGCCAGCTGTGCCGGGTTATGCGGGCTGCTGTGGGCCTGCCGTTCCCCTTAAGGCGCTCTCTCCAAAGGGCTTGGCTCTATAGATGGGGTGTCGGCCGGAGTGGCTAGAGCATCCGTTCTCTATCCCACTGCTGTGTGCGAAGTGGCGGGCTGGTCGTCCTATTGTTGCACCTTCTGCTGGGTTGAGCGGCTTGCGTCGAGGGTAGACCATGCCTTTGAACGCCCGTAGGACAAGAGAGTGGCATTTGTTGGCGTTGGCACGTAGGTGCGATCATCGAGGAAGTGTTAGAGTTGACGAAGAAGAAAATTCATATAAAATTCAGAAGAGGATACAAGTATAAGGTCGTTGGCGAAACACATAGTTAATGGGTATGTGAATCAATTTATTTTATAAATCATTGTTTAACAGACAAGATTACAGTGTGTTCCCTCCTAGCTAAGCAAAGCTTGTATTTAGGAGGGACAAGGTTATTTACATAGTAAATTAGTATAACTAGGTTCTTTGATATACATTTTTAGGTTTTACAGTCATGTATATAATATTAATAGCTCTAAAAACAATTGGGTAAGTTTATTTGAGCTTCTTTAAAAGTTGGGTGAATTCTGTTAAATTAAACCAATTTCTAATTAGCTTATCTGTCCTGGTTCAGGTTCAGATTCAGTAAGTTTATTTTAAAAACAAGTTGGCAAGCCAAAATATACCTCTCCTCGGAAGCATTGTCCCTAGTGGTATTAATTTCTCGAGATGACCCTCAAAGTTATATCTCCCCAATTCAGAGTTATTTACTAATAACGTAATCCCGGTTCAATCCCGCCCGGTATAAAACTTTAATTTGAATTAAAATAATTGAGACGAAACAACCGAGATTAATTTATTCAGAATATTATAAATTAAGTAGTTACAACAGTGAGTTAGACGTACTAAAACAATGCACAATTGACTTTAACCCTATTTACGGTACAAGTTTAGCAGTTAAATATAATACGAAGCCAATTTTAATGAAAGAAATATCTACAGAGGGTATTTGTATTTTTGTCGCTTACGAAATACTTGCCGCATAGTTAACGCTCATTTAATTTCAACGTTCGCCCGATCAAGATACCGTAGATATCTGGTAGTGGACGACTCGTAGACTGTCGGAACCATCCTGTTGACGTTGTGACACATACCGCATGAAAAAGACCAAAACCGTCCAATTTCCAATATCATATAATGACTCGCACACCCAGGATATCAATGACTGCATTAGGAATCGTAGATATCCAAATATCCACACCACCAAAAAACTTATTAACAAGAAGCGAAAAACTTACCATTCACAAAGCACAGAAAGCCACTTGACTAAACGTATATCAATAAATGACCGTAGAGGGAATAGTTAGGGTTCTTTATAAATAAACACAAACGAACCCAATTGATGAACTGCATTAAACATCTTAATCAGCCGAGAAAACGTTTAAAATAAATTACGACCGAGATGAAAACCAGACCAACTCGATATGTTGTTAATAAATGAATTATTAAGCTTGAAAACCAATACGCTAAACCTAATAGATAAGAATATACGACTGAAAAAACTAAATAAATTACAAAAAACTAACGGGTTTATCTTATCTGCTGACTGCGCTAAAACAAGATTTGACCATTAAATATTTTGAAAATGCGACGTATACACTTTGAAGGTTCCGTCAAAAATTATCCTTTCCCAAACGTAAAGGTTCTCAAAACATTAATACACAAAAAATAAGTAAAAAGGTTCCTCCAAAAAATGAACCATTTTGCGGAAGAAGTAAATAATTTTAAAAGAATAAAAGATAAAACAAATATACAACCGCAAAAATAAAACGTCAAATAATAGAAGAAAAAAATCTTTAACTCCATTCATTAAAAAAACCCTAAACAAAAGTACCAAATTGAAATAAAGCAACTTATTATATTAAACAAGATTAAGTCTTTATAATTTTTTCGTAAAAAAACCACATTAGGCCTTCACAATTTCATTCGTAAAAAAATTCAAGACTTTGTTAACTATTATGCTTACAATGAGTGTCTTATTTGCAGTATAGCTTGAAGTTATCGTTGGTTCTGTGGTAGAGCGCTCGACTGCCTAACTGAACGGCCCGGGTTCGAAACCTGGGTGACGCATTTGTTTTTAATCAAATGAGAAATCGCTAAATTAGAATTTCTTCGTTGCAATAATTTAAATCTTCCACGAAATCTTGCTCTATTTCAATTAAACCAAAATTTCGTACTCTATTAAATACGCTTTCGATAAAGCCGAAGGTCTAATTTTCAATGAAACGTAATAAGTGTCGGTGGTTCTGTGGTAGGACGTCCGCCTGTCAAACAGGCGGTCTCGGGTTCGAAACCCGCCCGATGCGATCGCAAATTGATACTAAGACGAATACCGTGAACAATTGGTGGAAACCCTGCCATTGGATGTTGAGAGGTAGCATTACACTCAGCACTCGGTCCGTCCCAAAAGTCAATAAGAAAGAGTTGGAGAGATACCACCCGTACATACACACCACAAACTCAACACCCACAAACGTCATAACAATAACACAACATTACCACCCTACACATAAACATTACAATAGCGAAATATCCAAACCACTGAATTAAACCTGTCGTGACGGCGAGCGTTGACGCAAAAAAACCACCAAACCAACCCCGACTGCAAATTAATCCGTTAACGCTCACCGTCCCACGGTGGTTTTGCAAACACGGTTTTTCGACTTTGTTCCCTAATTACTAGCAACTGCGAACGCAGAGATCTCGAAAAACTGCGTACGCAGTGATTACACTTTGCACCGAAAATGCGAACGCGTTCGCAGGCCTGACAGACACACAGACCGACCCACAGACAGACACGGTCGTTGTATAACCCCTCCTAGGGGACTTTGTCCCCTCGGAGAGGTAAAAACAAGTGTTTAAGGGGTAATACGTTGAAATCGTTATATAAGTTATTCGTTGAGTAGCTCCAGGGTTTTTTAAGCACAGTCTAATACAGCGGTTTTGTAGAGTGATGATAATCGAGAGTTGCTATCACTCGCTCCACCCCAGCATATTAGTCCATAAGCTAAGATAGATTGAACTAGCGAAAAATACACAGTTCGTTTAATAGGGAGGCTTAAGATATCACTCAACGTACTCAATCCAAATAAAGTAGAGCGTAGACGTTTAGCGACGTAGTTAATATGGTGACACCATTTTAAATTTTTATCTACGATTATTCCGAGATACTTCGCAGAGTCTACTTTCTTAATTTTTTTACAATTACAATTTTTATTGCTTAACGGGGACAAGCATTTTATATTTTCGTGGATTTTTAAATCGTCGAAGTTTGTTTCACCAGTTTTTGTTAAAGAAAAGGTTATATAGTTGGTTTTAGATACATTTAGGCTAAGTAAATTCACGTCTAGCCAATTATTAGTGTCAATTAGCCCAAGGTTAGCTTTCTTGAAGACTTCCGCCCATGATGTACCGACAAAGATCTGGACGGTGTCGTCTGCGAATGCAACTGTGTGGTCAGTTGCGTTCCTTTCCAATAGATCATTTATGTTAATTGTAAATAGTATAGGACCAAGTACCGTTCCTTGCGGTACACCAAAGTTGTAGGTTTCACTTTCAATTATATTATCCACTATTTTCACATTCGCATTCCTGTTATTTAGGTCACTTTTAAACCATTGCAAGGTATGTCCATTTACACCAAGGCGCTCTAATTTTTCAAATAAACGATTATGACATACAGTGTCGAACGCCTTGGCTAAGTCCAAGAAAATAGCCAGGATTTTACAGCTGTTATCTAACGCGTTGACAATATATTTATTAAAAGAGTTCAGAGCGTCGTTTGTACTTAGTCCTTTTCGGAAACCGAATTGTTTTTTAGAAAGCAGATCAAATTTTTGTAAATAATCATCGAGTTGAGTTTTAACACATTTTTCAATAACTTTTGAGACGCAGGTAAGTACCGAGATTGGCCTATAATTCTGAACTAAGCTAGGATCACCAGATTTAAAAATTAAAGCAGTTTTACATAGATTTGGAAAGGTACTCGTATTTAAACTCACGTTAATAACGTGAGTTACAGGATGTATAATATTATATTTGATGTTTTCATAGTAACGGAGCTAATGTTATCAATTCCGAGGGCGTAAGAATTATTAAGGGAGTTTATATGTTTAAGTACGTCTCTTGGGGTCACTGGATTAAGAAAAAAAGAGTTCCCGTTTATCCGGGTATGGTTACTGTGGGGGTAGAAATCTTGAATTTGGGAAATATCTTCAGATTTCATAATATCGTCTACTAATTTCTGACCAACACCGGAGAAATATTGATTAAATATATTAGCAACGTCCTGTGGTTTTTTTATCACTGCTATAAACCGAACCATTTACATTTATGCTTTTAATTTTCTTTTTGATGCTAAAATTAGTTTTAATCACTTCATTTATCATGGACCATATTTTAGAATTGTCATTGTTTGCTTGTTGTATTTTTTTAGAATAATAGTTTGATTTAGTATTTTTAATTAGTTTGGTTAAATTATTGCGGTAGGTAATATAATGACTTTTTAATTCTATATCGTTGGGACATTTTCTCAATCGGGAGTTCATTTTGTCTCTGGTTTATATACTTTTAATCAGCCCAGGGGTTATCCAAGGTTTTAATTTTTTTTTGGCTTTTTCCGCGGAATGCATGGTTTTTTTTTGCAAGATTTATATAAAAATTAAGGTGATCCGTAAAAACAGATGTCGCTTTATTTACATCGTGTATAGAATATAGGTTTTCCCAGGTCTCAAATTAGAGCAAGATATTTAGTTTATTAAAATCGATGATGTTATTATTATTATGGTTACTTTTATCAGTATGTTTATCTTTTAAATTGGGGTTTCTAGTTCCAAAATTATTGGAAAGTTGTCAGTTATTGAAGTTTTCAAAATCTACGTGTTTGCAAAGATCTCGTAGCTACCCTTAGTTTTGCCGAAAAAATGATCGATACATGTTGAAGTTTTCACAATACATCTAGTGGGCTAATTAATTAATGTAATTAATTTTAATTGATTTTAAAATATTGAGGTAGTCAGATATCAAATTATTTTCGTCAGACAAATTTAGATTAATGTTTACGTCACCGACAATTATCACATTCTCGAAGTTCCTATACGTGTCTAGTTATTTTCAAGTGCTATGAGAAATTTATCAAGTTCAGAGTTCGGAGACCTATATATGGCAAGTAGGCGAAAACGTTTTTGGTCTATCCTGAAGTCGATTTTTTGACAGTTTACATCATTTAAAGTACACTCAGAAAATAAAAATTCTAAAGTAGTTTTTAAAAATATTACTAGGCCGTCATTTTGATTTTTAAATACGGTCGTATGGACCATTTGATACCCTGGTAGTGAAATTAGTGAAACATCATAGTTTTTTAACCAACATTCTGAGATGATTATAATGTCAAAATCATTTTTTAAGTCATTAAGCAAAATAACAAATTCATCAATACTTTTCTTATGCTACAAATATTTAAGTGGATTATTTTAAATAGCGTATTTTGGTTATGTATTTTTAAATATTTATCAACCGATGTGTAAATTGAATCATTTTTTAGTGTATTATTCATCAAAAAAAGAGAAAGAAATAAACTAAATTACAGTAAGAATTATAAATGTGATTAGATAAAAACCTATTTGTCCATTGTATGGAGGTAGGTTAGGGATTTAATTCTAATCGCTTTATCGCCGTCTTTTTCACGCAAATAGACCTTTCCATCGATAACCCAAAAGTATTTAAAAGATTTTTTTGAGCAAATTGCTTGACTTCGTAAAACAACTTCTTGTTCGTGGGAGATAAGTGTTCATTTATATATACTTTTTTATTTTCAAGTGAGTTATGTATATCTGCTGCTGTCAAGCCTTTACTTTTTATTTTTTTAAAGTTAATTAAAATTTTATTCTTAATCGATTCATCTTTAAATTTAACTATAATGGATCTTTGCCTTGTAGGGGATGATGTCCCCTTTGGGTATCGATACGCAACTAAAACATCATTATTATGTAAAATTATAAATAGTTTTGTAGCGACAGAGTTAATTATATCGGTTAAATTTTCATTCAGATTTTCCTTGATTCCAACAATTTCGATGTCATTAGTTAAATTTTGTTGTTGTCATTCATGTAGTGACATTTCTAAATCAACTACTTTTTTTCTCTAGAGTACTATTTTTATTTTTAAGATCTGTATATTCTTGACGTAATTCGTTAACCGAGGTGGTGTGTTTTTTAAGATCTGCGCTAAAATCGTCTATTTTATCGCTACAGTACTGTACGGATTTTTCAAAGTCTTTAAAACGTGGTTCGATATGATCCAGTTTGTTAACCTTAAGTAAAATATTACTTACCTGAATTGCGATTTGGCTTAGTGTTGGCTCTTCAGCAGCTGCAATTATTGGGTTGGAATCCATGGTGGTGTCTTCGTCTTGCTTCTTACAATTTTTGCATTTCCAAGTTGTTTTCTTTGAACCGAGTTTTCGTAGGTTGTCTTCCGATTTTAAATTTGTACATACCGAGAGCAATCGCCCTTGCATTGAATAATTTCTTTTGGGTTTGTTAATAACTGGCTACATTCTCCGCACTTATCAGCCATTATCGCAGGCTGGCTACGTGTTGAATGACAGTGGTAAAAAAGATAATATTAAATAAAACAACCAAAAATAAAAAATCTGTTGGTTGACGGAGCCTAATTCCGCGTGACCGTACTCTTCGACTGCTATAATTTGTATCCCAATGTTTTTGAAGAGAGTGGCTAGAAGTTCGTCAATGACTGCATTAAAAAGCAGCGGACAGAGCGGATCACCCTGTTTAACTCCAAAGGTAAGTGGGAAAGGTCCGCAGCGTTGAGTACCATAAGCAATAGTAGTCTTGGTGTTAGTGTAAGTCGGCAGGCTGTAAGTAATTGTTTCTAGTTCGATGCCAAGGCGCGGCGGACGAAAGCGTGCGAAACGCTGTCGAAAGCTTTAGCGATATCGATGGACAAAACTAATAAGTGTTTACGGCGTTTGCGGGATGAGTTAACGAGGTAGTCAAGGACAAGGGTGTTTGTCATGCAGCCATCCTCGGCAATAAAGGCTTGTTGGGCGGGGTGATGGTCTAAGGCGTCGCGTAGTCGAAGTGCGAGGACGTTGTGTAATATGCGGACGATGATTAAGAGAATAATGATCGGTCGCCAGTTGGAGGCCAATGAGAGGTCACGCGTTTTTGGGATAAGAACAGTACGGCATTGCTTGGGGGGATCGGGCAGATCACCAAGGAAGAGAAAGACGTTGTAAAAAGAAGCAGGGCAAGTTTATACATCCTGGACATGTCCTTAAGGATGATTCCGATAAGGCCAGGATAAGAGGACGATTGTTTACGGAGCCCTAGCGACAGTGAGAGTGACCGGAATGTGTTGTCGGGTAGCGATTGGCGGCTTAAGAGACTGCCAAAAGTGTCGCCGATGTCAGCAGCTGATGGCGTCTTAGTGGAGTCTGGTGGAGGGTTAAAAATGAGACTGGCCAGTTTCTTGTTGTACTGAGCAGGATTACTATCGCAACGACATGTCAACAGTTGGGTAAAACTAACCTGTCTCACGACGGTCTAAACCCAGCTCACGTTCACTATTAGTGGGTGAACAATCCAACGTTTGGCGAATTCTGCTTTGCAATGATAGGAAGATCTAAGGATACCTGTGGTAACTTTTCTGACACCTCTTGCTTAAAACTCTTAAAGTCAAAAGGATCGATAGGCCCCGCTTTCGCGGTCCGTATTCATACTGAAAATCAAGATCAAGCCAGCATTTGCCCTTTGGCTCTAAGCGAGGTTTCTGTACTCACTGAGCTCGACTTAGGACACCTGCGTAACCTTTTGACAGATGTACCGCCCCAGTCAAACTCCCCGCCTGACACTGTCCTCGGAGCGGATCGCGCCGAACTGCGAGAGCCCGGCGCTTAGTGCTAGAAAGGTGAACCTTTCGGTTCGCTCTCCGCTTCACCGAGTAAGTGAAAAAAAATGAAAGCAGTGGTGTTTCACCGGCAGCCGCAAGCGACCACCCACTTATGCTACACCTCTCATGACTCTTCACAGAGTCAGACTAGAGTCAAGCTCCACAGGGTTTTCTTTCCCCGCTGTTTTTGCAAAGCCCGTTCCCTTGGCTGTGGTTTCGCTAGATAGTAGATAGGACAGTGGGAATCTTGTTAATCCATTCATGCGCGTCACTTATTAGATGGCTACCATAATATTTATTGATTCTCTTAATGGAGTATAAGGATAATACAAATCATCTTCTAGTCTGGTGAATTTGACGGGCCAGAGCTCAGGGGGAAACCAACCGACAAACACCTGAGCATGGGAGCTTCATGGAGTTATTAAAAAAAATATTTTAACAAAACGGTATGTATGGAATATAACCCAGAATCGCGCCAGAGCTTCTAAATTTAAAAAAAGGAGTATAAAACCCACCTGGAGACGAAGATGGCGACGAGTTAGCACCAGGTGGGGAATAAAATCAATTATCAATTTAAATTAAAATAAACGTGACGTAAAATATTTCATCTTTCCCATTCACCGTAGTCAACCGACCGTCGAAATATTACACCTTCCCCCTTCCCCGTAGTCAACCGACCCTCGAAATATTTAAATGTCCCGTTTAATTAACTCATCGAAAAATCACCATGTCAAGTTTCCCTCGTCGTAATTTTTCACGTGACATAAGTATTTTTATGTAAACGATCAAAATCAACGTTTTGGTGGCCAATTTAGAGAAACGGCTCCATTTGTTTTCCCAGTACCATATGTAGTGAAGTCAAGCTGGTAATCAGTCAGATTTCTTTGCGTAACTGCTAGCTCACATACGTCCTCCTGGGAGGTGCAATGCAGTTAAGCACCGGTTCGCGAATAGATGGTGGCCTCGCTTCAGGCCATTTCCTCACACTATCATACGACCAATTTTGGCGGCTGAAGAACGCCGACATGGCTGTGAGCGAATCGAGAAAAATTATCGCCAACTACGGCGCTAGCGTCAAGCGAAGACTTTTCCCGAGCAAGTGCCGACGGTTTTCCAAAAGCCGTCGAACGACCGCTTATGTGTTTCTGAACACGTGGCGCTTTAAAGCGCTTGTTTTAGAATTCTTAAGTGGTACTAACGAGGTTTCACATTGTTACCCGGTTGAACCTGCCAGTAGTCATATTCTTGCCTCAAAGACTAAGCCATGCATGTCTAAGTACATGCCGAAATAAGGTGAAACCGCGAATTACTCTTTTAATCAGTTATGGTTTCTTAGATCGTACTTTTAAACTTGGATAACTGTGGTAATTCTAGAGCTAATACATACAGAAGAGCTCCAACCTCCGGGAACGAGCACTTTTATTATACCAAGACCAATCGGGCTTCGGCCCGTTTACCATGGCGACTATGGATAACTTTGGGCAAATCGCGCGATCTTGTATCGGCGATGTTTCTTTCAAGTGTCTGCCTTATCAACTCCAGGCCATATCTTTTATAGTGTATAGTGTCCTCCCTTACTGACATCGGTCCCGTGCTGGACACTTCGACCAATCTATTGGTTCTGATACCACTATGACTGACAATTCTGACTTGGTATTCGTACCCCGTTGATACTCTAGCAAAGGTGTCGACCGGGATGCCTTGAAGACGGATACCGTTCCTTCCCTAGAGGCTATTTCTCTCCGCTCACTACGGTGACGGAAGTTGACTTCTTTATCACTGACTACCTCATATCGATACGGACTGCCTGTGATACTCATTTGAAGCTTCGAACGAAGTGTGCACACCGTTTGGTCCCTTGGTGGAACAAGGCCTTGACCATTCAACGCAGTATGGTCCGTGGTTGTATGTGACGCGCGCAATTTGCTAGAGATCCAGCTCGGCGACTGAATAATATTACTTGGTATAAAAAAGAATTTGCTTGTTATAAAAACTTAATTACTGCCTCTTAGCGATCTTATTGGTGAGACTTTTGCACTGTTAGAAAACCGGCCAATATTGCACAAAATCTTGTGCAAAGTGCTGACTCTAAGACAGCACATATTTTGACCTATTCTGCGCACTTTTAACCTTGGGCAAATTTGCACAAAGATTTCAGTGTTCAAACTTCGCTGAAATTGGTGTAACCATAGTTGCACGGAAACCAAACATTGTAAGAATGGATTCTGACCATTGTTGCTCGGAAAAACCACCATATTCGAAAAGGATTCCGACCATAGTTGAACGGCATAGGGCTCGGGGATTGATTAAATTTTATTCATAAATAAGGAAGAGCGCCTTTTTACAAAAATAAATTTTTTGGATAAAAATAACTTTCATATTTTTCGATTAATTTTATCCGAATAAATTAAACATTATGTATTTTTAAACATTGTGCCCTCTAACAGGTTTTTTATCAGTTCATACTTTCAATTGATTAGGCTCTGTGCAACCTTTAATCATATAAAAAAAAATCGTCTACATACTTTTTCCGCAAATGAAATATAATAGTTCTACAATTTATCGAAAAAATCATCGTTCAATGATTTTCGTTTATGATTTTATTTTTTTTACTAATATTGAATTGTAAAAAATATATGTTTTAATATTAACCGGCCTTTTGTTTTTGGGGATGCGGAAATAAAAAATATCTAACTATATTTGTTGGTTGTGTCACGCGTCTTATTAATAACGAAATACTTTCCAAAAACAAATCAAATCGGAATTTAGAAGCGCCCTTTTTGTTTTGGATTTTATTTAATTAATTTCATTTTATGTCCTCGGTTCCCCGGTGGGGACTCGAAACCGGGACCCACGGCGTGCCTTTTCTAAAAAACACAAACGCCTTTAACCGCTCGTCCGCCGAAACTGGTTAAGGACTCTCGTCTTTTTTTGTTCGACGCGACTCTCAGGCAAAATTCCGTGTGCGAGGCTATAACGAAAGTGATACTGCGATTGTACAATTTTTTCTCTTGGATTATATTTAAAAAATGGCAAAAGCAATTGAGATTATGATAAGCTAACGGGTATATAAGACACGTGGTTTGGTTAACCGAGACCACATTCCCGTTATAGTCCTCGACGACAACGACGATGTCATAATTCTAGAACAAGAGGTTATTTTTGTCGCCGAAATAATAACTATAGAAGACGACGACGAGATTCGGCCGTCGGAATTTCCAGGCTGGTTTTCCCCCTCTCCAAGAAACAACGCGACCTTTTTCCCTCGTTATATTTGACATTGTTTTAAATGTTTTGTTTTACGTGACGCGGCAGCCTTAGCCGAAACCGTCCCTCCGTCGTGAATTTTAAATGAATTTATAGAATCGTAACATGAAAAACATTAAATTATTAAACACAACAAACTTAAGCCTTATCTTTACTCTGCTGCGTTCTAACCGTAAATCTTCTCCTCACCTCAACATTTCTCTCCTCGACGACGAGGGCCTTAGGGGAGAAATCAACTTCTTCAACGGCGAGGGCGGCAAGTTCTTGAAATGGCGCATTAATTCCGCCGCCTTTACCCACTGCGAGGGTTGAAACGTTGTTAGTTTCCAACAGTTTAAAGAAAGGCGTATAAACTTACTTTCGATCTTGGCCCACTCAGGCATCTTCAGATCCCAAGTCTTTTTTTTATATAAGGCCCGTTCCCGGAACATGTTCGAATGGTTAAATCTGGGGTAATGGAGATGCGTTTCTGACCCTGTCCACATGGTTTCGAAGTTTTCCGCCATAAGGCGTCGATATTTTTCAACTTGCGAAATCGACGAACACCCGAAGGCTTAAGCGATACTCTCGATGACACTCTAATTATCAACCATTTCGATCAAGCAAGTTTTCCGTCAGTTTGCGCTGACGGTGAGAGGAGCGGGAGAGAAAAGAATGTACGCGGGGATTGAAATAAACGTTTTACGTGTTCTGATTTCGTTACTTCGTAGATAAACCCGATTTAATACGCGAAATACGAGTACAGCTAATATTTCGATGAAATTTTTTTTCCGCGATAGATCTTTTAACCGCTCGAGAAATAACTTACGGACGAATGCTCGATAAACGGTTTTCAGCGGCAGAACCTTTAATCGCTCGAAAAATAGCTTAAGAACGCCCGCGTGATAAACGTTTATCCGCAGTAGGACTTTCAATAGCTCGTGAAACGCTTAAGCTCAAATATAGCGACCGTTATGGGGTCAACTAAAAGTCACGCGTTCCCCTTTTCCCGTCCCCCAGTCTTTCCCTAAACTAAGGACAAGATACGAAAACGACCAATTTAATTGAAAATTAAAAGGAAAAAAAACCAAGTTTAATTCAAAGAGTCGCAAAATTGACCAAGTTAAATCGCCAAATGTACAAAAACCGTGAACAAAGCATTTATTCATTTAGATTTTTTGCCACCCCGATCTTCGTCTCCTTATCGTGGGAGTTAGTCTTGAGAGCAATTATTTCATCGAGCCCGGATAAATCATACGGTTCCAAATCAACCGTCAATGAAACGAACTCTTGGGGATCGTTGAGAGACTCCGACGACGACGACGACGGATAGCGTAACGACGTCGAGGGACGAAACATCTACGCGATAAACGCGGTTATATTCTGGCAACGCTTTTTACGAAAATAAAATGAATATTTAAATTTCAAATTTATTAAAAATTGAACGATTAAAAAATAAAACCCATAGATTTGGTTCGAATTTTTCGTCAGTCACCTTCTTTCTCTTCCCTTCAGGCGCGTTAAAATCTTCGGATTCGGAGTGCCTCTTTTTTAAAACAAGGCAATCAATCCAAGAAAGAACCCTAGTCGACGGACGAGGTCACGGCGGCTTCCTGGATGACTAGCGGCATCTCGAAATTGGAAAAGTCCAAGAACCGTACCTAGTCATTAGGGAGATAACGTCTTACTTCCGCAAACGAGGAACCTCGGTTTCGGTCGTAGATGGCAAGACTCGACCGGAACGCGTTGACGATTAGGTGGATGACGAGGCTTGGTCGAAAGATACCGCGCTGAAACGGATCGACGATGAGTTTGTTTCTAGCGAAGAAACGGAACCCGAGATTTCCCTGTCAAGAACTGACACCAAGTCTCTCACAAATGTTGAAGTAACTTCCGGTTGGTGTAGATCTTCGTCCTCTGACCAGCTATGAAACTCTGGGTTGATGGCCTTGGGATCTTCGTACGGCAGATACGCGTTAACTAGCTTCTGGAATAGCGGCTTTTTTACTTCCCTTATGACGATACGACGAAGGCAGGCTTCCCGATGGTAGTTTTCAGTTTTGGTAGGCCAAAAGCGAGAGAGATCGTTACAAATGACCACTCTCGGCATGCTCTCCGGGATGGTCACGCTGCCGTACTTCACGTCTTGCGTCGCTTCTTTGTCCAGGCCGAGTAATCTGAGGAGTTGTTCCGGGTCCCACGCGGAAATGCCAAAATCACCCATGATTACCACGTCGTAATTCCCGTGGTGCAGTCGCTTCAGCTCTTCCGTGTGCGAAACTGTAAGCGGATTCTTGAAGTGGGATTCCACGTAAAACGATTTTCCATAACCTGTGAGCCCCACAACCTTCTGCGTCAAAGTTTCGAGACTTAGCCGGTTCATAGGTTTGACTAAACAGTCACTCGGCTGGAACCGCTTCCTTTGGGCTGGTGGATCGAACCTCCTGGTGAGATATCGTCGAGCGACGGCTTGGTTTTTTAGGAAGTCTTCTAGGTTGTGGCGCTCCAAGAAGTTCATGGCTTCTTGGACGGTGAATTTCTTCTTCTGGATGATAATATCTAATAGATCTCGCCAGTTCGGTTTCGGGTGCAGCTTGCCGGTATGGCCCCATTTCTTAAGAAAGGTCCCGGGAACTCTTCCGAAACCGTCTTGATTTTCTTGAACCACGATGGCCGTGAAATCCGGGATTTGAAGTTCCAGTCCGTACAACTTAACAGCTGTTTTCAAGATCTTTTGCGTTTCGAGACCGAAGACGACACGGAATACCCTTCGCCTTCGACGATTAATAATTGACACTGTTGACTTCTTCCTCCAACCGGTGGACACTTTCTATCAAAATTGCATCTAAATCGAAAAATATTTTAACGTTTTTTGAAAATGAGAAAATTGTAGTAAGTCACCGAAAACGTACAAATAGCGTTGATGCGAAAAATGGACATCTTTTTCACTGACAAAATACGACTTAAAAAAGTGACAAGTTGGGCAAGCTAAAATAACTTTTATTGAATTCCATTGGGAGAGTAGTGTAACTTTATGAAAGTCAGAAATTTGTTAATCTGGTGTTTAAGACGGCGTTTCCCACTTCCCCCGCCCTCGTCTCGGATCAGAGAGGGGGATCCTCGTTTTCTTCATTACCTGGGGCCCAACCTTCTCCGCAACAGGTGGCAGCGGGGTCGGCGACCACTTCCTCCGGAAGTGCGGACGTCGCGGCGACCGAGGATTCCTCGGTCGCTTCCGACACGTCGGAAGTCTTCTTCTTCGCCGATACGGCTTCGGGGTCTCCGTCGAGCGGGGACATTCCCTATGGGCAAGAAAGCCCGCGCACGAAACTTCGCCGACGCGTGAGTAAGGCCAAGCGGACGGCCCGCAGGCACGCGGCTATCGCCGCCCACGTCGTCGGGAACGCCGGGCCCGTTATTCTGGGTGGCGGGCCCCCACTAGTAGTGTGGAGGCCGAAGCGGACTCTT
The DNA here is from genome assembly GCF_980474605.1 of Leiobunum rupestre. Taxonomy (NCBI): domain Eukaryota; kingdom Metazoa; phylum Arthropoda; class Arachnida; order Opiliones; family Sclerosomatidae; genus Leiobunum; species Leiobunum rupestre. Next base: position 60,360,803 of record NC_143391.1, read on the forward strand.
CGACGGAGGTGGAGTCGGAGGACGGGACTGACGCCGACGATACTTATTATTATACGCTATCATAATTGAGAGAAAAAAATAGAAAACTAAAGCTATACCCATTTCATTTTCTGTATTATTTAGTTTATAATATTATTGTGCATATCCGCAAATTAAGAGTACGCCACGCTTGATTTAAGATGACTTTATCCTCCTCCAACCGCAATAACTTTAAATATAATTTTCTTCGTAAAGCTCATCTTCGTCACTGGTATTTACTTCTTTAGAGGCAGTACGGCATTTCTTTTCCACATGGTTCTCTAATTCGATATTTGAAACAACGTTTTTGGTCTTTCGTTTAAGTACATGCATCAGATTTATACCCCGGTGACCGGTAAGATTGAAACCACACCACCGGAGGTCCATCATCAATATTTTTTACTCGATATGTTTTATAAAAAAAACACACAGAATAAACAATTGACTTGAAAATATGTTTTTAAAACAATTTTTACCGCACTGTGAGCGAATTCCGGAAAACGGACTATCCCGTCACTCAGCGGGATGAGAAATTCTAATGTGAACAAACTACTGCCACTCTCGGCGCAATTTCCCTCAGCCCGCAGTCAGCGCTTGCTAGTGAACGAACTATCCTGCCGCCAGATGACGCAGCACTCAAATTTGAGCAGGCTGAGGCATCGATCAGCCGATTTCGCTCCCCACGCCGTGGGCAATCACTGACTGAGCGAACTATTTGGCTCTCAGCCTGAGCTTGCTCAATTTCTCTTTCACACGGAACAAGAACAACTGACCTTCGTATTGAAGTGCTCGCTCGTTTCGAGATGTTTTTCATAAAAGAGCGCTCACATTTTTGCCCACCTCTGCCTCAAAGCAATACGAAGAAAGATCACCTAGAAACATTTTATTTACCTTTATTTGAATTACTGTTATTAAAAAATGATTTTTTTTTAAATTATCTAAGTTCAAATCACCAACGGCAAGGCTCTTTTATCTTTAGAATAAATATCGTCGTATCTGGCACACTCGGAAACTGCAGCATAGCACTCTTTTTAGACAGGCCCCTATTTTAACCTTATCTGTTATCCTTTACATACACGTGAGAGTGGCACTTAATTATTCGTGTCTCTATGTAACTCTACTATTAAGAAGGAAAAATTGGTGTTTTTTTAATTTCATTTTAATGTTGTTTTGGTTTCGAAGCTGTGGCATCTTGGGTAATTTGAAGACGAAGACGTAATTAGGGGTTTAATTTAAAATCGTGTATGATATTTTTTCTGATAGAAAGGTTTTTAAACGAGTAGAGTATTAACGAAATTGTCATTAAGAGTTCCTAATATCCACTATTGTTACTTTTCTGCCTTTTATAATAAAAGAAATTTGTTAGCGAAAAACTAGGTTTCAGTCAGTCTGAAATATCGACATATCCGTTAATAATAATTTCGGAATATTGTGTCACTTATACCTTATTTAAAAAAAGACTCCAATAAGAAAGCGTTAACCCTTGTTTCGTCAATCACTTATGTATTTAGGTTTAAGTCCACATATTAGGCAGCGTAGGATTAATCCCTGAAAATAAGTGAAAATATTTTAATACGCAATGCTAATCTTGAAACGTTTCATAATTTTTGACTAATCCAGACTGTCCGCCGGCTATTTGATTATAGTTCCGAAATATATTCAAAGTAGCCTATTATTTTTATTGCTTACTAAATAGAGATATTGTCACATCCGACGGACAAATATACAAAACCAAGAAGCCATCATAATAGTTCCCGCTTCGGACGCCGGCCACGGGGCGCGCCCTGGTCAGCCTATGGGGTATAAAAGCCAGCGCTGACCTGGTCGGGTCGTGCTCTCTCGGCAGAGGTGGTAACTAGCGAGATCTAAAAGCTGACAAAGCCCAGCTCGCTAGCTCTCACGGGGAACTTAAAGCTGTAAAAGATCGGCCTCGTGAGAATCTACCTTTGACGGGGAAGGTTACGGCCCTTCACCGAAGTAGGCGTTATCGGTCACCGTCGTGGCTACTATTTCTCGCGCTCACAGTGTTTGTAAATATTCTTCAGTTATAAATAAATCATTGTATCTAAGATTGTATCCTCATTTACTGGCGTGACAATATGAACATCTATAGCTGAATTTTAGAAACTCCTGCGCTTTTCATATTGATATATTTAGTGTCATTTCCTGAAGACCAACAAATACTACACTTAATTTTAACCAATATTACAAGTTCTCAGTAGGCAGCTCTTTTACGGAACGTCGGTCGTTGATGGTGTGATCGAATCCCGCTGAGTTTCTTGATCATGCAAATCCATAAAACATTTTGAGTTTTTTAATAAAATAAGAAATAAGTAAGAAAAATCCGGCCAGCTATCCAATATTGGAAAGGCTAATATTCTTGTTAACCAAACTTAAAAGACTCCTATCTTGATCACTAATGATCTAAATATTACTTTTATAACTAAGATAGGTCAATTACTATAAAAAAGACGATGACACTGAAATAGAGGCCAAAACCCGACAATTTTTGACCAATGGTGAAACTCTGATATATAGGGATACTTCCGGCGCTTTAAGGGGAGTTACCCTTCAAATATTGAACATCTTTGAATGAGAAAATGTTTAATAAAAGACTATTATTAGAAGAAAAATTGTAACTGAAACCAGAATCGATAAATGCGGCAATTAAGTGGATCAGCCAAAATTATTTCCTGCGAAGGATAACAATAAGGCTTCTCTCAAAATAGGTATCTGGTGTTTTGTAAGATATTAAAGAAAAAATGATTTAAAATTTTTCTTTGGTTTCGAATAGATTGTTTCGATGTCCAGTGGTTATTATCATGTTTGTATTACAAAAATGCAATATCGGGGTATAAATTGAGACGCTATAATAATGGAAGATTTAAATTTTGACAAAGAGTCATTGCGCTAATTACACTAAACCATTGCAGATTCTAGCTTTTACAAATAAGTTGTTATAATAGACCGTATATAAAATGAGCTGGCAGATAATGAGCTTTTATCTAAAACGTCAATAACGTATGCTGCATTATCCTTGGAAAATAAAATATTTCCCGATAATCCACCAAGTAAACAAGGAAGTTTGGAAAGATGCACGGTTTTCATAGCAAAGACGGAAGGAAAAAAACTTGGCTTATGCAGGGTGTCTTAATTTGATCGGCCCAGGCGTTTTTCTCAAAAACTATAGCTGCTAGAAATTTTCAGGATATACTCTCTCGGAATTTTCAGAAAAATCGTGAAATTTTTCACCGTTTTGAACGATAGGTGGTAGACGAAAATTTTCAATCAACAAGTTCTAGAGCGTACTCGAAAACCTTTAATGAAATTGGTTTGGTCAAAAATGGACAATTTTTAATTGAAATAATACGTCATGAAAAAAAAAACAAGTTGGTACTACCCAAAAAGGTTTACGTCTCATAAAAAAGAAAGAGAAACATATCTAATTTGAAATGATCGTATGTTTGTAAAGATAAAAAAGGACCGTTTTTAAGCCAAATCATTTTAAATAATTTTTAAGAGAAAATTCAATTTACATTGTAGAATTCCAGAATTCACGCGTCTTATTTTAAATGAAGTTCAATATATCCACCATCCGCTGCAATAAAAATCCGTGCGCGATGGAGGATATTTCGTGGTAAAGTTAATGCTGCCGTATAAAGGCGCTGACTTAGTGACACCGATAAATATCAGTCATTACACTATTTAACACGAAACGTTGGTCGAATGTAGCGTTAGTAAGAGGGTTACAAAAGTGGATATGTAAATTAAGCGAGCAGATAATAAAACTTTTAAAAAAAGCTCTATACCATTTGAAACTTTGCCATTGGAGAAGCTAGAGCTTCGCGTTTGAGGAAGCGTCGAAAACATGTTTTTATTATACTTATCGAAACATTTGTCGTTATAAGAGTATAATGGAAGTCAGATAATATAATTTAAGTAACCAGTTAATAAAGTTCTAAATAATATATTTGGACTAAAGAAAGATGAGGAAAATTAAGACGACCTATAGCGTACAAATTAATTTGTCGCAATTCGCTCGAATTAATTTTTGTACGCAGTTTCCCGAACACTGGGTTCATTTTGGAAAGAGTCTTATTGCACTTAACAAAAAAGTACTGTTCATTTTAAAGGTAAAGATATAAGTTTTCGTTTATTGACGTTTTAAAATATTATTTTATTCGATGTAAAGGTTACTGTATGAATTTCTTTTGGAACCACTTTATTATGGCTACATTAAATTTATATTTCAAATTTGGAAAGACACTTGCAGTTGTTAACCGAATTTGAAGTCCTGGTGCTTGTTCCAAAAATTAATATAATAAATAATCTTTTTTCAAAACACTGAAGTTATAATTAAAGTATCGCACACATTTTTTAAAATAAACCGTTGATTACCGTAATTTTAATTACGTCAATATTAAAACGTGATAATATTGCAAAAAAAATAAAAACCTAGCCTATTTATAAAAACCAAATTGTTTCCCTTATTAAAATAGTAAAATATAACTGATGCTATTCTGATTTGCAAACCATAAATAATGCTTCGGTTAGTATTTAGAAACGAGGAAATATATTCCTAATTAAGTAAAAAGCGATTCAAGAGAATCCGCTAATTTATTTCAAAAATACTTTTCGTCAATTAACCCTTCCATCGGGAAAACATTTTAGGTAAGAAACATCATAATAATTATTATACCGATCATTTTATTTTTATGTTAAATTTGTTACATATACGTAAATCATATTCTTTTACCCTTGCACTCCGAGATATAAACATAATAAAAACACAAACAAATGACATTTGAATGGTGATGATAATAAAGGTAATATTTTCCCAGATATTTAAAAAAAACTTAAAAAAATTTTAAATTTAAAGCAGGAAAAATAATCAGGGGAATATTATAGACCTATCTCTTTAATAACTAACGTTTAAATATTTTCAAAAGTTTGTTAAATATCAATTAACTGTTTCCCTAAATACGATTTGAAACATTTGAATTGGGAGATCGATAACAGCCGATTATTCGAAATAACATGTTGCTTGGAAATTTTACATCAATTACTTTTATTGTTGCAGTATTTAGGTTTATGTTGAGCTCGTTAAATATTATATCGTTTTTTACGTAGATAGCTACACCATCGTTTCGGTTTTAATAAGTTTTAGAACAAATTAAATTATACCCAGGTATATTAAAATTATCTGCATTACTAATATTAAACGTCTTTATTAATACAATTACATCCAGGGAAACTTCTATCGATTCAAGAAATATTAAAAATGCATTAAAATGTTTACTTAAACTCCTTATGTTTAATTGAAATATAATAAACGAACTAGAGTTAGTTTTTTTAGTGTATAAAAAATCTCGGTTCAATGTTTGAGGTAGAATTATTAAAAAAAATCAAATATATCGTTAATCATAAACAACTAAGGCGTTTTAGTTGCATCGGAATTATTCGTAATCAACTAAATTATACAGTTTTGAGATCATTTATCGATCTAATTCTTATAGCTCTTAGGTTATCATCTTTCCTTAAAAAAATCTTTCCGTCACTTACCCAAACGTATTTACAATATTTTGCTATGGCTAGTTGCTTAGTTTCAAATAGTTTTTTATTTAGTGGGATTAGTTGTTCATTGATAACTGTTTTATCATTTTTAAGAGCTTTGTTTAAATCGTGGCCTGATACGCTTTGATATGTTTGAAACCTTTGAGCCATATATCTTTATATTTTTTAGTAGTAAAATTTAAATTTAATAATGGGTATCTGTTTATTTCCGCTAAGCATTCGATAATAATTGGAGAATTCATTATTGTCAAACTTTAGGCCTTAAAAATTAGCAAGCGATTCTAAAATAGGTTTCAATTGTTCATTTTGGGTTTTCTCAACCCCTATTACATCTATACACTGAGAGAAAAATCTGTAGTTTTTACAGAAAATTTTTACAGTTTCTAACTGTGCTGAACTTTCACGGAATATTTATGTAAATTAGTAAAAACAGAAAAGTTGGTTAGGCAGAAATGCAGCTTACGTTTGTAAAATTTACCAAAGGGTTTGTTATTTTTTCTCATAATAGTTAAAATTATTGAAGTTCTGTAGTTTCTACAGAGGATTTCTACAGTATCTAACAATGCTGAAATTTTACAGAGTATTCCTGTAAATAAGTAATAACTGAAAAGTCGGTTAGGCAGAAATGCAACATACATTTGTAAATTTTATCAAGGTTTCATTTGTATTAATCTTAATAATTATTCTAGAAGGCGTTTTTGCTTTTGTATAATAACGGTGAAAATATTTGGAATCGACTTTTTCACAATAAAATATATTTTATTCTATAACCGTCGATTTGAAATATTTTCACCGTTAATTTTAAAAGTTAAAATTATATAATTATTTTCATCATATGTGATACACGTCTTTCTCTAGAAAATATCACAGATACTTAATTATGTAACTCTTAACAGTATATTTCCAGACCCGTAGCCAGAAAGATTTCGTTAAGGGGGCAGGGGCGTCGCCAGGGTTGTCATTTAGGGGCAATCTGGGCCAAATATTTCTAGTATAATTTACAAGTTAGATATGATGAAATGGCGAATTTATATATTTTTCCTTTACTTATGACCAATATACCTGTTCTACTAACAATGTCAGTAGTCTGTATACATGATTTTTGCGAGAATTTCGAGATAACGCCGCCTAATGTTTAGTCGCCCTACTTTTTGGGGGATCTCAGTAAAATTTCGGCGGGGGGGGGGGATTGGTTTGGTGTTCAACAAAAAATCAACGTTTGTGAAGGAGACGATTCTACAACTAAAAATTTGCTTTTTGAATGAAACATATGGGCTGGCGGTCGCCCTTTCTGGGCTCGGAGCCGGGGTACTTCTGCCCCGCTAACCCCCTCCAACGCCGGCCCTGGAGCCAATTGCGCGTCTTCAAAATGAGCGAAAAGAGAGTTGAGCCAATGGCATCCCTAAAAATAATGAGCGATAAGAGAGTTCGGGCAGTTGCGCTTTCAAGTCTTAAAAATGAGAGAAAAATAGAGTAGCGTCCATTTCACCTTTCAAAAAATATCCCTGATACGCCGACAGGCCGATTTCCCGGAAAAAAAAGTTTTGTTCTGAGCCAGTTTTATTGTTACACTCTTTCGCTCATGCCGATTTACCATTAACGACATTTATAACCCCCCGAACAAAAACCGTGTTTGTACCTAAACTGAAATTCGTTCTGTTAACATCAAAATCGAAGGCGCGAACTGTCTTTTTTCCCATTGGTTAATACCCCTCCCCCCCCTCTTGGCTTGAAATCGTATGATACCGTTTTATCGTCTTTAGCCCCGAGAGAGAAAATATATGATCGTGTTTTACTTTCAAGGTCATTTGTTTAAATAATCTACTCAGGTATTAAATATTTCAGGTGTTACTTGATTAAAGAACACTTCACCGATATGGTCGAAAATAGGTCTAAAAGACCTATATTGGTTGAAAACAACATTTTAAGGGGTTTTTTAATCTTTATTATTCATCGAGATTTAAAATAGGACAAAAATAAAAAATTATTTCTCATATTCTGGGTCTTTAACCGTATGGCACTTAGAAGAACAATAACACTCGGCGCCGAATCCTAAAATGAGTATAAAGTACCGTAGATTCGAATTAGTAAAATATAAATAATTTCGATTAATATTCCATCGTTCACCTCGTTTCTTTGGGAAATGCAGCGTACCGCGCTTTATTAGCTGTATCAAGCTGAAGCTTCAGTGTTTTTAATTTATACTGAAGGTTTTGGTTTAGGGTTTTGCGTCCAATAACTCTTCGTTTTTTTTTAAATCAGGCCGTCTTTTTGCACGATTTGTTCTGCAAATAAAGTCACGAATTTCCAATAAAGATCATATATTTCTGTTGGTCAATGCGATATTTAAATATTACGTTTTAGAGATCGGTTTTCCTCTTGGAGTTTGACCATTTGAATTTGTCGATTTGTCGCCTCTTTAAATTCGGCTTCTGTATCTGAACCTGAACTTTCCATGATAAAAAGAAAGTTAATATTTTATATCTATGTAATTTATTATTTAAAATTTCATCATGAAAACGAAGAAAACTTAATATTACCCGCAGGTTCACTGTGCTTGGCTTTCTTCTGCGCCTCCTCGAACTTCCTCTTATTGTACTCATAAAGTATCTGAGTGTCTTCGGGATCTCATGAAGGTTCCGTGTGAAGGTCTAAAGAAATGAATTAAGAAATGAATTCCCCGTTGTATCCGTTTTTCGCGAATGTGAATAGATCGTGAGCAGAGCGGTTGTTTAAGAAAAGTGCCCTCCATTGATCCCAGACAGACGCAAAAAAAACGTCTAGACTCAACCTTCGGGGTTTTACCAGCAATGCCAGATTCCGAAAGTGCGATTGTCATACAGAGCAGCGCTACGATATGGGTCGTATTTTAAAAATTGGGATCATACGGCTCCTCAACCCCCTCTATACATGAAAACTCCCCAAAAAGAGCCACAAATGTTTTGTGACCAGGAGACCTAAGTAAATTATAGATTCATGGTTTTATTAGATGTATTATAGAACAATATGGTTTCATTAAATTTATTGTAGACCAATGGTTTTATTAGTGAACTCACGACAAAAACTGTCGGATCGTATTATAGACGTACGATCCTACCTTCGGACGGTATATCGTACCGACCGTCTAAATATCGTACAAATCCAATCCAGATCGTACATCTGGCAACTCTGGTTTTTACCTCTTTCGGTAATTTACCGCGAAATGCGAGCGCGGGAAGCAAACCGTCCTGTAATGACTCTAATGAGTAAAAGGCGCCAAGTGGTCTCGAAGGATCATAAATAAATACGCTATATCATCGGCCAAAACTCGGTGGAAGATTGCCCTGAAACGTAACCGAAACGTAAAAGAAAACTAGGTAAGCTATACTGTTGTTTTATAACTACTAATTTTGATTATCAATTCGCCTTAATACTCTTATTTTGTGCGTTTTGCCCGAAACAAGGTAGGACCTGTGGGACTCCGGGAGCGTGTGTCGCAAAGGGTTAATGTTTTGTAAATATTTTTCTAAGGATAAAATTTTACTTATGAGAACAATAATCAAAATTATTTTCGTCAATTTTTAACTTTTAAACCATGTTAAAGCTCATTTTCAATCAAGATTTTTTAGGACAAAATTCCGAGCTTATGCATCTAAATCAATCACGTACATTTCTATTGCGATTTGACGCAAAAACACGGAATAGAGACTTGCCACTCCGTAGCTTTGGCCATGGCCGCCATTGTGGTCATATTTTTCTCCCCACGATAACAACTATTGAAAAAAACTGACGTAGCACTGCCAAGTCCCTTTTTTATACTAAGAAATCTTGAATGGAAATGAGTCTTAAGTTAATATAAAAGTAATAACTGAAAGTCAAGATCTTAATGAAAACATTTCAAACGTTTAAAATAATGTGAAGAAAGGATATTGATTTGGCAGTCAATAATTTGATATTGTTCAATACCCTGATAATATAACAAATGCAATTCAAAATATAAAGTACTAAAAAAATCCCTAAACGTTTGATACCTTTATTTTAAAATCAATATATCGAAACAAATTTAAATATTTTTTTCAATATGTAGGTAAATTTTAAACATTTTCATGAAATAATTTAATGAAAATTTAAAAATAACACTTGAATACTTTCTTAATATGATAAAAATGATATTATATTTGTCAGTCTAAATCAGGCTTATAAATTAAAATTAAACGTTTTTTGATGCATTTCTTACATGATTATTTTTAGTATCTATCAGCGCTGGTGGTGGGTGGTGTTCCACATGATGTTGATAAATGTTAATATTACACAGTCTAGTGATGTATTCTAATTTATAATAGGCCTAATGTTTTATAATAAAAATAGTTTAAGAAAATAACTATGTATTAAGAGTCCAAACAATATTGACCGAGTGTGAGATTTAAGAAACATTTATTTCAAAATTGACTGTTAAATTTAATTTAAAATAATGACTGAAATTTATTTTAAAATTAATTACTATTTTCAAATTATTGATTGTTTATGTATTTTAAATTAATTTAATTAATTTGTAATTTGATGATATTTTAGTTGGTTTTTAAATTATTTTAGATTTTATGATCTAATACCTGTCATAAGTAACATAAGGTTACTAACAAGTAAGTATGACACTGCATATTGATTTAAAGTTATTTTTTTTTCAAAGCTGATACTCGCCCATGGACTAATTATATCAAATTACGAAAATCAGATCAATTAGAATTGCTAGTTAATAGTACTTAAAATTTCTAGACTCTTCATTTCTAATTATTCGATTTTAGCTGTAAATTAAACCTTTTTACTCCATAATACTTAATTTTAATCCCCTAAGACTAAATGCTATTAGAAGTCAATTAAAAAATTCAACTCATTTCTAAGTCACGGGCAGAGGTGGCACAAAAATTTGAATTATGATAACGAAATTGAATATTTATATGAAATTGAACAACAATACGCATGCTCTACCCCATCATGCCAGTTGCCATTTAGTGAAATTAAAAGTTTAACTTCACATTTAAAAAATCATTTGAAAGAAGCAATATTTATTTCTTGCACTTTTAAGAAATGTCATCGACGACAGTATGAAAAGCTGAAATCCTTTACATGTCATTTGAGCCGCTTTCACAGAAATGAGTTATCCCAGACTACATCGCGTGTAATGGCACCAATAAATGACAGTACGAGCGACGAATATAGATTTGTAAACAACGTAATGAATGAAAAGGATCTTCAATTTGAAACTATTATTGATAGAGTAGAATCGCCAGTGGACAATTTGCCCCAGGCAGAAAATCAATGCATGGACGATTTATATGTCAAAAACTTGGGACGGTTTTATCTCAAACTTTAAGCAAAGAAATTTGTGCCTAGCTCTACCGTTCAATTTATTTCGGAGGAAATGAATAACTTGAAAGCAGTAGAAAAATCATTGCTTACCGAAAATCTAAGACTCGTAATGAAATCATCAGGGATTGATGATAACGTCATAAATGATGTAGTGAAAAAATTGCCTGCTACAAATGTAGTTCAAAAGGGAAATGAACAGTTTTCTTCAATTCATCGCAGACATGAGTAATTTAAATCTAATTTATCTTATGTTGAGCCAGTCTCGGTGCTTTTAGGCTACTCAAATGGTGTTAAAGTTCACTTCATTATGTTCCAATCAAAAAACTCTAGAAACCCTTCTATCAAATAGAGAAGTGCTTACAATCCTACAGTTTCCTAAGCCGACATATATAAGTGATGGGAAGATATTTAAAAAACCTTTTTTGGCAAATGGGAAAAAATCTTTGCTACTTTTGATTTTTCAGGACGCCTTTGAGACGGTTAATCCGTTAGGTTCAGCTAAAAGCCAACATAAAATATAAGTTGTGTATTATACGCTAGTCAATATCCCCCCTGAGTTGCGTTCGTCAGTTGATATCACTTTTTAAGGACCGTAACGTTCAAAAATTTGGAATTAAAAAACGCTATGAAAAAATAGTTTCTGATCTGAAAATTCTAGAAATTGAAGGAATTACTTTAAAAAATGGAGAAAAATTTAAAGTACACGTTCTAAGCCTTCTGGGTGATAACCTAGGACACTCAGAGATTGGAGGTTTGCAGAAATCGTGTGGTCCTTTTTGTCGCTTTTGCCTCGCAACTGCTGACCAAATAGGAGAATTCAAAACTTGGAATTATTTAAACTGGCTAATTGATTCGTTTCCTTATCAAGGGAAGGATACTGGGAATAGGCCGTGTCATACTAAAGCCAACTGTAAGAGGCTTAGTGGGGATGCATCACAAATATGGTGTTTCTTGAGACTCTTGTCTCTAATTATCAAAGAAAGAGTTATAAACTTTCAAGATTCTGTATGGTACCTCTATTTACAATTAAAACAAATTGTTGAAATTGTAACTGCCCCCATAATTTCGAAAAATGGTGTTGCAATACTAATGAGCAAACTTCAGGATTATAAATTAGACTTGCTCCATTCATTCCCCGACTACAAACTCAAGCCAAAACACCATATTTTACTTGAGCATTATCCAGAATTAATTTTGCACTTTGGGCCCCTTATTCGCCTATGGACATTACGTTTCGAAATTAAACACGCGGTTTACAAGAAATATTGTAGAAATACCAAAAATTTCATAAATATTACAAAGACACTAAGTGAAAAACACCAATTTCAACAGGCCTATCTCGCTTCAGGTTCTTTATTTCCTCCTGAAATACAATTTTCAAATTCAAAATTTTTGGATTTGTAAATTTTTGACGATGATGTTAAAAATGGTATCACTAGACTTAAAATAAACTCTGGTCAAACCATACTAACAGAGAAAATTGAGTATAAAGGAACTACTTATAAAAAGGATTAATTGTATGTGTTCATGTTTCTGAAGATAAAATTATATTTGGTCGAATTGAAACCATGCTTTTAGAAAAGCAAACTAATTTGTTCTGTTTAATTTATCTCTACTCGTCAGAGTATAATAGAGATATGCATGCTTATGAATTGTTGAACATAATTAAACCAAAAATAACTCCTTTAGCAGTTTTACCTGATTATTATCCATTACAATGTTGCACTATTTTAGGAAAAAGATTTATAACTTTAAAACATGCTTTTTATCATTACTTTTTATTATAGAACTTTAAACATTAAAGTATTTCTAACAAATCAACAGTGGGTTTTTTTTGCAGATTGAATTTTCAGAAACTTACAAGAATATGGAAATGTCTCTAATGGCGCCTGAAAATAATAATACTTTAGCTCTAAGAGCAATAGTTTTAGGTGCTTTACCGTCTTCATCACATGAGCTGGTTGAGAAAGTAATTTTACTTTTAGAGGACCTTCGGGTTGAAAACCTAAGTGACATGACTCTACTTGATGAAAAACCACTAAAATCAGATTTTCTTAAGCCAGTACAAGTCAGGAAATTTCGTCTATGCGAAGTCCCAACTTAAAGGTACGCTGTCACTTAAAAATATTTCATCGTATTAATTTAAAATGTCAATGAAAACATCTTGTCCATCGACTGTGTCAACTGCCAGCTGTTCCAACGTATCATATTACTGTAATGTTTTGTCTTTTTTCTACAGTTTATTGCCTTTATCAGTTAGATCTCTAGGTCTTTTCACACTTTCTGTGGCATAGCTAGCTAAATTGGGCCGCCTTATGTACATACGGATGGATTTCTAAAATGTTGGTCCCACAAAGAAGAACATTAGTTGCATTGGTCTATTTACAACCTTGAATTTGTGGCATTTATGGTCATATGAGATGGATAGACGACATCTCTTACTTAGTTCACAGGAAGATTTCCATCTAGGGCTGATGGGTTCTATGGGATAATCAAATTATTGGATGAAGGATTTGGTGGGCCCCTAGGTTAAGGTAAACCCGTGTGGCGTGCATTGGCCTATTTACGCCACTGCGCTCTTTAAACCTGGAAAGTTGGTTCATGGGCCAATAAAAAGCAAGACATGACTATCATCGCTATACAGCCACTTAGAGAAACGTCAAACTGCAGCCCCATGAACAGTTAAAAGTTGAAAAAGAGGAACTATGTCAGACATGTAACAAGTAATGTGAGGTTTTTTTAAAAGGCTTTAGGAAACGGGGACTTAGACTTTGAACTGAATTGTTTCTCGCCAATTGTAATTTGTATCTTGTCCATGGAAGAATAATAATTTAAAATATTATTACATATTTTATTTTATGATGGCACCTGATGTAGTAAAATAATACAGAATGAAAAACTCAGGCCATGTTCTCGCCAAGAGGGTATATAATATTTCAGGCCCTCCTACAAGTTATTAAAGTTTGTGAACTAAACTTCTGTTTAAGAAAAGTACCCAAATACTTATTATACCTTATAGACATCACATCTGTTCCACTCTTGAAGAAAAATATAAGAAATTAATTTTTTTTTGTATTGGTTTGAATTCATATAAGGGCCAGTTTCAAGTAAGAAATTTGATATACACTAAAGATGGTTCTTATGAAAGGCACCGAGAAAAATGCCAACTTGGTTGTCACAAATGATTCTTCATGAAACTGGCCTTCAAAATTTTTATAATTAAATTTCACTTGCTGCTAAATCTTTCATGAACTATTTTTTAATTTATTGATTTCAATATATAGGATATGGAGGATACCCCGTGTAAGGACAGTTGGATAGAAAACCACCATTTCTATTAATATTTTCAACAAAAAAACTCAAAATGCTTTACAACAGAATAAAAAGTTGGATTATACTATTTTAGGATTAACAGTGAGGGCACTATTAGATGATGCTTTGAAAAAATGCAAGCGTCCGAGAAGATGTGACATGCGTGTAATCGCTGAGACTTTCGTGAAAAAATTTCCAAATGCTGTGAAGGACGAAATTGACGGTGAACAACTTGGTTGCGGCTATAGTGGATTTATTGATAAACTATACCGTAGATTGGATAATTTATCTCGCTCAACGGAAAAAGCTTTGCCTCGAGTGAAAGGAATCGCCAAAACCTAAAACATTACACGAATCCCCCTTAGCGCAAAAGATCTCCAAGTGCAAGTCTTTGAGAGAGACCTAGTCCAAATGGCAATGGAATTGTCACCGGATGAGAATTTGATGAAAGAAAAAATTAAGCAGTGTTTTTACCTACAACGGAAAAACTTAAGCGAAGGCATGGAGACCCTACAATTGAAAGAAAAGTGGCCATTTCTTTCGAATTAAGTGGTGCTGCAATTTACTTTGAAGGACTGACATCAAAAAATTCCAAACATTTTTCTCTGATGAAAGCCAATATGCTTTGCAATTTTTTTGTTAATAGTAAAAAAGAGACAACGAAATAAAATCAAGTGAAAAAGATGATTCCACGGACACCTCATTAAAGCAGTCATTGGTGGCAGGAGTGGTAAAATTAATAGAGAATCATTTTAACGATGACCTAAATGAAATATTTCCAATAGTAGAGGTTGGTGAAACTATTTTCTTAAAATTTGTGTATCCCTTTGGTTAAGAAACTCATATAGATTTCAAAATTAAAACATTTGAATTTTTTTGCAGAGTTTATTTGACAAATGCCTCCTTTGTTAATTTCTAACAACTGTTTTTGAATCTAAATGAGTTTTAAATTATTTTTAACTATTTTTCCTTAATTTTTTTAATTTATTTTCGCAGCCAGGAACCCCGCAAAGTGAAATAGAAAAAAAAAATTCCAGTACATCCATCTGTAGTTGTAATTGGTAAGTTAATTTGATGCAATTTATTATGTGTGTAGTTACAAAATATTATTTTCATAGGAGATGAATTGTCTAATGCCAGACAATTTCTTGTGACAGCTGATGGCAGAGTAGTCAATGATCATTTTCATGGAAGGGATATAATAAAAGCATTGTCAATGTTTTTTGGCATGTATTATATTTTAAACATTCAGTATACTGTTAAATGTTCAGCAACACTTGAATTTTTTCAAAAGTATTTTCTCATATTGTACTTCAAGAATTGGTACTTTAGGAGAAGCTACAATTTCAGATGAAATTTTACAATAAGTTTTAGATTTATTTTATATCAAATATTGCGGACCTAGGATAGTCTATTTATTTGTTAAGCCTATTTTAATTGAATAGTTCTTTTTATAAAATAAACTTGGCCATCTTGTTGAAATGTTGCCTCCCCGATTCAGCTGTGGATCCGTTTACTCTCCCACTAGAGAGTTTATGAACTCATTCTTAGGCATTGGCTGAACTA
The DNA here is from genome assembly GCF_980474605.1 of Leiobunum rupestre. NCBI lineage: Eukaryota > Metazoa > Arthropoda > Arachnida > Opiliones > Sclerosomatidae > Leiobunum > Leiobunum rupestre. The sequence continues at coordinate 60,376,619 of NC_143391.1, forward strand.
TTCCAGGGCAACATTTCAACAAGCTGGACAAGCGTAAAGACATTTTATAAAATCAACTATTAGTTTTTAAATTTTGTTTCCTTTTTTAGATGTATCATTAAATTCAATCAAAAAATGTGAAAGATCCGATAAATCCAAAAGTATTAAATTTAATTAACAGTTTCAGAATACGACTGGACACAGTAAAAGTATGTAGAATTTAATTGTCTGATAATTAGTTTTCAAATATTGATATAGATTTTAATTTAACTATTTTTGTTTTCAAGGAATACTGGTTGAAATGCAATGCCCTAATGTATAAATGTATGAAACTAAGGTTTTTTTTTAATTTAAATGGACAAACATTGTACTTTAGTTAATAGTTAACCTTTTCTTTATTATTTTCAAGCTACTTTTTTCACTTAAATGTTACAACTTTGTTAAACAGAATGGCTTAAGACTTGTTTTCTGTATTTTAAACATTTGAAAAGTGGTACATGTACGAAACATTTTTATTCTATTAATTACATCTTTTATGTGCTTAATGTAGATGCAACTGCACAATTAACAACAATTCGGTGTTTAAAATAAAAAAGTTTTGTAACATTTACAACCTCTATGTAATTTATACTGTTGCATTTCTGCAACCTTTACACCTTTTCTGTAAATTTTACAGAAGCAAAGCTTTTGGACAAACAAAGCTGTTGTAATATTTATTAACTTTTTTCTGTAATTTTTAAATAAGTTAATTTTTTATATAGACAAAGGTGTGGTAATATTTACATATGCTTTTGTAAAAATTACAGAAAAAATATCTGAAATAAACTAAGGTGTTGTAAACTTTACTTCGTTTTTCTGTAATTTTTACAGAATCAAATCTGTACAATAAACCAAGTTGTGGTAAAAGTGACAACTTCACTTTGGTAATTTTGACGGATGTAGCTCTGCAGAAAAAACAAAACGTTTGTAAAATTCAGTACACATGTTCTGTGAAAAGTGCTTTTAGTTTTTACTGTAAAAAATACAACAATGTTACTGTTATAATAAAAAAACCAAATAAATGGTAAAATTTACAGAAATATTCTCGCATGAAGTGCTTCCAGAAATTTTCTGTAATTTTAACATAACTTTTTTCTCTCAGTGTATTACACAGCAGACTACCTTGTGTAATTTCATTCATAGTTATTTCCTGGTTCTGTACTTTAGCCTCTTGCTTTTAAGTCTATATTTTCTTTTTTTATGTCGCTAACGTTATTATTTATTGTGGCCAAGGTATTGTTGGAGCAAAATTGCACAGATTGTTCAAGGTCGTCTTTTTTAAGCTTGTGTTCCATAGCGGGGATCTTATTGACGGCGGCCTCTATTTCGTCTAACTTATTAAGTCGCGAGTGGATTTCATTTATTTTCAAGGGTGATAATTTAAAGTTACTTGCTTCTGAATCGTACTCCGGTACTGTCGGATTGGCTTCCACTTTTCGCACTTCCAGGTTGGTACGAAACGTTTCATCATTTTTAATTTCTGTACAGGATATGTGGTAATATTCCTTGCAGGCCGTACACTGTATTACGTCTTTAGAATTTGTTAGTTGTACGGAACATTTGTTGCACGTAGACATTTTAAGCCAATATCATATCTAACCGACGCGAATAAAATATGGTACACGCTTCCCGAAAAGAAGCCGACCATCGCAGAATTGAAGCGTCTTTTGATTGGTAGAGAAAATCGACATGGAAATGAATGAGAAAACTTATCTGACAATAGACAGCTGGGATGTCGGAACAATCAAAGACAAGGATGTTTCAATTGCCGAAAGCTCGGGCATGTCTCGAAAACGTGTACAGAGCCGAAGAAAGCAGCTAAGGGTGGAAGTTACACTGGTGGTGGTAGCAGCGAAGGCGGGGATCTCTTCGCAGTAAACGTCTAGTCGCTCGCACATCTGTAGAAACTGCTTGGTACTTTGACTCGGGATCAACTCAACACATTACAAAAAATGCTTCGAAATTCATTCAGTTCCGGAAATTCGACACCCCAGAATCCGTACCAGGAAGTGAAGTTCATTTCCAAGAATTGCATCATAGATATAAAAATAAATAATCAGCTAGGCTAATATCTGGTTGTCTATTCATGAGGGCATTTCAAGCCAGGGCAAGCAGACCCGTCGATGTACCCAGAGACGTGGCGTCCAGACCCGTTAAATTATCGCTTAAATAACGGCACTGTTAAAAAAGCAGGTTAGATCTGGTCGTTTTCGAGTTATAACCCCTTAAATGTCGTGTCTTGATTAGAATACCCCACACGACCCTATGGTTTTTGGTCTAACATTTCTCGGCTTCCCATTGGTAAAATTAAATCAAATCAAAGCTGTTTAGACTATAAATTAAACGTAGAACCATTTTTCTAATCCTAACGGTTCTCGAGATCAAATTTGAATGACCTTAAAACCTGGTTCAAGGTCATTGAAATTTTCATTGTCATTAGTCCCCCTACACCCTCTGTAACCTGCAAATTTCAAATTCTTACATAAAACATATTTTGGGTAATAGGCTCTGTAACGTTATTTAGTTAACACCCTGTATATATCAAAGAAAAAAACTATTACTAAAGGAGCTATAGCTACAATATCTGAAGACAATCCAGCTTCCCAGTTATTAGCTGATTTCAATAAAGGTTTTTATGATTTAAGAATATGTCGGCAGTGCATGGCTTTTAAAAAACCGTGGTTGACAAGTTTTTAGAAAGTGACTACACTTTACGAACAGAACGAGGTCAGATATATCATATTGACGCTACTAGAGAAAATTCGGATAACGCAATTATTGATAGAGTGCAAAGAAAACCACCTTTTCTTGCCATTCCTGGTTATAAGGTAATGCAAAGTCCCCCCCCCCCCCGATATCATACATGTTCTATATGAAGGTTTAATACCCTTAGTTTTAAAGATATTGCTAGCAGGTCTTATTTATGGAAAAACTGTAGTCTAGAAGAAATGAATAACATCTTAATTACTTTCAATTATGACTGCCAAGATATATCTAATAAGTTAGGTACTTTCACGCGAGGGATGATTTTACAAGTTGCTCATTTAACGGGGTCTGCAGCTCAGAAATCTTGCCAATTTTACCTTTTCCATTTATATTCGGAGTGCACGTACCAGAAGATAATATTCATTGGAAACTATTGGAGTTTTTAAACACCAATGATGACAGCAAAGCCTACACTACACTAAACTGACGAACTAGTAAGAAGTCATAATATATTAATTAAAAACAAACGTTTATTAATTAAAAAATATTAATAATGAATACTGTGCAAGATGGTATGACAGATTATAATGACGCGATAATAAACGCTATAAGCGGATATATATATATATATATATATATATATATACTAGGTTAAAAAATCGTAAACAAAATTAGCAATAATTAATAAAAGAATATCTTATTTACATTTAACATTTTAACCTGTTAAAAAACGGAACGGAAAAAGCTGATAACGCTCCTTATCTTAAACAGAAACTTTACTTAAATTTAAGACAGATAGTTGATATTTTAGTACCCCTAATTTTGAAATAAATTGGCTTCCCTATGTAAGTGATTTCATTGAACAGTTTCACAAAAATTAAAAGCTCCCCCTAAATATGCAACCAAAGTGCATTATTTAATACACTATCTACGACTTACGTTAAAGTTAAGCCCTCTAAGGAGATTTTCCTGTATAAGATTTGAAGCCAAACATCAAAACGTAAAAATAATTGCTAGCAGAGGTAGAAATTTAACTTACATTGAAAAAACATTAGCGACCCGACATCAGTATGCCCAATGCTGTGATTTAGGTGGAAATAATTGCCTTAAAAGTGATGACCTGGAAAATCGTGTAAAACCTTTGTGGTTTTCTAATTTGCATTATGACCTAAAAAGTAAATCAGAGAATGTTCGTTTTAAATATAAACGAAGATAAATTATTGATTTTTAAAGCATATGAAATCATATAAAATCGTTATTATAAGTTTAGTACATGGTGAGAATATAACAGTATTTGTATCCATTGGGCATTGCCCGCGTGGCTTCGAATCCCATCTCCGTCGCCAATGTAATGTTTTCTATACGTTAAGCTTAATAAGATTTTTAGCGGTTTGAAATAAAACGTCCGTTTAGTTTTAATATTTAATAAGGACTACCTCTACATAATTTCTCAACACGCGCTCGTGGTATCTCGCGTTATTTTTTAAGAGCGCGCGTAATTCAAACGTATATTATATAAAATATAAGGGACATTACAGTATTCCTTAAAATTGAACGCATTTTAAAAATTAACGATTGATGGATTATTTGCGGCAAAATCTTTACTGCAATTGAATTTTCTACTCACCTCAACGCTTTCGAAGTAAAGACTAAGCTTTGGAAAGTAATAAAGCATGGTGAAGAAATTTATTTATCCACAATGAACACCTACTTAATTCAATATATATTTTTATTTGCCGAGCGTAGACAACCAGAAGCTATTGCGTAACTTATCATAACCTTACGAAAGAAATCACAATACAAGAACCAAAGGGATTCAACTATTATCAGTCAAACGAGAAAAAGGATGTGGACATTGAAAGCGAGGATGAAGACAGCCCACCAGAGGGATCGGAACGAAATGTTCTAGGAGATATTGCAGCTCTGCCACCTAAAAATCAAGCTGAGAATCACTCGATAGGAGCTAATGGAGTAGAATGTTCTTCAAAATCAAAGTGAGTGTACCAATACTATTATGCTTTTATGTATGAGAAATGTACTTTAACTCTAACTATATTTTTACAATTTCTCATTTTACAGTGGAAAATAAATATCTTAACCCTCAATTGAAAGTGATGGAGAAGAAATACATGCCAATGGTAATGGAAAGGTTCCTTTATTATATTAACTTCCTTCAATATTGTCAAGGATCTTACTCGAGAGAAAGACAGTTTGGTTTTTGAAACTCACTACACTTCCCAAATTGTGGAAATTTTTTTTTCAATACGTAACCAGTTACACATTATGAGTAAAATTATCAGAATTTAACGTAAATCATTAAGAAAAAAGTTATAATAAAACGTTTGCCCTTTTTTAGGTATCCTTCACACGATGAATATTTGAGAGTCGTTACCGCCTTGGAAAAAGAATACAGATTTCTAGTTTGCAGATTGAAGTAAGGTTCTGAATACCTAAGTATAGTTATTATAATAAATCACCATAATTTATGATTTTGTTGTTGTCTTGACAGATTAGGCTACATGACTCAAAAATTAAAGTCAACATTTAAAAGAGGAAGAAAACCTTTAACTCGATTGGCTTCTGTGCGATAAAAAAGGAAAACATGCTAATAAGAGGCGAAAAGGGACGATACCACCCAGACAAAAAATTCTGCAAATTGAACCTGTGTCACATAAAATTTTCTTATCAACGTTAAGGTGTTAACCGAAACTTAATTTCCGAAATATTACTAGGATGACTATCTTAAAGACGAAATAAGCATACCTAGCTGTTCATGTAAAATGTAGAACAGAGTAAGAAAACGAAGGCAAATGAAGTAATCTTGAACGAGAAAATGCAAAGAACATTGCATTTCCGACAAAATGCGATTGCTAAAAATCAGTTCCAGAAATTTTGTAACATTAAAAGTTTAAAAGTCTTTTTTTTATATTTATACCATTGTTTATGTAGTGACATAACATTTTGATGACCGTATTTAGATAGAAAAGAATTTGCCAGATTTTAAAAGGGGCTCCAAAGTTCGGTGGCAAAAAAAGAAAAATTAGCTTGCTTTTCCTCCCCCCCCCACCCCCTCAATCGGCCTAGGCAGAGTGAAACGTATATTTCGTACTTTACTGACTTTACACACATTTTGCCACTAAAATTTGGAGCCCCTTTAAGAGCGAAAGACTTCCGGAGAAGAAACTTCCCAGCAAACACAAATCGTCCTCGGGACATCCCAGCATGGTCCATAGAGCCCAGCTGGGTCCCGTCCAAAATTCGTCCTACGGGACGAATAACGGACGTCCCATTTTAGTCCTCGTAGTACCAATTTCGCGACATCCGATATTCAGCCCAATCGACGTCGCATGGATCTCCACTCTTCGTCCGAAATGTTTCGTCCATCAATGCTATCTAGAGGCGCGCTTGTCAGCAATTAATTTTAATTTGTTTCACCTGTACACTCTAAGAAATTACCGTAACCGAACGGTTATTACACAGTTAAATTTACAGCAATACGATTGTTTCAAATTGTGTCTTTAAATAAACTGTCAAATTAATGTTGTGCTATTTAACAGTAATCTGACATCGAAAATTACAGTGAAATGAAACTTATATTTTTATCCGTTTAATTAACTGTCCGATTAATATTGTGATATTTACCAGTAATCTGATAGTAAAAATTACGGTGAAATGAAACTTGGGTTTCTTTACCGTTAATTTAATGGTCAAATTAATGTTGCGCTATTTAACAGTAATCTGATGTTTAAAATTACGGTAAAATAAAAGTAGGATTTTTGCCGTTAAATTTATGGTGAAATTAATGTTAAAGGCTACTTAAAGATAATCTGATATTTAAAATTACGGTGAAATGAAACTTGCATATTTATCGTAAAATTAACGGCCAAATTAATGTTATGCTTCTTAACGGTATTCTGAAATTTAAAATTACACCGAAACTAAATTGTACCGTTAAATAAAATAAAGTTTCTTTACTTAAATGGAAAATAATTTTAAACCCTTTTTCGGGCTCAACTTAATAGTTATGGCTGCAGTTTTTTTCTATTTTTGAAATTTCGCAGTCTTTTAGGAAACCTTCCTTGAGGAAACGTAACTCTACAGTACCAAATTTTGCACAGTACATAAATACCCCCTAAGGTTCCAAAATCCACCGGGGGGCAATCTCTCAGTGGTGGCTGACCCCCTGATGACGTCATCAAAATTTTGGGTCTGTGTGTAGCAATTACCGTTAGTCCTATCGAAAATACGCATACCGATGTTGTAGAGTATATTATTTCCTTCAAATTGGTTTACGATAAACTAACGTCGGATAACATGTAAATGAGATACGGGCGTTTAAAAATACGATGACGTCATCAGGTGGGGGTCAGTAACCACTCAGAGATTGTCTCCCGGTGGTTTTTGGAACCTTAGGGGCTTACTTAGGGGGTTTATATTCACTATGCAAAATTTGGTACTGGTAACCGGAAGTGAAATATTTAGACAAAAACTGAAGCTAACGCCACGGACTCTTGTCAAGGATACTATATTCTAATATATGGAATCCCTTAATATAAAAAGAATACATAATTTTGAACCAAAAAAATGTTAATAAATCGAACTAGAGCAGCCATAGAAATCTCATAATCTGGGAACACTGCTCGTAAAGAAAACCAATTAACGTAAACAGTGTTACCAATGTGTGGTAATTTTCGTGTTTTTTTTTGGCTGAGTGGGCTAAAGGGATTTTTAGGTGAAAATTATTAATTTTGTGGGATTTTTTTTTTACCAAAACAAGGATTTTACCTCTTTATAAAAAAACACTATTTCCAAAAATTATCTAGTTTACCTATTGCATATGGTCTTCAGATTTTTGTATTTTGTAAATAATTTTAATAATATTTGGTATTTTTCGGCTGACTTATGGGAGATAGCGTGGCTAAAATCGTTTTTGGGGGTTTGGAATGGTTGAAAATTTTGTAACTCCAGCGTAAGGCAGAGTTTCCAGACAGTATGTCGATAATTTCAAGCTGGTTTCGAGGGGTACTACAATTTCAACTGTGTAGTACCATAAGTAACACAATTACAATAGGTATGACAATTAACGAGATTTACAACGGGATAATTAAGATCTTTATCAGCACAGAGCCCCCTAGTGTTTAAAAGAAATAAGCCGAATGTTAGGATATTATAGTAATCGTTCGCGCAATACCCACATGAGGGCGCTGCGTGTTATAAAATATAGGATATAGACAGGTTTTGGCGGGAGAACAAGCACTTCTCCCAAGATACCCAAAGTGTACAGATCTCATAATAAAAGCATATTCCTGGCATGAACGTTTATTTAATTAAACAACAAACAACCTCAACACCGAAATATCTTGTTTCTGATAGATCGGGGTATATTAGGACTATCATTTTCGAATTTAGCGGGAAATCGACTAAGCTACTAATCAAAGATGCGTTACGTAGTGGCATACCTAGACCCTTTGACGCGCGGGGCGGATCACGAATCCCGACGGAGGCCTCTCCCGCTATTTTTGTAGCTTAAAAAGTCTGCCTATGTTACGATAAAAGATATGGCAAAAAGACGGTGATACTCAAGGTTAGTAAATTTTAGGCTATTAAAGGTTGCCTCGATACGCTGTGGTTGCAAAGTCTAAGGTTGGCAACTTCGTTGCTAACGAACATCGTGCCGTCACTGAGATGAGATCCTATTGAAAGTCAATGGGATCTCATCTGTGTGACGTCAGCAACAGTCGAATTTTCGAGACCCCGTTGGGTGATACTGACTCATCTACAATTGCTAAAATTGTTCTAGTTATTTTCTGATTTCTATGGTTGTCATACATTTATTAATGAAAAACCAGTTCAACAACAAACATGTCTGGTTGTCCTGTTAAATTATCGTCAGCTACTTCAATTTCCTTCAAAATCAGCAAAATAGGAATAATGTACGTCCAGTGAAAATTAACGTTTCTTTAAGCTTTTTGGTATCAAAAATCAAGATTACTCTTAAAAAACACACCAAAGCCAACGACACGCTATTAAACGGTACATAATTAGAGGTCGGGGATGGTTAACTTTTATTCAATAGATAAAGCTCTCAAAATTATTCGTAAAATGTTTTGATCAAGTTATTTATATTTCTGCATTAACCGATTAATTTTTTGATAAATTTGTAAAATTAATCGGAAAAACGACGTTTTTTTCGATAAAAAGCTAAAATTTAACGAATAATACATATTTTTTAATCATTTTCCGAATAATTAACCGGTAAATTTCTTTGTTTACATTTTTTCCCCCAAAAAAATAAATTTAATCATGGATAATTACCGACCTCTATTCATATTTAGAGCCAATTCTTGTTGCGTTGCGAAGGTGTAAATGTTTTTAGGGTTTAAACGACTTACGGTCGTAAGTACAATAATATGATTTTCGGGACCTGGCAGCACTGCCTCTCGTGTAATTTTTACTCCTCAAACATTGGCAACACTGAATATGAGGAATTTAACACGTTGGAGTTTTATGTGCTGTGTGGCTATTTAGGAAGGCTATACAACTAACAAAGTGTTCTCAGGACAGTGGTAACTGGTAGAACAGATATCATGGTCTCCAGTGGACTCGTTCTAGGTAATTTTAACTAAGGCCTATTATTAGAAAGGTCAGATATCTTTAGCTCCTCAAAATTAGGCCCCTAAAAATAAATCCGAACTTTTTAGACGACAACAACTATACTAAAATCATGGGCCAAATAATGATTATCATTATTTGGCCCATGCTAAAATCCATCTGTTGGGCTACAAGAGGTAAAATATTTTATTAAAAATTACCAAGGCTTTGGTAGTCGTACAATACATTTTTTGTAGCTGAAATAAAATTTTAATTAAATTATTTTACCTCTTGTCCCTCTTTAATTTCCCTAACAATATTTTATTACATGTAAGTGAATGTCATTAAAGAAACTGAACGTCGGTTTCTTTAATTATAAATATAATTTAAGTGATGAAATCATATATTTTTTGTTAAGGTACCTCAGTGGAGGAAGCGATAAGTATATATTGCTTTGTTTTTTGGGAGTTGGGTTAATAAATTTTAAGTACACCACATTGTTGTGGTGGATTTAACTTGGTTTTTATTTTTGGATTTGGGTGAATAAAATAATTGATCTGGCTAAGGTACCAGAGTGGAAGTAGTTGTTATGTTGGTTTTAAGTACACCGCACAAATGTAGTTTATACTATTTTGTTTTCTGTGAGTTGGGTAAATGAATTATATTTTTCTGACTAAGGTACTAGATTGCAGGTAGCTACTAAGTTAGTTTTAAGTACAGCACACTCGTGTGGTGGATATTCCTTTTTTTTTGGGAGTTGGGCGAGTAAATTATATTTTGTTGGCTAAGGTACCACAGTGGAAGAAGCGACTATGTTAGTTTTAAGTACACCACACGGGTGTGGAGGATCGTAAGGGAGGGGAGAAACCCCTAAAAATGTTTTGAAATATACATTCACCTTAGGTATAAATAAATATTATAAAATATTAAATAATTGTGTTAAAATGTTTTGGATATAATGACCAATTTTTACTTCATTACGTTTTATCTAACACTTTGTATTTAATATCATTTTTTCCCACAGGCGCCTTATGTATATTGACCCTCTCAGTGGAACGAAGGGAAAGAAAAATGGCATAAGTAAAAAAATTTAACTTAAGGAACCCGTCTTTCAGTTGCTGCTAAAACAGCTGTCGATGATCCAGAATAGTAAGGTTTATTTACATAAATGTTCTCTAATTTCCAGATCTCTTCCTTATATTTGTTACTCTTAATTACCTCGTCTAGAAGAATGAAAGTGTGTAGTTGTCTTCCTTATCTGTTGGTATATTTCTTACTTCATACATATTTTATATAAGTTATCTATTTGTGATGATAACAACGTAGTCTAGTTTAGTCTAGTAATTTAAATAATTATGACTAAAAGGGCAAATTTCGAAAAGGAGAGGTCTGGTAATCATTACAAGCCTTAGTTAAAAATAACATGGCAATTGTATTTTCAGATGAAACTCGTGTTCCTGCAAGTTTTGATGGCTATACAAGTTATATTTTTGTTTAATTTAAATGTAAAATTGTTGCATTAAAGGTTATTTACAGAAGATATGCAGTTTGATTTGTTTTATAGCAAATAATACTGGCAACTAGCTGCCAGCAATTTGTTTGTGAAATTTTCGGTAATCTCTTAGAGTGTATTTGTAATTGAGCCGATATTAATTTTATTATGAATAATATTTTTTAAATTTACGAGTTTATTAACGTGAATTTATGAAATCACGTGTTAAATAAAAACTAATTAATTATTTAATTAATTTTAACTGTTCTTAATTTTTCTATTATTTATACTATTATTTTCATTTCCATTATATTCTGATGATAATTATTTTATTTGATGAATAAATTCTACAATCACAGGCAATTACTTAGTGTGCGAAAGTTGGCTGCGCTAAAGTCCTTTTAAAATATCTGGAAGCGCAGTTTGTAGTTTCTTTTGACTACGCCATTACTCGATAGTTTGGAATCGGTCACCATAAAGTCCATAATGCGTTCTACACAAACGTTAAAGATTATAACATCGTAATCTGTAGTATGGCTGATAAATTATCATTAGAGTAAGTATTTTATTAAAAAACTGTTTGATTTTTTTAATGATTTTAATTCGATTTTTTAATGTGTATTTTACAGAGGTAGGAAGAAAATATGTTTGATCAAAGTATATTTTGACTCGTTACCTTTATGGAGTATTCATTTTCACTCTCACTGAATGGTGGACTTAAAAGTTTCCAACTTTCGAAAACTTATCGTAAAAATTTAATAAACTTATATAATAAATTTAAATTTTCAATTTTAATGCAGTGCTCGTGTTATTAAAATCAAATTGTACACTTGTTGCTGGATATTTTCCATTATCTTGTATTATTAATGTTTTAAATAAAATTTTAATATCAAGTTTGGCTTTCTAAATTATTTGTTCAGAATACGATATCCAATGAACGTCCTAGTTGCATTCCTATTGAGCCATGATTGAACCAAATTAAAGGCCTAAAGACATCCAGAGGACGACCGCCTTAATCGCCGTCCAACCGACGTCAACCCCGGATTTTGGGATGTCTTAAGGACAGTGCCGGATTAAGCCAGCGGGGGGCCTGTAGCATATGTTACCAAGAGGCCCTAGGTTTTGTATGTTTATAAAATAAAACACCACTTTTACCAACTAACTTTTCTCGATTTCATTACTGCAAATTTAGAGAGTCCATCTGTCAGAATTTTTTATTTTTAACAAAAAAAGGTTTTTGATAAGTGTTAAAATATTTTAATTTAGCTCTCCAAGTTGAAGAGCTAAAATAAAAAGTTTTAACACTTTCGAAAACATAAAAATGTAGATCACATAGTATTGACCAAACATATTCGGTACCGTCGTGTATCCTGCTTTATTCAAGACAGTCTAACAATGTAAGTAGATGACTTGACCGTCAAATTCCAATGAATATTTGTGAAACAATAAAAAATAGTAAAAACGGCCAAAGGTTTTAAAAATTATATTTTCCAATACAGTAATTTCAGTATCACGTGACACGATGTCACCTATGCATTTTCCCATAGAGAAAAAATCCCGCACAAAATGGCGGTAATAGCCAAAGCTACGAACTGAAACTACTCTATAATAGGCTACTTAGGAACTTAGAATTAGTAGGAATTTAATTGGATTATATGTAACGGTATATTAGTATTAACTAATTAGTTTATTGTGTAATCCTGTGTGGTCGTGCACCCTACTACATCATAAAAATATAAAACGTTTGAAGGAAACGTTAAAGTTTTAGTTTCACTTTCGATTATGTATTTATGTAAGATTTTCAAATTTAACGGTTAATTCAGGATTATTAAACTTTGTTAACCAATAAATATATGTATTATCATGTTACTTATGGTGTTATATATGTATTATAAAATTAATTAAGTTATAAAAAATAGAAAATAGAAAAAACTTACAAACTTCAAAGCTCGTGTCGAATGAGTGACCCACAGAGTAAGCTTATCCAACTATCCGTTTCCGTTAATCTACAGATTGAATACGATCAGCTTAAACTCCGACGGAGTCAGACGAGCTTCTACCTATAATTGAGTTGGTAATATAAATCTAGAGATCCATCAAATCTGCTCCCCGAGTCCCCGCTAAACAAGCTTTAAAAATTACGAATGTACGGTCTGCTCTAAACTTTATCATTCGACCCGTGGCGCCATCCGCTTTTAATATGATTAATATATGATTTCTTAAGAGATATATGGCATCACGGGTAGAATTACAAAGCTTTCTCTTCATTTTAGAGCAGACGGAACAATCGTATTTTTGAAACTTGTTTCACGAAATTCTGACCTAAATCCGAAGAATAGATTGTACATCTAGATTAATATTCCCAACTCATTGCTTCTACCTTACGGTTATTACCTCGTTAGTAGTTACACGAAGATGCCGCTGGACTCGAGCATCATGTTTTGTATTAACTAGTATAATCTAATATTTTAGTTTTAAATTATAAATTTTTTGCTCCGCTGTAAATTTTCTTCCTTAGGCGCTGGGCGGCGGGGGCCCCTAGCCTGGAGCGGGGCCCGTTTCATTTGCTACTTCTGCTATATGACTAATCCGGCACTGCTTAAGGACGAAGGCAAGATCCGACTGTTAATCATTCAGACAATTATATCAAAGATATTCGAACTAACCGAAAAAAGATTTATTTAGGGATTTAAATGCCCAGTTGGATGCGAATAAATATTTTTTAACCGAAGAAAATTAATCCTAATAGTTTTTTAAAAGTGTTAATAATTTTTTTTTATTAAAGTGTATTCTTTCTTTGTTGAAATTGAGATTAGGGCATGCTTAATTTATTACCAAATATCTGTTTCTCCCTTTCATAGTAAGCTTCTTATTTAATTTTTAATTACATTCCGTTATTAAATTTTACCAAAATATCTGTTTACTAGGATCCTACAGGGCATAAGAACGTAATATTGTTCGCAAAAGAGGAGGCATTTTCGCAAAAGCCAATTAAAGTGGTTATGCAAACAGTTCTGATTAATTCACCTACAGTTATCAACGGTTTTGTATATTTGTTCGCTTCCTACTATGTATTTGGAATATGCTATCCACCGGGATTGAAAAAACTTTGGAAATGGAGCAAAAATCATTATGAAAAGTAAACCGAATCTAAAAAAGGAATCGATTACAATCAAAAATGTATTACACAAACTGATTTAAAAGTTTCTTTAATTTTAATAAATTTCGACGAGCTAAAGGTTAACTTTTTGTTGTTTGATATCACTATATAACAAACAAACTAATTATTTTTAAGCGCATGTAAATATTAAGATAACAGTAATATTTCTGAGAAAGAATACACTATTGTGTATCAAAAGCTAATCAAAGCGTTAAATAAACTTCGCAGCATCATCATTCATCAATACTAATAATCATATTTTATTTTATTTTTACACAAGATAAAAAACAAAATTACCAGTGGAATGTACCACTGCTAGGACTCGTAAATTCATAACAAAAAAGGGAGAGTCCATTAATTACGGGAGGCGATTTTGGTGATTTTTCGACCCCCTCCCCTTGGCTCGCCCCCTCCCTCCCTCCTAATATCACCTGAGATTTTTCCAAAAGCGTATTTTTAGGGTATATACGTTAATCTGTGTTTGATTGCGTTGGATTTATTTAAAAAAAAGCTTAATTTGCTTAATTATTGATATTTAAGACTAGTTAAGACTAGTATTATAGACAGAACGTAGTCTAGAATCACAGTGAGAAAATCGAACAATAAAATACCTAAATTATAAGTATTAAGGAACTATTAAAATTCGTAAAAGAATATTCATTCTATTTCAGTCCACGGGGACTCAGGTGTGGTCTCAAGAGTGACTACTGGAACCAACATGGCCATGTGATTTTCAGTAAAATCATCTGCTCTTTCAACCTCGATCTGATTTAGCCACTTTAAACCGTTGTCGCTTGCACACAGAAGCTCCGTAACTCGGCGTGTGACAATCCGTTGAGGTCACACTTTGCACGCTGGTGCAGGTGGTGCTCTGTGGACCGCACGCCGGTGCTCTGCAGCTCTTGTGAGGGATGAAAAGTAGATACCGCATTTATTGCAGCATCTCTTTTTCTGATCACCACGTACGTTTAGGCAATAGAGGTCATAAGGCATGCTGATGAAGGTGTGCAAGGGTTGAATAACTTAATGTAACCCAGTTTTATCGCAATTATACACGCTTTCTTGCAGAAAAAATTACGTGATATTTGCTGAAACCCCCCCTCTCCTCCACGTGAGATTCAGCTCGATCCCCTAAATGCCTCAGGTAATTTATGGACGCTCCCAAAGCTTAGACATAAGAAATTACCATAAAGGTTTTGGAGCCGGCTCCTGGAGCCGGTTTAAAACACTTGGAGCCGGAGCCGGAGCCATGCGGAGCACTAATTAAAACATACTTTACCACCAAACACTTATTTAGCCATTAAAACTAGTCCAAAAATTCCTAATATGGTTTCAAAATCTACTTTACTTCCTGGAAATATTTTAGGTCTGATTAAAGAGTTATTTGATCTTCAAAGAAGAATGAGTTAATATTTTTCTTGTTCATTTTTACTCTCTAAAAAGTATTAATAAATACCTTAAGGTTAAGAAAAAGGACACCTCACAAGAGGTACTTTTTAACATATTTGAGTGTGGTTTTCTATTAAAAATCGTATCAATAAATACCTTAAGGTATTATTTGAAACGCTTTTTGGTCTCCGGGATGTGCAACGAAAAATGCCTTTTCTGGTACGAAAATGTCACTTTTTTACAGTGTGGTCCTGTTCTCAGAGATCATTCAACGCTTAAGAATACACTGCTTTGTTACGTCTGTCCACCAGTTAACCAAGTATTTGCGATACTTTGCCACATACAGGGAAAGAAGGTCGTTTTAGCGATGATCACAAAGAATGGGAAAAGACCACGAGTTATCAGGCGAGGGGCAGCACGAAGTGATTGAATTGGTCGATCCTCATCGCAGTCTTAAGTTCATTGGAAATTATTATTATTATTCCATACAAAGAACGATGAAGACGGCATAATTCTCAAAAAGAAGGCTTGACTCGTAGCAAAGGGTTACGCACGACGAGAAGGGTTCAACTACAATGATACTTTTGCACCGGTAACCCGCTTAGAGATGATCAGGATCGTTTGGCATGATTGCCCAGACAAACCTCAGACGGAAGCCTTTCGAAATGAGCACGGGTTTTCTTCATGTAGGGTTATCAGAAGAAATATTCACGCGCTAATCCCAAGGCTTCAACGACGGCAGCGGCCGAGTCTAAAAACTAGGAAAAAGCCTCTACGGCATGAAACTATCACAACGCTGTTAACTAAATAAAATCACTATAGTGCAAAATATTCAAGTATATATGCAACTAATCAACCATTCTTTTTCATTTAGATAAAAATTGTCCTCAAAATGGCCGCCATAGCCCGAAGCTACAGAACGATTTCATCTATCAAGTTATTTAAGTCACTTCATAGCGAAAGGAAAGGCGTCAAAGTATTAAGTACGTTGTGACACGAGGGCGATAAGATAAAACTTACGAATTGTCTGGCCGGGGGAAGAAATTCTAAATAAAGGGTGAGCGAACGCTAACTGTCGAAACTTTCGAAAGTAAGGGGGTGTCAATATGCTGGCTGAAAATGCGTGGATGCGAACCAAGTTTTCCAGGGTGACTGGGAGAGGAAAGTTTAGGCCTTTAACTAGGTAGCCTAACAAAATTTTCTGAAATATTAGACTCAAAATCCACCAAAATGTACTTGTTGAGAATAATAGTTTTAGTATTTTATTTCGCAGCTATTTCATATGTTTCAAATAATTTAAGCAGTAGTTATTTATTTATAAGTAATTATGTAAGGATAAGTGTTGGATCAATTAATTATGGATAAATGTAATGATGTTTAAACCTCTAGGGTTACCGAATATTAATATAATTGAGTACTTGCGGACCTCTTGCCCTTCGTATGAGCATGGATGAATGAAATATCTTAGTAGATATAATAGAAGACTGAAATAAGTGGCACCATCTTCCCGCTGGCACACCGCACTACAAAAATAAATACAAATACTATTTTAACTTCTGGCGTTAGCCACGGGATAGACTTTTAAAAATGGAGCGATTTAGGAAATCGGCCAAGTGGAACAAATAACAACTGTGAAATTCGAGGAAATCTTGTTAAAGAATGGTGTGACACAGTTGATGGATTTTAAGACTACGGCAACTCAGGAACTTCCAGTTATGCGAACCATAGGGCTGTTTTAATGATAACAGGACTTACGTAATACTGGAAGTAATCTAAACAGTTGAAACGTAATAGACATTGGTTTCAAAGTACAGGTAGTGATATGTGATCAAGGGTTAAATAATCAGGCAATGTTTAGAAGTATAAACATAAATGAAGATACTTCAAGTGATATCCTAAAAGATGAGAATGTATTTTTAATGCCAGACCCAACACATATTAAATAAAAAATGCTTTTATCAAAGCAGTTGAAGGCTGATTCAAGGGGTAGTTGGAATCTATCAAGGCAAAGATATTGGAAATGTTTTAGAATTAAAGAGTAATTTTTTTGAATTATTTTAAAAAGCAAAATATATTTCTGAAATAATTTCCACCAATTTTTCCTCACCTTTTAAATATTTTAAAACCCTTTTCTTAAATTTGAGCCAGGAAACTGTAACAGCAAACTGTGAAAATTATATATTGTAAAGGAATACGCGTATTTAGTTCAGAATTATGTATATTCTAATGGAAATTAGTTTTAAAATCAGCCGCCATGGATATAAAATAGGTCTGTGGGATAAAAAATTCGAAAGAAAAAGACATACTACGAGCTGAATTATTTTGCTTGATAAGGCACCATATTTTTGAAACGCTTATTTCTCGCATTGATTTGCATTCTCTTGGCCGGAGTAGTGGCGTTCTCTATTTTAATTATGGTTGTTAAGTTACGAAATCTATTGGAGACGTGACATTGTAAGGACAAGACACATTCTTGTAAAGTTCCGAAAAATATTGACGAATTTGTTTAAGTGTTTTTCACTAATTCCTCGAAGTACTTAGGTCCTGATGGGAACTAACCAAATTAACTTGAACATTTATCTAGAGGCGCGACTAAATTCAAACGCTGTTGTTGTCCTTCAATTTCATGTGACACCATCACTTTTGTAATAGTCAACGTGAACTAACAAAAAAATATGTGGCTTAAAAAAAGGTTACGAAATATCTAGAGCTGTCTTATTCTCACTATTTGAAAAAATCGTTTGACCCCTCTTTCAGTTTTTACTTAAATTAATATATTTTTTAGTTTTCATTTAAATCAAGGGTGTTTTCTCGTTTCATTTATTTTCTACTAAGAAATCCAGGCTACCTTATACGGCATTTTAAGATAACTGAAAAGATTGGTGAAAACCAAGAAATAATTTTTGCTAGAAAATTTGCATAGATGTAGACTGGGCATATATAAAATATAAATTTTAATTATACAATTGCAAAAATGATCCAGATAAAGTTGTTTAGAAATCACAGCGAGGAGGCATCAAACATTTAAAATAGGGATTTTGGATAAGGCTCAATTTCATTCCATAACTTTTAAAAAAAATTGTAATATATTGTTAAACTATTTCTGCTCATTGTATATTTATATTTGTTTAAATACGGTCATATAAATTGATATATATATATATAATATATAACTATATAATTTATAAAATATAAGAAATAAAACATTTCAAGAAATATATGCGTGTATAGTAAGTTCTTAAGAAGGGAAATATATTATAGAAAAAAGCTCGGCTACGATGAGTAAAGAAGGTGATATATAGGTTGACCTGGGTCATTCGTTGCGGCCAAGAAGGGACAGGTATTTGAGTGGATAATAAACAGTCAACCCTGCTTCCGCTATACGCTCTAGCACCTTTAGAATGTAAATAAAATGATCCTAAACCACTCGGAATATACAGTGAAATTATCGTAAAAGCCCAATTCAAATTTCCATTTGTAAGGCGATAAAACCCTATCCACCAAACGCATGAACGTGCTCGTCGCATTTTTCATTCCAAAAGCCATCTTTTTGAAATAAAAAAGCTCCTGTCACACTTCCTAACCCTGACTTGATAAAAGGCTTTCGAAAGGTCAAACATGGTGAAATACTTCGCCTTTTCGAGATATGCCAAAATATTTGGAATCGACGGCATAGGATGACGATCATCCACCGTTACCTTATTAATTTTCTTATAGTTAATGCACAGCCGTTTGGAATAATCTGGCTTCCCCACTGGTACAAAAGGCGCTGCCCAAGGCGAGTTCCTTGGCTCTATCAAATATAGGTCTTCCACTACCATTGCCTTTTTTAAAATATAGTCATGAAAGATGGGTGGAAAAGTGGGAAGCATTTCCCTTAGCAGCAAGAGGAGCCCGGTTCGATCCCAGCTTGATGAAAATCTGGAACAAATCTTTCTGCGTAGAATATGAAACCAAAAGGACTTTTCTCCCGAGATCTTCGGTTTCCCCTTCACGTACAACTTGCTGATGTTGGTAAGTGTAGGGAGGTGATGTCTAGCTCGCGTAGCATGAAGAGGGTGCCTCCTACGCTTTATAACTTGGCCACAGGCGCCGCAAGTTACATTAGTTGTGGTTAGCTGATTATTATTATCGTAAAACTATGAATGGTAAGTGTTTCTTAGATCTATGAAAACTTTAAAGTTGGTGTCAATCGCCACACCAATAATTATCCGACTAAGTTCAATGTTATTATTTCCCCACAATAACGAAAGAATCATTATCACAACTCTTAAAAATACTTTTTCAATTTTGATAATTTCCCTACTAAATATTCATTCGTTTTATTTATAACATTTAAATACAACGCGACCATAGTCCACGATATAACAGGAATAAACATATTTTCGTTTCGGTGTTAAACCCATAACGCTCCAATCATAAAAATATGTGGTAAAACAAATCAAACGCGGGCAAAATGGGGAATTTTTGTAATGCTAGCTCGAACCTTGTCCAATATACAGAATTATTTCGTAATGGAGCGATGTTGAATGCTTCCAGCCAATTTTCAAACAAATATTTGAACCCGGATCCGAGACCATTAGTAAAGTGAACGTATTTGTAATGGTCCGAAAGGTAACTTCAAGCATGGCGAAGCCTTTGATTTGAACCGAATAATTGTATGATCGCAGTGTCATTGGTGTTTGAAGTTATTCTGGTAGTGGTATGTCCGGTGACATAACGGTGTATGCTGCTCTCGAATTATGTTCAAAAAATACTGTGTCACCGTGGATGTGGAATTCGCACATATGTATGGCATCGGTTCTCGATCCAATGTAGCCAATTGAAACAAAAAAAATTCATTTGACTCATGCGTCTGGTTTCAAATCTTCACCGTCGAAGGTTGATGCAAAGAGTGTGAATTTTTAATTAATGTAACAAATCTATAGTCATTCTCGAGGAGAAACAAATGTTATTAGTTTTATTTATGTTGAGTGTTAATAAATTTTCCTAAAGTTTCATATAAACTCTATTTAGAGCCCTTTGTGTCTTGGAAAAAACTTCTGCCCAACTGCTTCCGCAGTATCATCCGCAAACGATACGAGTTTCTCATCAATTTCGATGTTATATAAATTATTTATGTATATTAAAAACAATATCGGGCCCATAATTGTACCTTGGGGTATACCAAATTTCATTACTAACGAGTTACTTATGGTATTATTTATTTTAACTATTGTATATCTCTCGAGTAAACAACTTCTAAACCAATCTAATACAATTCCACTTTCCTTATCGATACAATTATTGAATTTGTTATCCAAGGTTTTATTTATTTTGATGAGAGAAAGAAATATGTCGTTTTTGACGTTAGATCAATATGTTTTTTAATACATCAACAAATAGTTTCGAGGCTTCATTAGGGTCGTTTTCTTCAAAAACTGAGTTCCACGTTTCTTTTCCGATATTTTTGGTTAAAATTTCATAATCAATTTCGATAACATCTTTTGAATTATTTAGTTTATTGGTTTCGCGTTGCGGTAATCAGATTCCTTTGTGTCCGACCTGTAAGAGAAAAACCAACCACATCGCGTTATATACAAACTAGTTTCGCTTTGTTTTTGTTGTGAAATAATGACTTATAAAGAAAACAAGGACTATGAACTGATTAAACATATAAATAAAGAATTGAAAAAAATGAATCGTCAACTTGAAATGGATTTGATTGCACAAAGAATGAGATATTTTCAAAAAGAGAATAATTATAACGAAATGCATTTGGAACGACCCCCAAAAACTGGATTCTTAAAGGCGATAGACGAGTTAGTGGTTTTTATTGATAGCGTGTTAAATGTTATAAACGATAGTTCCTTTGTGTCAACAACAAATGTTGTAAAATATTAATAAAGTTTTAAATTTAAGTCAGAGTTTTTTATATTAAACATAGAAGGATGTAAGATAATTTAAAAAAAAAATGCTAACAATTTGACAAACATATTTAATTTCAGGTTCAGAGTTGAAAATTATTTTATAACATTGTATTATTCATTTTGAGTTTTGTAAAAAAGTTTAATTATCAATTTTATTCAAATAAGAAACACATTGACGGTATAAGTTGGTTTTTTTTAGATGTAAACTAGATGAATTGTTAAAGAACTAAAACCCGTTTTGTTTGTTATTATACCAATGTAATTACTTATTACGTTTATTTAAATTTCATGAGCGCGAACCGACCTTGTTTAATTTATGTAAATATTTCGTATAGTGGCAATGTATTCAATATAAATTAGAAAGCTTTCCCTTGCGTCGTTACTAAAAGTTACGTGACGGTAATATATGATACATATGTCATAATAATCAAGTTCAAGTCATCTAGGTACGTAACGATATAAAAATCCGTTATCAACAACTTGTTTAAAAAGCCTTAAAAAAATTGACGTAAATATGGTAAATTTCCTAAAACATAACAAAGATGGCCACCCTACAGAACCCGTTTGAATATGCGACATTAAAGATGGCGGCCAAATCACGTGAATTTTCCTAATTACTAAGAGTTAATATAATAACCGTTAAAAGAGAGTGGCAAACTTATGTTAAGCCTTTGTCATTTTTATCGCATTTCCTAACGGTTAATAAAACACAGCTTATAAAACTGATTAATATTTCCTTTTTAAGACCTTGTTGATTAATCCCTATCAAATATGCCGATTTATTCGCCAAAAATTTCAAATTCATGTTAATAAACCTTTTATATAATTCAGAGTCTATGCGTTTACATTACCTAAACTAAACACATGTTTAATGCCCGCCAAAAATGCTTTTATTTTATAGCTACAAGGTCACACGGTGGCTATTTAACCCGGCCATTTTTCCGGCAAATAAAATCGGGCGACCTCAATTTGACAGACATAATAATTCGATGACATAATTAATAGGTGATTCTCTCGGTATTGTCACTAAAGGTATTTGCGGCGCTAAGTTATTTCTACACCTGCTCGTAATCAATCAAAACCTGTCACCACCTTAACAATGGAAAACGGGGACCGAGTATAGCGAACCTGGGAATTCCTTTAAAGGAGTACTGACCCCTTTCCGCGCCAAAATACCAGCCAATCAGCGCCATTTTGAATAATTTCGCGCCAGCCAATGAGCGCGCAGTACACCCGCCGCGTAGTTCCCACGTGGTCCCCCGAGGGGGGGGGAATGTCGACCCCCCGCGCCACCTGCCGGAAGTGACCTAGTTTACACACAGGGGGGGAGGAAGCGGGTCTTCCGGTGCCGACCCACTTTCTACCTGTACATTGAAAACTGGCAAAGGTGCTGGTACATCCTACTCACCTTTTAAAATATACACTGATTTTACTATCCAGAATTAATACCCTTGACATTTGCATCTTAAAAATGTTAGGAATAAGCAATTCATATAATGATTGAACACAAAAATATTGAAATACCCAAAAAGAGTAAGCGTTAGATTTTAAAATGAACAATTTAATATTAAACATGATCAACATATTGAATTAACACCGTGATTAACCATATTTCAATTCAATGAACAAGAATATGAACACATTTGTAAAATGTATCACTTATTATTTAGGTCATTATAACCAAAAACGTCTTAAGTGTAATAAGTTAGTTTTATGGATATTTTTATACCAAATTCTGCGATCAACAAGTATAATTGAACTATTTGTTTTAGGTGTTTGGTTCCATAATACTTGCTCTGCGGCAAGACACATTTATCGTTTCACGAAATCTCCGGTCATTACAAGGCAAGCTTCAGTTACTATTATTTGTCGCAACCCTTTGATGTATTCTAAACTGTTCGTTGATTAAGCCCGCTTATAAAGAGTCATAACTAGAGAGCTTGGCAGGTGAGACAAACTTTAATTAAGGAACTCAGTGATTTAGTGTTTCACAACATTGAGCTTCAATATGTTTTGTGAAAAAAATATTTTGGAAAGAGGAGGGATTTATAACATTCAATAAACTTATGAGCCATGGAAATTATTCAATTGCCTAATGAAGTTCTTAATTAGTTCAATAAAATCTTAATAATGATTATGAATGCTTTAGTATAATTCACAAAATTCGTATCTCAAGGTCGATTTCGAACTCTTAATAATTCAGCTACCCATTTCAATAAAGTACTACCACGTTCTTCCGAATCCTCTTTGAACTGAACTTATCGACCCCAAATAAAGGTATTTGTGATCTTAAGACCCACAATCGCATCAACGTTAAGACAACCTAGCCACAAGGGCCAGGGAGTGTATAATAAATAACCGAGCTTATTACAAAAGGTTAATATTTATTTCTTAATATTGTCTGAGAGTTAACGGATAATGCTACTGACAACAATTTGAACTAAAAAAAACGTGAATTTACCCCTTTTTTGTTTCGGGTGCTTAGGCTATTTGGTTCGAAGTAATAAAGCACCTTTTCCTTTTTTATATCGCGTGAGTTTTTGTAGTGTTAAAAGCATTGTGCACTTTTATTTTAAATTTTGGTCTTCGCCTAAAAAATCATTCAAGTTCTTTGTTAATTATATCTAGTAAGAACTGAACTTTGTATATGATGTTTACGATTTCATTTAGCTGTGCTTCCTTACGACCAGGGCTTATTTGAAATATTCTTTGGTTATAGTTTCAGTACAATCGTGATGTTTTCGAATGACAACCGTTGTCCTTATAATGTTTGGGTGCTTTTTCCAACGAATTATCTTTGGGCAAATTTTCGATATTAGTTTCAAGGGTACCATTTTTTACACTATGGACTAAATAAACGATGACCTCTAAGAGTGCAATTAATGATGAAGCCGCTATTCCGTAGTAGTACAATTTAAAAATGCTAAACAGTTATGTCATCGACGATGCTTTGGCAATAACATTTGAAAGATTGTCCTCTGAAATCCCAAATCATCTTTGATCGAAATTAACTCGGCGCTGTCCCGGTTCGTCTTGAACATTAAAACCCTGAATACATTAATGATAAAATTGTTTTTAAATCATTTATGTTAATTCGAGCTTAACACTTTCGATTAACTATAAAACATGAAATCTATCTACGCGAGATTTGTCAAACCAAATTTAAATATTGGTTTTTATATTTGTTAATTAATTTTTCTAAGATAAAAGTAATAAACCCTTAACGAAGATTTACAAATGCTCGAGATTTAAAAAAAACATCAAACTAATTAACATGTTTATGAGTAACAATTTTTAAAATGGGAACGATAATAATTTGGTTTGAAATTATACGATAAACCTGTTTTGATTTTCTCTTTCTAAAAAGACAGTGTTAATTAATAACCTTTGTTTGAATACATTTAAATTTAGTATTGCTTAAGAAAATACTAAATTATAAATATTAAAACTTTTAGCCATGGTTTATTATAAATTGTTAAATTTTAAAAAAGCTGCTACTTCATGACTTAGAAAAAAACTTATTTTATTCGGAGCTTTCGGACCGTGGTCCTTCTTCAGCGAGTGACTGTTACTTGTAACACGGTCCGAAAGCTCCGAATAAAATAAGTTTTTTTCTAAGTCATGAAGTAGCAGCTTTTTTAAAATTTAACAAAATACTAAATTGTTATCTGAATTTTTCGGCATTTCAATTTTTTCGGTAAAGATCTGTTCGCATCTGTTAAAAAAGATTTCATAGTTTTCCGTGATGTATTTCGTAATCCGGTACAAAAGAGGTTACGAGACAAGTCTTCTGGGAAAGTGCAGTTGGCTAAACTTAATCTTTTACTAACCCAGGTGGTTTTTGGTATGCTTGGCGTGTATATTAAAGTATTTGCTATTCCGTTTCTACATCTTTCACCCAATATTTTTTCTTATTAATTGTTCAAATAATTGAAATATAGGGTTTGAAGAAATTTGTTATTAAGAACAGTTGAAAATAACGCAGATTAAGAAGTATTACATAAAGTAGAAAATTCACCAAAGGCACCAAGAAAACCACCCCTTCGAGCGCATCTCTTTCGTAAATAAAATTGTTGTGTTAAAATAATTCTTATTTGTGCGGAGTCTCAGGTCCCCAACGTCACAACAATTTCTTCTAACGTACCATTTTTAGAGAACCACCTGATGAAGCGAACTGTCATATTCGGTTGCCATTGGGTTATCAATTCCCCCACACCACCTTCCAAATGTTCAAGCTTAATAGAATGCTAGTTTCATTAGCCTATTTGACTCAAAATGCTTATTTTCTGTTAACCTTCCACGAGTCAAGTCTTTCTTAAAGTTATTCATATTAGCTATGTTTGCGTAACAATCATCAGGTGAGATATAAATATCAAGTATAAGGTCCCAACAGCAGAAGTTTAACCTAAATATCAGGTGTAAAATTCTAGGTTATCAATATTTTACACTGAATTTTTAAAAATAAGGCATATCATGTTTTCTGTATGATACGTTTTAATTGAGTTTGAGTGTTCATAGTGGAGCAATTAAGTGGCCTGATCTTAGACGTATTTCTTTGGGATTGTTTCTCAGACCATCAAGGTTAAGTGTACAGTATTAGAAGAAAGCTTCAAATTACTTGTTTCATTAAAGTAATTCTAATAAGAGCGAACATTTTAAGTGCAATAACTCTATGTAGAGGTGTTTTTTCGTTTTATTCCAGACCAAATAACATTAAAAAATATAGCAAACAATTGCTTTCAATGGCCCTATTACAGTGGCACCGAGAAATTTGTATAACATTTCTGTACAAATCAGTAAAGTTAACATTTTTTGTACTTTTTGTTCGTTACGCGTAAAAATGGAAAATTGAAGAGAAGCCACAAATAATTGATAAAATTCTGAGATTTATAAAAATGCGTTTTAATTATCCTCGGAATAACACTGCATTGGTTGTTCTTCAGTAAATTATTTAAAATAATATTAAATTATTTTAATACAAAAACGTTTTCATTTATATTATTTAACATATCTATTTTCTTCTCCAGATTCGATAACACAATTAAATGAAATGGGTCAAAGAGTTCTATATTTTCTCAGATCATCTTAAAAAACAAAATAAAAGCCTACTAAATTTAAAGAGTCTCAACTTAAATCTTAAATTGGATCTTAAAATTTTAGTTAAAGTTATTTAGTACTTGAGAATTTCCATTATACCTTGTGAATAGTTCCATCGTATTAGAAATGAATTTCATATTTATTTTCAGTGTACTACGACGAAGTTTATGCAGTACATTTTGAAGGAATGCGATACACATTAAAGGGTGCCAATATATTGTAAATGCATTTTTTTGATAAATATTTTTAACCTACGATAATATTTGGTCCAGGGTAGAATAAAACGTAAAACTAAATTTTAAAAGAGGTAATGTGCTTTTATGTAGCACCAATAGGTACAAAAATATAAACAAAAAGTTTGTTTGGAAACTTTCCCTCTTGACTGTACAGGTCACATGATGAGGACCCCGCAAAATTTCAAGGCTAAGAGAATATTCGTAACACGCTTGGAGTTATTTGGTAATTTCTACGCTTATATTATAGGTAGAAGTGGTAATTCTTAACATTGTTTTTTCCTTTACTCATTTGGAGGCTAAAAAAGGTTTATATAAATAGGACAGTAAGCGGAAGAATACCTCAGGTCGTTTCCGGTTACCCGTCCCTGCGAAATTTGAATTTGATCCTTTTACGGCCTGACTTTAAATGCGCGCTTTTCGATGTCTTGTAACGCAATCCAAGAAGATAACTTAGACTATTTATTAATGTGTTCACGAATTTTTCAACTAGGGCATCTTAAATATTTTAGTTTAAAAAGTGTTGTTATGGAAGCTTTAAATATTATAAATAGCTCAAAACGTTACTTTAAAAAGTACGAGACACATGAAAGTGTGGTAACCATTTTAAAAGAATCAGCTCCATTAACTTGACCACCAGCATCGCTTAATTAAACAATAGACATAAAAACGAATTACACTTATCTTGCACCACCTTGCATCACAAAACTTATTATTAGGGTACGGAGAGTAATTATCAACTTTAATAAATTGCACCCAAATTCGAGCTCACGCATTCAATAGATAAAATAAAAAGGTTCTTTATCATTACAGGCACCGATTCGTTGCAAATAATGAATTTCAATTTGTTTCGTAACATCTCGGAATCCGTCACCTGTGACAAAATCACTCCCCTTTTTTGGCATGTCCATACTTTTATACCTTTGAAAGATATATCTTTAGCAAAATTAAATTTCTTCGAGGATCTCCAGTTTATTTCCATTTCGTGGCTATCGCAAAGTGACGTTGCCAACAATTGAATTATGGAGTCGAAGGTGCAAGTATTTAAAAACATACGGGCTCTCTCCCTTAATTTTGGTTGAGCGCAGATCTGTGCGATTTGCATTTTTTATTAGTCAACTTGGCATAGATTTCTTTTACTATAAATAGTCGGCTGTCGCCCATGCGTTCATTAATTTTTTAGTGGGTAGATTAGGCCAAATTGAAAAACCTAAACGTATGCAGCGAAAACTAATTTGGTCAACAGGTAATAAAAATAATTAAACCAATTTCAGTTTTTTAACAGAGCAGAGATCAGTCCTAGATTCTTAGTCAACGGTATTAGTCTTGAAGATTTTCATTTTACCTTGCATGTAAGACAGTTGTGGGCACCGGGTGTTTCTCTCGCACATGAAACACAGATAATAACTTCTTTTGATTCTGGTAAATATATATTAACATTACAAAACGCTCGTTGGTTTCACATTCTAATCCTAAATATAACTATAATTGGAGTTTAATTTTTCAGTAACACAATTAGTGTACCTTTGCCTCTTACTTCGATAAAACTATCATTTCTGACCTTGGAGCAGTTTAATCACGCCGGTTCCTCTACTTTCTCATCATCTTCATTCTTTAAGTTAAAACAAATAACATAAAATTATAATATTTCAAGTTCGATTATTTATATAATTTTGAAAAAATCGCAATTACCATAATAGCAAACTCCATTTTCCTTCACGAGATCATCCACACTAACGATTAACAGGATGTTAATTTCTGTGAGAATGAAATTTACTTAGTAAAAACGTGAACGATAAAGTTCAAAATAAATGGAATTCACCTTCAATGAAATACGAGGTTCGTGAAAAAATAGGTGTAGCCGTAGCGGCAAGCTTCAATGTTCCTTCTGCGGAGCGAGCAGTCTGACAAAAACTCATCCACCCTTAAATTTTTTTTGTCCGCAAAAGTCGTTCTTCCCTGCTGTATTTGCTAGGCCGTCCCTTGTTTGTAGTTTCGCTAAATTTGTAAAACTTAATGTTCACTTCTCTCTTAGTTTTAAGTCAGGAAAATTTAAAAATATTCTATTTAATTCATTTTATTCTTTGCAACTCCCAGTTTTTATTTACTTACGTGTAAGAGAGTATATAAATCTTTAGAGTGTATGTCGCCTTCTGCATTGCTGTTGGACTACTCTGCTGCGCATTCCTCTATGATGTTACTCACATACCTTTGAAAGCTATCTTTATTAACTTCGCTGATACCTGCTGGACAGTCTGTAGTTTAAGTTTTTTGATATATTCTTCTCGACAGAATCTTCCTTTGAACCAGTGGCCACTCATTTTGTTAACTACTCTTTTCTAACATGACAGATAGTAACTTCGGAGGTTTCGCAGTTAACCCTTTGCGTTTGCCAAGTTGCCACTGTTATAACTGCTTTTAAAAACATTTCCAATTTATCCAATTAAGAACATTACAGAATTTGGCCTAAAGCTTTGAAATAAAATAATCTGGTCCTTCTTATAGCATTCCTTAAACTGGGCCAGTTGGAAATCAACTAAACCGTGAGCGCCACGTCACAACGTACAAAACATATTGGTTATTTCGCCTCCTTTTTCTTAAAACCAATAGCTCGAAGCATCGTGTTAGTTATTTAGACATGTAGTTTCATTGAATAAATGGCAGACCGTCGATAAAAGCGCTATGACATGTCCATTACCGCGGTCTTGGGCGAAATTCTTCCTGTTCTAAGTCAATCCTATAACTAGTAGATTATAACATCCACATTGTGCGATTCTGACAGCATTTGAACTGCTAAGTACTGTTTTTGAGTACAGGTGTCCCGAACTGCTCCCTGATTAAAAACATGTGGCCACTTTTCTCAAACGAAGGCCACAGGATTTTCTTGACTACACTACTATATTCGCATCTATTGCCAATAGCGGGTAGTCAGTTGAGCAGTGCTTATGGTATTCGTGAATTTGGGTGGCTTACCTAATAATTACATTGAACGGTCGAAAACAAAGTTATAGTCCATTTCAGTGCGACGACGGGATCTGGATTGAGTTTCGTTTTTTTAACGCTCTATGTCTGTCACCCCTAAAGAAGAACTATTGGCGCGGTATCTCCATATTCCATCATGAAATCCGCTCTAATGGCACTCGCAGCTACACTGTTTCCAATAATTTGGTCAATCGCCTCATTCCTTGCCAAACCAGATAATGACATTTTCTTTGAAGAGTCGTGTTTAATTTTGAAATGACCGACAACTCTACATTTCATTACCACATCGATCTGAATTACCGGCTCAGTTACAATTTTCCCATGAAACTTTGACTTTCGCTTTTCTGACTTGCTTAACGTCGCTCGTTTGAAAGAGATTACACACGGTAACTTAGTCTCCTTAATAAAACGACGATGCATGATATGAGTCCAGCTGCCTTTCTCGAAAACTAAATAGGTAACGTTTCTTGGTAATATTTTCTTATATTCCTCTGCAGCGATCATCAAACTGAAGTGTTAAGCTTCTTCCTCTGATTTATTATCCATAAAATAAAATTTGAGTGAGATATCATAAGACTGCCTATCAACCACAGCCTTTTGGAGAAACGCGTAAATGAAACTTATAGGCGAATTGATCGCGGTACTAGAACATTTACGATTTAACTCGTTTAATAAATAAGAAATATCAAAAAAAAAACAGGGCGCCAAGCTCAAACGTGAACTTCCTGTTAACCCGTATAAGACGAGATTTTATATGCTCTTTAGGACAGTTATTTTTAAATTGAAATAGATAGGTTCATTTCTAGAATGTGGGTGGAAAAACGGTATTGTGGTGCTTTTAAAAAACAGTACCCTACACGTGTCCCCCTCTTCCAGATTATTCTGGGGACCCACCGACCTTCGTTTTTTTTTCCTTCACCAAGTCGCTTTTGTCATTGGAAACTGTGTGCCTCTTCTCTTACCGGTCGCCTTCACTCGGTATCTCTATTAAATTTTAAACCCACCCTACAACCCCTTTTGTGATTTAGCAATGACTTGCCCACAGTTTGTATAAAAATATCAGAAAAGCATGAACTGCACGCTGTTAACAGCGCTTCAGCCGCTTGCTCACTTGTGGCGCTTATTTTGAATCAAACAATTTAAAAATTTATAAGACGAAAATAGTTCGCGAAATTTTTGAATTAGCTCTTTTAGCTTCCATTTCTGACGAGGATGGTAACTTTGATATTGGCTAAGACCATTTACACCTGGACTACAGTGCCAACGCTATACTTCTGATTTCAGAGTGTCCGCTACAAATCACCACCAAGTGGAATAAATCCGCAATATTAACCCTAAAACACTCCCTTTTTTTACCCCCTCCTTTAGGAAGAGCGCGAAGCGTACCCGTTTTTTCGCACGAATTTTCATGGGGACGAGAGTTGCTGCTTAATGACGATGGTGGTGTTGGGTTAGTCGCGACACTAACCTAACAACGCCACCTATCTTCATTCCAGTCCAGGTGTAAATGGTCTGAGGTATAGAGTACCTGGATAATAATTTATTCCCCATTTTCCACTTATGTAACTTTTTAACTTAAGCGAAAAAAGCTCTAATTTTGGTGGTGGAAGCTGGGTGCAATTTAGTAAACCTAAAAATGAAAAGTTTTGGGAAGACTGGGGGCTTTCGATAAGTAATAATAAAAATAATAATAATAATCAGCTAGGCTAATACCCAAGGCACCACCTTAGGCCTAAGTCATCAAGCGACTTTTGAAGCCATTAATTCAGGTGGCCGGGTTGCAATGCGTAGGAGGGTGGTGGCAAGCCCTGCATGCCACGAGATCGAGCCAACAGCTCCCTACACTAACTATTACCGTTAACCTCGACAAGTTTTTCTGGAAGGGGAAACCGAAGAACTCGGGGAAAAACCCCTTAAACCAGTGGGGAGAGAACTTGCAAACTCAACGCAGAAGGAGTTGTTCCGAGTTTTCACCCAGTGCCACAAGCTGGGATCGAACCCGGCTGCTCTTGCTGCGAGGCGAAAGTGCTAACCACTCCCCCACCCCATTTTGTATTTACTGCACACTGAGAGAAAAAACCGTAGTTTTAACAGAACATTTTTACATGAAAATAGGATGCAACACATTGACAGAATAGTCCTGTAAATATTACCGGGTTTTGGTATTTTTTAAAGATAATATTTACAGGAATAACGTGTATTCTTTAAGAAAGGTATTTACCGTAAAAAGTACCCAAGAGATACGTAAAAACATTTA
This sequence comes from Leiobunum rupestre, assembly GCF_980474605.1. Classification (NCBI taxonomy): domain Eukaryota; kingdom Metazoa; phylum Arthropoda; class Arachnida; order Opiliones; family Sclerosomatidae; genus Leiobunum; species Leiobunum rupestre. The sequence continues at coordinate 60,408,453 of NC_143391.1, forward strand.
GCACAGTTTAAATCTGTATTAATTACAGGGAAAATGTCTGTGAAATTGTCAGTTCACATTGCAAATTTAACATAAATATAATGCTTTCGCTAAGTAAGTTAGCTTACGTTAAAAGTACAGTTTGATGTTGTAAATACGTTTTATGTAATTGAAAACTGTATGTTTTACAAATATGGGAAGCTAAAATATACATACTGTGATATTTTATATAGTTAAATTGTAATTCCAAAAGTAAGATTTGGATAAATATTAAAATTAAGCTTCGAGAAACAGTAATTTCTAGAGTACATTTTTCATCCGATAGTCTTAATTTTTTTTAGGAATAGTATTAAATGGCTTAGTTTTATTTTGCTTCTGATTTTAAAATTAATTTTATTGTTTTCTTCATTTGTATAAGGAAGGTTATTTAATTGTTTAGTTCGAAATTTATTTTGTTATATAAAAATTAAATAACTATATAAGTTTTGTAATTTATATGTTAACTGCTAATACTTGCAGAGTTCGTGTTATTACAATCAAATTGTACACTTGTTGCTGGATTTTTTCCATTATCTTGTATTTTAATGTTTTGAATAAAATTTTAATATCAAGTTTGGCTTTTTAAATTATTTGTTCAAAATACGATATCCAATAAACGTCCTAGTTTCATCCCTATTGAGCCATGTGTTTAGACGTGACAGTGGTGACAAATTGTTAAAGACGTTGAATACTTAAAACGAATACGTTTATTTACATTTAAATTGATGGATAATTACATCGTAGTTCAAGGAAGCGAAAAGCACTGCCTACATGTTAGCATTGATTCCACTTTTATACTACACTAAAAAATTATTTAATGACATTTTTTAATATAGATAGATTAGATAAAGGTAAAAAAAATCAAATAAAATTACAAGCATAAACTAAACATTCCGGTGTCCTTGAAATGTTGCGTTTCAAAACAAACTTGTGAATTTTTATTAGTTTACTGGTAGTAAGCAAATTTTGGTTACTGGTCGTTGGATTTCGCGATCAGCCGTTTTTACAGTTACAACCCGAACGCAGTCGTCCTTCCCTGGATGGATGATTTGTACGCGAGCCAACTTCCATTTAAGAGGTGGAAAGTTTTCATCCTTAAGAATGACGAGATCTCCTACTTGGAGATTTTTCTGTACGGTCAGCCACTTTGGACGCTGTTGTAACCTTGTTAAGTACTCATTCTGCCATCTCCGCCAGAAATGCTGCAGAAGCTGTTGACCCATCTGAAATCGGGTTAAGCGGTTGACCTTGACGTTTGTGAGGTCTGGTTCTGGGATAGCCGTTAGTGCACCGCCAATGAGAAAATGTCCAGGAGTCAATGCCACAAGGTCATCTGGATCTGTAGATAGCGCAGATAGAGGTCTCGAGTTCAAGCAAGCCTCAATTTGACAGAGTAACGTATTAATCTCTTCGTACGATAAAATAGTTAAACCGACAACTCGTTTTAGGTGATATTTCACCGATTTTACACCTGCCTCCCATAGTCCTTCAAAGTGTGGTGCTGCAGGCGGATTCAAGTGCCAGTTGATACCTTCGTCTGACGTCCAGCGCGTGATAGACGAGTTGTTTGCAGAACTGGACACGAATTTCAGGAACTCTCGCATTTCTCGACTGGCACCGACAAAGTTGGACCCGCAGTCACTGTAAATGTCCGAGCTCTTCCCTCGTCTGGCTACGAATCGTTTCAAAGCTGCAAGGAAGGCGGCGGTAGACAACTCACTTACTACTTCGAGATGGATGGCTCTGGTCGTGAAACACACAAACAGTGATATATACGCCTTGAATGTTTTTTGACCACGACCCTTCATGACTCGAAGTTGGAATGGACCGGCGTAGTCCACACCGCACTTCAGAAAGGCTCTGGCTGGATTTACTCGGGCTGCTGGTAAATCACCCATGATTTGTTGAACAATAGTTGCTTTCTGGCGAGTGCATCGCAAACAACGTCTGATGTGAAATCTTTTAGCGTCTCGGATTCCAAAAACCCAGTAATTTCTTTGGAGAACTGTCATAAGTAATTGAGAACCAGCGTGGAGGTGCTTCTGATGTTCGTGAGTGATTATTAGGTCGGTCAGTTTGCTTCGTCTTGGAAGAATAATAGGGTGAATTTGATCTGTATGGACTTTGGCGTATGTGATTCGGCCACCAACTCTAAGAATTCCCTCTGAATCCAAGAAGGGGTTCAATGATAGTAGTTTGCTTTTCGATGGAACTGGTTTGGCTGTAATAAGGCAATGGATTTCTTCATTAAAATTTTGTTTTTGGGTTACTTTTATCCAGTGTTTAAGCGCCGAATCGATTTCGGTAGCTGTCAATGGGCCAATAGTCCTGTCTGATTTGAGACCATGGGCGTTTTTAGCGAATCGTTGTATATAAGCTGTTACATGAACCAAACGAATAAAGTTCGAATGTGCATCAAGTAACGTCGTGTCGATTGTGTAGTGGTTTGACGTTGTAGATGGTGGACGAGCCTCTAGTATGCAGTCTTCGGTTTCAACAGGTACAGTTGTCTCTTTGAAAGTCGGACAAGCCATCAGCCATCGGGGACCATGCCACCATAGTAAATGCTGACATAGTTGAGCAGTTGAGATCCCACGCGAGGCACAATCAGCAGGATTACATTCTCCCTTTACATGATGCCAGTGTGCTTGAGGAAGAGCAGTCTGTACTTCGGATACTCTATTGGCTATAAAGGTTTTCCATCTTTGTGGCTATCCAAGCCAATACTGTCATGGAGTCACTCCAGCAGTGGATTTCTGGAATTATTAGCTTCAGGGCATCTGAAGTAAGTTTTAGCAGTCGGATTAATAGTAAGGCTCCGCAGAGTTCGAGTTTTGGTAATGATACTTGCTTCAAAGGGGCCACTTTGGTTTTTGCCGCAATGAGTTGAACTTTGATGTTTCCTTTACTGTTCTTTGTCTTTAGATAGACTGCAGCGGCGTAGGCTTTTTCCGAAGCATCGCAAAAACCTTGTAAACTGATTTCACTTGCTTGTCGTTGAGATATGTGACGTTGAATGACGAGAGACTCGATTTCTGGAAGTTCCGACTGAAATGTCCTCCATCTGTTAGAGATAGGTTAAGGTAACTGGTCGTCCCAGCCCAGCTTCAGTTTCCAGAGATCTTGTAATAGTAGTTTCGCTTGGATGGTAACTGGAGACAATAACCCCAGGGGGTCAAAGATTTTGGCTGTTTCGGAGAGAATAATTCGTTTCGTTATCGAGTTTTTGTTAGAACCTGATACTGAAAATGAGAAGAAATCTGCTCCCGGTGTCCATCGAAGGCCCAAGGTCTTAACTGATTCGTCTACGTCTATCTTCAGTGGCCATTGACCTTCACGCATTTCAACGGGTATTGAATGAAGCAAGGCTGGATCGTTAGAAGTCCATTTTCGTAGTTGAAACCCAGCTTCGTCTGTGGATTGCAACAATTCTGATTGCAGTTGAAGGGCTTCTTCTGTAGATTCGGCACCTGACATCAGGTCGTCGACATAGAAATCTTCTAATAATGCTCGAGAGGCCATCGGATACTTGTCCTTCATATATTATGAGAGTTGTTTGAGTACTCTTGTAGCCAAGAATGGTGCCGCCGCTGTACCATATGTGACGGTAAGTAGTTGATAGTCCCGAATCGGTCCTACTGGGTTACTTCGCCAAACGATCCTCTGTAGATTAGTATCTTCAGGCTGTACCAGGATCTGACGGTACATTTTGGCAATGTCGGCTGTTAGGGCCACGGTGTGAAGTCTGAAACGAAGTAGTAGAGCTATGAGATCATCTTGAGTTTTTGGACCAACCAGCAGGAGATCGTTAAGTGAAACTCCAGTGGTTGACTTGGCGGAGGCGTCAAATACTACTCGTAACTTAGTGGTGCTACTGCCTTCCTTTACTACGGCGTGATGTGGAAGGTAAAAGCTTTCAGTCCTTACAGCTTCTTCTGGTGACACTAGTCTCATGTGACCAAGCTTGAGATACTCCTCCATGAAGGCGCGGTATTGTTCAGCAAGGCCCGGGTCTGCTTGTAATCGCTTTTCAAGGTATGAGAATCTTCGAACAGCCATCCTTCTTGAATCTCCCAGTTTATGTTGGTCATTCTTCATAGGAAGGCTGACAATGTATCTGCCTTCATTGTCATGGCGATAATTGTTGACGAAGCTTTCTTCACATTGTGCTTCGCTTATGGTAAGTAGTTGTTTCGGGAATAATTCTTCCAGTTCCCAAAACCTTTGCAGTTGATCGTCGATGGTCAAGTGATAAATTCGAATGTCTGGCGTGAACTTGACTGGTTTATGAGAGTCGAGGGAACCACACACAGCCCATCCGAAAATAGTATTGAACGCTCCCGGGGTCCCAGGTTGTCCGATACAAGTGCCATCTTGAACCAGGTACAGATATACATCGGCTCCCAACAGTACGTCAACTGCTCTAGGTACGTGAAACTTGGGATCGGCAAGATTTAGGCCTTTGAGATGCGACCAGGCGTCAGGATTGATCACACGGTTTGGTAGGTCCTCCGTAACTCTCTTGAGTACCAAGGCGTTGATCTCGACGAGCGACTTGTTCCCAGCCTCTGGTTTTACTGTTAGAAGAACACTGCCTCGAGAGGTTCCTACTCCAGCTCCGCCGATCCCTCCAATTGCTACATTTAGCCGACGTCTTCTGAGATGCAACTTTTTACAGCATTGCTCGCTGATAAAGCTTGCCTGCGACCCGGAATCCAAAAGGGCACGGACTGGTTGGAATTCTCCATTTGAAGCTTCAACTCGAATGATGGCTGTCGCTAGTATAACTTGCGATAACGAAAAGGATTCTCTTGAAACTAGACAATTGACCTCAACTGGTTTCCTTGCATCTTCTATTGTAGCTCCTTCTTGCTTATCCTGATGCAATAAGGTGCTATGCTTTCCATTGCATTTTCTACACGTCCCGGACTTGCAATTGGTGACTTGATGGTCAGGTCGCAAACAATTGTAACAGAGTGAATGGTTCTTTGTGATCCTCCAGCGATCTTCCGTGGTAGCCTTTAGGAACTTCTCACATCTGTAGACGGAATGTGGTCCTTTACAAATGATACAGGCGTCTTGTACTGAACCATGATGAGTTAGCGTATTTTTCTTCGAGTATGGTGTAATTTATTTGTGCTTCTGAGAGTGGCTTGTAGTTTGAGATGCCAAAAACGCTCGTGCCCGCTGCTCCAGAAATGTTATCAGCTCTTGGAATGATGGTCGGCTAGTGCCTTTGAGTGATAATTCCCATTGCCTGTGAGATTCTCTGTCAACCTTTTCCCTTGATTATATGCAAGAGAATGGCGTCCCATTGATCGACTGGCTCATTTAAGACTCTTAAAGCTCGTGTGCATTCCATAGTGGTGTCGATTAGACAGCGAAGAGCCGATGCCGATTCGTCCCGAACTGGTGGCTGATTGAATAATCGCTTGATATGCGCATCGATGACTTCTCTTGGGTTGTTATATCGGTTAATGAGAATGTCCCAGGCTTCTGCGTAGATTCCGTTGGTGATAGGAATGGATTGAATGAGCAAGGCGGCTTCCCCTCGTAACGACGTTTTCAAGTACTGCAGTTTTTGGGCTCCGGACAGCGATGAATTGTGAACAGTGGCTGCAAATAAATCATGGAACGTCAACCATTCGACTTAGCTCCCGCTAAAAATAGGCAGTTCCAATTTTGGTAGCCGAATGTCCGACGTCGTTTGAGATGTACCCGTAGAATTCGCCGCTGTCTGTTGATTCACCAGCTCGTTGAAAAAGAAACAAATCGCTTCTGCTCTTTCAATGAGTAGATTGTATTCTTCTTCGATGTCGTTGAAAGTGCTGTCGTCACTTTTGTCTACAATTAAGTGTTGCAAATCCTCCAGCTCGGTCTGTAATTTATCGGCCTTGTCCCGATACGTCTGCACGGCAATGTTGGAGAATGGTTGCGCGATATGTTTCTGTTTGACGTTCTCCAGTCTTGTTATTTGACCTTTTATAGCTCGTCTTTTGCTGAGAAGGGCATCCATTCTAGTTGACATGAATTTGACCAGGCTTCTTTGCTTAAACGACGATTCTCACCAGTCTGCTGCTCACGTGATAGGTGACGAATCCCCTCGGCTGAGGCGTAACTTCAACTGTTGTAGTGAGGATCCGGCTCGACGGACCAAATGTTTAGACGTGATAGTGGTGACAAATTGTTAAAGACGTTGAATACTTAAAACACGAATACGTTGATTTACATTTAAATTGGTGGATAATTACATCGTAGTTCAAGGAAGCGAAAAGCACTGCCTACATGTTAAAATTGATTCCACTTTTATACTACACTAAAAAATTATTTAATGACATTTTTTAATATAGATAGATTAGATAAAGGTAAAAAAAATCAAATTAAATTACAAGCATAAACTAAACACCATGATTGAACCAAATTAAAGGCCTAAAGACATCTCTAGGTTTTATAGAAAGACATCCAGGGGACGACCGCCGTAATCGCCGTTGGATGTCCGAAAACTCGTCCCCGGGACGTACTACGGCTAAAGACAAACCGGACATTTGGACGTCCTTTAACGTCCAACCGACGTCAACCCCGGATTTTGGGATGTCCTACGGACGAAGGCAAGATCCGAGTGTGACGTCTATCGGATGTCCATAGGACGTGTTTGTGTTTGCTGGGTGTATATACAATTTATGTATTTTACTTTTTTCCATTGTGTGCCCCCTCCGAAATTAAATCCCGGCTACGCTACTGGTTGGAACGTTACATTAATATTAAAAGCGCTCACTTAAATTCCAAAATCGTCTGCTAAAACTCGTTCTTAGGTAACTAGCACCAAACACTAATGTTAATCTCCCCGAGGGTACATTACTGTTACGCCGTATAAAAAAATCTCTAATATTTTATTCAATAACGTTTTCGTCACTCTTTAATCATCAATATTTGAATTATTGCTGTGATACGCTAATGTTTTAAGTTGCTAAAGTCCAGGCAAAAGAAGGAACCTATTGTATTTTTGTTAACCTTTTTGTATTGATCGACATAACGATTTATTTTCTTTTATTTTCGGCGTCGGACTCTACTGCATACTATGGTCGACGTTTGTTCTGCACTTCAGCAGTGCTTCTACTGGCGCCTCTAACGGCTGGTCAGAAGCTTCTCCCGTGTTTCTAATGGGGTAACAATTTTGTTGTAGGGCGACGTCTGTCTAGTTAGCGAAGCGTATTAATGGTCTTTGCAGGAAAAATTTAGATTCTTAGATCGTAGTACTTCGTTTCTTAAAAATCTCGAACAATGTTGCCACTCCTTGGCATTTATCCAGGATCTTGGTATTTTGAGGTCGATATTGGCATCAGGGTATATATTTTCAACACTTTGGTATTTCACCTAGGGGTTTTTTTTGGCCCAAAGATCTTATATTATCCGTAGGATTTTCCTTTCGAAAACGTTACAAATAGGGATTTTACTGTAATTTATCCTATTGAAGTTGGGCTTCTAGGTCCCTACGAGGCCGTGCGAACAGGGTTGGCAACCTTGCGTACGAAGTATAAGTCAAACTATAAACATAGAAATCAGAAAGTAACTACATGTAGAACGATTTTTGCAAAGGTGGAATGCCCGCCGATTAGAACCGTAGCTTTGTCTTTACTAAAACTTGGCGGAATCCGCCAGTAGCGGTATCTTCCGCTAGTTTTGTAACTTAAAAAACTACCTTCGCTACGAATAAAGGATTAATCCGCCAGTTTCAAATCGGTGCGTGGTCTACCATTGCAAAAACCTTCTAGTTTTTTTCGGATTTCTATGACTGTAAATTGATCTACGCGTCGTTTGATCTGTCACAGTTGGGAACAGTCGGGGGTAATATTTGCGCTCAATAAATGATTTTTAGTGAATGTGAGATTCCTTTGTCCATCTAAAACACTGCGACCTGTTTAAATCAAAATTGCCACGCTTATTTGTGGCTTCTGCTTTGAAATTTCACGCTTGACATTTCTTGGCATTTTGAAAATCACAGAGTGGCAACACTGCTCTCGAACAAAGCTCTCGAGCACGTTAGGCCACGACCAACTTCAATCACGCATACCGCGCTTTAGTGGCCCCGTCAATCGCGTCGCATCTAATGTTAATTTGCGTGTATGAATAATCCCGATAGGGGCGCCACATACGACCAAAAACCTACCATCACCAAAGGCGGGGAATAGAAGCGAAATCGCGTGAAAATGTTTTTTCTTCGGTTTTCCACTTTCCTATTTAGAAAAAACAAGGTATAGTAAGTTAAACTATCTTTTCGCAATATATTTATGTATAATTCATAATTTAAAAAAAAAATATTACCTTATAAATATTAAATGAAGAAAAAGAGACGCGTTTTTTACGCGAAGGCGCCATATTAGAATACATAGTTTTGAAGGCTGTAGAGGAGTTTAGAGCGTTTTGACACGTAAATAATGTATCTCTTAAAATTTATAAATCTTTAATAATAACAAATATTTATTAATAGTATATATATAGCAAATTCACGAGTTTATAACCGTTCTTAGGTAGTATTTTCTGTAAATCTAATTAGTTTTAAGAGTAAGAATCTTAAAACTAATATAATTGAAAATAAAAGATGCTTAGGTACATCTTTGGAACTAAATAGGTAAAAGATAGATGGTCTTCAGCCTGCATTTCAAGGAGGATGATTTCTGTTCAGGTTTGCACCTTTATTATGGAAAACATTTTCAGTCAGATAAAATTACAAACCGGCCCTTTCTAAATATACAATATTATTCTAGGTTTAAAAAGATGAAAGCTTAAAACTTGTTGAAACCTAAAATTATTATTTATTGCGCTTATAATATATTTTAACTTAATATTATTTAATAAAAAATGTTAAAATAATATATTTACCCTGAAGTTACAGTGAATCTTCTTTTCACTTTTTGTTTTATTTATTTATTTACATGTGTTTCAAGTATTAAACAATAATACTATGTTGCTGGCAGCATCTAGAGGATGTTCTTGGTTTCTGTTTAACTCTTTTATAATTTATAAACACCGTTAAAAATTTGAATCATGAAAAAAATATTACACTATTAGTTAAATATTAACCTACATTCGGTTTAATTCAATGTTTTTTTTAAATTTAATTAAAAATAATTGTTTTTTGTGGATTTTTCCTATCTGACTAACGTTAAATTTTGGTCGTAGCGAAAGCCTGGTGGGAAAATATATACACGGTAAATTCAGGCGATTGACGGGGCCACTAAAGCGCGGTACGTGCGATCGAAGTTGGCCGTCGTTAGGCTAAGCGGGAAACATCAAGGCTTAAGAATTAAGCGAACAGAAATTAAAAGGTAAATATGTTTATTTTGATATTAGTATATTTTAAAAGGTAATTCAATATTTAACGTCTGCAATCTGTGGGTTTTGTAACTGGACTTAGGAACTAACACAACGTTCCTGGTTAAAATGTAATTAAGGTAAGTTGTATATGTATTGTAATTAGTAGACTTTGAAAGTGTTGGCCTAATTGTGATTTCGATTGCATTTATTTTTGTATAACATGGTTGAGTTGTGAATAGAGTTCAGTGGAACAGATAAATGAACTACAAAAATGTGGCTTAATTATAACAATTGTTGTTAACCGTTAATTACTCGATAATAAACGATTTAACATGCAAAAAATAATTTATTTTCGGCTAATTTGCGGCCATCGACCCAAAACAAATAAACGGTTAATTTATTATCCAAACGCCGAACCCTAAAGCCTGTTTTTCATGGTCAATTGTTAACGGAAATAAAACGGAAGCGTTAAGGCGGATGTCGGGGGTTTTGTGTTTCGGGAAAAAGGCAAGAGATTGTGTGTCTTGGCTGGTGGTTTTCGACAATATATTTATATCAATTTAACGTGATTCGATCCGATTAATAGGTGTTTCTATAAAATGCGATAGGTTACGTGAAAATGTTTTTTTCTACGTCACTGGCGGAAGCTATAGTCTTAGTCGATATTTAAAAATCACGGATAAAAAGCCGCCGACGAGTTTCGGTATATTTTTCCGGCGGCCCAACAGAGCGCCATCTTCGGTGTGACATGGCTGCCAGCTAGATTTATTATAACTAGGTATTTCTGCTGGGTTGCCAGATCCGTAGGCAGATAATATATATTTTTTCTCTCACTCCGAAAATGGCTACTGATCACATGACTTCGCGATTTCCCGCCAAATTTAGCCGCACGCCAAACATTTGTGCGGCGTACGTATCGATTAGGACTATTGAAGTTAGAGAGAGCGCGTTCTAGTCACTCGACCCTTCGGAGTTTTTATTCCGCGTGCATAACGCGCGTGCCTTTAAAGGGGCTCCAAAGTTCGGTGGCAAAAAAAAAGAAAATTCAACATGCTTTTCATTCCCCCCAACCCCTCACTCGGCCTTGGCAGAGTCGGGCAGAGTCAACCGTAAATTTCGCACTTTACTGACTTTACACACATTTTGCCACCGAACTTTGGAGCCCCTTTAAAGGGAATAGAACCTCCAACGCGTTCTTTATGGAAGACCTCGTCAATTTCCTTTATTCCCTTCACAATCAGCGCCACAGGTGTGGTAAGCCGTGGGAGGCAGCGGACAATATTGGAACCCTCGGAGGGCGTCAGAAATACCAAATGAAAACATAGATTTAAGTGTTTTGCGCGGTTAATTTGAATTTGAAACATGGATTTGAGTGTTTTGACGTCATAGAATATTCGTTGTTAAAGTAACGTAGAATGGAAATATTTTTAGACTTTATTTTAATATCATTGTAGTACTTAAATATGCTTGGCACTTGAATCTATATCACGAGTATTTCTTAAAACGACTATACATCTAAACTCTACTTTTAACGCGGCAAAATACAATTCCGATATTCAAATATTTAAAAATACTTAGTGAAAAGAGACTTTAACCGTTTTTAAAATTCACAATATATTTATTTAAAAAATCGAACGTTTCGGAGGAACTGTTCCTCCTTCTTCATGGGATTTTTACAAGTCTGACAGTAGGATGGTAAAACTTTGGGACGAAAAAATATTTATGCGCTTTATACATATAGTGGAGGCTACTGTTCTTTAGCCGCGAGCGTTTTTTCTCAAAGGCGAGTCGACCCCGTCGAAGTGTTATATGAGCAACGGGCTCGATATCTTCGTTCGCGCTCGAGGCTACTATTGTCGGAATGGTGGAATTGGTCTGTTGTGTGTGTGAGAGGGTAAGGCCCAGATACACGTATAAAAAGTGGAGAAAACGTGTATAAGTTAAAGGGACCCTCGTCACGGTTTAAACATTGCGGATATTTTTTTTTTAAATTTCGATGGATTCGCGTACATTAAAATGAGTTTTATGTAATTTTGGGTTGAGCTAGTATGTCTATTGAGTCCCACCTAACATTATGGCCTAAAAACACGAAGGTGTTCGTTAAGGGGAGAATTATTGTACGGGTTGTTTATATTTTTGTGCTCTTTAAGCCTTTGGTGAAATGGGCTACGGCATTGCCCAATGTAATAATCGCCACAATCACAGGAGATTTTATAAATGATGGCCTTGTCGAGGAGGGTAGTTGGTTCTTTGTTATTACATAATAAAGCTGACAATTTGGGTGGTGGGAGATAAATAGGAACGAGACCTACTGATTTAAGATTTTTGGAGAGAAACCATGATAAAAGGGCATATATGCCGGGATGAAAGAAGGAGGAGCAAGGGGAATTTAAAAATAGGACTCACTTCAATTTAAATGCACTTTTTGAAAATTAATACTTTCATATGCTACACTGTGAAAAATTACTGTAGCTTCCTGTTAAATTTTAACAGGTAAATTCCAGTACCAACTTTTACCGTTAGAGCAACAGTTATAGTCCTGTTCGTCGATTAACCGTTATATTAACAGTAAATTTTCGGTTATACCGTGTAACCGACTGCTTGAGCACACCGTCTTGGGGAGGTGGTAGTTTTCACTAGTTTCAAAGTGTAACGGCTTTGCTGTGGTGCAATTGAAGATGATCGTATCACGGCACACAAATTATCATCAAATACAAAATAGTGAGTAGAATTTCCAAATTAATTTTAAACTTATCTTCAAACAAGCTTCCCTACACATAACTGAACCAATAAATATTTATCTACGTTATTAGTACTCTACGCAACTATTCTGACTTGCACAAGGCTTTTAAAGTGATGGTTAAATTAAAATTCAAAAAAATAAATAATTTCAGGTTTTATGTAATTGATATAGGGTGGATCCAAAAAAAGTATTTTTTTTTAAATTGAACACCATCTCTTCTGAATACCTGTGTTGGTTAATTCTAAGGTGGTTACATATTTTTTTCGATTCAATAATTGTAATTCTGGGGGGGGGGGAATTGCATGTAATAAAGTTATCGCATTGAAAGAAGCTTCAGTGTTTTCATAGTGAAATGTTAGGAAAGTTGGCTTTAAATATAGTTGAAAATTATCTTTGTTATTCTATGTTCACCCGTTGAGCATGGTAGCAGGTGAAAAAAATAATTAGCAATGCTTGAGCTACAAATATAGTTTTCGCATTTTAACTTTAAATATAGACTGTTTTACCATTCTCGAGTATCTTGCATATTGAAATTGTTACGCATACGGGGGGGGGGGGTACCATTTAATTTTGGAATAGGTCACCGAAATGTTTTAATTAAAATATATTTTATTTTCTACAATAATTACCCTTTATTACCATAAATACTCTGTACGTTCAATACGTTTAAATAGCTTTCCAAAATGTAAATATAGGTAGTAAAATACTATAAAAACCCCTGACTCTTAGTTCAATACGTTAAAATAGCTTTAAATACGCCAAATATAGGTGGAGAAATAATAGAAAACACACATACTATTATTATTTTTAAATTTTAGTAAATACACAACATCCACCAGTTACTTCGCAACATGACAAATTGGCTGCTCTCTTAGTCCCTAACATATCGCGATTTAAACACAAATATATGCGTGGCAACGCTTTTAATACACCGGGTGGAGTTCTTGTACTTAGAATTCTTTTAGATTGGAAATAAACAGCTTTACGGTACTTCAAACAGATTGAGTATCCGTCACAGTACCATGCTAGCCCTCCGACAGTTGGAACATGAAAAACTGAACCGTCACAATATATACAGTAGTAGTCACCAGTTCTTAATAATGACGTGATTCCGTTTTTCTTCAATTCTTCGACTGATATTGCATTCACTAGTGGTAAATACACGCTTGGTTATATATTCATATATAATTCTTATAATAGTGTCTAGTGAAGGCTACCAGTAATTAAGAATTAACATTACAACAAAATAATTATATATAAAAATAATGTGATTTCTAAGGTAGCTTTAAAAAAAATAACCTAAAACAATCTTACTTTTGAAAAATGACTCTTTAATATCAAAAATCGTCTGTCATACCCGGAAACAATTAATTAATCAAACTCTCGGAATAAATAAATTAAACTTATTGTAATAATTGTAACATACAATACACATTAATCAAGGCGATGGTCAATAAATCCTATCGAATCACAGAGAAGTGAATTGTGAACGCTTAATAACAGACCGTAAAAATAATACCTAATACCAAGGTGAACAAGCTCGGCAACATGATAACACCCCAGTTTTACCTCAGGTTCGATTGACTACATTTTCATCACTTTTACCCACAGGTAAAACGACTAGAAGTTAATTACCTATCCATTAATAGTGGGGCCCCCCGGCTAGAATGTGTTTTGCGATTCATATACTCTTATCTCGATTAAGTGGAACTTTTTCTTGCCTTGTTTGAAATATTTTACTAATTCAAGCATTCAAAGTTTTAAATAACACTAAACATCGCGATAACGACATTAATTCTTATAAGATTTAATCATACGGTTATTGCATAATACATCCAAACATGCTTTTGTAGAAAATATACTAAACATTTCGTATAAGTGTAAATTTTCTTGTCTTATGTGTACATTTAACAGTTTTGTAGGACTATGACGGAAATATTTGTCCAAAAAAAATAGATTTTTAAATAACATTAGAATTTTTCCAGATGTGGATCTTGGTATTGGAAAGGATATCTATAATTTCCACGTTAATTGTAGATTTTCTTTATTATAGAACTAGAACGTCGTAAAGATCTTGTATTCGGAACGAAAAATGGTTGTAATGTAGTATAAGTTAAAACCTTGAGCCACCAATTGCTAATGTTGTTTAAATCTTCAATGTTTGTAATAGAAATTAAAATAGTTGGTGGAAAGTTACCGTGCACATATAAAGAAAAATGATATTGGGTTTATAAGCGATTGTTCAATGATTTTTATACATCAAAAACAACAAAATCATAATCATTTCAAATTGAAATATTCAACAAAGGCTATTTTATTTAGAACATCAACCTAACATTTGTTCCAAAATATCAAACTTATTTTTTTTAAATTTAAATCTCAACTACTTGACAACCGATAAAAATATTGTTATAAACTAATTAATTTTTCTTTTAATAGAGCTCAAACTTATTTTTAATTTATCTTTTGATTATTTTTTCTATTAAATTATTATTCTTATTTTTGTTTTTGATTTAATTTAATATAATTTTTTAATTAACTCAATATTAATTTAGTATATTTGTTTGTGCTGTCTTGTTTACCAACATATATAAACATCTTTTTTATCTGCAAAGTTCGTTTTGGTTAATATAAATTATAATTATTATTGAATATCTTCAATGAAAGTAAATGGTTGTTTTGAATTTTTTTTAACAAATATTAAAAATAAAATTTAAATTAATTTTTAAAATATTTTTATAAATAGAATTCCTAACATATTTAACATTAGTTGAAAATGTAAAATTCGCTCTGCAAACATAAAAACCGAATATTTAAATTTAAAAAACAGACAGATGAAATCAGAAGCGCATTGTGAATTTAACAGAATTAATAATGACACGTTAATTAAGGTTTAAGGAACATGTTTCTGCAATTAATATTTCTATTTTGAATTCCACCGTTAATGTAAAATTAAAAAACGTGTACTTAACAGTTGAATTGTGATTGTGAATGTGATAACTGGTCTGCTGTTTAAACTGAAATCCATAAATAAAACGGTTATATGATACAGGTTGTAGAACATGTCATCTAATTAGTAAATAATAATGTAAGCTAAATGGTTCGAAATGTGATACCTTGGATTGAAAACAGAATATAATTTGTGTTAATTAATGTTTAGTTTTTATCTTTTTATTAGAATAACAAAATCTAAGACCGTTGCGCCCGTACGTTCGAAAAAGCACACAAGTTCAACAAGTGACGTTGCCTGAGAAAATTCACTTTATTCTAGTGATACATTCCAAATCTGGCTATTTTTTAATAATTATTCTAATATATTTTATCTTAATTTATAATAAAAGCTTTTACAGATAGTTGATTTATAGAAACTACGCTTACAATATAAAATACAAAAATGATACTGTTTTTATTTATTTTTACGTTTTTAATAATTCAATTTAAAATCATGTTGTTTATATTCAAAAACCAAACCATTCCATTATTAGAAATGATGCGGTTGTTCAAATGTAATGTGTAGGGGGAATTCAGCATAAAAACCGCTCATTTAACTACGTAAACACATTACAACAGCATAAAATCAAATAATTTGTCAGTTAATATTTATCATTATATTCATTTAATTATACTATTTACCAATTACAAGTTTTAGCCCGAATTTCAAACCTGATACCTAATTTCGTAGTAAAGAAATATCTACGAATTAAGGTAAATATAACTATATTTAATTGTATCCTTATAATATTTATATTTTTTTAATGTTCTATTTTTACAACCTTTAATTTTTTTCATATTACTAATTATCTCTTTTTAAATTGGCTGTTTTGTACATATTTTGTGATTGTTTTATTTTTAAAATGCTTATTAATTGTATAATTTAATTTGTAATTGTTTAAAAAATAATTTTAATGGTGCAAATTTTTTATCTTATTTATTTATTGCACTTTCCTGGTAGCCAATACTATTATTGTTATTACTATTATTATTAATGGTTGTTAAGTTTTATAAACGATTGTATCTTCAAAAAGTAAATTGTTAATAAGCTTTGTTTTTAATACAATTCATTTTTATTTACAATTATTTTCAATATAGAGGATTTATTAATTGTTATTTTATTAATATCTAGCGTTTGTTTGTAAAAATCAGTTTTTCTTCTCACTGGCTCTGTGGAATGTCTCCTGGCGAAAAGCGATCTGCGTTTATATTTTTATCGTTTTACAGCGGAGATGTGTTACAATGTAGGTGACAAGATAAGGGTAAAATCGATTTTTATAAAGATTTTTGCGTTTGAAAATGTGATATCGTTAGTAAATTGTTGAAAAAATCCAAACTAGTTTTACAAGGTTATAATGAGTGGATAAACTCTACACGTGAAAATAATTAAGGGGTTGTTATCAAATCAGTTTTACAAGGCTAATGCAATAGAATGTTGAACCAGTTCTATCCTAGAGGTAGTTTTAATTTATGAATTTAAAGATATCGCTCGCAATCAGGCAGAATTTCATAGAGCGTGCTTCTGGTAACGCTGTTCAACAGAAATTAAAATATAAATCAAAGTAAGTCATATTTAATTTAAAAATAATTAAAATTATTAAACTTAATTTTGTTTTAATTTAGCCGCCAATAAATACCCGTTCGTTTACTGTGTATAGTCAGAGAAAATTATATCTACGTGTATTCACAATGTTGCTATTTTTGATTTAAAAAAGTTAATTATTTTTTATTTATTTTAAATAAATGGGTTTTGGAATTTTTATTGATTATGTAACTTAAAAATGTTATTCCAACTTTATAATATATTATTTTACTATTAAAAATTAACCAGACATCCATTTGGGTAAAATTATAGTCTTTTGAGTTGCAAAAGTTTGTGCTCGGCAGTCGATTAATTTTTATCCATGAATAAAATAAGATCGGCTATATTTCAATATTTATTTAAATAACCAATAGTTTAATAAAAATTGCAAAATGTTTAAATAATTGAAAGTGAATAAGCCTATTATTTAAATAAAAACAAACAATTGCTTAAATAAATACCGCTTTTATTCAAATAAATACATGGTTGCGTAAAAAACATAGTTAAATAAGTTAAAATTATATTCTTTTTTCCAACTTTTTTTTAAATAAATCGGAAAATTTGTGGATAATGAATAAACAATTGCGAACACTAGCAAAAGTATCAATAAAAACAACATTGTATCTTCAAAAATGTAAGAATTATTTTTATATTGGTAAAGTAATACGTTTTTATTGTAGGTGGATATCATTATCTTTTTGAATTGCTAAAACATTGTATCTATAAAAGTAAATAAATTGAATTTTTTATAACACATTAGTTGTTAAATCTCTGGTTGATATCGCCCGATTATGTTTATTGATTGTTTATGTAATTAATTTATTATATAAAATCATTGTTTTTTGGGAATTTGTATTGATTATGTTACTTTAGAATGTATTGGAGTACTATTAAAAACCAATTTCCAATTTGGATTGCAAATGTAAATAAAAATGTATCTCCAAAAGTAAATACATTTTATTTTATTTATTTATTATAAACAAAATTGGCTATATCTCGGGCGAATATTGACCAATCAGCGCCATTGTAATTTGTTGTGTTTTTAAAATATGTATTGACGGTTTATTATGTCGTTATTGTATTATTTATTTATCTCCAAAAATAAATAAAGTTTCATTTCAACAGGGGTAAAACATAAGTTATTGGGCGGATATTGACCAATCAGGCCTATTGCTATTTGTTGTGTTTTAAAATATGTATTTTATTTCGACAAGGGTAAGTTGGATATCACGTGATTGGGTGTGGCCAAACGTTGCCAAGGCTATAAAGCGAAGGTTGCGAATTTGTTTCCCCATCTCGCAATTAACTAATTAGCATTTTAAAAGGCTAAAAAACGAAAAAACCAAAAAAGTGACACCAAAAGTGAATGAACATGAGTATTTGGTGGGGTCAAATATTACCGCCGATATCTCGGTCCGAGCTTGTCCGATCGTGTCCAAACTTGTTGGGGTGATCGACCGAGGCTTAGGGGTTGTGGACAGGGGTCAAGCGTCGAGGTCAAGGATCATCTTCAAGGTGAAATTTAGGGTTAAAATTAAAATATGTTTTTCGATTTTTCCAAGGTCAAAAATTGGTTTTTGGAAAAAAAATTTAGGGGTGTTTTGGGGGGCATTTTGGCAGCCATCTTAGAAAAAAGTGTTAAGATTTAGTCCATTTCTACTAAGATATTTTAGCCAGAGATTCCAACAGTAGTCCGTTTGAATGTTTATTAGTTTTTCTGTAATCGGCAGATTTCCGAGTAAAGCCAGAGTTCCAACAAAGTACTGATGAGCCCCAAAAGGGCGAAACCTGTCTACTGTTGGAAACTCTGACTAAAATTTTGACTTGTGACAGATCTCTTCTGTTCTAAATCTTTGCTTTTTCCTGTAAACCTAAAATAAATGTAAGGATTATCAGTTTCGGGTTCAATTTTGCACATGAGCGGTATAAATTTTAAACCACATTAAACCACATATAAAGTTAAAGAAGAAAAAATTAAATATAACTTTATACACTACCATATGCAAGCAAAACTGCAGGTGCGGATTCCAAACTTTTTTCAATCCAACAAACAGTAAAAACTTCAACAAAGTATTTCGTTGGATCCTTTTGTATTTTTTGCGAGATCTAAATTACTTTTAAAGGCACACTGTCAAGGGCATTTTTTTAAAAGTCGATGTTGAGCTTCCTTTTTTTAATCCAGTTGCCACCACCGTCGCGATGCGACGCACTAGAACTAACTAAACTTTCTCCTAAGCGAGATTTTTGACTTGCAGTGTTAGCCTGTACAAATCTTTAAGATATACCTATTCTTGCTTTTTTTTGGGTAAAAGTGAATGAAGAAAATCCAACCCCTCATTTTAATCCCCTCTGTACACAAAGCTCACTTGACAACAATATGGCTCCCTATCGCGCGGTAAAAAGGGTTCGCCTGTCTACTCTTCTATTCCCCCAGGCTCCAAAGGTCCCCTGAGGTTGTTGTCAAATATAAAGCGGAAAATAAGTTTTAGGCCGTTCACAGATAACGGTAGAGGGGGGGCTGAGCTGTATTAAGCACTACTAAAGTTATAGTTTAAAAGAGCGGGGGAGGGGAATGGTAAAAGCATTACTAAAGTTTACAACGGGGAAGAGCCGCTCTGATGTTACAAACCATAGAAGTTCCTATCGGAACCTAAATTATGAAATATTTTCAATCCAGCTGGATTTTTGCTGGACCGACATCAATCCAGCTGGATCCAACGTGGATTTATATATTTTTAAAAAAACAAAAGAATTTTATCAAAAATGCACTCCAAAATATACCTCTCCTCGGAAGTTTTCCATGGATAACTAACAGGAGGTTTTTTGAAAGGCGATACTAGCGTCACCTGGCGGTCGTACTGTACTAAATAGCGTGACAAATTTAAACTTATCCTGTTATTCCTCCATGGTATGTCTACGATATTATTTATTTGCAATTAGTAGACGTGGCAATCATTGGCTCAGCTGTAAAAGATCGGTTTTGCCCTGATGAACCTTTTCCAAAGTTCATGAAACTGCCAACGCGGTGAATACATTTTGTTAACAGACACTCCAAAAAATTGTAAAATCCCTCCTAGGGAACTCTCTTATGGTAAAGTCTTGTTAGAAGGAGGAGTTATATAATACTTGTCTTGAAGTATTTTAAAGGATTAAATCGATCACGTTTGTATAATTTGTAACGCACGTGGGTTGGATGTATCTATCTACACCTATAAGTTAAGGAGATTCTTTTTGACATCTTGGATGAATAAGGCAGACATAAACCAGACTGTATTGAAAAAACTGACAACTAGCTACATTTCATTAAATATTAAACCACATACAGTAATATAAGAGCATTTTTTTACTTTTCTGGAAGTACAATCTTAAGAAACAAATGGTATTGATGGTCTTGTCTCACGCAGGGCAATAGCACACCCAGCAAAGCGGCAACGTTAATTACTTGCGAATCCGCATCGCTGGATCCAGCTGGATTGCTGGATGAGAGATCCAGCAATTGCAATCCCTAGCTGTATTAACATACTCTTATTATGAACATTTAACAGTTAATTAATTCAATTCAAATTTGTAAGTGGTAAATCGTAAATGTATGAAATAAATAATATTTTAATGAATATTAATTTTTAAATAATCTATCGACTAGGAATAAATTCATTTCGAACTTGAATGTAGTACGTAATGTTAGAAGTAACCGCGAAAATATAAGTGATGTTTTTCGCATTCAATCTAGAAATATAAGTTTTGCCTGGAATTCCAAAACAGCACGTGCAAAGAAGGTACACGCTTTTTACTCCCTGCGGAGAGGAAATTTTCGTACGTTAGGGTCGTGCATTCTTTGGCACTGAATAATGCCAACTGCAAAACCTTGTCATTCAAACTGGATCTCTGCCTCCTATTTACTTCAGAACCCTTATTCGAAGTCTGTCTCACTGTTACATTCGCGTAGTCGCGAACTGCACGACTCAAAATGCAGCGGAAAGAATATAAAGTTAATTTGGGGCTAGAAGCGTGCAATCGATGGACTAATGAAAGAGATAAATTAAAAATCACCAATGAAAGATTTGCATTATTGTTATTTCAAAAATGGTAAGACTTTCCTTGTTTTCCACTGAAATTATATACCGTGTAATCTTACATTAGTTACGTACAAGTATTACAATGCTATAATTTTATAAAGGGATTAACTTAAATTACTTTCGTCAAAAACAATTTACCAGACACAAATTGGTAAGTGTATATTTTAGGTAAATATTTCACACACTATAAATAACAATGTTTATTTCAGACTCTACTACACAAATTGAGCCAAAAACGTACAGTAGTGTAAATAAATCAGCTGGTATAGATAGTACACCAAAATCAAGATCTTGCAAACGGAAATCTTCTTCTCCCCCGGACACAGTGCCCAATATAACACTTATGTGTACTCGGATGTAAAAACACGAAAAATTATTTCTATAAACTTTGTTGATGTGCGAGAGGCCACGGGGAAAAGTTCCGGAATGGAAATCATCAGATTTTGAAAAGGAGCGAAATAAATAGTTACTTTAACTACAAAACGCAACATCAAGCTCGTGGAACTGATCACCGATGCCCATTCCCAAATAATCAAAGAAATGAGTAGGTTATTATTTTCTGACAAATTGTTATATCTTATATGAAATAGTATACACCTTTTTTGTTTCGAATTAGGGCAACCTAACAGAGATGCCATACATCAGCTGGATGTTTGGAAGTAATTTTCAAATATTCAATTTAAGTCAAATAGTGCGTGCATTGAAAAATACTTCCAATTTTTGTAAATTAATTAGTTATGCTATTGAAGGGAGGTGTATATATACCTCGATATATACGTTGTCGAGTAAGTGAACGGGGGCCCTGGGCAGTAGCCCAGTTAGCCCATGCCTCAACCAACCCGCCCTATTTAACCAATTGTCTAATGATTTATTTAAAAATAAATCTTATCTAATTATCTTTTAGGCATCAAAATTGAGAGGTTGCAGAGACCTAGCTCATTGGGCTTCCTCTATAAGGAACCATTTTTGGTTTTTTTAAAAATCTTGCGATGGTGATTTAGACAGACTTGAGGTTTAAAATTTGTCTAGTAATTTATATTATTATAGTTATTTATATACTTTTTAAATTTTTATAACAAGGGATTATGGAAAAGTTGTCTAAACCACGTTAAAGATTACGATGAGTGGGCAACGGATTTGGGTGCAGGGCTCTGTTGTAAGCACGAGCTTCCGGTACCAGAGAAATATATTAGGGGGAAAATGGCTAGATCCGGATTGTCCGCCTTATAAGGCATTGGAAAAAATTGTAACGTCGCCATATTTATTTAGAAATTTGCCATTTTATTTAAACTTCAGGTAAGCAGCGGCTTATCACATGCTTCCTGTGTTCACATTTGGAAACGCCACTGATTTCAACATGTTATATAATTATAATTTCAACTTTTACAGGTATACCGGTTGGGTTGAGTCATTCAACAACTTAATTTTTGCATATGCACCTAAACGAAATGCTTATACGTACGTTTTTAGTTACTATTCTTATCGCTAATTTATTTCCAAAACAACGTAAATTTCTACAAAAATCTTAAAAGAGATACGTGCTTTTGGAAATGGGTAGGTTACCTGTTACGCTGCTTTTTAGCAGCCATAGATCACAATGAACATGCTGGTTGAAAACCCAACGGCGAACGGAGGTAAAATTATAAAAATCAAAATAATAGTAACCATTGATTTATCCATTTTGTTGTAGATTTATGTTCTATCATTCTAAAACAAAAACAAAAACATGGAGTGTTTGTACCATTTATGAACCCAAGACGTATCACTATATTCCTATTCTAATGGAAATATTGAATACAAGGCAAACGTTTGAGGTATATATCTTAACCGTTTAGATACGTTTAATAATATTTAACATTTACTTGGTTGGGTTCGGAACTACTTAAGCAGTCGGGTAAACGTGTTGAAGTGCAACGGGGTCGTCACGTCATGAAGTGCAACGGGGTCGTCACTGACGTGAGCGACCCTGTTACGTGTGGTGTGCCTCAGGGCTACTCTCTCGGGCCACTGCTTTTCAACATTTACCTTTATGACTTGCAATTTCAATTGAGTGATTCCGAGCTATACCAATTTGCCGATGATAATAAGATCTTCCGGGTCATTAGGGGCCGTGGTGATTGTGACACTCTACAAAGTGAGCTTATTAATTTAATATCTGGTGCAAATTTAATAACTTACCTATTAATCCGTCCAAATCTGAAATTATTTCCTTTTCCAGAAAAACTAATATAATTCGTCATAATTATATATAACAATATTATACCTAGGAAAAATAGCACGCGAGACTTAGTAGTTATTTTTGATAAAAAATTATATTTTAGAGAACAAATTGATAATATAACAGGCGCCTGCAAACATCTACTAGGTTTTATCCTAAAACTCCATAGAAACATAAAATCCAGTAAACCTTTTATCTTACTATATACTAGCTTCATTCGGTGTAGAGCCATGTACGGATCCTTAGCCTGGGGAGGTTGTTCTAATTACCTTTTATTAAATATCGAAAAAAAATCAACGAAAATTAGTAGACCATTTGTACTTCTATTTCCTAAAAAATGTTTGTAAATATACTCAAAGATATTGGACTTATTTCCCTATCAAAATTTCGAGAACAAAATCAATTATAATTTTTGTACAAACTGTTAAATAACCGCATTGTCAGCCCTTACTTAATACCTCAAATAAATTTATCTGTATCTAATCATTATACAAGACGTACGGATATATTTAAAACTGAAAGAAGTAAATTGCACCCCATTTATAGAGTCCAATTAACCGGAAATAAATTTAGGAAAGACATGGATATTTTCAACTGCACTATAAGGGCTATAAAACTAATTGAATAACACCTGGAACATTGGTTCCCGAATTCCCTTAATAACGTAACAGCCTAGTCAAATTGGTAAAATTAACCCTTAAATCTTAGTAAATTTGGTACAAACTTAAATATTATTACCAAGTCGATTTCGTGTAAATTTTATACCAAAACATAAGCCAATTTGTGATAAATTGCACATCAGTAACTAAAATCATTTGACTTTCTATTTCCCTAACATTGTTTAAAAATTTTCAAATGTCCACATAAATTTTCTTAACGATGTCAAAAAAATATATGTTAATGTTCGTAACATTCTATAAAATATAATATTTAAATATATGTAAAATGCCGTGCGCCAAACCATGTGTAGCAACCTGCTGATACGACAATGTATTGTTTTGTTACACAATAAAAACCTCTTTCATTTCATTTCATTTCATAATTAGTTTAAAGCAATATTTCGGCCTTTAAATACAGGTTTTCATAAAATAAATCTGCCCTGGAATGACCCAATAATTTTTATTTATTTAATTATAATTTTATAAATTGTATAGAGCAATAAAGGTTATTTTATTTTATTTTTGTAGGGAAATATGCTGCAACCCACAACATTCTCAAGCGACGATCCACGCAATATAAGCAAAACAATCTCTTTGAACGAGATGCCATACAAAGAGACGTTATTGAATAATCATATATCAAGATTCAATGACATTAAACCAATGTAAAGGTTGTTTGTAACCAAGAGTGAAATGCAAATAAATTTGTAAACAACATTCGATGCTTTAATACACATTATTTAGAATTATTACAAATTTTGAAATTTCAATTCAAGATCATTGGCTAATGCGGAAGTTCCCCCAAGACAAAACCCTTATATTCTTCACCTTCCGGTTTTCAATATATTTCTCGAATTTTCAACACGCAACATGATGGGATTATAATTTTATTTCCTCTTCCCATCACACCAAACTCCATAAGCATATAATTTCTGTACGCATGATGCCTTAGAAATATTAATTTTACAAATATCATTTTCTTTTAGCCAGTCATAAAAATGTATCTGAATAATTTATAGTATGGGCTCACCTGAAATTTTTATTCGATGGTTCGGCACCATTTCTAGTAGCGGCTTCTTTTCTCAGTCTCATACCCATACGAATTGCAAATGCATTTAGACAATGAAGCCTAAACATAGCTCGTGTCGTAGCACACGGAACTTGCCTGCAACATACATTTTCAATTGCAGTTTGCATTGGCCTGCAGTTCGAGCAAACGCACCATTGTTCCGGATTTGTTGGTTCGTCGGGTGCTCCAGGAACACCGGCCTCTTGTGATTCACCACCAAAATTCGTAATTTTTGTTTTCTGAAATTTCAAGGAATTTTTTTCAATTTAAATAAACTCACATTTAGAAAGAAAAAATCTTTAATTTACCCAAATCTCGTAGTAAAGAAAACATTTCTGGAATTCTTTTTGATAGTTCTACTATCCATCTGACCATGGTTTCTTTGGATTGCGAGTTTGCATATTCCTGTGGTATCAAACGTTTAATAAATCATTATATATATAGCATACGTATTTAGGTAGCGGCTGTTCAAAAAGTATGATTTTGTTTCGGATGAACATTTTATTTATTTTTAAAATAGTGTCCCCCTGCCTCGAAATAAAAGTTTGGCTACGTTACTGGTAATACAGAGTAACAATTGTAAAGAGCCCACCCTGATAAATTACTTAGCAATTTGGAACTACCTCTATTATAATGGTATCATTAAGCTTCTTATTTTTCTTACGTAATTTGTAAACAGCCCCATATAATTTCTACATTGTACTTCTATTTCCATGTCATGTTCGGCAATTAGTTTTGACACCTTTTGCTCTTGTGGATCAACGGGCCCAGTGCTCTTGGCCACTGGACAACGCTTTCGTGGCGGTAGTTCTCGTGAGCCACCAGAAGTTTCCTTACTTTTAGAACTCGTACCAACATTCCCTTCCTTCGGGTTTTTGTTTTTCAAAGAATTTTTATTGGATTTTCCACGTATTTTTCTAATTCTTTAAAAATGTCTATTTCGTCTTCCGAAATGTTCGAATCTTCAGATAGTCCATTCAAATCCTTAAAAATTATATTGCGTTAGTTAAATTTCAAATATTTATTATGAATATTACCATAAGTAAAACAATAAAAAAGTTTTGTAATTAAACAAAATTATCGCGCAATCATGGCACGGAGCTGCCGAGTGTTATTCCCACTAGTCCACATGATCGTTGTCCCCGTAGGACGGTCTCGTCTCGGGCTCTCGGTTCTATACGTTTATTGGACAAAGACTCATCAGTCCATGCAACTCTGTCAAGGACAATTATAAACTAAGAAGTTCGATTGTTAGTAAAAGTCATAGCTGGGCGAGAGTGCCAGTGTCGAAAACGATCCGGTGATAATATTACCTTTAAAACAATTGGATGTGTCATACTTATTTTATATAGCTACATATGAAATTACCAGAAAGCTTTCGTTATGCATAAAGTAGTATCGCACCGTAGCTTTGGGATATGGTTTCCATCTATAGAGTAGTCTTAGTGCTACGTCATGCAACATCAGCCATGCTTTTTCCTATAAAGAAAAAAAACACGCCTAAAGCTACGAGGTGATATTACTCTATAAGAAAAAGCATGGGTGCCATCAGCACACGTACGGCGATATTAATTTATTGTATTACAAAAAAACATTTAATAGTTAATCGCGGAAAAATTCAGTTCCTTACTTATTTTACAAATTCTGGCGAAATGTTATAATTTACGCTATAACGAGAGCTTTTAATTAAAAGTAAATAATATAAATAAATAATAATAAGGCACCACCATTGGTCTAAGTTATCGAGCGACTTTTAAGGTCATTTACTCAGGTGGCCTTTTTTTTACAATATATTAATATATATTTATCTCTTCAGTATCTATTTCCGTTTCCGGATCCGATGTATCGTCGTTATTAGTTGGTCCTTTGTTAGTACAGGCGGCTTTTTTTGTTCCACACGTACAATCGGACGTACACAATTCTTTTCTGGCTTTGCATGGGCATCCACGATGGTTTTTCTTTTAACATTTAATCCCTCAACTAATTCTAAATTTGCAGCGATTGAGCAAGCGCTTTTACACTTGCAAGGAAACTTGTTTTTTCCGATTGAGAAACTAACATTGTCTATAGGAACTATATCCTCCATATTGATTTCCTTATTTTCACTCCTAGCAAAAGTTATGGCTTTTAGTCCAAAGAAGAAGGTGAAACTAAATGTCCAATTTTTGGAACGAGTGCTACCCAGCACGCTCTCTACATTGCACCGCCAGGTGCAGGTGGCGAATTTGTTGTGAAATACAGGGTCTGTTTGTTGGGCGTTTTTCCGTATAATCCTGTCTCAAAAAAGTTAAAGTTCAACGCGTCAAGTAAAGTTTACAGAAATAATTACTAAACATCTCACGCAGGCCGTTTTAATTAAATTGTGTAATACAAATGAAACGAATTTAAAAATGATTAAATAATAGTTAATTATAATTACATTGATTTACTTCCTTTGTACTTCTATAAGTAACGAAAAAGGATTATCATAATAATATTGCAGGATCTGATATTACTTTGAAATAAATCCGTAAGTAATTTCTACTGTATATTTAATTTATTGCACAACTATAAGTATCAAAAATAAATAATATATTTTACGTGTATGTGTATACTACATATTCATTTCAGAAAGTGATCCTTTTCATTTTTAATGGATTCATTAAAACTAATTTAATTATTATAACATCGAATGTTTGCAATTGATTTTGTCTGGAGATACGTAAATGAAACATCAGACAAATTCGGCTAGAGTCCTCCAAAAAACTCGAGTTCTTCTAAGGGAATTCCTTATTGTGACAGGCGATGAGGATTAGCGGAGTAGGGATGCCGTTCTTACTACAGACCGATCCCCTGGTCAGTTCGTAGTATTTGGGAATAGCTCTGGAGGGGTGGAAGAGTGGGGGATTGGATTTTTCCGCGGTGGCGCCACTCTACAGTTGTAAAATATTTACTCCCTTGTAAAAATATTATCTTTTAAAAGAAGCTGGTTACGGGGCCACGTACCTTGATAGTTTGCCTTTAAAAGCTAACTCCATATGAAGGACAACCCTTATGTCGCAACTTTCTCATTTTATTAAGATATTGTCATTTGATTTTCTATTAGCCATTTTAGAAGGGTATACCTAAACAAAAACCAGCATTAGAATTCAAAAATATAACCTTAGTTATAAAAACTTACGCTTGAGTAGAGTAATCGTCACAATAAATAATAAGTAAGCACATAATCTAGTTAGCTCATATTATAACATAATTATAAAATTCCGGGTATAAATATGGTACGAAAAAGCTAGCTTATTTTTGGTTAACCTATCTATGCGTGAAGTTTACATTTATAAAAATAACCATATCCTCCCATTTTATAAATAGATATGGTTTGGCGGGACTCATTCAGCTGTATTCTACATGACCCCTAGGCAAGAGAGGAACCGCCCTCTTGCTTAAGAAGCTCCGGTTAGCTGAAATGTATGGTGGGAATTCTCTTGATTTTGTTTTTCACTTGGCTGTGGTTACAGTACGTCATGAGTGTTACGTAACATTTTGACTTCCGGTGCTCGTTCCGCCATTTTGTTATCATTTTTCACTATGGTACTTCCCAGAGTTGTTGCCACACTAGCTGTTTTAGGCTTAGAAGAAAATGAAATTTATAGAAGAGAACGCCGTGATGCCGTAGAGTATCTGAACCAACATCGAAACCCATCAATAAATGTCCAAATAGTCTGCGATAACAACCACAGGATTCTCAATGTCGTTGCTCATTGGCCTAGCTACTTACATGATTCTTTCATTTAACGTAACTGTGGGTTATTCCAGAGTTTTGCTAATGGCAGAATGCCTGTAGATTATAAACTTGGTGCTAATGGTTATGGATTGCAACCTTTGTAACTGATCTAAGGCCAGTAGACCTAGGTTCGAAGTAGGTATAATAAAAGAGCTCGGAAACGTCTTATGGAGTAAAGGTTTATTTAATCCTTCAGCATCCACTTCAAGATAACAACAAAAATATAACATGGAGTTTCGAGAGATGTGGATCTTTTACTAGTAATTAGCGATATTTATATAAATTTATTAAAATCGTAGATAAGTATAACTCCCCAAAGAATGAAGGGCCATGTTGTTTAGACAAAATTCCCAGGTCTAACTCTCTTGTCCAGGTGTACAAATTGACGGACTGGTCAAAAAGGGACTGAAGAGAGTGTTGCCTAAAAGGAAAGGCAACGTTTTGGCGAGTGTGACCTAGCTACTCCACCTTGATGTTCTGCCACCTTCTACATCTCTACTCGGTAATAAGAATGGCCGGTAGGCCATTCTTATTTAAGGGGTCAGCACGATTTCATATGCTTTAAATAAATACAGCCAAGCGCAGGAGAATCAATAGTCGGGTCGCTAAAAATTTTAAGACTATTTTAAACGATTTCCATGCCCAAGACTCAGTATTGTGGATGCCTAGCGGCATTATTCTTACTGTCAACAATTATTGTCAGGCAGTACTAGAATTAATATTAATGTTTTAGCGTTGGTGTACAGTACAGAGATAGCCATACGGATTTCTTGCTACTGTCAACTTCAGCGAGAAGCGTAAGTTAGTCGACTGTAGAAAAGAAGCTTCGTACTGTAATGAGTAACTTTACCATTTTTGACATGGAAGGCCAATGATCAGCTCGTAGCCAGTTTCCCGGAAAAATGCAAAAATTAAATTTTGTCCGTCTTCGAGTTAACGTTGTTTTTCCCACTGAACTTAAGAAATAATAAACCATTTCTTATGGGAACTTTATTTAAATCTCATTTTTTATACGTAATTAAGTATTTTTCAAGTTAAAAATACTATAATAGTAATTAATCGTTCAGCCTTAACTTCGTAGGGAAAATTAGCCCGTAGAACCCGACCATATATTCTAGGTTAAACGAACGTATTTAGTAGTACCCGAAATAATTTTGTAGAAGGTGAAAATTTATCGATACCGGATCGAAAGTAGTTACGGAAGTTGCTAGTGGTATTCCAATAAAAACCGCCCCGGCAACTAGATCAAAAAGCGTCGGAGAAAAAACCTTAAAAACAACCGTGGAAGCGGTGACGCAAATGACTTAAAAAGAAGCGCGCTAGACCTCGCAAAATCACTCGAGTGAAATCTAAGAGGAGGAAAACAACACATCATTCTTTCTCCGATATTTTTTTTTTTAAATAATGACGTTCTTACACCCCACTCGAGCTGGTGTGTCAATTCGGAATTGGATATTTTTCCAAGTATCTTTATCGCAAACGGGAATTATCGTAGGCGAATGAGTCTAATACAACCACATTTCCAGTATTACCGACGATTACGTCTTAACCCTTTGCTTTAGTGGAAATTCCGAAACCTACGTAGATTTGTCTCGACCTCTCCTTTGCGTTATAGTGGGTGTTAAAAAAGACGATGGATCATACCTGAAATCCGCCGTGATCGGCGCGGGTGGCATGATTATTACCCCCGCGGACAATGTCACAGCCGTCAATTTATTTGTACGAAGTCTGTTTCCAGAAGTTCATTTATTTTTAAATTAAAAATGTGTAACCCCCTCGGCTCAAATTACCGTATAAAAGTATGATTCAAACCATGTTAACATTCTGTGACTCGGCTAAAAAGAGTCAAATTACCAACTCCTTATTCTATCAGGACACCGCGAGCAAGTTTAACGATTCGCTGGTAACAAACGTTTCCTTAAAAGAGCCGAATTTGCTCACAAGGGGACTATCGATATGATCGGCATCCTCCATTTAGACGTGTGTCAACCACCCCGATATCTTCTTAACCTGGTCCAACGAGTTCGTTATGGAAAATCGTGAATTTTTCAAATGCCGGAGAAGACGCTTTTGTGATGGCTCGCTCGGGGGTTGCACGAGATGAAAATTGATCCGATTACGGAAATTTTCCATAATCTTGCCTAGAAGTAGGAAAAATAGAATGAAACTTATATATTTAGATCTCTATAATTAATTTACCAAAAGTGATATTTTTGAGCAACTTGAAAAACTTGTTCTTGGCAATTTTCCTCTTTTTAGTGTTGGACTCGATGAATGGACGAAGCCAGGGACTTTGATCGAAAGAGTATCTAGTTGACCTTTCGTGCTTTTCGCAAGTACGGGCGTTTCGTTATTTCTTTTATTCTTATAAAAAGATAAAACCAATATTTCTTTAACACAAACTATAATCTGTTTTCAATCCGATGTATCACATTAAAAAAGAATTTAGCTGAAATTATAGTTTACTAATTAAACGACATGTTCTACAACATGTTTCATAAAACCCTTGATTTATATATTACAGTTTAAATTTAATTTAAACAAGTAAAAAACAATGTATAAAAACAATCCCGTTAAAATATTTCTCTTGGTTCATATTCAGTCACCCTCATTTTTTAATTTAAAGCTCTAATTTATATTGTAATATATAGTTTATTTAGTAAATTTTTATTCTTTTGCTTTTAGGGTGTATAATTTTTCGCTCTAATTCAAGGGTTCACTTAAAGCCCTAATTTAAAAAGCAGTAGTTTATTTAGTCAAATTGTAACTCCAAAAGTAAGTTTTGGGGTGGTCTCTTTGAAAAGGAGCGGAAGGATCACTGTTTTCAAAGTTCACTTTGGCCCATTACATTTTATTATTTTTCTTTTAAGGTATATTATTTAAGCTCAAATTTATAAGGCAATAATTTATTGAAATGCATTAATAAATTAATATATAGCTAGAAAATTTGTATGGTTTGCAATAATTTTTTGTAATTCACAATTGTATGTATTTCATATTTTAAATTAACTGTGAATAATTTATTTTTTGGTAATATTAAATATTAATTCACATCCCTGAGACATCGTTGCTGGTGCAAAATTAATCCAAATTAAAACCACAGGGACGTCTTTTGCCTTACACACGGATTGATACATTTAGAAATCGCTCGCCACAGAAGGGTAAAAAGACCTTATAAAATTTAGTTAGAAAACTTCGGCAAATATGCCTTCTTGGCGGTACGATTAGAGGTGTCAATGAGCGAGCCGAGTCGAGTTTCGAGCTCGACTCGGAGTTGGCTCGGCTCGGTTTACGCTCGACTAGCTTGTTTATGACAATGGATCGAAAAAAACTGACTCGGCTCGAGTTCGACTCGGGTGGCGTTTAAGTTCGCCGAAACCTATTTGAGTTGCGCTCGCCGCAGAAGTAGCTCGTGCACCGCTCGCAAAAAACTCGTTTCGTGAGAATTTTCAAGCTCGATTCGTTTCAGGGCTCAACATTTTATGATTCAGCGGAACTTTATTCTTCGGGTATGATTATTCACTATGTTGGAGACTTTATGGCGCGAATTTTCTTACATATCAAATCACATAGTTTTATTGTGTGTACCAGATTTACATTTCACTAAATACTTTTTTGTGTTTACTAGTACATTTGCCCTTCTACAAAAGCATAGCTCGTGTGTAGCGGGCTCAAATTTTTTTAATAAGAAATAATTTTCACCTCCGATCAAATTCACCGTACAGTTAAAACCAACATTAAAACATATTATTTATAGTACCATAATTTTTCCGTGTACATTTTTTATCTTAAATTTATATGTTTTAAAAGACCTTTAATTTTTGATTTCAGATTGTAATTGCTTAAATAATATGGACCTATAATATCTCGCATGTCTTTGATGCTTACTCTTATTCAACTTTGGTATGCTTAAATTAAAATAGTTCAGTGATCTAGGTAAGGCAGTACGCTAAATGTATATATTTGTCTTATGTTTAAAACATTAAACTCAGAGTAAAATACACAAGTTGGCAAGCTGGCCAAAATATACCCCTCCTCGGAAGAATTGTCCCTAATGGTATTAATTTCTCGAGATGACCCTTAATGATATATCTTCGCAATTTAAAGTTATTTACTAAAAACGTGATCCCGGTTCCATCCCGCCCGGTATAAAATTTTAATTATAGTTAAAATAAATGAGACGAAACAACCGATTTTAATTTATTCAAAATATTATAAATTAAGTAGTTACAACAGTGAGTTAGACGTACTAAAACAATGCACAATTGAATTTAACCCTTTTTACAATACAAGTTTATCAGTTGAATATAATACGAAGCAAATTTTAATGAAAGAAATATTTACAGATGGTATTTGTATTTTTCTCGCTTACGAAATACTTGCCGCATCTTTAACGCTCATTTTATGATATATGTATCTATAGTCGGAAACGTAGACGCTTAGCATCAGCTTGGAACTTCTCAGAATAATTCCATGTAATCTGTTTATATTTCACCTTATATTTTGATATTTAATTAGTTCAAAGTGACAGGAATAGTTTACCATTTATATTTTACCCGTTACGTAAGTTATTTTTCTATTTTGGGTGTTTTGGATTCGGTATTTGGACGGTTAAGCCTAACGAGGCTTGGGAAGAAATTATATCGCGCGTGAACAGTTTTGAATATTTGACTCGAGAAACATGCTTTTGATCACGAGCCAAAGAATGTCTCAAACATCGACTGTTTACCATCATCTACGATCTCCAGGGTTGGCAAGTTTTAAACCAAATGTTTAAAACAAGTGTTTAAAACACGTTTAAAACAAATATTTTAAACAAACACCAATTTGTTTTAAACGTTTTAAACTATCTGTTTTAAACATGTTTTTTATAAGGTAAATTTTCATTGTTTTTTTGTAAGATTTTGGTTATTCAATATGAGGGAAAAGGTAGAAAAAACCATTCCAAGGCTCTAAGAAAGGTAAATGGTATTGATAACGGGTAGTTTGATTTTAAGATTCTCTGAAAAGAGCGATTGAAAGGTTCGATTTGATTTCCTAAATTTCCTACCAGTGCAAAAATCCTACGAACGCATTGAATTTTGTCTTTTTGTTTAAATAGAATGTATATAGCTGCCAATATACATCTAGGGTTGCTGTTTAGTCGGGTTGTGCCTGGTTTTAAGTAACAAGAAACACCACCGGTCTGGACAGATTGGGTTAAAACCAACTAGGCGGCACTGCTAGATACAAATCAAGGGAGTTCGGTCCCCTTTCTCGATTTTTCTGAAATTTTATGATGTGATGGAAGTTTTAAGATTATGGAGGTATCTTAGTTCACATGCACATTTCAATAAACCAAACTAAAAACAATGTGTAGATAACTAGCTATTTTCCCTTTTCTTAGTGCTATGCGACCGAAAATTCCAGGATGAGAGCTATATTAAAAACCCTACTATACAGGTTAGGTAGTAAGGCCGTCAATGGTTGGTCAACAACGCTTAGCGAAATTCTTGGCTCGTTTAAATAAGCGTGTACTCTTTGGTTCTTCTCCCTGTGAGTTTATTTATAATACCATAAGTGGCATAATTACCCAAAGTTTGCCAATAGGAGCCTTTCCCACAGAAAATCTTCAATTAGAGCTTGTTCTAAACAGACCAAAGTAACGTAGGACTCGCAAACACATGACGTAAATTTCGTCACTGGAAAAAATGACGTCATTAACTTAACTTTTGTTAAACAATTTATCATTGAAAAATTCATCTTATTGACACACTTAGGGTAATTATGCCACTTATAATAATACGTTTAATGATACGTAATATTTCTTTAAATGAGTTTACTCTTGAGTCTGATTCCATTCACAAGTATTATTAATAGTTTAAAACGTGTTTTAAACATAGTTATTTATTATGTGTTTTTTATTGTTTGGTTTAAAAACAGTTAAAAACAATGAATCTTGTTTAAAACAATAAAAAACATTGTTTTTGTTCTTTTTGAAAAAAACCAGGATTTTGCCAACCCTGACGATCTCAGCGACCCAACAATAAGAATACAATTATTTCCACATCTGCTAATTGAAAATCATGCGCCGCAACAAATGATACCGTTACTCAGATTACGAAGCTGTCACCACCTCATTTACGTCGTGAAGATGTAAAGAAAGGCGGCAAGATCCGAGTTATCTGCTCTCGGCCAGAATTGATTTAACACCTTAACAGCTGGAGAATTTTCGTGAGTCAAGAGGTTGTCCGGTACGTTCCTCAAATTTGGCTCAGCCATCTCCTGCGGCCCTAAATCATAATACTATTTTGCGACATAATTTAACCTCGCCAAATGACAACTATCTACCTCATTATTACTTCCAAATGCCATCACAAACTACTAACATGTCTTTACCTTCAATACCTGGAAATCATTCTACGCAACTGCCGCATCCGATTGATGGGGTTTATCGTTCGCAAGTCCACTCAAAAAACTATTTAGCACCGCGTTTCGACCAACAGCCGATTCGTGGAGTCCGTCATTAAATCGTTCGTTGCTATTTCAATTGTTCAGTTATCCGCCAACCACTCATTTATCGCCAACTACACATTCGCCGCCAACCACACATTCGCCGCCTGCTACACATTCGCCGCCAACTATCCATTCGCCGCCAACTATTCATTCGCCGCCAACTATTCATTCGCCGCCAACTATTCATTCGCCGCGAACTATTCATTCGCCGCGAACTATTCATTCGCCACCAACTATTCATTCGCCACCAACTATTCATTCGCCGCCAACTATTCATTCGCCGCCAACTATTCATTCGCCGCCAACTATTCATTCGCCGCCAACTATTCATTCGCCGCCAACTATTCATTCGCCGCCAACTATTCATTCGCCGCCAACTATTCATTCGCCGCCAACTATTCATTCGCCGCCAACTATTCATTCGCCGCCAACTATTCATTCGCCGCCAACTATTCATTCGCCGCTAACTACACATTCGCCACCAACTACACACTCACCGTCATCTACTCTCTCACAAATTACTCGCTCAACGTCAGTTTTCTCTCCGTCATCTCCTATATCTGCACTGTCATCTCTCAGCCAACGTTATCAGTCTTCCTCGCTATCGTCGTAGTCTCAACCTAGATTACTTCCGCGTGGTCTAGTAATTGCTCATTTGAATATACGCTCTCTTCGTGCCCAGTTACTTTATCTTCATCAAGTGCTCCTTGATTATGATATTGATATTATTGGTATAACCGAATCGTTGTTGGATAATACGGTGCCGAACTTTGTTGTACATATTCCTGGTTACGAGCTACTCTGCCGCGATCGGGTCGGACGAAAGGGGGGTGGTGTGGCTTTGTATTATAAGGACTTTTTACACTTGTCTATTGTCGATGAACACCTAACTGCAAATCTTGAGATTATGACTTGCGAACTCTATCAAAAGTTAACGAACCCTTTCGACATTTCTACAGTGTATATTCCACCTAATGCTCTGGCGGAATGCGTCACTGAACTCGGCACTATAGTCGATCTTATTTTGGCTAAACAAGGAGGAGATTTAATAGTGATGGGTGATTTCAATACTGATCTTCTCCGCCCTTCTGACCCGCGGGGAAAATAACTCAAATTAGCAATTTCCGGTCTTCTCCAACTCATTAAAAAACCGATTCGAACCACTCTGTCTAGGGTGTCTATTATTGATCACATTTACGTCAGTCATCCAAACAAGATCTGTCATAGTTCGGTTATTACACTCGGTTTATCGGACCACGATCTCATACTCTGCGTCCGAAGGTCTCCCAAACGGACCAGGATCACGAAAATTTTGCATACTCGGTCTTATCGACGCCTTGACGAACGCATTATCCGACCTTCCCGATGGTTCGGTTGACAAGTTGTGGCTCTTCATCCAACGCTGCTTGATTTATACCCTTAATCAATACGCCCCAATTGTGTCCCGACGCTGTACTCTGAACAATCCACCGTGGTTCACTTCTACAATTCGGAGACTCTCTTACCATCGCGATCATCACAGGTCCCGTCGTAACGGAGTGAATGCGGAATTCCACGACGAACAGTACCGAATTTACAATAAGCACCTTAAATCTTCCAAAAATTCATACATCAGTTGCGAAGTAGAGCGTTGCGAGGGAAACTCTCGCCTCTTGTGGAAGACCTTCAAAAAACATATTTTTACTCCCCGACTACCAATCTCGCAGTTAACTTCCGGTAATACTATTATCACCGACCCTTAAGATATCGCCTGCGCGTTGAATCGTCATTTCAGCGATATCAAGCCTTGGCCTAGCGTTCTACCATCGCGAGAAATCGAATCGGAACATACTTTTGAACTACAACCTGTAACGGTTAAAGAGGTTTTTGACTTACTTAAGAAGCTCTCTTCGAATAAGGCGACAAGGTCGGACGAAATTTCATCGAAACTGTTAAAGGGGACGGCCATACTTCTAGCTGAACCTTTGACAAAGCTGATTAACTTGAGCTGCTTAACAGGGTATTTCCCAACCGAGTGGAAAACCGCCCGAATCTGTCCTATATACAAGGGTAAAGGTTCCAAGCTGGATCCAAATACGTACCGTCAGATCGCTATTTTGCAGGTAGTTTCCAAGGTTCCCAAATGCTTAGCGCAGGAGCAGTTGGTTGACTATCTAACGGATCACAATTTGTTATACGACCTTCAATCTGGTTTTCGTCCCCACCACTCGTCTATAACTTGCATCTTCAATCTCGTAGAGGACATTTTAGACGCCCTATCGAAGGGTCTTTTCGTCGGTGTCGTGTTCCTCGATGTCGCCAAGGCTTTTGATTCCGTTGATCATAAAATTCTTCTAGGTACTTTGCGGAGAATCGGACTCTCTACGCAAACGTTGCTATGGTTTGAATCCTATCTAACCGGCCGAAAACTATTTGTAACCGTCGACGATCATTCATCCGATCAAGCGGACTCGTTGCTCGGAGTTCCACAGGGAGTTGTCCTGGCTCCCTCACTATTCTCGCTCTATATTAATACCATCTCTTGCGAGCTGGAGCATAGTGTGGCCCACCTCTTTGCTGACGACGATGCCACTTTAACAACTTCGAAGTCCCCTTCCGAGCTCAGTCGAAAGATGGACGAGGACGTCTTAAATATGGATCGCGCCTATGGAGAGTTACACTTATCTCTTCAAAAAGGAAATGAGTTTTCATGTTGTTTGGCTCTTCGTTCCGACTTTCACACTTTCAAAACATCAAAGAGCTACCCGAAAGTGGCGTTTATCGCGTTGCTTCCGTCAACTTTGTCTCCCACACTGACTATGTCTTGAAGAAGGTGAACCAGCGCCTATGGTGCATTCGCTCGTTGAAACCCGCCTTGGATGTCAAACTATTAAATACTTTTTACAAGTCTTTGGTACAACCACTGTTTGATTTGGGGACATTTTCTATCACGCCGCGTCGGAACACCATCTCAAGTCTCTACAAGTTCTCCAAAATAGAGCAGCCAAAACTATACTTGGTGCTAATCGTCGTTCCTCGGCTACATTAGCCTGGGATACAGTGAAGTGGCTGGCCTTAAAGCAACGCTATGTTTTCCATCTTTTAATCTTCATGTTTAAGGTTCACGCTAATAAAGTGCCGCCGTATGTCACTAATAATTTTCATCGTGTCTCTACCGTACCTGATTATTCGACTCGCGCGAGTGCTATTTCGTTTTACCTTGGAAATGTTTCGGCTACGATCCGCAAACAAAGCCCGCGATTCCGGGGTACTAGTCTATGGAATTCTCTTCCGTCACCCTTGTTACGTAAAAAATTAACTATATCTCAGTTCAGACGTGAACTCCTAGGATTTGTATCTACCTTACAAATTTATTTGCCATAATCTGCCATTAACTGTCACGCTCTTCCGCGTCATGTGTTATTTAATTCTTTATTTTGTATTGTACTTTAAACTTGTACATGTTATCTATAAACGATATTTAAGATACTTCAGGACCCAGTTGGAAATCAGTCTCTGACTGAACTGGTTATCCCAATAAAGCCTTATTATTATTTAGATGCAATTTTGGTAGAAAGTGTCCCCCGAAACGTTTAATCTACAGTACAAATTTCTACTTTATAGAAAACAGTTTTTTCGAGCAAAAAACACCCTGTATATTTCGACCTCGCGGCTATATTCTGTTCTCATTCTTCCTTCAAGCTAGCACGCACTTTTCACGAGCGCTCTACACAACAAACCCACGCCACTTTTCTCTTCACGGCACTGACTGACTACCCACGGCACACCAGCAACGTCATGCCCGGAAGAAACACCGCCGAGTCCAAATTCTAGCGAAGGGTGAGGTTTTTCTACTTGGAACGGGCGTGGGCCCTAAATTTTGACATACACAGCATGGTTTTTGGTTAACACCCAATTCAAAATATTACCTGTTTTATTTTTTAAATTTGTTTAATTGCCTACGAGGGAAATCATTTGTACCGAATTTGGTTTTATTCCCTCGACCATATTTATACACCAATTTCGACCAGGATGATTACAATCATCTGTGATTATTATATTATTAAAGTACTTTTTTTAACATTCATGTACTAAACTAAATAATCTATTAAATCTTCCTCACTCACCAAATACCTCATGCGATCCCTTGAACTTTTAGTATTTAATTGATGCCCTAACTAATATCTTTGACGCTATACTCAAGATCTTAGTTTTCTATAGGTTACTATGTTCTTTTTTCATACCTTCATTATTTTAAAGTTTTCTAGTTACGTTAAATATCGTTCATTTCGTAGAAAAAAACACCGGGTTAAAGGTTGTGCGACAAATTTAATAGTACATTATATTGTAGAAAAATAAATTAGATACACTAATTGGATGGATCTCCATTTCATCCCTAACTTTTCAAAATATTTTTTATCTTATCATTATCGTAAACGCGGATATCCAGAACTGCTAGGTTCCTTAGAGTAAAGGGCTTCACCTGTCGATTGTAAGCGAACGAGGACTTGTTTGCCGTCTTCAATAGCGTTTCTAAACATTCAACCCTAAACAGATTACTCGAGTAATAATTTTGCTTTGCCTTATGATGCCCTTATCAGAGGTATTCACCCCAGTGAACAGATGTTAGGATATTAAGAAACAATTTCATCAAAATGGTCGTAGGGCATTCGGAGGAAGGGGTTTAGCCAGACGGGATTAGATAATTGAATTCGGGAAAATTAATCCGGGTTTTCTTTTGCGATTTAAATACTAACCTTGTAATTTCAAAACATTTTGGGACTTTGGCGGCTACGTAAAGCGACCCAAAAAATCGTAAATTGGTGCCGCCCAACGCTGACATCACGTTCATACACGTCGATTCTTCAGACATTGGTTCAGCGTGTTTCAATATAAGACGCCACTGTGATAAAATTAAAATATCGCGTTTGTATAAAACTTTTGATTAAATATATCTTAGCGTTTTTATTTACCAAATAACAGCAATCGTCATAAAGTGATTGCAAATCATGGTCCAACTCTATTTCAATTTGGGAAAATTTGACGGCATCCATACTGATATGTCTCGAAGGGAGAGCTTTGTCGCATTTCAGATGGTACGGAACATATTCCATATAAGAAGGGCCTCTTTTTGGTAAAACACATTTAACTTTTGTTACGGAATTCCGACCAAATTCGGTAGACCACGAACGAATAAAAATAATACGTCGTACAACTAGTGCGAGTAAAGGAAAAGTTTAGGACATATAAACATCGCTTCTTGTAAGATCTCGTTTAAATTTTGTTTCAACACCAAAATAAAATTTAATAACTTAAATTTTTCTTTATTTCCAATTTGACCTGTATACAAATATTTTTTATGCTGTACACGTAATATTTTTAACGCATTTGCAAATTTTCGTTTTCTTGAATGTTGGGATTTTGAAATCCTGTCTACATGTTATGTTACGGGTTTAAAAAATAAAATTACTGCTAAAAGTAAACTACAGCAACGTCAACTTGTTTTATAATTATTTTCGGCGGATAAGATAGATTTTGACGCGGAGATTACGAAGGTATTTTTTAGGGCCGCAAATGAAGATGTAAAGTTTTGGAAATTTTTGCAAGTTCCTAGATTTTGGGTTGAACTTCTTTTTGTCGTGTGTTCGCTGACACCAAACTGTTTAAAAAATTGCTTAAGAACAGTTTTTCGTGTTAGTAGAGGTATTGGCGCCTGCAAAAGCGTTGGGCCTTCTATAACGCAATCTAGAGGACAGTACCTAGGCATACCCTTTCAAGTATTGTCGGGCGTGAGAAAAATATTCTTAGAAACTCGCGGAATGTCACGTGGAGATTATGTGAATCAACAGCGCAAATAAGAAGAAAGTAGCACAATATCACGTGAAAATTACTTGGAGTGAATAACACGTGGTGTGGGCTATCGAAACTACAAGTGTCGGCGAACACAGAAGAAAATAATAACAAAAATCATGAAAAGGCCCAAAAAAGTTAAATTTTATAAATTAAATTGAAAAAATTAAATAAGACCAAACACCTAAAATTAAGAAAACTTTCAATTTATTTAACAAACTACCGGAATACCACGTGGAAATTATTAGGGATGGTGTCGGCGAACACACGACGAAAATAATAACAACAAAAAACCTTAAAATACATAAAGAAGTTAAATTTTTTAAATTAAATAAAAAAAAAATAATAATTTGCGGCCAAAATAAAAAATACCCACGCTATCTGCGTGACAAAGTCTATCAGGCGCAAACAAAATAACAATTAAAATCAATGAGGTTGCTGTATTTAACTTCACCCAAATTACTTTTATTAGGAATTACACCACTATCAGTTAAAAATATATGTACAATGTCCGATCCGCTAGCGTCTTCCGCTGGGACTTCCAAAGAACTATTTTTTTGGGTAAAAGCTTTAACTTTGGCTATTCCCTCGCCGAATTGTTTGATGGAAACAAAAACTTGTTCTCCAGAGATTGATCTTACGAATCTGGATCCATCGAAATAACTTCCTTCCTTTTTTCTCGTATAACGAGGCCGTCCAAATTTTCTTCCCATACGCCCTTAGCCGGCTATTAGGAAAGAATTGTTTATAAAAACTGCATATTTTTTAAACCCGCGTCGTACCGTTGTTTCATCAGGCTTTCGTAAGTCGGTGTAAGAAGAATCTAGAACAAATTCAGTATTGTATGTTAAGTGCAATTTATTAGGTAAGGCATTAGTCAACCACACGTTCCTAAAATATTGGTCGGGCAAAAATCTTGAAAGAGATAACGTACTTTGCATTAAAGACTTGACAACATCGACAAAAGATTTCGAGTTACATTTACTTTTTAATTTTTCCACCAAGGTGTGCAACTCGCTGAATTCTGCCATTTTCTCCGAAATGATATTTTCAGGTATGGTGGAGCGAAATTTCGCCGCGAATTCCGCATTTTCATCCCTGATAACGATGTCTCTCTCAATCTTCATTTTTCTCATTTAAAGAACTTGGTAATTTGTTTTGGGCATGTAATTCCTGCAACGCTAATTTCTTAATGGGGAGAATAATTGCTCTTGAACAAAAATAAATAGCTTTCGGGTTTCCTAGCGCTAGCAAAAGGCAAGAAGATTTCTCGTTAAATACTATCCCGGGTAAATGAATGTCTAGGGGTATGACTATACACTCTTAAAACAGTTGGGTTAAATATTTTGGGTTGTTTTAGTTTTAACCCAAAAATGGCTAAAATTGACTAGTTTTGGGTTATGGTTTTTCTTACATTTTGTTCTGGGTTAAAAAAACTGGTTCGAAATGTCCATCCCAAAATCTTGGTTATTTTTTAAACCCATTCTGGGTGGTTATTAACCAATTTTGGGTCACAGGTTCTTACAACCCAAAATTGAGTTACGAAATTCGCGGGAAAATTAATTATGACGTCACTATCGTAACGATGCGTCAGTAAGTCGCGCGAAAGCAACGTTTTTTCGAGTGAGTGAATGTTGATTTCATTCTTTTTACCTTTTCAATTATACGGTGAAGATAATTAGTTTAACGACTTTATTGTGCAGCATCTTCATAATAAATATTTAGGGTAAAAGTCATCCATGAACAGCTCCATTCAAGGTTATTTCCCCAATAAGCCTCAACATGCATGCTTCAAAGTGTTAGGCTAAAGTGTTGCCAGAATAGCAAAAAGTAGTAATAATAAT
This sequence comes from Leiobunum rupestre, assembly GCF_980474605.1. Lineage (NCBI taxonomy): Eukaryota > Metazoa > Arthropoda > Arachnida > Opiliones > Sclerosomatidae > Leiobunum > Leiobunum rupestre. Next base: position 60,451,052 of record NC_143391.1, read on the forward strand.
AAATATACCTTTGCACAATTGCAAAAGCAGATTGCGTTCTATAATATATGTTTAAGTAAACTATTACATATACCAAATTCGCCTAGATCGTGGAATTAGATGTATGGTCTTCTTAAAATTATTGAATATGATAATCTACCATAACCAAATTAACTTAAAAATCATAGATGAAATATATTATCCAACCTTTGGGAAAAATTTAATTTTTGTAAGCTCAATAGCGAACGGGGCTGAATATCTGATGGTTTTAAAGAAAGTTGGAAGTACGCTGTAAAGTACACTATTTCGAAGAAAAAACACTACTTGGTAAATAAAAAAATATTTCATACAATATTTCTTTGTTTATGACCTCTTTGCGATAAACTGCCCAAGTGGTCAAACACAAAGAGATTTATATCCAATCTAATTACTCATAGAAGTAAAGAGAAAAACACTTAATTAAAAGAGACTTAAACAGTTTTAAATTCACAATATATTTATTTATAACATCCAACGTTTCGGAGGAACTCTTCCACCTTCTTCAGGGATTTTTACAAGTCTGACGATATGATGGTAAAACTTCTAATTATTAAGCGCACAAATGTTTTTCTTCCCAAAGGTTTAACATGGGTCATTCCATACGAAATCGACCAATGTTGTTGCTCGATAGTGGCGGATTTCTACCAAACTGTTTTTCGTGGTTTATCTACCTAAATTATAAAGATTAGTGGAGTTTGGCGGCATAATTTCAAAAATTTGAAAAGTTATGAATTTTTGAAATTTACCGCTTTTAGGCTTAATTTTGCGGACTTATTTTAATTTTGTTTTAATATCGCAACCGGAAATAACTGTTTACATATTCAAATAGCGATCCTAGCTAAAAACGTCTGCTGGTTCCGAATTTGGTATCTATTTTGCTGTATCTGCTCAAGTTTTCAATGTAGACGCTCGATTGGGGGGTTGCACTCAACGTTATATTTACCATGAGGTCCACCTTGAAATTTAATGAAACTTAAAACTTAACATCTCCTTATAGATAGAACAATTTCCATTAAATTTAGTTTTGGAGAAACATTTATTTCTATCAAAACTATTTTTTTGAAATGTTCGATTTTTCAACATTTGCATTGAACTCTTTTCCAGTAGCTCTTTAGGGGGTAGACCTAATCGTTATATTTATAAAAAGCGTAAACCCGAAATTTAATAATATTTTAAGCTATGCATCGACTGGGAGATAGAAAAGCCTCCCTTAAATTTCATTTTAGAGAAATTATTATTTGTATCGTAACGGGATTTTTAAAATTTTATATTTTTTCACTTTTTCATAAGACTTAATATTAAGAGTTCATTATTGAAATGGAAATAAACATTTAATTTACAAAAAGGGTTGGTTACAAAATATTTTTAGTTTGAATTGAAAAAAATTTGGTAAAAATAATATTAAAAACGTTAATGTATTTTATGTAATACGTTTAATACTAATTTAGGAACAGTGATTTGACTTTGAACTTGAAATTACGTGGGGATGAATGAAACTGATAGGACATTCCCTACATTCTTCATCTGATTCCACAATAACACCAAAATATATTGTATTGTCCAAAGTGGCGGCGACATACTGCCCAGGCGTAAAATAGAATTGTATGCCCGATGCTAGGTTATCATCAGAGACCTTAACTATAAAAAAAGATTCTTCACCTGAGATCGAGATATTTTTAATTTGGTTTTGCAAATTGGAATAATAGAGTGATGACAGTTAAACAAATCCAAAGGTGTGAGAATCTGGTTATCGACAATTTTCTGTAGACTGGCACAATTTTACGCCTGGGCAGTATGTCGCCGCCACTTTGGACAATAAACTATATTTTGGTGTTATTGTGGAATGAGATGAAGAATGTAGGGAATGGCTTATCAGTGTCGTTCATCCCCACGGAATTTCAAGTTCTTATAACTGGCCAAATAGAAAAGATGAACATTGGATTCCGGAAAGTGAAAACCTCTTTGAGGGTACACGTCCAACCACACACAGGGGAGGCATTATTTCTTTTCTGACGAATGTATAAAAAAGTCAAAGCACTGTTCTTAAATTAGGATTAAACGTATTACATAAAATACATTCACGTTTTTAATATTATTTTTTGCCAAATTTTTTACAATTAAAACTAAAAATATTTTGTAACCAACCCTTTTTGTAAATTAAATGTTTATTTCCATTTCAATAATGAACTCTTAATATTAAGTCTTATGAAAAAGTGAAAAAAATGGAAAATTTTAAAAATGCCGTTACGATAGAAATAATAATTTCTCTAACATGAAATTTAAGGGAGGCTTTTCTTTCTCTCAGTCGATGCATAGCTTATAATATGATTAAATTCCGAGTTTACGCTTTTTTTAAATAGAACGATAACGTCCAAATTCTAGCGAAGGGTGAGGTTTTTCTACTTGGAACTGGCGTGGGCCCCTAAATTTTGAAATACACAGCATGGTTTTTGGTTAACACCCAATTCAAAATATTACCTGTTTTATTTTTTAAATTTGTTTAATTGCCTACGAGGGAAATCATTTGTACCGAATTTGGTTTTATTCCCTCGACCATATTTATACACCAATTTCGACCAGGATGATTACAATCATCTGTGACTATTATATTATTAAAGTACTTTTTTTAACATTCATGTACTAAACTAAATAATCTATTAAATCTTCCTCACTCACCAAATACCTCATGCGATCCCTTGAACTTTTAGTATTTAATTGATGCCCTAACTAATATCTTTGACGCTATTCTCAAGATCTTAGTTTTCTATAGGTTACTATGTTCTTTTTTCATACCTTCATTATTTTGAAGTTTTCTAGTTACGTTAAATATCGTTCATTTCGTAGAAAAAAACACCGGGTTAAAGGTTGTGCGACAAATTTAATAGTACATTATATTATAGAAAAATAAATTAGATACACTAATTGGATGGATCTCCATTTCATCCCTAACTTTTCAAAATATTTTTTATCTTATCATTATCGTAAACGCGGATATCCAGAACTGCTAGGTTCCTTAGAGTAAAGGGCTTCACCTGTCGATTGTAAGCGAACGAGGACTTGTTTGCCGTCTTCAATAGCGTTTCTAAACATTCAACCGTAAACAGATTACTCGAGTAATAATTTTGCTTTGCCTTATGATGCCCTTATCAGAGGTATTCACCCCAGTGAACAGATGTTAGGATATTAAGAAACAATTTCATCAAAATGGTCGTAGGGCATTCGGAGGAAGGGGTTTAGCCTGACGGGATTAGATAATTGAATTCGGGAAAATTAATCCGGGTTTTCTTTTGCGATTTAAATACTAAACTTGTAATTTCAAAACATTTTGGGACTTTGGCGGCTACGTAAAGCGACCCAAAAAATCGTAAATTGGTGCCACCCAACGCTGACATCACGTTCATACCCGTCGATTCTTCAGACATTTGTTCAGCGTATTTCAATATAAGACGCCACTGTGATAAAATTAAAATATCGCGTTTGTATAAAACTTTTGATAAAATATATCTTAGCGTTTTTATTTACCAAATAACAGCAATCGTCATAAAGTGATTGCAAATCATGGTCCAACTCTATTTCAATTTGGGAAAATTTGATGGCATCCATACTGATATGTCTCTAAGGGAGAGCGTTGTCGCATTTCAGATGGTACGGAACATATTCCATATAAGAAGGGCCTCTTTTTGGTAAAACACATTTAACTTTTGTTACGGAATTCCGACCAAATTCGGTAGACCACGAACGAATAAAAATAATACGTCGTACAACTAGTGCGAGTAAAGGAAAAGTTTAGGACATATAAACATCGCTTGTTGTAAGATCTCGTTTAAATTTTGTTTCAACACATTAAACGTATTACATAAAATACAATTCAAACTAAAAATATTTTGTAACCAACCCTTTTTGTGAATACATTTTTTATTTCCATTTCAATAATGAACTCTTAATATTAAGTCTTATGCAAAAGTGAAAAAAATGGAAAATTTTAAAAATTCCGTTACGATAGAAATAATAATTTCTCTAAAATGAAATTTAAGGGAGGCTTTTCTTTCTCTCAGTCGATGCATAGCTTATAATATGATTAAATTCCGAGTTTACGCTTTTTTAAATAGAACGATAACGTCTACCCCCTAAGGAGCTACTGGAAAAGAGTTCAATGCAAATGTTGAAAAATCGAAAATTTCAAAAAAATAGTTTTGATAGAAATAAATGTTTCTCCAAAACCAAATTTAATGCAAATTGGTCTATCTATAAGGAGATGTTAAGGTTTAAGTTTCATTAAATTTCAAGTTGGACCTCCTGGTAAATATAACGTTGAGTGCAACCCCCCAATCGAGCGTCTACATTGAAAACTTGAGCAGATCCAGAAAAGTAGATACCAAATTCGGAACCAGCAGTTGTTTTTAGCTAGGATTGCTATTTTTCATATGTAAATAGACATTTCCGGTTGCGAAATTAAAACAAAATTAAAATAATTCCGCAAAATTTAGCCTAAAAGCGGTAAATTTCAAAAATTCATAACTTTTCAAATTTTTGAAATTACGCAGCCAAACTCCAGTAATCTTTATAATTTAGGTAGATAAACCACGAAAAAGTTTGGTAGAAATCCGCCACTATCGAGCAACAACGTTGGTCGATTTCGTATGGAATGATCCACATTATATCGTCAGACTTGTAAAAATCCCTGAAGAGTTAGTAATATATTTATAAAATAAAAATATTGTGAATTTAAAACCGTTTAAGTCTCTTTAATTTATTTACTCATACATATCAAAATTTTTATCTATTAAACCTGATACTTTGTATGTATAAATTAATTTTAAAATTTAATAGGTCTCTTAGAATATGAAGTTTAGTTAAAAAATCCACTTTCGCATAACCGAATTTACAGCCATTGGGTTAATTAAAATATATTACTAACTCCAAGTCATTTCAACAGTTGTACCTTTTTAGTGGGAACATTCAAAGATGTTATTTCTACTACATAGCTTCATAGAAAAATAATCTGATTGTAATATTTCAGTTGGTTAATGGCCTCTTTGCGATGAAACTGCCCAAATCATGAAACACAGTTTATTTGCAATTCCCACGCTAACACTTTTATAATTTTTTAATAATCAAATCAATACCATAGTATGGTACTGAATTGATTTTTAATAAATTTATAAAAGTTTTAGTGTCAGAAATATCCATAAAAGTGCTAGTCTGTGAATGTTTCGTAAATTTTGTTGATTTAACAAGGGATGAAGATCAAAAACCTCCTTTTTAAGAGCAAGATTTGAGTAATTATTTTATAAATAGCCACAATGAGTCTGAAATAGGTCAGAAATAGAGGTATGATATAGAAATTATTTTTCAAAAACATTTATAAAAGTGTTATTGTGGGAAATATCCATAAAATTACCAAAACCTCAGTTACTTTTACAAGGGAAAGTAACTAAAAATCCTCATTTTTAAGAGCAGGATTTAACTAGTAATTTTACTAATAGTAAAAATCAGTTTAAAATTGGTCAGAAATATAGGTATGATTTTTCAAAAACCTTTATAGAAGTGCTAGTCTGTGAAAGTTTCATAAATGTTTCGTAAAACCCGTTGATTTAACAAGAGATGAAGACCAAAAACCTCCTTTTTATAAGCAGGATTTGAATAATTATTTTATAAATACCCACAATGAGTCTGGAATAGGTCAAAAATAGAGGTATGATACAGAATTTATTTTAAAAAAAATTTTAAAAGTGTTAGTGTGGAGAACATCCATAAAAGTACCAAAACCTCTGTTACTTTCACAAGGGTAAGAAATCAAAAATTGTCATTTTTAAGAGCAGGATTTAACTAATAATTTATTTAATAGCCACAATGAGTCTGAGATAGGTAAGAAATAAAGGTATGGTTTCAGTCTCATTGTTGCTATTTATAAAATAATTAGTTAAATCCTGCTCTTAAATATGATAATTTTTGGTCTTCATCCCTTGTAATACAACGGGTGATACGAAACATTTATGAAACTTTCACAGTCTAGCACTTCTATAAATGTTTTTGAAAAATCATTTTTTTATAATACCTGTATTTCTGACCTATTTCAAATTTATTTTTACTATTTGTAAAATTATTAGTTAAATCCTGCTCTTAAAAATTAGGATTTTTGGTTACTTTCTATTGTAAAAGTAACTGAGGTTTTGGTACTTTTATGGTTATTGCCCATACTAACACTTTTATTGTTTTTTAAATCAACTCAGTACCATAGCTCTATTTCTGACCTATTTCAGGCTCATTGTTGCTATTTATAAAATAATTAGTTAAATGCTGCTCTTAAAAATTAGAATTTTTTTGGTTACTAATAAATTTTATTAGGTCTCAATTACTATTGGGAAGACAAAAAGACTTATGCTATGCGGACAAACAAAGTTACAGGGATTCAAAAATTATGTTTTCACATTATTTTTACATTTTGATCCGTAGATGGCGCTTGTACGAGTTGAAAAACATGAAATCACCACTTAATTGGTATATGCTATCAATACAAAGCCAATGAATTTTGATTGGTTAAAGTCGAATGTTTCGTTTCAGTAATAGGCCACGCGCGTGCAATTCATGTATTCATTTTTTTAAATTTCGGATTTAAGTAAGTGATTAAAACTGATTTTTTTAATTTTATCAATACTAACGTAATCTTTTGTAACTTTTATTTCTAGGTTACTTATTAAATTATTTTCTTAGTTTTGAATATCATCAATTGATGGGGTTGCCTAACTTGATTTTTTTACACATAATTTTTTTTATTTTCTTAAACTGTTTCGTTAGTGCTCTCTCGGTTTGGGCTCTTAATCCTTTGTTTAGAAAAGGATTTTTAAATTATTTTAAATTTCAATAAAAATATCGCTAATCAATCTAAAACCGCGAGTTTTCCATTTTGGATGGTAGAATTCGAAAAACGAGTTATATAAAATTAGTAAATTAAAACATTGAGTAAATCTTTTGGGGTCTTTTAATCTTATAGGGAGAGTTTTACAGTAATCAAAAATTTCTTTATAATACACAGGTATGTATTCAAAATGAAAATCAATTTGTTTAAGGCCTTAAACTTCAAAACTGTGTTCCCTTAGGTAGTACGAGGTAAAAGCGTACTCAACCGAATGGCATTGATTTGTAAGCAGTTTTTGTAACTTTCTGAAAATAAATTTTCGCCATTGGGTTTTAATAGTTTTAAGCCCAAAACCATCAAATTCTAGTTTCTAAGAGATATATATGTTTTGTTTAGCCAATGTTTACCATTGGCTTATACGGTTTTTATACTTAAAATGTAAATTTTTCGGATAATTCGATATTTAAAGATAAAGCTGGTAAGAAATAATATAATTTGCTTAGAAAAATGTTACTTTTTTCAGACCTAGTTTTAAAGTATAAGTTTTCTACCTTGTTGAGTGTGTTGTTTAGTTCATTTTCAATTTTCTCGGTGATTTTGTTCGTATGATGGTTGAGGCATTTTTCCGAAGATGCAAAAGTTATTCCCAAAATTACGAATTGCTTATTACTCCAACAAACATTAAGAGGCGTGTCTTTTCGTTCCTTCCAAACTCCCAACCAGAGGCCTTTGCTATTTTATAAATTAAAACTAGTGTTGCTCTTTAAACTGTATATATTACGTTCCTTTTCTAGAATTACGAAGGCTCCATTAGTGGTAATAAACGGGTTTTCGTCGTCTACAAACGATAGCACTGATAGAGGTCTCTGTAAAAATGGTAAGGCGATAGAATGGTGGTATACTTTTCCCGAAGGTCGTAAAGGAAGGGTTCTATAGACAAATTGAACAGGAAACTGGAGAGAGGATCCCCCTGACTGATGGATTATATCTCGTAAAATATTAATATTTGATAAAATACTTCTTCCCGGAACACGAAGTCTGGTCTTGGTTTAAAATTTGGCCTATTTTTTTCTTATTAGATTCGTCAAGCATTTTGATAATTCTGAGTTTAACAGAGATATCGGACGACAGTTTGCGAGTTTAATCCGAAATACCAATTCCGCCTGTCTTTGCTTGGTTGGCTGAACACACTAATAGGTATCCAATGTTTTTTGTTATTCCAAATGAAATTTCCAGTAATATTTTTAATATTATTTCTATCCGAATCAGTTAAATTAATGCATGGTAAATAGTACCAAAGTTTGCTCAGCTCGTTGTTGCTCAGTAGATGATGTAAAATTTTGACGATAAGGTAGTCTCGAAGGTATATGCCTATTAGCGCAGTTCCCATTTGTGCGGTTTCGATTATTAGGTATATAAAAATTAATGAAAATAAACCAAAGGAAATTTAAAGGAGATTCCAACCACCCATGGTCTCTAGGTAAAGCGTCCGAGTGCTGTTCAGGAAATCCGAGTTCGAATTTCCATTGGGCCAAGTAAGTTCAAAAATATATTTCAATTGATTATCCAAATTTTAGTGTATATAAATTTGAATATGGAATGACTAGGTAAGGTTAGGTTAGCAGGGCGCACCGCAGGCGCGTGGGCACTGTAGGTTAGGTTAGGTGTTTTCAACCCATTTGTTGAGATAGGGCTTACGAAAATCATATTTTAAAAATGTGTATAGTTTATTTTTGGGAATAAAATATGGGATAAAACTTTGACTCTCGGTTTTTTAATGGGAAACGTGGCGGTGGAAAACCACATTAGGCCCCAAGCTTTCTGGAAAGTGCGCAAACAGGGAACTGCGCAAATGGGAACCGCACTTTTGGGAAAATGCGCAAATGAGAACTCGGCTAGTGGGCATAAACCGTATCTAAGGAATTAATAAAGTTGTCCATGATTTGTTTTTGCCAATTTTCGTAGGGTCAAAAAGTTATACCGATAATTTTTAGGTTTTAATTTGACCAAGATAAATTGAGTCTAATCTATTAGACCATACACCGAGCCTGAGGCCGTTGCTTTTAGCTATATTGAATGGTGCGTTACTGACCGCACAGTACCGAGAAATTTAATATTCAAGAATAGGGAAACCTTCGTTTTTAGTCAATAATAAGTTGAGGTCGTCGGCAAAACACAGACAGACCAGGGGTGAAGTTAACATACGTGGTTGAAAACGGCAGTGCGAAAGCAATCGTGGGCAGTGACATAAAAACGGTTCGAGGGATAAGGTAAATAATGAATTAGAAAGCGGATCGCCTTGTCGAATACATAATTTTACTGAAAATTTTGAAGTTTAAGTACTGTTTATTTTGAGGAGAGCCGAGGCACTCATGTAGCTAAATTTTATATAGGTAAAGAGTTGACCGAAGACAACGATATGTGATAGAATATTGAGTAAGTAATCATGATCCACTCTATCGAATGCCTTAGCCTGATCGAGTAAGGCAATAGCTAGCTCTTCTTCTGGATTATTGATGTTACTGTGTATCAACCGGTTAGGGAGCGAATAGGTTTGGGTTTCGTGGATAACGTTTTGCAAGGAGGGGGAAAGTTTCAGAGAAAAACATTTCGAAAGTAATTTACTATCGTTAATTTGCAAGTATATCGGGTGGAAATTTTGTAAATCGTGCGGGTCACCTTTTTGTAGATCATCGTGTTAATAGACGTGATAAAACTGTCAGGAAGTTTGTGAAGTATCATAGACACTCGGAAAACCGTATAAAAATCTCTCGAATTACTGGCCACATGAATTTCAACATGTCATTTAAAATTCCGTCCGATCCCGGTGATTTATATGGTTTTAGGGTCTTAACAACTTTATCGATTTCTTTAAAGGTTCAATTACTGTTGCTGGAAGATTGGTCTAGGCCATATAGTTGAAGAGAATTTTAACGTATTCGAAAATTTGTTCAGAATCAATCGTGGATTTTTCATATAATTTTGAGTAGAAATTTGTTGCTTCTTGAAAAAGCTCTAAATTGTCCGAAGTTAGATCACTAATTTATACTGTTTGTGTTTCTACCGAAGATACGATCAGAGAGACATGTGATCTTTATCATCAGACAATGAAGACGGCATAGTTTTGTATGAGTCATGTAAATATATAACTAAAGAATAAAAGTTTTTATTATATTATTACTAGATGCCTTTAGTACTTAATAATCACCAAAATAAACACTACACCTATGAGACTTGCTTCGGATTTTTTAGATTCAAGTGATTGTAGGTGTTTTTTCAAATCATTATTGGCGTTATCAGATAGATTTGTATCTAATATTTTTTTTGAATCTGCAAGATTTCCGCATGGGTAATTTTGCTTGATTTGAAGGAGTATTCATTCAACCCGACAAGACAGGGATAAATAAGGCTCGAGTTAGGGTTCGCTAAACCAGTGACCCACGCGTTAAGTTGTGTCGTTTTGAGCTCGATTGCAATTGATAAAACCCGTAACGTTATTGTCGATAATCCATGAAAGGAGGAGACATATCGAGTGTAATGGCTCGTACTAAAAACTTTCTCGGGGTCTTTCCCTCCGATTTACTACCTTCAAGAATGTTAAATTATATCTCTTCTCTTATATTGAATTTAGATAGTCACGAACAACAAGGTAGTCACTGGGTAGCGATATATTTCGACGCCAGGTGTCGCTTATTTATTTTGACTCGTTAGCTTTGGGACCCTGACTACCCGCTATTCAGACATTCATGAAAAATAATTTAACTAAGAGAGCGCACAATATATAGGAGACGCTTGCAATCGTTAACTAGCGGCGTTTGCGAAGAGTATTGCGTAAGCTATATAAAACATCGTACGAAAAAGAGAAGTACCGGCAGCTTCTTTAAGGGTTTCACCAAGCGTCACGAGATCAATGACGCCATCATAAAAAAAACATTCGAGGCTATAAAAAGGTCGGCGCTCTGAAATCGAGTCGAAGTATCCCGCCATGGAAGCTCTCCTACGAGACTTGAATTGTATCGCTCTTAATAAAACGCCGTGTCACCGCAGTTCGGTCATCGCTGAGTTCGATTATTTAATCGGCAAAAATAAACTTCGGGATACAGGCGAAGGTCCCGACATTGCAATAAAGGAGTTGGCCATAATCACCGCCGATAAAACACCCGCCTGTTAGCTTGGAATTTCGATCCCAGCATCCCAAGAATCAACTACCGTTCCACACTCAATGACAAAACGACTGGGTCGTACGTAACCAGCACGGTCTCGACTGGACAACTGGACACACTGCGTATCGAAAACTGTCTTCCTGTTTAATACCCGCTACGGTCCAAGCTACTGGAATCTTCACGAAAGGTGATGTGAAACGCTAATACTTGGTGGATTTCCTGGACTGTATCGTCTTCGATTTGGACGACTTCACCTGTCCCAAAGTCGTTAACATTGATAAAACGCCGTTCGTAAAGTGTCTCTACAATCACATAGTGACTAAGACTTGCACTTTCGAGAGGGGTCAACTGTTCGCCGATTGGGTCTACCAGCTCGACGACGCCATCAATATTCAATTGTGTTTTCCATTTTAAATCAACCCCCTTTTGAAAATTTTAACCTCCCTAAATAAACTTAAAAGAAACAATCACGTGTGTTTTTCTTTTATATATATACATAAACCATTTTCCCCATTTGTTCACAATTGGTAGCATGGACTCGGAACAGAAACATCGCTGCTTCTGTAAGCCATTCGTAGAACCGTCTCGTCTTCGTTGCCCTTTTTGCGGTGGAGTGGACCACGATCAGTACTCGCTAAAAAGAGATTTACCGCCCAACGAAAAATATAACGATGAAACATTCACGTTTAAAGTTAAAAGAAGCCAACTAGACGCTCTTATAGAAATATTCGTAAAACCTGTCGTTTCAGAAGTCAACAAAAGTATGCTTTGATACCATCAACGTAACTTTATGCTTACCCCTGAAGACCGAAGAAATTACGATATTATCAACAAGGCGCGTTTGCTACGTATTATTTATAATGTAGGAAAAGTACTCGAACCTGTATTGCTCAAACGAAATAAAAAATTTGATTGATATTTAACTTCTCTTTAGTATCATACTTATATTTTATAGGCTTATGGGATAAATAAAAAATCGGTATACATTTGGATAGAGAGAAATGATTTCGGAGAGTAGGTAGGTAGGAAAAAGGGTGGGATGAAAATATGTCATCCACACAAAAATCATCGGTATAAATTTGGGGGAAAGGGGGGAAGATAGCGGCGAAAAGTCCTTTCGGTATAATCCCATCGGTATGTCGCTACCCTTATCTCTGATATGATTCCAAAAATATTTTCTTATCATGCATGCATTTCTAAATAATTGCAATGCATGACATACATCTATAATTAGATACACTTTCTCGGCTTCATCAGATGGATGTTTGAAAGACGGGAGGAAATTTATAGGAACCCAATTAACTCCTAATTTTTTGGCCATTGTCAGGTTTGATGCTAGTCCATCACAGACAATAGCGATACATTTCACTCCGCTATCGTATATTCGAACTAATCCTTCGGTAACCAAGCTAGTTAACAGCCAGCTTGGAGAACCGTTGAGTAAAAAATATCCGATTGGAATTTTGCAATGACTATTAATCGGGGCGGCCATTAAAACAAGAGCAGATGTAGCGCTTTTTCCATCGTCAGAAGAACTCTCTCCAATTCCGTTATCAGTATAGACAATCAATTTTTCCCGTTCCACTGAATATGTTTCCAAATTGCCATTTCTAAATGTCAAATTGAAGGCAACACAGAAGCTTTCTTCAGTGAATCCAGGTTCGGCATTTACTGCAGCTGACCACATTCTTTTTGTTGAAGGGTGTGGAAATTGAAAGTTTTATCTCAAAAATCGCTAAGCTTTTGGTGAGTAAAAATTAATCTTAATTTTTTTTTAAAGTTTCGGGATATGACAAATTTAGAGCTACTCTTTTGTTGTTGTTAAAAAAAACTAATTGAAATGGGAGAAAATTTTTAATCAATTTCATTATATGCTTCTGTGTGAAGTAAGCTATTTGGTTGTAATAGCTCCATAATTCTTTCATGGAATACATTTTGTTTTTCTCTCTTTGTAGATTTCTTTGACAACTTTTGAGAAGCCTCTTTTAATTTGGTTATCTTCTTGAATACTTAGTCGTTTCAATATCTCTGGTGAGCTTGCATTCGTGTGATCAGATATAAACATGCTCTAGCCTTCGTTCCTTCGCTATTGGGCCTCATTGAGGAAGACCTCGAACCAATACACATTCTTCTTACTGAATCTTGGAAAGTGCACTTGATCGGTAGTTTTTTTAACCAACTGAAGTATTTTATCTCATTATCAATTATATTTTTGACCAAGAAAAGTTAGATGGTAATCCCAACTTATTAGTGAACAAAAATTACGTATATTGTTCTGTTATATTGAAAGACAAAGTTCAAGGGGTTTGTAACCCAAATTTAAATTTCACAACGACGACCCCTTTGTTCGCTAACAATCACAAGATTGCAAATTTAAAAAATTTAGCAGTTGCATAACCTTAACAAATTATCTAGGACGAGCCCACGAAAGGAAAGCGGAATTAACTCCAAAAACGAAATTTTAAAGGCTTATAAATAGAACTAGGAAGTGCTAGAAACATGCTGCTGCAAATATAAATTGAAAAAAAAAAACCCTTGAAGACTAAAATCTTAAACTGAGTGAAAATAATTGTAATGAAATGTCCAAAATTGTCCCGATTTTAAATTTAAAATTATCTAAAGAAGTTCAAGTATTCATCACCAACATCGGAGGAACCCGTGAATTTCAGGCTTCATTAAGAAAAAACTGGGAAAACGAATCGTTTGCTCAGCAGAAATACGATTCCATGGATTTTTTTCCGACCAACTTAAATGCGAAACTGGTTCAAAAAGAAACACCTGGAGTTCCATTACGAACCAAATTGCTTAATCCATTTATTCAGGAAATCCAGCAGCATACGAAGCGCTAAAACCATTTAAAAATAAACTAAACATTTGAATAGCAAACCATTTAAATGTGCTGAATTATCAACTAGCAAGGGAGATTTGAAGGCTGAAGAAATGCCAGCGGTTGGGCTTATAAAAGTGGACCCGTAGCTAGCAAAAAATGGCGGCCAGGACGAGTGGAAATTGCGTGCCCCCAATTTAAGCGAAAATTTCAGAAAAATTATATTTTGGCGCCTCTAGGCCCTAACGTGCCTGTGGCGTCCGCTTTGTCTAGCTACGACCCTGGTAAAAACTCAAATCAATAAATTACGTGAAGGAATTGAACTATTTTCTCTTCTTCTGAAACGTGACATCGGCGTAATTGAATTGCGAGAAATAGTAAATTTCCGTGTATTTCTAGTGGGAGTTTTCAGTGATTCCGTATCAGGATAACTTTCCGTTTGCACAATTACGTCTAAATTTTGTTAACATAAGTAAATATCATCAGTAATTCTCGTTATATTTCATAATTTTAGATATTTGTGTTTATTACCTTGTTTTCTTGAATATTTACAAGTGGAATTCAATAATTTCATTTGTGAAACGTTGAAAGTTTAATATTTGTTTACTATTTGGGCGAATAGGCGTTTGTATAAAGTCGGATACGCTTCCTCAACTTGTTAAAATGATACGACGAAATAGTACATTTAAAGCCTATAGATGAATTCTAAGGCATTTTGGTTTGGGAGTTAATGGAAGCATAGTGGAAGGTAGTCTTTCCCATCAAAACAAGAAGGCCATTTTAATATAAAATATCGCTGATTAAAAGTAATTAATGGTTAGATGAGCTGGGAATCAGGGCCGTGCTTAGATGTCTCGCGGCCCCGGGGCGAAATGCATGGGCGAAACTGATAATTTTGATTTTAGCGGCCCTCCGTTATATACATCCCTATGGGGAAATTTTAGCGGCCCTGGGCGACCGCCCAGCTCGCCACCCCCTAAGCACGGCCCTGCTGCGAATTGTAACATCTGTCAATCTTGAAGAACCATTACTACTATCATTATTAGACTTTCTTTGTTTCTTAGAATTGCTAAGGTTTATTAAAAATTAATATTAATTTTAATAATAATAATAATTATATTCTTAATTAATAAAATATTTCAGTTTAATGAAAGCAGCAAATAAATAAAAACTTTATTCAGGAAAGTTACCTTGTTTTAACTATAAATATTAAAACTTTTAGCCATGGTTTGTTATAAATTGTTGAATTTTAAATAAGCTGCTACTTCATGACTTAGAAAAAACTTTATTTTATTCAGAGCTTTCGGACCGTGGTCCTTCTTCAGCGAAGTCTAAGGCCTGCTCTTGTGTCGAGTATAAATCCTCCTAGATCGCGTTGAAAGAGGTTCCGATATGACTGACAAATCGAAGTGTTAAATTAGTTAAGCCTAAAGAAAAGAACCAACGAAACGTCTATAGTATAAATGATACTTTACAAGATAAAATTAAGAATTGGAACTATCAAACAGGTCATATTGTATAGAATCACAATTATACTTATAACACAAAGAATACTTCAGAGCTTGAATTTGAACTAACGAATTTCCAATCCCTAAAGGGATGATGTGTGTTATAAAATCTAAGACAAGCTTAAAGAGACTAGGGTGACTATTTGTATACTTATGTGACGGAGGACCTCGTTTCTCCCCCCAAAAAATAAGTCGTATGGCGATACCAGTCTTTAGCAAGCCGACCGCTGATGAGCTAAACCGAACATGAACCAACTGTTTAATTTATTACCTTTTTAAATAATTTTCTATTTAATTTAACATATATGTATATGTACAGATTTTTTGTATTTAATTTAACCTACGTAAGTAGAGATGGACTAAATTTGAACCATTTTTTACAAGATGGCCGCCATAACCCCCCATAACACCCCCAAAATATTTTCCAAAAACAAAATTTTTGTCCTTGGAAAAATCGAAAAACATATTTTAATTTAAATCTCAAATTTCACTGTCCACCACCCCTTAGCCTCGGTTTATACTCCCAACAAGTTTGGTCACGATCGGACAAGGTCGGCCCGAGATTTCGGCGGTAATATGTAACCCCCCGATTACGTCAACTTATTTACTTTTGGTGTCACTTTTTTTGTTTTTTTCGTTTTTTCGCCGTTTAAAATTCTAATTAGTTATTTGCGAGATGGGGAAACAAATTCGCGACCTTCGCTTTATATCCTTGGCAACTTTTGGCCCCACCCAAAATACTTTAAACAGCTAAACTAATATAAATAAGTTTTCATTTTTTTTTCGCAAATATTTTATGATTTTAAAAACAATGATAGTTTAAGTAATCAAAAACACAATTAGTTATTATAATATTTAATAACTATGATATTTCAAACAATATATTTTTTAAACACTTAACAAAATATGAAACACTACAAATAAAACTAAAATCTAACAAATTAAATTAATAAATAATAAAGAATTAAAGAAGGATATATAAATAATTTGAAGGCTGAAAAATATAAAAAAACACAATGTTAAAAAATATTTTAAGTGTATAATTAAAAATAATTATAATTACATCAATTCGTAGAAGGTATTTTTCCTCTTCGGTACAAAACAACATATCGGGTTGGAAATTCGGGCTAGAATTTATAAATATAAATAAATTAATCTATTAAAAATGAATATATCTAAAAAATATTTACCACAAGAATTCTTTTTGTTGCTCAAACATCGAACGAATAAAAACACTGGTTTTGGTCTTAATCACTTCGGAAGTATATAGTTTGAGACTGTCTGAATTAATTAAAACAGATCGAACGGTATGTTGTACAGTGCCAACATGTTGAATTTGATCTAACACACGAAGTTCAGACTTAAACTTTTTAAATTCTTGTGATTCCAACACGAAATTTGACGAGTATTACAAAAGAATAAACATTCTTACTACTCGAAAAGAGAGAATTTTTAAAGATCGTGGTAAAGAAAGTACAGGCTTTAGATTTAATTCACCAGACATCTTGATTCTAGATTTCTTTTGGTAAAATCCTTTACATTGCGATTTTATAGTTTAAGCCCGACCTTTATTTAAAAATTTAAAAATATTGTCTTTGGGAATAATTATTATTTTTTTAATACAACTAAGGTTAACTAATTATCCCTATCCTTCTTAAACAAGTTTTTATAAATTAATAAAAACAATTATATTCAATTTTTAAAAACAACCTAGTACAAAATGTACTTATACAATTTCAGTTAATATAATTATCAATTACCAAAAAAAACATAAAACATTAAAGTTTAACCGATATTAGTATAAAAAAGTACATAGAGGACATGAAAAAAATCAAAAAAGAATAATAAATAACCAATGAGTAGTTTGAAACTGGCAATAGATTGTATCCCAGATGAACTTCGTTTACATCAGTTTTAAACAATAAATTTTCAAGAAATTTTTTAAATAATCATTATAATAATAATAATAATAAAAATATAAAAAATTAATATTAATAAAAAAACAAAAAAGATATTTATATAAACAGGTTAATTTAACCAAAAAAATTGATACCTGACAAAAAAGATAAGAATAAAATTTCTTGAAAATTCACTGGATAAAAAAGATGAAAACAAAGGATTTTTAATATAGAGAAGAAAAAAGAACTTTACACCAATCCCAACATTAAATTAATAAAGCTAGTTAAAAAAGGAAAAGTAGATTATGAAGTATTAAAAAGAACCTCCACCGCCTGAATTAAATTAATAAAGCTAGTTATTTTAGAAAACATGAAGAACTTTACAAAAATGATCAAATTGCTAAATTGGTTACTGTCGACAGTCATCATTATGAAATTTCAGTCGTATTAATCTCACAAACCCTATTTCCTCGAGGCAAACAATCTCGTTTAATCTCTCTTAATATGGCATATCTAAATCTGTTTAAATCTCCTCGAGATCTAAGTCAAATCCAATATCTGGCCAATCAAATATCTCCAAATAATACAAAAATAATTAAAATGGCCTACGATATGGCTACTAGAGAACCTTACAATTCACTATTTATAGACACATCTGTCACCACTCCAGATAGCTTACGATTAAGATCGTACACATTTAATCAAAACGGACCACAAATGGTAGTTTATTCCAATAATAAATAATTTACTATATTATTAGCAACTTCATTAAAGAAAATGGCACCAAAAAAGACAGTACGTAAAAAAACGACTCCTATTGCAAATCCCTCTGACAGGTTTAAAACACACTATCCATATTTAAATTTATTGTATAAATCTAAAGGAGGGATACGTAAAATTTATTAGCTAACAGTTCTCCAACGCAATTAAAAGCCTTACAGACCGTTTGCAAAAACTTGAAAAGGGGTGGAATTATATTATCTTAAGCCAAAAAAAACTTTCTAAATATAAAAAAGCAATACGGTTTTTAGCCAGTCCGAAAATTTCGCAAAAAAAGTAGCGTGTTCTAATAATTCAGAAAGGTACGGAATTCTTCATACCGGCTTTATTAGGATCTATCGTTCCTTTAATTGCCAATTTATTCAATAAAAGATAAAATGAAAAAAATGATTTTAGTTCCCGCTTCGAGTGTCGGAAAATTATCTCAAGAAAATAAACAGCTTGTTTCTCCCCAGGAAACATATTATAACTTATTAGATAATGAGATGCAAAATATATTAACTTCTAATTTAAACAGCCGCTCCAAATTACGAGAATTTCTAAAAATACTGAGCGAGGCCAGAGAAATGAGGAAAGCGATACCGGTACCTAAAGTTGAAATTACAAACATTCAAGCACCCGTACCTGTTGCCCCATTAAATTCCCCGTTCACCTCGC
The DNA here is from genome assembly GCF_980474605.1 of Leiobunum rupestre. Classification (NCBI taxonomy): domain Eukaryota; kingdom Metazoa; phylum Arthropoda; class Arachnida; order Opiliones; family Sclerosomatidae; genus Leiobunum; species Leiobunum rupestre. Next base: position 60,469,762 of record NC_143391.1, read on the forward strand.
AAATTTATTCACCCTTCAAAACGCCCAGGGAGTTAACGCTGGCGACGCTGCGGAGGTGCGTTTAAATACTATTACACGCAAAATGAAAGACTATCTCAGCGAGAGAGAAAACGAACAAACTAGGAAATTCCCGAGTTTTTTAAAGATTGTAGAATCTTGGAAAAGGAAAGCATATACGCCGATTGTTAAGCAACAAAAGACAATTACTGATGATAGAATGCATAAACGATTAAATCGAGAAAATGAAATATTTGAAGAATACTTAGAAAATACCGATATTGGAAGTCAATTAAGCAAGGAAGATGATTGGGATCGAGAGCTATCTTTGGAGGAGGGTGCTGTTGGTGGCGTTCCAATATCGCCGCAAAAAAAATCAAAATTACCATCCCCTAAAAAATCTCCCAGGCCTAAAAGACAGACCCGGCCTCCTTCTCGTTGGCAAGAATAATAAAAATGTGTAAAAATAATTATGTGTCAAATAAATAAACATTATTTCGTTTCCACTCTTTCATCAAATGAATACATATATTCAACAACGCTAAACTATCATTTTAAATCGAAATTATACAATTCGTTAATTATTTTACTGTAAGAAATCCCCATACATCTCGAGGTTATAAAATAAATTACATGAGGTCCGCAGTTTTGGCTTTTATTTGATTGAAATTTATGAGTATTGAATTGAATACGCTTGCTATATCGTTCTAGCAAAAATCCATAGTCGTGATGTGATCTTCCTAGAGAACAAAAAAGTCCAGAGTGTTGCCCGATTTGTAAACAGCCGTCCAATGAGAGCCTGGAAGCGTATCAGGATCGGTGTTGATTACGAAACAATATGATTTTTTTTAATTGGAGGTTTGGGTAATCTGTTAGCGGGAAACACTCCGATGAATTTATCTCTCGAGCGGGGGTCACACTTAAGTATAGATTGGATTTGATTAGTGTCATCTTTCACGTCACTGTCAAAATGCATAATTTCTGATATTGATCTTTTGTTAAGTTGATTCCCCTGATAGATGGCTTCAAACTCCCGTCTTCTTTTTTTGAAATGTCGCACGTCGAAAGTCTCGTTACATTATACGAGGTACGTGTCTCTTCCTAGATCGTATGCTTTGTCACAAACTCCAATATCTAGGCTGTATTCGGGACTTCTTTTTTTTATTTTCATCGCGGATGTCACTATTGTTGCACTAACACCAAATATTACAATCGCGAGACCCAGGAGAATGTGTACTTAACCCATGGTTAACAAAATGTTGAATAAAGACTTTAGCGCTCTACACTTGAATTTTAACTATTTCTTGAGCGTAAAACGCACCTTTAATTATATTACCGGTCAAATCTTTCACAATATACATACAGGGATCTCTCGTAATTACTCTATGAATTTCAAATATTTCGGCTGTAAACGTTCCCCTGAATGCTTTATCAAATGTTGCTTTTGCAACGGCTAATCGAATTTTATCCCCAATTTTTAAAGTTGGCTTTCCAATCATACTAAGGTTGCCATAGTTTTTTTCCCATATGCCGATTCATTGTTTTTATTGACATCTTTAGGGGCGATTCCCGTTGTTGAATGTTTTCGAGCGTTATAAGATTTTGCAATTAATGCTAGTTTATTAAGATAATGTAAATCGCCGGTCTTGGTAATTATTTTAAAAAAATTAGATTTTACCGTGCGAACGAGTCTCTCAACCATAGAGGCCTTTTTCTCAGAGTATGTGAGGTAATGGTGGATGTTATATCGCTTTAAGAGAGCGCGAAATGGGGCGTTTCGAAATTCTGACCCTGCGTCGGTACATAAATTAAGGGGTACCCGTTTTTTGAAAATCTCTCTAAAAGCCTTCACAATCTCGCTCGAGGTTTTATTTTTAATTGGCAGAATAAAAATGAATTTGCTTAAGATATCCTGAACTAATAACGTATAACGGTAATTTTTATTAAAAGTTTGTAAAATAGGGAGGTCTAATAAATCGGCCATATGTCTCATCAATCGTTGTTACATATAATTTGTTACGTTTAAAATTTAACCTCCTAGCTCTGTGTTGTGTGTAAGTTGGTTGTTTGCTGAGAAAATTTTTAATTTCTTTTTCCGAAATTTTGGGAAATTTTTTTCTTAATGTAACACTGTCAGAATAACTGTATGGGCTTTCAACATCGTAATAAACTTTACTTAATTGTTTGTCTGTTTTTGACACTACCATCTTTAAATGTATGAATAGAAATAATAAAAACAGATTATTGTAAAAGTTTTTATTTTAATAAATTAAATCACATTTTAAGTTTGACACATTTTGAACAATATAAAAATATAATTGACTTTCTACTATTAAGGGGTCAAGACCAAATTCCTTTTGAAATCTAACAACAATATGATCGTAGTTTAATTGGGGGATAGCTAATAATATTATATTTTCCACTCGGTCTTCAAAATTTGTGCTAAATCCTAGTTTACAAGAGAGATCGTGAGTAATCGAAGATTTACAATGTGGATTCTCACAATTTTCGGTAATTTCAAGCATTTTATCCGTGAGCTCATGTACAATTATGTCACGCATAATATTTTTTGCCGACCAAATTAAATTAATCTCCTGATCGATTGTATGTTTACAATGTTTTAATCTTTTCCACCCTGCTTGGTTGAGAGTAAAACCATAATTTGTTGAATAAAAAAGATGATACAAATGGTTTTTTCCTCTTGCACAAGCGCGTACATCCACGAGTTTTTCCTTTTGTCCCTTGAAACAGTCGATTTTTATCTTTGAACCTTCAAGAGGAAGCCAGGTGTGAAAACTAGCAAATTGGTCTTCAAAAAAACCAGTTATTTCCTTTTCCAATGTGAATAGAGATTGCCAGACTTCCAAATTCAGTTCAAATTCGGCGCAAGTGTCTAGTCGGTAAATTTTGATGGATGGGTTAACATAACCTACCACCGATACTTCTTGTTTAGGTGAGAGACTGTGAGTTCGAGACATCTTTACAACTACGATTTTGCGAAACAACTAACCAATCTTTGCCCTCGTTGATTGATTTTATTCCGTAATATACGTAACTTGACGCTCTTGGTTAATGACAAATCGGTTTTCGTATTCTCCAATAATAATTATGTTTTGAATATTAGTTAAGGGGGAAGAAAACTTCATTACCATCCGTAAACTACCATTTCGTTGAATTGAGAGATTGTTAGAGTTTGCCGAGGAATCGTAAGTTAAATCAAACGCGAATAATGTATTACCGTTTTTATAATTTTCGTAATCAATACAATTACCAGAGTTATTTCCAATTAAAACCATTGCCGAGAATAGTGAATAATATGACCTACTGTAGAGATTTTTATTAAAATCTGGAGTTAGAGCAGTTTCTGGTATATTCTGGTCGTCTAATTAAAGTTGTAAGAACGAGAGATTATTATGGTTAAATTGAAAGGGATTTTCTCGACTAGACCCATTGTAAGTAGAATTGTTTACCATTCCGATTATTACCCGATTTGGAATTTTACCTAAAAAATATTTGACTTCACGAAATCACTCGCGCCTGCTGAGATTGTCAGAGTTTTAACAACAGTTTTTGTTAGATCGTACAAAGCTCTCTGTTTCTGCAGTATCACATTATGTGCCAGCTGGAGATCTGGATTAACGAGAATATGTTTAGCAGTAAGAACCGCATCTTCGATAATCAATTTAAATTTCTTATTAACATCTTCATGGGAAATAATTATAAATTCATCGGAATTTTTCAAGAGTCGAATTCTTAAATTAACTTTGTTTAAAAGAAATTTGTCTATTTTACAAGAGTCTACATGAAGTCTACCTATATATTCACAAACTTTCGATCCCGCAATATCTTTACTTCTTTTTAAAATTCCATTATTTTTTTATCCTTATTAACATCGTCAAACGCTAGCGTTGGGTCGCAAAACCCGTCTTCGTAATAGCCCTCGGCGGTTTTGTAAGATTGTTTGGCTCCCTTATCAAAATTTAAAACTGTTGCTAAATATGCTAAGTATGGGTAGCAGTTGTTGCTAGATTGTACTAAAGTCTCATTCATAAACACGTCTATTTGGCTAAAAATAAATTGCAATGGAAGGTTACATAGGGATACTTTTTTTTCGGCTGCAGGAATATCAATTTAAAACCCGTTTTGTTCTTTTTTAACACGAATTCGAATTTTAAGCATCAAGTTTGACATGTCAATATAATAATATCCCCCGGGGATAGAAAAATCAATCTGTGTAGCATTAGACAAGGGAGCTATAGGGAAATAATCTACAAATTTATTCCCCTCAATATTGCCATTAATCAGGGGTTCGTTAAAAAGCTCCAACTCCGAACACATAGATTCAAATTGAGGCATAATGTTTAGTCAAGAAAATCGGTTTTTGTTCTCTTGCGTTTTCTTTGATTATTGCGTAATTTTGATTTGCGCTTCTTTACTCTCCGAACTCCAGAGCCTTTCTGTGTATTTAATATGGAATCACCGAGACAATTTAAAAGATTTGTTCCAGCAATTTTACTATTTTTTTTAAAAGACTCCTTAAAATTTTTACCCGCAACGACATCATCCATAATTCTCTTCCCCATAACCAACCCTTGAATACCGAGTGATTTAGCTACGGGTCGAAAAAGAGGTGTTACGAATCCACGACCAGTTTGATATTGGCTTCCTCGAAAGACGTTATATCCGCGTCCTGTTTGTAAATAATGATGATAATATCTTTCCATGATGAGCTTGTTTTAAGTGTACTTTAGACTAAGCATCCAGTCTTTTAAATATTAATTTAATAATAGTCTTGCCTGTTTTATATGGCAGGAGTTCACCGTAATCCGACCTTAAAGAAATTTCTATAGTTTGTATTTGATCGTAGAGAACTGGAAAATAGTCTAAAAAATGAAATCTTTCAACTTGTGCTCGATTTTTATTTTCGTTTGATTTGATAATTCTCAGCAGGGGCGTATTAGTGTGGCCTGTAATTACAGGCTGTATAATATTTGTATAGACATAAATTCCAGATATTCCGTGGTTGAGATCTGCGGGGTACATACCTATTTCGTTAAAAAGCGGTCTTTCAATTTGATTGTTTGAAAAACCTAACATTTGCCCGAGTTTGGGGTTATCTATTGGAAAGGTTAAAAAACTGTTTCCACCCACACCTTTAACTGAAACTGTCGAATCTGAATTTAAATTAAACTCGAATTTAGCCCAACTCTGATGTGGTAATGAATGTTTCATCGCAATTAAAATATCATCAATAGTGTGGTAAACACCAGTTGGAATTCGACAATGAAATTTGTCTACAACATTTAGTTTATTATTTTTACCATGTTCGTAATTGGGGAAATCAATATCACGTTTTGGTCGTCGACTATTCTCAACTCAGTTTAAATCGTTTCGAAAAATTATAAAATTAACCGTATTATCTAATTCTAATCTAATTTGAAGTGGGTCTAATGCTTTGCTTTTATAAACTGAGGAGATATAATCTACTTTGTACTCAATTTGTAAGAGGTCTGCTAGAGGACCGAATATTTTAATTTCCAAGCCACTCATTAATTCAATTTGAAAATAATAATTTCCATTTTCTTTGAAAATAAAAAATCCAGCCTTAAGTGAGATATGCGAATCAAAATATCTTTGAAGTTCATTTAAAATTTTGAAATGAAGAGATCACGGTTTAAAATTCCCGCTTAAATCCTTATCAGACTCGTAATAATTACGTTCAAACGTATAAGTGTCATTTTACCAATTAGGGGCTTCAATTGGAAAATTTTTATTATATCTAAAATCTATAACAGATTCCTCATCTGACAAAAATATTTCCTCATACACTTTTAAAGGATTTTGACTGCTAATTACACCATTTTGAAATTCTGGCGCGTTTATATTAAAAATATTTGCTAATCTCCCAGTGAAGGCCATCTGTAGATCTTGAGGGAATGAAATTCTTAAGTAATGACCTCGATTTATATCTTTTATTGCGTAACTAATTTCGTACCGATTCAAAGGGGGGTAGTTTGTAGCTTGTTGAATTTCGTTTTTTAATTGCCTATGCAAAGATAATGGGATAATATGTTCAAAATCATCTCTCTGACCTTCAAATAAAAAAGGCTGTATAATTGATACGGAGTAGAAAGCCCAATCTTCCTGCTCAAATTGCGGTATTTTTGTAGTCTCAATACGTATGTCGATAAAATTGTTACGCGAATTAAAAGTAATATTATTTAAATTATTTAACGGGGCAAATTTTTGAATACCCTTAAAATAAGTGTCTGGTGGAATTTTAAAAAGATCTGCTAATGGATTTTGAAATTTAATTTCCATCCCTACCGGTATTTCTAAATTAAAATATAAATTATCTTCATCATCGGACGATATCGCGGTTTTTAATCCATCAAACTGTCTTGGTTTACATCGTTCTAATAAATCGCGTATAATTAAGTGTAATGTGAACTGTTAATTTCATTATTATATTGTCTTTCTCCCTGATATCTGCCCGCCTCAAACACAATTGCGTAATTATCCCATTGTATTTGTTTAATAACAGGCTGAGATGGTAAATTAACTGGTATTGGGAGAGAACTTGGTAAATTATTTTCTTCGGAAGGATTTAAAACTTCTGGTTGGTTGACGTCTCCATTAATATTTGGAATTAAAGGTTCTGTTGGTAAAATGTTGTTTAGATTTTCTTGTGGTTTCAAATTTGACTTTTCTTCTAAATTTGTTTTTGGTTCAAGTTTTGGTTTTTCTTCTTGTTTCACTTTTAGTTTTAGTTTCGGTTTCTTGTTAATTTTCTGTTTTTTCCTCCTGGGTTGTGCTTGTATTTCTTCCACGGGAATTTGTCGTGGTAAATATTTTTGTTGATATTTATTCACAACTAACGCTTTTTTAATTCGTACTTCGATAAAATTTGTTGCGTAAGTTACAGAAATAGTTTTGGCGTGATTCGAGAGTGGATAATTAGCAAGATAATCACTATCGACAAAATCATTTTCTCGAAATTCCAGAACAGACGCTAGGGGCGATGCTTGAGGTATTCTTACTTGCACATCTTTTTGTAACTGTATTTTTAATTTTGAACTGTCTTCGTTTTCATCTGCTTTTACCGTATTTATTTGTATTTTTCCTTTAAGTGTTTGATTGGCCTCAATAGTTTTAGCAAACTCGTGTAGTATATTATTTTGAAGAGATGTTGGAATAGTATTCTTATTTCTGTCTAGATCACCCTCGTAACGTTTGGGTGGAATTTCAATTTTAATATAATCCCATTGATTTTCTTCGGGAGAAATAACATCTGACACATGCTCTACTTGGAAATGCGAATACTCATTTGTTATATTCGAATAAGTTCAGGAAGAATTATTTCTGCTAATGAGCAAGCCCTTTTTTTCATTGTTAAAATTTAAAGGTTTTGATAACTGTACTTTAAAGTTAGAAGGCGTATTTTCCGGGTAAATATCGGGTGATACGTTCGAAGGTAGAAATACTACGAAACTTGACATCTTTATAATGACAGTTTTAGTTGGGCGACATCTCGTTTTATATTTATAAAAGATTTGGCGTGATAGATCGAAAGGATTGGGAGTTGAACTTGAGACTGTTTGAATAACGTCCTGCAACGCTACCGATCTACCACGCTAAACCTTAACACGAAAGAGTTAAATTATCTATTTTTACGCAGGAAAAAAATAAGCACAATATATTTATTAGAAAACATATTTATTCACATATTTTCAATCATTTGACAAGCTTGTTCAAGATTTTCTAAAATCTCGATGGGCGTTTCAACTTGATTAAGAGTTAAAATTTGATTATTTTTACAATATTCTTGAAAAAAAATAATAGCTTCCATCTGCTCATCAGATGGCATGACAAAGTCGGGTGGAAATACAATATTTGATTTCATTGTTGAATTTAAAGTTTCTTCACTCTTAATACCAGTTGTCTTTTTTTACGATGAATTTTATTTGGAGTTCCAGTACCATTAACAAACTCGTTTAACCATTCTTGATGTTTTACGTTAAACTCGTTCAAATAATCAATAACTTGATCGTCTAATATTTCTTCTTTGGTTGTATATTCTGGTTTCTTTGAATGAAGACAATCACAAACATCAATACGAATTTGATTTTTATAACTACTCGATAAGTGATCCATTAAGTGTTGCTTAAAAATTGTCTTGTCAAAATATTGTTCTTGACAAATCCAGCATTTAACACTAAAGTTTAAATTATCAAAGAAATTAAAAGCGTGTTTGCGACATGGCTCATCATAATAACAAGGATTCTCGTTAGGCGATTTGCATTTAATTTCTGGTTTCCCCATAAATAACTTCATTTTTTTAACCTTTAAAGAGCTCGATTTTTGAGATGTCTTACGCTTACACATATCCTTTGACTTTTAAATGTAAAAACAATTATTATCGCAAGTTTAGACACGTTTATTAGCTGTTTAAAGTATTTTGGGTGGAGCCAAAAGTTGCCAAGGATATAAAGCGAAGGTCGCGAATTCGTTTCCCCATCTCGCAAATAACTAATTAGCATTTTAAACGGCGAAAAACGAAAAAAAAACGAAAAAAGTGACACCAAAAGTAAATAAGTTGTCGTAATCGGGGGGTCACATATTACCGCCGATATCTCGGGCCGACCTTGTCCGATCGTGACCAAACTTATTGGGAGTATAGACCGAGGCTTAGGGGTGGTGGACAGTGCTCGAACATCGAGGTCAAAGATCATCTTCAAGGTGAAATTTGAGATTTAAATTAAAATATGTTTTTTGATTTTTCCAAGGACAAAAATTTTGTTTTTGGAAAATATTTTGGGGGTGTTATGGGGGGTTATGGCGGCCATCTTGGAAAAAATTGTTCAAATTTAGTCCATCTCTACCTACGTATAAGTAACGGTTTTTTGAATTTAATTTAACCTACGTATATATTTTTCTATTTAATACTTTTTAATTTAACCTATGTACGCATTTTTTCTTTATAAAATAAACTTGAGCTTCTATGTTTAAGCATTTTATCCTTAGAAATTTGGCAAATATACCTAAAAATATCATTATTTTGGTTCCACTAATTAAAAAACCAGGTGATTAAGGAATCTGTAAAAACAAAAGTCAGGCAGGCCACGGGTTAAAGTTTTCTAATTTTGGTTCCATTAATTATAAAAACAAGGTGTTTCAGGAATCTGTTAAATATTTATTACTTAAGGTCAGACGTTGTAAGCATCGCGTATTACTCCTATAAGTGTCACACTTATTTTTTTACTTCAGGTCGATATTTAAATTTTCGCGGTCAGAATGGTACTTCGCAAGACTAAAAATATTACATGGTATTTAAATTTTCGCAGTCAAGATGGTATTTCGCGCCACCTATCAATTAGATCTTCCAATCTATAACAATTTTACACTAGAAGTTTTTTAAATAATGAAGCATATTATATGGTATTTAAATTTCACGGTCAACATGGTATTATAGACTAGAGGATGGTGTAGATCGTAAATGCGCGAGTTTTTTAAACTACTAAGCTGAAGGCCGCGAGTTCGAATCTCGGTAAAGGCAGTTTTTAAAATATGGGCACTTCTGGTTAAATCCCGTAGATGACTCTCCCTTGTGGTTCCCCTTTCCCTTTCCTGCCCCCGAATCGTTCCTACAGTTGAGAGCGGCGGCGGCGCCGTGACCCTCTCCAATGTTTCTTTGCCACACATATGAGGCGATGAAATAAAAATGGCCTCAAAACTGATGCCCACAAAGGAATTGAGCACCATTTTTAGAAGGTCTTCAATTAATTCTGGGAGCACTTTTTGATTACCACGGTACCTCTCTTCCCGAGGATCACGTAATTCTTCTTTACACGCTTCAATTATATTTTTCAACCATTTCTCGGAAGGAGACCCCCTTAACAGAGTGGTGGCGTGGCCATCATTCGGAACTTGGGCTGTTTCATAATTAAAACTAGTAAGTAGGTTGTTAATCTCTAAACTTTGGTACCAGAAGTTTTGGCGATTAGCCATTTTTTCTAATATCACATTTTGTTACTACTCCATTTTCTTCATTTGACTCTTCGGTTTCGCCTAATGAAACGGTACTTGTGGCCACAACAAAAGCGTATCAATTAGTCAATATTTTCACTTTGTAGTGCTTGTCCCATAGCACGTAAATAAAATTGCCTCGTCCTAATTCTGCCAGTAATACCTTTCAAATCAATTTAACGGTATGAGCTAAGTCACATCGCAAATAGCATTGCATTAGCTCTTCAAGCTAATCATTGAGAAGTACGTTTGTTTCTTGACATATATAATCAGAAAGTGTGAGGGCCGTACCAAATGCCCTCGCAACGGCGTTTAAAAGCGCGGTTGACATATCAGTGACGACTGCTTTGGGCGCCGGTGCTCCCGAATCTCGCCAAAGCAGTAACCATAAAATATGGAGTTCAATCGTGGCCTTCGGAGAGCATTTGCGTTACAGCATATTGTTGTATTTTCTTGGGATCGTTGACAGTTGCTTCGTATAAAAATGTGTCCACTCTTTTTCCCATCTCTCTAAAATTCCCTATCTAGGCTGCCAGTTGCGTCGATATTCAACTTAGTTTCTTGCGGGTACTCTTCGCAATACCCCCGATATATATGCATTTGTGTGGGTAACCAATAAATAATGCGAAATTTAAAATATGCTAATTCTCTAATAACCCCTTGAAAAGGCACAATGTGTAGCATTTTACAACGGGAAATACGTCTTCTTGAGAGCTTGACATTTCGCTACCCTTAAAATATTCGTGGATGGTAAATCGCACGGTGCATCGTCTCCAAACGCTATCATGTCGTGGGCTTTTAGTTTTCTAACATAACTGGGCGGCTTGTTTTCTCTTCAACACCGAAAGTGGTCTTTTCGGGTGCTTTTTATGATAGGAATGAAAATCTCCATTTAAAACACCTTTTACGATAATTTCTTCCCCTATCTTGGGTTCAGACTCGAAAATTCCAGTAAATACCGATTTACATTCGACACAATAACCAGTTATTTAAGTATTTGGCAGATTTAAATTTTTTTGACCTTTTGTTCATGAATAATGTTTGTCAAAGCTCCAGCCTGAAATAATGAATATTTTCTGGTTGAATTTAATCTGGTCTTCTTATTACATTTATACAATTTTTCTATAGGCGCCAATTTTAAATATTCTTCCTGGGTTAATAAAATTTCAAACTTGAAACTTTTCTCAGCCATGAATCCAGAAGAACTTCCACTAGGTGACTGTGGCGAACATTCCATGGATGATATCTCAGATGCTTCACCATAAACTTCCAATTTATATTTCGTAATTGCTTCGCGCAAGTTTTCGACCTCTGGTTTAGGTCTTTTCATTTTTATATATAAACCGAAATACACGTTAGAACGGCAACGAACAGAAAAGGGTCTTTCTAATTCACAATAAAATTCGGACGAAAAATCTTTTTAAAAAGATCTCTATTTGGGGAAACAAACTATATACACCATTTTGGGGTTGAATTTCGTGACTATAGCGTCACGAGCAACTAAAATACTTAAGGTTCAACGTGTTCGGTGAGAAAAGGATAATAAAAGCATTAAGCCAAGCACCGACTAATTTTCAAAGGAATACAATACTGCCAAACAGTGTAAATCTTTGTTTCTACCAATTTTTGTTGCTTTCTTTAATTTATATCCAAATGAGGAACATTTTGATCAAAAACCATTTATAATAGTAGAAAATTGGGAGAAGAGCGACAAAGATAATACAGATCCTGCTGATCCTCTTTACGAACCACAAGCTGTTTCTGGGTTATATTTTTCTTCTATTGGTGAAAAATTAGCTAATGATATCCTAACGACTAATGTAAATGCATCCCCTAACACAGACCCAACTGAAAATAATACCAGGTCTTTTTTCTCGCCGGTTATTCCGAATGATATAAAAATAATAATTGCATCTTTAAAAAATTCTAATTCTAATGGCCACGACGACATAGATATTAAAACCTTAAAAAACTAAACCCGTACATAGTAACTCCCTTATCTCATATTATAAATTTATCATTAACCTCGGGAATTTTCCCAGATATATTTAAAAAAGCAATAATTATACCAATATTCAAATCAGGATACAAAACAGAAGTGGGAAACTACCGCCCTATTGCCCTTCTTAGTAACTTTTCTAAAATATTTGAAAAAGTTATAAAAAATCAGTTAATTAACTTCTTGGAGAGCTCAAAATATTTATCGAAAAATCAATACGGTTTTAGAAAGGTCTTAGTACTAGCGACGCTATTTTTGTACTAACAGAAATGCTATATAAAACTATTGATCAAAATGTAAAATCTATTGGCGTGTTCTTGGACTTAAAAAAGGCATTCGATACTGTCTCCCACCCTCTATTAATACAGAAATTAGAAAAAGCTGGTATACGTGGAATTGTATTAGATTGGTTTAGAAGTTATTTACTCGAGAGATATACAATAGTTAAAATAAATAATACCATAAGTAACTCATTATTAATTAAATTTGGTATACCTCAAGGTACAATTATTGCCCGATATGGTTTTTAATAAACATAAATAATTTATGTAACATCGAAATTGATGAGAAACTCGTATCGTTTGCGGATGATACTGCATCGCTATTTGAAGGAAGCAGTTGGGCAGAAGTTTTTTCCAAGACACAAAGGGCTCTAAATAGTTTATATGAAACTTAAGGAAAATTTATTAACACTCAACATAAATAAAACTAATTACATTTGTTTCTCATCGAGAACGACTATAGATTTGTTACACGAATTAAAAATTCACGAAAATAATAATTGTAGAAACTGCACTGCAAAATGTTTAAAGTTAGAAAGAGTAAATAAACTAAAATATCTGGGGGTAATAATAGACAGTAATCTAAAGTGGAATTAACATATGACCTATATCACTAATAAAATACGAGTGTCAAATGTCCTTTTTGCGGCCTAATGGTCGAAGCATGGCAAGACGGATACATACCGTTGAGTCCATTCGAGGATGCCAAGTTGGAAATGTAACAATATTACATAAGTCGGAAACATATTTTAGAATTTTTATTTCAAAGTGTAAATATTATAATAAAGTGTCAACTTTCCAATGTAAAGAAATATGCATCACCGTTTTTTAATGTTGCCTTTTTATTATTTTCGCGTATTACAGTGAACGTTTTCACCGTTGCGTAATAATTAAATTTTAATCTATATTAATCTTAAATTTAAATAAATATTTATAAATTAAATTAATCTTATATTTAAATGTTTCAATTTTAAAAAGCGTCTATTTTACCCGAGAGGTAATGGAAATGGTTGAAAGAGAGATAAAGAATTGCTTAAATTATTAAGTTATGGTTATAAGTCATCATAATAACTTTATCCAAGAAGTATTTGTAACAATAAAAACACAATCTATGGATATTTTCATTCGGATGCATGATTACCTTATATGAAAACTGTACCAGTTTCAATAGTTGGTTAAATTGCCCCGAAACATTATTCGTGTTAAGTTAATCTAACAATGCCTCACGTACACTCTGTTTGAAAAGTCGTCGACAGCTGAAATTTTTGCTCTCTTTTTAATTCTGCTAGAAAACTTTAATAGATAGTTCGATGAAACCTATTGCAACTTTTATTTATTTTCCAATATCTTTCGTTATTTATCGGTTTCGTCCGCCAAAAATTAATAGTTTGGCCGGAACCGTCAAAACTCATTTTTGACAACTGTTTAAATATTGGTTCTACGGCACTGACTCACGCGTTTTTGAATTCACAATGGTCGATTCATATTTAGAAAGTGGAAAAATTATCCCTCTACAACCAACGGTTGAGAAGTTATAGCGTTTCCAAACTCTCCTCGAAACTAGGAAACACCTAAAATGCATCAAGCGATTATAAATAACGCAACTTCGACGACAATTTGGAAACGCGATAACTTATCAACCGTTGGTTGTAGAGGGATAATTTTTCCACTTTCTAAATATGAACCGACCATTGTGAATTCAAAAACGCGTGAGTCAGTGCCGTAGAACCAATATTTAAACAGTTGTCAAAAATGAGTTTCGACGGTTCCCGCCAAACTATTAATTTTTGGCGGACGAAACCGATAAATAACGAAAGATATTGGAAAATAAATAAAAGTTGCAATTGGTTTCATCGAGCTATCTATTATAGTTTTCTAGCAGAATTAAAAAGAGGGCAAAAATTTCAGCTGTCGAAGACTTTTCAAACAGAGTGTACATAAATCGGTTACGTAATGTTCTATATCAACCATGTACTTTTAGATTTTCTTTCCATTTCCATTAAAAATATTCAATTTGCTATTAAATTTCGTTGTAATAAGTTGATTACAGACACATAGGTAGTCGTAAAATGATTTTTTTTCTTATTCGCTTTTTATACTGAGAAACGTTTTCTTTACCGCGATATTTTTGAAAAATAACTACAGAAATCTACTAACAAAAAAGTTCTGAAAGATTAAGAAACTAGTCTATTAAATAATAGCCAGGCTTAAACCCAAAGCGCCCCAAATCATGAAGCGACTTTTACAATAAATAGGTATCAAACATTAGTTAAAAAACTTTCGTTCAAGTTGTTGTGATAACAAAACATGATTTTCTGTGAAATGACCTAAAACGTAATTGCCAACAACAATAATTAAAATATCAAATCGATAGTCTGGTAATTGTTTGCATGTTTCGTTAAAAATTAACTTGATTAACTTAGTTCTATATTTATAATATTATTTATTATCTATAATAATGTAGTATTTCGCTTATGTAAAATTTTTAAATTTAAAGAAAATGGTCTTTGGCCATTTATCTAGCTGTACTTTTTCCAAAAATATTGTTCATAGGATACCAACATAGAAGGTGCTAGACTTTATAAAGTATGTCAAATCTGTTAAAATTTAAAAGTAAATATGACCGGAATAAATTGCAACTCTATTTTCATTCTTATTATAACTGACAATAGCGATCAATAATAATTCCCATTGAACCATATAGGCGTGAAACGCTCAATAACTGACCATAAAAATAACCTAAAAATGGGTTTTTAAGATAAAATAAACTCTTGATCTAAATAAAATTGCTTTTTATTCACACAATCTCCAATTTTCAATAAGGATATTTTTATATAGCCACTGGGGATATATCGAATTTTCTCTAAAGCGCAAGAGTATTTCTTACTTTCCAAATTAGTATTGTGTCTAATAAGACACGTAACCTGGGTCTGTATTCATCCAATTCAGTAACCTCCGGGCAACTTACACCATTTAGGTCTATCACTTCAAGTTTTATTAATTATAATAAAAATTTGCAATTTTCTTCTTGACAAAATACGCGGTCATAGCCGTCAGTAGCCATTCGCATGCATTCTTCCAATAAGTTGTAAGGGGTGAAACCATAGTCCCAAGCGAGACCGTGTATGTTCTTTTCTACCCACGTGTTCTGGCGTTGAGTTTGGGAAAGTAGATCAGTTTGGGCTATGGTGGAAGAAAAACCCACGATGCGACCCGGGATGTATTTTCGGCCGCGCAGGCTGACGCTTCTTTCACTATTTTCTCATCTTTGGTCCACCCGTCAAAGAATTCAAAATCAATGACTATTGATTTCTTATGCCTATAATTCAAAAGTAAATAGATTACCCTCCGAGAAAGATGACTAAAATAAGATTATACTTACATAGTTTTGACTTGACTTTAATCTTCTTCGAGTTTCAATGGTTATCCACTGATCCGTCGATTTTATATAGTCAGTTATTGCGTCATTATATTTACATCAGCACACGAATAAACAATTTGTTATATATTCTGATTATTACAATAATGTACATTTTCCTCTACCAAAAATGATAAATACATAATACAAAAAGTTAATTTTCGGTAAATACTAGCATCGGTCCTTCGTCAATGAGGCATTGCGTTCTAACTTTTAGAAATTCGGGAGTTTTTTGTTGTAGGTCAACAACCACGTTAGAATAGGGCATACCCGACTTTACGTAATTATAAACGTTGCTCAGAAAATGAGGGATATGCGGAAAAATCTGTCGACTTAAATGTTTTATTTGTGATGGATCACGGGGACTCCGGAACAGGACTGTAAATGAGGCGTTAAGCGAAATGTCTCGCGAAAATCTGCCCTGACCAAAGACGTTCTGGCATAAGAATACAATACTCAGATTCAGATGATACGAACACACGCGAAACAGTTTGGATACCAGTGCGTTGTCTAAGCACTCGCTCTAAAGGTCGTCTAGCACCAAGAGATTGTTTTGTCTTTTGTCAAACAAATCTTCGGGTTTTTCGCTAAAGAGCCCTTTATGGGATTCAATTTCGGGGACGAGGGTTTTAATTCGTCAAATTGATCGTTCCAAATATTGTAGCAATATAAAATTTTTGTGGTGGATTGTCGAACATTAAATTTTTATTTTTCAGGAGATTAAACGTCCAGTGACTTTTTCCCGACTAACTGGGGCCAGCCAAAAGAAAGGTACAGGGGGTTGGAAATTTTAGGCGTGTGAGGGATATGAATATCCGTAGGGAATAGAAGTACCGTCTTTGAAAAATATACGTTTCGTCGACGTAAAACCCACGACTTTTTCGGCTTGTCTGAGATACAACTGCCCGGTTTTTTGTCTTTTCACGTTAAAGGGAATCTCGACTCGGTATTTTAATTCGCGGTTATCGAGCGTCAACTGCTTTATCGTGTCAAAGTTTAGAATGGTCTGATTTTTTTAGTAAGAGTGACGCCTTTTATCTTGGTTAAAATTTTACCCGATTCGAACAAGAAGTCCGCCCAAACTGCCTGATAAAGTTAAGTCTAATTTCTTATCGTGTATCAGAATACAACTGTCCGTTACGCCGTAGGCCAAATTAGGCCCTATTTTAGCCATAAGATTATATTATTTAATACGCCCATACGAGGCGACGAAAATGCCCACAGTTGGGGAACCTTTACGATAAGCCGGGACGTGGTCTTCGTGATATTTGTTCGTCACAAGAGCCATTCCATTTTCGAGTAGTTTTAAATCGGTCAGCTCTTTCGTTTTATCAGTTAAAATTTTAACCAAGTCGGCATATAAATTTATAAAAGAACTATTATTTTGACGTAATTGAATTAGGTGACGTCCCCAAAGCTGGTTAAGGGAAAGCTTGCCAAGCGCTTTGAGAGCCGGGTTAGAGCTAACCTCTTCTAGGCCTATTTTTATCCCGTCCTGTTCCCAAAAGTTTACATATTTTTGTTTTTCTTCTAAGGAGTCAACGTAATCGTCAAATAGGGGGCATTCGGAGTCGAAAGTTTCGCGATAATGCTGCACTTTGTGAATTTGTAAAACTTTATAATTATTTTGAAGGGATAAATAAAACTCGGGGGTGGTATACGTGTCCGTAATCGCGCGTTCCGCCTCGGTATGACGGCAATCGGCTAGATTATAGAGGGCGCACGTTCTGCATAGCGTGAACATTAATTAATCTACAATCAGGGAGCCCACGACGGGGAGATATAGAACTTGGGGTGTGACAAGAGTCGGTTTGATAAGCCCGAAATAGAAATCGGGTTCGTAATTGAAGTTGCTAGTTAAGATTTCGGGGAGCCCTTTGGTGTATCGGTAATTTTTGGAGATTGAAACGGAGGGGTACATGCTGTTACAGTCGTAAAATTTAATAGTTCTCTCGGGGGAGGATTCTATATACAGTAAAAAAATTTCAACGCACCCGCCCCTCAGAGCGCTTCGCGAATTGATCGGATCGGTGAAAGCCAGTTCGTCGCAAAAATAATTTATTTCGGGGTTTTCTTTTAAAAAAGTGTCCCATTCAAATTCCCATATGGTAATTAAACGCGCGTTGGGGTAATTTTGATGATAAAATTCGATTTTGTCGAGTTTTTAAGTAATTATTGATATTAGATTATTTAAGCTCGTAATTGTACCCATTATGGTCAGTGTGATTGGGACACCCGTGCCAGAAACACCCGAAAAATTCCCCAATTATTAAAGGGTCAGCGCTGTAAATGTCGGGGTGGTATGGGGATAAAAACTTTTCTCCCTCCAAAGATCGCGCCGTTTGAAATTTTACGTGAATTTTTTACTCCAAGTAAGCCGCCAATCTGAGAGCTTTAACGGAATGCTTACCCTGTACCCTGCTGGCGGGATAATAGCTATGGTATTTGGTTTCAGAAACCGGCTCAAAAATAAATCGGTTAAAGCTCCTGGTAGAGTCACGCTTTTTCCCGCCAAAATGTCGAAATTGACCTTTTCTCTAAAAAGATTTCTGAACCGGTCAAAACCCCTTTGTAACAGCTTGACGTCATCAATGGCGTACTTTGTCAATACTTCTTTTAAATCAAAAACGATTAATTTTTGGGCGTCGTACCAAGTTTCGAAATTTGCCAATTGTTCAGGGGTGAATTTATCTACTTCGAAAATGGTTTTTTGCGGTACGACGCCGATAAAGTCTAAGGTGTCTTTTTTAAGAAGGAATACGGGAAAAATCCCTAGCTTTCGCTTAAATTAAAGGTTTTGGAGAAGCTTCTATGAGGGGCTGGAAAATAAGAAAAGCTATCTATAAATCTTATATTGTATTTGGGCAGAAACATCGCGAGAAGTTTGCAGCCTTTAAAGATAACTTCGGGGGTTATTGACCGGGCCAGAACACCTTTTAATACGAGTAAACTGTCAAATCTAGACCCAAAATGCGAAATACACGTAAGATTTTTAAAAAATGTTTCGACCTTTGAATATTTGGTCTTACCCTTTTTTGCAACGACCTGACTCTCCAATAAGTAATCTAAAAGTGTCTCGACGCAATTAAAGCCTGTAAAGGTACGGTAATCGTACGTTTCAGAGTACGGACAGTTTTGCATAGCAGTAATTAGCAGAACGGGTTTGATCTCGTCATTGTCGACTAAAGTTTCAAAATCAAAGTAAAGGATTCTGGTGGAATTTTCTGGTAACGTGATAGGTTGAACAAAACACGCATTTTTCGGTTGCTCAATTTTACAGTAGCGACATGTCAAATACATACGTGGTCCCCTTCAAACTCTTTCCCGCAAGTCAGGCAACGTTTGAGTTTGTGGCACGTGCCTAATTCTATATGCTTATGGAAGCACGTATCCCCCGAAAAATATCTAAAGCAGCTGGCGTAACGTTGACTAGCTTCGGTATGGGAAACATTCGTGTCGATACAACGCTGACAACTAACGGGACCCTCGCAATTGTGCTTCTTTTTTCTTTGCTATTCCTAAAAACTTTCAAACAAAATGGGCAGTACCCTATTCCCCCGAACATGGCGGCGTAAGACCTCACTACGTGGACGTGGTTTCCTAATTTAAGGAGAAAGATTTTTTGGGTTGAAAGTGGCATAAATAAATGGGGTCAAAATTGGAATCGGAATCGAGTAGGATAATTTGATAATCTGGCAAGACATTTTGGAATTTAGGAAAAGCTTTTATTTCAGCAGGACCCGGGGGAACTTTTGACAATCTGTGTAATACCAAGGCCGCGTTTTTGTTTTGGATGGTTGACATTACGAATGAAATCCTCCGTATTAATTTTATTTTATAAAAATTTAAAAATTAAATTGCGTTTTCAATGGAGTAAATAAGGCTTACTTTGGTATAATAATAAATAATTTTATTGAAAAATAACACTTTACACAAATATTCCCTAGGAAACCTCATTATCCTAAGAAAGCTCATCAGAAATATAAATTGGAAAATGAACTCTTCTATCTTCGCCGCATAGCAAACATTACCCGTCAAATACGAACAAAACTTTAGGAGGTCCGTTTCTACCCTGGCGCCATCTATTTCAAAAAATGGAACTACAAGAAAGTAAATAGGTCGTGATATAGTGCCTTTAAAGTTGCTTCGGCATACTCAACCGAAAACTCGTTAAAAGTACACTCTCATTTGACCCGAGTCCTTCCTAAAATTGAATGTCCTACACTGCAAATCTTTATGACATCTAAAGAGCGCCTAAAAACATCGGTTGAACACATAAAATGCCTTCATATGTCTTACAGGTGTTCCTTATGTATGACTTAGGTGCTATTTACTTATTTACAAATGCAATACAGATGTTCAACGTGTACTCTAAGTGGTCTAATCCGTACTCTATATGTCCATAGGACATCTCTTTAACATGGAACATCTATGTTGCATCTAAAGGGTCGTTTAAGGAGCGCCTGTGTTACATATTAATACCAAATTTCCTATGCCTTGCCCTCTTGTTAAGTAATGGTTAGGTCGTGGTTCACTCATAATATCGGACCTAGTAATATGAATGCCAGAAATTGCCATGCAGATAAATTTATCATCACAACAAATAAGTAAGTAGAATTTCATAATAATTAATTAATACTTAAGTAAATAATAAAGTCATTAAAGATGAGTAAATATATGCATTGTATTTTACATATAAACAAATGGCGTAGGCTTAGCTAAATACGGCAAACGTTCAAAAATTAGCACACCTAATAGTATTTTCATCCTCACTTATAAACAACCTTACCCAATACTAACTATGACTAATTATACTTACGACGTTAGAATTAAAGTAATCGCGTGGAACAGAGGTACTTTGTTTTCAAGTTGCTTTAAAAAATAGTTGAAAATAGGCAGTTAAAATGTTTTCATTCATTGATTAATTGTGGTAGAGGATGGAAATTTTCATTAGGTTGTTTTTTCAAATTTTTATTTGAAATTTTGATACCCTGCACCTGAAGTCTGAAACACTTTGTAGGTTAAAAATGGAGTGGTTAAAGTTTTTTGGGTTCAATAGTTGTATTTATTAAAGTTATCGGGTTGAACGGAGCTTCAGTGTTTTCAGAATTAAATGTAAGAAATGTTGCCTTTAAATGTAGTTGAAAATAGGCTTTGTTAATCTGTGCTCACCAATAGATTATGGTGGGATATAGAAAATTTTCATTTAGACAACTTTTTGAAATTTGAGATTTAAATTTTGATACTCTGCACAATATATTATCATTTATTTAAATCTCAAATTTGAAAAAGTGGTCTAATTGAAAATTTTCCATTTTTTACTATAACCAATTGGTGAACACAGTCAAACAATTCCGATTGTCAACTATATTTAAAGGCAACTTCCCTTACATTTTATTTTCAAAATACTGAAGCTCCGTTCAACACGATATCTTTTAATAAATGCAAATTTTTACCAAAGACATACACCAATTGAAGCCAAAAATATTTAGCCACTTTATTTTCAACCTTCACAGCCTGTCAGACTTGGGGACGGTTGTTTTTAGTAAGGGTTCAATCGCATTTGAAAAAAAATAGCTTGAGTTTAAAATAAATGGTATAACTAGGTGCAGGGTATTAAAATTTCAAACTCAAATTTAACTACATAAATGAAAATTTCCCATCTCCTACCATTATCAATGAGTTAACACAGACTGATAATGATTATTTTTAAATATATTTAAAGCAAATTTACATAAGGTTTAATTCTGAAAACACTGAAGATTGTTCAAGGCATAACTGTTAATTTATGCAAATTTTTCACACCGAAGCAGAATTATTGAACTCAAAAACGTTTCTACTATTTTCATTTTAACCCACACAGCAATTCAGACTTGGGGAAGGTGGTTTTTAGTGAGGGTTCAATCACATTTGAAAAAAAATTAATTGAGATTTTAAATAAGTGATATAGGATGCAGAGTGTTAAAATCTCAACAAAGCTCAAGCTTTTTGTTTCAAATTTAATTGAACCCGAGGGGTTAACCACTTTGGAAATCAGGTGTACAAATCAGCAGTGAAATCACTTCAAATCAGTAGCTTTCATAATGTTAAATCAAAAGTGAAATCACGTAAAATCTGAAATCAGGTGTACAAAATTTTGCAACAGTGAATAAACTATCAATTGAACCCTCGTTAAAAACAACCTTCTCCAAGTCTGACTTGCAGTGTAGGTTTAAAAATAAAGTGGTAACATATATATGGTGAAAAATGTGCATTAAAGTTTTGTGTTGAACTTGTAGATTCATAGTTTCCAGAATTAAATGAAAAGGTAGTTGTTATTAAATATAGTTGAAAATAGGCATTGTTATTCTGTGTTCACCCATTGTTTATGGTAGGAGATGGAAAATTTTAATTGAAGCTTTCTTTTATTTGATAACCGTTATTTATGCAATTATTGAACCCAAAACATATTTAACCACTTTTTTTCACCAACGCAACTATAAGCTTCAGTGTTTATAGCCTGTAATTTAAGGGAAATTGCCTTTAAATATAGTTCTTTATTAGTCTGTTATCACCTATTGTGTAAGGCACCATTAAAAAAATATTTTGAAATTTTAGCAGTTATTTAAATCTCTTCTCTAATTTTTGCAATTGAATTTAATCATAACTGTTGGAAGACAAAAAACCCGCCTTAAACCCTAATGATTAAGGTTCATTTATTAAAATTATTTTATTGTTTAGCTGCAGTACACTCAAAGAAGACATTGAAGAGTTGCAATTATAAAACATTTTGGCAGTAGTTATTAAAATCGAGATTGAAAAATGTTAGACTATTAGAATTTGTGTAATGTTATATGAACTACTTAATTTTAAATAGCCAGAAAATTACATTATGTTGAAATTAAAAAAAAGTAAATGTGATTGATGTTAACCAATGTGGGCAGCATTGTTATTTAGCCACTGTAAAAATTGTGAATCTATTTTTAGTAAATTTTGTTAACTTAAGCTGCTTTAATTCTATATAGCTGTACCACGTCTTTGAAATAAATTAGTTCATTCAATAATTTACTTTTATATATTTATATACTGTGCAATTAACAACTTGTTTACTGTAATTAACACAGATTCAATGTTTACAATAAAAAAGTTGTGTAACATTTACAACTTCTATGTTTGCATTTCTGCAACCTTTGCTTCTGTAAAATTTACAGAAAAGGTGTAAAGCTTTTGGACAAACAGAAGTAAATTTTATAGAAAGACAAAGGTGTGGTAATAATTACATCTTTTATCCGTAATTTTTACAAAAGCAAATCTGTTAAATGAACTAAGGTGTTGTAAAATTTACTTAGTTTTTTCTGTAATTTTTACAGAATCAAATCTGTACAATAAATCAAGTTGTTGTAAAAGTTACAAAACGTGTGTAAAATTTACTACACATGTTTTGTGAAAAGTACTTTTAGTTTTTACTGTAAAAAATACAACCCTTTTACCGATATCCAAAAAACACAAAATAAATGGTAAAATTTTAGAAATATTCTGGCACGAAGTGCTTCCAGAAATTTTCTGTCATTTTAACAGAACTTTTTTCTCTGATCTGTGAGCCCTTTGTCGTTAAATATCTGGACGACAATAAATAAATTTGAGTGTTTTCTATATGTTCATTTGATGTGTCTTCAATTTTTTCGGTCGATGCCAGATGTTATTTAGGCGTAACATATGCTCTAATTTTGTTACGATCTCGTTCCATAGATGTTACAATAGAACATCTGCAGAAGCACGTAAATTGCACTTAGAGTGCATCTCGAGTACATATATGTTACACATTATTGCATCTTCTGAACACTAAAAGTGGATATGTTCATGTGTTCAACAGGTGTCAGGTGCTCTAATTTTGTTACGGTCTCGATATATAGATGTTTCAATATGACACCGGCAGAGCACCTAAAATGCTTTTAGAGCACATCAGGAGTACATCTACCGTGCACATAATTGCATTTGATGAACACTAAAAGTCCATATATGCAAGTTTTTAACATGTGTCAGGTGCTCTAATTTTTTACGCTCTTTAGGTGTTTTTTAAACGTGCTGTAGGCGTCATAAAGATTTGCAGTGTAGGCCTGTAAAAACGTGGAATCGGTAGTCTAATCCCTTACCGAAAAGTTATTACTTAGAAATTAGTGGCACAAAAAAGTCTCAATAGTTTCTCAATAGTAGGCAAAATATTGTCAGGCGGTTGTGTGAAATTTTGGGAAGGGATTCTTGTGGTGTTGATAACGTGAACGGTTAACTTGTAAAAGTGTAGACGTAGTCACGTTACTCTCTGCGTTCAAATTGTTATCCAATAACCTAGCCTACTCTTTTTCAGTTGCTGGCTTAACCTGCCATTTTCTATTAATTCTGAAAACTAGAGTACCTTAAAATCATTAAGTGATGTTTTTTACATTCTGAAACTGGTATTTGAAGTATGAAATATTATTCCAGAGACCACTATGCCCAAAAAAACTTTGAAGCGCTAATTTAATTAATCATCCCGACAAAGGGCACGGATCTTAAAGTCAAATGTTTCTCAATCATTGCAAAGCGACATTGCCTGTAATGGATCTTGTGATACTGAGCTTAATTTATTGGCTTTTGAAAAGAAGACGTCACAGTTAATAAAGCTGAAAATATTATACCGGATTCTGTATTACAATTTGGACAACAAGAATTTCCACCTCATAAATCTTCTATTTTGGAATTTCTCGAGGAGAAAACACTTGACAGAGAACCTTCAATTCCAAATGAAGCCATTCCAGAATGTTTACTATAAAAAATATTTTCACAGATGGCAATAATGCAAAACAACCAAGTTTTCAGAATAGCTTAGCAAATTGGACGGTTCAACATCCCATAAGTAAGACAGCTGTTACAAAACACCCAAATATCCTTAAAAGTCACGAGTGTTATAGTTACTTTCCAACAGATTCAAGGTCACTTTTGCGTACGCCAAGGTTATCTACGGTTAAAACAATGCCGCCAGCTGAAAACAATCATTTTGGGTTTGAATCTGGATTGAAACATATATTGATTTATAATCCAAGGCAAATTTGCAAGATTAATAAATTAAAAATTCTGGTTAATATTGATGGATTACCCATTGCGAATAGCTCAATAAATTAATTTTGGCCAATATAAGGTATGGCTTCTTCGATTTAAATTAATAAACCATCCATCATAGTATTTTATTATGGACCTGGTAAGCCAGAATCTCCAAATTTGTTTTTAAGCTATTTCGTAAATGAAACAAATCAATTGTATGAAACTGGTATTGTAAACCCCTCTAATGGCAATATAATAACAGTTATTGTATCCGCATTAGTTTGTGACACCCCTGCTAGGTGCTATATTTGCCAAAAAGGGTCACTCTGGGTACTTTGGCTGTGATAGATGCACAATTAAAGGTGAATATTCGGAGATAAGAATATGTTTTCCAGGAGTAGACTATGAGCTTAGAACTAATGAAGGTTTTAGATCTTAAAATTAAAAAGACCACCACATTGGTGATACCATTTTACAAGACATCCCGTACCTTGATATGGTGAAAGGTTTTGCGCTTGACTACATGAATTTAGTTTGTCAAGGTTTCATGAAGAAACTTTTAATGACTTGGATAAATGGAAAACATTCTGTATATAAACTAAGAAAAGAACAGATTGATGAACTGTCAAATAATCTTATCTCTATTTCTAAAACTACTTGTAGTGATTTCGCTCGTAAACCACGTTCTTTGAATGGAATTGACCTCTGGAAGGCAACTGAATTTCGCCCGTTTTTCCTATATTCAGGACCTTATGTTTTACGTAACTTATTGCCGAAAGCTCATTTCGAACATTTTCTATGTTTCCATTCAGATACTAGCTTCAAGTCAACTCTACTTGACGATGAATAACTGTGCGGAAAAATTATTACGCTTTTTTGTTCAGAAATATGAAATTCTGTATGGAAAGCATTTGATTTCGTACATCATACAAGGAATATTTCATCTTGCTAAGGATTGTGTATCTTTTGGACCTCTAGATTACTTTAGTGCTCTCGCGTTTGAAAATTACTTGCAAGAACTGAAACAGAAACTAAGTAATTCCGGTTATGCATTAAAACAAATAATTAACAGAATTTCTGAAGAACGGGCTCTAGAAACTCGTACATCACAATCATCTCAAGTTAATTGGCCAACTTATCATATAATTAACACAAATGGTCCATTACTAAGTGAGTGTGTGGAACCACAATATAGAAAGCACGATTTACAAACTTTGTAATATCCAACAGCATTAGAGATAACTGTGCTGTTCTTACTGACAATTCTGTAATTGAAGTAGATAACATCGCTACTACTTGTGCAGGTAATACCGTTGTTATTGCTTGATTATTTGAAAAGTTAGAATATCAATTTACCGAGCCTTGCAAATCTTCACATATTGGTGAATACGAAGCCAGTCGACCTTCAAGTCATCTAAAAATGTGGCCAATTAATGATGTTATCGGAAAGGCTCACCTATATCCAATTAACAATAGCAACTCCTTCTATGTTATAAAATCGCAACACACCACCTGTTATTAGGCGAACTGAAAGTAGTTGGTCAGATTAAGTTTAGGTATCTGCTGGTTATTATGGATAAATTAATATAGCTAACGATAATTTGAAATCTTACAGTTCTGATTATAAAGTTAGTGTTGTTTCTTTAAGATTTGTATGTTTATAAATTTTGTTTAAGTGATTGATATAGATTCAACATTTTTTATACTAAATAATGAAGTTTTTTTTTTATTACAGTGGTTTGAATTCCACTTTCAAGAATCGCCGTGACAAACCATGTGTGAAAATACCTTTTGGTAAATATTATATATGCCATACAAACAAGACACTTTTTATAAGGCTTTTTTTAAAGTTTACAATGAAATACTATTATAGATTTACAGAAGTATGTAATAAGGTAGATAATATGAAAAAATATAAATTGTAACCAAGTGAAATCAACATTTATCGGAGTTATTCAAAGTGTTGTTGAGTTGAGATTCAGCCTTGCACCCAGGGGCAATATAAGGGGGGGGCGAGAAAGGCTATATCTTTGAGCTCTGGGTGAAAATCCGAAAACCAATGGTTCTGCGTAGAGTTTGCAAGTTCTTTCGCAACTGATTAAATTGTTTTTTTCTTCTGTTTCCCCTTCCCATAAAATGTTGCTGAGGTTAACGGTAATGGTTAGTGTAGGGAGCTAACAGTTAGCTCGCGTTGCATGAAGGGCGTGCCACCACCCTCGTACGCAGTGTAACCAGGCCACTGGTTAAAAGGCCTTATGAGACGCAGATGCATGCAGTAGTGACTTGGTATTATTATTATTCTTAAATATCACAGGTGGCATGCACATCTTAGAAAAAGTGTTATTTTTACCACTGTGCAAATCATTCCTATCCTTTTTAGTCTTTATTGGAATCTTAATAAATTCAAATATGGCCTTGCATAAGAATTTAATTCTTATATGAAAATAAATCTTTTGGTCCACAGAACGGTTGGAATAAAACATTCAGAGGGGCTCGTTGATCATTTACACAAAATATAAAAATATTATTATTTTGTTTATTATCAGGGACGGATTTTAATTAACCAGTGTATTATCTAAGTTACTTTCTACCTTCACTTATTTTATTTCTTTTTTAAATACTTTCATAGATTGCAAAACCTTATATTGTGAAATTGGTTTTTACGTTGTTGAATTTCGAAAAACCCAGGGTATTGCGGTTGTTCCAACAGAATGGGTTGATGGAAATGAAAAAACTCATTGCTTCTGGCCACCAAACAGTAACGGAAGCCTAGTAAAAAATAGAGCCCAAGCAAAGGATGAGTGGGAGGTTTTCACAGTAATAGGGTCATTCCACGTCAATTCAGGCAGGGGTCCCCACGGCACCATAACCGATTTTGATGAAAGTTTACACAGTTACACTTTAGACCTTTCTAGTGGTAGGTTCAAAATTTTAAGTCTTAATTCGATATTGTTCCTGAGATATTAAATTTTTAAGAAGGCCTTACAGACGGTAAGGAGATTTTACGTTAAAAATCAAATGATTTTGACACCCGAGATCTAGAGAATGACTTCAAAGAAAAAATTTAAACTTTTTTACTGTTAAAGTGGGTGGTATTGAGCATATCTATCTCAAAACCCTTCCTCGAAACGGTTCTGTTTTTCGTCGTAAATTTCGAAAAACGCAAAAATTTTCATCTAAACGAATAAATAGGCACATAAAAAGAAAAGATAATTTTCGAATTACTATCGGATTAGAAATTCTAATAAACGTTTCTGATAGTGTTTGCCATGTAGAATTCGAAAATGATAGTCATTTTGCACTGCGACCAAAAGTGTATTAGATAAAGAACACCAAAAATTATAAAATATTAAAAATAATAAAAATACGATAGCTTTCAAAGCCGCGCCAAGGTACCTACGCAATTGAAAGTCCAACAAAAGTATATATTTCCTGAAAGCCTTTGTTTCATTGGATATAATATCCAAAATTCAAAGGTGATATAAGATTCCTTCATAAGTAAACATGATAACAAACTAGAATGAAAATTAAAAGAAATTGCGACTTCGGTGGGCGTCACAATATTACGTAAAACGCTTTAAAAGCGAATACATTGAACAGACATTTTTTGTGGATCAGGTCGGTTACAACATGTTTACTATATTATTGAGGGAATGACGAAAAAAATCGAAGATCTTTTATATCTTTGATTTCTTCCTAAGTTATATATTTTTTAAATACGCGTGAAGTTGAAAATTTAACGTTATGACTGTCCAGACACTGAAGCCAGTCATATTTGTTTAGCAAAAATTTAGTTTAGTTTAGTGTATTTTTTTGTGTTCGTCACGAGTCCCACGTTCGTGTATTGTGGTTTTTAAACTCAGTTCGGCCTTTTCGATGGTTTTGGCGTTCAGATGAGCCATAACTTTTCGTTCACGCGCTTCTGCATTCGTTATAAAGTACATTGTCGTTAGATTGACTAATAAATGATATAGAGTGATATCGGCGTGACGTATATTGACTACATCCATGTGTTTTCCTATAGATAAAAAACTGCCCTCAAAATGGCGGCCATAGTCCAAAGCTACAGAGCGATACTGCTCTATTGTGAGATATGGTCATATGGAGAACACAGCCAGTCGACCAATTTTTAATGAAAGCCAATTTTGCTCTTTTGGAAAACATTTCAAAGAGAGCTGTCCAGTTCTAAGATACAGAAGATACTTGTCATCTTGAGAAATCGAATTAATGTCCAAAAATCCTTTGTTTTGAGTAAATTGCGTAAAGTGGCAGCTCTCTTTGAAATGTTTTTCAAAAGAGCGAAATTGGCTTTCTTTAAAAAATGGTCGACTGGCTGTGTTCTCCATATCTCACAATATCATTTATTTGTTTATTAGTCAATCTAACTACAATGTACTTTATAACCAATGGCGAAACGCGTGAATGAAAATTTAAGGTTCACCTGAACGCCAAAACCATTGAATTGGGAATAATACTGCTAGAATTACAATTACGATTTCGGTTGCCATGGTTACGCGGGACCTGTTCTGATATGACTGTAGCAGTGTGAGAAATAAGGCACTATAACAGGCCAATCGCCTGTTTAAAAATTAGCTAGGCCAGTTTAAAAATTAAATGATCGGGATGTTAGTGGCCCTGGTGACCACTTAATTAATTCAAAGTTTTTTTCCTTCAAGATTTTAGTTCATTAACAAAATTCTATATTAATCCCTTAAATTGTTTGGTCTTTGCTTCTATGCTGTGTGCTCCGCCTTGGGTCAATGGTGTGTATGGGGGTCGTGATCCTGTCTACTCTACACTCTACACACAAGTCACACAGAAAAGAAGAAGCGAATTGAGCAGTTATCAAAAATAAATATAAAAAGTATCTCTCTCAGTAGGCTTGTTCGGATCGGGTCTATAGCACATATTGTCAAGAATAGATAATTTGACCGTCAATTATGAAAGCCTGATTTTGAAGGTTAACAATGGTAAGTGGCCAGTGGCCAGTTTTTTAATTAAACTACCTAAGCTCTACTGCCCACAGGTCCAGTTTAAAAAAATTCCTTAATTCTCACCCTGGACTGTACGAAATTCATCTTTATAATTAGGCGGTAGCGCCATCTATATTTAATAAAATAAATAATTTATAGCTAACTCATCGTAACTTGAGTTAAAAAGGATCGTGTTGACAGAATAAAATTATTTTTAAACAACTTCAAAGGTTTGTTTCTTACGAGAAATCATACATTTCAATTTCGCATCAGATTCATGAAAATATAAAATTGCAATATAGTTGCCACCACTAGAGACAGATGCCACCACGGTAGAACGATAAAGTTGATAATGTCTCCTTGTGGAACGAATTTGGTCCCGTGAGAGCATGATTTAGTTGTACCTCTATTTATTCCCAACTCAATGGCCAAAACCATCGAAAATGCCGAATTGAGTTTAAAAACCACAATACAGCTAACGTGGGACTCGTGACGAACACAAAAAAGTACTCTAAACTAAACTACATTTTTGCTAAACAAATATGACAGGCTTCAGTGTCTGGATAGTCATTGCGTTAAATTTTCAACTTCACGCGTATTTAAAAGAAAATATAACTTAGGAAGAAATCAAAGATATAAAAGATCATCAATTTTTTCGTCATTCCCTCAATAATATAGTAATCATGTTGTACACGACCTGGTCCACAAAAAAATTAAATGTCTGTTCAATGTATTCGCTTTTAAAACGTTTTACGTAATATTGTGACGCCCACCGAAGTCGCAATTTCTTTTAATTTTCATTCTAGTTTGTTATCATGTTTACTTGTGAAGGAATCTTATATCAACTTTGAATTTTGGATATTATATCCAATGAAACAAAAGCTTTCAGGCAATGTATACTTTTGTTGGACTTTCAATTGCGTAGGTACCTTGGCGCGGCTTTGAAAGCTATCGTGTTTTTGTTATTTATAATATTTTATCATTTTTGGTGTTCTTTATCTAATGCACTTTTTTCGCAGTGGAAAATGAATTCTACAGGGCAAACACTATTATTTATTCGTTTAGATGAAAATTTTTGCGTTTTTCGAAATTTACGACGAAAAAACAGAACCGTTTCGAGGAAGGGTTTTGAGATAGATATACTCTATACCACCCACTTAAACAGTAAAAAAAGTTTAAATTTTTTCTTTGAAGTCATTCTCTAGATATTGGGTGTCAAAATTATTTGATTTGGAACGTAAAATCTCCTTACCGTCTGGAAGGCCTTTTTAAAAATTTAATATCTCAGAAAATATATCGAATTAAGACATAAAATTTTGAACCTACCACTAGAAATGTCTAAACTTTCATCAAAATCGGTTATGAAGCCGTGGGACAAATTTTTGAAATTGCCTGATTTCACATGGAATGACCCAATAGTGCAATTTTTCTGTGGTATTGTATATTTTTTGTATCCAATGTTCCCAATATCTGGCTTAAGGCTTCTAACGTTGATCCGTTATCTGTTGTGTTCACAGATGAACTGGTTGATTTGTTATCCGAGACCTTTAGCAGATAGCCTCATTTTTTACTCTAACGGGTAGTACGCAGATATGCTTTGCTCATATCTGAATGTTAAATTGGTTAATAAAGTTAACACTTAAATTTTATTTAATATTTTGAGCAAGTTTTTTTAAATAAGTGAGCGTCCTATGAAAGTCCTAGATACGTTCCGATTAAGCTAATATTCGTACAAATTAAAACCCCAAAGACGTCTTTAGGTTTTATGTATGGATAACCTAGGGATGTCTACTACAAAGTCCTACGGACGTCTTTAAATTCGTCCCCGGGACGTACCTTGGCTCCGGGCAAACAAGACATTTGGACGTCTCATAACGTCCAAGGGACGTCTATCCCGGTTTTCGGACGTCCCATGTACCAATGCCAGATCCCGGCACGTTATCCACCGGACGCCCAAGGGACGTTATTGCGTTTGCTGGGAAGCTGCTGTTTTTATTTCAAAATTAAGAGAATTCTTAGTCATAAGGAGTTTTAAAAATATCTGTGTAAGTGTAATTCAGGCCAAAGAAATGCCGCCATCAAATATGCTAATAACGACGCGATTAAAGCTATTGTGGAATGTTGTAGAAATGTTCTGCGTGGCAATGTGAAACTGTCAGATGATCATAAGAAGCGATTGAAGCGACATAGTAAAATTTTGAGGAAGCTATCAAAACCGAATACAATGGCAAAACAGAGAAAGATTATTATACAGAAGGGTGGGTTTTTACCGTTACTCTTAGCACCCCTTCTTTCTATTGTGAGCAGTGCAGCTGGTGTGGCTATAAGTAGAACTATTAAAAATGGCTAGAAAGATGATTCTAGTACCCGAGGAAGTTTATCGACGGTTGAATTTGCAACCGAAACTCGGCGAAAACTTTGGATAACAAAACTGTTTTAAATAATCAGAATATTCATCAGTCACAAAAAGGAGAGTTGGATAACCACGTCTTGCAACGAAACAAAGGGACTAAGAAGGCAAAAATCGTTGAAGAACCAAAAAGAAAGAAAGATTGGTATTCTTAAATAGCTTTCGCAATACCAAATTCTACTAGCGGCAAACTTATTTATAAAGGACGTCCTATAGTTAGGAGTTTTAAGAATTGCTTAAAAATGAAGATGTTCCCAAAACTTTTTTTAAAAATAAATTTCCATCTCCATTGGTAATGTTGTCCCTAGTAATAAACTAAATGAATCGGTAAGGGTTCCCCAAACTGAGAAACCGAATGACTCGGAAGGCGAACACTATTTTGATTTACTGTAAAGTCCCGAGTCCATTACTAAAAACTGGTTATTGAATTTTATAAAATTGAAATAAAGAATATAATTATATATTGCGTGTCATTTTCTTTCACTTACGTTTTCGACTTCAACATGGAAGGAAGCATCGACCCCACTCCTACTGGGTTGCTTTCCTCTTTATCTGTCTTATTTAAAATCAGGTAAAGTTATAACGGCGTTTTGCTATTATTTATTATAACCGTTTTTGAGCTATTTGAGTTCGCGTACTGGTATCACGAACGGAATCTGAACTGTACTATGAATGGATAGGCTTGAGGAAATATACTTTAGTGTAAAGGACCCCGGAAGTTATGGTGGAATACACGGTCTTTATTGGGCTACCAGAGCAAAGGGTCTTAAATTTTCCATAAATGACGTTCAGGAATTTTTAAAACGTCAGGATACGTATACTTTACACAAGCCGATAAAACATAATTTCAGAAGAAACAAGACAGTCGTATATGGAATAGACGAACAATGGCAACTCTACCTGGCAGACCTGCAAGATATTAAACAACATAATAACGGTTTCGAATACCTATTAATTTCTATAGACGTATTTAGCAAATACGGTTTCGCCGTAGCTACCAAAGATAAGAACGGAACGACCATGCTTAAGGCTTTTAAAACAATCTTGGAATCAGGTCTAAAACCAAAGATTGTACAATCAGAACACGGGAACGAATTCCTTTGCAAGGAGGTACAACGGGAATTAAAACGTCGAGGTATCCAGTTTTTCGCAACCCATTCGGAGGTGAAAAGTAGCATCGTGGAGCGGTTTAATCGCACCTTGAAAAGCCGTATACACCGTTATTTCACGCAAATAATACGCATAAATACATTGACGTAATACCGGATTTGTTGGACGCTTATAAGAACAACTATCACAAATCAATTAAATGCAAACCAGTTGTAGTGACGAGTGAAAATTCAAAACAAGTGTGGCAAAATGTATACGGGAAAATTAGTTTTTCTTCTCCCGTTTCATACCCCTTAGACGTTGGTGACTTGGTTCGTATTAGCAGGAATAAAAAAAACTTTCGAAAAGGGGTTTAAAGCGAACTTTACTGAAGAATTATTCAAAGTAGCGCAGTGCATACCGAGAGACCCACCATTAAATAAACTCGAGGATTTGAAATCCGAACCCATTTCGGGTGTGTTATACCAGGAGGCAATACAGAAAATCGGGAAAGACCTCGAAAACGGCTTATTTAAAAACGAAAAAGGTATAAGGAAAAGAACTACTAGCAGGTTGGCGTGGTTACAGTCCAGATTTTGACTCTTGGGTGCAAGAAATCGTCACAATATGAGTTTCTTTATCACGTTACCGTATTAACCGGAATGTATAATGGTCGAGGGAGCTTACGAAGTTGGACTTGCTGAAATCAGTTACCCAAGACCTTGGAATAACGGTCAAGGAGAGTGTTTAGTTTAAATTTGGAAAACTATGTTTCTTCTAAAGAATCCGGTAGAGACAGACTAAATCACCTAAGAAACTTAGAAAACGCACTGCCATAGAAAATTTCAACGACGTAATGGATTTTGTTAATATAGTAATACCACCAGGATATTACGGAGTTGAAGATTTACTGGAAATCATGACAACTGATGACGACGGGCGAAATATTAGATATAGAGTCAAGTCATATTACAACAAACCAAACCGTCGTGTAATTGTTGAACTTTATAAAATTATAAAATGTATTTCCCCCGTGAAATCGCCATCATATTAGGGTTCACGAGAATAGTAAGCAAAGATGTTACCGTGGTTACGTCAACGACGGCTCCTTTCAGTTACATTATCTGTTCATATACTCGGACATCATACAAAGTCGATCGGTTGGAGATTCAGATGTTCCCTTATTACGTATTATAAGTATTAAAGGGAAAGACGGAGACACTGTTGAGAAAGAGTTTTCACGACCACATTATTCCCCTATAGCGAATAACAATTTTCAAACCATTGAAATTAATATTATGAGTAAAATGGGTCAGCCTGTACATTTCAAACGAGGAAAAGTTCCCGTCACTATTCTTATCTATATAATCAGGTGTAAAATATTTCTTCTGCTCATTTGTGGCTAGCGAGTCAAATGATAGACATGTCTCCACGTATTTTAGATCACGTTTTTGTACACGACTATAATAATTTGACTTCAATCAAATTGAACACGGATCAATTCCGGTATACCGTGGAGAAGCCGTGCAAAGAGAATATGGTCTTGGAAATATATTGGCCTCGGTATTTCGGTCTCCCATGCCTTTACTCAAAAAGGGAGCTACGGTCCTTGGTCGAAAATTTAAACAAAATTGCATCTGACGTCTCAAGTGGTGTGTCCATTAAAGATGCGTTAAAATCTCGGGGGAAAGAAGCGCGGGAAGAAACCTTAAAAAGAGCCGCCGAAGCAGTGACTAAGCTAACTGGAAATGTTTGTAAAAGGAAACATAAAACATCTCCCATCATCAGTTCAGTTCGAGCCAGGAAGAAGAAAAGACATTATCTGCTAGAATCTGATATATTCTTGTAGTAATATCATTGAACAATGTTGCTAGCCCACCTTAGTTCGCAGAACAGAATTAGCTCGGAGTTTGTTTTATTTCACGTACATTATACTCAAACTGGCATAATAGGATGTCAATGGGTTGAATACAATCCAACATCGAACGTAAATGAAAACCAAGCAATTATATTTAATATCGCCGGAAACTCAAAGACGTTACTGGAAATCGTTTTCATGTCCGCGACCGTTAGGCTCTAGAGACAACCGCGGTACTACGCGTACCGAACCGGCTTACGCA
Organism: Leiobunum rupestre; assembly: GCF_980474605.1. Lineage (NCBI taxonomy): Eukaryota > Metazoa > Arthropoda > Arachnida > Opiliones > Sclerosomatidae > Leiobunum > Leiobunum rupestre. The sequence continues at coordinate 60,505,132 of NC_143391.1, forward strand.
CCACGCGCTTGCACGACTTTCTCTCGCCTTTGAATAAAAACAAATTTGAATATTCTTAACATTGCTTTTTATTCCTTCTCCAATTGCACACTTGAAAGACTGATATTTTATGTATCCACAATTAAGTGCTTTTATAGTTATTGTCGATTTATTCTTCTTGTCTAGAAACTTCTCCGAATTCTAATGTTTATCCAGTCTGGTCGCTTGACTTTATTGCGCCATTGTATTTAACTTCACAAACGCATTGCAACTTGGGAAAACCCATGGGTTTCGGTCCACTGCTGTAACAATCACCACCACTCATTCGCCACTTAAATAATACCGGGGAAATCAGCGGTTCAAATTTAAATCTAATTTGTATATTAAAATGATGTTTATTTCTTAATTTACACGGTCTTCGTACGGTAGAACGTATACATTAGTATCGGAGAAAGGTACTCGTTACATTGGGGTGGAGGAGTGGTAATATTACGGCTCTTCGTTTTTCCAACTGCTTTTCTGATGTAACCAAAAATGGACCAAAGTACCCTAAAAGCGAACAAATTCACCAATAAAGGCCATATGTACCCTATTTTGGATCAAAAGCACCCTATAAACTGGACCTATTACTTTATTGTAATGTTAAACTCCCATAGAGATTCCCCTGAAAGAAACTTGTGGTCCAATTTTGTATAAAATGAGCCTTTGTACGTTCAACACCTAAGAATTGCGTCACTCTTTCGTTAAACATAGCATTGCTAGTTCAACCCGCCTTTACGCGTTCACCACCTAAGTATTTACCCTTCATCATCTTCCCGGCCTTTGGCTGTACACCACCTAAGTAATGCTTCACCCTCGGCGACTCACATTTTGGAGAGCTAACATTAACCATAAGATGTGTGTCAGACGCAAAATAAGCCTTTAAACATGGAGGACTAGTTGGTTTAGCTTTCTTTACATGTATATTGCTCAGATTTTTCTCAATATTAATTTATTTACGTTACCCCAAATATTATACTTTTTTTAAACTATCTTGGAAGTTTCATTCAATAGACAAGTTGACTAATCCAGAGAGTTCGGCGGAACAGATAAATTAACCATCAATCAAAAAATTGTAGTTAACCGTTTATTTATGGATATTATCCATAGATACAAACGATTTAATATGGAAAAAAGTAAAAAATAACTGATAATTTTCGATTAATTCTTGGTTATGGATGTAAAACAAATAAACGGTTAATTTTTCTCCAAACGCTGACCTCTAGTAATCTACAATAAGCTTACCAATGCATATATAATTTTTGGGATTTTGCAGTAGGATTATCACAAACGTAATAAGGAAGTTTCCTAAGTTTCCAACATATTTAATTAATAAGAAATCAGTCATTTTAAAAACATTTTTCGTAAAAAAATTTAAGGCGTTTATTAAACAAATTACTTATCTTAAAAGTATTTAACTTGTAATTTTTTCATTTTTTTACGACTAGCTCTATTTTTTTCATTTTTTTGTTCCTCAGCTAATTGGTTCAAATAATTCATTCTTATTATTGTTCTCATTTTAATAAAGGAATATATAACATCGGAGGGATATAATGGTTCCCCTTCCCTAAATATATTAACAATTCCTCTCTCATTGCTCAAGCGTTTATGAGTCATTTCATTGTAATGCGCCTCAATAAAAAAGATTCATATTTTTAGTTTCGTTTAAAAACACTGTTGAGGGTTTTACTAGGTTGTGTAGATTGAGTTGCGAGACCCACGATGGTACTTGGTAATTATGGTCTCCAGAAAGATTAGCGCATCTAAATTCTAATTCTGGATATTTTTCATGAAATTTTCGAGCCACCCATCCAGATAAATATTCCAACCCTCCTTCTTCAAATTCTGAAACAATCTTGTCCTTCTGTATATTTGATGCCAATTTAAAATGCTTTTTGGGATTTGATGAACATGTATTTGAAATAGTTATTTGTCCTGAACTTTAATTTTCCACAGTCAACTTGCAATTACCACCTTTGTTGTTTTCCCATTCTTCATTTATTTCTAGCAAATCTGTTTCTTCCAAAGCCTTTTTGTATATATCTGTTATAAAGAATTCTTCTGATTCCCGAGAAGTAGTGTTCGAGTGCGACTGTACAATGCCCAAGATGATCATCCGCACTCTGTAAATAGCATTTAAGGGTGTCGGATGATCATCCAAACCCCCTCGAGGGCGTAGCTGGGAAAAAAAGTTTTCGAGGCAGTCTTGATTGAGTCGGTGTGTCAAGACATAGTTGATGTCATATTTTCTTCTTAAATCCAAATATAAGGATTGTAAAGATTTTGTTGAAATAATTATCCCTTTCTGAAAAACTTGTAAAGAATAATCAGACTTTCCCACACACCTCATTTCCGTTGTCATTTTCAACATATTTTCTAAAATCTTGGATTGTTTATGCAAATGCATCCGAAAGGCACATTTAAATTCATATTTATAAAATTTTCTGTAACTATTGACGGTATCAAACCAAGAATTTACAGTATCGAGAAAATTTGCCAAATCCTAGTAAGCTTGAAGTTTCTTAGAATTTCCCAATCTTCTTATAGCTCTAGCAACCGAGTGTGATAGAAGCTCCGCTCCAGTTCTTACATGCTGCCTCTCCGTCTTGACACATTCTATATGGCGCTTTGTTAGTTTTGGACATGATTTTAATTCTTCACAATCCAGCTTTAACAGACCTTTAATTGGATCGATGTCCACTTTGGATCCATTGATGTCAAAGCCAGTGTCAATTAGCCAATTGCGTATTAACTTTAGAAGGTGCGGAACATCTGCAAAGAAATATATCAAGTCATCCGGACTTGCAGGGTTAAAAAACCATGTTTTATGGACCGAAATACCTAGGGAGTTCCATAAGCTCATATTTCCACCACCCATATCATTTACATATGCCACAACGGTAAAACCAGCTTTATATAGTTCTGTAATGGCTTCAAATAATATATCTTTCGTCATTTTTTGGTCAAAACCCAAAAAGATTGGTTGTTTCCATGGAGAGAATAGACTTCTAGCCATAATTATTTGAAGTTGGTTGAATTGTCCCAATATTTGGTCATACTTCGCATCATATTCATAAAGAGCACGAACTTTTACTTCATCGAATGTAATTACAACCAACTTTTCCAGCTGAGGCAATCTTTTAGCTTTTACCGCCATCAGATTGATTACGTCACGAAGAATTCCGCTACTAAGATCAATTTTCGAGGCATACCTTTTAAGAGTGGCTAAATGAGGTAATGGTATACCTCTTTTTTTCTCTCATATAAATGTACGCCCTGTTACTAAGATATCTCAAAGTAAAAGCATTTGCCACGTCGTCGTCATTCCAATGAACTTTCATCTTTCCATTCAATATTTTGATTTGATTTTCGGAAAAGACTTTACGTAAAACGGATTGGCTTTTTAAATAGAGATTTTCAAACTTGGTTTTTTCTTTGCGAAGTCTTTTTACATCTTTTTTAATATTTGTACTTGAAATTCCTTGAACAGCAAGGTTTGTGGTTAATATTTTGTTTTTTCTTTGAGTTGATTAGTTGTTTCTTTATTTTGCTATAATAATTTTCATACTTTTTGAAGCGGGTTAACAATTTCTGCTGTTTTTCTAAAGCTTCCTTGTAACTTCTTTCGAGCTGTTTCCATTTTTCCGATGCACCGGAGGTTTCTTATTCATTACTGTCAGTGACAGTATTATTTGTACTTGAACGGTCCAAAGTAGTGTTGAGATTAGGAGACGTGTAATCTATGATTGAACAATTCAAATTGCTATCGTTAGAAGGAAAGCTGGTATTAACCACTGAGATGCTAAGAATGGACGAAACCCCCGAAAGATTGCTTAATTTAAGCCTGATTACTTCATTGTGATTTAAAATATCACGATCTTCACATTGGTCTAAATTATCATTAACATCACTTTCATCTAAATTATAATTAACATCACTTTCATCTAAATTGTCATTAACATCACTCTGACTTAAAATATCACGAATTTCACATTGATTTAAAATATCATTAACATCACTTTGATGCAAATTATCACAAGCTTTACTCTGACTGAAACTATCACAAACTTCTAAAATTTGCATTCTTACATCAGGTGTAATGCTAGAAACTGGTTTTGTAGTAATATCCGGAACTTGTTGTGGAGTAATATTAGGAACTGGTTTTGAAGTAATATCAGGAACTTCTTTTGGAGTATGTTTTGTAGTAATATCTGGAACTTGTTTTGTAGTAATAACAGGAACTTGATTGAGATTCAAAATATTAAATAATTCATTAGGATTTAGAATTTTAGAAACTTCTGGAGTTTTAAAAATTCTAGTATCCTGGTTGTTTCCAACTGGTTTTATAATATCAGAATCATATTGGTGTTACCTTTGACTAGACAATGTTGATTTAGACGGACTAAAATTTGGACTATTTACATTCCACACCGAATGGAAATTATCATTTAGAGACTTAAATGTAACACGTGAAGGTCTGTTCTCTGCATTGAATTCACTTAAACCTTGACTGCCCAGATTCTTAGTAGGTACAGTACTTTTCCTTATATACCTTTTGGTTTAAATTTTGAGTAATTCAGACTCATAATAATCCTCGTTGAAGTGAGCCGAGCATATTCGTGCATTTTTAAGATTTGTAATACTACGGGGACATTTCTTGAGCCAAAGTGCTTGTACATTTTCATTTTTAGGAAAACAATGGAAGGATATTCCTTTAGTTTTTCCAAATGCATTTTTACAATCAGGTATACAACAGTACATTCCAGGCATGTTGGGCAAAAAGTATTCCACAGTATCCTTTTAAAGCAATTAAAGATTATTTTAATGAATTTAAAGCAACTTATTATTATAGAATTTACATAATTATTGACGGTTTTCGAGACCCGTTTCCTTATATTTCATTTGATTTAGTACATTATCTACATAGCTCTTGAACACAAATGTAAACGATTGAAACTTTTGAAAGGAACACTAAATACCGCTCGGTAACCAGGATTATATTTCGGGGGGGGGGTAGGCATTGGACGAAATTAAAGCAAAATTGTACATACAACCATAATTTCAGGTGAGCACGGCTCGTGGAGTCGAGCTACGGTCCTGACTAAATATAATACTAAATTCATATAGTTGAACCGCTGGTTACCTGATAACGCGTTTGAAAGTTTCTTAACGCTGTCAAGTAACCTCCGATACTAAGCATACTTTAAAAGCACGTGGTTTATTTCATAAGGGCCGAAACGACGTTAAAACATGTATAAGATTTAAATTTCATAAAAAATATTGAAGTGTGAATTACATTTTGAATAAAAAAACCCCATAACACTGTACTTACATGAAATACACATTGGAATGTTTCGTCGGAAGTTTTCTTGGTCAAAGACTTTGGTCTTCGACACATTGCTATCGCTTCGAAAAGAAAAACCGCGCCATTGATATCCGTAGCCGAGAGAGAAAGAGGGGGGATACGAGACGAGAGGAACGCTACGAACCATACCCTAGTCGCGAACGCGACGGTTGTTCGTAGCCAAAGTACGACGTCATAAAACGGGGTGGAACGACTTTCTACCCTCCCACTTCGAAAATCGGGTTTTCGCTGTTTTTAGATAAGCGGGAATGCTCCAACCTAATAGTGTACATATTCTCTAAGAACCTTGGCGGCCTTCCACTGCACCTTTTGGGACCCGCTCGAAGACGCTACTAATCAGTTATTTTACCTTGAATCCTTAAATGTACGGTTTTATCTAAAATATTTTTTCTTAAGTGGGAGGGGGAAAGCTCAATCTTAATAACCTGTACATTCTAAATCCTACGTTACTCTTTGTTATTTATTGCACTTTGACAGATTTGACATAACTTATTAGCATGAACTTCTTATTGAGATGGAAAGCCGATTTTTACATCTACTTATTAACATTTAAAATCAATCTTAAAAAGAATTTTTTCATCTTAGACTATGAATGAACATTATTTAACGTTCCATTGGATCGAGAAGAAATTGGAAAGGGAATTTGAGTCCAACCCAATAGGAGTGCGAACGAAAATTTTATCTTTAAACAGCTGGTCGAAGAGATCATTCGTTTTGTATCCTACGTGCCATCTGAGAAAGTCGGTTATTGGTTTTGAATACGGAAGAAGTTAAGAAAATACACGTGGTTCCAAATAATTTGAAATGCATTTTCTTGAAATTCGAAACAATCAAAGAAGGCAGAGTATGTCAGTTAGATATTTACGGTGGTGTTATTATTACTTTAAATATGCAAGAATGTCAACTTTATATTCAATTTATGTAAACGAGCGTTACACGTAACTACATAATGGTGTTGTTACGGTTTCTTGAAAGATGGGTGAATGTCAGCTTTATAAGATTGTTACGTTAAAGAACAGTACAAGTAACTACCTTAAGTTTGTGTTACTTTTAATTTGCAGATATGTCAATGTCAGCTATATATCTAGAGTTTATTAAAAAGAATGTTACTCGTAATTACATTACCGCGGTGTTAATATCAATTTAAAGATGCGTGAATGTGAACATTATCTTCAAGTTAATCTAATCGAGCGATACACGTAACTATATTAAGGTGGTGTAACGTTCTCAGCTTTATATGAATATTATGTATAAGAACCTTACAAGTAACTACCTTAAGACTGTGTTACTTTCAATTTGCACGTATGTCAATGTCAGCTTTGTATCTAGAGTTAATTAAAAGAACGTTACACGTAACTACATTACCACGGTGTTATTATCAATTTAAAGTTGCGTGAATGTCAACTTTAAAAGCCTAGTTTTCACTTGGAGATTTTTGGGTGAAAAAACGTGGCGTCGACGGAAAATGATTAATCTTTTCCGTCGACGCCGGACGCAAATACCATTGGTTTTCGGTTATGTGTCGCAAAATTCAATTCAATTTTTGCCGCTCGGTTGGGCTATTCTGCTCGCGTTCAACCAATCAAATTTTATTACAGTCTGGTCACGAGGTTAGGGAGAAGGCCTCGTTGGAAAGTTAAACGAAGAGTGCCCTCGTGAACTCGTAATTATTAAAAGTAGTCTTAACTTTAAAATAACCAAAATGAGAAAAGTACATATTGATACTGACAAGTTCATTGAAGAAGTTAGAAAATATAACTTTTTATACGACACTAGTCTTAATGACTATAGAGATAAAAAAGACAGCAGGTGGAAGGCAATTGGTGCTTTCTTTGGAATAACTCGTAAGCAATTGTGTTGGAATTTGAATTAAAATTTCTGAATGACAAAACATACAACAAGTGGAAAGGGTTAAGAGACATATTCAGAAGGGATCGGGCTTCACATTTAATTAGTAAAACAAGCGGTTCTGGGGGAGATGAAGAAGATGAAGGGACTCAAAAACCAAAATGAAATTTCTATCCAATTTAAGAGGGTTTTTTAGATAGACATATAGCCAATAGAGACTAAGTTAACCTTAGCTGTGTCTAAAGGAAGTATTGATATAATTATATTTTCACGTGAATTTATGAAGCAACTGATGAACTTAATAACAGCCGCAACATTATTCTGAAAAGTTTTTCTTGAAAATTTTCAATTGAAATTAAGTTGAATGACAGGCACATCATTGTTGGATAAGAGACCCCGGCGGTGGTTTTTCTCTAATGTGGTTAGCGAAGGAAGTGTTTCTGGATAGAGCTATTTACATAATGGTGGAATTATTAAAATTTAAAATGAAAAAAAAACTGATTAAACAAATAAATCATGTATTTAAAATACTACACATTTTAAACATTATTTTAAGTAATTGAAAATGCTGCCGGAGGGGTCTCTCAAACCCATAAACCTTTATTGAGGAACAATTTAAGCATCAAGCCTATACAATCAAATGTGGAGTTATTCTGCTGCTGTAAAAAAAATATTGAGAATTTAAAATAGTCCTTAATTAACAAATAGGTTAATATATTTTGTAAAAACACTTTCAGGAGTTGTACAAATATAGAGGAAGCTCAATTGTTTGTTGAAGTTGAAATTAATGGTGGGCTTTTGATAACGTTAATGTTTATAAGTGTCAGGATATCAATGTAGAAAAGGGAAAAGTAGACGAAAATGTTGGAAAAGCTGCCTTGACTATGTTTCAAAAAAAGAACAACACTGCAAATTATGAGTATGTTTAAATAACAATTAAGTACCGCAGTTATAAAACCAGGTAACCCGAATGAAGTCATTTTTAGAAATCTAAGGTAACGAATATTTTAACCAATATGATCACTAAAGCCCGGTTCACACTTTACATTTAATTGGACCACTTAATTGTATCCAACTATTGTTAGCAAGAAAATTGCAGAGTGAGAATAGAAAAAGAGGGAACAATTGTTACAATTTGTCTGTTCACACTTCACATTTTTTGTTTATAATTAGTTGGATACAATTAATTGTATAGTGTGAACTGTGCTTGAAATGTAATAATTTCAGAGATGTGTTTGAAGATGAGTGTGTAGAGTTTAATGAAGTGCCAACCGGTAGCTCAATGTCAAAAAATAATGGCGCATCCTAAAATGAAACTGTGGATGGCATGAACATGAACGCGAGCCAACTAATAGTTAGTGTGGGGAGCTGATGGCTCACGTGGCATGAAGGACCTGCCACCTCTTTCCTACGCATTATAACCCGGCGACCTGGATTAATGGCTTTAAAAGTCTCTTGATGACTTAGGCCTAAGGTGGTGCCTTGGGTATTAGCCTAGCTAATTATTATAATTATTATTATTAATCTCGTTGCGTTTCGTCAGCCAATTTCCACGTTTATTTAACGGAGTCAGACTAGAGTTATGCTCAACAGGGTTTTTTTACCCCCCGTTGTTTTTGATTATTTTTGTGGGGTTATTGATGTTTTTTGGGTTATTTTATATTTTGTTTATTTCTAAAGAATTATGGTGTTTAATTTCCCTTCAATAAACTGCAACCTTGTAACATTTCGTGGTGGAAGGGAGTTACAGGTGGAGGGGCAACCCTCCATGCTGGCCAACTAAGGCTTTGCTTCTTCCTTAAGCCAAGGTGTAAGGTATTGTGCTGAAGGCTGAGTGGTACTGGGGAAGCGTAAATACGGTATCGTGAACGATCCCCTCGGGGCACCAGGCGACACCCCCTTATATTTTAGCCTTCCGCCCGGACAGATGATTAAAGGCGGTGACCTTCTACCTTCCCCGTTGGATCTATTATGAATTCGAAAACTACAAAGAACAAAAAACATTGGGCAAGGGTCTGTCTTTGACAGCACCCGGCTCTAGCCAGTGGAAGGGTGTGTCTCAGGATAATATCATCCCATCAACAAGTTCAGATCGTGGGTCTGTCCTGAAAGAAACTGAGCTGATGTTGCTTGGGTCTGCCTCCGGCAGTACCCAGCATCAGAAGCAAGGGTCTACCAAAGACAGCACCCCGACTGCGGAAAGCAAGGTTAGTGCTTCCAAGGCTCGTACTCGCAAAGGAACAAGCGTCGTATGACACTCAGGAAGATGGCAGAAGACTGTGCAAAGGGTAATGCCTCTTCAAACAAGAGAAAAAGGGAGTGGGAACACGACTCTCCCAGCTCTCAACAACAGGCTGCCAAAATGTCTAAGCCACTGATCTTCAGTGAAGCTGTGGTTTCGATGCGGATGGCCATCATAAAAGAAGGCTTTCCCTCGATCTCCTTAACTGAAGCAGAAGTGGGAACCATCCAGCGTGGAGTTCCGGAGACGATAGACGGGACACCCTTGGGTAACCCTCTTCCTCATTTCCTGCAATTCCAGCTGAAACGGAATGCCCTGGTTTACCTGTGCAAGAATGACTTCACAGGTAACTAGTTAAGTCAGGAGTTCGGCCGTAACGAACAGGTTCTCCAGGGAACAAGGCTTTTGGTAACAAAGGCCAGTGACCTGCCGAAACCTTTTAAGGTCGCTCTCCGAATAAGGTACGTCTGGACGAAGGACCCTAAAGTTCTACTCAGGCGTCTTCAAACCTTCAACGGTGCGCTGCACATCAGCTGTTGGAAGGTGCTGGGCCAATCTGAGGAACCGGCTGCCACCCGTTAGTTTTTTCTAATGGACGGTGAGTCGGTCAACGCTATCAAAGCTGCAGGATTTGCTGATCAGACACGTTTGGATAGGGGTATCTAAAAGATACTCAGTAAACCAAATCAAACTTAAGTAGTAAGTGTTGTAGATGGTGTGGTTAATCCTACACCTGTTTATGAATCCGAGTCTAACGACTCGGTAATTTCAGGACTAGAGGACCTAGAACCACTGTTAAGGGACTACTCGGAAGGGGATACGTTGACAGGACATCAAAATCCTCAGTGTTTCGGACGATGAAGAGGTCCAAGGCATTGTGGCTGTGAGACGGTAGGCCTTGGAAAAGGATTTAAAATTTAGCTTGTCGAAATTACAATGGAGAATTCGGTATTTATGTTCCAATCGTTTATGAAGCGATTTTTATATTATTTTTATGCATTGTAATTAATCTGGCATTGATGCTATTACAACTATTTATATATATATACTGTGTAAGGTACTTAAAAAAACCAATCTGAATTTTATTATTATCCAAGGGTTGCCTAATGTCTGCTAATTGTTGGATGCATATCATAGCTAAATTAAAAAGTATATGGAAAATTTCATAAAAAAGAGTGAAAGTATTCAAAGTTCGTTTGTAAACTTGTTGTGTAAATATATTAATAGACCTTATTTGATTGTTAGGATTCTAAAGCAACTAAAAATGATTTGGCTTTCATGTTAATGGCTTCTTTAAGGGTCTGTGCAAGCGGTATTTACAAAAATTATCTAAGGGCAAAATGTTGATCAAAATTAAATTAAATGCGATACAAGTTGATGTCATCCAGCTTCGCCACTAGGGAAGAGCGATAAGCACCTCATCTACTTCAGCCTGGCCTGTCACAACCATAATTCCCTGAAAACACTTACAAGGCTAAGTCGCGACTTCTATAAGGGAAATTATAAAGCATTTCATAAATTCACAGCAAGATTTGGCAACTGTTGTTTGCAGTGATGATATGAATATTTGCTGGTCAGCCTTTCTTTAAATCCTCCATCAAGGCATCGAACTCTATGTTGTTCCATATCGGCGTCTCGGAGAGAAACGGGCTACGCTCTTTCATCCCCGTTTCGTTAAATCTAGGGAGTGCAAAACTGGTGCCTGGCGCCATTACCTTCGAAGCAAGGTTCGTCATTACTCGTCTGTGGAGGTTGAGTCAGCACATGAAAAGTACAAGTGCTGTCACTAATGCATCCCGAAAACTCAAGAGGAAGCTTGATCATGACTTAACGTGCCGTATTGCTGATAACCCGAAGGTCTTGTTCATTCTTGTGAATAGTCCCCATCACTGCCATAACTTATCCCAGTGGAGGCTCATCGTTCAATCCCACTGAAATAGCTCAAATTCTTAACCAGCATTTCATTGGCGTCTCTTCGACGACCCGCACTTCAACCGCTGCAGCTAGAGACCCTGTCATACTGTCAGCACAACGTCTGAGTCACTTCTCATGCACTGCTAACTCTGTGCTAAAGCAACTTCTGTCATTGGACACGACCCAGTCTGCTGGTCCGGATGGTTTCATACGTATTTGTTAAAACAGTTGGCTAATTCTATTGCGATACCTTTAGTGACCATTTTAAACAAAAGCTTAGCTCCGGTGCCGTTCCACACCAGTGGAAAGTGGCAACTATCACGCCTATCAACAAAGCGGGCTCAAGAAACAACCCGTCGCAGTATAGACCGAATGGGAAAACCTACCATATTGCCCGTGTTGTTGAAAGTCTGGCCGATAAACCACTTTCCTCCTTCCTTGACAACACGGTATTCCACCATCCCTCCCAGCATAGTTTCCGCTCAAGTTGATCTTGCACTACCAATCTCTTCTATGCGACTCACGAATGGACGGCATGGCTTGACGGGGGTAATCCTGTTGACGTGGTGTACCTGGACCTTAGTATGGCTTTGATACCATCCCCCACCAGGGGTTGTTTGATGCGTTAGCTGAGGCTGGTGTTGAAGGGCTTGCCTTTGAATGGCCCAGGAGCCTCGCCATGGATCGTAAAACTCAGTTGTGCTCAAAGGTCACGAATCCGAAGCTCTTACTCCGCTGAATAGTGTGTCCCAGGGAAGTGTACTCGGCCCTATCCTTTTCTCGGTCTTCATAAACTCTTTGCTCCCTGTTGTGAAGCATTCTAGGCCTAAATTATTCGCTGATGACACCAGGCTTGCTCACCCTGTTGGAACTCCCCAAGATTTCCATCACAATGTAGGGAGCTGTTGGCTCGATCTCGTGGCATGCAGGGCTTGCCACCACCCTCCTACGCATTGTAACCCGGCCACCTGATTAAGGGCTTCAAAAGTCGCATGATGACTTAGGCCTAAGGTGGTGCCTTGGGTATTGGCCTAGCTGATTATTATTATTATTAGGGCTCAAATGGGATGGCCTACAATGCGTCAAAAAGCGGTTTTAATCACCTTAGTCGTAACAGCCCGCGCACATGTTACACTCTGGATGGTCTCCCACTGCAAAGTGCGGACTCCCCGATGAGAGACCTGGGCGTGTGGATGGATCCATCCCTCAATTTTGGTGATCACACCTCCAGGGTCGTCAAGAAAATGAACTCACTGACAGGCCTCACTAGAAGAAACTTTTATTTTCGTTATCCACGGCTAATGCGCGCACACTACACTGCACTTGTCCTCCCTCACATAAACTTCGCGTCCGAAGTGTGGAGCAATCCTGTGTTGGGGGACCAGGTTCGGTTAGTGAAGGCACACACACGCTTTACAAAGCCCACCAGGGGCCTGGAGAAACTTTCTCCAGACGCCAGAAATAAAGTGTTCAATATCAGTCCTCCAACAACACGGCACGCTATAAATGACATTATTCAAGTCTGGACATCTGGGCGGGGAAATCTGCTTTGAACCCTGAGAACGTTTTCACGTTTGATGCCCAAAATAAGTGCTGGCTTGTCAATCCCGTTGCGCTGTGCGTCGTCTAGTTCTGAATAGAGCTCGGCGTTTGGATAAGAAATAATAACTTTATTTATTTTTATCCACCAACGGAAATTATCCGGGAATTAACGATTATTTTACATGTTAAATTGCTATATAGCCGTGGATAATATCCATGGATAAACAGTTAATCGTAATTTTTATGGCTAATCAAACTTTAGCGGTTAATTTATCTGTTTCGCCGAGCTCTAGTTCTGAATCACCTCTGTCAAAGATTGTTGTAGAATCCCTCTTTGTTTGACTGGCCAGTTTTGTCTTGTTTTGCTGTATTAGCCTCATGATTCAACACGGTTTCTTTTATTTTTTTTATTTTTTTGGTCTGTTTCTTTTTTTATTAATGTTTTTATTCAGTCTGTATGCCAAACTTAAATTCATTTTGTGCTTCCGCGTAGTTTCTTCTGTAAGCAAAATTTTACATATTCTTCTGTAACGTCTCTTGAATATCTACGCTCTGCTGTCGGGTACTGCAAGATTGTACACAAGCTATAACTAGCTTAACGATCTGAAACTTTTCTTTCTTTCAAATAAATAAATAAATAGTTAACTTGGTATTGTTTCGCATACATTTTATTTCCTTGAAGTGTATAGATATTTATATCTGTTTGAATTTTTTAAATTGGGCAATGTTTCGAGTGGAGTGGTCTTTATTAAGGGCATAATTGGTATTGATTATGAATATTTTAATGTATTATTTATTGTTTTTTTATTTAAATTTTTAAATATGCATTTAATTGGTTCATAGCTCATAAACAAACTAGCTTTGTTGTTAATAATTAAGATCCTATACAGTAAAATTTTAAATAATTATTTATTACTACAAAATCGCGTCAAGGTTTGTAGTGTCGGAAGTTGGTAGTGTACGGATATAGCTAGTCACTCTATCTTACCGATTTAAAGTGCTCCTTCTTTGTGTTATAAGACTACTGAAATACAGAATTTTAATAGTTAATTTTAATTAGTGTAACTACTATCTAGCGAAACCACAGTCAAAGGAACGGATTTGGCAAAAACAGCGGAGAAAGAAGACCCCGTTGAGATTGGCTCGCGTCTGAATCTGTGAAGAGACATGAGGTGTAGTATAAGTGGGAGGTCGCTTGCGGCCGCCTATGAAATAACACTTCATTCATCGTTTCTTTACTTTAGCGGTAAAGCAGGCAGCGAACTGAAAGGTTAACCTTTCTTGCACTAAGCGCCAGGCTCTAGCAGTTTGTCGCTATCCGCTCCGAGGACAGTGTCACGTGGGGAGTTTTAATGGTGCGGTAAATCTGTCAAAAGGTAACGCCGGTGTCGTAACGTGAGCTAAGCGAGGACAAAAACCTCGCGATCCTTTGGCCTTTTATAGTCTTAAGCACCAGGTAACAGAAAAGTGACCACAGGGATAACTGGCTTGTGGCGGCCAAGAGGTTTTGATCCTTCGATGTCGGCCTTTTCTATGATTGCGTAACAAAATTCACCCCCATAGCTCCCCCTCCATTCCCGATTATTCGAGTCATGATTCACTTAAAATAATGTCTAATGCACTTAAAATAAGGTCACATTAAATAAAATGATGTCGCAAACAGTCGCTTTCGATTAGAGATGATTCGTAATCATACGCAGCCGGTACTATCAGTTTCCTTAAATAAAACTATCGCTTCTGAAACACAAATGGAGTCAGTTTCGCAGGTGATAAATATTGTCACAATTAATAAAGGTGTTGTCGCATTGGCCCGCCTTAAAAACATAATTTTTTTAGTTTTTTTTTTAATATTCTGAGGCTCCCAATAAATTAGCTTTTTACTTTACCGAATTTGTTATACATATAGTAATCAGACGTTTATACAATTAATAGCATTTTTATATAAAGAAAGCTTTGAAAAACCTTTTCGATATTTATAATAAATTAAACACCCTTTGCATAATAGAGTATCGAGTAGTAAAATGACGCTATGACATATATACGTTTCATTTATTGGTGGTGCAAAACGATTATACAACAACAAGATAAAATACTAATATACACGTAGATAAAGTATTGATTGCTTTATATACCGGCATAGAGATTAACTCTAATTTATTTTTCTTTTAACTGTATCTTATGGTACTTGAATGTGTAGATTTAAAAGTGTATTTGAGGTGTTGAGCTTTTACAACTAATCTTGAGGTTACTTTACTTCTCTTACACTTTCATCTAAGAAGTTCATGGGTATTATAGAATTTTATACACTCATCTGATTTATTATTCTTTGGGCCCTTTAAGTAATTTCATTTTAATTAAACAAACAAAATAAAAGAAGTTTCATTTTCATGAAGGAATTCTTCCGCGCATTAAAAGAAACTGTCCATAATTGTGTTAATTCTCGCGCAATTAAATATATATATCGTTCAAACAAAAACAAATCTTAGTTGTTTAGAGTGACAATTGATCCGAATTATTTTCTTTTAAACCATATTTTTTTAATAATCCGATATGACAATATTAACATTAAAACATCTTTAAACATGGAAATTTTCCAAATAAACGGCTTATCAATTAAGAAAATTGTATTTTATGCCTTAAGACCACTCTTCACGAAACGTTTAATAAGTATTTCTTAATAGTAGTTCGAAAATATTAGCCTAAACCTCTGAAATAACAAAGGATTTATGTTGTCTTAAAAGTGTAATATCTGACCTTTGATTAATAATAGTAGTTCCTACCTGGATATATCACTTGGTAAAAAACTGACCAGCAATAGATTTTGCAACAGCAGCGCCGCTTCGGCGAAGTTAACGGATAATTTCCGAAAATCCGTAACAAGTAGCCTTCTACAAGGCAGAACCCGTAACTAACACTTAGCAAATGCACGCGGAACGATAGAGTGATATATCCAGGTAGGAACTACTATTATTGATCCAAGATCTGACACGTTAGCTGTTTTTAATATTTCAAATTGAAATATCGCTTAGATCACTCTACTTTATTATAATTCCTATTTAGATACGGCACTTTTTTGCTGTAAAGTTGTTCTTTGGTTAAGTAGATTGGGACTGGAGCCATCAACAGTATAAAACCCCTTAATGTGTTCTTCAAAAGTGAGCCGCTAACAACTCATAACAATGTAACAGGGTGTCCGAAAGCATGAGAAACCAATTTAACACTATAGATTGGCTAAGAAAACCTTGTACAAATTAGGAAGATAATAATGCATCAGCTTCGAAAGTACTCCTAATCTAAATTAATTTAAAATGTTGATTCTTTCGATTGTCCAACCTCTGATAAAATATGAAATAAAATAGTTTAAACCATTTTATTAAGTTTTTTTAGAATAGATGGGACAGTGTTAAGAGTTCGCTTACCACTATGCTATTAATCAGGGCTGAGGGACACGCCAACGAGGGCATACTTAGGAAAAGGGATGTGATATATTCAATCTCACATTGTCCGTGCGTCGTTTGATTTTAATTAGAAATAAAATGTTTATTCTATTATTAGGACGGATGACAATGTAGAGGTGATCAAAAGCGATTAAACTTTCTTCCGCTATGGCGTAACTGTGAGCTTTAGTACTAACAATTCGTCATATAGGCGCATAATCTCATGGGTTCACTACGAGTGTCATCAATGGGGCGACTTGTTTAAAGTTAAAAGAGACGCAGGGGTCCTTTTCCTTTCTACTTGTGTCGGTGGAATATGCGACCGTAGTGTTTTTGCCTTAAATACTGTATAAGTAAGCGTTTTCTTGTTTAAGTATTTTGTCAGATTCTCTGGTGTATATTCCGGGTGCAGCATGACTTGGCAGCATTATGTATACAGGGTGTCTCAATTTGCTCGATCAGGCCATTTTTTTCAAAATTTATTTATGCTAGGGTTCTGAAATTTTCAGGGGTTATTTGTTAGGTATGGAAGACTTTGGTTACTACATTTCAGAAAAATCGAACGATTTTGTGCCGTTTTGGAAAATTTATTTTTTCACCGGTAGGTGTCACGCAAAATGTTTCAATAGAAAAGTTGAAGGGGGCATAGTCGAAAGTGTAAAAATAATTTTGGTTCGGTTGAAAAAGACCTATTTTTCACTGAGTTTGGAGGTCGGGGGGAAAAACAAGTTGTACTAGCAGGCAAAAGCCTTTAACGTAAACAATCGTACATAATCACAACACACATGTACATTTATTTTATGGAACTTATGCTTTCAGCTATGGAGTTAATAATCAGATCTGCAAAAAGTTATTGTTAAAGAAAATTATTACGTTCAACACCTAATTAGACAAAGTAGACAAAGACCGCGTCTTCCATTTCGACGTGGTTACGAGTAAGATCATCAAACAAAGATTTGTAGACCAAAAATTACGCCTATTTTTCTTTTGTTGTTTTTAACGTGAAATATCAATTGTCTGAGTAGTATTTAAAGCGTTTACATTTCAAAGTTAAAACATTATCTCAGCTTGGCCGATTGTTGTCTAGTATGCCTCTTTACACTCGAGATCAGGTCTTTAATATTTTTAAACATTTTCAAATTGTAGGTTAGTCGTATTAAAGTTTTTCGCCTTGAAGGCCTATTGGCCGAAGTACCGCATATTTTTCCCCATTAAAGCTTAGTTTTCTCCCCTACTTATTGGTCTCTTTACTTGTTCGCGTTTTTACTCCTATTGCCTGCTAGTACAACTTGTTTTTTCCCCCCGACCTAGATCGAGCACATTGAGACACCCTGTATAATACCTCGCTCATGCTTTTTCCTATTTACAAAAAAATTATACCAGCATGGCGACTATAGCCAAAGGTACGATGTTACGTTCTGATGCCAAGTCCATATACGACAAAAAACGACATAATATAACACATAAATGCTAAGAGAGAACTTTGAAAGGTATCTTGCATTTTGTGTGTAGCAATTAAGGTTTGTTAGGAATAGTAATAGTACACGATTTCGAGTAAAAACGAAGCGACGGAAATTCCAATTCCACATAACAAGACTTTGAATATCGCCATCAGAAACGCCATTTTGATCTCCTTAAAAGTAGCAATTTGATGATCCATATATTTAAGAGCTAGAAATCTGTCTTTACGCATGAACCGATCCTGAGGAGTAGACTGTTTGGTTTCAAAATAACGCCAGCACCTAGAAAAAACCTTTTTAATGATTATAATATATATATATATATAACTGTTGAAAAACTGAAATAAATATATCATCTTCTATTTTCTCTTACGAAAATGTGTCTTCAAGGAATTAACAGAAGGTGAACAAATAAACTAAAATAAAGTTTGTTATTTTCCATATTTACCGATAACTGATTCTTTCCAATAAGTGGCTCGGAAGTTTTCGTGAAAAAAACAAATGATCCGTAAAAGGAAATATTTCTTCCTGGCCATAGTAAACATCGTGACACGTATTTTTGTTTCTAGTGATTACGCTATTGTAAAGACTCTTTACTGTTAGAATATTTAATTTCATTATGTTATGTTTAGGTAGGTTCTTTGCGTCTTCCATTTTTTTGATAACACTTTGGAATTCCAATTTTGTTTGATTCTGAAAATTAAGATGAAAAATAAATTTTCTACCATATGCAACATCTAAAAATGAAGTTAAAAAACCAGTTCACGTAATGCAGGATTAATTGAAATTAAAAAGATTTTTCCTAGAGAAAATAGTTTGAAAGCCCATTAAAAAAATAAAAAAATTATAAATCGTTTACAAAGCAGGCAGACGAATTTGAAAAGAATGCAATATTGATTAGTATTATCAAATGAATCAATCCCAATTTGTAATCTTAGCTTGATCGATGAATTTCAGTCTGCTTTTCCAGAGAATCGTAGATTGAATCATAAACTTTAACGTAAGTTATTAAATATGTTTTCCCTTAATAATTCACTCTTATATATTTCCCTATGAATATTTTTCTCTATTAATGTTTCACTCATATAAGAGTTAAACATTAATAGGGAAAATATATTAGAAAGAGAAATATAAGAGTGAAACATTAACAGAAAAATATATATATATAAACATCACGGTGTAAGGTTTGATTTTCTACCTTTATTCATTCTCATGTATGCAACAAGTATGAAATATAGATTTAAGTTAGTTGGGTAGGTCAGGTAATAATCAGCTGGCACCACCTTAGGCCTAAGTCATTTAGCGACTTATAATACCTAAAACAGATGGCCGGGTTTCAATGCGAAGGAGGGTGGTAATAAAACCCTCCATGCCACGAAAGCCAAAATCTCCCTACAGTTACTATTATCGTAAGTTTTATTGAAAGGGGAATACCATTACAGTAATTTTGTACTGTAGAACGTTTGTAGTAACGCTGTATAGTGTTTCCGATATTAGAATCACATTCTGCTAATATTTATGCGCTACGCCAGCGTCCACCTAGCCCGGACAGGTGCAAAATCCCGCATGGGTAGAAGTACCCTACTTCTGATGGTCGCACCTTTGACGCAAGCCACTCATCCCAGCAGAAGGTGCAGCAATGGGCGGAACATTTCCCACTTCGCACACAGCAGTGCGATTTAGAGTGGATGCTGTAGCAACTACAGCTAACACCCTACCTACGGAGGTAAGGAGTCAAACCCTTTGGAGAGAGTTCACAAAGGGGAACGGCGGGCACACGGCAGCCCAAGTTACCCGGCACAGCCGGCATCGGAAATCCCGGTGGGACACCAAAAGGCCGAGAAACAGGACCACCGTGCCCTCATACGAAGGCCCGCTGCCCCACAGCAGGCTACTTAATCCGCCGAGGCGGCGAGATTGCACGGACCCTTTCCGTTAGCTTGAGCCGAAGCTCAGTATCCAGCCCCAATCTGACCGAAGTCGGAGGTGGAGATGGGACCATATGATCGGAGCTAACATATCCCAGTGCGCCGCCCCCTTATAAGTTACCAGAGCCAGACCTCGACTCCCCGGTAAAGCCACCAGTTATTGCACACTCCGACCCTCGTTTTGAAAACAACAAATATTATCATAACCGAAATCCTTCCACGACGAAGAAACTGCGCAGAACGGTATCTGGCTCCCCGTTCCAAACAATTAACTGCCGCCGCTATGAAACTCCTTGACGCAAGTTGATGATCTGTAACTGTAGTTCTTCGCTGATTACTGGCATGTTGGTTAATGGTAAAACTTACTTAACTTGTAAATAAACCACGACTCAGGTAAGAAAGACTTTTTTAAGGAACGGTCTCTCTTACCTTTGTCTTGGTTTATTTACAATAACTGTCGGCTTTACCGGGGAGTCGGGGTCCGGCTCTTGGAACCCACCACGGGTGGTAGCGCGCTGGGAGATGTTAGCTCCGTCCAAATAGTCCTATCTCAACCTCCGACTTCGGTTCGGTGTGGGCTTCGGCCCAGGCTAACGGAGAGGGGCCGGACAAACTGCCCGTCTCGGTGGATTGAGTAGCCTGCTGTGGGGCTACGGGCCTCCGTATGAGGGCATGGCGGACCCATCTCCCGGTCTTTTGGGGTTCAACCGGGATATCCAGTGCCAGTTGTGCCGGGTTATGCGGGCGGCCGTGTGCCCGCCGTTCCCCTTTAGGAGCTCTTTCCAATAGGGCTTGGCTCTCTACCTTCCTAGGTAGGGTGTCGTCTGGCGTTGCCAGAGCATCCGCTCTCATTCCCACTGCTGTGTGCAAAGTGGCGCGTTGGTCGGCCCATTGCTGCACCTTGCTGGGTTGAGCGGCTGGCGTCGAGGGTGCGACCATCAGTAGTAGGGTTCTGCTGCCCATGCTGGTTTTGTCACCTGTACGGGCGTGTAAGTGCTGGCGTAGGACATTTGATGATGGTCCTCAGGTGGTGTGGTATCAATCTTAGCGGTACACTGGGCTATAAATCTGATGCATGTCCAGCCTTTCCTTTCTCCGGAACACAGAAGACTTCGCCTCAGTTTCTTTGACAACTGTTCCGATGGCCTAGAGATTTCTTATCCCGTCTGATTTTATTTTCTGGTGAAAAAGTAATTGTTTAGGTTTTTTAAACTTCTAATTTGCATCACCGAAATGGTGTTGTTAATTTTAGAATTGAAATAGTGGTTTCGTACTTATCCCACTGTGTGGGTGACAAGACGTAGACGACAAAGAAACTATTCTTGAAACATTTAACGAACGGAAAGGAGTGAACGTTTCTCGGTTAACGTGTGGGGTTGGCTGGGGTATGGTCAAGCCGGAATTTTAAGACCGATAGTTGGCCGCTTAAATGCCCAATCCTATATATCAATCCTCCGGGATTCAATGTTGCCATCGATAACGGCAATTTACGGCCTAGAAGCAGCACGGTAAAAAAAATCATGTTCCCTCTATGGCAATCTAATAAACATGTTTTGCTTAACCTCTACTTTAAGCATATATTTTATGCAAGACAACTGTCCCGCTCACACTGCTCGGGTTGTCGCGGCGTTTTTGACCGTGCAAGGTGTTCATACTCAAGCTTTTTCTCCTGACCTCAATCCCATTGAAAACGTGTGGTCCAGAGTGATATCTTTAATGAAAAACAGATCCCGGAAAATTCAGACGACCTGCGAAACATGGTCTTTGACGCATTTAACAGATTGAGCCCGGAATATTAGCAGGGCTTAACCAACTTGTTTCGATGAAGTTAAAGAGCTTGTTTGAGAGTAAGGGGAGACGTTATCCCCGATTAATTTATCTAAATTTGTTCTTTATCAAACTAGTGCTTAATTTAAAACTCCACGATTAAAGTAAAATCACCGTGATAATATTTACATATAAATAGGCTAACGAAAACTTCACAAATAAAATACCGCGCGTTCCATATATGGCGTCAGCATATAACCATAAGTAACGTCATAACAATGAGAATAACAATTAAAGAGATTTACCACGAAACGGATTTTCATAGTTTTAGCGCAAGCAATATATTTTTTAACTAAAGAGTCCCGTAATGACTAACGCATGCGAGACTTCCGCCTTAGCTGAAATATCTGGTTTCCGAGAGATCGGTGGTATATTATTCTTAACTGATAAAATGAAATAAAGTTAGTATCGGCGGTATACGGGCCCAAGTAATATGTTTTTTTGGCACGCGTAATTAGCAAGTGGGCTTCAAAACACAGGCAAATGTCCATGAGACTCAAGAACCTGTTTTCCGGTATAAGGCTAAAATTGTTAACGAAATTGATTCACCAAGGACGGTAAGTTGCGAATCCAAGGCGTAGCTTTAAGAGAGTATCAGTGTCGAATAAAGGTGCAGTTAGAAAAGTAACATTAAAGCAATATAAAGTGTCATACTTATTGTAGTTATGTTATTTATGATGACCTGTTGATTGCTCTGTTTAGAAAGTGAAACTAGTCATCCTAAATATAGCATGGTCGTTAATAAAGGTTTTGATTTTGGAACTAAAATGGTTTCATCTAGCTTTTAATTATGTTACACAGAAATGCCGACAATGAGTTATATTATGTTACGTAAGATTCTAAATACTCAACAATCTAATTGTAGAGTCTGGAAATGACTAACTCGATTTCAAATGTATTAAACACCAACAACTCCTTCTGCGTTGAGTTTGCAAGTTCTCTCCCCACTGGTTTAAGGGGTTTTCCCCCGAGTTCTTCGGTTTCCCCTTCCCTAAAAACTTGTAGAGGTTAACGGTAATAGTTAGTGTAGGGAGCTGTTGGCTCGATCTCGTGGCATGCAGGGCTTGCCACCACCCTCCTACGCATTGTAACCCGGCCACCTGAATTAATGGCTTCAAAAGTCGCTTGATGACTTAGGCCTAAGGTGGTGCCTTGGGTATTAGCCTAGCTGATTATTATTATTATTATTATTAGAATAGAGTAATGGCAGTGGGACATCACGGTACGTCACCCATGCTTTTCTCTATCAATAAAAAAATGGCGACCATGGCCAAAGCTACGAAGTGCCATTACTCTATATTTACACAAAAATCGTGCGCGCGTTTATTTCAAGCAACTAGAAACCGTGCGCATGGATCGTATCAATATAAGGCGTTTTCCACTCTTCGCTTTGGAACGACTCGAAATTCAACCAGAAAATCAACAGATCGAAAAATAAACAGCTTCAGTGAACGCTGACGAAAGACAGATGGGGTTTGTGTAGTCATGCAAAGTTCTGTAGACCTCGTATTTGGACAATAAATGATGGTTTATTTCCTATATCTGTTCAGTTCTGGATTTAATTCGCGGCCACTGTTAGATTTATTATGAAACATATAAAATTTTACTTGGATAAATTTTACAGAAGTGGAGGGAATAAAATAAATTGACATTTCTGGTCCAAACGTTATAAGTCACTGCGCAAATTGTTTAACAATTAGCTGTCGCGATGGTTCACGAGAGGAAAAGAAACCCTAGTCTTTTTTTTGACTTTCTCATAATAGATAAGTCATTTTCGTTCGCTTAACGTGTCCCTCAATATTTTATTTGTCCGGCGTTTTGAAATGATGTTAAATTTAGGCATGCATGATGAAAAGGTCGATATTGCCTTTGATACAAAACCGATTCCCACCTTAAAGTTTACATGTCAATAACTCGTCACCTATTGGTCTAAGATATCTAAATGTAACACTTCGTAAATATAATTCGACCATCTTGAATTCATTAATATAGTAGCGTAACTCTTTTATTTTAAAAGTTGTGAAAAATGATATACGTCATTTCCGTTTAAGTTTTATATTTCTCGAAGGAACTGATGGTCGGATGGGAAAGAGGATCGGAAAAATGAAGAATAAAATGGGTTTCATCTTTCTTTCAGTAGTACATTTTTAGAAATAAGAAATAAAGCGCCAAAATTCCTACGGGCAAAGACTTATTTAACACAGTGTACAAACCAGTTGGGATACTAGTAGCGGTCCTTCTTACGTTTTTTTAGTGATAGCCCACACCAAACCAATAAAGTTTATACTTGAAAGAAATAGATTATTTTTCGTTTGAAGTTCTCAAGGTAATTAAATTTAGTATATTTCTACGGAATAAGATGATTCTTACCGAGAGCCTGGTCAAATAGCTCCTCAAATGGAATTCATAAATTTTTTCAACATCTCTTTCTTTCATCAGTTCCTCAATGGTATTAATATAACGTAAGTCTACGACAGTCAACTCTCCCTTCATATTGGAGAGGTAAGCCTTGATAAGAATTACGTCTACGCTCAAAAGCCAAGTGCCCAAGAGCCATCTTGATGACGCCTGAGTAGTCTTTTCATCACGAGCTTAAAAATATTAGGAAAATATACACAGCGTAAATTGTGAGAGACAAGAGAAGGAACCCAGTTGGCTGGCCTCTTAGCGGGGGCCAACTTGCCTAAAACTTAGTCAATTAGGTGATCTACATGTAAGATTCTTAATTTCAGCGTGGCTTTAGACTAAATTGGTACTATTTTCAATAAACTTAATCCTCATTGATAAAATCCGAACGTACAAATACGTATCTGTGTGTACAAAATTGGTTTCGTTTGTGATTTGAGTACCACTCTCGAATTAATATTTTCAATTATTTAATGAAAGCCTTCATCACTAGCTGCTACTGCAACTATGTCAGGGTGTAATATAAAGTTGGCAAGCGATTCATGCCACGCCCACCAACTGCTCTTTACGCTTATTATTAGCGTGAACCTCAGTAAGGACAAACCGAAGACGTGGAGAGAAACTCATTAAACGAGTGAGGGACAAAATTTGCAAACTCACGGCAGAGCAAGGGTTTTTGATCTAAAGTACCAAAAATCTTAAATTGAAACATTATTTTCTTCCTACGAGGCGAAATTCCTTACTTTTCCTACAGTGCAGTTCTTCCTGACTTTAAACTAATACTTCTTTCAAAAATATGTTTGGTAACTTCCACAATTGGGTTTTAATTTCTCCAAATATGTTTGTAAAGCAAATTAACTGTTTAAACCTAGTTTATTCAATTTTCAAAAAGGTTTATTTCCGACTAAAGTTCATGCTTGCTTTCTAGTAAGCTTTAAAGATTTCGTAATCTGCTATTATAATGAAATAGATATCGGTAGAATATCCACGAAACGATAGAAGAGTAAGCTTTTAATTTTAATATGCTTAAATAAACCCAACAATCCTTGTTTACTACGAGTAACTTCTGAAATATTGCTAATGCCAAACTGGGAATCCGGGAAAACCAGTATCAAAGTGAAGAAAAATATAGTTCGCAGTAGGCGGTATAGTTAGGCTCCATCTAAAGAATGACGGAGTTGACTCAATTGTACTTGGCACAATGATATTCCAACATATTTAAAGATCTAAAAGATAGATACTACATTGCCTTGTTGACCAAATCAACCCTTAAAGTAATAGAACTTATTTATTCTTATTATTTTGTTAATGCAACACCAACAATAAATTAACTTTAACTTTAAACTAATTAAATGGCTGAGAAATAATACGCCTTCAATAATTTATTTGTCGAAGGAGAAGACAGCTAAGAAAGACTCTCTAAAAGATTAACATACTTAATCTCTTTCCGAAATCATTTCTAGGAACATCATTCTACAATTTTAAAAAACAGACAATTATTACCGAGATCTATAAGTCATAAGCTTTCTTTTAAGAACTTGGCCATCCTGCACCGCTTATCTCGTTTGAGAGGTTTTTGTTGGTTTTTTAGCCTGATTGAACTCTCAAAATTGAGCGGATCGCTTATTCCGGTTCTCAAAATTGAACTTAAATTCACGAGCTCTCAAATAAAAACTTAAAGAAAATATCACTCAAATACGCACATAGTAGGTAAGTTGGGACAAACGTCTATAGTAAAATCCTTTAGGGGGGACGTATGCCAGTTTCGTATCATGTAATATCGGTAGCGTACGCGGCGGCGATACGGAAGTTCATAGATTCAAGTCTCGGCTTATGCAAATTTCCTTCCAATTAAAAGTTCCACCAAAATAATCTAATACAGCTGCCAGTGGATTACATAAAAGTCTAGAAAGTCTGGTTCGTAATGATCAGGTACTGCAACCAGCTGTATGAGATTATTTTGGTGTTTCACACTTTGAGTAGTTAAGAAATAACACTTGGTGGCAGTACTTGACCATTACAAACCAAGTTTTTTTCTCATACTTTTTGTTATACACTGGCAGCAGTATTAGATTATTTTGGTGTTTCGCACTTTGAATAGTTGAGAAATAACACCTGGTGGCAGTACTTGACCATTACAAACCCAATTAGTTTTTACTATATTTTTGTTATCCACTGGCAGCAGTAATAGATTATTTTGGTCGCTCACAGCCTCACACTGAGTAGTTGAGAAATAGCACCTGGTGGCAGTACTTGACCATTACGAATGGTCAAGTACTGACAAACTAGGTGCTGTTTCTCAACTAATTTTAGTGCAAAACACCAAAATAATCTAATAGAGCTGCCAGTGGTTTAAATTTAAGTATTTAAAATGAAAACTTTAATATTCGGAATCAAAAAGTTTTGAAAATTAAAATGTGTTCAAAACCTTAACACGTTTTGCCTGTGTAATATGAAAAACTAGTGACATCTCAAGATCACTTTGAAATAATAGTGTTCTTGATATGCGAACGAAACGTTCTTGAAATGTAAAATGTTCCGAAAATTTTAATTCAACAATTTTAGAACACTTGAACACTTAAATAACACCATGGTTTACAAGAAGAACAAAAATGTACCTCAAATTTGCAGTGTAATAAGCATTAAAGCCACAGTAAGGGTCAAACTCAATTATTAGGTTACATATGGTCAGAGTTATATTAAATAACCAGATTTACAGACGAAATCTCATTATGAAATCATTTCTTCAGCTGTATTTTAAGGAATTTTGTGTCATAACCGCTTTTCACATTTCAGAGTTTTTTTCAGTGCAATTGATCGGTGAAATCTTTTTTAAGCTCTCAAATATAGCGAAAATCCATGAGTGCCAATTCCGGCTCTCAAAATTTGAGAGTTAGAGTGGCTTACAGGCAAAAGACTATAAGCGATGTGCAAGCTGAGCGGTTAGTTTACGGAAGTTACCAACACTGCTCTCCGCATGCCTCATAAATCCAGGATCTATATATTTTCCTCTGAAAGTCATGATAAGATTGACTATAGGAAAAGCTAAGACATCCTTTAAATTACACATGTTTTATATTGTTATTACATTCTTAGATGACTCGTTCGATTTGCTTTAACGCAATGTTATATAGAAAAACCACCCATTTGGTTTCACCAGGAATATTTATATTTTAGCGTCTGATGCCGCGCCTGTTCAATCGGTCCTCTGCTTGCAAGTAAGTTAACAAAAGTAACTTTTAAATAATTAATAAACCTATTCCCTACCAATAAATTCCTAATTAAAAAATAAGATGTCTGATGGCGCTACTCCTGGAAATTTTCAATTTCTCTCTTCCTTTATATTTGGAAATTTTTTTCTTCTCCACCGCCCCTGACTTTGGGTGTTCCTTACCTGTCCTGTTTGTTATAAGATTCAAGGGGCCCTTCCTCTACACTCTTGTTCGGTGCTCTAGCAAACCCTTATCTTAAAATAGATGGTCCTATTTGGAAAAAAATTACGTACGATTTTGGATAAAATGTGAATAGTAGAAAAACGAACTATCCAAGATCGCTTTTATCTTGTTTAATACTCCAAAATTGAAAGATGAAGTTAGATGTCTAGGAGTAAAGATTCCTCGAAACAAAAAGGCCGTTACAAGCGAAACAACAGTGAAAGACATCAGAAGAAAGACGGAATTGTCATGCCCTAAAGCGTCGTTTGGTAACAAGACTTTGTCTGTTGAACCTTGACAGTCCAAACAGCTGTATATTCGAAAAGAGTCCGTTCGAAAAGGTGGAGAAGCGTGTGCTTTAGAATGGTAATACATCAAATTTTCCAAAGATTTTGCATCAGCATGTACAAAGTCAACCTTCTACAATTTTTAATAAAAAACGGAAATCAGTTTGATTTCATCCACGTACTGTTGTATTATAATATTTGCTTTATTTCAGACTATAACGAACACTCGTATATTCTTGGTTTAACACTGAAATTGTGCTTTCCATCATTTCAATGACTGCAGTGATGGATGGCACAATTTTAGTGATATCAAATAAAATGAAAAGTACCATTAATTATATCCAACTTTTAACTTTATGTAAATATATAAAATGACAACTTCTTTCGACGACCCGTTCCTTCAGATATTCATCAGGAACCGAAATAGTTCCAAAAATGATCAAACATCTTCCCAGTAACATTTTTCTTTAAAAAATCCTATACACAATTGGATTAGATCTTGCACAGTACTTGGTCAAAAAAATTTAAAAATATTATTTAATAATCCAAATTTGTGGTATCATTTCCAGATATTATTTGATCCAAGTTAAGAAGCAAAGGAATCAAGAAAACATCGGAAAAATCGCAACCATTTCTGATTTGCTGTATCGGTAAAAATTTGTCTGAGAATTGGCTTAACTTTTATACCGACCAACGTATTATTATTGTTTTCGTTATCGCGTTTTTCAAGTGCCAAGCCACTTAAGGGTGACTTATCCTGTTATCGATTCCAGGGACAGACGATAAAACCAAAAGCAAAAGTCCAACCTTTCAAACGACTGTAAATGAAAGTGACCCAACAGGACAGAGGTCATGGAAGTATAAAAGGTCCAAGAAGCTGACCGTAGAGATAACCTTCCTTTGGGTGTAAATAGGTTTAATAAAGGCTGAGAAAACAAAGTTTACTTAAAGCTATGTGACACCTGGGATTAATTTATCAATAAAAGCTTGCCCTAGGCCTAAAGCGTTAGCAAGAGAGAAAATATATTTAACGGTAAGTAAAATAGTAGAACTTCTTAGAGTAGTTTACTTATTTCGAAGCTTACAACTAGTTGAGGCACCGGGTCACCATCGTAACGTCAAATAACAACGACCCAAAACGCACCTGTTTCAACGACTTATACCAATATGCAAAGTCTTGGTTCGATGGGCAGAATGGATCTAAGAAAAGAACCAGCTGATCCGAAATTTAAAATATTTTTTTAATAAAAAAGTTTCAACGGATGACAATAATATATATTTTAATAGTAAAGGGTAAAATGATCGGAAAAATATGAATTTTTAATAGAAAAAGATAAAATGGATTGTAAATATATTTGTTTTAAAAAAAACTTTCGTGGACTACACTTTAAAAAAAGTTTTAAAATATAAATATTAAATAACTCAATTCTTGCCACCAGTAGAATGATAATGGTTCGTGATTATAGTTATATAAAGGTAACTCTCTTTTTCTGTGGGGCCACGATGCCACCCCATCCCATTCTTGCTTATCAAACTTGGCTGCCTAGCATCGAGATCTGGAGGACAAAGTACCTAGTTATATCATACTTAGCGAATTCGTCGAAAAACGCACTTCTCGTTAAATTATGTATTTTACCCAAAAATATTATATTTTTCTCCAAAATAATAAACATTTGGTTTCCACCCAAAGCCACTTTTTTGCCCTGGTCCCGAAAGAATGTTGGGAATCCTAGATAATGCATTCAAATTGCAAAAAAATACGTTGAAAAACGTTCTTTTACTCGAATAATTATGTCTTTTCACTTAAAATTCCCGCATATTTCTCTTAATTAGAATACATTTTGCCCCACCTATAGCCCCCTTTTCTAATTAAATCAAGCCGTGTAAATTAGACGATTGGTAAAATAAATACAGTTTATTTTTTTAAATTTTAAGCTCGTTGAAACAAATATTTAAAGGATCACGAAGCTGGGGCCAGTAAGATAAACAAACTGTACGTCTGCTGTATAAATTTATTTTACGTTGAGCTTTATTTTAAAAGCCCGTTAAAGCTCAACGACTCTAGTGTTCTTCAAATGGCAAGTAACTAATCGCGTCAATTTTATCGGAATGTAAAATTTTATCGTAAGTTATAATTTAGGTTATTTTTGGTAGTGTACGCGAAAATAGTCGAGTCTCAAACCACATTAATATTAAGAGCTGCTCGCCCAAAGATAACGGTTTAGTTTTACAGGAATAATTAAAATTATTAAAATTATATGGTTGTACCCTTACGCCGATAGCTAATAAGATAAATAAAACCACACGAATTATTGCGTAAGTTTTTACTTCCACAATAACTCGTGTTGTTTTATTTATCTTTATATACAGGGATTTATCCAATATTACAATACAGACTAGATAGGTTTCTTTTACCACGTCAGTTTTTGATACATCCTGTAAAACAATAAATTGCATAAACCACTCACCCCATTTACTAAATTTGTAATTAAATCGCTTTCTCTTGTAGGTTGCAATCTAAAAATAAAGTTATGATTTTAAGAAATTTTCATTTTCGCTTTTGTAGTGCTTCTTTGGAAGAAAAATATATTGGTTCAATTCACCACATCAGTGAAAATAATCAATTTAAGTGTATTCTAAGTACGAATTATTTTCAGATAAAGTCCTTACTTAGCTTATGCATTATCAAAATAAAATAACTTAAGTAGTGTTAAAAATTTCCATCTCAGCGAGAGCTTTTGACCTCGTACACTCTGTTTAAAAGTCTTCGACAGGTGAAATTTTTGCCCTCTTTTTAATTATGCTAGAAAACTAATAGATAGCTCGATGAAACCAATTGCAACTATTATTTATTTTCCAATATCTTTCGTTATTTATCGGTTTAGTCCGCCAAAAATTAATAGTTTGGCGGGAACCGTCAAAACTCATTTTTGACAACTTTTTAAATATTGGTTCTATGGCACTGACTCGCGCGTTTTTGAATTTACAACGGTCGGTTCATATTAAGAAAGTGGAAAAATTATCCCTCTACAACCATTTTAGATATATATATATTGAAAATATATTTAATTAAAGGCCGGTTTAAAATAAACAGATTCCTAGGACAACTTGGCAAGTGGTTTAAAGAATATACTTTTTATACGCTAAAGCTTTTAAAAAGCTATTTGCGTTATAATTTGTTTACCACAATTTTTAACCAGCCTTTAATCCAATATATAATTTGTTGGATCGCTGTCGAAGTTGCGTTATTAATAATCGCTTGATGCATTTTAGGTGTTTCCTAGTTTCGACGAAAGTTTGTAAACGCGATAACTTCTCAACAGTTGGTTGTAGAGGGATAATTTTTCCACTTTCTTAGTATGAACCGACCATTGTGAATTCAAAAATGCTCGACTCAGTGCCGAAGAACCAATATTTAAAAAGTTGTCAAAAATGAGTTTTGACGGTTCCCGCCAAACTATTAATTTTTGGCGGACGAAACCGATAAATAACGAAAGATATTGGAAAATAAATAATGATTGCAATTGGTTTCATCGAGCTATCTATTATAGTTTTCTAGCATAATTTAAAAGAGGGCAAAAATTTCACTTGTGCAAGACTTTTTTAACAGAGTGTACATTATACGTGCCGGAGGACACTTTCTACCAAAATTGGATCTAAATTTAAATGTGAACCGCTAGGTGCTAAAAGAAAATTGTCAATGAGAAAATTGTAGAGCGTCACCGAAAACGTGCAAATAGCGTTGGCGCGAAAAAGATAGACGTCTTTGTCACTGACAAAATACGACTTAAAAAAGTGACAAGTAGGGCAAGCTAAAATAACTTTTTTGAATTCCATTGGGAGAGTAGTGTAACTTTATGAAAGTCATAAATTTGTTAATCTGGTGTTTAATGCAATAACCACCGCTGAAAAATCGAGGAGACAATGGCGAAGAAATTGAATTAATTAAATTATTAATGGCGATTTAAATTACGTACGATCTGGTGACCTTGCTGGCCAATGTGCCGAACCGTTTCACCCTATTCATCGTTTTGAAATACAGTATTTCACATTTCGGGGGTCATAAGGCGTTTCACTCTATTTGAAACCACAATCTGGCTCATTTAGCTATTGACTTTTCATATTAGTTTGGTAATCTAATAGGCCTGTGTTTGCATATAGTCTTATTCGAAACCTATTTTAACCCTGATTTAAAGGTCAGTAAAAACCTTAAATTTATTAAGTATTTAAATAACTGTAATACAAACTGTGTAGCATTATTGTCGTTATCAAGCTGGCCTCAATATTCCAGAGCTGTGGCCATTAACTACGCGGAAGGTGGAAGAAAGCTACGGCGAGTGAGTGAGATCTTTGAGCAACGACATCCAGATAGAAGACCATCCATAACTACTGTAAGGCGGGCTATAAATGACTTTCACCAGTATGGTAACGTACAACCTCAATTTCATAGGCCTGGTCAGCGGGATTTGGACTTTGAAAACACCGTTTTAACCCATTTTGCCGCATACCCACGTAGTTTTTGTGCCGCAGCGAGTAAGGATTTGGCTTGCAGTAAAACTCGCATTTGGGAAATTTTACTTAGTCATAAGTACCATCCTTACAGAGGAACGCTTCACCACAACGGGCAGATTTTTGCAACTGGCTGCTAAATCCCGTTGCCGACGACCCACAATTCCTCCGCAACATGCTTTTCTCGGATGAATCCTCGTTTGCAAGACACGGCCTTTACAATCACCAAAATAATCATGTTTGGGAAGACAAAAATCCACACTGGGGATATGAACCCCGTCGCAAATTTCAATTCGGGCGCTTGAATGTTTGGATTGCTCTTGTTGGAAACCGATTAATTGGTCCAGTATTCTTACCGCAAAATCTTAATGGCCAGATTTTTTGAGAATTGAGTTAGAACAACAACTTGACGAACTGCGCAACGAGCAAGATGGTGCCCCGCCTTATTTTCACAGAGCCGTAAGAGATACCTAAACAACGAATTTCCACAACGATGGATAGGGAGAAACGGTCCCTACGCTGGCCAGCAAGGTCGCATGATCTGACTCCGTTGGATTTATTTCTTTGGGGCTTCGTCAAGGACAAGGTGTACGCCATTCCGTTTGGGACCCTTGACGAGCTGTGTCAACGAATTGTAAGCGATTGCCCGAAAGTACCCCCGGAAATGGTTCAAGCCACCTTCGACAATATGATTGTTCGCGCCCAAGCCTGCATCGCAGCCGAAGGTGGTTTTTTCGGAACGTACTTATAATTTTTGTTTGTCAGTAGATAAATAAAATGCCTCTTTGTTTTTTCAAAAAATTCGCATTTTTCATCCTACAAAATTAAATCGTGTAATACCTACTTCGACATTGTCTGCTCGATTTTTCAGCAGTGTTTATAGCATTAAACACAAGATTAACAAATTTCTGACTTTCATAAATTTACACTACTCTCCCAATGGAATTCAAAAAAAGTTAGTTTAGCTTGCCTAACTTGTCACTTTTTCAAGTCGTATTTTTTCAGTGAAAAATACGTTTTTTTTTCGTGCAAACGCTATTTGCACGTTTTCGGTGACTCTCTTCAATTTTCTCATAGCACCTAGCGGTTTAAATTTAAATTTCCAAAAAAACGTGAAAATATTTTTCGATTTAGATGCAATTTTGGTGTAAAGTGTCCCCCGGCACGTATAATGTACAGTACAAATTTCAATTTTCTAGAAAACATAGTTTTTGAAAAAACATTTTTGAGCAACAAAACCACCCTGTATATCTGGTCCTTGGTAACGATTTGTGAGGACAATTGCCGGTGACCGGGTTAGAATGTATAGGAGGGTGGTGGCAAGCCCTTCTTACCACGCGAGCTGGCCGCTACCTAAACTTACTATAACCGTCTACTGCAGCAAGTTTTCCTGAAAATGGGATACCGAAAAGCTCGGGAGAAAATATATCGGTGCGATAAATGCGGGATGAGTACAGCAGCCAAGAAGGCCATTTCGAACGGGTGTACTTTCGGAAAGTGACGGGACACCCGAGGTGGACGCTTGTCAACTGTCTGATCCAGAATGGCTGATAGTCCTCACATTATGAGCCTCCCGGACGCAAAGCATAAGCTTGACTCACCCTGATTTCAAACTAAACAAAAACGTTAAGACTTTGTTGAAAATAATTTTGGTTGTTAACACGCTTCATTAGTAAAAAAATACTAGAGCTATAGTAATGCAACAAAAATTATTTATAAAAATGTAATATTGCATTTCGCAATGTTACTTTTTAAACAGGTTTAATTTGTTCCTTTTGTTTCTATTATTTTATCAATCAAAATTTTTAACAAGCTAAACTTAACGAATATTCAGCTCATTTTATTAGTCAAGTATACTTGTCAATACACATTTTATTAAACCAATGAAATAAGGTTATTTTTGCTCATGTACAGCCCTATCTTCTGATAAGACAGCTAAAATCAGATCCTTCTTAATATTGAGGAAAGATCAAAGATGGAATAACTTTGTGTTTCATCAGGCGAAAATCCCAAATGTCTAATAAAAACGTTAAGAATAAGTTTAATGAATTATCATTCCGTAAGCTGATTTAAGTACAGAGAATAATTAGTTTTCTAGATAGTTTTAAACTTGTAGAGTTAGTGGAACTAGAATGGATGAACTGTTACAATTTTAGACTTATGTTAAGCAGAAGATTAAAGGTTTAAGATGGACTATATTTAATTATGTTTCAAGTAATTTGTTTTAATAAAATTACCCATAACAAAGGTTTTTCCTTCTGTAAAGTTGCGAAAAACAAGAAACTCTTGTTAAAGTGGAATTGGACCAAATTTTAAGCATGAATGCTGAGGTAGAAAACATAATATTTTAACGTTCCGACTAAATATCCCCATAGTAAAGTTTGGTGAAGTTCTGAATAAAAATTTCGTGCAGAGTGAATTTTCTTTGTTATTTATTGAAAACGGTTAAATATAATACTAGAAGTTTAGGTTTTGAAATACAAACATAAATATACAGAAGACACTTTGTAAAGTGATATTAAAGCTAGTGTAATAAATTATTATTTAAAAACCACACTTTTACCTTACGTGTCGTAGATTCTGAAAAATGTATCTCGCAAAATTTTTTTCAGGATAAAAGTACCAGTTTGTTCGCAAACCCAATAGTTCAAATATGGATTTCTGCCAATAAAATAAAAGTTACACATTTCAATTACACCAAAACTAATTTTACTCCATTTAACAGCGCTCAATGGTAGACCCTTAAAATAGTTTTCGTTTAAATTATAATTATTTTCATCAATTGAGAAGACTTCCTTGCGAGTTCTAAGCAACGATCCTTCACTTTAAAATTACTCGAAACTAGAATTTGATATTTCAAGAAATAAAAATTGAAAAAAAAAAATCAGCTAGGCTAATACCGAAGGTACCACCTTAGGCCTTCAAATAATCAAGTGACTTTTAAAGCCATTAATAAAGGTGGCTGGGTTAAATGCGTAGAAGGATGGTAGCAAGACCTTCATGCCACGCGAGCCAACGCTAACTATTTCCTTTAATATCGACAGGTTTTTATGAAAAATTGATATTATTATTTGAAAATTGTAAAAATATTAAAAATATTCATGAGTTTTCAAAACGAACATCCTGTATATTAAAAAAAAAACGCTTTAAGAACTATTCTATTAATAGTCAAGCGACTTAGCGATAAAAAATAGTTGAATCATACGTTTTGTGACAAAACCATTTCACTTTCAGGGTAGCTTACTTCCATGAAGATGGGCAATTTTTTTGAAGGAGGATTTTAAATTTTTTGTTCTGTCGGTGGTCATCTTGGATACCGTTGGACGAGTGCGGGTACTTTTTAAAATGGCTATAGTTCAGCCAATTGTGAGTTAATTTCGATCGTTTTGGAAAACATTAATCGACATATGTTTCCTTTTTTTTCGTTAGCCTCATTTTTTAAAAATCAAATCTTAACTTCCTTTCAAACGAAACATATTTATCTTTATTTAGATAATACGTTAGAAGAACAGAAAATCAGTAATAAAGATACGCCGTAGTTTACAAAACGGTTCAGGGAATAAATTGAGATTTATTTTTCGTTATCGTTTCTCTCAAGCATCCTTTACAGCACGACTTACAAAGTTTATTATTAACTAACCTAAATTCAATTCAAATGAGTTATATTTAGGGCAAATTGAAATCATGTTATTGACATTTAAAAAATATGACATGTATATCTTGCAAATTTATTGTCACATTCGCCTAGCGAAGAATAAAGCAGCTCCGAAGCCCTGAATTTACATCTAAGGGTCCCTTTTACAATGTGTCAGAATTTATAGCGCGGTGTACCTAGTAACAGAGACCATACCACCGGAGGTTTATCATCATAGTGCCCTACGTCAGCGTCTGCCTAGCCCGGATGGGTAGCAGAAGCCTACTACTGATTGCCGCTCCTTTGACGCAAGCCACTCAACCCAGCAGAAGGTGCAGCAATGGGCGGACCAATTACCAATTGACACACCGCAGTGGGATTAAGAGTGGATGCTGTAGCAACTCCAGCCGACACCCTTCCTACGTAGGTAAGGAGTCAAACCCTTTGGAGAGTGCTTATAAAGGGGAACGACGGGCACACAGCAGTCCAAGTAACCCAGCACAGCTGGCACCGGATATACCGGTGGGACCCCAAAAGGCCGCGAAACAGGACCACCTTGCCCTCATACGGAGGTCCGCCGCCCCACAGCAGGCTACCCAATCTGCTGAGGCAGCCAGTTTTCACGGACCCTCTCCGTTAGCCTGAGCTGAAGCTCAGTATCCAGCCCAAACCTGACCGAAGTTGGACTTGGAAATAGGACCATTTGATCGGAGCTAACATCTCCAAGTGCGCCACCGCCCTTATGGGTTACAAGAGCCGGATCCCGACTCCCCGGTAAAGCCACCAGTTATTGCACACTCCGACCTGTTAATGGTCGGGTCCCTTTTACAGCCACATTTAATTAGTTCGTAGTAGTTTTTTGAGGCCTCTGGTATGGTACTCCAATAAGGTTCGTGCAAGTCTTCATTTAACTTCCAACCCCAATTTTTGGGGGGTGAAAGAGTCATTGTAGGTTTAAGGGTTGATCACCAGCAAATGACTTCTAATATGTCTTCTAATATGTTGTTCCAAAGCGGCACGTTTGGTGGAATATTTGTCAGTGAAAAATAGTGTCGGGACAAAATATTTTTCCTCGCTTCATGCACATATTCGTACATTGGTATTACGAATCTTTCATTTTTTGACAATTAAAACTGTGAATTTCGGGTCGATATGTGGTATGTAAGTTAGGGCGTTGGTTAATTATGGGTAGGGACGCCAAATGTTCCATGCTGTTTTCTTTCCGTGGTTGGCAAAATACGATCCAGTGTCACAACGAGTCAAGGCGTGAAATAGGGGTAAGCGGAAGATTTTTCTGAACCATTAAAAGCAGGTATTATTCGTAACGAATTGTATCGAAAACTCTTTCCAGTTCCAAATGCAACCCAAAGTTCATCTTACTTGAGCGTTGGAAAAATTGCAATTGAGAGAGCTACAATTCTCTTTAATTTGAGCGTTCATTTGCTCATGAGCTCGATCGATTGAAATGGTAGAAAATGTGGTTGTCTTTTTTAAACCATGAATATTACATTTTTGAAGGCCAACGCAACACTTAGATGGTTTATTGAAAGTTCGGACATACTATTTAAGCTATGGTTGGGTGACAAAAACCATGGAGTATGTTCTATAAGTGAATCAAGAGACATATACAAATTTGATTCTGTTAGCGATCGAACGAAAATAAGAGTAGACAGCTCGAGAGATAAGACAATCGACCAGAAATGAAAGTGCGGTAACTGTTTTATTCCTTTTAGACTACAAGCTTCGAACTCAAGTACGCTTTTTTTTTTCAAAATGAATGGCGTATTTTTTATAAAGCTATCTGTGAAAGTTTGTGCAAAGTGGCAGCCGTAATCTGCTGCGCTCGTCGTGTGCGCAATACCTGGGCAGCCCTTAGGAACGAATCAGTAGTACCAAAATTCGCTATACTTGCCTTTACTATATGATCTCGGTATAGCCCCTTCCTTTTAGCCAATCACCAATAGTCTTCAAAAGCTGCCATCTCAACGTGAAATCCTCCAAAATAGATGACAAACTTGTCTTCTCCATACGTATCGGGCCATAATTATGGAATTTGCTTCGCAATAACGTATAACGGTTGAACAAAAGTCACAACCGAAGCTTGACCTGGGTTCAAATGATCTATAGCGTGACGAATAACATCCTTTGCGATCGAATGAGCAGGGTCGCGAAACAACGGTAACAATGCTACGGGCTGTAATGGTTTATCGAAATTGGTTTTTAAACTCACCTGTCAGGCAGCTCACGGTTTTTGTAAGAGTTATTTGGTGGCTCACCATAACGCTACAGCCGTTGTATTTCGTCATCCGTATAAGAACCACAATTTATTTTATCCGAAAATGTAGATTTTATTGGTGGAGATCTTGAGTCTCGAAGAGTTGAGTTTACAGGTCGAACGACGGCGTTATCGTACGGTAGACGTTTAACGGTCTTTTCACCAGTAAGGAATTCTGTAGATATTCTGTCGTCAATATGTGTTGGATGCTGAATTAAAGAAAAACGGTTCCGTGAATCGAATCCTTCGAAGTTGTAGAACTAGGATCGTGGTCAATATTGTCTACTGCAGCTGTTCTTAATGCATTACAACGAAAACTTCCCTTTCGTTATGACAAAAGACGTGGTTTCCGAGCTGAGACGAGAGACGAAAAGTTTTATCGTAAGAAATTTAAATTACGAAATGCGATAATTTGTCAAATAAATGTCCTTTTTTGGTAATAGGCGTTTCTTTAGAAATGCAGTGTTTCTAAACAGCTGAATCTGAGTGTGTTATTCCAATCGTACTTTTGAACTTTATCAACTCTGCTATAGTTAGTGCTGCCGGCGATTCAGTTGTTCGCACTGGGAATGGTATATTTGGTTATTGAAGAATAATATTGCCAAACGCTAACAATACGCCTGGAACGCCTTCTTTACCGAAAAATTATGTCAGGTTATCACAGATTATTATTATTATTAGAAACGAAGCATCTAGTGTAAAAGTCTAAAGAAA
The DNA here is from genome assembly GCF_980474605.1 of Leiobunum rupestre. Lineage (NCBI taxonomy): Eukaryota > Metazoa > Arthropoda > Arachnida > Opiliones > Sclerosomatidae > Leiobunum > Leiobunum rupestre. The sequence goes on from NC_143391.1 coordinate 60,543,972, forward strand.
ATAGTAGACTTCCCGTAAACGACAAACAAATCTCAATTATTTCCGCGAACCCTTAGTTAATATCTTAATGGCAAGAGTAAAATGTTTCGTTTCAAATGTAGTAAAGATATACATATTTTTAAAAAATTAGGGTTATGGGAAAATACGTCGATAAATTTAAATGTAATTATTTAAAGTTAGATAAATTCAACGAAAATGGACAGGGCTTATGAGCTGATTTGTTCTGCGCTATGCGAATGTGTAAGAGATAAATGTAATATATTTTAAATGTCAATTACATGATTTAAATTTTCCATAAATATAACTTATTTGAATAAATTTGAATTAAATTGGTTTAATTTAATTTTACTTTAATAAATATTAAACTTTTTAAGTTCTGCTGTTATGGATGCTTGAGAGAGACGGTAAATGAAAAATAAATATCAAACAAATGATTAAATGTTTTCTATTTAAATTATCGTTACAATCCTTTTCAATAGCTGTCCTTTTTGGGCAAAGCAAAATGCCATGCTATTAGCTATATTATCTCTTTCATTAAAAAGCTCCTTTACATTTGCCATAACACTCCCTACTACAGAAGTAGTTAAGATTACTGAAAGTTTCTAAGGTCGTTAGTGAAATTATTGGAAAAGCTTGATTTCGTCATATATATTTTTATTGCAACTTAAATCGCATGATTTTTGCGTGACGCCTTTTTAATTTTCTTTTAAGATTATTATTAAATATTTTTGTGTGGTAACCTAAATTTCCAAAACTAGTTGATACTTAAGAGAAAAAGTGAGCTGTGATCAATTAAAAGAAAAAAATAAATTTTGTTAAATATATCGAAATAAAGAATAAACCGTTGTTAATATTTTATACATTTAAACAAAGACCACTTATTCAATAATTGGCGAAATCCTGTGTGTCGAAAACAATGCTTCGCAATGTTTTTAATTTGATATTAATAGCTCCTGTTGAGTTTCATTATAGACCAGATAAGTTCTTTAATTGGAAGATTTATTTTAACACAAAGTCTAAATAATTGTTTTCCTACCCCTCCATATTGGTATCCCGAATGTGAAAATTTCAAAATGATTTCTTTGGAACCGTTCATTCCGGAAATTATGTCCTTTTCTCATTGAAGAATGATCTATCCTCGCTGATTTGAATTACGTAAGAGCGACCAGAAAACCAAAAGGTTGAAAACCTATAGAGTGGGTGACCTGTTTGAAGGGAACATATGAAAGATTAATGATATTTATTAATATCAACCTAATAATATGCTTCGCTTATATTAAAGGAACCACACAGGCCTCAGTCAACTAGCAGCTTGTAAGGTAAATTACCAGTGGTCAGGTTAGAACGGGTAAGAAGGTGCTGGCCAGCTTTTCATGGTAATCGAGGCAACTGCTCCTTACACTTAGTATTACCGTTAATATCAGCCAGTTTTTATGTAAAGAGGAAACCGAAAATGTAGTGGTAAAACCCCATTTAACAAGTGAAGAAAGAACGTTCGAAAGTAAAGCAAAAATAATTGTTCCGTTGTTAAAAGTATAAAATCCTTTTGAATTTTATTAGCAATTTAAATAACTGTGAAATGCAACTATTCTAGCACCCGTCTTTGGGGAATCTGTTGTAAATTTACTGAGCCCATCCGTACAATCAGTGCATATCCGCGTATTTAAAATTGGAAACATGTGCTATATTAGCTACAGACTGGATGGGAAAATTTTACATGCGTTTCTCACGAAAGTTATTTCCATTTATATCTTTAATTTTAAAGCATTCATGATGACCAATTTAATTTTTAACTTCATTTATAACACAAAAATAGCTTGTTAGACTCATAGTTCTTTTAAAATCACTATATTGCTAATCGTTATATATTTTATCGCTTCTCTGATTCAAAGACAACTGATCATTTAATGAAAACCTTTTGGTTACGGGTGTGTGACGATTATTTGCGCGCCTTAGCGCGACTACTTGTTTTCTTTCAAAATGTTTTGGGGCGATTATCCGGCCTAGCCAACTACCGATCTCACTTGATGTTGTGGCTGTACTATTGAAGGTAATTTTACAATACCATTCTTATTCGTAAATCTAGCTAATTTAGCAACGTTGCCATAACCATCTGGTTCTCTATAGTATAATTTTCAACCGCAGATACACGGTTTAAAAAGTCTTCGACAGGTGAATTTTTGCCCTCTTTTCAATTCTGCTAGAAAACTATAATAGATAGATCGATGAAACCAATTGCAACTATTATTTATTTTCCAATATCTTTCGTTATTTATCGTTTTCGTCCGCCAAAAATTAATAGTTTGGCGGGAACCGTAAAAACGCATTTTTGACAACTTTTTAATTATTGGTTCTACGGCACCGACTCGCGCGGAAGAATGTAACAAAGTAGATGTTGACAGTAATCTACAATGGAAGGCTACCCGTTTACGGCAAGAGTGTGCGAACAAGAAAATATCCGATAAATTTGGGGCCAAGGAAAAAACAACAAAACAATAATAATCGTACCGAGAGATGATTTGTATTAGCTGAATAGATGGGCTGAAGATTGTCTATGTGAAGTAGAATACTTCTTTCACATGTTGCCATTATGCCATACATTAAATATGGTTAGTAAATTGGAAATATATATATAGCGGCGGATACTTCATGGCGGGTTAAAATAAATATAAAAGAATTATTTTTAAAAACATTTCTTTATTTATGTCCAACTATATAATTGACGGCGTCAAAACGCTTGACAAGGGGTCTCGCACCCGAAAGCTTGCGACATAAATAAAGAAATGTTTTTAAAAATAATTCTTTTAAATTTATTTTAACCCGCCATGAAGTATCCGCCGCTATATATATATTTCCAATTTATTAATATTCTAGCCATGGCTAAATTAAACATCTACGATTAAATATGGTAGTTGAACAATTTTGGAAATGGAGCAAAAGCCGCGATACTAGATAAGCAAAAATGTTTTGTTATTACATAAATAAAACTTTTCTTTCAGAAAAATCAATGAGCCACGTTTCCGAAGATGAATCTTGAAAGAAAATGTTTCAGGAAGCGGTGATGGGTATTTAAAGAAGTTCGGGACTGACCGTTTTGTTATCTAGGTTTAAAAGTTATGCGGGTTAAATGGAAGAGGAAATTTGGACACGCGAAGCTAGGAGCCTTCTTCAAAGGCGAAACGAGAGAACGGACAAAAGAGGCAGAGATGGGTTAAACCACGCTGACTAAGATAGAAAAAAGGCAACCAATAAATTATACAGTTGAAAACCCCCAAGATCCAATAATTAAATTTCAAATGGGCCATGTACTCTACTTTAAAAAAGCTCAAGCACCCCATTATTAGCTAGAACAATTACGCAAATTAACAGTGGGAACACCCCAAAATTAAATAATTCACTTGCGTCAATTAACTCTCATTGAAGTGTCCAATATCTCGTATGCATAAAAACCTCCCACATTGTGAGTAGTTCGGAAAGACGTTATTTACGAATAAAATTGTGATAAATTATTGGGATTAAGTAACTAAAATGAAGCGACGGTTTATTGAAATTACTTTTTTAAGATAGCTTTAAGTGATATTTTTTTTAAAAAAGGATGTGAAATTTTAAATATAACTAAGCCTTCCTTCATTAAATAAATCTAAGACTACTTTCCTATAAAAAGCCTCAGCAAGCGGCTTTGTATTTCTGCAACCTATGATAAATGCTGATTTATTATTTACAATTGTTTGTTTTCACTCCGATATATATTTCGGCTGGCTGGAGATAGTGCATTGTGTTATACTGAGGAATTGCAATGTGAAGAATATCATAGTTTATAATATTCTGTAGAGCCAATGAAAACATATACAAATTCTAAGTTACTTTAAGGTTTGCCAGGCAATGAAATGTTTTTGAGTTTTATTGCTTTAGCATTACCCTTTTCTTAATAGTTCTGTAGCACAGTCGTCAAAATATTTAATCTCTTTAAGCATTGTTTTACTGTCAGAATTTTTAAAGGCTTTATAATTTAATAAATCTTTTTCAAAGTTTGGTTGAAAAGCGCGAAAACACCTTTTTTCTCTTTCATCTGGTGGTTTTTCATATAAAGGCTTTGCACAATTGAATAATCACCAGGACAAGAAGCTTTTGCATAATTTAGACAGGGATAAAATTATGGTTTGACCAACAGTCTCGCTCAAAATAAGCCTGACACAGTCCCAAAACTTGTGCAAGCTCATTTCATTTTTTCCCAACCGAACTGCATATCGTCACGAGTAAAAGTGTATTATATTCTTCAACTGATGGCTCGGACAAATTATCCAGAAAATCCATTAGTCTTCAAAAAGAGGATTTCTGAAGCTAGGTGTTATTCTTAACTTTATGTAATCAATCTTATGCATAGGAGCTTTTGAACCTCCTAAGGTGGGCCTTAAAGATACACTTTCACACTAGAACCATCGCACTTAAAGGCTGTTGTTGAAAAACACTATCCACCCAAAAACCATTCGGTTAAAAATGGCAAGGCCCTTAAAATAAAAACGTCACGTCCTATACTCTAGGCCATAAAAGTAGTGAAATCAAATAACGGGCAAGATCTGTAATTATATTCCCATAAACGTCATAAACTGGAATTATTTATCGACAAGTGATGTGCTCTGAAGAAATATGCTAGTCCTTGCGCGTCCTAAGTGTTTTACTGAGTTAAAAACCTTTGTACAACCATAAAATTTTTCAAAGAGAATGGCTAATATTAGAATCGCATTGTATCAAATATATTGTGTAGATCGATATATATTATATACTTTGTTTAAACTTAATCTTTTACCTTAAAACCATAATTAAATAAAGCTTTCAGTAATTTGCCAGTTTCATTAGTCGCACCGCCACCTATCGATAATGTACAGAAATGTTCGAGTATCACTAGTACGGACATTTTCAGTAATTTATCGAGTGTTTTTATTTTGTCTTGTTTGGCCAAGGTGGTACTTTGAGCGAGACAAGAATTAAACACGTGCCAACGTCTATTTCTCTTCCAAGTTATGTTGACTCCGATTATTGAAACTCGTTTACTATGCTTTTAAGGTAAAAGAGTAAATCTAAACAGAGTAGATAATGTATTTCAATCTAAACAATATATGCCCCTTAAATAAAATAAACAAGCCGGGTCACGTTTTGCGAGAACGAAAGAAAACTTTAAAGTCGGGAGGTTGAAATGGTCCCGTGATTAAGTAATGCTGCCATCTACATCGTTTTTAGGAACTAATTCTTGCCTTTCGTCCGCTAGGTTGTAGATTTTATGATTTGTTCACTCTTTATACATTCTTAAGGAAACGTTTTATCTTATATTGACCTTTTTCTTTAATTAACTTAGTAAATTATTTAACTTATTTGTTATTATTAGAATCGGTCCAGTTAAGCTAAGAAAACTTGTCTCGGCCATCGAGCCGAAAATACGTTCTAGCCCATGAGCGAAAGATAGCATTTTCAGCCAATAGTGTTGTTTCTTTCTTTCCCAGAATGATTGGCGAACATCCAAAGAACCGTTGAAAATTTTAACGGTGAATTTGATACAATGCGATTCTAATATTAGCCATTCTCTTTGAAATGTTTTATGGTTGTACAAAGGATTTTAACTCAGTAAAACACTTAGGACGCGCAAGGTCTAGCATATTACTTCAGAGCACATCACTTGTCGATAAATATGTCCATTTTATGTCGCTTAAGGGAAAATAATTACAGATCTTGCCCGTTATTTGATTTCACTACTTTTATGGCCTAGAGTATTATAGGACGTGACGTTTTTGTTTAAAGGACCTTGCCATTTTTAACTGAATGGTTTTTGGGTGGATTTTACGCCTTTTTGTTTATAACAATAGAAGTTAAGTTATTATAATACCTTTAAACGTAAAAAAGCGGAAATAATATTTATAAACAAAATTGGAAAGTGAACTTTCACATATTTGGAATATTGAGAACTACCTAGCTCTTTCGCCAACATTGTGTACGTTGAGATATTGTTTACTTTAATTTTTTGAAAACTTGACGTCATTATGCTCTTTAATTAATTTTAATGTTAATAAATTAGCTTGTGCGATTGTTATTAAACTTTACACGTTTTGTACTGTGTTTATTACTCATCGACATCATTAACCGCCGTCTGGTGGCAAACTGCCCACCCTGACACTGGTGAGACACTTCGAACTCACTGCACCTGTTTCACTTAGAAACAACCCATAAATCAGTAGCATTCGAATGGTTTAATCTATTTCCCTAGTATCAGCCATTTTGACCTTGACCGCCCTATGGCGGACAACCGCCACCCTGACACTCGCAAGACTATTGTTGTCGAACTCAGCGCCCATTTTTACCTACAATCCACCTATAAATATGTTGCATACATAGTTTCCAAGTATATCCATCATAGCGGGCATTTTAACCTTTAAGACTATTTTTTCGAAAACAGCGCCACGTTTTCAACTAGAATCAACCCTGAAACCTTTTGCATTAATATTTTTAAATCGCTAGTCTTTCCGGTTTAGTACTTCTTATGTGTTTATTACCCCATGGTTTCGTTACCGACTCGCTGAACTGTACATTTGTCGCCGTAGCTCAAGAACTATACCAGATATGAACTTATCCTTTGGAAGGACACAATGCGAGCTTAATTTGATACTGTATACTAAATTGCATTTAAATCGCTTCCGTACTTTTTGCTGTAGAGCGGTCTGCGAGGAGAAGAAGAAGACAATTAAGCCTAATTTTGCCCCATTACTACGAAACGTCGCCTCAACCCTGTTCGATGGAATTCTAATATTTTTGTCGCGTTCTTGTAACATTTCAAACGATGCATCACTTGTTTTGATACGACCTATAGTTTTTGAGATACGAGGGGGTGAAATCGGCTTCATTCTGACTCGAGATAATATAGCAAGTGCTCGGGTAGGTGCTCTACTCTATACCCGCACCTTGCAAAGGGCCTACCGTCCTTTTTGATTAATATTATGTGGGTGGATAGGTTAGCATCAAATATGGTCCAATTAATTCAAATCTAGCCGAGGCAAACTTAAAAAGGAACTGTTAAACATACTTTGCATTAAATAATTACTGTATTTACCAAATAAGGTAATATATAGCTTTCTTTTGACATAACTCTTTTTGTGTGGAGGTATCTCAAATCTGTTAGATTGAGCCTTTGTAACCTTTTCATAGAACTGACAATCGAAAACTTTCAGGGTGACTATTCCGACGAAATATAATATATTATTGTTGAGAAAATATTCCAACGAAGTAAGAGTCTCATCAATAGTGAGAGTGCATAGTTAGAAAAACACCTAAATTGGTCGGAATTGGTAAACAGCTCTGAAAAGTGATATTAAAGTGACTTGAACTATACACTCTTTTTTTTTTTCCTAAAAAACCTACTGGAAAAAAGTAATTAAGCAAAGACCCCACTTGTTGCTGAGGACGCGCGCATCTTCGTTTGTGGTTGTTTTTAAAATATATTTTCTAAGTTGCACGGCATCTCCACGAATTTAAGAAAAACAAGTGGACCCGGCAGTCCCAGATAGTAGTCTCACACGAGCTTATCTAAAGCGCCACTTATAACAATAAAGAGATTGACGTAGAAGACGAGGAACGCATCGCCACTCATAACAATAAAGAGATTGCCGCTTTGTGCGAGCGATTTCCCCGAATTCAACAGCAGGACTTCCCGGCGCTGAAAGGGGCGAAAGTTCTTACCTTTAGAGAGCTGGCGAAAGCGAGCTTTAGATGGCGATGTGATCGCTTTGTTACGAATTGGTTTGAGGTCGTAATAGATGGCTATACTGTTCCTACAAATTTGGTTGAATGCCGTTACCAGCCAACAGCGGCGGCGGAAACTGTGCCGGTCACAGGAGTCTTACCCTTGCCTTTACTAAACTCGTTTAACACTAAAAATTGGTAAATCACTTATAGCTCGGGTGGTAATGGTGGTAAAGCAATAGATTAGTTTATGGTGATACGTGTTATCGTTCTTTTAAAAACCTGATATGTAAACATCGATATATTTTTTACGGTTTTACCTTTTTCTCTATAGAGAAAGCTACCCCCCACAAATGTCCACCAATTTTTCTCATAAACCTTTGGGGGTAGGCCTATTTGAAAATGTAATCAAACCTTGGGGCGCCAATTTGGTACCAACCAGCCCATTTTCAGCTCTTGGCTCACGGACTATCCAGTAATTGTCACTATTTTATTAAGTCGATATGTTAAGAAAGTTTTTAATTCAATAAGTTGAAAAATAGCTTTACTCCACTGTGGCAGGAGGAAATTTCTGACTGCTTTATACTCATTGTCTAAGAACCAGAAAACTCTATTTAAGAAGGGAATGGAAACTGTTTAATTATTACTAAATATAGAAAACGCCGCTAGCGTCATACCGTCAGAACACCGTTAAATTTAGATTTTGCCTTAAAAGTAATTTTATCAAGGTCATGAGATTCGCGGCATCACAATTTAAATCTACTATTATACAGGTATTATTTCGCACCAATAACAGCGTTTTACACATCTTAGAGTTTCCTCGTAAAAATCTCTCCCAATTAACTCGGTCTGATCTAAAGGGAAAACTAATACAGCCATAGGTAGGAAAATTCATAACTCGCGCGAGATGATTACAATTTTTGAAAGCCGAAAACGAGAAAATAACACGCCGAATAGACTTCAACGCTCCTTGTTCGACGACATTTAGCGGACGTCAGCTTCGTCATTCGTAACGTGATAGGTCTTGGCCAATGAGACTTGAGCAGCAGTATTACGAAATGCTGCGCAACATGGCTTGTTCCCCCCTTTGATCACCCTGTGAGGTTTTTTTTGTCTAGGCTTGTTTTCTGGCCAAAATGATAAAATAATTAACCAACGAAGCCTTTATTATAAAAAGTACTATTCAATGTAAAAACAAGTCGAATGAATAGAGATCGAGAAAAAAATCTTATTGAAATATTTAAAAATCATTCATCATTTGCGATAAAATATGTCAAGTTAACAGAAATAGTGACATCAAACCATGTGTGTGGGAAGATATTGCAAAGACAATGAACGAAACAGCTAGATAAATAACAATTTCCTTATAAAGTACGAAATCAGATAAACGATTTTACAATAAATTGTAAAAATATTGTGGACCATTTTAGAGGACAATATGAAAATATAAAGCTGACCGAAAATGGCCATGAATTTTACGAGGATGTGTTTAGTTTCATAAAGTGGCATCAATTTTTCATTTGCTATTATTTCTAAAGGCTGTGGTCTCGCGTCGGGAGTGAATTATATTGATTTCTTTAAAATCGAATTTTATGAAACGTACTTTCAGTATTTGCAGGAAATCTTCTTATGTTCCTTAATTAAAATAGTTGGAGAGGAAGAAAACTTTTCTTCTTAGAAAATCCACATTATTCCATATTGATTAAACCTCAAGTAAATTTAAACATTTTCTGAAATGAAACTCAATTTTTTTTAACTTTTTATTTAATTTAATAACTATTAATATTTTACTTTTACGTGGTTAATGCAGAGATTTAGTACACGTTTATTTATATTTGTACGTTTGGTTTTAATTTGTTTTCTGCTTAGTAGGATATATTCAGACAAATTCAAATTTACTTTGGCTTTTATATTAATTCAACCAAATTAATCTTTTTATTATTTAAATCTGATAACTAATAAAGAAATATACGGAATATATATAGAATAAGTGCCCATTTTAACTCTTTAGTTAGTTTATTATTTACCAAAGGTCCAAGACTCTAGCCTCATATGTTATGGATAATATAATTTTCCTGGGCTGAATGAAAAATAGTTACTTCAGCCGCATATTTTCGCGGAATTTAACGAGTTCCATTTTCAGACCTAACCTTGAATTTTATTTCAAAATTTATGTCTCAATTAAATCTTAATTCGGGTAACTCAAAATATGATTTTTGTCCTCGTATTACGTTTGATATTTCATAATTACGTGTAACGGGTAGCCGTATCGGGAAGCCTCGGTGGATTTGTTTACGTTTACAGTACATTCTGGAGTGGAGAGGTGGCGCCACCGGTGCGGTTTGGGGAGCTTCTTGGTCTTTGTTGTCCAGGGTCGATCGGAGGGTTCGGGTCTGTTTTTCCTGGGCGCCTTGTAGGTCTGTTAAGGAGTTTGACAACGTGGTTAGGAATCTGGGGCTGGAGAATGGTATAAGGGTAAGGGTTCCTCTGGATGATCCAACTCGGTTTCATACAACACATGGGTTTGGTTCGGTGTATAGGCCGTCTGGGGGTGTGGCTCATGGGAATCCCTCTCAGTTGTCGGTTGGTAATCGGAATGGGGGCCAGACTCTTTGGTATGGGACGGGGACCACTCAGAATCCCCAGGCTTGTTACGGGTGTGGCTCCTTGGGGCACTTTAGAAAGGATTGTCCAGGGAATAGGACGGGCTCGGCTCCGGTAGGGAATATCAGTTCAAGTGTAAATACTGAATCCTCGGCTTCGGGAAACTTATGAGGGGGCCTCCTAGTGGATCGGGGGAGACTTCGTCGGTGGTGGACGATCTGGCAGGGGTTTATTTGAATTCTTTGGATACTGGCGGTCGGTTGAGGGGTCTGGAAATAAGGATCTCTAATGAGACGGGGTTTGGGTTTCTGGATCCGGGGGCTGTTGTCTGCGCAATTTCCTATGGTTTTCTGGAGAGGATAGGTATTTCTCGGATGGTGGTCCGTGAGCGGGGTCAGGTCTCTCAGGCAATGGGTCCTACGATGTCCTCGGTGGGGCGAATTTCTCTTGAAGTTGATCTGGGGGGAGATATTGGCATCCAGGCCGGTGAATTTCCGGGTGATGGAGGGCCTTCGCTTCGACGTTATTCTGGGGATAGATTTCATCGACGACTTGCGGGCGAAAATCGACTATGCGGATAATACGCTGAGCTGTGCCATAGGTTCGGTTCAATTGCTGGGGCTTTATCGGAAGGTGGGCTCGGGGTCTGACCCAGGGTTGCGGAAGGGGGAGACGGAAACCTGTGGAAGTCTCGAGTCGTTGGACATTGGGTCGGTGGTTCCGGAGCAGAGGGCGGAGTTAAATGCCTTATGTAGGGAATTTTCATCTCTATTCTCGGAAAGACCTGGGAGGACGAAGGAGATTTGCCATCATATAAGGTTGAGGTCGGGGGCGGTTCCGGTTTCTGGTCAGCCTTATCCGCGGAGTCAGAGGGATAATGAAATCATAGATACTCATGTGGCGGACTTGTTGAGGCAGGGGTTGATTAGGCCTTCCAGTAGTCCTTGGGCCTCTCCTGTGGTGTTACAGAATAAGAAGAATGGGAAGAAGCGATTCTGTGTCTATTATATCGCCTTGAATAGATTAACGGTGGCGGATCCTCAGCCGATGCCTAGAATTGATGAGATTATTGACCAGATAGGGAAACCTAAATATATATCTCGTCTTGATCTAGGTTCGGGGTTTTGGAAGGTGGGGATGGCTCCTGAGGATGTTGAGAAGACGGCCTTTGTGAAAAGAGAAGGGACGTTTGAATTTTTAGCAATGCCTTTTGGTCTCAAGGGGGCTCCGGGGACGTTTCAGAGGTTAATGAATAAGGTCCTGAGGTATGCCCGTAGGTATGGGGTTGCGGTATATTCGGACGATATCGTCATAGCTTCACAGGCTTGGGAGGAGCATATGTGGGCGTTGCGTTATGTTTTCTCGCAACTTCGTCTTGCGGGTTTGACATTGCGGTTGGACAAATTTAGTTTTGCCCAGTCTGAAACTGTCTTACTTGGTTATAAAGTTAATTCTGAGGGGGTACGGTTGGATCCTGCGAAGATTGAGGCTATTAAGGACTTTCCCCGGCCTACTAAGTTGAGCCAGGTTCAGCGGTTTCTCGGTATGTGTGGGTGGCATTCTCGTTTATCCCTCAGTTTGCGGCGCTGACGGGTCCTTTGAATGGGTTAAAGGGAAAGAAACGGCGTTGGAAATGGGAGAGGGAGCACGAGGAAGCTTTCCTTGGGTTGAAAACGCAAATTGCAGAAGCTGCCATGTTGCGAACCCCCGATCCTGAGCGTAAATTTTTTGTGACGACGGACGCTAGTGGCCAGGGCATTGGGGGAATGTTGTCACAGATTCAAAATGGGGTAGAGGTGCCTTTGGGTTATGTCAGTCGGTTATTACTGGGGGCTGAGTTAAATTATAGTACGCCCGAGCAGGAGGGTTTGGCTGTGGTCTATACGGTGGTAAAATTTCGGCATTATCTTGATGGGCGGGAATTTACGGTGATCTTTGATCATCAGGGACTGTGTTAACTCCTTCGGTTGAAAGACAAGAAGAGTCGGTTGATGCGATGGGCCCTTCGGCTACAGAAATTTTTACCGTTCGACATTTGCCATCGCAAGGGGAAGGAGAATGTGGTGGCGGATGCTTTGTCTCTTTGTCCTCTGGGTTCCGGTGAGGGGGTCAATATTGTCGATGGTGTGGATCGGCACGGGGGTTCTGAGGTGGGCTGTATTAATTCGATGATTTGTAATGAGGTACACACTGGGGGGATGGTGAGTCAGGTTTCCTTGGATGAGATAAGGGAGGCTCAGAAGCGGGATCCTTTTTGGGTGGAAGTTCACGATCGGCTGGAACGTGGGCTGGAACCTGATGAAAGGGCCTACGAGGTGAGGGGAGATTCTTTATTTCGGCGGGCTGAGGGGTGTAAACCGGCAAAAATAGTGATTCCTTCGGCTGTTCATGCATCCTTGCTGCGTGCTTTTCACGATCATCCTTTATCTGGTCATCGGGGGCGTACGGCTACCTACGAGAAGTTGGCTGCTAGATACTTTCACCCTAAGCTATATACTATAGTCCGGGACTATGTGCGTTCTTGCGAGATTTGTCAGCAGTATAAACCCCTGAATGTTAAGAAGTCGGGCTTAATGCTGCCCTCTACTAAGCTTTGTCCGGGGGATTTGGTGGGTATCGACATGATGGGTCCTCTTACTATAACCAAGAAACATAATAGGTTTTTGCTGTTAATCGCCGATTACTTCACTAAATATGTTGAGATTTTTCCTGTGCGTAACATTACGGCTATATCGGTGGGTAAATCTTTGGTCCAATATGTATCTCGACATGGTACGATGATGGCATTGCTGTCGGATAATGGTCCTCAGTGTATTTCGGGGCTATGGAAGAATGTTTGCCGACTTCTGAGGATTAAGCCTAAGTTGACTACGCCGTATCATCCTCAGTCAAATCTTACGGAGCGGGTCAACAGGGTTTTGGGGGAGATGATTAGTATTTATGTGGGGAATTGCCATACTAAATGGGATGAGAATCTGCCTTTGAATCAGTTGGCCATCAATAGTGCTGTCCATCACTCGACGAGGTTTTCTCCATTTTATATGCACCATGGTCACGAACCAACTTTGCCTTGGGACGATCGTGAGGGTGGGGATCTTCCTGAGGAGACGGAGGAGGACATATTTGCTTATGAGCGGGGGCCTTTACGGGACTTGCAGTGTGCTCTGGATCGGGCCATCGATATTAATTTGGTGGCTAGTGAAAAACCGAAGTCGTTTTATGATAAAGGATATAAGGATGGGTCTCTGGAGGTGGGGATGCTGGTTTGGAGGGTCAATCACCTGATCTAGAGGGCTGCGGATCGGATATGTCGGAAGTTTTCTCCTCGTTGGTTGGGGCCGTTCCGAGTGGAGAAGCGGTTGACTCCCCTCTCCTACGTTTTGAAGGACGTGCTCACTGGCGAATCGGCAGGTACTTGGCATAAGTCAATTGAAATTGTATTTATCGGGCTCGGACTTGGATGCGGTGGCTGATGTGGAGGAGGTGGTTGATTTGAGTGGGACATCGTTGGGGTCGGATGGTATACTATCACCGGACCGCTCGCAGACGGAATTGGTTTCAGAGGGGGTGGCTGCTGAGGGAGGTCCTTCGGGGAGTTTTGGTGGCGTATTGTTGGACTGTTCTCCGGTGTTAACGGCTCCGGGTGTTGTCTCGGTTGGTTCGGGGATGGTATCCCTAGTTCCGGAATCTTTGGCTCGAGTTGATGAGGAAGAGTGTGAACGGGGTTCGGGAGAGGTGTTGACCCTGCTGGGTCGTTATGAGTGGAATCGGTTGTTGGTTGCTCGGAAGGAGACTCCTCGGCAGGACGTTTATTATATTACCCCGGGGCCGGTTCGGGAAAAGTTGCGGTCGAGTCCTCAGGTTGCGACGTATCTGCGGGATCATCCTAGCCAGGGTCGGGTGTTGAGTTTGGATAACTTCACTTTTTCGTCTCGCCCGGTTGGGGGTCCTCCGTTTGAGACTGTTCGGGATGCCTTGTGGTGATTCGGTTCGTTTGTTTTCTTGGTCTGGGGTTTTTTTCCTCTGCTGTGTTTTTCCTGAGGCTTCCTTTTTTTGGGGAGGGGGAAGATGTAACGGGGAGCCGTATCGGGAAGCCTCGGTGGGTTTGTTTACGTTTGCAGTACATTCTGGAGTGGAGAGGTGGCGCCACCGGTCCGGTGGCGGGCGGCTTATCTGGGGTTCAACGGTCAGCGGCTGCGGGCTCTTTCAGATGATATATAAAGAACATGCTGGTGAGACCGCGGGTCATTGCGAATCCGGGGTCCGATCAACGATCAACCTACCTTTGGATTTCTAAAGTCTATGTATTAATTAATCGGCCGGCTGAATAAAGAGTTTTTATGAGATGATTATTTGGTATTGTCGTTTTAATTCGGTTGGATTAACAAGTAACTCAATTTGATCCCACGTTCAAGTTTGTGATGGAGCAAATGATAACTTTTCAACAATTTCATTGGCAATGAACACTGCAGGGGCCTTTGGATACCAAAAGACCGATATCATATCTTTTAGTTGAAAACCTTCTTATTTTATGGATCATATGCCCCACACAACTACTTCAAAACATAAATGCAGCCCTGTTTGCATCCCAAGAGACAAGTCAAAAATCGTTTAGAGAAATGGCCTTTATTTTAGATAGCAGGAAATTAAAGATTAAAATTAAGAGATGACGAGTTAATCAGAAAAAAACATCGGACTGTTGTTAGGGAATTGCTCTATCAGTATGTGGATAGATAATCTAGGACTTAACTTAACGCAGTAACAAGTAAGATATTGCAACATTCTTCAATACTATCTGATATGTATAGTAATTTATAAATTCCTTTTCAAGCTCCATTGACAAATGAACAGACTACGTGTGCTATGAGTTTTGAAAATGTTACTTTCGAGGGTGGGAAAATCATGGATTCCATAAAAAGAGGCTATTAATTTTTTGTAAACTGGATATGTAAAATTAATTAAATAATACAGAAGTTAATTGAACTAAATATACTCATGGACCTGTTAAATATGTGTGTGTGCAGTTTTAAATTGTTTCCAAAAGACTTCGGCAAACGACACCTAGATTATTTAATTTATCTAAGTTAAATAAACGGCAGCAAATTTGAGTCTTTTTCACAACTCATTTATGCAACTGGGTGAAGATTTTCTGGTCAGAGTGAGTTTTGTGAAAAATCAATAATATTTGAAAAATAAATTTCAATAAAAATTTAAATATTTTTGTTAAGCTATTATTTCCCTTAAATTGCCTTCAACTTTTCATTCAATTTATTTTTAAGAAAAATTCACTTAAATCTTTTATTGTTAAATCAAAAATTTTAAATAGGAATATTCAGTCTATTTTTTATTGAAAGACACACGTAGAAGTTTTCATTGAACAACCACAGATAACATATTTAAATATCTTAATAAATTACTAATTAATATTTATTCTTCTTTAAGCTGTAGGCCTAACTTCCGGGCTTGTTAGAACTTTAACTTGTTAAAGGGGTAGGTGGTCCCAAGTCAAAGGGTATAATTTTATCTGGTTCGTAAACTTTCGGTTATCGAGAATATTTGAAATATCTGACTCAGGATACTAGTTTTTAAATTCTTTTCCGCTTTTGAGCTAATTTTATCCCTGCGCTTACAGTTACTTTAGTAGTTTTAGATCTGGTTTCTGGGAACAAGAAATCTGGCTTGACCAAGCATAAAGAGTATTCCTGAAGCTTAATCCTCTCTTGGGTAACGCACCTTTTTTCAAACAACGGGTTGCGTAATAAATAGTAAATTCTTGAAAGATACTCTGGATTATTGTCCTCCATTTATTAAAAAAGGTTTTTGCAATCACTGGTTCAAATATTTCTTTAAGATTGTCTCCTTCTATGGGCTTAAAGAAGTGGCCTCAGTTAAAGTTTTCATTGGCCATCTCAGTGCGAACCCGCAAATAAGCAACCCCTTAATTTATGTATAGCTAAAATAAAGTTACAAAAGAAATGCTCAACTTTCCTTAATGAAATTACTGCATTATTTCCAAAATACATTTTGGTTAGCTACTACTCTAAATCTTTTATTCAGATTCCTTATCGGGATGGAAGTTCTTCTTTGGGAAAATAATCCACCTTAGTGAATCACTTGGAGTTCTTCTGTTTTATCGTTGACTTTTTCTTTGGCATGCTGTCTTATATCTACTGTCTTTCTATATAATTTTGTTTTCCCAACTCTCTGAGCTAACGAGAATTTTGGATTTTGTTTGCCTTTTTTTAGAAACACATAATGCGTTATTAGTCTCCTCATAATAAAGAAATAAGTCAGTAAGAATATGCTTTCAGAATTTCTTATAGCGTTTTTATTAAAATAACCGGGATCATTTATATTATGTGTTATTTAAAAAGCTATGTTCAAGTGTAGGGCCAACTAAAGAAAAATATACATTTAATAATTTAGCAGCTTCTTTTGTTTTTAAAAAAAATTTGGTTTTAAAATTTAACCAGTAATCCATGGTTTTATTTTAAAAACTTCGCGTTATTCAAGTTGTAACTTCGGGATTTTTCAGAACTTAATTATATATAAGCTTAATTTTTAGCATTAGCACAAGGACTGCATTAGAAGTTGCCTTTCAGATAATAATTACTTGTGTCTTTTCAGATAATTAATAAAAATTTCATGTAGTCGTAATATAATGGTTACTAAATAAAATATAAATATTCATCCCTACACCTTAACATCGTGTAAAATACCATTTTATAGCGTTCATAAAATAAAACGTATTGAAAAATATCTTTACCTTAAAAATCAACTGAACTCCTATTCAATGCTCGGATAAGATTAAAATATCAAGTTTTATAAGTTTCTTTCCCAAATCAACTGAGTATACAGGAAACAACCTACTATGTTTAAATCAAGTGAATTGCGACAACGTGATTTGCACTTTATAGATTGTCTTATTTTTCCTCATTATATTTCCGTCCAAATATAATGTTTAGAACTTTACTATCTAACTTTTATAATACTCTAATGACAAATGTTTCGAGAAGTGTAATGAAATTTATTTCCGACACTTTGCAAACCTGGTATAAATGTTCTTTATCGCCCCACTTTTATAACCCACTCACTATAACTTATATTGACCAACTTTTCGTATTAAATAGTGTAATGACTGATATATCTCGGCGTGCCTAATTAAGTCGTCCGCTTTAACCGTAGCACTATCTAAACCTCAAAATATCCTCACGTCCATTAAAATCTCCAATGAATAAAATTGTAATAAGTACATATAATCACAGCGTTACTATTTAAATTGTCTCCGACTGAATTTAAACCAGCAAACATTTAAGAAATTTGAGCGTTATGATAAGGGATCGAAAGCGCACGCTCACTTGATTTCGAACCAGGAAGTTTACGGTTATTTCAAAATATTTTAAATTTTTACTTATTTTCCAGTTAACGAATCTTAAGATTGATAACCTTAAATTTTCTTCCGATATTTGGAATTTGTGACAGACAGTCGTTTCCCTTTCGCCTTTTTCCAAGGTGCAGCTTCAAAATTCTATGTCCAACGTGCCTTAGAGGGTCAACCTATTTGCAACACGTAGCTGATTTCCACATATTTGATCAATTTTGATTTTCGCTGGCTCTAATTTAAAAGATTGTTGCCACACGCTGCCGCAAAAAGAGGACTGAATATTCGAACAGCTTTATAATCCTAGCTGGTTTTTTCCAATACGTGTCCTTTGTGCAGTAAAGTATTTTCCAAGGGTAACGCAGCAGTCAGTATAGGCGTTTTATTTAAAATACCATTATCTACGGGCTCAATTTATATACAAACATTTATCACAAATTTTTTTAAAGCAATATTCGACAATTATTGGATATTTCTTGGAAATTAAAGTAAAACCACTTAATAACAACAGAGTATCGATAAACATTCTCTGAAACCAAAGAAAAATTTTGGTCCTTATTTCTTCAATTATATGAAAAAGCTAAGCTTCGCTGAGAAAAAAGATGATATAGCTAACTGTGCGCTTATTTACTGCAGCTAAGAAGGGCAAGATATATCAAACAGTTGCTATAGTGACGTCTCAGAAAAAAAACTTAATAAAAATATAATAAATAAATACCATAGACAAAATTAGTGGGAATTAACAACTACAGGATATAAAAATTGGCCTATTTGTACTAAAGTTTTCCTTTTCTGACTATACATAACGGCCATAAGGATTTGATTTTTACTTTCGCTATGTACAATTAGATATTTGGATATTTTAATAAATTTCAGATATAATGGATTGTAACATATAATCAACTAGGTGCAAACTTATTGATATTTTTGAACAGTCCTAAAATTGTCCAACTAAAGTTTTGGGAATTCGCAATCGCTTGGGAAAAGTCTGTTTGATAATTAAGCAGTACGGGAGTAACGACTGGTTTTCGACTTTTGCAATTCTGTAAAGTTCTAATCCGTATTAATTATCCAAGTATTTCATAAATCCTCGAAATGACCACTATATATAGCCAGAAAAGGAAAACTTTAATATAAATAGGCTAGATTTTATATCCTGTAGTTGTAAATTTACCATAACTAGTTTTTTAAAATACTTTATAAGAATACAATATAGTACGGGTAAAAGAGGGTAGCTCATCGGCAAAATTCGTCCCAACTTGCAATGTGACCTAATAATTCTATTTTAATGTCTACTGAGGTTGGTCTCATTCGATTCAGCACTAAGAAGTATGTAAGAAGAATACATTTTGGTCGTCCGGGAAGAAATTTGTAGACACGGGGGGTGGTATAAATGAATATTTTCGAGCATTTTGAAAATAAAAACACCATTTATGGTTCACACATATTTCGTTGTAGCTCGGAAACTATTCATCCTTCGGTTGGTCTCATTCGATTCGGCACAAAATAATACGACAGATGCGAAAGTATGGTTGGTCCTGGCCAAATGATTGATATACCTTTTCAACATTTAGTGAAATTCCGAAAAAAAAACCTTTGTTTAGTGTACCTTTAGTCATACCTCCGAAACTATTAGTCCCAGCGATCCGCGGCGTATCTCATTCTACTCAACGTTAAAACATACTACAGAAACGATACGCAACTTGACCCGATTGCTAAATTTAACAATTGGGGATTTTTTTTCATATTAGAGAAAAAACCACGCGATTCAGTACAAATTCAGCCATAACTCGGAAACGGTATATCCTACGGGCATGTGGTTGGTCGCATTCGACTCAAGGTGAAATGTACCATCGGGAACAACACCACACACGGCTCAATTCAGTGAAAGCTAATTTAGGGGGCAACTTCCCCCTCCTGCCCCAATTGCCCCCCCCCCAAAACAGTGTTGTCCACCCCGCATCGCTGCGGACTCATCGGATCCTCAAAGTAGACATTAAAATAGAATTTTTAGGCCACATTGCAAGTCAGGACAAATTTTGCCGCTGGAGAGCTCTTTTTTGGGTCTCTTTTACCCGTACTAATATTTAACATAAGTAGTTTATTTTTATTATACTAATAGCCCAAGACAGATAGATTAAAAAAGGGCTTGACCCAAAACATTTCCCATAAAGATGAAAATTGGTACATAGGTAGTTTTTGCTTGGAGTAGAGAAGTTGACTGGAGGGGAAATTCCCATATCTGTAGCATTGAGTCTCTTCCCCCATCAATTCGGCCTAAGCCCTCCCAGCATGCATTGCGTTTTTGGTAGGGGAATACGTTTTACCTTACTCTAGCGACGAAAAAGGTAGTTATTTCCAAGGGTGTTGTGAATATTTGATCTTCATTTTATAGAACCAACTTACCAAGGCCGAACAAACCGTTAAAGGTTTGAACTTAGAGGTTTGAATTACAAATTTGTTACAATCAAAATCATGTTTTAAAGACGGTATTATATAGTTTAGCCATTGACATAGTTAGAATTGTTCATAATGATAAAGTACTGCTGTTATAAAAATTGCAAAAGTGATTCAATTAATAACTTTAATTTATAAAAGAGAAAAAAACTTGTTCGGCCTTGTTTTATAGTACAATATTAGATAATAGAACTAAATTTACCTTCATTTTTTTTAATAATTTTGGAAAATTTGATATGTGTGATCATGTTGGTATCCAAAAAAATTTAAACTGAAACAATCCATTATAAAAAGAACTAATACAATCGGAAATAAAACTAAACTACTCCAAGCTTCAAAACTAAAGCATGGCGAATATTTACAATTTTATTTCAATAAAAACCCGAATGAGGGCGACACTAAGGCGCCCCTACCGCGGAGAAAAGGACTCTGGGTAACGTTGAGCTTACAGACTTACCACCCTCTTTTCCCCTCCAGTCAACTTCTCTACTCCAAGGTTTTTGACCCAAAAAAAAATATATTAAAAGTCCCCACCTCTAGAGCGTGCGCTTCTGACGCCATCTTGGAAAATGGCCGCCAAGGACGCCTGACGTCATAGATTCAATGAAAATGTCTAAAAATGTTGAAAATTGGTAAATTATACATTTAGGGTTTTCTGAATAGTATTGTAATTTTTTTTTGGTTTATGACCGCTATTTTGGCCGCCATATTGGAAAATGGCTACCAAAAGGTTTTCCATATAACTTTTTCCTACATGTTTCAATGTGATTTAAAATTGGTATATAGTTTTCTTACGGCCTTGTGAACATAATTACAAAATCTTATGAATCTGTGACTGTTATAGCGCCGCCATCTTGGAAAATGGCGGCCTGCGATGTTGAATTTAGCATTCAAATTTGAATGATATAGTCAGATTGTTTTGAAATTTGGTATATTATTCGTTTAACTTTAAGCTTTTGTAATAATGTTTTATTACAGCTACATCGTCCGCCTTCTTAGAAAATAACCGTCTGGAAAGTTTTCCTGTCTAAATTTAATTTTCCTTCTTCATCGAAAACATACATATTTCTATGTCGTTGCCCCATCTAGCGAGAAATTTCAAAATTCAAACCAACCAGTTTATATATGTATATATTTAAATTTAAAATTTATCAGTGGTTACATGTTTTTTCTTAGCTAACTAATCATTCTTGTGGAGCTAACCGCTTTTCTGATTTCAATAGTTCATAGAGGGCGGGGAAAATGTTTGCAAGTTACCGATTATGTTTCCCGCGTTTATCTATAGTTGTATGATTCATATCTATTATTGTGAGCTTAGTTTACTTTCAAATTACCACTTTATGAATGAGTGTTTGCCTTTTAAACACGTTAGTTGTTATAAATATTTGAAAGATTAAGTCTTCGACAGCATAACGTGTGTTCTTAAATCAGAATGAAATGCTTGATTTTTCATTTGGATTTAAATCGAGGGGAAACCGTAGAAGTTACCAGAGCTATCGATACAATAATAAACGTAAGTGTTTACAGAGCCGATGGCCTGCATCAATATATATTAAATATTGAATCAGTGACGTTACACGTTGAGTGTAGAAAGCAATATACACGTACATCTTCAAAAGCTAAGGCCTTCGCTTCACAAGTTAATTCGATAAATAGAACTTTGGACAGTAGGTAATGCCTACGTTCATCGGTTAATGCATTCGATTTTAAATTGCTCTGTTTGTTTTGTGGTAAATTGGCTGACAAAAAGAAAGCGCAGAAGTACAGAAAAGAGGTCAAAGAAGATATAATCCTAAAGTTCATAGAAAGCACTAAAAATAGAGCTCTATCGCGGAACGACAGCTGGAGTGCTGACGTTCTAGCAAGAATTGGCGACTCGTTGGATTTGGTCTCTGTAGAAGCGAAATACCATAAGAAATACCTCGTTAACTTTTATAAAACTGAACCACAGAAGGTAATTTATGACTTAATCGAAAATAAACTAAAAACCACTAGACAAGAATATTCCGCGGCAGCTCGGCTTACGAGAAGCTCACCATTTACCTGGACCAGAACGACGAATGTCAGTATGACATTAAAGACCAATATGAGAAACTCCAAGAGTTCCATCTACCGTGTCGTCGCTTTTCCACGCCAAACAAACAAACACTTAACGACATTCCGTCCATAGCAATAGTGTCACTTCGAATATATATTCGATGTGAAACTAACAAGTTGGCAACCAAAATATACCTCTCCTCGGAAGAGTTTTTAATTTTCAGTGAAGCGTAACTGGTTCTGTGGTAGAACGCTCACCTGTCGTTCAAGAGGGCTTGGGCTCAAATCCCGGCCGATTAAAAAATTATACTACACCCAATGACAAAAAGAGGGCGCTTTTGGAAAAACCTTTTCTCTAATTCTAAGAAACTGCGTACGCAGTGATTACCCTTTGCCCTGAAAATGTGAACGCGTTCGCAGGCCTGACCTAGGAGAGGTAAAAAAGTGGAGTTTATGAGTACCATCCCGTAAGTATATGGGGTGTTATAATTCATAGCTTTAACACTACAACTCACTTTACCCAAACTTAAAGACAATATATATTCCTCGCTATTGTCAGATCTTCCATAACTTAAGCTTAAGATCACCTTTACGTAGAATTATAAATTGCTATATTTACTTTTTTTAACCCCTGCATAGAACAACCTGACGACGTTTTGGACAATAGCTTCCATTCAATTATTTTTTGTCAACTACGTTAACAGGTTCGATTATTATTTTGGTACATTTCCATCAGTTTGTTATTTACTACTGATCACACGTTTAAATATTATGGAAAAAGCAGAAGCATCCCTTAAAATGTATAGCCCAAACACCGGAAACAAGTATAGTAATATAACATTCCGGCCTTTATAGGCAAACCATAATTGCCTCTCTTAAAAGCGTATACAACCGGCAGACAAAAATGATAAAATTGAGATTATTACTATTCAGCGTGATAAAAAATATCGTCTTGGAAATTATGGACTACCCCTATTTATCTCTTTAACAAGGTTATAAACAAAGATAGTCTATCAATTAATTTCAGATGATTAAGTTTCTGTTGAATAAAATAATAAAATTAGTTTCGACCTTTGTAGACTTCCCTTTATTATTTGCCCCAATTTCCAGGGTTAAAAGCTTGATACGCGCGGCGAAGGCTTTTACCCACCGAAATCAAGACATTATTAATTTGGGGGGGGGGGGGCAACGTTCGATTTAAATAATTACTCCCGACTTTCGGGGCTTCGTTCTTTAAGTTTGGGTAAAGTGAGTTGTAGTGTTAAAGCTATGAATTAAATCGGGGAGGACGTCCAAGTATCTATAGGTGTTATTAGCCGTAAAGTATTTGTACATTTTCGACTTTAGCGTACGATTCAGTCTCTCCACCATACATGCTTTAATGGGAGGGTGGGGGCGTCTACGTCAATTCCTAATATGTCTTTCAAAGAGTCCATAGAGATAGAATTTCTCGTGGAGAATTTGTAGGGGGGGGCGATGGGTCAAGGTTTGACACTGAGTACTGTCCATTCATACCGTAATTAAAACCAGGTTCACCACACAATTGCCTCGGAAAAAACCATATCAGAGGAGAAACAAAAACCACACAAACAAGGGAAAACAATAAAAACCTTTATGTGGAAAAATAAAAACCTCCCGAAAAAAATTCAATCCGACAAATATATTCCATATAACTTCTGAACATTCTTCAATAAAACTTCCGCCAAAGGATCCACCTCACATTTTCGTAAAGGCGCCAACCGACCCACCAAAATCCCCGCAAGTCCCGGCAACGGAACCGAAACGTCTGCAAAATAATTTGCCGTAAGACGACCAGGAACATACAGCGCCAAATCGATCTGCATCACGAAAGCCACTTTCTGAGCCGAATACGGAATCCAATCGCCAATACTCCGGTCCAGGCCACAAGCCCCGGCCCCTGATCCCCACAACCCGATTATGCCGCAGAATGCCCTCAATTGTAATTGAAAAGTCCCTCAATCTTCCATCCAACACATTCCGTGTCGGAATTCTGACCACCACCCAGACCGGTGAGTTCGCCACCAACCGATCCAACGATACTCACAAGGTAGCTGGGAGCACCAAGTTCGAGACACACTCCACAAAGCCGTCCCAAAAGTATCTGGGCTTTATCTCAACCAACCGATCAAACGACATGTCCGCAGGCCAGGCCAATTTTATCGATACCTGCGTAATGTAACCGGAACCATCCAGGTGGCGAAAAGCACCACTCACCAACTGCACCGGAACAGCCGAAAGCCACGGACTCGCCGGAACATCCCTATTAGTCATAGCCGCCAATAACGCCCCGCCGGCCGATCCTGCCGATGATGCCCCGGACACCAAAGCCGGAACTTCCACAGATACCTCCACCGACGATGCCACGTTGACAGACCTCAACGAAGCTAAGGGTCACAAAAGAACCCCCTCCGATCCCTGTCCGACCAAACCACCAAGGAAGCCCGGCACCACTTCCAAAACCTCAGATAACAAAGATTCACCCAAGCCCCAAACCTCAGAAATATTGCGCACAAAAGCCAACATTGGAGCCTCTCCATCCGCCAAGCCTTCCCTATCCTCATCACTCAGCAACAATACGTCATCCCCCATCTCAAAGTTCTACGCTCTCCTTGACATACCTGAAACCAACAAACCGAATTTTCACAATGCCTCCCTAACAGTTTCAAACGGAGGACCCCAACCGGCCGAGACGAAATATTAAAGCTATCCAAACTCAACGACCGGCCCAGGCTAGGCCTGAGGACCCGACCGCAAATTTTCCCGAACCGGCCCTGGAGTAAAATAATAGACATCACGCCGAGGACCCACCTTCCGACGAACCAGCAACCGGGACCACCCATAACGACCCGGCAAGGTCATTGCATCCCCAGAACCCCGTTTACACTCATCCCCATCAACCTGAGCAATAGATCAAGGAACTAAAGATACCACTCCCGCACCAACCGAATTAATAACTTCGAAGAACAGTCCGACAATGCGCCACCCGAGCCCTCCGAAGGACCTCCCCGGACATCCACCCCTTCCGAAACCAACCCCTCCTGCAAGCGGTCCCGAGATAATTTCCCATCCGAGACCACCGATATCCCACTCAAATCAACCACCTCCTCCACATCAGCCACCGCACAGTGTTGCCAATGTTTGACGAGCTCAAATCCCACAGTCCAGTTCCAAAATTTCCAGCCAAACCCCCTACACGTTTTTAGCCACGCCCCCTCCCAAAACTCAGAGGAAAACATGCCAAATATTTTCAAGTTTCGTAGGCCAGCGCGGGAAAAAAATTAACTAAAAATTAATAATAATTTTGATTAAACAAATCTGAATAGTAATTTTCAAGCACTTGCATCTAGCGTTAGAAAAATAGAAGACTGATATTTTCGGTTTATGAATTTCTGGAAATAGTTTTTTTTCAAAAATTCAGGCCAAAAATCCCTTTATCCCACACAGCCCAAAAAATCACCAAAAATCCCAAAATGTGGGATTTATCCCACACATTGGCAACACTGCCACCGCATCCAATTCTGAGCCCGATAAATACAATTTTAATTGATTGATATGCCAAGTACCCGCCGGTTCGTCTGTGAGCACGTCCGTCAAAATACAAGAAAGGGGAGTCAACGGTTTCTCCACCTGGAACGGCCCCAATCAACGAGGCGAAAACTTTCGACATATCCGATCCGCAGCCCTCGAATTACGGTGATTTACCCTCCAAACCAGCATCCCCATATCTAGAGACCCATCTTTAAACCCTTTATCATAATATGAATTCTGTTTTTCACAAGCCACCAAATTAATATCGATGGCCGTGTATAATACTCCATTACGCTATGTATAATACTACATTACTTCGTGTACAATACTCCATTACGTCGTGTATAAAACTCCATTACGCCGTGTATAATACTACTTTATTCCGTGTATAATTCTCCATTGCGCCGTGTATAATTCTCCATTGCGCCGTGTATAATTCTCCATTGCGCCGTGTATAATTCTCCATTGCGCCGTGTATAATTCTCCATTACGCCGTGTATAATTCTCCCATACGGCGTGTTTAATACTCCATTACGCCGTGTATAATACTACTTTATTCCGTGTATAATTCTCCATTGCGCCGTGTATAATTCTCCATTACGCCGTGTATAATTCTCCCATACGGCGTGTTTAATACTCCATTACGCCGTGTATAATAGCACAAGTTGGCAAGCCAAAATATACCTCTCCTCGGAAGCGTTGTCCCTAGCGGTATTAATTTTTCTAGATGATTCTTAAAGATATATCTCGGCAATTCCGAGTTATTTATTAAAAATGTAATCCCGGTTCAATCCCACCCGGTATAAAATTTTAATTATAATTAAAATAATTGAGACGAAACAACCGAGTTTAATTTATTCAGAAAAATATAAATTAAGTAGTTACAACAGCGAGTTAGACGTACTAAAACAATGCACAATGGAATTTAACCCTATTTACAGTACAAGTATCAGTTAAATATAATACGAAGCCAATTTTGATCAGAGAAATATCTATAGAGGGTATTTGGATTTTTCTCGCTTACGAAATACTTGCCTCATCTTTAACGCTCATTTTATTTCAACACTCGACCTTGATGAAGATACTGTAGAATAGCGATATATTCGACATCTGGTAGTGGACGACACATAGACTTCCTGTTGCCGTTGTGACACATACCGCATGAAAAAGACCAATATCATGTAATGACTCGCACACCCAGGAAATCAATAACTGCATTAGGAATCATAGATGTCTAACTATCCACACCAATAAAATATGTATAAACAAGAAGCAAAAAACTAACCATCACAAAGCACAGAAAGCCACTTGACTAAACCACTGCTCGTATATCAAATGACCGTAGACGGAATAGTTAGTGCGACACCTTACCATTAACAAACAGGAATTTTCGACGTTATTATCATGAAACCGGATAAGTTAAACAACACGACGTACACACCTTAAAGTCTCCTCCAAAACTGTACGTTTTCGTGGAAACAAAATAATCTCAAAAAACCAAATATCAAAATAAAAGATCAAAGAATAGACAAAAAACAACATTATCTCAATCAGTAAAAATAACATACTACCGTTCCTTTGCCTAAAACCCAGATACATATTATATTAAAAAAAGAGTATCCGAAAAAACTAAACCTACTGACAATTAAAGAGTTTAACAACGTTATTGAATAATATATTACAGATTTATAACACAACGTAAAAGGAATCAATAACACAGCGGCAACGAATCAAAGTCCTAAAACCGCACTCCCGGTTCAATTCCCGACGATATTCACAAAAATTAAAAAACAAAGTTCAATAAAAAATATCCACAGATATTGTATTCATCCGTTTAGTAACAAAACCCGCCTTATCATAATGGTTCCTTTACTTTAATATTTTCCCTAAGGAAGTCAATGGCTCGGCGGAGAACTATCAGCATGGTAACAATGCGGCCCGAGTTCAATTCTTGATCACGATCAAATTTTACATTAAAATACAAGATTAATATAATTTATAAATATTTAATTAATATAACTTATAAGATTAATATAATTTATAAATATTAAATTAATATAACTTATAAGATTAATATAATTTATAAATATTTAATTAAATATAAGATTAATATAATTTATAAATATTTAAAATGATGTAACGTTATAACTTTGTAAAGGACATTCGCCAAAGCTGTTGGTGGCTGAGTGGTTAGAGTAAATCTCTTGCACGAGGCAAACCCGGGTTCGATTCCCGGCCGGCGCAAATAAATCACAAATTGATACTAAGACGAATACCGTGTACAATTGGTGGAAACCCTGCCATTGGACGTTGAGAGGTTGCATGTAACGTTATAACTTTGTAAAGGACATTCGCCAAAGCTGTTTTTTTAGAAAAACACCGTAACTTAACAAGCGTTGGTGGCTGAGTGGTTAGAGTAAATCTCTTGCCCGAGGCAAACCCGGGTTCGATTCCAGGCCGGCGTAAATAAATCGCAAATTGATACTAAGACGAATACCGTGTACAATTGGTGGAAACCCTGCCATTGGACGTTGAGAGGTTGCATAACACTCAGCACTCGGTCCGTCCCAAAGTCATTAAGAAGAAGTTGAAGAGAAAACGCCCATACAAACCAAAAAACACAACGCAACGAACACAAACACAAACGCAACAGACTCAAGAAAAACCGTTTCAACACCCACAACCGTCATAACTTTCACACCCTACGCATAAACATTACAATAATGAAATATCCAATCAAACTGAGTTAAAACCGTCACGACGGTGAGCGTTTACGAAAAAACACCATCCAAACCAAACCCAACCGCAAATTTACCCGTTAACGCTCACCGTCGCACGGTAGTATTGCCAACCCTTCGACAGTCCTAGCAACTGCGAACGCAGAAATTTCGAGAAACTGCGTACGCAATGATTAACTTTTGCACGGAAAATGCGAACGCGTTCGCAGCCCGGACAGAGAGACAGACAGACACGGTGATTGTAATACCCCTCCAGGGTAAAAAAGTCTAGCCAAGATAAGCCTTGCCTTCGCTTAGTCATTTTTCCCAAGATAAATATTTTATGTCGAAGGGTTTGGTTATGAGCCTAAGGGGGCCCCTCTTGTTCTCGGGCCAACGCCCAACGGGTCTAATGAGAAAGACAGCACTGATAGGGGTCCCTTAAGTTGTACCCCCTTTGACTCAAGACGAAAACGCAATAACTTAAAATTTTCGTCTCATTTTGCTCCATAATACAACACTAAAATTAAATTTTGCTCTTCAATAGTTTTTGATATAATTTAATTTTAATTGGGAGGGCCAACTTCATAACTAGCCCCCCTAAATTTCACTAATTTCAAAAACTAATTAGTGCATTAGATTCGTCTTATTTTGCTCCATCATACAACCCTACAATTAAATTTTGCCCTAGAAATAGGTTTTGAAATAATTTAATTTTAATTGGGGGGGCCAACTTCATAACTAGCCCCCCTAAATCTCACTAATTTCAAAAACTAATTAGTGCATTAGATTCGTCTTATTTTGCTCCATCATACAACCCTACAATTAAATTTTGCTCTAGAAATAGGTTTTGAAATAATTTAATTTTAATTGGGGGGTGCAACTTCATAACTAGCCCCCTAAATCTCACTAATTTCAAAAACTAATTAGTGCATAAGATTCGTCTTATTTTGCTCCATCATACAACCCTACAATTAAATTTTGCTCTAGAAATAGGTTTAGAAATAATTTAATTTTAATTGGGGGGGCCAACTTCATAACTAGCCCCCCTAAATCTCACTAATTTCAAAAACTAATTAGTGCATTAGATTCGTCTCATTTTGCTCCATCATACAACCCTACAATTAAATTTTGCTCTACAATAGTTTTTGATATAATTAAATTTTAATTGGGGGGGGGCAACTTCATAACTAGCCCCCCTAAATCTCACTAATTTCAAAATCTAATTAGTGCATTAGATTCGTCTCATTTTGCTCCATCATACAACCCTACAATTAAATTTTGCTCTAGAAATAGGTTTTGAAATAATTTAATTTTAATTGGGGGGGCCAACTTCATAACTAGCCCCCCTAAATCTCATTCATTTCAAAAACAAAAAAGTGCATTAGATTCGTCTCATTTTGCTCCAGTATGTTCCTTCAAAATGGGGCGTATCTTTCATTGGAAACAGTATGACGCGCCATCTATTAGGAAATATGGTATTGTATAGGCTATGATATTAGCCCATGAGAGGTGATTAATTTCAACACTGGAATTTGCTTAACCTTCTGTAATATGGGAGGAGCTTAAAAAGTATGTTCCTTTCTACGTCATTATTAGGTTTGGCCATGAAACGTTCTCGAGCAACTTTTGATTTTCACGGGCAAGTGCAATTTTCACGGGCAAGTGCAAATGGCACATACCAGAACTTTTCTAATTATGCTACGGCTCGTAACGTAAAGAGGAAAATTTCAACAAGTGGGCTAAGACCACTTTTTTATAAAATCAACAATTTTTTGTCATTTTTATGGGTTTTATTTCGAATATGGGAGCGGTTACGATAGGAGAACTTGATAACGGGCCGATGATGTAAACTTGTTCGTTTTCAGTAAAACGTAAATCAATTCTTATTTCCACCCAAAAGGCAAAAACATTAAAGCATGAAAGAATAGAAAACTTAGGAAACTGCTACACTTAAAAATATTTTCTTTATTCAAAAATTGGAACTTTAGGACCGCGGTCCTTCGTGAGCCGACACATCAAAGACTACTACTAAATATTTTTTAAATTTCACTTCACAAATTATTTATGAAATTTAGACAAATACTACCCTTGTGGTTTTTTATTCCTACTACACTATTTAAAGAATTTTTAAAATATGCTTAAGCTCCCATTGTCTAAATTTATTTGCCCCTTATTTCAATATATATATACTGCTTCTTTGAAACTGCGTTTATACCACGCTGTTTTTAGAGATTATAAAACTGCGATAGAGTAAAAGAGCATGTAAATAAAAACCTCTTTATTTTCCGAGCATTCGTACCCTTTATCTTTCTTGTCATTAAATGTGAACCACCGTTGTCCTGGTCGGACAGACTAACAAACGTTATTACCAGCTTCTATTCCCACAGCCCCACCGAAATAGAAGGTCTGATTGAAAGTTATGGTTTGGGGTATAGATTTTAATTTCGTCATTTTTCTATGCTCATCATCTGCGGTAAGTTCGGTAACACCTTTAATTTTAATGAAAAATCCTATTTCGCAGTCATACGCATTCTGCGATATTTCCCTAGTACCAGACCAATTTAATTCACTGCATGAAATCTCAAAAGGAAATTTTGCAATGTATTGATCCATGAAATTTTGCAATTGGGATATTTTGTCCGTTGGACAATCCACTACGATGACAGAATGTTTTATTGTCATGTAAGGAGTCGGAAGGCAGGCAATGCTGCCAGATTTCGATAGACCGAAAACGGCCAACTCTCTCAAATGTTTTCGTTTTCAAAACGAAAATTTTGCGGCGTAGCTATCGAATAAAGGCTGGTTTTCACTAAGGCAAAAACGCCACGATGGTGAACGTCGACGCGAAAAATTCCCGTTAGGCCTAATTAAATATTTTTATGTTGACGCTCACCGTCGTGGCTTTTTTAAGTAAAGAAATTCCGCTGGCGCCAAGCGTTCCTGCGTTTTCCCTGTAATCCCTTAGGACGGTCCAAAAATGACCGTGGCAGCCCGACTCAGTGACGCTCGGAGCTTGCGGAATTTCTTCCCTTCAAAACAAAAACCCTTTAACTTTCCATAGCTTTGTAACCGAAAAGGTGAAATACGCGCGAAAGAGAGCTCCGATAAAATATTATCTAGGCTTCTCACTTGCTATTTTAGCGCGGGACCCAAAAGGTCCAAACTTCCTCACCTCTCCAGAAAAAGAGAAAAATCCATAAGAGCAAGTTGTTAAATTTATAACTGTAAGTTAAAAATATTAAATTGCGTTTAAATGTTAATTACCTCGTCGTCTCCACTTAATACCTACAACTAATACTTGGAAATTTTTCAGTCGGTTTTTAAATTTAGGCTCTCCCACCCAACCAACAACCGGTGAAAAATATTGTTTACAAATTATTTACGATTTTTCTGAAACTAAGGATTTAAAGCTATCCCTTACTAGAGATAATACCCTGAAAATTTCGCAACTCTATATCTTGCAGTTTCTCAAAAAATGCCCGGTCAGTGCAATTCAAAACACCTTGTATTATATTATATTGTATTATGTATTATATTATATATATTTTTTCGGTTAAGTCAACTCATCAAGGAGCTAACGTTTATTGATTTGGTTTTTCTAAGAAATCCTACATAAATTTATATTTAATTACAGGGTTATAAAGGTTTGAAAAATTATTAAATACATTTCAGTCTTACACGATATGATTTTTGATCGAAAATACTGCTGGCTAAAAATTCGCGGAACAAATGTGTTTTATATTTTTTAGGCTCTCTTTTTCAATCTCAATAAAAGTACAAAGTCGTGTTTTGAACTGATTTTCAATTAACTCAGAATGATCGTCTGTACATTCTTACCTCTCCAAGGGGATAATGTCCCCTAGGAGGGGTTATACAACCACCGTGTCTGTATGTGGGTCTGTGCGTCTGTCTGTCAGGCCTGCGAACGCGTTCGCATTTTCGGTGCAAAGTGTAATCACTGCGTACGCAGTTTCTCGAAGGATTGGCAAAACCACCGTGTGACGAAGAGCGTTAACGGATTCATTTGCGGTTGGATTTGGTTGGTCTTTTTTCGTTAACGCTCACCGGATATTTCGTTATTGTTATGTTACTACATAACAATAACGAAATATCCGGTGAATGTTGAGTTCGTGTTGTGACTGTTGTGGGTGTTGAGTTTGTGTTATGATGGTTGTGGATGTCGAGTCTGTATCGGCGTTTTCTCTCCAACTTCTTCTTAATGACTTCGGGACGGCCCGAGTGCTGAGTGTAATGCTACCTCTCCAATGGCAGGGTTTCCACCAGTTGTACACGGTATTCGTCTTAGTATCATTTTGCGATTTTTTGGCGCCGGCCGGGAATCGAACCCGGGTTTGCCTTGTGCAAGAGATGTACTCTAACCACTCAGCCACCAACGCTTGTTAATTTACGGTGTTTTTCTAAAAAAACAGCTTTGGCAAATGTCCTTTACAAAGTTATAGCGTTAGGTACTATAATTTATTCTACATCATTTTAAATATTTATAAATTAAATCAATCTTAAATTTAATTAAATATTTATAAATAATATTAATCTTAAATTTAATTAAATATTTATAAATTATATTAATCTTATATTTAATTAAATATTTTAGTATTTTAATGTAAAATTTGATGGCGATCAGGAATTGAACTCGGGTCGCATTGTTACAATGCGAATAGTTCACCGCCGAGCCATTGACTTCCTTAGGGAAAATGTTCAAGTAAAGGAACAATTATGATAAGGCGGGTTTTTTTACTAAAAGGATTAATACAATCACTGTATATATTGTTTATTGAATGATAATTATTCAAAATTCCCGCGGAAACTATATATAGCGCCACTATCAATCAAACGGGTAAAAAATATAATCTCTTCAATTTTTCGAACTTTAGTCAAATCTTGACGGGTCTAAAAAACGCCAAATAAACGAATATAAAGCCGTTGCCGTCAAAATGGAAGATTTAGTCTTTCTTAGTTCTTGGCTGTCAGACGAATTACTACAGGACGGGGTCCTGGTGTCGGTCAAAAGTTATGAGGTAACTTTGCGGTTTTAATTAGTATTTTCGGTCTTCGGTCAAGGAAAGAGTTAATTTGTGTTTCGCGTTTGGAACGTGAGCGAATGGACTTAAGTGTATGAACAGTGCGTGTTTAAGACTGAAAGTGTTAAAGTAAATGTGAACTAACTCAAGTCAGCTGTAAGATAAAATTGATTGTTTTTATTTTTTGAATTGGAATAACCTAGTTATACCCTTGAAATTATCAACTCAACCTGTGAGGCTAATTAAGTAGATTGGAAGTAATTAGTAGCGAACAGCTCTCATCTGTTAATTAAGACAAGAGTTTATAGTAATGTAGTTTGAATTTAGATAAAATTACTCAGTATAATGTATGTTTTAGTTTATTTTTCAATCACGATGAACTAAGACAAATCTAGTCTTAGACATTTGAGTACCAGTTCTGTACAATTACGTAGGAGGGATATATATTGTTGGGTTATTGATGAAAGTTAAATCTAGAACGTTCCATAGACTGTTCTGAATAAAAATAAACATTTATAATTTTGCATAATTCTGGTTGCCATTTGATTTTCTAATCACTCGCCCACAACATTAAAGTTGTGGCAATCTCGAATCAACTAAATTGTCGATATAACGGCGATGGGAAATAATTCTCGTAAATTTATCGCGCGGCCTTAGGGAATATTCTTTTAACAAAATTTCGATAATCTATCGTTTAATTAAAATCAGCCCGATTCCGTTAAAATTATAAACCAAAAAGCGAACGGTCGTTATAATACCCTCTGTAGATATATCTTTTTTTAAAATTTGCTTTGTATTATATTCAACTGACAAACTTGTACCGTAAATAGGGTTAAATTCAATTGTGCATTGTTATAGTACGCCTAACTCACTGTTGTAACTACTTAACTTATGATATTCTGAATAAATTAAAATTGGTCGTTTCGTCTCAATTATTTTAATTATAATTAAAATTTTATACCGGGCGGGATAGAACTGGGATAACATTTTTAACAAGTAACTCTAAATTGTGGATATATATCTTTAAGGGTTATCTCAAGAAATTAAAAGCACTAGGGACAATTCTTCCGAGGAGAGGTATATTTTGGCTTGCCAACTTGTCTTATTGGGTTTTTGAAATGAGTGAGATTTAGGGGGGCTAGTTATGAAGTTGGCCCCCCCAATTAAAATTAAATTATTTCAAAACCTATTTCTAGAGCAAAATTTAATTGTAGGGTTGTATGATGGAGCAAAATGAGACGAATCTAATGCACTAATTAGTTTTTGAAATTAGTGAGATTTAGGGGGGCTAGTTATGAAGTTGGCCCACCCAATTAAAATTAAATTATTTCAAAACCTATTTCTAGAGCAAAATTTAATTGTAGGGTTGTATGATGGAGCAAAATGAGACGAATCTAATGCACTAATTAGTTTTTGAAATTAGTGAGATTTAGGGGGGCTAGTTATGAAGTTGGCCCCCCAATTAAAATTAAATTATTTCAAAACCTATTTCTAGACCAAAATTTAATTGTAGGGTTGTATGACGGAGCAAAATAAGACGAATCTAATGCACTAATTAGTTTTTGAAATTAGTGAGATTTAGGGGGGCTAGTTATGAAGTTGGCCCCCAAATTAAAATTAAATTATTTCAAAACCTATTTCTAGAGCAAAATTTAATTGTAGGGTTGTATGATGGAGCAAAATGGGACGAATCTAATGCACTTTTTAGTTTTTGAAATGAGTGAGATTTAGGGGGGCTAGTTATGAAGTTGCCCCCCAATTAAAATTAAATTATTTCAAAACCTATTCCTAGAGCAAAATTTAATTGTAGGGTTGTATGATGGAGCAAAATAAGACGAATCTAATGCACTAATTAGTTTTTGAAATTAGTGAGATTAAGGGGGGCTAGTTATGAAGTTGCCCCCCAATTAAAATTAAATTATTTCAAAACCTATTCCTAGAGCAAAATTTAATTGTAGGGTTGTATGACGGAGCAAAATAAGACAAATCTAACGCTCTAATTAGTTTTTGAAATTAGTGATATTGAGGGGGCTAGTTATGAAGTTGCCCCCCAATTAAAATTAAATTATATCAAAAACTATTGTAGAGCAAAATTTAATTGTAGGGTGTATGACGGAGCAAAATGAGACGAATCTAACGCTTTAATTAGTTTTGAAATTAAAGAGATTTAGGGGGGCTAGTTATGAAGTTGCCCCCCCCAATTAAAATTAAATTATTTGAAAACCTATTTCTAGAGCAAAAATTAATTGTAGGGTTGTATGGTGGAGCAAAATAAGACGAATCTAATGCACTAATTAGTTTTTGAAATTAGTGAGATTTAGGGGGGTTAGTTATGAAGTTGGCCCCCCCAATTAAAATTAAATTATTTCAAAACCTATTTCTAGAGCAAAATTTAATTGTAGGGTTGTATGATGGAGCAAAATAAGACGAATCTAATGCACTTATTAGTTTTTGAAATTAGTGAGATTTAGGGGGCTAGTTATGAAGTTGGCCTCCTAAATTAAAATTAAATTATTTCAAAACCTATTTCTAGAGCAAAATTTAATTGTAGGGTTGTATGATGGAGCAAAATGAGACGAATCTAATGCACTAATTAGTTTTTGAAATGAGTGAGATTTAGGGGGGCTAGTTATGAAGTTGGCCCCCCCAATTAAAATTAAATTATTTCAAAACCTATTTCTAGAGCAAAATTTAATTGTAGGGTTGTATGATGGAGCAAAATAAGACGAATCTAATGCACTAATTAGTTTTTGAAATTAGTGAGATTTAGGGGGGCTAGTTATGAAGTTGGCCCCCTAAATTAAAATTAAATTATTTCAAAACCTATTTCTAGAGCAAAATTTAATTGTAGGGTTGTATGATGGAGCAAAATGAGACGAATCTAATGCACTAATTAGTTTTTGAAATGAGTGAGATTTAGGGGGGCTAGTTATGAAGTTGGCCCCCTAAATTAAAATTAAATTATTTCAAAACCTATTTCTAGAGCAAAATTTAATTGTAGGGTTGTATGATGGAGCAAAATGAGACGAATCTAATGCACTAATTAGTTGTTGAAATAAGTGAGATTTAGGGGGGCTAGTTATGAAGTTGGCCCCCCCAATTAAAATTAAATTATTTCAAAACCTATTTCTATAGCAAAATTTAATTGTAGGGTTGTATGACGGAGCAAAATAAGACGAATCTAATGCACTAATTAGTTTTTGAAATTAGTGAGATTTAGGAGGGCTAGGTATGAAGTTGGCCCACCCAATTAAAATTAAATTATTTCAAAACCTATTTCTAGAGCAAAATTTAATTGTAGGGTTGTATGATGGAGCAAAATAAGACGAATCTAATGCATTAATTAGTTTTTGAAATGAGTGAGATTTAGGGGGGCTAGTTATAAAGTTGGCCCCCAAATTAAAATTAAATTATTTCAAAACCTATTTCTCGAGCAAAATTTAATTGTAGGGTTGTATGATGGAGCAAAATGGGACGAATCTAATGCACTTTTTAGTTTTTGAAATGAGTGAGATTTAGGGGGCTAGTTATGAAGTTGCCCACCCAATTAAAATTAAATTATTTCAAACCCTATTTCTAGAGCAAAATTTAATTGTAGGGTTGTATGATGGAGCAAAATAAGACGAATCTAACGCTCTAATTAGTTTTTGAAATTAGTGATATTGAGGGGGCT
The DNA here is from genome assembly GCF_980474605.1 of Leiobunum rupestre. Taxonomy (NCBI): domain Eukaryota; kingdom Metazoa; phylum Arthropoda; class Arachnida; order Opiliones; family Sclerosomatidae; genus Leiobunum; species Leiobunum rupestre. Next base: position 60,581,157 of record NC_143391.1, read on the forward strand.
AGTTATGAAGTTGCCCCCCAATTAAAATTAAATTATATCAAAACCTATTTCTAGAGCAAAATTTAATTGTAGGGTTGTATAATGGAGCAAAATAAGACGAATCTAATGCACTAATTAGTTTTTGAAATTAGTGAGATTGAGGAGGGCTAGTTATGAAGTTGGCCCCCTAAATTAAAATTAAATTATTTCAAAACCTATTTCTAGAGCAAAATTTAATTGTAGGGTTGTATGATGGAGCAAAATGAGACGAATCTAATCCACTAATTAGTTTTTGAAATGAGTGAGATTTAGGGGGGCTAGTTATGAAGTTGGCCCCCCCAATTAAAATTAAATTATTTCAAAACCTATTTCTAGAGCAAAATTTAATTGTAGGGTTGTATGATGGAGCAAAATAAGACGAATCTAATGCACTAATTAGTTTTTGAAATTAGTGAGATTTAGGGGGGCTAGTTATGAAGTTGGCCCCCTAAATTAAAATTAAATTATTTCAAAACCTATTTCTAGAGCAAAATTTAATTGTAGGGTTGTATGATGAAGCAAAATGAGACGAATCTAATGCACTAATTAGTTTTTGAAATTAGTGAGATTTAGGGGGGCTAGTTATGAAGTTGGCCCCTAAATTAAAATTAAATTATTTCAAAACCTATTTCTAGAGCAAAATTTAATTGTAGGGTTGTATGATGGAGCAAAATGAGACGAATCTAATGCACTAATTAGTTTTTGAAATGAGTGAGATTTAGGGGGGCTAGTTATGAAGTTGGCCCCCCCAATTAAAATTAAATTATTTCAAAACCTATTTCTAGAGCAAAATTTAATTGTAGGGTTGTATGATGGAGCAAAATAAGACGAATCTAATGCACTAATTAGTTGTTGAAATTAGTGAGATTTAGGGGGGCTAGTTATGAAGTTGGCCCCCCAATTAAAATTAAATTATTTCAAAACCTATTTCTAGAGCAAAATTTAATTGTAGGGTTGTATGACGGAGCAAAATAAGACGAATCTAATGCACTAATTAGTTTTTGAAATTAGTGAGATTTAGGGGGGCTAGTTATAAAGTAGGCCCACCCAATTAAAATTAAATTATTTCAAAACCTATTTCTAGAGCAAAATTTAATTGTAGGGTTGTATGATGGAGCAAAATAAGACGAATCTAATGCATTAATTAGTTTTTGAAATGAGTGAGATTTAGGGGGGCTAGTTATAAAGTTGGCCCCCAAATTAAAATTAAATTATTTCAAAACCTATTTCTCGAGCAAAATTTAATTGTAGGGTTGTATGATGGAGCAAAATGGGACGAATCTAATGCACTTTTTAGTTTTTGAAATGAGTGAGATTTAGGGGGGCTAGTTATGAAGTTGGCCCCTAAATTAAAATTAAATTATTTCAAAACCTATTTCTAGAGCAAAATTTAATTGTAGGGTTGTATGATGGAGCAAAATAAGACGAATATAACGCTCTAATTAGTTTTTGAAATTAGTGATATTGAGGGGGCTAGTTATGAAGTTGCCCCCCAATTAAAATTAAATTATATCAAAATCTATTGTAGAGCAAAATTTAATTGTAGGGTTGTATGACGGAGCAAAATGAGACGAATCTAACGCACTTATTAGTTTTTGAAATTAGTGAGATTTAGGGGGGCTAGTTATGAAGTTGGCCCCCCCAATTAAAATTAAATTATTTCAAAACCTATTTCTAGAGCAAAATTTAATTGTAGGGTTGTATGATGGAGCAAAATAAGACGAATATAACGCTCTAATTAGTTTTTGAAATTAGTGATATTGAGGGGGCTAGTTATGAAGTTGCCCCCCAATTAAAATTAAATTATATCAAAATCTATTGTAGAGCAAAATTTAATTGTAGGGTTGTATGACGGAGCAAAATGAGACGAATCTAACGCACTTATTAGTTTTTGAAATTAGTGAGATTTAGGGGGGCTAGTTATGAAGTTGGCCCCCCCAATTAAAATTAAATTATTTCAAAACCTATTTCTAGAGCAAAATTTAATTGTAGGGTTGTATAATGGAGCAAAATAAGACGAATCTAATGCACTAATTAGTTTTTGAAATTAGTGAGATTGAGGAGGGCTAGTTATGAAGTTGCCCCCCAATTAAAATTAAATTATATCAAAATCTATTGTAGAGCAAAATTTAATTGTAGGGTTGTATGACGGAGCAAAATGAGACGAATCTAACGCACTAATTAGTTTTTGAAATTAGTGAGATTTAGGGGGGCTAGTTATGAAGTTGGCCCCCCCAATTAAAATTAAATTATTTCAAAACCTATTTCTAGAGCAAAATTTAATTGTAGGGTTGTATGATGGAGCAAAATAAGACGAATCTAATGCACTAATTAGTTTTTGAAATTAGTGAGATTTAGGGGGGCTAGTTATGAAGTTGGCCCCCTAAATTAAAATTAAATTATTTCAAAACCTATTTCTAGAGCAAAATTTAATTGTAGGGTTGTATGATGGAGCAAAATAAGACGAATCTAATGCACTAATTAGTTTTTGAAATTAGTGAGATTTAGGGGGGCTAGTTATGAAGTTGGCCCCCTAAATTAAAATTAAATTATTTCAAAACCTATTTCTAGAGCAAAATTTAATTGTAGGGTTGTATGATGGAGCAAAATGAGACGAATCTAATGCACTAATAAGTTTTTGAAATGAGTGAGATTTAGGGGGGCTAGTTATGAAGTTGGCCCCCCCAATTAAAATTAAATTATTTCAAAACCTATTTCTAGAGCAAATTTAATTGTAGGGTTGTATGATGGAGCAAAATAAGACGAATCTAATGCACTAACTAGTTTTTGAAATTAGTGAGATTTAGGGGGGCTAGTTATGAAGTTGGCCCCCTAAATTAAAATTAAATTATTTCAAAACCTATTTCTAGAGCAAAATTTAATTGTAGGGTTGTATGATGGAGCAAAATGAGACTAATCTAATGCACTAATTAGTTTTCGAAATTAGTGAGATTTAGGGGGCTAGTTATGAAGTTGGCCCCCTAAATTTAAATTAAATTATTTCAAAACCTATTTCTAGAGCAAAATTTAATTGTAGGGTTGTATGATGGAGCAAAATGAGACGAATCTAATGCACTAATTAGTTTTTGAAATGAGTGAGATTTACGGGGGCTAGTTATGAAGTTGGCCCCCCAATTAAAATTAAATTATTTCAAAACCTATTTCTAGAGCAAAATTTAATTGTAGGGTTGTATGATGGAGCAAAATAAGACGAATCTAATGCACTAATTAGTTTTTGAAATTAGTGAGATTTAGGGGGCTAGTTATGAAGTTGGCCCCCTAAATTAAAATTAAATTATTTCAAAACCTACTTCTAGAGCAAAATTTAATTGTAGGGTTGTATGATGGAGCAAAATGAGACGAATCTAATGCACTTATTAGTTTTTGAAATTAGTGAGATTAAGGGGGCTAGTTATGAAGTTGGCCCCCAAATTAAAATTAAATTATTTCAAAACCTATTTCTAGAGCAAAATTTAATTGTAGGGTTGTATGATGGAGCAAAATGGGATGAATCTAATGCACTTTTTAGTTTTTGAAATGAGTGAGATTTAGGGGGCTAGTTATGAAGTTGCCCCCCCAATTAAAATTAAATTATTTCAAAACCTATTTCTAGAGCAAAATTTAATTGTAGGGTTGTATGATGGAGCAAAATAAGACGAATCTAATGCACTAATTAGTTTTTGAAATTAGTGAGATTTAGGGGGGCTAGTTATGAAGTTGGCCCCCTAAATTAAAATTAAATTATTTCAAAACCTATTACTAGAGCAAAATTTAATTGTAGGGTTGTATGATGGAGCGAAATGAGACGAATCTAATGCACTAATTAGTTTTTGAAATGAGTGAGATTTAGGGGGTTTAGTTATGAAGTTGGCCCCCCCAAATAAAATAAAATATTATTTCAAAACCTATTTCTAGAGCAAAATTTAATTGTAGGGTTGTATGACGGAGCAAAATAAGACGAATCTAATGCACTTATTAGTTTCAGAAATTAGTGAGATTTAGGGGGCTAGTTATGAAGTTGCCCCCCACCCAATTAAAATTAAATTATATCAAAAACTATTGTCGAGCAAAATTTAATTGTAGGGTTGTATGACGGAGCAAAATGAGACGAATCTAATGCACTAATTAGGTTTTGAAATTAGTGAGATTTAGGGGGTTTAGTTATGAAGTTGGCCCCCCCAAATAAAATAAAATTATTTCAAAACCTATTTCTAGAGCAAAATTAAATTGTAGGGTTGTATGACGGAGCAAAATAAGACGAATCTAATGCACTAATTAGTTTGTGAAATTAGTGAGATTTAGGGGGGCTAGTTATGAAGTTGGCCCCCCAATTAAAATTAAATTATTTCAAAACCTATTTCTAGAGCAAAATTTAATTGTAGGGTTGTATGATGGAGCAAAATAAGACGAATCTAATGCACTAATTAGTTTTTGAAATTAGTGAGATTTAGGGGGGCTAGTTATGAAGTTGGCCCCCTAAATTAAAATTAAATTATTTCAAAACCTATTTCTAGAGCAAAATTTAATTGTAGGGTTGTATGATGGAGCAAAATGAGACGAATCTAATGCACTTATTAGTTTTTGAAATGAGTGAGATTTAGGGGGCTAGTTATGAAGTTGGCCCCCAATTAAAATTAAATTATTTCAAAACCTATTTCTAGAGAAAAATTTAATTGTAGGGTTGTATGATGGAGCAAAATAAGACGAATCTAATGCACTAATTAGTTTTTGAAATGAGTGAGATTTAGGGGGGCTAGTTATGAAGTTGGCCCCCAATTAAAATTAAATTATTTCAAAACCTATTTCTAGAGCAAATTTAATTGTAGGGTTGTATGATGGAGCAAAATAAGACGAATCTAATGCACTAACTAGTTTTTGAAATTAGTGAGATTTAGGGGGGCTAGTTATGAAGTTGGCCCCCTAAATTAAAATTAAATTATTTCAAAACCTATTTCTAGAGCAAAATTTAATTGTAGGGTTGTATGATGGAGCAAAATGAGACGAATCTAATGCACTAATTAGTTTTCGAAATTAGTGAGATTTAGGGGGCTAGTTATGAAGTTGGCCCCCTAAATTAAAATTAAATTATTTCAAAACCTATTTCTAGAGCAAAATTTAATTGTAGGGTTGTATTATGGAGCAAAATAAGACGAATCTAATGCACTAATTAGTTTTTGAAATTAGTGAGATTTAGGGGGGCTAGTTATGAAGTTGGCCCCCTAAATTAAAATTAAATTATTTCAAAACCTATTTATAGAGCAAAATTTAATTGTAGGGTTGTATGATGGAGCAAAATGAGACGAATCTAATGCACTAATAAGTTTTTGAAATGAGTGAGATTTAGGGGGGCTAGTTATGAAGTTGGCCCCCCCAATTAAAATTGAATTATTTCAAAACCTATTTCTAGAGCAAATTTAATTGTAGGGTTGTATGATGGAGCAAAATAAGACGAATCTAATGCACTAACTAGTTTTTGAAATTAGTGAGATTTAGGGGGGCTAGTTATGAAGTTGGCCCCCTAAATTAAAATTAAATTATTTCAAAACCTATTTCTAGAGCAAAATTTAATTGTAGGGTTGTATGATGGAGCAAAATGAGACGAATCTAATGCACTAATTAGTTTTCGAAATTAGTGAGATTTAGGGGGCTAGTTATGAAGTTGGCCCCCTAAATTAAAATTAAATTATTTCAAAACCTATTTCTAGAGCAAAATTTAATTGTAGGGTTGTATGATGGAGCAAAATGAGACGAATCTAATGCACTAATTAGTTTTTGAAATGAGTGAGATTTACGGGGGCTAGTTATGAAGTTGGCCCCCCAATTAAAATTAAATTATTTCAAAACCTATTTCTAGAGCAAAATTTAATTGTAGGGTTGTATGATGGAGCAAAATAAGACGAATCTAATGCACTAATTAGTTTTTGAAATTAGTGAGATTTAGGGGGCTAGTTATGAAGTTGGCCCCCTAAATTAAAATTAAATTATTTCAAAACCTACTTCTAGAGCAAAATTTAATTGTAGGGTTGTATGATGGAGCAAAATGAGACGAATCTAATGCACTTATTAGTTTTTGAAATTAGTGAGATTAAGGGGGCTAGTTATGAAATTGGCCCCCAAATTAAAATTAAATTATTTCAAAACCTATTTCTAGAGCAAAATTTAATTGTAGGGTTGTATGATGGAGCAAAATGGGATGAATCTAATGCACTTTTTAGTTTTTGAAATGAGTGAGATTTAGGGGGCTAGTTATGAAGTTGCCCCCCCAATTAAAATTAAATTATATCAAAAACTATTGTAGAGCAAAATTTAATTGTAGGGTTGTATGATGGAGCAAAATAAGACGAATCTAATGCACTAATTAGTTTTTGAAATTAGTGAGATTTAGGGGGGCTAGTTATGAAGTTGGCCCCCTAAATTAAAATTAAATTATTTCAAAACCTATTACTAGAGCAAAATTTAATTGTAGGGTTGTATGATGGAGCGAAATGAGACGAATCTAATGCACTAATTAGTTTTTGAAATGAGTGAGATTTAGGGGGTTTAGTTATGAAGTTGGCCCCCCCAAATAAAATAAAATTATTTCAAAACCTATTTCTAGAGCAAAATTTAATTGTAGGGTTGTATGACGGAGCAAAATAAGACGAATCTAATGCACTAATTAGTTTCAGAAATAAATGAGATTTAGGGGGCTAGTTATGAAGTTGCCCCCCGCCCAATTAAAATTAAATTATATCAAAAACTATTGTCGAGCAAAATTTAATTGTAGGGTTGTATGACGGAGCAAAATGAGACGAATCTAATGCACTAATTAGTTTTTGAAATTAGTGAGATTTAGGGGGTTTAGTTATGAAGTTGGCCCCCCCAAATAAAATAAAATTATTTCAAAACCTATTTCTAGAGCAAAATTTAATTGTAGGGTTGTATGACGGAGCAAAATAAGACGAATCTAATGCACTAATTAGTTTGTGAAATTAGTGAGATTTAGGGGGGCTAGTTATGAAGTTGGCCCCCCAATTAAAATTAAATTATTTCAAAACCTATTTCTAGAGCAAAATTTAATTGTAGGGTTGTATGATGGAGCAAAATAAGACGAATCTAATGCACTAATTAGTTTTTGAAATTAGTGAGATTTAGGGGGGCTAGTTATGAAGTTGGCCCCCTAAATTAAAATTAAATTATTTCAAAACCTATTTCTAGAGCAAAATTTAATTGTAGGGTTGTATGATGGAGCAAAATGAGACGAATCTAATGCACTTATTAGTTTTTGAAATGAGTGAGATTTAGGGGGCTAGTTATGAAGCTGGCCCCCCCAATTAAAATTAAATTATTTCAAAACCTATTTCTAGACCAAAATTTAATTGTAGGGTTGTATGACGGAGCAAAATAAGACGAATCTAATGCACTAATTAGTTTTTGAAATTAGTGAGATTTAGGGGGGCTAGTTATGAAGTTGGCCCACCCAATTAAAATTAAATTATTTCAAAACCTATTTCTAGAGCAAAATTTAATTGTAGGGTTGTATGATGGAGCAAAATAAGACGAATCTAATGCACTAATAAGTTTTTGAAATGAGTGAGATTTAGGGGGGCTAGTTATGAAGTTGGCCCCCAAATTAAAATTAAATTATTTCAAAACCTATTTCTAGAGCAAAATTTAATTGTAGGGTTGTATGATGGAGCAAAATGGGACGAATCTAATGCACTTTTTAGTTTTTGAAATGAGTGAGATTTAGGGGGGCTAGTTATGAAGTTGGCCCCCCAATTAAAATTAAATTATTTCAAAACCTATTTCTAGAGCAAAATTTAATTGTAGGGTTGTATGATGGAGCAAAATAAGACGAATTTAATGCACTAATTAGTTTTTGAAATTAGTGAGATTTAGGGGGGCTAGTTATGAAGTTGGTTCCCAATTAAAATTAAATTATTTCAAAACCTATTTCTAGAGAAAAATTTAATTGTAGGGTTGTATGATGGATCAAAATAAGACGAATCTAATGCACTAATTAGTTTTTGAAATGAGTGAGATTTAGGGGGGCTAGTTATGAAGTTGGCCCCCAATTAAAATTAAATTATTTCAAAACCTATTTCTAGAGCAAAATTTATTTGTAGGGTTGTATGGTGGAGCAAAATAAGACGAATCTAATGCACTAATTAGTTTTTGAAATTAGTGAGATTTAGGGGGGCTAGTTATGAAGTTGGCCCCCCCAATTAAAATTAAATTATTTCAAAACCTATTTCTAGAGCAAAATTTAATTGTAGGGTTGTATGATGGAGCAAAATAAGACGAATCTAATGCACTAATTAGTTTTTGAAATTAGTGAGATTTAGGGGGGCTAGTTATGAAGTTGGCCCCCTAAATTAAAATTAAATTATTTCAAAACCTAATTCTAGAGCAAAATTTAATTGTAGGGTTGTATGATGGAGCAAAATGAGACGAATCTAATGCACTAATTAGTTGTTGAAATTAGTGAGATTTAGGGGGCTAGTTATGAAGTTGGCCCCCCAATTAAAATTAAATTATTTCAAAACCTATTTCTAGAGAAAAATTTAATTGTAGGGTTGTATGACGGAGCAAAATAAGACGAATCTAATGCACTAATTAGTTTTTGAAATTAGTGAGATTTAGGGGGGCTAGTTATGAAGTTGGCCCACCCAATTAAAATTAAATTATTTCAAAACCTATTTCTAGAGCAAAATTTAATTGTAGGGTTGTATGATGGAGCAAAATAAGACGAATCTAATGCATTAATTAGTTTTTGAAATGAGTGAGATTTAGGGGGGCTAGTTATAAAGTTGGCCCCCAAATTAAAATTAAATTATTTCCAAACCTATTTCTCGAGCAAAATTTAATTGTAGGGTTGTATGATGGAGCAAAATGGGACGAATCTAATGCACTTTTTAGTTTTTGAAATGAGTGAGATTTAGGGGGCTAGTTATGAAGTTGCCCACCCAATTAAAATTAAATTATTTCAAACCCTATTTCTAGAGCAAAATTTAATTGTAGGGTTGTATGATGGAGCAAAATAAGACGAATCTAATGCACTAATTAGTTTTTGAAATTAGTGAGATTTAGGGGGGCTAGTTATGAAGTTGGCCCCCCCAATTAAAATTAAATTATTTCAAAACCTATTTCTAGAGCAAAATTTAATTGTAGGGTTGTATGATGGAGCAAAATAAGACTAATCTAATGCACTAATTAGTTTTTGAAATTAGTGAGATTTAGGGGGGCTAGTTATGAAGTTGGCCCCCTAAATTAAAATTAAATTATTTCAAAACCTATTTCTAGAGCAAAATTTAATTGTAGGGTTGTATGATGGAGCAAAATGAGACGAATCTAATGCACTTTTTAGTTTTTGAAATGAGTGAGATTTAGGGGGCTAGTTATGAAGTTGCCCACCCAATTAAAATTAAATTATTTCAAACCCTATTTCTAGAGCAAAATTTAATTGTAGGGTTGTATGATGGAGCAAAATAAGACGAATATAACGCTCTTATTAGTTTTTGAAATTAGTGATATTGAGGGGGCTAGTTATGAAGTTGCCCCCCAATTAAAATTAAATTATATCAAAATCTATTGTAGAGCAAAATTTAATTGTAGGGTTGTATGACGGAGCAAAATGAGACGAATCTAACGCACTAATTAGTTTTTGAAATTAGTGAGATTTAGGGGGGCTAGTTATGAAGTTGGCCCCCCCAATTAAAATTAAATTATTTCAAAACCTATTTCTAGAGCAAAATTTAATTGTAGGGTTGTATAATGGAGCAAAATAAGACGAATCTAATGCACTAATTAGTTTTTGAAATTAGTGAGATTGAGGAGGGCTAGTTATGAAGTTGGCCCCCTAAATTAAAATTAAATTATTTCAAAACCTATTTCTAGAGCAAAATTTAATTGTAGGGTTGTATGATGAAGCAAAATGAGACGAATCTAATGCACTAATTAGTTTTTGAAATTAGTGAGATTTAGGGGGGCTAGTTATGAAGTTGGCCCCTAAATTAAAATAAAATTATTTCAAAACCTATTTCTAGAGCAAAATTTAATTGTAGGGTTGTATGATGGAGCAAAATAAGACGAATCTAATGCACTAATTAGTTTTTGAAATTAGTGAGATTTAGGGGGGCTAGTTATGAAGTTGGCCCCCTAAATTAAAATTAAATTATTTCAAAACCTATTTCTAGAGCAAAATTTAATTGTAGGGTTGTATGATGGAGCAAAATGAGACGAATCTAATGCACTTATTAGTTTTTGAAATGAGTGAGATTTAGGGGGCTAGTTATGAAGTTGGCCCCCCCCAATTAAAATTAAATTATTTCAAAACCTATTTCTAGACCAAAATTTAATTGTAGGGTTGTATGACGGAGCAAAATAAGACGAATCTAATGCACTAATTAGTTTTTGAAATTAGTGAGATTTAGGGGGGCTAGTTATGAAGTTGGCCCACCCAATTAAAATTAAATTATTTCAAAACCTATTTCTAGAGCAAAATTTAATTGTAGGGTTGTATGATGGAGCAAAATAAGACTAATCTAATGCACTAATTAGTTTTTGAAATTAGTGAGATTTAGGGGGGCTAGTTATGAAGTTGGCCCCCTAAATTAAAATTAAATTATTTCAAAACCTATTTCTAGAGCAAAATTTAATTGTAGGGTTGTATGATGGAGCAAAATGAGACGAATCTAATGCACTAATTAGTTGTTGAAATTAGTGAGATTTAGGGGGGCTAGTTATGAAGTTGGCCCCCCAATTAAAATTAAATTATTTCAAAACCTATTTCTAGAGCAAAATTTAATTGTAGGGTTGTATGACGGAGCAAAATAAGACGAATCTAATGCACTAATTAGTTTTTGAAATTAGTGAGATTTAGGGGGGCTAGTTATGAAGTTGGCCCACCCAATTAAAATTAAATTATTTCAAAACCTATTACTAGAGCAAAATTTAATTGTAGGGTTGTATGATGGAGCAAAATAAGACGAATCTAATGCATTAATTAGTTTTTGAAATGAGTGAGATTTAGGGGGGCTAGTTATAAAGTTGGCCCCCAAATTAAAATTAAATTATTTCAAAACCTATTTCTCGAGCAAAATTTAATTGTAGGGTTGTATGATGGAGCAAAATGGGACGAATCTAATGCACTTTTTAGTTTTTGAAATGAGTGAGATTTAGGGGGCTAGTTATGAAGTTGCCCACCCAATTAAAATTAAATTATTTCAAACCCTATTTCTAGAGCAAAATTTAATTGTAGGGTTGTATGATGGAGCAAAATAAGACGAATATAACGCTCTTATTAGTTTTTGAAATTAGTGATATTGAGGGGGCTAGTTATGAAGTTGCCCCCCAATTAAAATTAAATTATATCAAAATCTATTGTAGAGCAAAATTTAATTGTAGGGTTGTATGACGGAGCAAAATGAGACGAATCTAACGCACTAATTAGTTTTTGAAATTAGTGAGATTTAGGGGGGCTAGTTATGAAGTTGGCCCCCCCAATTAAAATTAAATTATTTCAAAACCTATTTCTAGAGCAAAATTTAATTGTAGGGTTGTATAATGGAGCAAAATAAGACGAATCTAATGCACTAATTAGTTTTTGAAATTAGTGAGATTGAGGAGGGCTAGTTATGAAGTTGGCCCCCTAAATTAAAATTAAATTATTTCAAAACCTATTTCTAGAGCAAAATTTAATTGTAGGGTTGTATGATGAAGCAAAATGAGACGAATCTAATGCACTAATTAGTTTTTGAAATTAGTGAGATTTAGGGGGGCTAGTTATGAAGTTGGCCCCTAAATTAAAATAAAATTATTTCAAAACCTATTTCTAGAGCAAAATTTAATTGTAGGGTTGTATGACGGAGCAAAATAAGACGAATCTAATGCACTAATTAGTTTGTGAAATTAGTGAGATTTAGGGGGGCTAGTTATGAAGTTGGCCCCCCAATTAAAATTAAATTATTTCAAAACCTATTTCTAGAGCAAAATTTAATTGTAGGGTTGTATGATGGAGCAAAATAAGACGAATCTAATGCACTAATTAGTTTTTGAAATTAGTGAGATTTAGGGGGGCTAGTTATGAAGTTGGCCCCCTAAATTAAAATTAAATTATTTCAAAACCTATTTCTAGAGCAAAATTTAATTGTAGGGTTGTATGATGGAGCAAAATGAGACGAATCTAATGCACTTATTAGTTTTTGAAATGAGTGAGATTTAGGGGGCTAGTTATGAAGTTGGCCCCCCCCAATTAAAATTAAATTATTTCAAAACCTATTTCTAGACCAAAATTTAATTGTAGGGTTGTATGACGGAGCAAAATAAGACGAATCTAATGCACTAATTAGTTTTTGAAATTAGTGAGATTTAGGGGGGCTAGTTATGAAGTTGGCCCACCCAATTAAAATTAAATTATTTCAAAACCTATTTCTAGAGCAAAATTTAATTGTAGGGTTGTATGATGGAGCAAAATAAGACGAATCTAATGCACTAATAAGTTTTTGAAATGAGTGAGATTTAGGGGGGCTAGTTATGAAGTTGGCCCCCAAATTAAAATTAAATTATTTCAAAACCTATTTCTAGAGCAAAATTTAATTGTAGGGTTGTATGATGGAGCAAAATGGGACGAATCTAATGCACTTTTTAGTTTTTGAAATGAGTGAGATTTAGGGGGGCTAGTTATGAAGTTGGCCCCCCAATTAAAATTAAATTATTTCAAAACCTATTTCTAGAGCAAAATTTAATTGTAGGGTTGTATGATGGAGCAAAATAAGACGAATTTAATGCACTAATTAGTTTTTGAAATAAGTGAGATTTAGGGGGGCTAGTTATGAAGTTGGCCCCCAATTAAAATTAAATTATTTCAAAACCTATTTCTAGAGCAAAATTTAATTGTAGGGTTGTATGATGGAGCAAAATGGGACGAATCTAATGCACTTTTTAGTTTTTGAAATGAGTGAGATTTAGGGGGGCTAGTTATGAAGTTGGCCCCCCAATTAAAATTAAATTATTTCAAAACCTATTTCTAGAGCAAAATTTAATTGTAGGGTTGTATGATGGAGCAAAATAAGACGAATTTAATGCACTAATTAGTTTTTGAAATAAGTGAGATTTAGGGGGGCTAGTTATGAAGTTGGCCCCCAATTAAAATTAAATTATTTCAAAACCTATTTCTAGAGAAAAATTTAATTGTAGGGTTGTATGATGGAGCAAAATAAGACGAATCTAATGCACTAATTAGTTTTTGAAATGAGTGAGATTTAGGGGGGCTAGTTATGAAGTTGGCCCCCAATTAAAATTAAATTATTTCAAAACCTATTTCTAGAGCAAAATTTATTTGTAGGGTTGTATGGTGGAGCAAAATAAGACGAATCTAATGCACTAATTAGTTTTTGAAATTAGTGAGATTTAGGGGGGCTAGTTATGAAGTTGGCCCCCCAATTAAAATTAAATTATTTCAAAACCTATTTCTAGAGCAAAATTTAATTGTAGGGTTGTATGATGGAGCAAAATAAGACGAATCTAATGCACTAATTAGTTTTTGAAATTAGTGAGATTTAGGGGGGCTAGTTATGAAGTTGGCCCCCTAAATTAAAATTAAATTATTTCAAAACCTAATTCTAGAGCAAAATTTAATTGTAGGGTTGTATGATGGAGCAAAATGAGACGAATCTAATGCACTAATTAGTTGTTGAAATTAGTGAGATTTAGGGGGGCTAGTTATGAAGTTGGCCCCCCCAATTAAAACTAAATTATTTCAAAACCTATTTCTAGAGAAAAATTTAATTGTAGGGTTGTATGACGGAGCAAAATAAGACGAATCTAATGCACTAATTAGTTTTTGAAATTAGTGAGATTTAGGGGGGCTAGTTATGAAGTTGGCCCACCCAATTAAAATTAAATTTGTTCAAAACTTATTTCTAGAGCAAAATTTAATTGTAGGGTTGTATGATGGAGCAAAATCAGACGTATCTAATGCATTAATTAGTTTTTGAAATGAGTGAGATTTAGGGGGGCTAGTTATAAAGTTGGCCCCGAAATTAAAATTAAATTATTTCAAAACCTATTTCTCGAGCAAAATTTAATTGTAGGGTTGTATGATGGAGCAAAATGGGACGAATCTAATGCACTTTTTAGTTTTTGAAATGAGTGAGATTTAGGGGGCTAGTTATGAAGTTGCCCACCCAATTAAAATTAAATTATTTCAAACCCTATTTCTAGAGCAAAATTTAATTGTAGGGTTGTATGATGGAGCAAAATAAGACGAATCTAACGCTCTAATTAGTTTTTGAAATTAGTGATATTGAGGGGGCTAGTTATGAAGTTGCCCCCCAATTAAAATTAAATTATTTCAAAACCTATTTCTAGAGCAAAATTTAATTGTAGGGTTGTATGATGGAGCAAAATGAGACGAATCTAATGCACTAATTAGTTTTTGAAATGAGTGAGATTTAGGGGGGCTAGTTATGAAGTTGGCCCCCCCAATTAAAATTAAATTATTTCAAAACCTATTTCTAGAGCAAAATTTAATTGTAGGGTTGTATGATGGAGCAAAATAAGACGAATCTAATGCACTAATTAGTTTTTGAAATTAGTGAGATTTAGGGGGGCTAGTTATGAAGTTGGCCCCCTAAATTAAAATTAAATTATTTCAAAACCTATTTCTAGAGCAAAATTTAATTGTAGGGTTGTATGATGGAGCAAAATCAGACGAATCTAATGCATTAATTAGTTTTTGAAATGAGTGAGATTTAGGGGGGCTAGTTATAAAGTTGGCCCCCAAATTAAAATTAAATTATTTCAAAACCTATTTCTCGAGCAAAATTTAATTGTAGGGTTGTATGATGGAGCAAAATGGGACGAATCTAATGCACTTTTTAGTTTTTGAAATGAGTGAGATTTAGGGGGCTAGTTATGAAGTTGCCCACCCAATTAAAATTAAATTATTTCAAACCCTATTTCTAGAGCAAAATTTAATTGTAGGGTTGTATGATGGAGCAAAATAAGACGAATCTAATGCACTAATTAGTTTTTGAAATTAGTGAGATTTAGGGGGGCTAGTTATGAAGTTGGCCCCCCCAATTAAAATTAAATTATTTCAAAACCTATTTCTAGAGCAAAATTTAATTGTAGGGTTGTATGATGGAGCAAAATAAGACGAATCTAATGCACTAATTAGTTTTTGAAATTAGTGAGATTTAGGGGGGCTAGTTATGAAGTTGGCCCCCTAAATTAATATTAAATTATTTCAAAACCTATTTCTAGAGGCAAATTTAATTGTAGGGTTGTATGATGGAGCAAAATGAGACGAATCTAATGCACTAATTAGTTGTTGAAATTAGTGAGATTTAGGGGGCTAGTTATGAAGTTGGCCCCCCAATTAAAATTAAATTATTTCAAAACCTATTTCTAGAGCAAAATTTAATTGTAGGGTTGTATGACGGAGCAAAATAAGACGAATCTAATGCACTAATTAGTTTTTGAAATTAGTGAGATTTAGGGGGGCTAGTTATGAAGTTGGCCCACCCAATTAAAATTAAATTATTTCAAAACCTATTACTAGAGCAAAATTTAATTGTAGGGTTGTATGATGGAGCAAAATAAGACGAATCTAATGCATTAATTAGTTTTTGAAATGAGTGAGATTTAGGGGGGCTAGTTATAAAGTTGGCCCCCAAATTAAAATTAAATTATTTCAAAACCTATTTCTCGAGCAAAATTTAATTGTAGGGTTGTATGATGGAGCAAAATGGGACGAATCTAATGCACTTTTTAGTTTTTGAAATGAGTGAGATTTAGGGGGCTAGTTATGAAGTTGCCCACCCAATTAAAATTAAATTATTTCAAACCCTATTTCTAGAGCAAAATTTAATTGTAGGGTTGTATGATGGAGCAAAATAAGACGAATCTAACGCTCTAATTAGTTTTTGAAATTAGTGATATTGAGGGGGCTAGTTATGAAGTTGCCCCCCAATTAAAATTAAATTATATCAAAATCTATTGTAGAGCAAAATTTAATTGTAGGGTTGTATGACGGAGCAAAATGAGACGAATCTAACGCACTAATTAGTTTTTGAAATTAGTGAGATTTAGGGGGGCTAGTTATGAAGTTGGCCCCCCCAATTAAAATTAAATTATTTCAAAACCTATTTCTAGAGCAAAATTTAATTGTAGGGTTGTATAATGGAGCAAAATAAGACGAATCTAATGCACTAATTAGTTTTTGAAATTAGTGAGATTGAGGAGGGCTAGTTATGAAGTTGGCCCCCTAAATTAAAATTAAATTATTTCAAAACCTATTTCTAGAGCAAAATTTAATTGTAGGGTTGTATGATGAAGCAAAATGAGACGAATCTAATGCACTAATTAGTTTTTGAAATTAGTGAGATTTAGGGGGGCTAGTTATGAAGTTGGCCCCTAAATTAAAATTAAATTATTTCAAAACCTATTTCTAGAGCAAAATTTAATTGTAGGGTTGTATGATGGAGCAAAATGAGACGAATCTAATGCACTAATTAGTTTTTGAAATGAGTGAGATTTAGGGGGGCTAGTTATGAAGTTGGCCCCCCCAATTAAAATTAAATTATTTCAAAACCTATTTCTAGAGCAAAATTTAGTTGTAGGGTTGTATGATGGAGCAAAATAAGACGAATCTAATGCACTAATTAGTTTTTGAAATTAGTGAGATTTAGGGGGGCTAGTTATGAAGTTGGCCCCCTAAATTAAAATTAAATTATTTCAAAACCTATTTCTAGAGCAAAATTTAATTGTAGGGTTGTATGATGAAGCAAAATGAGACGAATCTAATGCACTAATTAGTTTTTGAAATTAGTGAGATTTAGGGGGGCTAGTTATGAAGTTGGCCCCTAAATTAAAATTAAATTATTTCAAAACCTATTTCTAGAGCAAAATTTAATTGTAGGGTTGTATGATAAAGCAAAATGAGACGAATCTAATGCACTAATTAGTTTTTGAAATGAGTGAGATTTAGGGGGGCTAGTTATGAAGTTGGCCCCCCAATTAAAATTAAATTATTTCAAAACCTATTTCTAGAGCAAAATTTAATTGTAGGGTTGTATGATGGAGCAAAATAAGACGAATCTAACGCTCTAATTAGTTTTTGAAATTAGTGATATTGAGGGGGCTAGTTATGAAGTTGCCCCCCAATTAAAATTAAATTATATCAAAATCTATTGTAGAGCAAAATTTAATTGTAGGGTTGTATGACGGAGCAAAATGAGACGAATCTAACGCACTAATTAGTTTTTGAAATTAGTGAGATTTAGGGGGGCTAGTTATGAAGTTGGCCCCCCCAATTAAAATTAAATTATTTCAAAACCTATTTCTAGAGCAAAATTTAATTGTAGGGTTGTATAATGGAGCAAAATAAGACGAATCTAATGCACTAATTAGTTTTTGAAATTAGTGAGATTGAGGAGGGCTAGTTATGAAGTTGGCCCCCTAAATTAAAATTAAATTATTTCAAAACCTATTTCTAGAGCAAAATTTAATTGTAGGGTTGTATGATGAAGCAAAATGAGACGAATCTAATGCACTAATTAGTTTTTGAAATTAGTGAGATTTAGGGGGGCTAGTTATGAAGTTGGCCCCTAAATTAAAATTAAATTATTTCAAAACCTATTTCTAGAGCAAAATTTAATTGTAGGGTTGTATGATAAAGCAAAATGAGACGAATCTAATGCACTAATTAGTTTTTGAAATGAGTGAGATTTAGGGGGGCTAGTTATGAAGTTGGCCCCCCAATTAAAATTAAATTATTTCAAAACCTATTTCTAGAGCAAAATTTAATTGTAGGGTTGTATGATGGAGCAAAATAAGACGAATCTAACGCTCTAATTAGTTTTTGAAATTAGTGATATTGAGGGGGCTAGTTATGAAGTTGCCCCCCAATTAAAATTAAATTATATCAAAATCTATTGTAGAGCAAAATTTAATTGTAGGGTTGTATGACGGAGCAAAATGAGACGAATCTAACGCACTAATTAGTTTTTGAAATTAGTGAGATTTAGGGGGGCTAGTTATGAAGTTGGCCCCCCCAATTAAAATTAAATTATTTCAAAACCTATTTCTAGAGCAAAATTTAATTGTAGGGTTGTATAATGGAGCAAAATAAGACGAATCTAATGCACTAATTAGTTTTTGAAATTAGTGAGATTGAGGAGGGCTAGTTATGAAGTTGGCCCCCTAAATTAAAATTAAATTATTTCAAAACCTATTTCTAGAGCAAAATTTAATTGTAGGGTTGTATGATGAAGCAAAATGAGACGAATCTAATGCACTAATTAGTTTTTGAAATTAGTGAGATTTAGGGGGGCTAGTTATGAAGTTGGCCCCTAAATTAAAATTAAATTATTTCAAAACCTATTTCTAGAGCAAAATTTAATTGTAGGGTTGTATGATGGAGCAAAATGAGACGAATCTAATGCACTAATTAGTTTTTGAAATGAGTGAGATTTAGGGGGGCTAGTTATGAAGTTGGCCCCCCCAATTAAAATTAAATTATTTCAAAACCTATTTCTAGAGCAAAATTTAGTTGTAGGGTTGTATGATGGAGCAAAATAAGACGAATCTAATGCACTAATTAGTTTTTGAAATTAGTGAGATTTAGGGGGGCTAGTTATGAAGTTGGCCCCCTAAATTAAAATTAAATTATTTCAAAACCTATTTCTAGAGCAAAATTTAATTGTAGGGTTGTATGATGAAGCAAAATGAGACGAATCTAATGCACTAATTAGTTTTTGAAATTAGTGAGATTTAGGGGGGCTAGTTATGAAGTTGGCCCCTAAATTAAAATTAAATTATTTCAAAACCTATTTCTAGAGCAAAATTTAATTGTAGGGTTGTATGATAAAGCAAAATGAGACGAATCTAATGCACTAATTAGTTTTTGAAATGAGTGAGATTTAGGGGGGCTAGTTATGAAGTTGGCCCCCCAATTAAAATTAAATTATTTCAAAACCTATTTCTAGAGCAAAATTTAATTGTAGGGTTGTATGATGGAGCAAAATAAGACGAATCTAATGCACTAACTAGTTTTTGAAATTAGTGAGATTTAGGGGGCTAGTTATGAAGTTGGCCCCCTAAATTAAAATTAAATTATTTCAAAACCTATTTCTAGAGCAAAATTTAATTGTAGGGTTGTATGATGGAGCAAAATGAGACGAATCTAATGCACTAATTAGTTTTTGAAATGAGTGAGATTTAGGGGGGCTAGTTATGAAGTTGGCCCCCCAATTAAAATTAAATTATTTCAAAACCTATTTCTAGAGCAAAATTTAATTGTAGGGTTGTATGATGGAGCAAAATGAGACGAATCTAATGCACTAATTAGTTTTCGAAATTAGTGAGATTTAGGGGGCTAGTTATGAAGTTGGCCCCCTAAATTAAAATTAAATTATTTCAAAACCTATTTCTAGAGCAAAATTTAATTGTAGGGTTGTATGATGGAGCAAAATGAGACGAATCTAATGCACTAATTAGTTTTTGAAATGAGTGAGATTTACGGGGGCTAGTTATGAAGTTGGCCCCCCAATTAAAATTAAATTATTTCAAAACCTATTTCTAGAGCAAAATTTAATTGTAGGGTTGTATGATGGAGCAAAATAAGACGAATCTAATGCACTAATTAGTTTTTGAAATTAGTGAGATTTAGGGGGCTAGTTATGAAGTTGGCCCCCTAAATTAAAATTAAATTATTTCAAAACCTACTTCTAGAGCAAAATTTAATTGTAGGGTTGTATGATGGAGCAAAATGAGACGAATCTAATGCACTTTTTAGTTTTTGAAATGAGTGAGATTTAGGGGGCTAGTTATGAAGTTGCCCCCCCAATTAAAATTAAATTATATAAAAAACTATTGTAGAGCAAAATTTAATTGTAGGGTTGTATGACGGAGCAAAATGAGACGAATCTAATGCACTAATTAGTTTTTGAAATTAGTGAGATTTAGGGGGGCTAGTTATGAAGTTGGCCCCCCAATTAAAATTAAATTATTTCAAAACCTATTTCTAGAGCAAAATTTAATTGTAGGGTTGTATGATGGAGCAAAATAAGACGAATCTAATGCACTAATTAGTTTTTGAAATTAGTGAGATTTAGGGGGCTAGTTATGAAGTTGGCCCCCTAAATTAAAATTAAATTATTTCAAAACCTATTACTAGAGCAAAATTTAATTGTAGGGTTGTATGATGGAGCGAAATGAGACGAATCTAATGCACTAATTAGTTTTTGAAATGAGTGAGATTTAGGGGGTTTAGTTATGAAGTTGGCCCCCCCAAATAAAATAAAATTATTTCAAAACCTATTTCTAGAGCAAAATTTAATTGTAGGGTTGTATGACGGAGCAAAATAAGACGAATCTAATGCACTAATTAGTTTCAGAAATTAGTGAGATTTAGGGGGCTAGTTATGAAGTTGCCCCCCGCCCAATTAAAATTAAATTATATCAAAAACTATTGTCGAGCAAAATTTAATTGTAGGGTTATATGACGGAGCAAAATGAGACGAATCTAATGCACTAATTAGTTTTTGAAATTAGTGAGATTTAGGGGGGCTATTTATGAAATTGGCCCCCCCAATTAAAATTAAATTATTTCAAAACCTATTTCTAGAGCAAAATTTAATTGTAGGGTTGTATGATGGAGCAAAATAAGACGAATCTAATGCACTAATTAGTTTTTGAAATTAGTGAGATTTAGGGGGCTAGTTATTAAGTTGGCCCCCCCCCCAATTAAAATTAAATTATTTCAAAACCTATTTCTAGAGCAAAATTTAATTGTAGGGTTGTATGATGAAGCAAAATAAGACGAATCTAATGCACTAATTAGTTTTTGAAATGAGTGAGATTTAGGGGGGCTAGTTATGAAGTTGGCCCCCCCAATTAAAATTAAATTATTTCAAAACCTATTTCTAGAGCAAAATTTAATTGTAGGGTTGTATGACGGAGCAAAATAAGACGAATCTAATGCACTAATTAGTTTCAGAAATTAGTGAGATTTAGGGGGCTAGTTATGAAGTTGCCCCCCGCCCAATTAAAATTAAATTATATCAAAAACTATTGTCGAGCAAAATTTAATTGTAGGGTTGTATGACGGAGCAAAATGAGACGAATCTAATGCACTAATTAGTTTTTGAAATTAGTGAAATTTAGGGGGGCTAGTTATTAAGTTGGCCCTCCCAATTAAAATTAAATTATTTCAAAACCTATTTCTAGAGCAAAATTTAATTGTAGGGTTGTATGATGGAGCAAAATAAGACGAATCTAATGCACTAATTAGTTTTTGAAATTAGTGAGATTAAGGGGGGCTAGTTATGAAGTTGCCCCCCCAATTAAAATTAAATTATATCAAAAACTATTGTAGAGCAAAATTTAATTTTAGTGTTGTATTATGGAGCAAAATGAGACGAATCTAATGCACTAATTAGTTTTTGAAATTAGTGAGATTTAGGGGGGCTAGTTATGAAGTTGGCCCCCCAATTAAAATTAAATTATTTCAAAACCTATTTCTAGAGCAAAATTTAATTGTAGGGTTGTATGATGGAGCAAAATAAGACGAATCTAATGCACTAATTAGTTTTTGAAATTAGTGAGATTTAGGGGGGCTAGTTATGAAGTTGGCCCCCTAAATTAAAATTAAATTATTTCAAAACCTAATTCTAGAGCAAAATTTAATTGTAGGGTTGTATGATGGAGCAAAATGAGACGAATCTAATGCACTAATTAGTTGTTGAAATTAGTGAGATTTAGGGGGGCTAGTTATGAAGTTGGCCCCCCAATTAAAATTAAATTATTTCAAAACCTATTTCTAGAGAAAAATTTAATTGTAGGGTTGTATGACGGAGCAAAATAAGACGAATCTTATGCACTAATTAGTTTTTGAAATTAGTGAGATTTAGGGGGGCTAGTTATGAAGTTGGCCCACCCAATTAAAATTAAATTATTTCAAAACCTATTTCTAGAGCAAAATTTAATTGTAGGGTTGTATGATGGAGCAAAATAAGACGAATCTAAAGCATTAATTAGTTTTTGAAATGAGTGAGATTTAGGGGGGCTAGTTATAAAGTTGGCCCCCAAATTAAAATTAAATTATTTCAAAACCTATTTCTCGAGCAAAATTTAATTGTAGGGTTGTATGATGGAGCAAAATGGGACGAATCTAATGCACTTTTTAGTTTTTGAAATGAGTGAGATTTAGGGGGCTAGTTATGAAGTTGCCCACCCAATTAAACCCTATTTCTAGAGCAAAATTTAATTGTAGGGTTGTATGATGGAGCAAAATAAGACGAATCTAATGCACTAATTAGTTTTTGAAATTAGTGAGATTTAGGGGGGCTAGTTATGAAGTTGGCCCCCCCAATTAAAATTAAATTATTTCAAAACCTATTTCTAGAGCAAAATTTAATTGTAGGGTTGTATGATGGAGCAAAATAAGACGAATCTAATGCACTAATTAGTTTCTGAAATTAGTGAGATTTAGGGGGGCTAGTTATGAAGTTGGCCCCCTAAATTAAAATTAAATTATTTCAAAACCTATTTCTAGAGCAAAATTTAATTGTAGGGTTGTATGATGGAGCAAAATGAGACGAATCTAATGCACTAATTAGTTGTTGAAATTAGTGAGATTTAGGGGGGCTAGTTATGAAGTTGGCCCCCCCAATTAAAATTAAATTATTTCAAAACCTATTTCTAGAGCAAAATTTAATTGTAGGGTTGTATGACGGAGCAAAATAAGACGAATCTAATGCACTAATTAGTTTTTGAAATTAGTGAGATTTAGGGGGGCTAGTTATGAAGTTGGCCCACCCAATTAAAATTAAATTATTTCAAAACCTATTTCTAGAGCAAAATTTAATTGTAGGGTTGTATGATGGAGCAAAAGAAGACGAATCTAATGCATTAATTAGTTTTTGAAATGAGTGAGATTTAGGGGGGCTAGTTATAAAGTTGGCCCCCAAATTAAAATTAAATTATTTCAAAACCTATTTCTCGAGCAAAATTTAATTGTAGGGTTGTATGATGGAGCAAAATGGGACGAATCTAATGCACTTTTTAGTTTTTGAAATGAGTGAGATTTAGGGGGCTAGTTATGAAGTTGCCCACCCAATTAAAATTAAATTATTTCAAACCCTATTTCTAGAGCAAAATTTAATTGTAGGGTTGTATGATGGAGCAAAATAAGACGAATCTAACGCTCTAATTAGTTTTTGAAATTAGTGATATTGAGGGGGCTAGTTATGAAGTTGCCCCCCAATTAAAATTAAATTATATCAAAATCTATTGTAGAGCAAAATTTAATTGTAGGGTTGTATGACGGAGCAAAATGAGACGAATCTAACGCACTAATTAGTTTTTGAAATTAGTGAGATTTAGGGGGGCTAGTTATGAAGTTGGCCCCCCCAATTAAAATTAAATTATTTCAAAACCTATTTCTAGAGCAAAATTTAATTGTAGGGTTGTATAATGGAGCAAAATAAGACGAATCTAATGCACTAATTAGTTTTTGAAATTAGTGAGATTGAGGAGGGCTAGTTATGAAGTTGGCCCCCTAAATTAAAATTAAATTATTTCAAAACCTATTTCTAGAGCAAAATTTAATTGTAGGGTTGTATGATGAAGCAAAATGAGACGAATCTAATGCACTAATTAGTTTTTGAAATTAGTGAGATTTAGGGGGGCTAGTTATGAAGTTGGCCCCTAAATTAAAATTAAATTATTTCAAAACCTATTTCTAGAGCAAAATTTAATTGTAGGGTTGTATGATGGAGCAAAATGAGACGAATCTAATGCACTAATTAGTTTTTGAAATGAGTGAGATTTAGGGGGGCTAGTTATGAAGTTGGCCCCCCCAATTAAATTAAATTATTTCAAAACCTATTTCTAGAGCAAAATTTAATTGTAGGGTTGTATGATGGAGCAAAATAAGACGAATCTAATGCACTAACTAGTTTTTGAAATTAGTGAGATTTAGGGGGCTAGTTATGAAGTTGGCCCCCTAAATTAAAATTAAATTATTTCAAAACCTATTTCTAGAGCAAAATTTAATTGTAGGGTTGTATGATGGAGCAAAATGAGACGAATCTAATGCACTAATTAGTTTTTGAAATGAGTGAGATTTAGGGGGCTAGTTATGAAGTTGGCCCCCCCAATTAAAATTAAATTATTTCAAAACCTATTTCTAGACCAAAATTTAATTGTAGGGTTGTATGACGGAGCAAAATAAGACGAATAAAATGCACTAATTAGTTTTTGAAATTAGTGAGATTTAGGGGGGCTAGTTATGAAGTTGGCCCCCAAATTAAAATTAAATTATTTCAAAACCTATTTCTAGAGCAAAATTTAATTGTAGGGTTGTATGATGGAGCAAAATGGGATGAATCTAATGCACTTTTTAGTTTTTGAAATGAGTGAGATTTAGGGGGCTAGTTATGAAGTTGCCCCCCCAATTAAAATTAAATTATATCAAAAACTATTGTAGAGCAAAATTTAATTGTAGGGTTGTATGATGGAGCAAAATAAGACGAATCTAATGCACTAATTATTTTTTGAAATTAGTGAGATTTAGGGGGGCTAGTTATGAAGTTGGCCCCCTAAATTAAAATTAAATTATTTCAAAACCTATTACTAGAGCAAAATTTAATTGTAGGGTTGTATGATGGAGCGAAATGAGACGAATCTAATGCACTAATTAGTTTTTGAAATTAGTGAGATTTAGGGGGGCTAGTTATGAAGTTGGCCCCTAAATTAAAATTAAATTATTTCAAAACCTATTTCTAGAGCAAAATTTAATTGTAGGGTTGTATGATGGAGCAAAATGAGACGAATCTAATGCACTAATTAGTTTTTGAAATGAGTGAGATTTAGGGGGGCTAGTTATGAAGTTGGCCCCCCCAATTAAATTAAATTATTTCAAAACCTATTTCTAGAGCAAAATTTAATTGTAGGGTTGTATGATGGAGCAAAATAAGACGAATCTAATGCACTAACTAGTTTTTGAAATTAGTGAGATTTAGGGGGCTAGTTATGAAGTTGGCCCCCCAATTAAAATTAAATTATTTCAAAACCTATTTCTAGAGCAAAATTTAATTGTAGGGTTGTATGATGGAGCAAAATAAGACGAATCTAATGCACTAATTAGTTTTTGAAATTAGTGAGATTTAGGGGGCTAGTTATGAAGTTGGCCCCCTAAATTAAAATTAAATTATTTCAAAACCTACTTCTAGAGCAAAATTTAATTGTAGAGTTGTATGATGGAGCAAAATGAGACGAATCTAATGCACTTATTAGTTTTTGAAATTAGTGAGATTAAGGGGGCTAGTTATGAAGTTGGCCCCCAAATTAAAATTAAATTATTTCAAAACCTATTTCTAGAGCAAAATTTAATTGTAGGGTTGTATGATGGAGCAAAATGGGATGAATCTAATGCACTTTTTAGTTTTTGAAATGAGTGAGATTTAGGGGGCTAGTTATGAAGTTGCCCCCCCAATTAAAATTAAATTATATCAAAAACTATTGTAGAGCAAAATTTAATTGTAGGGTTGTATGATGGAGCAAAATAAGACGAATCTAATGCACTAATTATTTTTTGAAATTAGTGAGATTTAGGGGGGCTAGTTATGAAGTTGGCCCCCTAAATTAAAATTAAATTATTTCAAAACCTATTACTAGAGCAAAATTTAATTGTAGGGTTGTATGATGGAGCGAAATGAGACGAATCTAATGCACTAATTAGTTTTTGAAATGAGTGAGATTTAGGGGGTTTAGTTATGAAGTTGGCCCCCCCAAATAAAATAAAATTATTTCAAAACCTATTTCTAGAGCAAAATTTAATTGTAGGGTTGTATGACGGAGCAAAATAAGACGAATCTAATGCACTAATTAGTTTCAGAAATTAGTGAGATTTAGGGGGCTAGTTATGAAGTTGCCCCCCGCCCAATTAAAATTAAATTATATCAAAAACTATTGTCGAGCAAAATTTAATTGTAGGGTTGTATGACGGAGCAAAATGAGACGAATCTAATGCACTAATTAGTTTTTGAAATTAGTGAGATTTAGGGGGTTTAGTTATGAAGTTGGCCCCCCCAAATAAAATAAAATTATTTCAAAACCTATTTCTAGAGCAAAATTTAATTGTAGGGTTGTATGACGGAGCAAAATAAGACGAATCTAATGCACTAATTAGTTTGTGAAATTAGTGAGATTTAGGGGGGCTAGTTATGAAGTTGGCCCCCCAATTAAAATTAAATTATTTCAAAACCTATTTCTAGAGCAAAATTTAATTGTAGGGTTGTATGATGGAGCAAAATAAGACGAATCTAATGCACTAATTAGTTTTTGAAATTAGTGAGATTTAGGGGGGCTAGTTATGAAGTTGGCCCCCTAAATTAAAATTAAATTATTTCAAAACCTATTTCTAGAGCAAAATTTAATTGTAGGGTTGTATGATGGAGCAAAATGAGACGAATCTAATGCACTTATTAGTTTTTGAAATGAGTGAGATTTAGGGGGCTAGTTATGAAGTTGGCCCCCCCAATTAAAATTAAATTATTTCAAAACCTATTTCTAGACCAAAATTTAATTGTAGGGTTGTATGACGGAGCAAAATAAGACGAATCTAATGCACTAATTAGTTTTTGAAATTAGTGAGATTTAGGGGGGCTAGTTATGAAGTTGGCCCACCCAATTAAAATTAAATTATTTCAAAACCTATTTCTAGAGCAAAATTTAATTGTAGGGTTGTATGATGGAGCAAAATAAGACGAATCTAATGCACTAATAAGTTTTTGAAATGAGTTAGATTTAGGGGGGCTAGTTATCAAGTTGGCCCCCAAATTAAAATTAAATTATTTCAAAACCTATTTCTAGAGCAAAATTTAATTGTAGGGTTGTATGATGGAGCAAAATGGGACGAATCTAATGCACTTTTTAGTTTTTGAAATGAGTGAGATTTAGGGGGGCTAGTTATGAAGTTGGCCCCCCAATTAAAATTAAATTATTTCAAAACCTATTTCTAGAGCAAAATTTAATTGTAGGGTTGTATGATGGAGCAAAATAAGACGAATTTAATGCACTAATTAGTTTTTGAAATTAGTGAGATTTAGGGGGGCTAGTTATGAAGTTGGCCCCCAATTAAAATTAAATTATTTCAAAACCTATTTCTAGAGAAAAATTTAATTGTAGGGTTGTATGATGGAGCAAAATAAGACGAATCTAATGCACTAATTATTTTTTGAAATTAGTGAGATTTAGGGGGGCTAGTTATGAAGTTGGCCCCCTAAATTAAAATTAAATTATTTCAAAACCTATTACTAGAGCAAAATTTAATTGTAGGGTTGTATGATGGAGCGAAATGAGACGAATCTAATGCACTAATTAGTTTTTGAAATGAGTGAGATTTAGGGGGTTTAGTTATGAAGTTGGCCCCCCCAAATAAAATAAAATTATTTCAAAACCTATTTCTAGAGCAAAATTTAATTGTAGGGTTGTATGACGGAGCAAAATAAGACGAATCTAATGCACTAATTAGTTTCAGAAATTAGTGAGATTTAGGGGGCTAGTTATGAAGTTGCCCCCCGCCCAATTAAAATTAAATTATATCAAAAACTATTGTCGAGCAAAATTTAATTGTAGGGTTGTATGACGGAGCAAAATGAGACGAATCTAATGCACTAATTAGTTTTTGAAATTAGTGAGATTTAGGGGGTTTAGTTATGAAGTTGGCCCCCCCAAATAAAATAAAATTATTTCAAAACCTATTTCTAGAGCAAAATTTAATTGTAGGGTTGTATGACGGAGCAAAATAAGACGAATCTAATGCACTAATTAGTTTGTGAAATTAGTGAGATTTAGGGGGGCTAGTTATGAAGTTGGCCCCCCAATTAAAATTAAATTATTTCAAAACCTATTTCTAGAGCAAAATTTAATTGTAGGGTTGTATGATGGAGCAAAATAAGACGAATCTAATGCACTAATTAGTTTTTGAAATTAGTGAGATTTAGGGGGGCTAGTTATGAAGTTGGCCCCCTAAATTAAAATTAAATTATTTCAAAACCTATTTCTAGAGCAAAATTTAATTGTAGGGTTGTATGATGGAGCAAAATGAGACGAATCTAATGCACTTATTAGTTTTTGAAATGAGTGAGATTTAGGGGGCTAGTTATGAAGTTGGCCCCCCCAATTAAAATTAAATTATTTCAAAACCTATTTCTAGACCAAAATTTAATTGTAGGGTTGTATGACGGAGCAAAATAAGACGAATCTAATGCACTAATTAGTTTTTGAAATTAGTGAGATTTAGGGGGGCTAGTTATGAAGTTGGCCCACCCAATTAAAATTAAATTATTTCAAAACCTATTTCTAGAGCAAAATTTAATTGTAGGGTTGTATGATGGAGCAAAATAAGACGAATCTAATGCACTAATAAGTTTTTGAAATGAGTGAGATTTAGGGGGGCTAGTTATGAAGTTGGCCCCCAAATTAAAATTAAATTATTTCAAAACATATTTCTAGAGCAAAATTTAATTGTAGGGTTGTATGATGGAGCAAAATGGGACGAATCTAATGCACTTTTTAGTTTTTGAAATGAGTGAGATTTAGGGGGGCTAGTTATGAAGTTGGCCCCCCAATTAAAATTAAATTATTTCAAAACCTATTTCTAGAGCAAAATTTAATTGTAGGGTTGTATGATGGAGCAAAATAAGACGAATTTAATGCACTAATTAGTTTTTGAAATTAGTGAGATTTAGGGGGGCTAGTTATGAAGTTGGCCCCCAATTAAAATTAAATTATTTCAAAACCTATTTCTAGAGAAAAATTTAATTGTAGGGTTGTATGATGGAGCAAAATAAGACGAATCTAATGCACTAATTAGTTTTTGAAATGAGTGAGATTTAGGGGGGCTAGTAATGAAGTTGGCCCCCAATTAAAATTAAATTATTTCAAAACCTATTTCTAGAGCAAAATTTATTTGTAGGGTTGTATGGTGGAGCAAAATAAGACGAATCTAATGCACTAATTAGTTTTTGAAATTAGTGAGATTTAGGGGGGCTAGTTATGAAGTTGGCCCCCCAATTAAAATTAAATTATTTCAAAACCTATTTCTAGAGCAAAATTTAATTGTAGGGTTGTATGATGGAGCAAAATAAGACGAATCTAATGCACTAATTAGTTTTTGAAATTAGTGAGATTTAGGGGGGCTAGTTATGAAGTTGGCCCCCTAAATTAAAATTAAATTATTTCAAAACCTAATTCTAGAGCAAAATTTAATTGTAGGGTTGTATGATGGAGCAAAATGAGACGAATCTAATGCACTAATTAGTTGTTGAAATTAGTGAGATTTAGGGGGCTAGTTATGAAGTTGGCCCCCCCAATTAAAATTAAATTATTTCAAAACCTATTTCTAGAGAAAAATTTAATTGTAGGGTTGTATGACGGAGCAAAATAAGACGAATCTAATGCACTAATTAGTTTTTGAAATTAGTGAGATTTAGGGGGGCTAGTTATGAAGTTGGCCCACCCAATTAAAATTAAATTATTTCAAAACCTATTTCTAGAGCAAAATTTAATTGTAGGGTTGTATGATGGAGCAAAATAAGACGAATCTAATGCATTAATTAGTTTTTGAAATGAGTGAGATTTAGGGGGGCTAGTTATAAAGTTGGCCCCCAAATTAAAATTAAATTATTTCAAAACCTATTTCTCGAGCAAAATTTAATTGTAGGGTTGTATGATGGAGCAAAATGGGACGAATCTAATGCACTTTTTAGTTTTTGAAATGAGTGAGATTTAGGGGGCTAGTTATGAAGTTGCCCACCCAATTAAAATTAAATTATTTCAAACCCTATTTCTAGAGCAAAATTTAATTGTAGGGTTGTATGATGGAGCAAAATAAGACGAATCTAATGCACTAATAAGTTTTTGAAATTAGTGAGATTTAGGGGGGCTAGTTATGAAGTTGGCCCCCCCAATTAAAATTAAATTATTTCAAAACCTATTTCTAGAGCAAAATTTAATTGTAGGGTTTTATGATGGAGCAAAATAAGACGAATCTAATGCACTAATTAGTTTTTGAAATTAGTGAGATTTAGGGGGGCTAGTTATGAAGTTGGCCCCCTAAATTAAAATTAAATTATTTCAAAACCTATTTCTAGAGCAAAATTTAATTGTAGGGTTGTATGATGGAGCAAAATGAGACGAATCTAATGCACTAATTAGTTGTTGAAATTAGTGAGATTTAGGGGGGCTAGTTATGAAGTTGGCCCCCCAATTAAAATTAAATTATTTCAAAACCTATTTCTAGAGCAAAATTTAATTGTAGGGTTGTATGACGGAGCAAAATAAGACGAATCTAATGCACTAATTAGTTTTTGAAATTAGTGAGATTTAGGGGGGCTAGTTATGAAGTTGGCCCACCCAATTAAAATTAAATTATTTCAAAACCTATTACTAGAGCAAAATTTAATTGTAGGGTTGTATGATGGAGCAAAATAAGACGAATCTAATGCATTAATTAGTTTTTGAAATGAGTGAGATTTAGGGGGGCTAGTTATAAAGTTGGCCCCCAAATTAAAATTAAATTATTTCAAAACCTATTTCTCGAGCAAAATTTAATTGTAGGGTTGTATGATGGAGCAAAATGGGACGAATCTAATGCACTTTTTAGTTTTTGAAATGAGTGAGATTTAGGGGGCTAGTTATGAAGTTGCCCACCCAATTAAAATTAAATTATTTCAAACCCTATTTCTAGAGCAAAATTTAATTGTAGGGTTGTATGATGGAGCAAAATAAGACGATCTAACGCTCTAATTAGTTTTTGAAATTAGTGATATTGAGGGGGCTAGTTATGAAGTTGCCCCCCAATTAAAATTAAATTATATCAAAATCTATTGTAGAGCAAAATTTAATTGTAGGGTTGTATGACGGAGCAAAATGAGACGAATCTAACGCACTAATTAGTTTTTGAAATTAGTGAGATTTAGGGGGGCTAGTTATGAAGTTGGCCCCCCCAATTAAAATTAAATTATTTCAAAACCTATTTCTAGAGCAAAATTTAATTGTAGGGTTGTATAATGGAGCAAAATAAGACGAATCTAATGCACTTATTAGTTTTTGAAATTAGTGAGATTGAGGAGGGCTAGTTATGAAGTTGGCCCCCTAAATTAAAATTAAATTATTTCAAAACCTATTTCTAGAGCAAAATTTAATTGTAGGGTTGTATGATGAAGCAAAATGAGACGAATCTAATGCACTAATTAGTTTTTGAAATTAGTGAGATTTAGGGGGGCTAGTTATGAAGTTGGCCCCTAAATTAAAATAAAATTATTTCAAAACCTATTTCTAGAGCAAAATTTAATTGTAGGGTTGTATGACGGAGCAAAATAAGACGAATCTAATGCACTAATTAGTTTGTGAAATTAGTGAGATTTAGGGGGGCTAGTTATGAAGTTGGCCCCCCAATTAAAATTAAATTATTTCAAAACCTATTTCTAGAGCAAAATTTAATTGTAGGGTTGTATGATGGAGCAAAATAAGACGAATCTAATGCACTAATTAGTTTTTGAAATTAGTGAGATTTAGGGGGGCTAGTTATGAAGTTGGCCCCCTAAATTAAAATTAAATTATTTCAAAACCTATTTCTAGAGCAAAATTTAATTGTAGGGTTGTATGATGGAGCAAAATGAGACGAATCTAATGCACTTATTAGTTTTTGAAATGAGTGAGATTTAGGGGGCTAGTTATGAAGTTGACCCCCCCAATTAAAATTAAATTATTTCAAAACCTATTTCTAGACCAAAATTTAATTGTAGGGTTGTATGACGGAGCAAAATAAGACGAATCTAATGCACTAATTAGTTTTTGAAATTAGTGAGATTTAGGGGGGCTAGTTATGAAGTTGGCCCACCCAATTAAAATTAAATTATTTCAAAACCTATTTCTAGAGCAAAATTTAATTGTAGGGTTGTATGATGGAGCAAAATGGGACGAATCTAATGCACTTTTTAGTTTTTGAAATGAGTGAGATTTAGGGGGGCTAGTTATGAAGTTGGCCCCCCAATTAAAATTAAATTATTTCAAAACCTATTTCTAGAGCAAAATTTAATTGTAGGGTTGTATGATGGAGCAAAATAAGACGAATTTAATGCACTAATTAGTTTTTGAAATTAGTGAGATTTAGGGGGGCTAGTTATGAAGTTGGGCCCCAATTAAAATTAAATTATTTCAAAACCTATTTCTAGAGAAAAATTTAATTGTAGGGTTGTATGATGGAGCAAAATAAGACGAATCTAATGCACTAATTAGTTTTTGAAATGAGTGAGATTTAGGGGGGCTAGTTATGAAGTTGGCCCCCAATTAAAATTAAATTATTTCAAAACCTATTTCTAGAGCAAAATTTATTTGTAGGGTTGTATGGTGGAGCAAAATAAGACGAATCTAATGCACTAATTAGTTTTTGAAATTAGTGAGATTTAGGGGGGCTAGTTATGAAGTTGGCCTCCCCAATTAAAATTAAATTATTTCAAAACCTATTTCTAGAGCAAAATTTAATTGTAGGGTTGTATGATGGAGCAAAATAAGACGAATCTAATGCACTAATTAGTTTTTGAAATTAGTGAGATTTAGGGGGGCTAGTTATGAAGTTGGCCCCCTAAATTAAAATTAAATTATTTCAAAACCTAATTCTAGAGCAAAATTTAATTGTAGGGTTGTATGATGGAGCAAAATGAGACGAATCTAATGCACTAATTAGTTGTTGAAATTAGTGAGATTTAGGGGGGCTAGTTATGAAGTTGGCCCCCCCAATTAAAATTAAATTATTTCAAAACCTATTTCTAGAGAAAAATTTAATTGTAGGGTTGTATGACGGAGCAAAATAAGACGAATCTAATGCACTAATTAGTTTTTGAAATTAGTGAGATTTAGGGGGGCTAGTTATGAAGTTGGCCCCCAAATTAAAATTAAATTATTTCAAAACCTATTTCTCGAGCAAAATTTAATTGTAGGGTTGTATGATGGAGCAAAATGGGACGAATCTAATGCACTTTTTAGTTTTTGAAATGAGTGAGATTTAGGGGGCTAGTTATGAAGTTGCCCACCCAATTAAAATTAAATTATTTCAAACCCTATTTCTAGAGCAAAATTTAATTGTAGGGTTGTATGATGGAGCAAAATAAGACGAATCTAATGCACTAATTAGTTTTTGAAATTAGTGAGATTTAGGGGGGCTAGTTATGAAGTTGGCCCCCCCAATTAAAATTAAATTATTTCAAAACCTATTTCTAGAGCAAAATTTAATTGTAGGGTTGTATGATGGAGCAAAATAAGACGAATCTAATGCACTAATTAGTTTTTGAAATTAGTGAGATTTAGGGGGGCTAGTTATGAAGTTGGCCCCCTAAATTAAAATTAAATTATTTCAAAACCTATTTCTAGAGCAAAATTTAATTGTAGGGTTGTATGATGGAGCAAAATGAGACGAATCTAATGCACTAATTAGTTGTTGAAATTAGTGAGATTTAGGGGGTTAGTTATGAAGTTGGCCCCCCAATTAAAATTAAATTATTTCAAAACCTATTTCTAGAGCAAAATTTAATTGTAGGGTTGTATGACGGAGCAAAATAAGACGAATCTAATGCACTAATTAGTTTTTGAAATTAGTGAGATTTAGGGGGGCTAGTTATGAAGTTGGCCCACCCAATTAAAATTAAATTATTTCAAAACCTATTACTAGAGCAAAATTTAATTGTAGGGTTGTATGATGGAGCAAAATAAGACGAATCTAATGCATTAATTAGTTTTTGAAATGAGTGAGATTTAGGGGGGCTAGTTATAAAGTTGGCCCCCAAATTAAAATTAAATTATTTCAAAACCTATTTCTCGAGCAAAATTTAATTGTAGGGTTGTATGATGGAGCAAAATGGGACGAATCTAATGCACTAATTAGTTTTTGAAATTAGTGAGATTTAGGGGGGCTAGTTATGAAGTTGCCCACCCAATTAAAATTAAATTATTTCAAAACCTATTTCTAGAGCAAAATTTAATTGTAGGGTTGTATGATGGAGCAAAATAAGACGAATCTAATGCACTAATTAGTTTTTGAAATTAGTGAGATTTAGGGGGGCTAGTTATGAAGTTGGCCCCCTAAATTAAAATTAAATTATTTCAAAACCTAATTCTAGAGCAAAATTTAATTGTAGGGTTGTATGATGGAGCAAAATGAGACGAATCTAATGCACTAATTAGTTGTTGAAATTAGTGAGATTTAGGGGGGCTAGTTATGAAGTTGGCCCCCCCAATTAAAATTAAATTATTTCAAAACCTATTTCTAGAGAAAAATTTAATTGTAGGGTTGTATGACGGAGCAAAATAAGACGAATCTAATGCACTAATTAGTTTTTGAAATTAGTGAGATTTAGGGGGGCTAGTTATGAAGTTGGCCCCCAAATTAAAATTAAATTATTTCAAAACCTATTTCTCGAGCAAAATTTAATTGTAGGGTTGTATGATGGAGCAAAATGGGACGAATCTAATGCACTTTTTAGTTTTTGAAATGAGTGAGATTTAGGGGGCTAGTTATGAAGTTGCCCACCCAATTAAAATTAAATTATTTCAAACCCTATTTCTAGAGCAAAATTTAATTGTAGGGTTGTATGATGGAGCAAAATAAGACGAATCTAATGCACTAATTAGTTTTTGAAATTAGTGAGATTTAGGGGGCTAGTTATGAAGTTGGCCCCCCCAATTAAAATTAAATTATTTCAAAACCTATTTCTAGAGCAAAATTTAATTGTAGGGTTGTATGATGGAGCAAAATAAGACGAATCTAATGCACTAATTAGTTTTTGAAATTAGTGAGATTTAGGGGGGCTAGTTATGAAGTTGGCCCCCTAAATTAAAATTAAATTATTTCAAAACCTATTTCTAGAGCAAAATTTAATTGTAGGGTTGTATGATGGAGCAAAATGAGACGAATCTAATGCACTAATTAGTTGTTGAAATTAGTGAGATTTAGGGGGTTAGTTATGAAGTTGGCCCCCCAATTAAAATTAAATTATTTCAAAACCTATTTCTAGAGCAAAATTTAATTGTAGGGTTGTATGACGGAGCAAAATAAGACGAATCTAATGCACTAATTAGTTTTTGAAATTAGTGAGATTTAGGGGGGCTAGTTATGAAGTTGGCCCCCAATTAAAATTAAATTATTTCAAAACCTATTTCTAGAGAAAAATTTAATTGTAGGGTTGTATGATGGAGCAAAATAAGACGAATCTAATGCACTAATTAGTTTTTGAAATGAGTGAGATTTAGGGGGGCTAGTAATGAAGTTGGCCCCCAATTAAAATTAAATTATTTCAAAACCTATTTCTAGAGCAAAATTTATTTGTAGGGTTGTATGGTGGAGCAAAATAAGACGAATCTAATGCACTAATTAGTTTTTGAAATTAGTGAGATTTAGGGGGGCTAGTTATGAAGTTGGCCCCCCAATTAAAATTAAATTATTTCAAAACCTATTTCTAGAGCAAAATTTAATTGTAGGGTTGTATGATGGAGCAAAATAAGACGAATCTAATGCACTAATTAGTTTTTGAAATTAGTGAGATTTAGGGGGGCTAGTTATGAAGTTGGCCCCCTAAATTAAAATTAAATTATTTCAAAACCTAATTCTAGAGCAAAATTTAATTGTAGGGTTGTATGATGGAGCAAAATGAGACGAATCTAATGCACTAATTAGTTGTTGAAATTAGTGAGATTTAGGGGGCTAGTTATGAAGTTGGCCCCCCCAATTAAAATTAAATTATTTCAAAACCTATTTCTAGAGAAAAATTTAATTGTAGGGTTGTATGACGGAGCAAAATAAGACGAATCTAATGCACTAATTAGTTTTTGAAATTAGTGAGATTTAGGGGGGCTAGTTATGAAGTTGGCCCACCCAATTAAAATTAAATTATTTCAAAACCTATTTCTAGAGCAAAATTTAATTGTAGGGTTGTATGATGGAGCAAAATAAGACGAATCTAATGCATTAATTAGTTTTTGAAATGAGTGAGATTTAGGGGGGCTAGTTATAAAGTTGGCCCCCAAATTAAAATTAAATTATTTCAAAACCTATTTCTCGAGCAAAATTTAATTGTAGGGTTGTATGATGGAGCAAAATGGGACGAATCTAATGCACTTTTTAGTTTTTGAAATGAGTGAGATTTAGGGGGCTAGTTATGAAGTTGCCCACCCAATTAAAATTAAATTATTTCAAACCCTATTTCTAGAGCAAAATTTAATTGTAGGGTTGTATGATGGAGCAAAATAAGACGAATCTAATGCACTAATAAGTTTTTGAAATTAGTGAGATTTAGGGGGGCTAGTTATGAAGTTGGCCCCCCCAATTAAAATTAAATTATTTCAAAACCTATTTCTAGAGCAAAATTTAATTGTAGGGTTTTATGATGGAGCAAAATAAGACGAATCTAATGCACTAATTAGTTTTTGAAATTAGTGAGATTTAGGGGGGCTAGTTATGAAGTTGGCCCCCTAAATTAAAATTAAATTATTTCAAAACCTATTTCTAGAGCAAAATTTAATTGTAGGGTTGTATGATGGAGCAAAATGAGACGAATCTAATGCACTAATTAGTTGTTGAAATTAGTGAGATTTAGGGGGGCTAGTTATGAAGTTGGCCCCCCAATTAAAATTAAATTATTTCAAAACCTATTTCTAGAGCAAAATTTAATTGTAGGGTTGTATGACGGAGCAAAATAAGACGAATCTAATGCACTAATTAGTTTTTGAAATTAGTGAGATTTAGGGGGGCTAGTTATGAAGTTGGCCCACCCAATTAAAATTAAATTATTTCAAAACCTATTACTAGAGCAAAATTTAATTGTAGGGTTGTATGATGGAGCAAAATAAGACGAATCTAATGCATTAATTAGTTTTTGAAATGAGTGAGATTTAGGGGGGCTAGTTATAAAGTTGGCCCCCAAATTAAAATTAAATTATTTCAAAACCTATTTCTCGAGCAAAATTTAATTGTAGGGTTGTATGATGGAGCAAAATGGGACGAATCTAATGCACTTTTTAGTTTTTGAAATGAGTGAGATTTAGGGGGCTAGTTATGAAGTTGCCCACCCAATTAAAATTAAATTATTTCAAACCCTATTTCTAGAGCAAAATTTAATTGTAGGGTTGTATGATGGAGCAAAATAAGACGATCTAACGCTCTAATTAGTTTTTGAAATTAGTGATATTGAGGGGGCTAGTTATGAAGTTGCCCCCCAATTAAAATTAAATTATATCAAAATCTATTGTAGAGCAAAATTTAATTGTAGGGTTGTATGACGGAGCAAAATGAGACGAATCTAACGCACTAATTAGTTTTTGAAATTAGTGAGATTTAGGGGGGCTAGTTATGAAGTTGGCCCCCCCAATTAAAATTAAATTATTTCAAAACCTATTTCTAGAGCAAAATTTAATTGTAGGGTTGTATAATGGAGCAAAATAAGACGAATCTAATGCACTTATTAGTTTTTGAAATTAGTGAGATTGAGGAGGGCTAGTTATGAAGTTGGCCCCCTAAATTAAAATTAAATTATTTCAAAACCTATTTCTAGAGCAAAATTTAATTGTAGGGTTGTATGATGAAGCAAAATGAGACGAATCTAATGCACTAATTAGTTTTTGAAATTAGTGAGATTTAGGGGGGCTAGTTATGAAGTTGGCCCCTAAATTAAAATAAAATTATTTCAAAACCTATTTCTAGAGCAAAATTTAATTGTAGGGTTGTATGACGGAGCAAAATAAGACGAATCTAATGCACTAATTAGTTTGTGAAATTAGTGAGATTTAGGGGGGCTAGTTATGAAGTTGGCCCCCCAATTAAAATTAAATTATTTCAAAACCTATTTCTAGAGCAAAATTTAATTGTAGGGTTGTATGATGGAGCAAAATAAGACGAATCTAATGCACTAATTAGTTTTTGAAATTAGTGAGATTTAGGGG
Organism: Leiobunum rupestre; assembly: GCF_980474605.1. Taxonomy (NCBI): domain Eukaryota; kingdom Metazoa; phylum Arthropoda; class Arachnida; order Opiliones; family Sclerosomatidae; genus Leiobunum; species Leiobunum rupestre. Next base: position 60,619,164 of record NC_143391.1, read on the forward strand.
GGCTAGTTATGAAGTTGGCCCCCTAAATTAAAATTAAATTATTTCAAAACCTATTTCTAGAGCAAAATTTAATTGTAGGGTTGTATGATGGAGCAAAATGAGACGAATCTAATGCACTTATTAGTTTTTGAAATGAGTGAGATTTAGGGGGCTAGTTATGAAGTTGACCCCCCCAATTAAAATTAAATTATTTCAAAACCTATTTCTAGACCAAAATTTAATTGTAGGGTTGTATGACGGAGCAAAATAAGACGAATCTAATGCACTTATTAGTTTTTGAAATTAGTGAGATTTAGGGGGGCTAGTTATGAAGTTGGCCCACCCAATTAAAATTAAATTATTTCAAAACCTATTTCTAGAGCAAAATTTAATTGTAGGGTTGTATGATGGAGCAAAATGGGACGAATCTAATGCACTTTTTAGTTTTTGAAATGAGTGAGATTTAGGGGGGCTAGTTATGAAGTTGGCCCCCCAATTAAAATTAAATTATTTCAAAACCTATTTCTAGAGCAAAATTTAATTGTAGGGTTGTATGATGGAGCAAAATAAGACGAATTTAATGCACTAATTAGTTTTTGAAATTAGTGAGATTTAGGGGGGCTAGTTATGAAGTTGGGCCCCAATTAAAATTAAATTATTTCAAAACCTATTTCTAGAGAAAAATTTAATTGTAGGGTTGTATGATGGAGCAAAATAAGACGAATCTAATGCACTAATTAGTTTTTGAAATGAGTGAGATTTAGGGGGGCTAGTTATGAAGTTGGCCCCCAATTAAAATTAAATTATTTCAAAACCTATTTCTAGAGCAAAATTTATTTGTAGGGTTGTATGGTGGAGCAAAATAAGACGAATCTAATGCACTAATTAGTTTTTGAAATTAGTGAGATTTAGGGGGGCTAGTTATGAAGTTGGCCTCCCCAATTAAAATTAAATTATTTCAAAACCTATTTCTAGAGCAAAATTTAATTGTAGGGTTGTATGATGGAGCAAAATAAGACGAATCTAATGCACTAATTAGTTTTTGAAATTAGTGAGATTTAGGGGGGCTAGTTATGAAGTTGGCCCCCTAAATTAAAATTAAATTATTTCAAAACCTAATTCTAGAGCAAAATTTAATTGTAGGGTTGTATGATGGAGCAAAATGAGACGAATCTAATGCACTAATTAGTTGTTGAAATTAGTGAGATTTAGGGGGGCTAGTTATGAAGTTGGCCCCCCCAATTAAAATTAAATTATTTCAAAACCTATTTCTAGAGAAAAATTTAATTGTAGGGTTGTATGACGGAGCAAAATAAGACGAATCTAATGCACTAATTAGTTTTTGAAATTAGTGAGATTTAGGGGGGCTAGTTATGAAGTTGGCCCCCAAATTAAAATTAAATTATTTCAAAACCTATTTCTCGAGCAAAATTTAATTGTAGGGTTGTATGATGGAGCAAAATGGGACGAATCTAATGCACTTTTTAGTTTTTGAAATGAGTGAGATTTAGGGGGCTAGTTATGAAGTTGCCCACCCAATTAAAATTAAATTATTTCAAACCCTATTTCTAGAGCAAAATTTAATTGTAGGGTTGTATGATGGAGCAAAATAAGACGAATCTAATGCACTCATTAGTTTTTGAAATTAGTGAGATTTAGGGGGGCTAGTTATGAAGTTGGCCCCCCCAATTAAAATTAAATTATTTCAAAACCTATTTCTAGAGCAAAATTTAATTGTAGGGTTGTATGATGGAGCAAAATAAGACGAATCTAATGCACTAATTAGTTTTTGAAATTAGTGAGATTTAGGGGGGCTAGTTATGAAGTTGGCCCCCTAAATTAAAATTAAATTATTTCAAAACCTATTTCTAGAGCAAAATTTAATTGTAGGGTTGTATGATGGAGCAAAATGAGACGAATCTAATGCACTAATTAGTTGTTGAAATTAGTGAGATTTAGGGGGTTAGTTATGAAGTTGGCCCCCCAATTAAAATTAAATTATTTCAAAACCTATTTCTAGAGCAAAATTTAATTGTAGGGTTGTATGACGGAGCAAAATAAGACGAATCTAATGCACTAATTAGTTTTTGAAATTAGTGAGATTTAGGGGGGCTAGTTATGAAGTTGGCCCACCCAATTAAAATTAAATTATTTCAAAACCTATTACTAGAGCAAAATTTAATTGTAGGGTTGTATGATGGAGCAAAATAAGACGAATCTAATGCATTAATTAGTTTTTGAAATGAGTGAGATTTAGGGGGGCTAGTTATAAAGTTGGCCCCCAAATTAAAATTAAATTATTTCAAAACCTATTTCTCGAGCAAAATTTAATTGTAGGGTTGTATGATGGAGCAAAATGGGACGAATCTAATGCACTAATTAGTTTTTGAAATTAGTGAGATTTAGGGGGGCTAGTTATGAAGTTGCCCACCCAATTAAAATTAAATTATTTCAAAACCTATTTCTAGAGCAAAATTTAATTGTAGGGTTGTATGATGGAGCAAAATAAGACGAATCTAATGCACTAATTAGTTTTTGAAATTAGTGAGATTTAGGGGGGCTAGTTATGAAGTTGGCCCCCTAAATTAAAATTAAATTATTTCAAAACCTAATTCTAGAGCAAAATTTAATTGTAGGGTTGTATGATGGAGCAAAATGAGACGAATCTAATGCACTAATTAGTTGTTGAAATTAGTGAGATTTAGGGGGGCTAGTTATGAAGTTGGCCCCCCCAATTAAAATTAAATTATTTCAAAACCTATTTCTAGAGAAAAATTTAATTGTAGGGTTGTATGACGGAGCAAAATAAGACGAATCTAATGCACTAATTAGTTTTTGAAATTAGTGAGATTTAGGGGGGCTAGTTATGAAGTTGGCCCCCAAATTAAAATTAAATTATTTCAAAACCTATTTCTCGAGCAAAATTTAATTGTAGGGTTGTATGATGGAGCAAAATAAGACGAATCTAACGCTCTAATTAGTTTTTGAAATTAGTGATATTGAGGGGGCTAGTTATGAAGTTGCCCCCCAATTAAAATTAAATTATATCAAAATCTATTGTAGAGCAAAATTTAATTGTAGGGTTGTATGACGGAGCAAAATGAGACGAATCTAACGCACTAATTAGTTTTTGAAATGAGTGAGATTTAGGGGGGCTAGTTATGAAGTTGGCCCCCAATTAAAATTAAATTATTTCAAAACCTATTTCTAGAGCAAAATTTATTTGTAGGGTTGTATGGTGGAGCAAAATAAGACGAATCTAATGCACTAATTAGTTTTTGAAATTAGTGAGATTTAGGGGGGCTAGTTATGAAGTTGGCCCCCCCAATTAAAATTAAATTATTTCAAAACCTATTTCTAGAGCAAAATTTAATTGTAGGGTTGTATGATGGAGCAAAATAAGACGAATCTAATGCACTAATTAGTTTTTGAAATTAGTGAGATTTAGGGGGCTAGTTATGAAGTTGGCCCCCCCAATTAAAATTAAATTATTTCAAAACCTATTTCTAGAGCAAAATTTAATTGTAGGGTTGTATGATGGAGCAAAATAAGACGAATCTAATGCACTAATTAGTTTTTGAAATTAGTGAGATTTAGGGGGGCTAGTTATGAAGTTGGCCCCCTAAATTAAAATTAAATTATTTCAAAACCTATTTCTAGAGCAAAATTTAATTGTAGGGTTGTATGATGGAGCAAAATGAGACGAATCTAATGCACTAATTAGTTGTTGAAATTAGTGAGATTTAGGGGGTTAGTTATGAAGTTGGCCCCCCAATTAAAATTAAATTATTTCAAAACCTATTTCTAGAGCAAAATTTAATTGTAGGGTTGTATGACGGAGCAAAATAAGACGAATCTAATGCACTAATTAGTTTTTGAAATTAGTGAGATTTAGGGGGGCTAGTTATGAAGTTGGCCCACCCAATAAAAATTAAATTATTTCAAAACCTATTACTAGAGCAAAATTTAATTGTAGGGTTGTATGATGGAGCAAAATAAGACGAATCTAATGCATTAATTAGTTTTTGAAATGAGTGAGATTTAGGGGGGCTAGTTATAAAGTTGGCCCCCAAATTAAAATTAAATTATTTCAAAACCTATTTCTCGAGCAAAATTTAATTGTAGGGTTGTATGATGGAGCAAAATGGGACGAATCTAATGCACTTTTTAGTTTTTGAAATGAGTGAGATTTAGGGGGCTAGTTATGAAGTTGCCCACCCAATTAAAATTAAATTATTTCAAACCCTATTTCTAGAGCAAAATTTAATTGTAGGGTTGTATGATGGAGCAAAATAAGACGAATCTAACGCTCTAATTAGTTTTTGAAATTAGTGATATTGAGGGGGCTAGTTATGAAGTTGCCCCCCAATTAAAATTAAATTATATCAAAATCTATTGTAGAGCAAAATTTAATTGTAGGGTTGTATGACGGAGCAAAATGAGACGAATCTAACGCACTAATTAGTTTTTGAAATGAGTGAGATTTAGGGGGGCTAGTTATGAAGTTGGCCCCCAATTAAAATTAAATTATTTCAAAACCTATTTCTAGAGCAAAATTTATTTGTAGGGTTGTATGGTGGAGCAAAATAAGACGAATCTAATGCACTAATTAGTTTTTGAAATTAGTGAGATTTAGGGGGGCTAGTTATGAAGTTGGCCCCCCCAATTAAAATTAAATTATTTCAAAACCTATTTCTAGAGCAAAATTTAATTGTAGGGTTGTATGATGGAGCAAAATAAGACGAATCTAATGCACTAATTAGTTTTTGAAATTAGTGAGATTTAGGGGGGCTAGTTATGAAGTTGGCCCCCTAAATTAAAATTAAATTATTTCAAAACCTAATTCTAGAGCAAAATTTAATTGTAGGGTTGTATGATGGAGCAAAATGGGACGAATCTAATGCACTTTTTAGTTTTTGAAATGAGTGAGATTTAGGGGGCTAGTTATGAAGTTGCCCACCCAATTAAAATTAAATTATTTCAAACCCTATTTCTAGAGCAAAATTTAATTGTAGGGTTGTATGATGGAGCAAAATAAGACGAATCTAATGCACTAATTAGTTTTTGAAATTAGTGAGATTTAGGGGGGCTAGTTATGAAGTTGGCCCCCCCAATTAAAATTAAATTATTTCAAAACCTATTTCTAGAGCAAAATTTAATTGTAGGGTTTTATGATGGAGCAAAATAAGACGAATCTAATGCACTAATTAGTTTTTGAAATTAGTGAGATTTAGGGGGGCTAGTTATGAAGTTGGCCCCCTAAATTAAAATTAAATTATTTCAAAACCTATTTCTAGAGCAAAATTTAATTGTAGGGTTGTATGATGGAGCAAAATGAGACGAATCTAATGCACTAATTAGTTGTTGAAATTAGTGAGATTTAGGGGGGCTAGTTATGAAGTTGGCCCCCCAATTAAAATTAAATTATTTCAAAACCTATTTCTAGAGCAAAATTTAATTGTAGGGTTGTATGACGGAGCAAAATAAGACGAATCTAATGCACTAATTAGTTTTTGAAATTAGTGAGATTTAGGGGGGCTAGTTATGAAGTTGGCCCACCCAATTAAAATTAAATTATTTCAAAACCTATTACTAGAGCAAACTTTAATTGTAGGGTTGTATGATGGAGCAAAATAAGACGAATCTAATGCATTAATTAGTTTTTGAAATGAGTGAGATTTAGGGGGGCTAGTTATAAAGTTGGCCCCCAAATTAAAATTAAATTATTTCAAAACCTATTTCTCGAGCAAAATTTAATTGTAGGGTTGTATGATGGAGCAAAATGGGACGAATCTAATGCACTTTTTAGTTTTTGAAATGAGTGAGATTTAGGGGGCTAGTTATGAAGTTGCCCACCCAATTAAAATTAAATTATTTCAAACCCTATTTCTAGAGCAAAATTTAATTGTAGGGTTGTATGATGGAGCAAAATAAGACGATCTAACGCTCTAATTAGTTTTTGAAATTAGTGATATTGAGGGGGCTAGTTATGAAGTTGCCCCCCAATTAAAATTAAATTATATCAAAATCTATTGTAGAGCAAAATTTAATTGTAGGGTTGTATGACGGAGCAAAATGAGACGAATCTAATGCACTAATTAGTTTTTGAAATTAGTGAGATTGAGGAGGGCTAGTTATGAAGTTGGCCCCCTAAATTAAAATTAAATTATTTCAAAACCTATTTCTAGAGCAAAATTTAATTGTAGGGTTGTATGATGAAGCAAAATGAGACGAATCTAATGCACTAATTAGTTTTTGAAATTAGTGAGATTTAGGGGGGCTAGTTATGAAGTTGGCCCCTAAATTAAAATTAAATTATTTCAAAACCTATTTCTAGAGCAAAATTTAATTGTAGGGTTGTATGATGGAGCAAAATGAGACGAATCTAATGCACTAATTAGTTTTTGAAATGAGTGAGATTTAGGGGGGCTAGTTATGAAGTTGGCCCCCCCAATTAAAATTAAATTATTTCAAAACCTATTTCTAGAGCAAAATTTAATTGTAGGGTTGTATGATGGAGCAAAATAAGACGAATCTAATGCACTAATTAGTTTTTGAAATTAGTGAGATTTAGGGGGGCTAGTTATGAAGTTGGCCCCCTAAATTAAAATTAAATTATTTCAAAACCTATTTCTAGAGCAAAATTTAATTGTTGGGTTGTATGATGAAGCAAAATGAGACGAATCTAATGCACTAATTAGTTTTTGAAATGAGTGAGATTTAGGGGGGCTAGTTATGAAGTTGGCCCCCCCAATTAAAATTAAATTATTTCAAAACCTATTTCTAGAGCAAAATTTAATTGTAGGGTTGTATGATGGAGCAAAATAAGACGAATCTAATGCACTAATTAGTTTTTGAAATTAGTGAGATTTAGGGGGGCTAGTTATGAAGTTGGCCCCCTAAATTAAAATTAAATTATTTCAAAACCTATTTCTAGAGCAAAATTTAATTGTTGGGTTGTATGATGAAGCAAAATGAGACGAATCTAATGCACTAATTAGTTTTTGAAATTAGTGAGATTTAGGGGGGCTAGTTATGAAGTTGGCCCCTAAATTAAAATTAAATTATTTCAAAACCTATTTCTAGAGCAAAATTTAATTGTAGGGTTGTATGATGGAGCAAAATGAGACGAATCTAATGCACTAATTAGTTTTTAAAATGAGTGAGATTTAGGGGGGCTAGTTATGAAGTTGGCCCCCCAATTAAAATTAAATTATTTCAAAACCTATTTCTAGAGCAAAATTTAATTGTAGGGTTGTATGATGGAGCAAAATGAGACGAATCTAATGCACTAATTAGTTTTCGAAATTAGTGAGATTTAGGGGGCTAGTTATGAAGTTGGCCCCCTAAATTAAAATTAAATTATTTCAAAACCTATTTCTAGAGCAAAATTTAATTGTAGGGTTGTATGATGGAGCAAAATGAGACGAATCTAATGCACTAATTAGTTTTTGAAATGAGTGAGATTTACGGGGGCTAGTTATGAAGTTGGCCCCCCAATTAAAATTAAATTATTTCAAAACCTATTTCTAGAGCAAAATTTAATTGTAGGGTTGTATGATGGAGCAAAATAAGACGAATCTAATGCACTAATTAGTTTTTGAAATTAGTGAGATTTAAGGGGCTAGTTATGAAGTTGGCCCCCTAAATTAAAATTAAATTATTTCAAAACCTACTTCTAGAGCAAAATTTAATTGTAGGGTTGTATGATGGAGCAAAATGAGACGAATCTAATGCACTTTTTAGTTTTTGAAATGAGTGAGATTTAGGGGGCTAGTTATGAAGTTGCCCCCCCAATTAAAATTAAATTATATAAAAAACTATTGTAGAGCAAAATTTAATTGTAGGGTTGTATGACGGAGCAAAATGAGACGAATCTAATGCACTAATTAGTTTTTGAAATTAGTGAGATTTAGGGGGGCTAGTTATGAAGTTGGCCCCCCAATTAAAATTAAATTATTTCAAAACCTATTTCTAGAGCAAAATTTAATTGTAGGGTTGTATGATGGAGCAAAATAAGACGAATCTAATGCACTAATTAGTTTTTGAAATTAGTGAGATTTAGGGGGGCTAGTTATGAAGTTGGCCCCCTAAATTAAAATTAAATTATTTCAAAACCTATTACTAGAGCAAAATTTAATTGTAGGGTTGTATGATGGAGCGAAATGAGACGAATCTAATGCACTAATTAGTTTTTGAAATGAGTGAGATTTAGGGGGTTTAGTTATGAAGTTGGCCCCCCCAAATAAAATAAAATTATTTCAAAACCTATTTCTAGAGCAAAATTTAATTGTAGGGTTGTATGACGGAGCAAAATAAGACGAATCTAATGCACTAATTAGTTTCAGAAATTAGTGAGATTTAGGGGGCTAGTTATGAAGTTGCCCCCCGCCCAATTAAAATTAAATTATATCAAAAACTATTGTCGAGCAAAATTTAATTGTAGGGTTATATGACGGAGCAAAATGAGACGAATCTAATGCACTAATTAGTTTTTGAAATTAGTGAGATTTAGGGGGGCTAGTTATGAAATTGGCCCCCCCAATTAAAATTAAATTATTTCAAAACCTATTTCTAGAGCAAAATTTAATTGTAGGGTTGTATGATGGAGCAAAATAAGACGAATCTAATGCACTAATTAGTTTTTGAAATTAGTGAGATTTAGGGGGCTAGTTATTAAGTTGGCCCCCCCCCAATTAAAATTAAATTATTTCAAAACCTATTTCTAGAGCAAAATTTAATTGTAGGGTTGTATGATGAAGCAAAATAAGACGAATCTAATGCACTAATTAGTTTTTGAAATGAGTGAGATTTAGGGGGGCTAGTTATGAAGTTGGCCCCCCCCAATTAAAATTAAATTATTTCAAAACCTATTTCTAGAGCAAAATTTAATTGTAGGGTTGTATGACGGAGCAAAATAAGACGAATCTAATGCACTAATTAGTTTCAGAAATTAGTGAGATTTAGGGGGCTAGTTATGAAGTTGCCCCCGCCGAATTAAAATTAAATTATATCAAAAACTATTGTCGAGCAAAATTTAATTGTAGGGTTGTATGACGGAGCAAAATGAGACGAATCTAATGCACTAATTAGTTTTTGAAATTAGTGAGATTTAGGGGGGCTAGTTATTAAGTTGGCCCTCCCAATTAAAATTAAATTATTTCAAAACCTATTTCTAGAGCAAAATTTAATTGTAGGGTTGTATGATGGAGCAAAATAAGACGAATCTAATGCACTAATTAGTTTTTGAAATTAGTGAGATTTAGGGGGGCTAGTTATGAAGTTGCCCCCCCAATTAAAATTAAATTATATCAAAAACTATTGTAGAGCAAAATTTAATTTTAGTGTTGTATTATGGAGCAAAATGAGACGAATCTAATGCACTAATTAGTTTTTGAAATTAGTGAGATTTAGGGGGCTAGTTATGAAGTTGGCCCCCCAATTAAAATTAAATTATTTCAAAACCTATTTCTAGAGCAAAATTTAATTGTAGGGTTGTATGATGGAGCAAAATAAGACGAATCTAATGCACTAATTAGTTTTTGAAATTAGTGAGATTTAGGGGGGCTAGTTATGAAGTTGGCCCCCTAAATTAAAATTAAATTATTTCAAAACCTAATTCTAGAGCAAAATTTAATTGTAGGGTTGTATGATGGAGCAAAATGAGACGAATCTAATGCACTAATTAGTTGTTGAAATTAGTGAGATTTAGGGGGGCTAGTTATGAAGTTGGCCCCCCAATTAAAATTAAATTATTTCAAAACCTATTTCTAGAGAAAAATTTAATTGTAGGGTTGTATGACGGAGCAAAATAAGACGAATCTAATGCACTAATTAGTTTTTGAAATTAGTGAGATTTAGGGGGGCTAGTTATGAAGTTGGCCCACCCAATTAAAATTAAATTATTTCAAAACCTATTTCTAGAGCAAAATTTAATTGTAGGGTTGTATGATGGAGCAAAATAAGACGAATCTAAAGCATTAATTAGTTTTTGAAATGAGTGAGATTTAGGGGGGCTAGTTATAAAGTTGGCCCCCAAATTAAAATTAAATTATTTCAAAACCTATTTCTCGAGCAAAATTTAATTGTAGGGTTGTATGATGGAGCAAAATGGGACGAATCTAATGCACTTTTTAGTTTTTGAAATGAGTGAGATTTAGGGGGCTAGTTATGAAGTTGCCCACCCAATTAAAATTAAATTATTTCAAACCCTATTTCTAGAGCAAAATTTAATTGTAGGGTTGTATGATGGAGCAAAATAAGACGAATCTAATGCACTAATTAGTTTTTGAAATTAGTGAGATTTAGGGGGGCTAGTTATGAAGTTGGCCCCCCCAATTAAAATTAAATTATTTCAAAACCTATTTCTAGAGCAAAATTTAATTGTAGGGTTGTATGATGGAGCAAAATAAGACGAATCTAATGCACTAATTAGTTTTTGAAATTAGTGAGATTTAGGGGGGCTAGTTATGAAGTTGGCCCCCTAAATTAAAATTAAATTATTTCAAAACCTATTTCTAGAGCAAAATTTAATTGTAGGGTTGTATGATGGAGCAAAATGAGACGAATCTAATGCACTAATTAGTTGTTGAAATTAGTGAGATTTAGGGGGGCTAGTTATGAAGTTGGCCCCCCAATTAAAATTAAATTATTTCAAAACCTATTTCTAGAGCAAAATTTAATTGTAGGGTTGTATGACGGAGCAAAATAAGACGAATCTAATGCACTAATTAGTTTTTGAAATTAGTGAGATTTAGGGGGGCTAGTTATGAAGTTGGCCCACCCAATTAAAATTAAATTATTTCAAAACCTATTTCTAGAGCAAAATTTAATTGTAGGGTTGTATGATGGAGCAAAAGAAGACGAATCTAATGCATTAATTAGTTTTTGAAATGAGTGAGATTTAGGGGGGCTAGTTATAAAGTTGGCCCCCAAATTAAAATTAAATTATTTCAAAACCTATTTCTCGAGCAAAATTTAATTGTAGGGTTGTATGATGGAGCAAAATGGGACGAATCTAATGCACTTTTTAGTTTTTGAAATGAGTGAGATTTAGGTGGCTAGTTATGAAGTTGCCCACCCAATTAAAATTAAATTATTTCAAACCCTATTTCTAGAGCAAAATTTAATTGTAGGGTTGTATGATGGAGCAAAATAAGACGAATCTAACGCTCTAATTAGTTTTTGAAATTAGTGATATTGAGGGGGCTAGTTATGAAGTTGCCCCCAATTAAAATTAAATTATATCAAAATCTATTGTAGAGCAAAATTTAATTGTAGGGTTGTATGACGGAGCAAAATGAGACGAATCTAACGCACTAATTAGTTTTTGAAATTAGTGAGATTTAGGGGGGCTAGTTATGAAGTTGGCCCCCCCAATTAAAATTAAATTATTTCAAAACCTATTTCTAGAGCAAAATTTAATTGTAGGGTTGTATAATGGAGCAAAATAAGACGAATCTAATGCACTAATTAGTTTTTGAAATTAGTGAGATTGAGGAGGGCTAGTTATGAAGTTGGCCCCCTAAATTAAAATTAAATTATTTCAAAACCTATTTCTAGAGCAAAATTTAATTGTAGGGTTGTATGATGAAGCAAAATGAGACGAATCTAATGCACTAATTAGTTTTTGAAATTAGTGAGATTTAGGGGGGCTAGTTATGAAGTTGGCCCCTAAATTAAAATTAAATTATTTCAAAACCTATTTCTAGAGCAAAATTTAATTGTAGGGTTGTATGATGGAGCAAAATGAGACGAATCTAATGCACTAATTAGTTTTTGAAATGAGTGAGATTTAGGGGGGCTAGTTATGAAGTTGGCCCCCCAATTAAAATTAAATTATTTCAAAACCTATTTCTAGAGCAAAATTTAATTGTAGGGTTGTATGATGGAGCAAAATAAGACGAATCTAATGCACTAACTAGTTTTTGAAATTAGTGAGATTTAGGGGGCTAGTTATGAAGTTGGCCCCCTAAATTAAAATTAAATTATTTCAAAACCTATTTCTAGAGCAAAATTTAATTGTAGGGTTGTATGATGGAGCAAAATGAGACGAATCTAATGCACTAATTAGTTTTCGAAATTAGTGAGATTTAGGGGGCTAGTTATGAAGTTGGCCCCCTAAATTAAAATTAAATTATTTCAAAACCTATTTCTAGAGCAAAATTTAATTGTAGGGTTGTATGATGGAGCAAAATGAGACGAATCTAATGCACTAATTAGTTTTTGAAATGAGTGAGATTTACGGGGGCTAGTTATGAAGTTGGCCCCCCAATTAAAATTAAATTATTTCAAAACCTTTTTCTAGAGCAAAATTTAATTGTAGGGTTGTATGATGGAGCAAAATAAGACGAATCTAATGCACTTATTAGTTTTTGAAATTAGTGAGATTTAGGGGGCTAGTTATGAAGTTGGCCCCCTAAATTAAAATTAAATTATTTCAAAACCTACTTCTAGAGCAAAATTTAATTGTAGGGTTGTATGATGGAGCAAAATGAGACGAATCTAATGCACTTATTAGTTTTTGAAATTAGTGAGATTTAGGGGGGCTAGTTATGAAGTTGGCCCCCAAATTAAAATTAAATTATTTCAAAACCTATTTCTAGAGCAAAATTTAATTGTAGGGTTGTATGATGGAGCAAAATGGGATGAATCTAATGCACTTTTTAGTTTTTGAAATGAGTGAGATTTAGGGGGCTAGTTATGAAGTTGGCCCCCCAATTAAAATTAAATTATTTCAAAACCTATTTCTAGAGCAAAATTTAATTGTAGGGTTGTATGATGGAGCAAAATAAGACGAATCTAATGCACTAATTAGTTTTTGAAATTAGTGAGATTTAGGGGGGCTAGTTATGAAGTTGGCCCCCTAAATTAAAATTAAATTATTTCAAAACCTATTACTAGAGCAAAATTTAATTGTAGGGTTGTATGATGGAGCGAAATGAGACGAATCTAATGCACTAATTAGTTTTTGAAATGAGTGAGATTTAGGGGGTTTAGTTATGAAGTTGGCCCCCCCAAATAAAATAAAATTATTTCAAAACCTATTTCTAGAGCAAAATTTAATTGTAGGGTTGTATGACGGAGCAAAATAAGACGAATCTAATGCACTAATTAGTTTCAGAAATTAGTGAGATTTAGGGGTTTAGTTATGAAGTTGCCCCCCGCCCAATTAAAATTAAATTATATCAAAAACTATTGTCGAGCAAAATTTAATTGTAGGGTTGTATGACGGAGCAAAATGAGACGAATCTAATGCACTAATTAGTTTTTGAAATTAGTGAGATTTAGGGGGGCTAGTTATGAAATTGGCCACCCCAATTAAAATTAAATTATTTCAAAACCTATTTCTAGAGCAAAATTTAATTGTAGGGTTGTATGATGGAGCAAAATAAGACGAATCTAATGCACTAATTAGTTTTTGAAATTAGTGAGATTTAGGGGGCTAGTTATTAAGTTGGCCCCCCCAATTAAAATTAAATTATTTCAAAACCTATTTCTAGAGCAAAATTTAATTGTAGGGTTGTATGATGAAGCAAAATAAGACGAATCTAATGCACTAATTAGTTTTTGAAATGAGTGAGATTTAGGGGGGCTAGTTATGAAGTTGGCCCCCCCCCAATTAAAATTAAATTATTTCAAAACCTATTTCTAGAGCAAAATTTAATTGTAGGGTTGTATGACGGAGCAAAATAAGACGAATCTAATGCACTAATTAGTTTCAGAAATTAGTGAGATTTAGGGGGCTAGTTATGAAGTTGCCCCCCGCCCAATTAAAATTAAATTATATCAAAAACTATTGTCGAGCAAAATTTAATTGTAGGGTTGTATGACGGAGCAAAATGAGACGAATCTAATGCACTAATTAGTTTTTGAAATTAGTGAGATTTAGGGGGGCTAGTTATGAAGTTGGCCCCCCAATTAAAATTAAATTATTTCAAAACCTATTTCTAGAGCAAAATTTAATTGTAGGGTTGTATGATGGAGCAAAATAAGACGAATCTAATGCACTAATTAGTTTTTGAAATTAGTGAGATTTAGGGGGGCTAGTTATTAAGTTGGCCCTCCCAATTAAAATTAAATTATTTCAAAACCTATTTCTAGAGCAAAATTTAATTGTAGGGTTGTATGATGGAGCAAAATAAGACGAATCTAATGCACTAATTAGTTTTTGAAATTAGTGAGATTTAGGGGGGCTAGTTATGAAGTTGCCCCCCCAATTAAAATTAAATATCAAAAACTATTGTAGAGCAAAATTTAATTTTAGTGTTGTATTATGGAGCAAAATGAGACGAATCTAATGCACTAATTAGTTTTTGAAATTAGTGAGATTTAGGGGGGCTAGTTATGAAGTTGGCCCCCCAATTAAAATTAAATTATTTCAAAACCTATTTCTAGAGCAAAATTTAATTGTAGGGTTGTATGATGGAGCAAAATAAGACGAATCTAATGCACTAATTAGTTTTTGAAATTAGTGAGATTTAGGGGGGCTAGTTATTAAGTTGGCCCTCCCAATTAAAATTAAATTATTTCAAAACCTATTTCTAGAGCAAAATTTAATTGTAGGGTTGTATGATGGAGCAAAATAAGACGAATCTAATGCACTAATTAGTTTTTGAAATTAGTGAGATTTAGGGGGGCTAGTTATGAAGTTGCCCCCCCATTTAAAATTAAATTATATCAAAAACTATTGTAGAGCAAAATTTAATTTTAGTGTTGTATTATGGAGCAAAATGAGACGAAAATTTTAAGTTATTGCGTTTTCGTCTAGAGTCAAAGGGGGGGGGACAACTTAAAGGACCCCACTGATAGGGTAGTTCCTTGCACGATGTAAGATTTTTGGCAAGATATGAAAGATTTCTCGTAATCTTGCTAAATTAACGATTTTCAAAACCGGAAACAAAAACTCTTTATCTTGAAGTTGCAGATCTTGCAATATCGTTTTCATACAATAAGACCAATATCTTGGGCCCAGATGTATTGAAGCTGTATATTCATGATAATATATGCTTCTTGTAAAATATATTTTTTATTTATTTATTTGAACAAATAATTTTAAATAATACCGTAAGGGATCGTTAATTTTTTCAATAAACGGTTTACCAAAGTTATGCACTCAAACTCTGATATTGATGAATCGTCGTTTGAAGGTTTCGAATACCATTGTATTGTAACCAGTGACGTAGGAACGGGGGGTACAGGAGTACAATGAACCAGTAGCGGCGCCAGGATTTTTGGGGAGGTAGGCCAACCATTTGTAGGCCCCCAAAATTATGGAGCCCCCCGCGACAATTTTTTTAAATCCATACACGTGGATTATTTAATTTTTTTTAAAACAAGTAGTGCAAATTTTACAAAATTTTCTGATAATAAATAATTTGGCGGCCCATATATTAAAATTTGGAGGCTCCTACCAAAATTTCAAGTAGACCCAGGTCTACCCCGGCCTGCCGCTGGTGCTTGAAATTGAACAGGGGCCCTAAAATGGTTCGTAAATGGCGACAATTTCTTTTAGAAGGGGGGCCAAAAGCCGATCGATAAAGGTGTGCCAAATTCAACATCCAAGCTTAACGCCCCTTAATCCAAAACTTTTCTACGCACCTGATTTTCATTTTATTAAATATACCGGTATAATTTAAATTTTTCACATTTCTTACAATACATGCATGCTGAAGTACAAAATTTTAAATTTTAATTATGAAAACCAAAAAAAAATAGTTAATCCGCCCCTGATGATAAGCTGCAACTAGGCTTTTTTTTATCGTATAAACCGCGGCGTTACTACCGGAAATTATGGTATTTTAGTCGCGTATAGATTAGCTACAATGAGAGGAAAACCGAAAGTTACCGAAATATTGTATTTAAAATTGTTGATAAGGGTAATAAATAAATAAAAAATAGATCAATGATCAGCTAGGCAACACTACGCTAATGTCCCAGTAGGTATTAAAATTATGCGGAAATAATTATAAAACAAATCACGGACTAACTGATAAATAATTAATTTCAAATCGAAACAAAATAAATGTTTTCGGCGATTTAAAATTTGGGAAAATTTCTTTTTGAACTATTTACACCTGGTGCTTTTACGACTAACATACTACAACCCTGTGAAATGACCCCCCCCCCTTATATGCCTATTTGTAGCTTGAAAATATTTTTCACTGACCAGTGATGTCAGTAAGAGGCCACGGGCCGTCTCTTTTCTAGAGGAGCGCCACTCCTTTCTTTACAATAGATTGGCGGAAGACGAGTGGCAGCCTTAAAAGAATGATCACCCTTATTTTGTCATGGTCTTACGCGTTTCAAGTAGCAGGCTGTTCGAGTTGAGGTCGTCTCGAGTGGCGGATGTTTCAAGGCGCCAACGTTTCAAGTTGACACTTTCAATTTACCTCTTTAAGTAATCAATAATTTGAATGGCTCAAACTTCGAATCCATAACCTTTCGAATCGCAAGTTTTTCCCATCTATAACATTTCCAATCGCGAGCTGTTCCCATCTATAACATTCCGAAACGTGAGCTTTTCGAATCAACAACCTTTCGAAGAACGAGATTCTATAGTGGTAGGCGATTGGAATCGCGAATTATTAAAGTAATGGTTATTTGAAATCATCAATCTTTCGAATGACGTGTTTTCCGAATAACAAGCATTTCGAATCAACAAGTTTTGGAATCACGATCTCGAGAAAGAAAGCTTTTGAATGATAGATGTTTCTCTACGAGCCGGTCTCGAGTAATTCGCACGTTTCGAATTTTGTCCGATTTAGCGTGCCATACGATAGAAGAATTAATCTAACACATAAAAGTTATACATTGCAGCCTGGAGTCGCAAGTTACCATTGGGTCCTAATTTTCTGCCAAATCGCGGATGTTTAAACCGCAACACAGCCTAAAAATTAAGCGTTGTTATTCCGTTTCGCCATAGGGATACTTAGATTTTTTAATAAAATTTCCAATATCTATGTCGTTAAAATGTAACTTACGACGTACTTGCACCTTGACTATGTGTTTCGTCCGAAATATATTGAAGAAAATCAACGCGAGTCTTCGTAGGTGTATGTATGAAGTAAAAAACATTAGCAGTAATTGGAGATTTTCTGGAAGAGTAACATTACAAATTTAGTTTTGTTTTATTTCTTAAAGATATTATAACACCAGCAAGGGCGGTCAAGAAACCAAACTAAAACCACGGAGGCTGCGGCAATGATTTACACTCGCCGACACACCCGTGAGGTTAGAACGCGTTTTACCTCCAAAGTCCAAAAAATATTATAATTTAAAAGAAATGTTTGACTTTTGAAAAATGATTACCATCGTCACTTGAACCGCTACTGTTCTAAAAAATTGTAGTTCTTGGTTTCTTTGTCTTTGATTCATTATGATTGACTCGTGCGTCGATTTCAGTTGTTGATCCTCTATCAGTGTATCTTTCTCCCTCTTTTTCTTTGGCATTTGGTTTTTTAGACCAACTAAAAATAAGAACCATTTATGTTTATAATTTAAAATTATTTGTAGTTTTTCACCTGTTTTATAAAAAACTATTAAATTTAAACACTTTCCGATTCTCTTCAGGTTTCTCCGAATCTGTAAGAGCTTTAAGCATTCTCTGGTTCGTTAAATAAGGCGGCACAACTCCGCACTCTTTTGTCCCTTCATATCTAACGTCATCAAATTCCAGAACCATTTACATTGTAATCGTTTACGTTCTTTACAAAAAGTTTGACTAATATAGATTTTTTTACAAGTAATTAAACTAAACAAGCAGTCGATTCCGAGAAGAAGTAACGTTCAAAGTTTTTATATAATCATAATACGGTTAGTTTTAAAAAAATATTCAGAATTAAACATTAACAGAAACTAATTAAAAATTTGGTCAGTATTGAAATTGAAAGTTAAGTTTTAGAACATCTTTTGTATTATAATTTCATTTACCAATTATATGAATTAAGGGGACCGAAATTCTGGATGACTTGCAATGAAAATCTAGCAAAAAAATAACCATAGTAGCAAAAAAGTGGTAGCCCATCGGCCGTCGGCAAAGAGTCCGCCGACAGTGTTGGACAACCGCTCTTTTAGGAGTCGAAATGTCCTAGCAGGCTACCACCCGTTTTGCTGTTGGGGACTTTAATACTATCCGCCTCTGTCCCCCGCCTGTTTTCCGCCTCCCTCCTGCCTGTTTGCGCCCCCCCCCCACAGGTTAGCCGCTACTAAACCATCAGAGAGGAATCGCTTTATGCGATTAAGTGAATCATTTCTTTCTGATATTAGTCAATTAACTTCTGTATTCAAAAAGTTAAATCACTTTTAAATAAACCTGGGGCTCTGAACATAAATACTCAATATGAATGTGGATGTTATGTTTTAATAATCATACACATTTATCATGAAAAGTTGTTTTTATTTTTAATATGAATTTTAAAGATAAGTAAAATACTATTGCAGCCTCTTTCTTACTTCTACATAGTAGTTAGTCTTCAGACTCTCTTTTAATCTGCTAACGTCGTCTTGCTCGTTTTTTCTCTTTCAGCTCTACCCCCATCTCTATCGCCTTCGCCTGCCCGTTTAAATCAACTTTTAATGCCTTCCTCGACTTCCATGTCTTTGGTTTTCCTGACATTTTTATGACTGCACCTGCGTGTAAAAATATTTGTGAAATTTGAAATTTTCAAAGCTGTTTGAAAGTATATTACATATGATTATGTCTTTGCTTTTCAACTTTTTAAAGGGGTATTTTTTATTCATTACAACCCAATTAAACTTGAGAATTAGGGAATGCGAAAAGACCTTCAGAATGTTTCTGCAACATTGGGATATTCTTCTACCACCGTATGTTGCAAACTTAATAATCTTGGGAATAAAAGTTCATTAATGTAATTTTACATTCTCGCTTATATATTAAATTTCACTTACTGCTTTAGTTCTTTCATCAGGAGTTTGCAAAATTTCCTCTAATCTTTCAAGATCTTCGATAAAATTAAGAGGTAATTCAGAGAAACCTTCAATTTCCAAATGCTCATCAGCTCTCTGTTTGGCTAAGGTTTCCATTTGTTTGAATAAAATATTAACACGAAATTAATACCTCTGAATAAGCATGAAACTATTTAAATATAGTTCTCAGAGTTTGTCCATTTTCAATTACGGAGTTTTAAAAAAATTTTGCTGATTAACCTAACATATTACATTGATGTCATACAAATTAACGATAATGTTACCGTAGCGTAATTTATATGGAAAGATAAAACTTTCAGGGGGTCGAAAAAAGGCTACAAAATTTCGGATCCCACAAATAGTCTTCCAGGGAAGCACCCGGCGGGAAGGTGTGCAACACCGAAGCGGCATTACCGCGTTGAACGGCGACCGCGATGTGCTGGATCAAGTATAAAACGGAACACGGTTCACCAGTGATGAAACTAATCCTACGGCCTATGGCGTGGATCAGCGCCAAACCCTCGCGGCTGAAGGAGCCAAGGGTTTCAATGGCCACCGGTTTAAACATATAGTAATGCGCAAGCGCCGAGTATTTGGAGTTCTTCTTCGTTTCAGCCTGGGTAGCGGCCTAGAGAGGGGCTGTTGAAGAAGAACTCAAATACGAAGGAGCGAGAGGATCAGTACATGGGAAATCCCATACCAAGGATTTCCCTCCGGTCCACTGGAATAAAAACAAACCATCTGGCCGTTTTCCGGCGTCCCGAGACAGGCCAGACGGCTCCAAAATAGATGGAACACACGCGGACGCTAGTGCCCGTTTCAAAATATCGTTGAAGGCACTGTGGCGTGAGCGACGGCCCGAACTCTTTTTGCAGCTGAGGCCATGAGAACCGAAGGAGTCAACCAGGCTACCACAAACGCAGGAGTGCGGCACACAAATTGTAGTTCCCAACCAAAGGCCGACGGCTACGCGAAAGGAATCATCAGAGAGATGGGTTCCAAGAGAAGGAAACGGAAGAACATTTAGCCACGCACCGGACTCAGCCGAAGAAACTGCGAGAAGACGCGCTTTATCACGATCTGACGAAGCTCATTTAGACAATAGCTTGGTGTTTAAGTCGAAGAAAGGTGTTTCCCAAGCGTTCTGGTGCCGCCAGTGATCTTGAGGGGGGGAGTGGATTCCAAAAGAAGCTCCCATTGCTGAAGAGCATCGCGAAAAACATGGTCCCCAGATGCGACTATGGAAGGGGGGAGAATATGACGGACTAAATCCGCCGCGATGGACTGCGATGAAAGACAGGCATGCAGGGCGAGCTGGGACGCGTTACGAATGCCAAGGCCTCCTTTGGATAGGGGAAGGGACGACTGCACCCATGGACCTTCATCCATTAAAATATTGGTAACTTCTTGAAGAGCAACCCGGAGGGTCTCATCGAAATAGTGAAGATCGTAAACGCCTCGCTTCACCGGAGCACTACGCAGTAGGTAGGAGAGCTTCGGTATAGCCAAGGAGTTCTTAAGCAGGAAGAACCCTTGATGAGCCGACACCTGTTGGAGGTTTCTAGCCATGACCGATAGAGCGTTGGTTTTCTGGGTAAGACAGAAGTATGTAGTGGTTTCAGGAGCTGCCAAGTCAAACGCGGATCGAAAGTGATCATCGTCGTGATCGCCCGAATGAAGGACGAGAAGCTCACATTTTGACGGGTTCAATGACAGGCCGGCATTGAGTGAAGGATTTAGTCATAAAGAACTACTTCTGGGCTTCCGCCCAGCGAAGAATCTTCTATTTACCAGATATTTCATTCCGACCTCATACTGGATGACACGCGCTGGACTAGGAGGCAAAAGAATGCTGGTCCCAATGGGTCACCTTGCTGAACCCCACGCTCCGAAGGAATTTAAGATTCGCCGTACGAGGGATGCGAAGAAGTTTTGTAGCATTGGCGAAGAAACAAGAACAAATCAGGAAACTCGTTGTACACGCGTTCCAAGAGGCGATCGCGACGAACCACGTTGAAAGCATTTAGGAAGTCGATTTGTAGTAAGACTCTCGCGATCTGGTGAGGGTGAGTTAACATATTGGCGAGCGGCCTTGGGTACCGAAACCAAACTGCGTCAGGTGAAGAAGGGGGCCCAGGATCGGCATTAAGTGCCCGCATTCCAATTTGGCGACAATGCGGAGAATGGTTCTACCCACAGCAATCGGCCGGATTCTGCCATCTTTCTTCTTAAGGGCGCATAGCGAAGAGCCATAAAGGACTGGGCAGATTTCCGGTGGAACTAGGCCGGCGAACATCAGGTGGCAGAGTTTGGTGATGGCCTTTAGTAGGAAGTCACCCGCAACCCCCGCATCAGCCCCAAGTAAGTCCTTGAGGTGCTCGCCGAACCAGGCGGGAAGGACCAAACGGCAGCACGGACATTGGATTCCGAAGCGATGAAGTTAGGGAGAGACAATTCAACCGCTTCAAACTGATAATCTTGGTGATCAGCACCAGAGGGATGCTTGGCTTTTAAAATGTCACAGGTAGCGGAATCAATGGGAGCGAAAGAGTCTTCCGAACAGACGACGCGAACGGCACCGGAAACGTATAGTAAATGCCCACCATCAATCACAAAGATGTTATTAACATTCTGTATGACCGAATAAGTTGGAGTTTCAAGTTTGTCTTGTTCCTTCAAAGGATTAGACTTGGTGGTTTTTCTCTAGTACCCATCAACAAAAATTGAGGGAGGGAATGAAGCCAGCTCGTATTTGAAACATTCCTTTAAATCTTCTGTAGTTGTGTTAGTACAAATATTACGATTGATAAGCTGTGAAGGGTTGATTGGGATAAGGTCGTCTTTGATCTTATTCTTGAGTGCCAAAGTCTTCACTTGATCGTTGCGTTTTAATTTGAGCGTTCCGCATGTCAATTTTTCTAGTTCAATATTGTCTAACAAAGCTTTGCCTACTTCTTTAGCATTTTCACAGTTGATGTTATCACCGGCAACAAAACCGTTTAAAAGAGAAACTAGATTAGATACAAAGTCAGGAGAAAAAGGTGGCCTATCATTTGTTAAACGATTATTTTACACTTTTAAACGCATTTTCGCAATTTAAGAAAGGGCCTAACAGTGGCCTACCTCTTGTTAATCTATTAATTAACCATTTTAAATGAGTTTTTGCTATTTAAGAAAGTGCCTCAAAATCTTGTTGGTCACGTTTCCTCCTCGATTCTCGGAGTTCGATGTGATGCTCGCTGGTGGTGGAACTAACTCCCACAAAGTCTTCAACAGCATTACCTATTTCCGTACAAAAAGGCAAAGCCGAAATCCATCTGGCCAACGAACTATCTCCGAAACCCCTGCCCTGAGTTAAACCCCCTTTTATTTTCATAGGACGCATGAAGTCTTGTTCGATAACCATGTCAGTCCATGTTCCACAAAAAAATGGTCACTACGACGTATAGTAAACATTCCGTTTTCAATATCGTCCGGTTTCATTGTTACAAACATCTTTTTTATTTGATGGATATTCAATAAAGTGGTTTTAGCGTAATTCAAGTGCCCCGTGGCTAAAAAGAATGGAATAATTTATTTTCGAGCATAAACATGTAGGTTCCAGTTACGACTTCTTTCGGCAAAAATAAACATCTTCACTATGTTTATCAAATCCCAATACAACATCCAAAGTTTTCCGGTTCGTCCTAAACTTTTCAGTTGTTCCTTAGCGGCGAAAAATTTAATATGCATGTTTTTTAACCTGTCGCTTTCTCAGATTTCCACTTTGGGACCTTGTCTCCATCTTTTCGCACCAGGAGGCGCTTACGCTATTTTAACAAATGATATATCAAACGATAGCAAATGTGTTTCTGTAAAAATTTGCTAGAGGGGGTATTGGCCAATATAGTATCGTTCACGCAAGAATGTCAAAAAAAAAACTAAGAAAAGGGTAGATTTCGGTTGTTACACATGTTCATTCTATGCTCACCAGGTGGCCCTCATGCTAAGTTAACGAATGATATATGACACGATAGACAATTATGGTCTGAACAACTTTGCCAAAGGAACTATAGGCCTACGTTGTATCGTTCACGCAAGAACGTCAAAAAACTAAAAATAGACAAGATGGCGGCCATTTTTAGACATGTTCCCCTTTGCATAAAGTGGTATAATTTTTTTACTTGTTAAATAGACCATTTAAAATCCAAAACCGTTGAGAGTTGCTTGTAATGTATTTTATTTTGACTGTGCTAAAAGGGACTTCGTAAAAGGAGAGTTTAAGTTGGGATTTTTAAGTAGTTCAGGACTTTTAGCTACGTGTGTTACATTTTTGTTATCGTATTTCTTCCCGTATTTCGTTTTTGCTACAGCGTTTACCTTTCTTACGTACAAATCAGATCTCATTCATTAAAACCAAGACCCCGGACGAAGCCGGGTATTAAACCTAGTTCAAAATAAATATTTCTTCAAAAGACTCTTTTACGGAAAAACTAAAACAAACTTTTTGCGAAAGAAGGCGCTTTATGAGGGTCGTTTTATTGAAATTAGATTTGGGACCCGAATGAAAATTTATCTCCTTGTGCAACTTTGTAAATTATCAACCGTCGAGATTGAAAAAAAAAATAATCATTGAAACGTTAAAAAATCTCAAGTTGATTATTTAAAAGTGAAAAATAGTTTTCTTGATTCCAAACTTATTCAAGCTAAATTACTACGACAGCTTGTTTTCAACACAAACCCTTGAAGAACCAATTTTGGGTCGGGGGGCATAAAACAGTAAAATGCTTCACACTTAGTTTTTGTAACTATTTTATAAAATATCAAATTATAAATAAGTTACTATCTATTCCTTCATCACGGAAAATAAGGAACATGGTAACGATTTCGACGCGAGGCAGTATACTCAGCCGTTGTTTGGCGAGAAATTAACTTCGATTAGAATCTCCGCCAATCCTGTGAAGGCACATGTTTCATTTTTGTAGCTTGGTGAATACTTCTCTCATTTGTGTGATGAATATTCTGAAGCAATAGCAAAAATTAATTTCAGAAATACAAATTAAATGTTTGTCCAGGGTAATTATAGTCTGCTTTTAGTTATAAGTAATCGAAGCGCTGCACCTGTGCCGGAAAAGCTGTTTGTCAGCGCTAAGCAATCGTAGGCATCAGCTCGAAAACCCAATGATTTTCGAAATCACGGCTGTTTCATTATAAAACTCCCGCGTATTTAACAGCATCTGACGCCTTGATTGTAAGCGTTGAAAATTCAGAAACGATCCTTGATTCCGCTCTGGTTTTACAATAAATTGGTCTGTTATACGAGAAGTGGTATTACAATTTATTTAGGTGTATTCGTGTGCTGTGTTGTGTGGTTGAGGTTAATGAGAACGTCTGAACATTCTAATGGCTGAGCTTTCACTAAATGTTTACGGTAAACGTCTTTTTGTTCAAGCCGAAAACGTCGTTTGGGATTTGAACCAGCGAAGCGCATTATTGAGTTGAATATTTCTGGAATACGAACCGATTGCATGCAAGCGGAAAATAAATTAAAACGGCCGCGGTTCTATTGCATAGTAGGAAGGCCCTAATTGGGTTAAAGTGTGCAATAACTGGTGGCTTTGCCGGGGAGTCGGGGTCCGGCTCTTGTAGCCCGTAAGGGCGGTGGCGCCCTGGGAGATGTTAGCTCTGAGCAAATGGTCCTATCTCTACTTCCGACAGGCAGTAACCCCCGTACAGTAAAATACACATAGGATTTACGAAATCACCTATTATTTGAGTTATCTGTAATAACTTACTTAATTTTTTTATTTTAGCGAGTTAAATATCTCATAATAACACAGTTTTGATTGGACGGTCAAAATTTAAATTGTTTTTTCTTACTCTCTCAGTCCTTCTTCGTGATGAGATGGAAATTTTCACTTCTTGTAGGTCGTTTCGGCTTATTGGCTCCTTCTTTCGCTGTTTCTTTTTCGGGGTCTCTTCAGTTAGGTACTTCTCGGTATCTTCTATTTTAGTCTTGCTTGAAACCAGAGCTTTATTCATGTGCTTCTTTGCACAATTTAGTTTCACTTTCGATGTGTCCTTTGTTTTGTCATTCTTTTTAGATGTTTCCTCTCCCTGGTTATTTCTTGAATTTGACGATACCTGATAAAGTCGGTCTATCAGGTTGGCCACCTCATCCACGTAGTTTAGCATCTCGGTTTTTTTGTCAACTTTAGCATTTATAAATTAGTTTAGGAGTGCATCGCCCATTTTTCTTAGAAGAATTAGTCGAAAGTCTTCCAATATTTCTGGTTGTAATGCAAATTCCTTAATTTCATTTATTGAAGAGAGGCATTGAAAGAATTCCATTTCCAGGTCCTTGTCTGAAATCAAGATATCCATAGTTTTTTTCTAAATTAAGAATGATAATCATTAGATAAAAATACAACAAATAGGCAGGTTAATTAATTCTCTATAACTTATGACATTTCGGCTCATCTATTTTGCAAACTTCTTTGTACTTCTTGGCAATGTTATCTTTCACTGACTTAGTATATGGTATCATACTTTCGTGCAAAAAGTGTATTCTGCCTCTGTCCATGTTATGCAATGCAATTGGGATCAATGAGCTTTTCTTCGAAATGTCACGGATAAGTTGTGCGAGTTTTAGAAGAAGACTAGATGGACTTCGTTGATTAATACTTAAAATAGGGTTTTCTTGACGTTTTTTGTGAAGATTTATAATTTATCCCAAAGTCTCTCCTCCCAGTCTATAAGATGCGTAAATAGAGTCTGTTTAATTATTTCTTAATGACTGTGTTGGAGATTCTGGCATTTCAACAGGAACGTAGGATGGTAGTTGACTAGACAATTCTTTCTTATTGTGGTTGTCCAATATTTGATGCAATCCACTGTACTAAGATTGTGATGTCTTCTATTACCCCATCGGATTTAGAATTTATGAATGGTTTTGTGATTATCACAATTTTTTCCTCGTTCACAGTGGTTTTACATTCATTTTCTTTTCCCGCGGTTTTTGCGTTTAAATGTGTTACGTATTGTTGCCATTCATTTAAAAAGCACGTATAACCTTCGCCCGCTTTAGGGTTTACTGATAAGGGTTTTGTCTTATTTTTAATACAAAAAAAAATATTTTCCATAATTGCATAAACTTCTCGATGATTCCGACTTTCTTTTAGAATTATAAATATTTCATTTCTCTTTTTATAGCGAAATAGCTTTGAATTCCTCAGTAGTCATAAAATCAGATTCGTTCATTTTAAAAATTAACTGGCTGAATACAGAAAATTCCCTTAGTTTTCAATATTAAAAAGAAATAACAGATATATTCCAAAATTTAACTTACCAGACTTAAAGATTTAAGAAATTTTCCTTTGGAAAATAATAATTTTACGACACCTGCTACATTGCAATAACTTGAGATCTAACGACAAGTAGCCTAGATTTATACGACGGTGTAGCAGACGACAATTGCCATTTTACACTTTGTTCTTTCGAAAGCTGAGTTCCCGCCACAAATCCCGAGCTAAAAAGGCACGGACTTTTCTGGAAAGAGTCTCCCCGCCAAACCATTCTAACGAGCTACTCCCCCTATTTTCTCCTGGTTATGATCGACTTCGAGGGATTGTAATTTTCGAAAGATTATCTCTCTTCGGTGTCTTAAAGATCAGAGTATCTGAAACGACACGGATCTCGTGAAGTGAGTTTTGTTTGAAAAAAAGGGACGAAGAAACAGTGTAGGTTCAAGCCCACTTCATTGACACACAAATCAAAAAATATAATCACAGACGCTTCAGTTCTCTGTGGTTCGATATGCACTCTAATCAAAACAGCACTAGACATATCATTGGACTAATTTAAAAACTTAAAATAATGTGCACAAAATATAAAATATCGTCAAAAACGTTTTGTATTATACGAATCTTGTTCCATACGTTTTGATATATTATACGCTACATTTTACAGTCAGAAGGTTCAGAGATCGTCGACTCCGGAGGTCGTTCAACTTTTATGACATTTCTCGTGACAGTAACTATGATAGATTACTTTATATTCTTAAAAGATATTATTTTCTAGAAGAAGCGGATGAGGCTCAATTAGCAAAAAATAATAATTTCAGGCGGACGAAGAATGCTGCACCCTCGCTCCGTTTGTATGACAAATCACCATCACAATTATATCGCATGTTTTGTTTTGTCTCATCTAGTTTCACAAAACACGAGGTTGAATCCATCATCGCGAGATGCAAAGAATACGAATGTTTTAGGAAAAACGTCAGTTATAATGGGTCAGGCGTTCAACAAAATATTTTATTGTAAAATAATGGCACTCATTTATCATACCTGATTTAATCTTGACAAATAAAAAGGAACACTGTTAAAGGTAGCTCTTATACTAGATTCTAGGTTGGATGAAATCAGGGGCGTAGCCAGGGGAGGGCACAGGGGGCTAGTCCCCCCCCCCCGAAACCTATGGTTCTATATACAATTTTTTTATGTTTTGTTTTACTTTTTTTCAATGTGTGCGCCACCGGTAACTAAAGCCTGGCTACGCCCCTGAAATAAATCGATTCTCTAGCAATAACCTCTGGTTAATTTATGTATTAATTTGGATTTAGTTTTTAAAGGTTCGATTATCGACACTACCAGGAGCTGTCGAATGACACCCATTTTGCCAGCTGGGCGTTTAAGCCTCACGGCCCTCCAAAGCACTATTCAATACACAACACAAACCAAAGTCACGAGTGGCGAATAACAAAATTTTAACTTCAAAATAATCTTGACGTTTGTAAATTCGCGACCGAAATAGTTTTAAGTAGCGCTGCGGTGCTAAAGTTTTATAGTTACTTTTTGTGTGTAGCGTCTTCTAGAATAAATATTTCATAAATCCGGGAGTAGTTGGTGTTTTGCGCGTATTGTAATAGTAAAGGCAGTAACTCTAAAGGGAAATGTCGTCTGCTGTGTCGTCCGCAGTTAGCTTTCCCGCGTACTGCGACCGTGAGGTCACGATTCCGTTGATCAACAAATTAACCGGCTCTATGCCATCATCTATGGATTGCTCATTTCGTTAAGTCTCCGACTACTAACGTGACGTCAAAACCAGAAGTGAACAAAATCGTTCAGTGACGAATGTGTATTCAACCGTTGCTGTTACTGAACGCGGCCACTGTAGAGTGGACGAAGCCATTTTGGGAGGGGTGATTACATACTATCTTTTTTTGAAATTGTATTATTATTATTATTCTATTACTTTATAATTTTTTTACGAGGGTGACAAGAAAGAAGAAAATATATTTATTTTAAAAATAAATAAAGGGTGCATTACCTTTAAGGCTTTCTTTGGTTTAAAGCGGGAATTTTGTATTTGATAGAATAATTTGATAAAAAAATTAATTTTGATCAAATTTTTAAACGTCGCCCTATTTGTTCAAATTATTTAGCGATTTTCGAAATTTGATCCGAGAGATTGTTCCCAAAACCGGCGTATTTGGTATTTGCCAAATACCTAAAAAAGCACTATTCGCACAATCTTAAGCGTGGCTCGAGAGTACAGAGGAAAATTTTGGACGGGGCCACAAGGGATTGTTGAGGCAGATTTTCTAGTGACAATCGGAAATTATTTTTCGCAGAAATATACGGAAAATTTTCCGGAAAAAGGGTATCGGTAACTTTTCTGAAATTTTTTCGACTTAAGACATTCATACTGTTTTCGAAGGTAGACCCTTTTTGTCTGGTAGACTTCCACGATAAAAGTAATGATCCTGTAAATTCCATCTTCCATAATACCACGATTGGAATTGTTTTCAAAAACGGTTGGGGTCGCTTCGGTAACTTTTCTTTTCGACACTCGAAGCAACAGAAGCCATTTTTTTCTAACACAAACTCCCGAACTAGGTATGTTTTAAATTTAATACAATGGTTACAACTTTAATAGGTAAGTCAGGTGACGATTCCTTATTTAATACTCTCGTAACAAATAACTTTTTTTTTCTAAAAATAAACCATCCGACTACGCCACTGCTATAAACAATGATGAGCTTGGCCGAAGCTACGACTGTTTGAAATCTAATTCAGCTTTTTTGAATGATTTTTTTCTCAGTATGGATGATACTTTTTGCAGTTGAAGTTTAACCTTTATTTTCCAGTGAAAACTTCAACAGAAAGTTGACTAGAAAACTGTGATAAAAATAATGAAATTTTATCAACACCTTTTGTTTTATTTAAAAAATAGTACTGAAAAGGAAATAAACACCCTTTTCTTATCAATATGAACCTTCAACAATTTATCGCCCGAGCAACCTTCACTCTAGTAAAATTATTTCAAATGTTTGCTTGTAATCTTCATAATATCTTTTTTTAGGCTATCAGCATATGTATATCTTCTTGCGAAGAAACGCTTTAGTTAAAACTCCGTAAAAAACCTTCAAACGAAGACCATTTTAATGGGAAGAATATAGAACAGTTTCGCGTAGTAAAGACGAAGTTTCGTTCACTGAATTAGTTTCCTTCGCGCAAGGAAGGTTTTCGTGGTTTCGAAAGGTAGAGTCCTATTGTTTCAGAATAAGAAGGTTTCATATGGTGGAATTGGAAATTTCACTGGGCGAAGGAAATATTCGAATAGTAAAATATTCGTAAAATGCACACCTCTGATTTCAAGTTAAAAGCAGTTGCTAACCGAGTAATACAGTTTTAATCAAGTGCATTGATTTAAAATTATTTTCAATAACTCAATATGAAACAAGTTTGCTGCACATTATTGACTGCGCATTTACTTACAGCGAAATTTTCCAGTAAGGGGATATAGGTTAAAATATTTGCTAAATCGGATAACGTGTTTCTAATCGATTTTCTATTTAGATCTAGTACTATTCTTTAAATGTTTTGCCATTATCAGGATCGTGCTCTAAAATCAAAGAAAAATCATGAATTCCAAGCAAAGCCTTGCCTTGCTTTTGTGCAACTTGCTTATCTTCACTAATTTGGAAACAGGGCATTCGACACCTAACAAAGGTGGTTAATCTGTTTTATCCTTAGTTTCTATAATTAGTTTTTACGATAAAGGTTCAAAATACATGTTTGCAGTGTTGCCAATGTGTAGGATAAATCCGACATTGTGGGATTTTTGGAGATTTTTTGGGCTGTGTGGGATAAAGGGATTTTTAAGCGAAAATCGTTGATTTGGTGGGATTTTTGGCCTGCATTTTTGAAAAAGCATTATTTCCAGAAATTCATAAACCGAAAATATCAGACTTCTATAATCACAATAACCATAATATTAAATATCTTGCAATTTTAACAAAACTGCTCATTTAAGCGTACGTTTCAATCAAAGAAGATGGTAAAATGACTTAACAAAACATTTCCTAAAAATTTTTTTATAAAAATTATTAGTAATATTTATTTAATTTTTTTCCCGCGCTGGCCTACGAAACTTGAAAATATTTGGCATGTTTTCCGCTGAGTTTTGGGAGGGGGCGCGCCTAAAAACGTGTAGAGGGTTTGGCTGGAAATTTTGGAACTGGACTGTGGGATTTTCGCTCGTCAAACATTGGCAACACTGCATGTTTGATCAAACCAAAATGTAGCTTTTTCTTACATATTTACAATTCCATTAGATTTGGTATTTGTTAAGGCCGTTGGTATTTGTAAAGGCCGTTGCTATTTACTCGATTTTCGGTGGTAAATAGCCTGTATCTATTTACCACCGAACGTCTGTAATGCTTCTAGAGCGTAGCTATAACTACCCTTTGAAACTGTAATCCCCATTTTCAGTGAATTGTTAAGACCTTTTTAAATCTACGTTTAACAGACAACGAGTTGTTTTTAAATTGAACATAAGTTTTTCCTTTAGAGTTAAGCGCACACCTAAAGATATGAAAGATAATGCAATTTATTATGCCAAGTGACTACTGCAAAACAATTGTATAAACGAAACTTAATCTGACAACTAGAGGTGTTGTGTGAAATTTTCTGGACACTGACAGTAAAAATAAGCCCTTTTATCAGCGCTTAGTTTCATGTATCATTAAAGAACTAACGAAATTGTAGCAGATAATAAGTTCAACAAATGGCTTCCATTCGGAAGAATACACTCTAAAAACTAAGGGTTTAAATTTAAACCATTAATGTATAGAAACATTTTTCCAAAATCCAATCCATCGAAGGATTTCATAAAAACCATTCTAAATTTAATTGGTTTAGTTCTAAACCATTTATATTTCCAGAGAATTTAACATTTATTTATTTGGTTTAATTTTAAACCATTACTGTAGCAATATAAAACGATTTATATGATATAAGAGTTTAATAATGGCTAGTATATAAACCGTTTTATATATTTTTATATGCTATTGCAAATACCACAAATGTTTAAAGTTATACTCTTACTTATATGGCGAGATACCTTTACTGCGCTTCCAATAGCAGCTTTATGGTTTGAATTTGAACTCTTACTATACTGCCGGGAGACCTTTACTGCACTTCCAATAGCAGCTTAATGGTTTGAATTTGAACTCTTACTATACTGCTGGGAGACCTCTACTGCGCTTCCAATAGCAGCTTAATGGTTGGTGTTTAAACTCTTACAATACTGGCGGGAGACCTTTACTGCGCTTCTAGTGGCATCTTCATGGTTGGTGTTTAAACTCTTACAATACTGGCGGGAGACCTTTACTGCGCTTCTAGTGGCATCTTAATGGTTGTTGTTTAAACTCTTACTATACTGCCGGGAGACCTTTACTGCGCTTCTAGTGGCATCTTAATGGTTGGTGTTCAAACACTTAATATACTGCCGGGAGACCTTTACTGCGCTTTTGAAAACAAAGTAATGGTTGTTCTGTTAGCATTATTTACCAGAAAACATATAGTAGATTGTACCTTAATTATTTTTTAAATATATATACCCAATTTAAAATACCGACCCAAATTGAGACAATTACCCAAAATTTTATATTTACCCAAATTTAACCACCTAATAGTGAAATATGATATTTTAGTTGTCAAAAACGGTTTCAGTTGCCATGGTAAAACTTAATCCCATCGCATTTTTTCCCTTTGGGGTTTTTTAAGTTAAATGAAGGTCAACTAATCTACTTAATCCCTAAATTTAAACAAAATCGGTGAGTTACACCTCGGGTAGTCTCCTTCCTAGTGTAAGGTAGGTGATTCTGATATAAACAACTTATCTTTATTATAATTAAATAACAAAAGAGGTAGGCTTACGTTAACCTAACGCCGCCACTAGAAGTGTCAACCAGCCAAGCAAACTCGCGAGGGCTCACAACTCGACACGCTCAAAGTGTATCGAACCGAGTCGAGCTACGAATAAATGAGTCGAGTGTCGAAGCGAGCAAAAACGTATCGAGCCGATTTCTAGAGCTCACTCGTTAATCAGCAGAAAAAGAACCGTGTCACGAACCGAGTTTATGTCATATTGAGCGAACAACAAGTCGAGCTAGTTTCTTGGCGAGTGAGCACCGAGTCGAGTTAGTTTCGTGGCGAACAAGCAACGAGTTGAGCTAGTTTCTTGGCGAACACATCCAACTACGAGCTAAAAAGTTGAGCCCTGAAATGAATCAAGTGCCCTCGCTTGAAAAAACCATTGGCTCGCTATTTAATAGCTCGAAAGCTTACTTTATAAGGTTAAAGGAACGCATATCGTAACACCATTCTAAAAATGGATATTAGGTTCATATTATTCTGTATTATATTTGGGCATTCAAGGACGTTCTTTGGGGGTGGGAGCAACCAGGTGGTTGCTCAGCGATAATCATGGATGTTGATGAATATATAAAACTTTTTGTACATTATAGCTGGCCTTTATTTTAAACAAAGACAATAAACCGTTTAAACAAATGTGGTTTCCTGGAGCACTAAATTAAATGTATTCATTTCATTAGTGTAGCTTGCCTAAGCTAGGGTCGGACTGGGTACGTAAAGACTCAGGTGAAAGTTGCTGTAGTCAGCAGTAGGGTTTCAAACTGGGGCGGCAAAACTGCTTCTTGAGACCAGGGCAAAAGGGCGATCGCTAATTCGGCCTATAGGTCTGGTGGTCTTGAATTTAGCGGCCTTAATTGACGTTTATGTACATAACAAAGACTTTTTAGAGGTCTTATATCCTAACACGATTTACGCAGTAATAGTTGATTGGGAAAATTATATTTAGGCTTGGTAAGTTCTTTTTATTTTACTAATTGAAAACATTTTCTGTTATGTCGCGGTTGGCGAGAGAAGAAAAGACAAGCGATCTCAATGTATATTAACAAATAGTCCGTGTTAATTGACACGCAGTTTTGCCCCGAAATGTAAATATCCTATCATGTGCTTGCTGATGCTTTCATCCCACGATACACCAATGGCGACGGGAATCGGATACGAATAACAGCTACTACCACGTGGGATTCAACTACTTGCCACTATCGTACGTACTACTACTTTTATTCCTGACTTACGTGATGCCTTCCACGGGAGTATTTCAGCAATTCGACGACATCGAATAATCATGGTCCCTATATGCGGAGCGAATGACATATTATTTCATTGTTTATGATATAACAATGATATAACGTAACTGGGTGCCAAAACGTATGCCTGTCTCAATAATCTAATAAGTCCTCTGCAACCCACGGATAAGACGTGTGAGGAATTGATCACAGCTCTCAGCGACCACTACAGTCCGGCTCCTTCACAGATTACGGAACGGCTCAATTTTCATCAACGTAACCGAGCGCCTGGAGAAAACGTTGCCACGTACGTATCAAAATTGCGTCAACTTGCCTTACATTGTAATTTCGGGACGAACTTGGACGATCAGCTTCGAGATCGGCTAGTGGGAGGAATCCAGAATGAATCCATTCAGTCTCGACTACTATCTGAGCCAGCTTCAGACCTCACTCTCAAGAAAGCCATCGAAATTGCGGTCAACATGGAAGCCACTGCCAAAAATGTACTTGATCTCAATACAAATGCCAAACCAGTTCCTACGCTGAGAGACGACTCCATGAACTTGATGAAGTCAAGAGACCATCGATCCAGAAAGTTAACCAGTAGGAGGGGTGGACGGAACCCCAGAGGTACACAGAATGATGATCGACAGGGCTCGAAATCCAACAGGTTCGATCAGAGCTGTTATCGTTGCGGTAGTGTTGATCATTTGGCCGACAAGTGCAGTTTTAAAAACACTATCTGCAATTACTGCAAGAAAACTGGTCACATTGCTAGGGTATGCTTGTACACCAAGCGAGACAAAGAGGAAAAACCCAATCGACCGGAAGAACGTGATGGTCGCCGTAGCTCCCGAATTCAATTTCTCTATGAACCCGACGAACAGCATGGCAACCAGAATCACCCAACCGAGTATGATGGCATTTTCCAGTTGAAAACACTTGAGCCTTCACCAAAGCCATACATCTATGAATTTCTAATCAATAACGAGAAACTACTCATGGAACACGATTCTGGAGCAGCGTACACTGTCATTTCGTTTAAAACGTACAATCGCTTACGCGAGAGACCTTCACTTGAAGATTTACGACCAGCGGGAAAATATTTGCAGCAGTTCAATGGCGCCAGAGTTCATGTCAAAGGATACGTTCAGGTCAGAGTTTCGTACCAAAATATCACTAAAACTTTACCAATTGTACTTGTAGTGCTCGACGGAGCAAGTTTTTGCGGTCGCAATTGGATCAACGCATTCCAGTTGACGTTACAACCGACCATGGACATAAGCACCCCTGTATGCCCCCTGACTGTGGAATACCGCCTGCAAGAAATTCTTAACAACAACCAGAAGCTGTTCTCACCCGGGTTGGGACTAATAAAAGACACCCAAGTTCACCTTCATCGTAAGCCTGACGTTAAACCTCGATTCTACCAAGCCCGCTCTGTCCCGTTTGCGAACCGCTACAAAATCATGGCGTAACTCGATCGACTCAAGCGAGAAGGAATACTGGAGCCGGTTACCATCTCGGAGTGGGCGGCGCTAATTGTCCCCATACTGAAAAGCGATGACACGATTCGTATATGCGGGGATTTCAAACTCACTGCCAACCCGGCCATGTCAACAGAACAGTATCCTTTACCCAAGATAAGTGTCCTCTTTGCAAATCTTAATGTCGGGACAAAGTTCTCCAAAATCGACTTAAAGGATGCGTACAACCAATTGGAGCTCGACCCAGAGTCCCAAGACCTCTTTGTCGTGAATACGCAGCAAGGGCTCCTCCGCTACACCAGATTGCCTTTTTGGGGTAGCCTCAGCAGCTGCCGTTTTTCAACGTCAAATTGAGAAGGTTCATAATGGCATCCAAGGAGTGAGCGTTTTTCAGGACGATATCCTCTTGACGGGACGATCGGATGATGCACAATTGGTAACTTTGGAAGCAGTGCTCGCACGTTTGAAGAACGCAGGAGTCAAATGGCGAAGAAGCAAATTCCAGTTCCTCGTGGATTCCGTGGAGTACCTTGGACACGTTCTTGACGCCGAGGGTCTGCATCCGACCATAAAGAATTTACAGCCAATCTGGGAAGCACAGGAGCGTTCCAACGTTTCCGAGTTAAAATCGTTTCTTGGCCTTGTCACTTATTATGCCAAATTTATTCCGCACATGTCAGAATTATGAATCCTCTTTACAAACTACTTAAAACTGACACTCATTGGAAATGGGACAACTCGGCGAAAGCATCCTTCCTACGAGCGAAAGCAAATCCTCAACTCATCTTCCATTCTTGTCCACTACGACCAACAAAAGCCGATCACATTGGCATGTGATGCGTCACCTCCAGGCTTGGGAGCAGTACTATCACATGTTGAAGGTAATGGCGTTGACCGTTCAATTGCGTTTGCTTCTCACACATTGACCCAGGTGGAACAGAATTGCAGTCAAATAGAGAGGGAGGCTTTGGGATTAGTCTTTGGAGTCACCAAGTTTCGAGACTACCTCCTGGGACGACGATTCAAGCTACTCACTGACCATAACCCACTAACTAAATTACTCTCTGCAGACAAACAGACCCAAACAACAGCCGCAGCACGAATCCAGTGATAGGCCATTATACTGGGAGCCTATGACTACGAAATCAAACATCATCCAGGCTCCAAAAACTGCAATGCGGACGCTCGTAGCCGCTTACCTCTGCCCAGTCCAACAACACTTGTGAACCACCACCACCTAAAGAACAAGTTATTTTTGGACGAATTTTGCTCTGGCCCCATCACTTCCTCGGACATTCGACAATCTATCTTTTCAGACCAGTTCTTGTCTCGCATAGTCCACTACATCAGAGAAGGATGCCCTCGGTCTTGCCCTTCTCCAGAACTTCAACCATTCTTCCACAGACGGCTGGAACTCGCAGTAGACGACGGACTGATCGTGTGGCACAACCGGATGTTCATTCCAAGTCCCTTCAGATAAAAAATTCTGTGTGATACCCATGAAGGTCATATGGGAGTCACCA
Organism: Leiobunum rupestre; assembly: GCF_980474605.1. Classification (NCBI taxonomy): domain Eukaryota; kingdom Metazoa; phylum Arthropoda; class Arachnida; order Opiliones; family Sclerosomatidae; genus Leiobunum; species Leiobunum rupestre. The sequence continues at coordinate 60,655,502 of NC_143391.1, forward strand.
AAATCAAAAGATTAGTCCGATCCACGGTCTGGTGGCCGGGTCTCGACTCAAACATCGGAGTCATTCCACGACAAATCGACCAAATTTTTTGAAATTTTCCACTCTACCTTCTTAGATTTGGATAACAATTTGCCTTAAGGGTTATTCTGGTCGAGAAATCCGATTTTCAAATTTTTTTTAATGTGCGATAAGCGGTTTTTGAGATATTCGCTATAGAACTTTACCAAAAAGGGCCAAAAAGGCCTGGACACCGAAAACTTGGAAATTGATATCTCCGTCAATAAAAGTCCGATTGTAATGGGATAAAGCTTATTGTAAAGCATTTTTCTTATACAAACCAGCATAAAATTTTAAAAATTCTATATTGAATTTCTCAGTCTCAAAAAACAGTTTAAATTGTATGACCTTTGACCTTTACCTGTGTCCCCAATTTTAGTGAAAAAGAAATATTGTTTTTCGAATTCCCCGTTTATGAGTTAGTCGAAAAGATCAAAATCCCAAAGTAGTATTTTTAGTTCTTTAGAAATAAATTATTTTGTACAACCCCTCGTGCAGTTTTAGAGATATGGAACTTGGTATACATATCTTGTTAGTCCAGTCGATTTAAATTAAAAAAGGGGTGTAACTAAAAAAAATTTCAAAAGAATTTTTCTCTTTTGCAATGTGTTCCTAAAATCGGTCTGAACAGCCCCTGAAAAATTTTCATGAATCCCACCTTGGGAAAGTGGTCAAAAGTGGTCACAGGTGGTCAAGGTAGATTTTATTTGGAAAATACGGTCGTTGAAAATTAAAAAAGTTATCCTGACTTCATGCTTTGAGATAAAAGGCTGAAATTTGGTGAATATACTTCACAGCTATAGGGGATAATTATAGGTTAAAGCTTTTTACCGCCGCCATCTTGGATTCAATATGGCGGACGCAAGTTCGGTGTAAATCTCGGAATATCTTATCAAAAAAAATTATAACATATGCAAATACTCTTGATATTGTATATTATCTATATTTCCGGTTTATCACGGGCTTGAACGGTAATAATATTTTCCCGCCATTCGTAAAATACTATATGGCTGCCGTTTCACCCTACAAGAGTGAGAATCACAATTGTTACTGGGACGATTTAGTTTGGACTTATTCTAAAGGAACAGGGTTTATCTGTTTCTGTATCTATTTACGGTACGGGGCTATACAAATCTATTAGTCCATGTTTGGTGGTACATCAACTGATACTTTGACGGTCATTACATAGCCTTTTTTTTTCAAAAGTTGCATCTAAGAGTTCACTTGTGAAACCCGAGAGTATTCCCCTAACTATTTGTATTTGTATGGAAATAAAACGTCAAAAATCTGAACCATAGTGACCGGGGATGGATATTAGAGGGTGGTCCGATAACGATGGACTTAACACCAGCTATTATTTGCTTACTAAATTTAGTACGCTGCAAATGTACCAAGAGGTGCTCCGATAAGAGTTGTCGATGCAAAAGCCAAAGCTTTAATTGTTCGTCGGCCTGCGGACCTTGCCAATTAGCTATTTGCGAAAACTCATTGAAACCGGATATTGAACTCTGATACCGAAAATATTTAAGTTTTAAAATTTTTAAAATAAATTATTTAGGTTAATTTCATGTTTCTTTTTTTAAATAGTGTTTATTTTGACGGGAACGCTCCGAGAATGTAGTTTCCTATAGAATAAGCCAAAACTCGGCATAAATCGTCCAAGTAACAATTGTGATTCTCTCTCTTGTAGGTTGAAACGGCTGCCATATTGTATTTTGCGAATGGCGGGAAAATATTATTACCGCGCAAGCCCGTGATAAACCGGAAAAATAGATAATAGACAATATCAAGAGTATTTGCATACGTTATAAGGTTTTTTGATAAGATATTCCGAGATTTACACCGAACTTGCGTCCGCCATATTGAATCCAAGATGGCGGCGGTAAAAAGCTTTGACCTATAATTATCCCCTATAGCTGTGAAGTATATTCACCAAATTTCAGCCTTTTATCTCAAAGCATGAAGTCAGAATAACTTTTTTAAACTTTCCCCGACCGTATTTTCCAAATAAAATCTACCTTGACCACCTGTGACCACTTTTGACCACTTTCCCATGGTGGGATTCATGGAAATTTTTCAGGGGCTGTTCAGACCGATTTTAGGAACACATTGCAAAAGAGAAAAATTCTATTCAATTTTTTTTAGTTACACCCCGTTTTTAATTTAAATCGACTGGACTAACAAGATATGTTTACCAAGTTCCATGTCTCTAAAACTGCACGAGGGGTTGTACAAAATAATTTATTTCTAAAGAACTAAAAATACTACTTTGGGATTTTGATCTTTCCGACTAAATCATAAACGGGGAATTCGAAAAAAAATATTTATATTTCACTAAAATTGGGGTAACAGGTAAAGGTCAAAGGTCATACAATTTAAACTGTTTTTTGAGACTAAGAAAATCAATATAGAATTTTTAAAATTTTATGCTGGTTTGTATAAGAAGAATGCTTTACAATAAGCTTTATCCCATTAAAATCAGACTTTTATTGACGGAGATATCAATTTCTAAGTTTTCGGTGTTGAGGCCTTTTTGGCCTTTTTTGCTAAAGTTCTATAGCGAATATCTCAAAAACCGCTTATCGCACATTAAAAATAATTTGTAAATCGGCTTTTACGACCAAAATAACCCTTAAGGCAAATTTTTATCCAAATCTAAAAAGGTAGGGTGGATACCTTTGGACGATTTGTCATGGAATGACCCATCGAGAAGATCGTAGCCACTTGTGCTAAATGTCAACAAGCCGCCTCTATGCCTCCTCGAACCCAGACTCCCTGGCCGATGACATCAAAACCGATGGAGAGAGTTCACGTAGACTACCTCGGACCAATTTCAAACAATATGATACTAATATTTCAAGACACCTACTCGAACTGGATTGAAGCGTATCCCACAGATGGTTCCACCTCTCAAGTGTCGGTGGAGATCCTACGGGACATTTTTTCTCGACATGGATTACCGCAATGCCTGGTTACGGACAATTGGACTACATTTACGGGTAAAGAATTTTGCCAATTCACCAGTCCTAACGGAATTCGTCACTTAGCCATAGCGCTGTATCATCCCAACTCAAACGGATTTGCCGAGAAAGCGGTTTCCACCGTGAAGCATGGCCTGTTGAAGATCACAGAAGGTACACTGAAATATCGCTTATCTAAAATCGTTCTTAGTCACAGACGTACGCCGAACAACGAAGGAAAATCACCTTCTTACCTATTCCTGAACCGTGAGCTAAGAAGCATGTTCGACCTTCTAAAACCTGGTACACAACTCCGAGGTGTGAATGACACGAAAGACTTGGCCGTGAACTCTACCTACAGCCAAGGAGATTCAGTTTGGACCAGGAACTACGGCAAGGGTCCCAAATGGTATGAAGGTTGAGTGTCATCAAAGATTGGAAACACGATGCTTTCCGTTTCTACGCCAATCGGTACGATGCGACGTCACGTAGATCAGATTCGACCACGAACCAACGCCTCCGCAAGGAATACCCCAACGGAAGATGGTCATACCACCGAACAAGTAGCTAGGACCAGCCCCATGGTCAAGCCCGGTCTAACTTCCCCCGAAGCTCATTCTCAGTTGATTGACCCTAATAAACCTGCCACGGCTTCAGAGACACCTAGTCAGACGGTTCCAAGACGTTCATCCAGAATCAAACACAAACATCAGCGATTGATCCTGTGAGGCCGCTCAAATCTTTAACCGGGAGGAAGATGTTATATCGCGGTTGGCGAGAAAAGAAAAGACAAGCGATCACGTATTTTTATCACATGTAAATCAGTTATGTTTCATCTCAATGTATATAAACCAATAGTCCGTGTTTGATTGACACGCAGTTTTGCCCCGACATTCATTGTATTCAGTTATCTTCAGATTGTAAATATCCTATCATGTGCATTTTCTATGCATTTTTTTGTGGATTTCTACATTGCCTCATTGACTTGAACGTTACGCGTTAACTGTGCTTTTACTCGGTCTGCATTTGCACTGATTTCAAGTTCTTAATGTTTGTTGTTATTCATCAGTTCACTTTGAAATCACCCTTAAGGCTCTTTCTAACTATCTAACTTTAGTCAGCTGACCAAATTAGGCAGACTAGTCAGCCTGGCTTATTTTTCATTCACACTAACCAACTGACACGTTCACATTACCCGCCTTGTTCGTCCGACAAAAATATTGTCAGCTGACTAAAGTAGGAAAGTGTGGATGGGCCTTTAAACTGTCTACTTCGACGATAAGTTTTATTTTATTTTTTGGTGGTAGAATAAAAATTGTAAATAGCATTATCGAGTGGCGACCAAGGTTTCAATTAAAATAGCCGCATTTATTATTGTTCGGGTAATTAATTTTAAATTGACGGATTTTAAGTGGTTATTTATTTTAATAAACTCGCTCGGTACAACTATGTATTTTACACAAGTCGAACAGAGCAATTTAAATCGGAAACAATTTTAAGCGAATATACAACTGTGTTGCCCTATAAACATAGCTTTTTATTAGTTTTAGTGACATCGGTAGTTTTTCGAGAAAAGCCAGAAATCCTACACAGTACTGATGAGCCACAAAAGGGCGAAAGCTGTCTACGGTTGGATTCTCCAGCTGAAATTTTGATTGTTAGACATTTTGAGCGAGTTATGCAGCGAGCGAGTCTTAATCGAGTCGAGCGCGACTAAAATAGGGTTCAGCGAGCTAAAACGACACCCGAGTCGAACTCGAGCCGAGTCATTTTTTTTCGAGCCTTTGTCGAACCGATCCATAAACGAGCTGAGCAAATATCAAGTCGAGCCTAAGCCGAGTCTGAGCCTAAGCCGAGTCTGAGCCTAAGCCGAGTCTGAGCCTAAGCCGAGTCTGAGCCTAAGCCGAGTCTGAGCCTAAGCCGAGTATGAGCCTAAGCCGAGTCTGAGCCTAAGCCGAGTCTGAGCCTAAGCCGAGTCTGAGCCTAAGCCGAGTCTGAGCCTAAGCCGAGTCTGAGCCTAAGCCGAGCCTAAGCCGAGTCGAGCCTAAGCCGAGTATGAGCCTAAGCCGAGTATGAGCCTAAGCCGAGTATGAGCCTAAGCCGAGTCTGAGCCTAAGCCGAGTCTGAGCCTAAGCCGAGTCTGAGCCTAAGCCGAGTCTGAGCCTAAGCCGAGTCTGAGCCTAAGCCGAGTCTGAGCCTAAGCCGAGTCTGAGCCTAAGCCGAGTCTGAGCCTAAGCCGAGTCTGAGCCTAAGCCGAGACGAGCCTTAGCCTAAGCCGAGACGAGCCTTAGCCTAAGCCGAGTCGAGCCTAAGCCGAGTCGAGCCTAAGCCGAGTCGAGCCTAAGCCGAGTCGAGCCTAAGCCGAGTCGAGCCTAAGCCGAGTCGAGCCTAAGCCGAGTCGAGCCTAAGCCGAGTCGAGCCTAAGCCGGGTCGAGCCTAAGCCGGGTCGAGCCTAAGCCGGGTCGAGCCTAAGCCGGGTCGAGCCTAAGCCGGGTCGAGCCTAAGCCGGGTCGAGCCTAAGCCGGGTCGAGCCTAAGCCGGGTCGAGCCTAAGCCGGGTCGAGCCTAAGCCGGGTCGAGCCTAAGCCGGGTCGAGCCTAAGCCGGGTCGAGCCTAAGCCGGGTCGAGCCTAAGCCGGGTCGAGCCTAAGCCGGGTCGAGTCTAAGCCGGGTCGAGCCTAAGCCAAGCCTGAGCCTAAGCCGAGCCTGAGCCTAAGCCGAGCCTGAGCCTAAGCCGAGCCTGACCCGAGTCGAACCTAAGCCGAGTCGAGCCTAAGCCGAGTCGAGCCTAAGCCGAGTCGAGCCCGAGTCGAGCCTAAGCCGAGTCGAGCCTAAGCCGAGTCGAGCCTAAGCCGAGTCGAGCCTAAGCCGAGTCGAGCCTAAGCCGAGTCGAGCCTAAGCCGAGTCGAGCCTAAGCCGAGTCGAGCCTAAGCCGAGTCGAGCCTAAGCCGAGTCGAGCCTAAGCCGAGTCGAGCCTAAGCCGAGTCGAGCCTAAGCCGAGTCGAGCCTAAGCCGAGTCGAGCCTAAACCGAGTCGAGCCTAAACCGAGTCGAGCCTAAACCGAGTCGAGCCTAAGCCTGTGACATAACCATACAGTTTTCGTATATAAAAGCCGGTACACATTCCCAGGGCCCGTATAACCAAAGGGTCCCAGGTTTGAGCCTTTCCCTCATCAATGGGAAATAATTATGTGTTACCTCTGGTCATACGTTGAGAGTGACGGATAATGTTTCGATAAGTGCCACACTAACTCGTTATTTCTGGTCATACTTAATGGTCATACTTTCAATGAAATTCAAATATTCCAGCATGCGTAAAAAATTCACGTTTAACGCGAAATGGTTAATTATTTAACTTTTTTTCTACGCGAGGCACCACAAACAGGAGAAATTGGTCCAATGCCGACCTTTTTTATAATTTCATTTTTCTCTCGATGGTTTCAGCAGCACAGTAAGAGTTACCCAATAGTGGAAGAATAGTTTAGCTTCCCACCATTATTCAGTGTTAATAGCACAATAATGGTTTATTTCAAATAGAATAAGAGTTTAACTATAAACCATTATGGTGTTTTCAACTTTATAGTAAAGGTTTCCTACCAGTATAGGGCTTTCAGCATCACACTAAGGGTAACCCAAAAATAGAAGAATAGTTTAGCTTCCCACCATTATTCTGACTTAAATAGCACAATAATGGCTTATTTCAAATATGAAAAGAGTTTACCTATAAGCAATTATGGTGTTTTCAACAGTATAATAAAGGCTTCCTGCTAGTATATTAAAGGCTATATTTTAAACCAATATAGTGCTTTCAGCAGCACACTAAAGGCTTCCCAATAATGGAAGAGTTTTAACTATTATTATGGTTTAGAACCAGTACAGCAAGTAATCCATTTATGGTTTAAAATTGGTTAAATTATTTACAAACCATTATACATCCATCCATAATATTCGCCATTAATAATATACAATTTCCATTTAAACCAATTATATGCCATATTTAAACCTGTAATTTTTAGAGTGTACCTCAGAAATATCACTCTCTTAACGTAAATTCGCTGACTATGAAACCTGAGATATTTCATTATATGGCAGCAGGGTCGTGCACGAAAAATCGACAACTGAGGCGGGGGTAGTCGGTTTTAAAATTTGGGACACCTGATTTCCACCTATCAAAAATTTCGTGAATTCTAGGAATTACAAAATAAATTCCGATGCATTTTTTGATTTCAAATATTTTTAGTGATTTCTGTAATGTTTCTACTGATTACTTTAAAAAAGATTGGATTTCTTAAATATTTTTGTGATTACTAGTGAACTCTACTAAATATTTGTTATATCTTGTGATTACTGAATATTTCTTTTTAAAGGGAACAGAACCTCAGGTATTTGGTGTGGCATAGCAACACTTCGAACATTGGCCGCTACCTTCTAGGGCTTTAGATATTTTTCGCGCTAGTGACTCAAATCTTGCTGAAATAGTTAGCTTTAAAAAATTACTTTAGGTTATATTCCCTTTGATCATTAAATTCTATGATTTCGAGATATTTTTATCTCTGAAATATTTCTACTGATTACTTTTGAGTAGAAATCATCGGGCAACGTTGCAGGCCCTAGAAATAATCGAGGCAAATTACAGGCCGTAGAAATCATTGGTTCTTCTTGAGACGTCAAAGGACTTCATTACGAGCCATAGATATAATATGGCCTCATTACGGGTCCATCGGACCTACTTTCACGTTCTAAACGTATTCAGGCCTCGTTTCGTGCCCTACACATAATCTGGCCTCGTTACCTTACCTTCGCATTGTCGGGCCCTAGACATCATCTGCCCTCGTAACCAGCCCTAGATATTATCTAGCGTACTTTCGGACCATTGACATCAAAGGGTCTCGTTGCGGGCCCTAGACATTATCGGGTGTCGTTTCGGGTCCTAGACATTATTGGAGGTCTTTTCGGGCCCTAGATATTATCGGATCTCGTTTCGGGCAATACACATAATGCAGCCTGGTATCGGGTCATAGACATTATTCGGCATCGATTCGGGCCCTTAAGTTTAAAGGGTCAAATCAGAAATAATCAAACCTGGTTTCTGGCCCTAGATACCATCAGCTTTCGTTACAGTGCCTGGAGTTAATCGAGATTCGTTGCGGTCAACAAAAAATTTATTCTCGGACGGCCCCTAAAAATATTAAGTGTAACACCCTGGAAATTATCAAGTTGCATAACGGGCCCTGAAAAGACCTAGTTTTTCCACGGGTCAAGATATGTAATTTAATTACAGTCGTGGTCTATAGTTTGGTGCCATGAGTTGTCAAGGGCCTAACCCGCGGTAATCTATATTTTGGAGCCCACTAAAAGAATCCAACGTTGATCATATGCTCTATAAAACCTTCACTGCGATAGTGCCAATAAAAGTTCTTAATTTCACTGTTCAACAAATAACCTTTTTCTAAAAGTCAAATTAAAATAATTTTTCCAAAAGGTGCCAATAACGTTTTCTCTAAAAAACAAATTTTAGGTGGAATAAAATAAATAGGTTTACGAAGAAATAACCCCTGAACAAAGGATAAATGTAATATAATATTTTTATTAAAAAAATTGTCGAGACGTTTCGAGCCGTGGCCCGTCATTCAGTCTGAATAACATAAATATTACGTAATTGTAAATATTTTACGCATACGGTACTTCCAGCGGCAATTAGAAAAACGTGTGGCAGTTTCTATTTAATCCAGAAGTACTGTGATGAATATTACTAAATACTACTATTTTACAAAATCTGATTTCAGAAATCATTATCGGTGTTTTTTTGGAAAGTGTGTGGTAGTAGAGATAGATCATATTTGAACATGTAAATCCAAGATGGCTGCCAAAACAACCCCAATTTTTTTTTCCAAAAACCAATTTTTGACCTTGAAAAAAAAACAACAAAATATTTTTTTTTCAATCTCAAATTTCACCTTGAAGATGGTCTTTGACCTCGACGCCTGACCCCTGACCACCACCCCTAAGCCTCGGTCTATCACCATAACAAGTTTGGACACGATCGAACAAGCTCGGCCCGAGATATCGGCGGTAATATGTGACCCCACCGAATACTTACACTTATTCACTTTTGGTGTCACTTTTTTATTTTTTTCGTTTTTTTGCCATTTAAAATGCTAATTAGTTATTTGCGAGATGGGGAAACGAATTCGCGACCTTCGCTTTATACCCTTGGCGGCTTTTGGCCCCACCCAAAATACTTTAAACAACTAATAAACGAATCTAAAATGTCGATAAAAACTATTTCTATAAATGATAGTTCTTTTGACATTTAAAAACCAAAGGATATGTGTAAGCGTAAGACGTCTCAAAAATCGAGCTCTTTAAAGGTTAAAAAAATGAGGTTATTTATGGGGAAACCAGAAATTAAATGCAAATCTCCTACCGAGAACCCTTGTTATTACGAGGAACCATGTCGCAAACACGCGTTTGATTTTATAGATATGAACCATTTGACATCTAGTTACTCTAATAAAACACTTCTTAATATTGATGTTTGCGATTGTCTTCATACAAATCAACCGAAATACACAAGCGAAGAAGAAATATTAGACGACCAAATTATTGATTATTTGAACGAGTTTAACGTAAAAATCAAGAATGGCTCGACGGGTTTGTTAATGATAATGGAACTCCAAAGAAAATGCATCCTAAAAAAGACAACTGGTATTAAGTCCGAAGAAACTTTAAATTCAACAATTAAACCAAATGTTGTATTTCCACCGGACTTTGTCATGCCGTCTGATAAGCAGATGGAAGCTATTATTTTTTTTCAAGAATATTGTAAAAATAATCAAATTTTAAGTCTTAATTAAGTTGAAACGCCCATTGAGGTTTTGGAAAATCTTGAAAAAACTTGTGAAATGATTAAAAATATGTGAATAAATTTGTTTTTCTAATAAACATATTGTTCTTATTTTTCCTACGTAAAAATAGATATTTTAACTCTTTCGTGTTAAGGTTTAGCGTGGTAGATCGGTAGCGTTGCAGGATGTTAATCAAATAGTTTCAAGATCAACTCCCAATCCTTTCGATCTATCACGCTAAATCTTTTATTAATATAAAACGAGATGTCGCCCAACTAAAACTATCATTATAAAGATGTCAAGTTTCGTAGTATTTCTACCTTCGAACGCATCACCCGATATTTACCCGGAAAATACACCTTCTACCGTTATCAAAACCTTTAAATTTTAACAATGAAAAATGGGCTTGTGCATTAGCAGAGATAATTCTTCCTGAAACTTATTCAAATATAACAAAGGATTATTCGCATTTCCAAGTAGGGCAGGTGCAGATGTTATTTCACCCGAAGAAAATCAATGGGATTATATTAAAATTGAAATTGCGCCCAAACGTTACGAGGGTGATCTAGATCGAAATAAGAATACTATTCCAACATCTCTTCAAAATAATATACTTAACGAGTTTGCTAAAGCTATTGAGGCCAATCAAACACTTAAAGGAAAAATACATATGAATACGTTAAAATTAAAAATACAGTTACAAAAAGATGTGCAAGTAAGAATACCTCAAGCATCGCCCCTAGCTTCTGTTCTGGAATTTCGAGAAAATGATTTTGTCGACAGTGATTATCTTTCTAATTATCCACTCTCGAATCACGCCAAAACTATTTCTTTAACTTACGCAACAAATTTTATCGAAGTACGAATAAAAAAAGCGTTAATTGTGAATAAATATCAACAAAAATATTTACCACGACAAATTCCCGTGGAAGAAATCCAATCACAACCCAGGAGAGAAAAAAAACCAGAAAATTAACAAGAAACCGAAACTAAAGCTAGAAGTAAAACAAGAAGAAAAACCAAAACTTGAACCAAAGCCAAATCTGAAACCAGAAGAAAATCTAAACAACATTTTACCAACAGAACCTTTAATTCCAAATATTAATGGAGACGTCAACCAACCAGAAGTTTAAAATCCTTCCGAAGAAAATTATTTACCAAGTTCTCTTCCAATAGCAGTTAATCTACCATCTCAGCCTGTTATTAAACAAATACAATGGAATAATTACGCAATTGTGTTTGAGACGGGCAGATATGAGGGAGAAAGACAATATAATAATGAAATTCAACCATTTACATTACACTTAATTATACGCGATTTATTAGAACGATGTAAACCGAGACAGTTTGATGGATTAAAAACCGCGATATCGTCCGATGATGAAGATAATTTATATTTATATTTAGAAATACCGGTAGGGATGGAAATTAAATTTCAAAATCCATTAGCAGATCTTTTTAAAATTCCACCATACATTTATTTTACGGGTATTCAAAAATTTGGCCCGTTAAATAATTTAAATAAATTTACTTTTAGTTCGACCAAGAATTTTATCGACATACGTATTGAGACTACAAAAATACCGCAATTTGAGCAGGAAGATTGGGCTTTCTACTCTGTATCAATTATCCAACCTTTTTTATTTGAAGGTCAGAGAGATGATTTTGGAAATATTATCCCATTATCTTTGCATAGGCAATTAAAAAACGAAATTCAACAGGCGACAAACTTCCCCCCTTTAAATCGGTTCGAAATAACTTACGTAATCGAAGAAATAAATCGAGGTCATTACTTAAGAATTTCATTCCCTCGAGACCTACAGGCGGCCTTCACCGGGAGCTTAGCAAATATTTTTAATATAAACGCGCCAGAATTTCAAGATGGTGTAATTAGCAGTCAAAATCCTTTAAAAGTGTATGAGGAAAAATTTATGTAAGATGAGGATTCGGTTATAGATTTTAGGTATAATAAACATTTTCCAATTGAACCGCCTAATTGGGAAAATGACAGTTATACGTTTGAACGTAATTATTACGAGGCTAATAAGGATTTAAGCGGGAATTTGAAACCCTTATCTCTTCATTTCAAAATTTTAAAGGAACTTCAAAGATATTTTGATTCGCATGTTTCTCTTAAAGCTGGATTTTTTATTTTCAAAGAAAGTGGAAAATATTATTTCCAAATTGAGTTAATGAGTGGGTTGGAAATTAAAATATTTGGACCTCTAGCAGACCTCTTACAAATTGAGTACAAAATAGATTATATCTCCTCAGTTTATAAAAGCATAACATTAGACGATTTAAACAGAGTTGAGAATAGTCGACGACAAAAACGTGATATTGATTGCCACAATTACGAACAAGGTAAAAATAATAAACTAAATGTTGTAGACAAATTCCATTGTCGAATTCCAAGGGGCGTTTACCACACTATTGAAGATGTTTTAATTGCAATGGAACACTCATTACCACAAAAGAACTGGGCTAATTTCGAGTTTAATTTAAAATCAGATTCGACCGTTTCAGTTTAAGTATTGGGTGGAAACAGTTTTTTAACCTTTCCAATAGATAACCCCAAACTCGGTCAAATGTTAGGATTTGCCCCCAATCAAATCGAAAGACCTCTTTTTAACGAAATAAGTATGTACCCCGCAGATCTCAACCACGGAATATCCGGAATTTATTTCTATACAAATATTATACAACCTGTAATTACAGGTCACACCAACACACCCCTGCTGAGAATTATCAAATTAAACGAAAATAAAAATCGAGCACAAGTTGAAAGATTTCATTTCTTAGATTATTTTCCAATATTCTATGATCAAATACAAACTATAGAAATTTCTTTAAAGTCGGATTACGGTGAACTCCTGCCATATAAGCCAGGAAAGAGTATTGTTAAATTAATATTCAGAAGACTGGATTCTTAGTCTAAAGTACACTTAAAACAAGCTCATCATGGAAAGATATTATAATCACTATGTACAAACAGGCCGTGGCTTTAACGTATTTTGAGTAAGTCAATATCAAACTGGTCGTGAATTTGGGTCAATTTTTAAAAGTTTAGCAAGATTAGTAACACCTCTTTTTCGACCCGTTGCTAAATCACTCGGTATCCAAGGTTTGGTTATGGGGAGAAGAAAAATGGACGATGTTGTTGCGAGTCAAAAAATTTAAGGACTCGTTAAAAAAATAGTAAAATTCCCCGAACAAATCTTTTAAATAGGCTCGGTGATAAAATATTAAATACACAGAAAGGCTGTGGAGTTCAGAGAGGACACAAGCGCAAATCAAAATTACGCAATAAAACAAAAAACGACCTAGAACCAAATCCGATTTTCTTGACTAAAGTATTATGCCTCAATTTGAATCTATGTGTTCGGAGTTAGAGCTTTTTAACGAACCTTTGTTTAATGGAAATATTGAGGGGAATAAATTTGTAGATTATTTCCCTATAGCTCCCTTGTCTAATGCTACACAGATTGATTTTTCTATCCCCGGGGGAGATTATTATATCGACATGTCGAACTTAATGCTTAAAATTCGAATTCGTGTTAAAAAAGAACAAAACGGGATTTTAATAGATATACCTGCAGCCGATAAAAAAGTCTCCCTATGTAATCTTCCATTGCATTCTATTTTTAGTCAAATAGACGTATTTATGAATGAGACTTTAGTACAATCTAGCAACAACTGCTATCCGTTTTTAGCATATTTAGCAACATTTTTAAATTTTGATAAAGGAGCCAAACAATCTTACAAGTCCGCGGAAGGCTATTACGAAGATGGGTTTTGCGACCCAGCGTTAGCGTTTGAAGATGTTAATAAAGATAAACAAAACAATGGAATTTTAAAAAGAAGTAAAGATATTGCAGGATCGAAACTTTGTGAATATATGGGTAGACTTCATGTTGATTCTTGTAAAATAGACAAATTTCTTTTAAACAAAGTTAATTTAAGAATTCGACTCTTGAAAAATTCCGATGAATTTATAATTATTTCCCAAGAAGATGTTAATAAGAAATATAAATTGATTGTCAAAGATGCCATTCTCACGGCTAAGCATATTCTTAAAATCCAGATCTCCAGCTGGCACATAATGCCATACTTCATAAACAAAGAGCTTTGTACGATCTAACACAAACTGTTGTTAAAACTCTGACAATCTCAGCAGGCGCGAGCGATTTCGTGAAGTCAAATATTTTTTAGGTAAAATTCCAAATCGGGTAATAATCGGAATGGTAAACAATTCTGCTTACAATGGCGCCAGTCAAGAAAACCCCTTTCAATTTAACCATTGTAATCTCTCGTTCTTACAACTTTCATTAGATGACCAGAATGTCCCAGAAACTGCTCTAACTCCAGATTTTAATAAAAACCTCTACACTAGGTCATATTATTCATTATTCTCGGCAATGGATTTAATCGGAAATAACTCTGGTAATTGTATTGATTACGAAAATTATAAAAACGGTAATACATTATTCGCGTTTGATTTAACTTACGACTCCTCGGCGAATTCTAACAATCTCTCAATTCAACGAAAGGGTAGTTTACGAATGGTAATGAAGTTGCTTCCCCCTTAACTAATATTCAAAACATAATTAATATTGGAGAATACGAAAACCGATTTGTCATTAACCAAGAGCGTCAGGTTACTTATATTACGGAATAAAAAACAATCAACGAGGGCAAAGAATGTTTAGTTGCTTCGTGAAATCGTAGTGGTAAAGATGTCTCGAACTCACAGTCTCTCACCTAAACCAGAAGTATCGGTGATAGGTTATGTCAACCCATCCATCAAAATTTACAGACTAGACACTTGCGCCGAATTTGAACTGAGTTTGGAAGCCTGGCAATCTCTATTCACATTTCAAAAGGAAATAACGGATTTTTTTGAAGACCAAGTTGCTAGTTTTCACACCTGGCTTCCTCTTGAAGGTTCAAAAATAAAAATCGACTGTTTCAAGGTACAAAAGGAAATACTCGTGGATGTACGATCTTGCGCAAGAGGAAAAAACCATTTGTATCATCTTTTTTATTCAACAAATTATGGTTTTACTCTCAACCAAGCAGGGTGGAAAAGATTGAAGCATTGTTAACATACAATTGATCAGGAGATTAATTTAATTTTGTCGGAAAAATATTATGCGTGACATAATTGTACATGAGCTCACGGATAAAATGTTTGAAATTACCGAGAATTGTGAGAATCCGCATTGTAAATCTTCGATTACTCACGATGTATCTTGTAAACTAGGATTTAGCACAAATTTTGAAGACCGAGTGGAAAATATGATATTATTAGCCATTCCACAATTAAATTTTGATCATATTGTTGTTAGATTCCAAAAGGAATTTGGCCTTGACCCCTTAATAGTAGAAAGTCAATTATATATTGATATTGTACAAAATGTGTCAAACTTAAAATGTGATTTAATTTATTAAAATAAAAACTTTTACTATAATCTGTTTTATTATTGCTACACATACATTTAAAGATGGTGGTGTCAAAAACAGACAAACAATTAAGTAAAGTTTATTACAATGTTGAAAACCCATACAGTTATTCTAACAGTGTTACATTAAGAAAACCTTTTCCCAAAATTTCGGAAAAAGAAATAAAAATTTTTCTCAACAAACAACCAACTTACACACAACACAGAGCTAGGAGATTAAATTTTAAACGTAACAAATTATACGTAACAACTATTGACGAGACATTTATGGCCGATTTATTAGACCTCGCTCTTTTACAAACTTTTAATAACAATTACCGCTTTACGATATTAGTTCAGGATATTTTAAGTAAATTCATTTTTATTCATCCAATAAAAAATAAAACCTCGAGCGAGATTGTGAAGGCCTTTAGAGTGATTTTCAAAAAACGAGTACCTGTTAATTTATGTACCGACGCAGGGTCAGAATTTAGAAACGCCCCATTTCGCGCTCTCTTAAAGCGTTATAACATACACCATTACCTCACATATTCCGAGAAAAAGGCCTCTATGATTGAGAGACTTGTTCGCACGGTAAAATCTAAAATGTTTAAAATAATTACCAAGACCGGCGATTTACATTATCTTAATAAACTACCATTAATTGCAAAATCTTATAACGCTCGAAAACATTCAACAACGGGAATCGCCCCTAAAGATGTCAATAAAAACAATGAATCAGCAATTTGGAAAAAAATTATGGCAACCTTAGCATCATTGGGAAGCCAACTTTAAAAATTGGGGATAAAGTTCGCTTAGCCGTTGCAAAATCAACATTTGATAAAGCATACAGGGGAACGTTTACCGCCAAAATATTTGAAATTCATAGAGTAATTACGAATGATCCCTGTATGTATATTGTGAAAGATTTGACCGGCAATATAATTAAAGGGGGGTTTTACGCTCAAGAAATGGTTAAAATTCAAGTGTAGAGCGCTACAGTCTTTATTCAACATTTTGTTAACCATGGGAGAAGGACACGTTCTTCTGGGTCTCGCGATCGTAATAATTGGTGTTAGCGCCACAATAGTGTCATCCGTGATGAAATTAAAAAAACGAAGTCCCGAATATAGCCTAGACATTGGAGTTTCTGACAAAGCATACGATCTAGGAAGAGACACGTACCTCGTAAAATGTAACGAGACTTTCAACGTGCGACATTTTAAGAAAGAAGACGGAAGTTTGAAGCCATCTATCAGGGGAATCAACTTAACAAAAGATCAATATGAGAAATTATGCATTTTGACAGTGACGTGAAAGATGAACACGAATCAAATCCAATCTATACTTAAGTGTGACCCCCGCTCGAGAGATAAATTTATCGGAGTGTTTCCCGCTAACAGATTACCCACACCTCCAATTAAAAACCAATCATATTGTTTCGTAATCAACATCGATCCTGACACTCTTCCAGGGTCTCATTGGACGGCTTTTTACAAATCGGGCGACACTCTGGACTTTTTTGTTCTCTAGGACGATCACATCATGAC
This sequence comes from Leiobunum rupestre, assembly GCF_980474605.1. NCBI lineage: Eukaryota > Metazoa > Arthropoda > Arachnida > Opiliones > Sclerosomatidae > Leiobunum > Leiobunum rupestre. Next base: position 60,672,355 of record NC_143391.1, read on the forward strand.
TATGGATATTTGCTAGAGCGATATGGCAAACGTATTCGATACAATACTCATAAATTTCAATCAAATAAAAGCCAAAACTGCGGACCTCATGTAATTTATTTTCTAACCTCGAGATGTATGGGGATTTCTTACAGTAAAATAATTAACGAATTGTATAATTTCAATTTAAAAAGAAATGATAGTTTAGCGTTGTTGAATATATGTATTCATTTGATGAAAGAGGGGAAGCGAAATAAATCGATTTGTTTAGAATAAAAAAATGTTTATTTATTTCACACATAATTATTTTTACACATTTTTATTATTATTGCCAGCGGGGAGGAGGCCGGGTCTGTCTTTTTGGCCTGGGAGACTTTTTAGGGGATGGTTATTTTAATTTTTTTGTGGTGATATTAGAACGCCACCAACAGCACCCTCCTCAGAACCTAGCTCTCCATCCCAATCATCTTCCTTGCTTAATTGATTTACAATATCGGTATTTTCTAAGTATTTTTTTAAATATTTCATTTTCTTGATTTAATCGTTTTTCCATTCTATCATCAGTAATTGTCTTTTGTTGCTCAACAATCGGCGTAGATGATTTCCTTTTCCAAGAATCTACAGTCTTTAAGAGACTAGGGAATTTGGCCTCTCCCCTAGTCTGTTCGTTTTCTCCCTCGCTGAGATTGTCTTTCATTTTGCGTGTCATAGTATTTAGACGCAGCTCTGCGGCTTCGCCAGCGTTAACTCCCTCGGGCGTTTTGAAGGGTGAAGAAATTTAATGGGGCAACAGGTACGGGTGCTTGAAAGTTGGTAATTTAAACTTTAGGTATTGGTATTACTTTCCTCATTTATTTTCTTGAGATATTTGTCCGACAGTCGATGCAGGAACTAAAATCATTTTTTTATTTTATCTTTTATTGAATAAATTGGCAATTAAAGGAACGATAGATCATAGTAGGGCCGGTATGAAGAACCCCTTACCTTTCTGAATTATTAAAGCACGCTTCCTTTTTTGTGAAATTTTCGGACTTGCCAAAAACCGTATTGTTTTTTTATATTTAGATAATTGTTTTTTTGCTTTAGATAATACAATTCCACCCCCTTTCAAGTTTTTGCAAACGGTCTGTAAGGCTTTTAAAGGCGTTGGAGAACTGTAAGCTAATAAATTTTTACGTATCCCTCCTTTAGATTTATACAATAAATTTAAATATGGATAGTGTGTTTTAAACCTGTCAGAGGGATTTGCAATAGGAGTCGTTTTTTTACGTACTGTCTTTTTTGGAGCCATTGTCTTTAATGAAGTTGCCAATAATATAGTAAATTATTTATTATTGGAAAAACTACCATTTGTGGTCCGTTTTGATTAAATGTGTACGATCTTAATCGTAAGTTATCTGAAGTGGTGACAGATGTGTCTATAAAAAGGGAATTGTAAGGTTCGATAGTAGCCATATCGTAGGCTATTTTAATTATTTTTGTTTTATTGGGAGATATTTGATTGGCTAAATATTGAATTTGACTTTAATCTCGAGAAGATTTAAACAGATTTAGATATGACATATTAAGAGAGATTAAACGAGATTGTTTCCCTCGAGGAAATAAGGTTTGTGAGATTAATACGACTGAAATTTCATAATGATGACTGTTGACGTTAACCAATTTGGTCATTTTTGTAAAGTTCATCTGCTAGATCATCAATAATAAGTAAGGAATTTCTATTTGATTCCCAAAACTCGCTGTCCATTGGAGGTAGTCCTTGAATAAACTCTATATCGGTTAAAAGTTGAGATAAAACCTGGTAACCTGATTGCAACACCGAATAACCATAAATAATTTTAATAGGAGGTTTATCGATTAATTAATTCCTCCATCTAATTAGTAAGTTCATCCAAAATGATTTGCCTGACATAGTAGGCCCTGACACCATCATTCCAAACGGTGAAAGAAATTTTATATAAGACATTACTGTTTAAACAAAGACAACATACTACGTATTTTGTTAGTAAATTGACTGTTTTATAGAATATATGTAAAAATAATCAAACACATTTTAAATTAAAAAAAAATATTTTATTAAAGTATAATGTCTCTTATCAAAAACATTCCTTTACCAGTTATATAAACTTTCAAAGGATAACATACAAAAATAACAGTTTTGAATAAAAAATAAATCATAATAATTCCTTCACCAAAAAATTATACATTAATTCCCGTTTTTTAGTAAAAATACAATTTTAGAAGTTAAAAGTTTAAATCTTAGGTTGCTTAAAAATAAAGTATTTACTCGATTTTCGGAAGAGATTTCATTTACGATAACTATGTGGTTGAATGAAACCTGTTTTGCGGGTTTTTTGTTACATGTTTTTAGACTTATACCCAGCAAACACAAACACGTCCTATGGACATCCGAAAGACGTCACACTCGGATCTTGCCTTCGTCCGTAGGACATCCCAAAATCTGGGGTTGACGTCGGTTGGACGTTAAAGGACGTCCAAATGTCCTTTTTGTCTATAGCCATAGTACGTCCCGGGGACGAGTTTTCGGACATCCAACGGCGATTACGGCGGTCGTCCCCTGGATGTCTTTCTATAAAACCTAGAGATGTCTTTAGGCATTTAATTTGGTTCAATCATGGCTCAATAGTGATGAAACTAGGACGTTCATTGGATATCGTATTCTGAACAAATAATTTAAAACGCCAAACTTGATATTAAAATTTTATTCAAAACATTAAAATACAAGATAATGGAAAAAAACCAGCAACAAGTGTACAATTTGATTTTAATAACACGAACTCTGCAAGTATTAGCAGTTAACATATTAATTACAAAACTTATATAGTTATTTAATTTTAAATAAAATAAATTTCGAACTAAACTATTAAAAATTAAATAACCTTCCTTATACAAGTGTAAAAAAACAATAAAATTAATTTTTAAATCAGAAGCAAAATAAAACTAAGCCATTTAATACTATTCCTTAAAAAAATTAAGACTATTGGATGAAAAATGTACTCTAGAAATTACTGTTTCTCGAAGCTTAATTTTAATATTTATCCAAATCTTACTTTTGTAATTACAATTTAAATATATAAAATATCACAGTATAAAATAAAGCTTTAGGCGAACCGTTCAGTGAGAGTAATGAATAATTAACTTAAAAAGTTAAATTGAAACATGTACAGGTCCAAAATGAACTTTAAAAAGAGCGAACCTTCCCTAACATTCGGAGAATTACACGCAAATCTTACTTTTGGAATTCCAAATCCAATATATAAAATATAACAAAATGAAATAAAGCTTTAGGCGAAGCACTCAGTGAGAGTAATGAATAATAAACTTAAAAAGTTAAATTGAAACATGTACAGGTCCAAAATGAACTTTAAAAACAGCGAACCTTCCCTAACATTCGGAGAATTCAACGCAAATCTTACTTTTGGAATTACAATTTAACTATATAAATTATCACAGTATAAAATAAAGCTTTAGGCGAACAGTTCAGTTAGAGTAATGAATAATAAACTTAAAAAGTTAAATTGAAACATGTACAGGTCCAAAATGAACTTTAAAAACAGCGAACCTTCCCTACCTTTCTGAGAATTCAACGCTAATCTTACTTTTGGAATTCCAAAATTCAATATATAAAATATAACAGTATGAAATAAAGCTTTAGGCGAACCGTTCAGTGAGAGTAATGAATAATAAACTTAAAAAGTTAAATTGAAACATGTACAGGTCCAAAATGAATAGACTTTGATCAAACATATTTTCTTCCTACCTCTGTAAAAGACACATTAAAAAAATCGAGTTAAAATCAATAAAAAAATCAAACAGAGTTTTAATAAAATACTTACTCTTATGATATATTATCAGCAATACTAGAGATTTCTATGTTTTAATCTTTAACGTTTTTGTAGAATGCATTATGTACTTTATGGTGACCGATTCCAAACTATCGAGTAATGGCGTCGTACAAAAGAAACTACAAACTGGGCTACCAGATATTTTAAAAGGACTTTAGCTCGGCCAACTTAGATCAGCTTTTTCGCAGTAATTGGCTGTGATTGTAGAAATAATTCATCAAGTGAAAATAATGGAAATAAAAATTAAGAAAATAATATTATAAAAAAATATAAAAATTAAGAACAGAAAAAATTAATTAAATAATTAAGTAGTTTTGATTTAACACGTAATTTCATTAATTCACGTTAAATAAACTCGTAAATTTAAATAATAATATTCTTAATAAAATTAATATTTTGTGGTTCATTAATCATTATCAGCTCAAATACAAATACAGGTTTAAAAAATTAAAATTAATTGCTGATAAACGCACCCCTAGATAGCATTGATGGACGAAACATTTCGGACGAATAGTGGAGATCCATGCGACGTCGATTGGGCTGAATATCGGATGTCACGAAATTGGTTCTACGAGGACTAAAATGGGACGTCTGTTATTCGTCCCGTAGGACGAATTTTGGACGGGACCAAGCTGGGCTCTAAGGACCATGCTGGGACGTCCCAGGGACGATTTGTGTTTCCTGGGTAATTAAAAGATGGTAATTTTATTTTACAATTCGCCATCTTCACATTCTAAATAGCCGTAGGGGACACTAGAGATATTCTCTTTTAGCACACGTTTACAAAATGTTTTTTTTGTAATGTTTTACTTAAGTTCCCAACACGTAAAAGCATTTTGTACTTATCTTATATTACGTTAAAAGGAATTTTCACCTTAAACTCGGTATTTGGTACAAAAATCATCTGTTTAAAAGAATCGAAATGGATGATTTCTGAATTCTCCCTGGTAAGAGTTATCCCTTTTAATTTTATAATTATCTGATTATTTTCAAGTTGAAAGCTGTAACTTTTTGGCCCGGTTGAGACGAATTTTGTTATATATGTATTCGGGGTCTCGCACGTAATTTCACCTAAATTACCACCGGGGGGGGGGGTAGCCAATCGTTTGGAAAATGTGTAAATTGCACACCATCTGTGTCAAAATAAATTACACGCTTTCCCAACTTATGGTGACAAAGGCAGCAATTATTACATTAACTTTTAAAATTGTGGGTGCCAGCTCACTTTTTTTTTATAACCTACCATGGCAACATCGTTGTTGATTAGATGAAAGTCTGTTAATTTATTCGTTGTGTCTGCTATAATCTCGGTTAATTGGGAGTAGCGATGGATGATTTTAGTTGTTGATTTATGCATTCTTAAAGCCATTCTTCCATATATTGAATTTAGCGCCAATTTCGCGGAAGTTCTTAAGGATGGGTTATCAACAATTTCTTCAGGTTCTAATCTTACTCCATATGCTTCGTATATCGCGTCTAAATACTCTTTTTGCTCTTGATATGTTTTAATATTAGGTGGAAATCCTGAATTTTTAACTTTTGCTCTAAAAATGTCAATATATGGTTTGAAAAAATTGGTTGTAATATTGTAATGGTACACCTCGAAAATTTCTAACAGATGGTAATTACACTCTTTTATTGAGTAGTAGATATCCACCGAGGGTAAGACTACCGTTATAGCTCGTTCGTCAATACTATGGGTACATTTTTCATCATTATTTATCACACAACTACCACATAAAGGATAATAAAGTTTCTTATTAAAACGGTAGGGAAGAACGGGTAAGTAGAGGTCTCTGGGGGGAGGATTCGACAACTTATTATTCCAAAATAGGCGTCAGGTGCATAATCAAAGTTGTGTGTGATAACTTTAATATTTTTACAACCATATTCCATTTTTTGTAAGCAATACTCATACAGACTACAAAAGTCAAATATCGGATTTGTTCTCCAACTGAGGGGTCTATTTCATGGTACAGTTTAATTGTTTCTACACGCCCTCCAACTAAAGAATCTCTAGGGTTAATTTTAGGAATAATTTCAATTGTATTAAAAAAAGCTTTCGCTTCAGTATTTTTTCTCAAAAAGTCTTATATCTCACATTCAAAAATTTGAATATATGTGTGGTTTGGTAAATTTTCTTCTATAAATTCTTTTCGGTCTACTTCTCTTTCTCTAATTTCTTTAAATGTTTTTCTGATAAATGGATTAAAGCTCGAGCCAGAAAAATGTTTTGGACAACCGTGCCAGAAATCACCCATTACATCAATTACTATGGGTGGATTTTCACAGTAGCCATCTACGAAATACAAACCTACAGCGTGTTCCCCGGCCGCGGATCTGACCGTTTGCAAAATTAAATTATTTTCCTTCTCATACCAAGATAAATATTTTAATGCAATCTCACTTTGATTCTGTCTACTTGCCAAACCGATAGCCGGAATAGTACATAATGTATATGGTTCTAAAAACTTGTCAATAAAAACATTGTTAAGTGCCCCAGAAAGAGAAATACCCCCATAATTACTGATATCAATTTCAATTAGTTCTTTATATAAGACGCGAAATTTCTGCATAGCTAAGCGTAATAAATTACAATCTAAAAGACAATACGCTCTGGATTCTGATTTAATACAATAAACCGGTTCGAACTGTTTGTGTTAATACCAATTTTTAAATTATCGGTATTCCAACTCTTTCATTTTGTTGGGTTCAAAATATTTTTCGTCCGGAATTGGTCCTGAATAATTTAAAGTCTCTTTTGTCCAAAAAATATAGGGAAAATATCTTTAGATTTAGGCAAAGAAAACATTTTAGGAAAATGCCTTAGTGGAGCACTAATGTAATTTAAAGAATCTACAAAACGAATGTCGACTCCTTTAATATAAATAGTAAGAATTTTGGCTCCATCGTAAATAACCTCGGGAATGACATGATTAGTTAATTTAGAAATAATAAACATTCCGTCGAAAGATCTCAGATTATGGGCCATTACGATGAGGTTTGTAAATTTCGGTCTAATTGTTTTTCTTTTCCGTTTCCCATCCGTAAGTAAAATAGTTTCATGTTGAAACAAAAAATTGAGAAAGTTATTTACACAATATTGTCCTTCAAAAACCGTGGTTTCCACAGGCCGATTTAAAATTTCACTTTGTGCCACTAACAGAATAGGCTTATGCATATTATGCTCGATTATGGTCTCAATATCAAAATATACATAGGATCGTGGTTTTTTTAAAGGTCGACTGTTTAACATAATGCTGGTTAGGAGGATGCTCAATTTTACAAGAGTTGCAAGCTGTTTCACATTTGTGAGTTTTGAAAGTTTCAAATTGAACACAGCATTTTTCGCATCTGTGGAAAAGCTTGCAAGTTTCATTTTTAAAATGAAAATTGTAACATTCCCCTTGTTTTAAATACCTATTACAAAGTTTACAACGAATTAAAGGAATTTCTAAAATTTCGTGAAAATTTTTACTTAAACACCTTTTACATTTAATATTTCTAGTGTCAAAGCAGTGGTGCTTGTTTCTATGTGTGGTGGAATAAAAAAAAATTCACTAATGTAATTTAAAGAATCTACAAAACGAATGTCTACTCCTTTAATATAAATAGTAAGAATTTTGGCTCCATCGTAAATAACCTCGGGAATGACATGATTAGTTAATTTAGAAATAATAAACATTACGTCGAAAGATCTCAGATTATGGGCCATTACGATGAGGTTTGTAAATTTCGGTCTAATTGTTTTTCTTTTCCGTTTCCCATCCGTAAGTAAAATAGTTTCATGTTGAAACAAAAAATTGAGAAAGTTATTTACACAATATTGTCCTTCAAAAACCGTGGTTTCCACAGGCCGATTTAAAATTTCACTTTGTGCCACTAACAGAATAGGCTTATGCATATTATGCTCGATTATGGTCTCAATATCAAAATATACATAGGATCGTGGTTTTTTTAAAGGTCGACTGTTTAACATAATGCTGGTTAGGAGGATGCTCAATTTTACAAGAGTTGCAAGCTGTTTCACATTTGTGAGTTTTTAAAGTTTCAAATTGAACACAGCATTTTTCGCATCTGTGGAAAAGCTTGCAAGTTTCATTTTTAAAATGAAAATTGTAACATTCCCCTTGTTTTAAATACCTATTACAAAGTTTACAACGAATTAAAGGAATTTCTAAAATTTCGTGAAAATTTTTACTTAAACACCTTTTACATTTAATATTTCTAGTGTCAAAGCAGTGGTGCTTGTTTCTATGTGTGGTGGAATAAAAAAAATTCATAGTCTAAGCACGAAGCTACGCCGCCCCAAATGGAATGTAGATTTTTAGCTAAATGAACGTGCGTGCCAATTTTTACAAGTAGAATTTTGTTTTCGGAAGGGGGAAAACCTTTGAAATAAATTTGAAAATTTTCCGTTGCGTTAAATATTATTATCTGATATTTTGGGCCTAAAAATGTCTGAAATTTAGCAATATCATTAGCTCCTTGTGCAATTCCTACATCATCAAGCAATTGCTTAGCGGCTTTAGTTTGTAATTTACTACGAAAGAATGTTAAGGCTCTATATTCTTTAAGAACACTTGTTAATGGAAGTTTTTTCTTTTTGTACTCGGCAATTTGACAGAATTTTTGTCCGACTGTGAGGGCTCTCGCTTCGCATAAATTATCGATGTTATTTATATAGTAAAAATTGGTTTTAGTTTTTAAAAAAGCATCAAGATCAATAATGTCTCTGTTTTTTAATGCTAAAACATTTCTTCCCATTTTTTGTGTGGATTTCAAAAGAATTATACTAAATTTAATTTCTCCATCTAGTAAGAAATCTTTTTTCGATTGAGCAAAGCGAGCTATAAGGTTAAATATGAGAGAAACAGTTAACTGATCAATTTTAATAAATTTAATGTTAATTGGATGTTCTAAATTTTCCGATTGAATTGCAAATCTGAGAAAATCGAAACCTGGGGCCTCTTGTCTTACGTATTTGATAATTTTGGACTGAATCTTTTCAAATACTGTAAAAAATAAATGTGTAGGGATTTCGTTTAAATCTATTAATTCTAATTCAATATCAAGTTGTTTACATTTCCACTTTTTTGAATTTCTAGGGCTTAATTTTTTAATTTTATAAAACTTTTTATAATTAAAACTGTTTAAAGATGAAAAGTCTAATTGAGAGTCCGAATCGTAATCACTGGGGTCTTCCATATTCTAATTTCATTTCCAGGTCTTAAATGTTATTCTAATTACTATTACGAATAATTAATTAATGAGTTTAACTTGCCTTCGTAGGTGGGCAAACAATTTTTCCTTCCGTCTGGTCAATTATCCTTTTCAGCCTGTTTGTTGGGTTTATGATTCGGATAACTTCCATGGATAGGGTGTTGGCTAAGAATTTCACTCTTTTATAATCTCCCTTCCAGAGCTCACCTTGAGGAAGATACTTAATGTTTTTATACGAATATATCTGGATATCTAGATATATGCCCTTTTCGCTCGCCTTTTTCCACGGAGTTTTAGTTTCGTAAAAAACTCCACCTTTCTTAACTTTCACTGATTGTTCGATACCAACTTCTTCGATATTTGACATACGACGTACCTCTTGAATAAAGTCCCCATCCGATTAGTCCGAATCTAATAACATCTCCTCTTCAGGCCTATCAAAAACTGAAACTGCTTGACTCGCGGAACTTTGACTATTGCTTGTGGAAGCCATTTTAGGCTGTTATGTTTTAATAGTAAAATTTTGCCCTTTTATACCAAAAGTATTTATTTTT